>NW_028301600.1:59652500-61088248 GCF_987345545.1 Pholcus phalangioides | reverse complement strand
TCCCGATGTATTTAAGTGTATGCATTAAGTGTGCGTACACTGTATTCATTGCAGTAGGTGATGACTAAAAAGTATTGAATCGAAAATATATATAAGAAACATTTTTCAATTCTCGAATCACTGAAAGAAAAAGGAAATCCGTAAACATCTCTCTCTGGAATTTTTAATATTCTACCGGATATGAAAATCACGCGGCCTGCTTGCCTTTTCTATCATTTTATTCGTCTGTCCTTATGGAAAAAGCTTTTATTGTAAAGAAATGGACTGACATACACCAACGGGAGTAAAGAAACATGATTTCCTGTGAGTGAACATTGAAATGCATCGAACGTTGCGCGCGATCTTTCTCACCAGCCGCAAGGTTATATGGCTATGCTAGAAAAAAAATTATTGATTTATCAGATGGTATGGTTATATATACTACATGTGCTATGAAATATATATATATATATATATTCTCACTCTTGAAAAAAAATATTATACCTGACTTTCACTAGATTCTTTTTCGTAAGTAGTTGATATCGAGAATGTGACGAAAGGCATTCGCGTAATGTCTATGTTACGATAAATGTGATAAATCGGTTATTACACATAATAACCAGTTATTATGCATAATTACGAATCGTCTTGGTAAGGTTGATAAATTTGTCACTTTAACCGGTGAATATACATAATAACCAAGTGTCGTTGGTAAATTTTATAAATACTTTAAATTGAGGCAAATGCGGCACTCTATGACTCCATAATAATTAGAAGGTTTTAATTCGAACTAAGAGCATAAATTTGCATAATCGACAACTGCAAATATTAAAACGTTAAAACGACTAGTTGAACCTGACGACGTGCGTTAGTGCTAAATAAAAAATCAAATGCGCAACGAAGAAGCATTAGAAATCGTTTTATATACTTTTTAACAACACTTTAAAATTAGTATATTTAAAGAATCGAGTTCATAAGAAAGTCAGCATCACTGACCTAACGATCCTTTTCTTTGCGCGAAACAGTGTCACGTCACAATCTCACGTAACAATCCTTTTGCAGATCGATGCGCTAAAAAATTTATCTACTTTATCTGTGGTTATGCATAATACCCAAGTGTAATTGGTGAATTTGATATAAATGAAAAAAAAATTCCAAACGAGTCTAGTATTTGTGATGAATATAGTCGGAACCCTATACAATGATAACTAATTTTGCGATCATACTCCGATATAATGATACAATACATGTATGACTTATCATGTATAATATATCACATAGTACGATTTATCAGGTTTACAAACGACGCAGCGCTTGGATATTATGCATAATCGCCGGCAAAAGTGATAAACGTAGGAAAGGTCCCCCAGACGCACCTTTGACGCCCCCCAGCGTCAAAGGTGGGGTTGACTAATCTAATGTATATATGTATATATGAATTGACACCATCATCTCTCATCGTGCCTTCCCAGACTTAAAAGTCTATCTCCGCCTATGTCATCATCAATGACAGCTATGGTTGATCTATTTGTTTGAGCTTCAATACAATGAACTTTTCTCAAGAGATTTATTCTTTATATTAAGCACAATTATAACTGAAACGACCTTATTTTTTTCTGCTAGATAGATGAATGAGAATTCATTAACTTCTCAATTAAGAAAAAACAACATAACACGTTAGGTTTTTCCTGCTAAGATGGAGAGAAAAGTTGCAATTAACATGTACTTTTCTACTTTTTTGTTGACGTAAATGTTACTGAAAATGAAAACAGAAATACATACGTCAGAAAAAAAAATTCCAGTCTGTCGAATTTTTTTCTGTGGGGAAGATTTCACTTGCATTCGGAACGGTGTCTTTCTTTGTATGTGCCCATTTGTTTACAAAATCGCAAACTCTATTGAATCGGTTGCCAGCGAAGCAATTTCATTCAATGCCCGTTTTTTTCTTCTCTTATTTCCGTAATTATATAACAAACCAAAAAGTCTGAAGGAAGCAACTACTTTGTAACTTTGAAAAGACAGAAACAAGAAGTTGACATTTGTACTTTTTTTCCTTCCTCTTTATTTTGGTGAAAAGAATCCTTTAGATGAAGGAAAGTATTAAGAAAAAAAAACACACACACACACACACACATACGAAGTGTTTGTATGAAGAAGGGCGCAGAGAAAAGAATAGCACTCGAAAAGAATTGCAGAAACTTTCACTGGTGAATTCCCGTTTTGTTTTTGCTTTTTTCACCGTAAATTTTTATGAAATGTATCTCATGAATTTTTCGTTGTGATTTTTTTTTTTTTAAATTCATGAACGCAGTATTTCTTTTAGGTAAAAAATAATATGTGTGTAGGGGATACCAACTCAAATATCAACGTAATGATGAAACTTCATTTTACATAGAAAATACCAAGTCGTTTTTCAATTACAAAAAATTAAATAGAATATATTCATAAAGATTTAAGAAAGCACAGCCTGTTCGTCGAACTTACGATTTTACCACAAATTTATATAAACCAACTATAAAAGCTAATAGAATTGATAAGACTTGCTTGAGAGTTACTCTTTAACCCTCTATGGGGTCCACCTTTAAGAACATGTATTAAAATTTTTCACTTTTGCAAAAAGGTATGTAAATTGGAGCAATTATATAAGAAAAATACTGTATCGATATATTTTTAATTGAAAAAAAATACATAAACAAGGCAATTTAATTAATCAGAGTTAATTTCATAATTAGTTACAATGGATAATTAAGAGTAAAATATGAATGCTAATACAAATACAAGGCAAAAATTGCTACCGCAGGGAGTCACCCATAGAGGGGTTAGCGCACCAACCTCTCGATGAGTATAAAAAACAAGCCTGCCGTTCGGAATCGGCAATAAATTGTAGGTCCGGGTCTAATTAGCCCTCGTGTGCAGAAAATGACCGTGGTGCGCCAAAAATGACCAAATGACAAATAAAAGGCCACCATAGGCAAAATGTCTGAGAGATGGCGGAAAAAAGATGCCCATAAAAAATATGGATGTCAAATATAACTAAAATACAGCAACCCAAAATAAGATGAATTAACCACGAAAAAAATAATTCACGCTAAAAAAAAAACTAATGATAATGATAAAATAAAACCCACTGCCATAAAAAATTATGGTGGTCTCACCTAAGTATGAAGGATCTCGATTCTTTCCATTGTAGATATCGTATTTGTTTTCAAATATGTCAATTGTGGTGGAATTCACGACTGATATGTGGGGGTGAGATATTCCATTTATTCACAACCTGTTAAATAAAAATTCTCTGTGACACCACAACTTGGAATTGTCCTTTAGTAACCGATACTGGTGTCCCTTTGTCGAAATACTCGATTGACGGTGCATTAATAACTCATTATCTATCCTATCCATTCCGTTCAAAATAACTTCAATCATAGTCCAGGACGAACTAAGCCCCTGGAATAGTAGAAGGATCAAAAGCGACGACACCTTTTTAAGAATGAAACCGAGCATTCTATTCAATTTTCCTTTATTTTAATTTTACTTTAACAAACAGATAAAATCTTGCTTAGTAAAATTGAATAGTTGTTAGCTTGAATTTAATTTCCAATTCCATAAATTTGATGCGATTTTATAAATCTTTTAACATCGTAAGATTTCAGCAGCATCAAAAAAGACACCGACGTGGAATCAATTCTTTCTAGATAAAATACTATATTACTTATACAGGCTGTGTCCCAAATTGTTTGCACAGTAGATACCTCTGTAACCGTTGATTTTCGATTACAAAAAGTTATCAAATGACGTACAGTTACTTAAAATCTCAATATTTGTTTGAAGGGTCGTATACATGAAAAAATAAGGAAATTAACATTATATTCAGTCCCCGTGTGCTCAAAAACCGAGAATTGAAAAGATATTTCTCTGTCCCCCTTCTGAGACCAATAAAAAAATTGCAAGTTTCTAAGTGCAATATTCACTGAGATGTTCGTATTAAAAGAATGGAGGATATTTTAAAAAATACAGCTCTAAATGCGGAAAAACCGTTTTACCCGCGTTTAACACCGTTTTTCCCAAACTTCCCCCATATTTCTAATTCGAATATCTCAGTTAATATTGAAACGTGGAATTTTCTTTTTCCTCAGAAGAGCCAAGGCAAAAAATTTCTATTTTGGTTTTTGAGCACACGGGGACTGTATAAAAAGTTAATTTCGATATTTTTTCCTGTATATGACCTCCGAAACGAATTTTGACATTTTAAGTAACTACGCGTCATTTGAAAACTTTTTGTAATTGAAAGTATGTTTCCAAAGTCAACGGTTACAGAGATATTTCGCTGTGGAAACAATTTGGGGGAACAGCCTGTGTGAATAGCCGTATTTTATACTTTAATAATACTGAAAGATGTAATTTTAAAATACCGAAAAAATTGAGAAAATAATCTATTATAATGGATATTTTTGACCATTTATTTGCCGTGTATATTCAAATATATACCGCGCGCGCGGACAATAAAATGGTAAGTATAATGACGATTGTTTTGGAAGGAAAAAAATTTTTTTCTTTGTATATAGACAATTTTTCTTCTGATATCACTTTATACATCAGAACAAATTTACTTAATCATTATTGCTTTCGGTTAATTTTATCTAGTACTATCATCTAGTAGCTTTCTTTCGAAATTATGTTGAAAATGTCAAGACATAAATAAATCTATTCCATCGATATCTATGTATAACACAATGTACACTTTGAACGTGTTTAAATCCCACTGTTTTGAACGCACGTACATATTTAAAAAATGACTGGGAAAATAAGATATTTATTGGTTTTCTGAAAAATTTGTACTTTCAAGAAATGTGTCAATTTAATTTTACTGTTTGGAGGGAACTAACTGGTTTCGCTTTTGTCAATTAGCTCGTTGCTTTCAGCAGATAGCACTTGTCACTTTGGTGGAGCTGGGTTCAAGTGACTCCCTGAAATTTAGCACATTAACGACTCGAATGATCATCGACTCAAACGAATTCATTCGCTCGTCCTGATAATTAACATGTTCAAGCCGTTTAAAACGTTGTAGTGTCACGTATCTCCCTACCGTTTCTAATTAGCGTCGAGTGATTGTTATAGCGGAAAAGCTTCTGGAATCAAATTCCGGTTGTTCCAATACCTATTCAGACGTGTTTTGAAGAATTATTTATTGTTAATATTATTTTGTTTCTTTTGTATATATTCTTGACTTGTAAAAATTATACCCTTTCAACGCTCATCAAACTGAATTAATATATAGATATATTAAAATAATGACAATGTTGTTAATCGGTAAATATTAATAACACTAGTCTACAAGGTTTTTCTAACATGGAAAAATTTAGCTGTTCTCAATTAACTTTTTAGTCTGATTCCAGATATCTGACCTTAAAAAATGGACATCACTTCTAGTTTTTTCTTATATGGTATTTAATCTTGAATCTCTTAAAATTTACATATTCAGAATATAAGTGTGAAATAGTACTAGAGAGAAATCATATTTCTATTTTTTTACATCTAAAAATTGAGGAATTACAACACTGATTTTATCTCTAATTGCAACCGGATATTTTCTGTTTTTTTAATTGAATAGAAACACAGGTTTTATGTTTATGTACAACCCTGTAGTCGAAAAATGGAGCTAAATCAGTGTAGCACATACATTAATGTTCAAAATAAATTTTGCTATATATGTTTTACTGCCCTTCCCCCTTCGCATTAAATTGGGGTTGATCAGAGGTGTATGCTGGGGGGGGACATGGGGGCTTGTGCATCTCCCAAGAGGATCAAAAATTTAAAAATATGTTTTGATATTTTTTGTAAAAAATAAAATATCGGAGGACTGAATACGAAAGACTAATATAATACCTTTATCAGCTATTTTAATCAATTTCTGCTAACTTAAATGTTTTTTGAAGGTTAATAACTAAAACTTTATCTGGAAGAAAACCCTTGTGAATACCTCTCCAAACCTTCTGTGATCCTTCCTAGGTTAATCCTGTGTGCATCTCTGGGCTTTGGGGTTGATGGAAAACATTTTGGAGTAATGTTTTCCATCAACCCCAAACTTATAATTTTTCTGAAGTTAAATGAGACAAAACTAAAAGAAAAAGTATTTGTAGGTCCTCAAATATGGAAACTTTCGAGTGATTTTGTTTTCACACAAAAACTTGCTGCGTGGCAATCATTCGCATCTGTAATGAAGGGATTTTTAGGACCCACAGAGAAGAAAACGACCAACAGCTTATTCAAGCTGTTGAATACAAAAATCTTGGATATTGAATGACTCCAGAAATCCATTTTGATTTTTTCCCTGATAACCTGGGAGTAGTCAGTGATGAACCAGGAGAAAGGTTCCACCAAGACATTCGAACTATGGAGGAGGCAGGTGGGACCCATCAATGGTGAATGATTACTGTTGGTTTTTCAAAAAGCAAACACACACAAGAGAAAGAAATGAATTGTTTTTTTTGTAAAATACTGGAAAAATGTGTATAAATTTTGTTTTCTGTATATAAATGTATACTCTAAGGATATTATACGTATGCGTACGAAGAACTTTTTTTTGCTATTGATGCATGAATATGACGAAATAGCTATCGTAATGAATGTATTATATTTTTTTTATCAAGAATATGCCAATTATTTCAATTTTCAAGATACGTAAGTTTTGCATAGTATATACGCATTTCAAAAAGTGACCATCATGCATAAAGAAAAAACTGTACGTGATGGGGATTATTTACATTCACATTTGAATTCACCACCCCAAAATTATTCTAAAAGAAACTATGTTATATATATTTCACTGATGTTATAAAAAAGTTAAAAATTGTTGACTAGTGTAATTTGTAAATTCTAACAAGCGTGTAATTATGTAAAAAATATAAGACCTTAAAAAATGATTCTATAATCAAAACTTAGTATGTTGATTTATGGAAAAGAAATATGCTTTTGCATTATATGCGAAAAGAAAATCGAACGGAAGTAGAGAAACTGAGTTAATTATAGGATGTGTACTTGATGAAATGCAATAAATCAAATTTTATTTATTTCCTTAGTGAATATTTTTGATCAAATATGAGTAAATTATCTGTTCTTGAAATATCTCCACTGTATATTTTAATTAACGAAAAAAAAGAGAAAGAATTTTTAAATTATTATGGACATGAAAATAAGAAAAGAACCAAATTCGAACACTAATCATCTAAGTAAATAATCTCATCTTGAAATAGCAAAACATGAAGTTTTCGAAAATATATCTGTAAAAATAACGCAAATAATGAACGTAAAAACAAAATAACGCGATTCACAAATGAAACCGAATAGATGTTGCATAACAAAATTAACAACAGTAACAAAAAAGAAAACCCCCTACAATATCTTAATAATACTGTTGAAAACGGTCTCATATTTATTAATGAAAAATCTTTGTATGAAACTCTTGACAATATGATATATGTTTAACTAATGTACGTTTAATCATGAAAATAAAAATCCAATCAGCAATCAAAATTGTACGTAAATGCTTTCAAATTTTCATCAGATGGAAACAGTTTTTGTTATATATCTGATGACGAAACTTAAATTAAAATAATAGCAAATGCCAATTATCAACAAGAAAGAAAAATAACTCATTACAATTTAAGAACAAGAATATATCAAACAAGTACGTTTTTGCGGTGTATTTCATCATCATGATATCAATAAGCCGGAAATATATAGTCCACATCTTTCAAGAAAGAGTGCATTACGGAATAAATAACTATCGTCACAGAATCCGGCGAAGAGATATTTTTTCCTATATTAGATTTCCTTAGACAAGATTTGCGCATCAAATATTTATCAATGAAAGAGACATGATACAGGAAAGTAAAAGAAACTTATTGGATCATTGAAATTGGAACCTTCCATGTTTGTCATATAACCAAGGTATGAGGGAAAAGAAGAAGCTTTATGTGATGTGTTCATGATAATGCACGGAAAGCAAATAAACAGGTCAGAATCAAGAAGTGTGACAAGATAATAGTATATGAGCAGCTATGAATCTACTGCACCGCAGACAAAGACACCATAATACAAGAGAATGGAATGCCATGACAAGATGCGAAAATGGGTAATGATTTTAAGGGATCGCTTTGTTGTATGCTGCTTCATAGTAATAAGATTACTATTTTTGGAGCAATATATATCTTTCCGAGTTACAAATTGTCCTGCAAAGAAAAACAGAAGGGGTTGCGTTGTGGTTACAGTCGCTATTGTTAACCACATAACAGTTTCTTTTTTCTGCCAGATTGTGTCCAAAAATAAGCATATTTTTTGATAAACAAGTTTTTATTCAAATCAATTCAATCATTTGTTATTACAGGCATTAAATTTATTAATTTCTGATAAAGAAATGACATTTTAGCTCAAAGTTGGCTTTTGCAGTACTGAACGGTGTTTGCGCAAAACTGTCAAGTGATTAAAGCCGTAGAATACGTCAGTGAGGCAAAATGGCGAATGAGAATAAAAGAAATAATCTATTAAAACACAGTTCAAAGAATTTAATTTCCTGCATAAAAATGTTTGTTTCATTGCAAAAAAAAAATCACCATTCTCTTAGTACCATCGTAGCTTGAATTACAAATATATTTGCTATTCTAAAATTCTATAAAAATTAATATTTTTTACAAATTAAATGTCACCCCATTTTTATTAATTGAACGTGCAATGAATTAATTACATTCACAATGTATGAAACACTGGTCTATAATAAAATTGGTATGACTTAAATGCCAAGAGACCGAGATCAATATTTCACGCAAATGTCAAATTTTTAGTAGCGCTACCTAATGTAGTAGGTGGTTCGATAGGTGTATAATCTGAATAAGTGATTGTTTATAAAGCTGAGAATTTGTGAATTTGATCTACTGTCTACATTAAGAGATATCAACTAATATAATCGACACATCAGAGTGCACCTCCATGTTATTTATCAGCATAGCTGAAGGTGAATATTTGCAACATATTTCATATTATGAGATATTGACACATTAGAAGAACGCTGTATATATAATATCTCACAACAGCCTCCCCTCCACTTACAAAATATATTGGTTGGAGGGTTCAAGTAGCCTAAGCCTTCAAGTTCCGACTCTCGTGATTGTAATTAGCGCTTCTCTCGTATATTTGTCGTCACACTTGGAAATCGCTTTACGGCAGTCGGCTTCTCTAAATGCGAGACGCTACCTCTAAGTACTCCTTGGACGTTCAAAATTTTGGACTATTTGGAACCTTCTTTAGACGGTTTATCATCTGAATGCACTTTTGGTACTTTTGAAGGCACGCATATCAGAATTATATCACGTTATTTGGCGAGAGAAAGTTCTTCGCTCCACAATTTTGAACATGATCACTATTTACTTTTTTATTTGTCGTATTCTTGTATAACTCACTTTAAGAAATCCAACGATACCTCACATGATGTGATATTATGCCATAGTCCAGACTAACACTAATTTTTATCCCCGCGGAACATCGATTTTAGTGTCTCAAGTTGGCAGCGCTATTGCCACAGCCGAGAACATCAGTTCAAGGAAGGTCAATGAGTGTTTATTACATGCTTTGGTTAATGCTGTTTCGAACACGATATCGTTTCTGCCCAAGGCCGTACGCAGAATCGACCTTCGGAGGGGAAACAAAAAGCTTAAGAGAGCACAAAAATTTTCTTCTCGAGTAATTTTGAGTTACCACCCTTCAGAAAGCGGTTAACTGACAGAAATTGATTAATATAACATATAAAGGGTATTTTCTTTCGATATTTCATTTTTATCCACCGAAATATTAATTTTTTCCCCACTTTTGGTTGACTTGGGGAGGAGGCACGGACCCACTGACAACCCCAGCGTACGCCTCTGTTCCTGTATCATTCATAGTTTTCAAGTCATTACGTTTTTCATGATAAACACTTTTCTAGATACAAAAATTTAGCATGGTACCCTGTTTCGAAAAGTAAGACGTATTTTACGTCAAAAATGTACTCATGCTTTCTCTGTTAAAGTAGATGCTCAATTTATATAAGAACTGGATTCACACTTTTGGTTGTTTAATCTACATAATACAGGAAATGAATTTGACCGAATTTAAGAAAAAATCAACAAAGTGCTGCGATTTATGTCTTTAAACTTGTTGCCTTAGAGCCTTAGAGTCAGATTTTTCTGACACAAGAAAAAAATCAAATTTTCACCAGTAGGTAGCACCACGTTAATACAATAAATGAAATGCATCTAGATTATGCAGCAGACATTCGTTCTCACTTGGGAATGTAAAAACAACACAAATGTGTGTGTGTTCGACGTGTCCACCACCATATAGCAAAAAATTTTCAGATTTGTGTACAGCATGGGTAGTCGATAGCAGAGATCTTGTGGCGTATGACATCTTCCAGCTCAGATAAGGTTTGAAGTCCATCCCCGTTGTCTGAGCGGAAAGATGTCATACGCCGCGAGATTTCTGCTATCAACTACAACATGCCGTACGCAAGTGGAAATAGTTTTCTCACGCGATGTTTTTTTTCCAGGATTTTCTCGTATATATGGGGTACACACATAAAACATTCGTGTTATTTTTAATTCTGAAGTGAAAAGGAATGCTTGCTGCATAATCTAGATGCATTTCATGTAGTTTGTTAACGTGGTGCTTCCTATCGATGAGAGAATTTTAGCTATTTCTATATTCCTCTGTAGAAAAAATTCGACTGTTTGACAAGTCTAAGGGCGCAAACCATATTCCAGTACGTCAATTTGTTGATTTTTTATGATTTTCTAAAATCTATTCAGTTGTATCAGTTTGTATCATCGAAATGATTAAAGCGTTGTCTTCATTGCGTGCTTATTGGCAATAAGCATGAATAAAATTTTTTCTGGAGGTATATTCTTGTAGTATAGTAATGGAGATTTTATGAAAATTTTTTCTAAAGAAAACGATTCACATCCATGATAGTGCTTACTATCAACGAAAATAATATATGATGAAAAAAGACCTGTTGGTTAATCGGAAACCGGATACATTTTGTTGCATACTCTGAAACGCAAAATTTCGAAGCCGAAGAGTTTCTTAATAGAAAAAGAAGATGAAAGAGACCATTTTCATAAGCTGGTGTTGAAAGTGACGCAACTAATGAGAGGGTGCATGGTCATTAACGTTAATAAAACAGTTTGGCAACTCAACAAAAGAACTCCATCCGGTGCAGCCAATCTACCAAAAGAGTTCGTTCGAGCCGCAACAACATATGTGGTTTCCAGAATGACAGCGATCATTTTTGTTTTTTCATCATTATGCTAGGTGATTGCTTCAGCCATGCTTAACAACAGAATATTTGCTAATTGCTTCATTATAACTATCATCTTATTTCATTTTTTGGTACGTCTACTCCTAACAAAGATTACTTTAGAACAAATTGCTTAAATATATATATATATATGTTACGACAAAAAAAATTTCTCTTCAATTAATTCTTGAATCTAATTTATATTGACCCTTGGGGTTACAGAGTGCCTGTGTCATTGTAATGTCATTTTTTTGGCGGGGTTTTTTTCGGTTGTTTTGATTGTATGTTTTATGTGTTGTGTTCAGTCAAATAAAAAAAATTACCCTTTAATATTTTTATGTTTACCTCCTTCATTAATTTAATCCAGTACTATAATATATTGCACATAATGAAATGCCTCTTATTTCGTGATATAAATGCCTCAGAACTGAGTTAATTATTTATGTGCTTTATTTATGTGTAATTATTTATGTGTGTTCTGAGTGGGGGCTCTGCCATAAAAAGCAAATGGATAAGTCCGTTGACAGAGTTATATATTTTGTTTTACTTTTCTACAATAAGTTGTCGTTATT
This sequence comes from Pholcus phalangioides, assembly GCF_987345545.1. Lineage (NCBI taxonomy): Eukaryota > Metazoa > Arthropoda > Arachnida > Araneae > Pholcidae > Pholcus > Pholcus phalangioides. Next base: position 61,076,371 of record NW_028301600.1, on the reverse strand, counting down.
TAATAATACAGATGAACTTGGCTAATTCGAACTTGATTAATTCGAATTTTTGGACAATTCGAATTTTTATTAATTCAAAATTTATGAATTCCCCCTTGAGTTTCCTTTCCAATTTAATGTTAAAATTACCAGTTTAATTTGATCTTTTGTCCTCATGTTTTGGATAATTCGAAGTTTGATTCAAATACGTAATTTGCAAAACGCTTATTTTCGCAGAACTTCTGGCTAAATTTTGGACATCCTTTTCGTCATTCCGTGGTTTATTGATGTTTTCCAGAATATAACATGTAGTCAACATTGAAAATTATGAAAAAATCTAAATTTTTTTTTGTTGTGTCTCTGAGAAATAAGTAAGAAGCAATGTCTTATTACCAGTTTCACACGCTGGCTTTTGTCTTTCAGTGAGGAGTTTTGTCGATTGTTGGATGACTTGCACCTGCCAAGAGCAGATGCAAAAAATCTAGTCAGGAAATACGAAAGTTAGTGTGTATGAGTTACAATCTTTACACAGACGAAATGTTTAAAAGCTGAAGTGCTGAAATCGCAGTCACTTTTCTGGTAAAATGTGTTGGACATTCATATCTCTCTAACGTTATTGTTCATTTATTTTTAAATATCAGTGTAGTGTAGCTTAGCAACATTTTTGCCATGTCCAACCAAGGCTCATAAACTTGTTCAACTCAAGGAAAAAAAAGATAGTTGCGTGACGGATGTGTACATCTTTGAAGCAGCAGAGAATATAGAGTCATATTGAATCTGCTCATGAAGAGGGCGGACATGAATATAAGAAAGCAACAGTGTTCCTATTCCGAACACTTGCAGAGGTGACAGGATATATTAAAAACAAAAATCGCATCTTTTGTTATAAATGAACTTTTTTTATAAAAAATTTTGTGCAATGTTTAAGAGCATCCAAAAGAAAGGAAATTAAAATTTCAAATTTCAAAATGAAATAGTTTTCGTGATCGTTTACGTTTTATGCAGGCATGGTAAATGACACAGCATTCAATACATTTTTATAATTATTGAGAGACTGATGCTTTGAGAAAGTATAGTTATATTGATGAATCGGGTAACTAGAACTTTTTTACTGCCCCGTCCCATGAGTTTCGAATTAACCAATTTCGACTGTATGTTGAGTGGTGCCTGAGTTGCGAGTAATCCTGGTTACGAGTTATAGCATATTTCTAAAACTACTTCAACTCGTGTGCACATATTCAATTTACGAGCTTGAAATTCATGAGTTATTTGATAAAAAGTAATTTTAATCCTGTTTTTAATTAATAGCTTCTGGCATGGAATTATCATAATTATGCGCAGAATATGCAGATGTATTAAGGTGATCTTGAAGTAAATATACACATGTTTTGAATAACTTATGTAAAACTTTAAGAAAATGGTATAGGAAGAACTTCTTGTTCTTTCTCCATTGTTAGTTTTTTTTACAATGAAGTACTGAAATCATGAAGCTCTGAAATTTTGGTTTTGCTGTTCATGAATAAAGAAATGAAAACGTGTGAATGAAGGAAAAAAAATTCAATGTCAGAAAAATTAGGATGCCTCGAATATATTTGCATACAAAATTAAAGAATAAATCATTCGATGCATTTAAAACAGCTAGAGAAGTAGTAGTAGATTTCTCTTGATAACGAGAATGCTAGAAGACAGAAACAAACGTTACTATTCCGTTTATAACAAAAAATAAACAGAAAAAATTCCAACCTTAAAATGCGTCAGGTCATATGTTTCCGTCCTTTGAAGTGCTAAACATTTCTGCAACTTTAGTGAACATAATACACATGTATTTGAAAACGCCTTCACATCTGAGATGAATTATAAATTTAAATAAACAGCGAAAGACATCTGAAATCCGATTAATTCGCGAGCTTTTTTCACATTCTCAAAAATTCATTTTTGAATCGGTGTATTCATTTCATTCCATCTATATAAATGATGCCGATGTAATAGACACTCATGCATTATGAAAAAAAAAGAACACAGAGCTGAAAACATTGATCATAGGTGCGTTTGTGATGCTTTCATTCCTAATGTATAATTTGAGAACTAATTCCGGACTAACTTTTTTAGTGATCGTAATTGCTCTAAATGTCTACATCTAAAATGCACATTTCCAACAATATACCGTAATTATCTGCTTATAATCCGCAGGGGCGTGTAACCTGCACGTGTAAATTTTTGGTAGTTGTCTTTGTCGCTACAACACAACCTTAAGAAACGAGAGAAGTTATTGGTTACGTTTCTTCCAAAAAAAAAAAAGATTCTTATATTAAAGATCTTTATTACTGGCGAACCGTTGATGCTAGAGGCATACTTACAATTAGAAAAAAATATTCAAATAACGTTTAGAACTCAGGTATATATGTCATTCATGTTGCAAGGGGTTATGTAGTTATTAAATTATAAAATTTTACTTTTTATACGGAGAGTCGGTCCTCAAAAACCCAAGTTAAATGTTGATGCCCTGTCTCTTCTGGGGCCAACAAAAAATCCAACGTTTCTGAGTGCAATATTCGCTGAGATATTTGAATTCAAAAATCGAAGAAAAGTCGGGAAAGGACAGCATAAACGAGGGAAAGAAGCGTTGTTCGTTAGTTCATCATGTTTTTTCTCCACTTTTCTCCAATTTTAGAATTAAATATCTCAGCGGATATTGCATTTAGAAACTCGATTTTTTTATTTTCCCCGAGAAAGATAGGGTATCAACATTCTGATTGGTTTTTTAATCCTTTAAACGGGTCTTAAAATGTTCCTGATCCGCATAATGACTACCGCAGTGGAAATCACTAAACCTTCTAGAAATAGCCACAAAAATTTTCACGAAGAATTTTTTTTCGATTGCGTGAGCTGATAAATGCTTTCTCCCCAACAAAAAAATGACAGCAATAAAAAAACAAGGAAGGAAAAAAATATTGTTTCCTTTTATTCATGCTGTACGTAATAATCCTATACTAACTTGAATGAAAAGGAAAAACGCCTTTCACTTCTTTTCTGTTATCAGACTTTGAATAAAGCTGACTCTGCCGACCGGCAGTCGATTGACAGGACGGAGGGGAAAGAAAAAGTGTTATCAGGAGAAGAAAAATTTACAACGGTATCTGAGCTCGTCAATGTATTTACGGGTTTTAAGAACCCGAGATATTTAGGGATTGCCAAAATAAAGCGGATCAAGTTAGAAGAGATATTTCGGGATTGCCACTATAAGGGTAGCACGGTTAATTTTAATAACCGTACTACCCTTTGCAATATGAATGACGTATCTGAGGTCTTCACGTTATTTGGATACTTTTTTTAATTGGAACGGTTCACCAGTAAAAAACGGCAAGGAGTTGGGATGCTGTTTAATCCCGAAATTCCATCTGTTGAATTCAAAAATTTACAATAAACTCTATTGTTATAATAATGAATGGCTTCGTGGAAAACAGAATAGTAAATCTATGACTTTTCCCTCTGTGAAATCATTTGTATATAAATGTATAAGTTGATATTCCTACAATTGTTTTCTTACTTCACGTATATATTTATATCTTTTTTAACGCCAAAGATACATAAATGTAATGTACATATATAGAGAGATGTATCTTTCTGTAATCTAAGAGAGAGAGAGAGTGAAATTTAAATGTGGCATCTCTTGGAAGCCACCGATACGCAGAAAGTACTCAATCCTGAATGCTGTTTTCTCTGCATATAAACTTACTCGTCCAAAAAGCTTCATTTAAAGGATATTTCGTATGTTGCGATGTTTTAATCTAAGTAGCTTTCTACCGATCGATCGATATATATATATATATATATATATATAAACTGCTTTCACGAGATTGAAAGCTGTGTTGAATTTTTGTTTCGTTAATCACAAATACACATATTCAGAAATGGGTATTACCAAACAATGAAGTTTGTTTATTTGTTCAATCAAGTTTTTTAACGTTAAAAGAACATCCCAGATATACGTAATAAAACAAAAAACACATGTTTAAGGTATCCGACTACTTTTCTTAGCACTTTTTCTGTGAAATGCTGTGCTGAACTTTAGCCCTTTTAGCGGCATCGACGAGATGGCTCACCTTCTTAAAAGTCTCTTATTTTAGCATTGACAAGCACAGATATTTTGTAAAGTTGATTTCTCAATGAAACATTTTTTCCTACACCTCTTAATTTGCTCCTGCTGAAAAGCCAAAAAAAGGAGAAAAAAAAGTGCTTTGTTAAAAAGATATGTCATTTTGTAGGGGGTTTAGTGATTTCTGCTGTGCCACTTGAAGGATTAATAGCAGTTTTTGGGGAGAGTCTCAAAATGGTGAAAGCAATAATAAATTTTGGACTATACCTATGCCATTTTCTATATAAAAGTCATTTTTATGTCTAATTTTAAGCAAAAATCAAACATAATATTTAAAACACGATTATGTGTGTGTGCAAAAAGTTCTATGAATGAAATGTTTTGTTATTTTCACAGCACATTTAACTAGTAATGACGAAGGTTATGAATTAAAATTTAACACTAGAACTACCGGAATTTCCGGACTGAATGATATACACACAATAATAGTTGCCAGCTACTACGGAATCACCGTAGTTTCTACGTATTTCTACCATTTAATATGTAACTACAGCGAATCGTGAAAAGCTACTTTAGTCTGTTTTTTTTTTAAACTTCTTTCGTTCAAGGATTTCACTGAATTCCATTATCCTATCCAGTACAAAATGATGTCACGCAAAGACAGCATCTCTAAAGAATAAATATGAAATTAATAACAAATCAAGAAATTGACATAAAAAGGTGTAGCTTGTACTAAGATAACTTATCTTGCCCTAGAATTCTTTTTGATAAATAAAAGCAAGTTCGAATTTCACTCATAGATGGTGCTGTAAAGCAATTGCCAAATTTTTTATGTGTACCAAACAGGACCCTACTCAAACGATAAACTAGTTTAAAAGTTCTTCACAGTTGGGTAAATGTCCGGTAGGGTCAAAAAAACTGTCCGGCAACAATGACTTTTGGGATGTCTACTTTGGTCACCTTGATTTCCAAATAATGTGTTTGCCGCTTTTCAATGTTCCCAGAAAACCCGGGCAGTGCCAGGTATTACACTGCTAGTTTGATATAAAATGCCAGATTCACAATTTTTTTCTGATGTTGCAGAAAATTGATTTGAATTAAAAAAAGTCACGATAAAAAAATTTCGAATTTTTTCGAAAAATAATTTCGGTGAGCGAGAGGAGCTGTGTGTGTGTGTGTGTGTGGCGATGAACATTGTCACTACAAACAGGCTTGGTTTCAATTTTGGCATATATGATCATGAGTTACAACCAAATCTGTTGATGTAAGTGTTAATTTTTGAAATTTAATTTTACGCATCGAATATAAAACACTGTAATGAGACAAGTACATATGTTAGAACTTATATTTTTCTTCCCAACCTTAATAATGTATGGCAAAGTATCATATTAAAATTTTGTCACGATAAACTCAATACATTTTTGGAAATCATGTTTCAAACTTAAGTAAAATATCAAAAATAATATTCTTTAAAAGAACGCGTTTTAAAATTTTTATTCATAGATTACTTGATGTAAAAGCGGAACAACAAAGTAGACATAATTTTCGTTCTATGCGTTATACAAAAAAAACAAGGCCGGTTTTGGAATCACAAGAAATGGAGCTTTCGTGAAAAAAAAAAATCGATATTTTCTTCCAAAATGACGTTTTAAACGTAGTCGGATACCTTAAGATATGTATAGGATAAGTTAATGTTTTTTTAAAAATAAAAATGTAATTACTTGGAAAAGAAAGAAAAATATTTCTTAAAACGGAAAGATAAGAGTATTGAAAGTGCTTGAGGAAGTTTTATTCATGTAATCGAAGCGGTATAAATATGGCTCATGACTTTTGATATCGGCAAACACGTTCAACAGCAAACCTTCATTTCAAGAAGTTTACGTAAAAAAATATTCTTTCGTTCATTAGACTTGAGGAAAGAAAGCAATTCTTTTGTTTTCTTATTTTTCCCACTTTATATCGGAAACCTTCGTGGATTTGGACTGTCCAATGAGAGTGAGAGGTGGATCGCTTACCTGGCTGTTCGCAGCGCCTCCCATTCGAGGGTCCCGGTAGATGCAAAACCCCGGGCTCAGCTGCTCATAAGACAGTTCCCCCGGTCGGATTGCAGAAGTATTTTGCGTTCTAAAACTCCTTATAGTGCGTTTCCTCAGTACAGAATTTTCAATCTAAACGTGCAGGTATGTTCTTCATATATATTCTTGTTATGCATATCGCGACGCGATATTTTTGAAAATTCTGGAATATTTTTTTTTTTGACAAAATATTTTCTTCCTTAAACGAGAACTAGTAAATAATTTATAAATACGGAACTAGAGAAACATTATATGCGAATACAGTATAACATAAAATGCTTGCACCAAGAAAATGTGTATAAAAGAAGTGTTTTTTTCTAAGCAGTTTTCTCTCTCTCTCGTTAATGTAAATTGTCATTGTATGTTCAATACTTTTAAGTACCAATTACTTTCACAACTAACACGTGTGAAGGGCATTTTCTTTTCAAAGATAGAACTAGATAAAAAGATTGATGCAAAATTTTGTGTCGAACATTGTTAGTTTATGGAAACACCCTATAATTCACGAGATTACCCGTTTCGGTAACATCAACTGAGAATATTTTTTGTGGTTTATATAACTTGGGGAATTTTCCCGCGGGAAGCACGAACGATATTCGGGAAAGACCAAACATTGGAAAGTGCGCGATGAAAGTTGACTTTAGCGCGTTTTACTTCCAGGAAGTTTTATGAAATTATTATTTTATGAATAATTTCGACTTGATGTTTGAATTTCAGACCTTGCTGATATATTAATACTCAAATGGTTTGAACTTAGGGATTTTGTCTGAATAGAAGAAACCGAAAGAAAGCAAAAATATATTAACGACAGTATATCATACTGGTGAAGGTGTGTTATATTACCTTGGGAACCAAGCCTCAACAACATTAGGTTACTCGATTCAATCGATAGGATTCTTTAACCAAAATCGTGGCAAAAAGATGTTCACTATCTTCACTTCCCAATACATTTATTTACACACACGCACGCACACATCTTTCGCGTTACCTCTTAAGCAACAAAAAAGTTCTTACGTTTTTTTTTTTCGTTTAAAAACTTTTATTTTTTGTCACCCATTTTCTTTTTTAAATACATAAAAGATAAAATTGTTATAATTTATGGTATAATTATATTTTTGTTTGTGCGAGTATAGTTGAGTTCAAGATATAGGCAGTAGTATAAAGTAATTACTTATATTATACTCATTTTACTGTACGATAGAAATATGGCATTCAACCTATTTCTCAGGAAAAAAGAACTGTTTTCTGTTTCATTCATAATAATAATAACAATGAGATACTTATTAATAAAATAAAGAAAAATTTCAACCTCTGAGTAAGTTAATCGTATCTTATGAAAATTTTCTATAAAATTCGTCACTAAGAGCTAGAACATGTTTTGTGATCCCGTTAACCCTGCAATTAAATGAGAAAAAGTTGAAATGGTCAACTAATTTTTTCCTCACGTATATAGGATTTAATAAAGATAAAATAATGAGTTTCATAATTCATAAAGATGAAAATGCATACATTTTTTAAAAGTATTAAAGAATCAGTAGTTTGTAATAAACATACAAAGAAGGACATTGATTATCTGAGCTGATGTCAGATGGACGTATCTCGGATAACCGAAACCAAGGATGATACGGATCTTCGGAATATTGGGATAAATTGAATAAATAAAAAGCCGTAAATGGTGGAAATTACATTTACACAAAAGTTATTTCTAATAACTTCACAATAATTGGGGAAAAATGCTCACTTAAAAGGACCAAATGAATATTAGAGTCGTATAAAGTTACGTACTTACTGTTCTTAGAGTTTAAAATGCGTCTAAGTATAAGTGTCTAAGTAATGCGTCTAAGTATAAGTGTCTAAGTAATGCGACTTGTATAAGTGTCCTAATATATTTAAATTAAGCTATTCACCCATTTGTTAAATTTTCAAAATTTGTAGTTAGTTTATCGACAATCAGCGGAACTTGCCTTGAATTTTGTAAGGGCGTGAATAAACTTCGAAAACTTCGGAAATTCGACGGTATCCAGATTTTGGTTGACTTTTTTTCCGTTCACTTGAGTAATAAGTCATGAGACAATTCTCTGATACTGAACTTGGTATGAATCACAATTGCATAGAATTTTTCAAAATTAGACGATGAGGTTATAGGCTGAAGCTTGGAAAAAAAATGTAAGTGATACATTGTGCCTTCAATTACATCTGTTTTAACAATTTTCAGTTCGAAGAACGATTGTGTGGCGTCTACAAAAGGTAAATACTTGCAAATGTTTTTCAGTTTTTTTTACTTTGTATGCGTTAAAATTATACATGAAAATGGAAATCAAAACATAATGATTATTGTGGCTACAGGTGATATTTTTTCCCTACTGAAAAAACTTCTTGTAGATACCGAAGTACCAGCAACTATTGACATATGATCTATACTAATACACCAGAAGTTCCAAAAAAATTAAAGGTATATACAGGGTGATTACTTAATTCCCCTTGCCGCATTTTACTGGTGAACCGTTGATGCTTTATAGGCATACAATTAGAAAAATTATCCAAATAACGTGTAGAATTTAGATAAGTCATTCATGTTGCAAGGGGTTGAATAATTTATCCAAATAAAAAAACTTACTTTTTATACGGACAACCTAACATCAAAAACCTAATTAGAAAGTTGTTGCTCTGTCTCTTATAAGGGCAACAAAAAAATATTTTCACGTTTCTAAGAGCAACACTCATGAGACATTTTAATTTAAAAATCGGAGGAAAGTTGGGAAAGAACAGCATAAATAAGATAGGGGAAAGGAGCGTTATACGTTAGCTTTGCAGTTTTTTTTACCAATCTTTCTCCAATTTTTCAATTCAAATATCTCAGGGAATATTGCACTAGGAAATGTGGGATTTTTCGTTCGCCTCAGGAGAGGTGGGCAACGGTTTTCTAATTGGGTTTTTGAGGACAGGGTGCCCGTATAAAAAGTTAATTTTCTTTTATTTTAATAATTATACAACCACTTGCAACATGAATGACGTATCTGAGTTCAAAACTTTATTTGGGTACTTTTTCCAATTGGAAGTACGCCTCTCTAGAACCAATGGTTCGCCAATATAATGCGGCAAGTAGAATTATGGAATCCCCTGTATATATATAATACACACTTAATTTTACCTTAAATACTCAAAATTACCTCTTTCGATAGTCTTACGTCATTTCACACGAAGTTAGTGAATTTGGTTTTCAGTTGATTTTTTTTATGTGACTTGAGTTCATAAAGTCGCATGATTTTATGTGATAACACCGATGATATGAAATACTTGCAAATGATACTAAATTACAAAAAAGGGATTTATTTTCTAAACTCTCATCACAAAATGCCGTTTTTAATACCGAATCCATTTATCAGACGAATAAAAATGAATATACGGACATTCATGTGGTTTCTACACACAATTTTAGGTGATTATTTTCACATACGATGTGAGAGTAAATAGTTATTTGTTGACATACACAGTGGTTTACATAAATTAAGATTTACCACAATTACAATTACAATTATTAAATTCTACTCGGTATTAATATATAAGTGAAATAAATTATGAAACTCAATTCAGTTTGATTCGTTTCTTTGATAAAAAAACCTTTTCATAATATAATAAAAACCTCGTGTTTGACAATAAAAGGCAATAAAAAAAAACATAGCACCAATTAATTCACGTTTTTATATTTTTCAGTCTGCGTAGGTTACAAACAACTCAGGTTGTTTTCATTAATTCAGTTTTAGATCAAACAGTAGAATAAAATATATATCATTTTAAATTATGTTTCACAGACGCGGATTTTTATTTATTGATCTTAATTAATGTATTTTAAAAGTTTTTTTTTATAAAATATCACCATGCTTCATTAAGGTAAGAAGAGCGTGTATATAAACTAACTAAAATTCATTCTCTGTTACATTAACTTGGATGAGCTGCTATGTTTCTTATCTTGTAAGAAAATATAACATCCTCGGCGTCTCATATAACAAATTCGCCTCGTTACTTTAATCAACTGAGTCAAGAAAGATAAAGAACAATACTGCTGCCATTAAGAAGAAACCTCACATTTGCTGTACGAGAAAACGCAAATACCACTAAAATATTTTTAACAGTTCCTATAGAGAGATAATACATAAATTTGATGTCCTTTTTGTTCATATCCGATAAGAGAAAACACTAAGACAATATATATCAAATAGAAATATATATCAAAAGACAAAACATAATAGTAATTATGGAGCACTTAGAAGTAAGCTTTTTTTTATGTTAAGAAAATGAATGAATATAAAATATAACCAATTTCATTCAAAAATCGTTGAATGCGAAAATCCTGTGGGAGTTCATAATTTCAAACTGAAGCTTAGGCAACTACCGGTGAGCATCGAAGCGAACTAAGATACTTCATCGATTGCTTTTCTAAATTAACACATGCAATGCGAAATTCACTAGAGAGAGGGGTGGATAATTATCCTGCTGTGATGGTGAATTCTGCTTTAATCCAGAAATTATTTATCTAAGTACTCCATAAGATGGAAGTTAATGAGGCGAAAACAAATTCTTCTACAGAAATAAAACATTCGCGGTTTTATATTCCAATTAACTCCGCTCTGATTCGTAAGCATGATATATTTCACGTAAAAGTTACTGAAATTTTATCATTTATTTGTTTTGCCCTCACTTAATTACACTGCAACTTGGAAACTAAATATTTTGGCATTTGTATTCAGTAAAATTTATCTCATGCTGGAAATTCGTAAAATAAAACACTATTAGTATAAATAAAATACACATTGAATATGTTTAAATACGGATCAGTGAAATGAACAAGCATGATTCAGTTTTTACTTGGTTTAGGCAAACCACTCACCATTAATACAAAACAAGAATATGGTATCGTGATTAGCGCAACATCGCTCAGCTTCAGGATAAAACACAGTGAAAGTAACTACTGTACGCATAACAGCTAAATAAAGTCATTTCAGCTTACCCGATTTAAAAAAATTATGAGAAAAACTAATCGTACTATGTTTTATTGCAAATCCCTAAATATGAAAAATAAAAATATAAAAAACGAAAAAAAAAAATCGTAAAACATTCCAACATGATAGTCACAATACAAATCTGTTATTCAGATTATCCAATTTCCATGGAATATCGAGAAAAGATGAAAGATATTTTTTGAGAATTTCTTTACAGATAAAAAAAAATATATTTAAAAAATTTGCGAGACTACTAAAAAAATATGAGTTCCACATCATCAATTTTGTTTCGCTTCTTTTATGAATTTTTCTTCTACTATAAATTAGTAAATCTTTTTTTGAGAAGCTCGGACTATTCCGCGTTCGGTGATAAGAGACAATGAAAAATTCGCGGAGTATTTCGCTTCGGTTACTACGGTACTCACAATTAATATGAAGAAAACTATATGAACTCTAAATTGAAAGCAAACAATGATTTTAAATATTACTGAAACAGATGTGAAAATAATGAGGTTGTTCAGAATTGTGTTTAGTTCATCTTAATTTATATATATTCATTATTTTATAATGCATATACTACTGGCACTATACAGGGTGTCTTTTAAATGCTGATGCAACCTTTATCTCATCTACCGTTCGTCGTAAAGATGTGGTTTCGATTTAGAAAATTTTCAAAAGGCGTTCAAAAACTACTCTCTACCAGTTTTGGGATTGAAAATACAGTGTGTCACAAAATAAGAAGTCGAAATTTTTATACGGTCCCCCGTCCTCTAACTTCCAATTAGAAAGTTGTTGCCCTGTCTCTCCCGAGGCCAACAAAAAGTAACAAGTTTCCAAGTTCAATATTCGCTGAGATATTCGAATTCAAAATTCGGAGAAAAGTTTGGAAAGGACAGCATAAATAAGGGAAATTAGCTTGTCCGTTAGTTTTTCTGTTCTTTCATAACTTTTCTCCAATTTTTGAATTCAAATATTTTAGTGAATATTGCAGTTAAAAACAAGCATTTTTTCTGTTGGCCTCAGGAAATACAGGGCAACAACTTTCTGATTGGTAGTTAGAGGACTAGGGGACCGTTTAAAAATATAGATTTGTTATTTTGTGACACACTCTATTTTCACTCTCAAAACTAGTACAGGGTAATTTTTGAACGCCTTTTGAGCATTTTTTAAATTGAAACTACATCTTTACGACGGACGATTGATGAGACAAAGGCCGCATTAACATTTACAGGACATCGTGTATAAAGACATTCATGGTTTTCTACATGTGGTTAGGTAAGTATCTACTCAACTACATCACATAGTCGTATCCGTATCTCTAAATCTTATACATTTAAATGACAGTAAATTTTATCACGCGTTCAAGTAGTTTCATATATTCCAGAACTGTTACTCATTACAATGCGTTTGGAAAACAGTCTATGTGCACACGAATATCAGACTCTTAACCGTTTTAGAACTAATATTTTTAAAAGCAAGACAAGATTTAAATATCAGTCGGTCAAAGCTGAACTTAAAAAAAATAGGTAGCTGAGATTTGATAGAAAATAAGGGAGAATAAATAAATAATTTGTTGGTATACACATCGGTTTACATAAATTAAGATTTACCACAATCGCAATTATTAAATTCTACTTGTTATTAATATACAATGAAATAAATTATAAAACTCAATTCAGTTTAATGAGTTTTTGTGTAAAAATCTTTTATAATATAGTAAAACACGTTGTGTTCAACAATACAAGACAATAAAAAAGCTTAGCACCAATTAATTTGTGTATTTACATTTAATTTTTCAGTCTGCGTATAACTCAGGTTACTTTCATTAAGTCAGTTTTAGATCAGGGAGTGTAGAATGCAATAAGTGCTGTTATAAATCAAGTTGTAGACACGGTTATTTATTAATCTTTTAAAAGCTTAACTTTCATTAGAACTATATGGATTACTATGAGGGAATAGCAACGTATAAATTCCATCTTGGTAACTAGAGAGAAATTCTATTTAAAAAAAAAGATATGTAGCTTCAAGTCAATTGTCAACGCTGTGGTAGATCCGTTTTCAAACTAGGGTGTATCAGGACGGGCCTAGTCGATATACATGAAATCAAGAAACCTAAATACATGGTATTTGTATATAGAGATGCGTATATATGTTCTGGTGGTGCTGCTAACCTATTTTCCAAATTGCGTGTGTGAAATCGGTGAAAAAATTAATGAATTTTTCGATTGTGGGTCAGTTGCTTACTGTGACGAAGCTTTTTTTTGACAGTGAAACCCACCCGCATTTGATCCACCCAGATGGGTAAACCTTTCAACAGATCATGGGGTAATGGGGATCAAAATCTCAGAAATTTTGGTTCCAAACCATCATGATATTCAAAGTCCATAATACCAAATAATGGAGAATGCAGGACACACACACACACGCATGCAAAATATTACTACACTTCCTTCTTCGACTCTCTTTGCATTTCACTTCAATATTTCCGATCGCTGCTCTGGAACTTACGATATACGATACTTATCCGAATGGAAACACTTCACTATTGAATACTATTCTTGATTTCGAAGGAATTGACTATATTCCAGGAAGAGGATATATTCATATCAAATAGTACCGCAGCGTCTCTCCTCTAATTTGTTTCAAACGATTGATTCAGAATTGCAATCTCATTCAAAAGACCTGTATTAGAAAACGCAAGAATTCAAACCATCAATGTCTGCATACATATTTGGCTACGATTTATTAATATAGCTAATTTATTGAACCGAATGTTGCCTACATTTCAAGAAATACCATTTGGTACTTCAAAGAAACTCTCCGCAGTGCAAACAGCGAAACAATCGAGACCTGAATTTGAGTTTGAGAATTGGTTTAATATCTATATAATGATCAATATATGCGGGTTTAACTCATGCGATTAAAATTATATGCTCATGCACACATACTTGGCTATACCTTTTCCGTAAATACCAAATGACGATTCCGATTCAATAACCATTATATGTCACTACTGTAATCGCTCGTGATATAAATTTCAAGAGGGAAATGATTTTGCTGGAAAATTACTATCTTCTTCAAAAGGTTGCCTTATTAAAAACCATTTAAATCCTTTTTTGTAACATAAGACCTGGACTTCCCGTATGATTTCATATACTGCACGTAGTATATTAAAAAAACAACATGAAATTCAAAAAATGTTTGAGAATTGAGAAAGAGAAGTAATTAACATTCATTTTTATGTTAAGAATTTTCAAAAAAAATAATAAGAAAACGATATCAACAAATTGCATGATATCTTGTCTTAATATGGCATCTTCAGCTTAGCACCATCGTGTTTTTCCTAGTATCTGAAGTTTTGTCTTTGTGTGTGTGTATGTGTGCTACTAAAATTTATCTATATTCAACAGAAAAAACTATTATTTTATTATCTCAAAGAAATATATATGATGTTCCTGCATTCAAGAATATAATTTGAATATTTTCCTGATTAATAAAAGATTCTGAAATCGATTGAGAAACATGTTTATTAAAATTAATGCATACCGGTATCCAACCCATGAGTAAAAGCAAATTAAGTCTAATATTCGATGGAATTTTTGGAAATATTTACTGAAACGCCGAGATAATATCTGGGATTAATGCACAGCATGCCATTGTTAATGAAACGAGATGATTTTTTATCGATTCTGTTCGGGGAAGTGCAGTATTTTAAATATATTTTTGCAATTTAGCATTGTGCTATTCATTGTTTGTTATAGCAAAAATAGTGTAATTGTGAATTTTGAATAGGCTAGAATTTATTCCATAGTTTTTTGATCTCGAATACTTTGTGTTATTTCAAAGAAAGAAATTACTCTGGGACACGCGATACATAAAAGGATATTTGAAATGAAGTACAGCTGATCCTGAATATAACGAAGTCACACGGGAACTTGAAAAAAATTCGTAACATCCGATATTCGTTATAACCAATGCATGATAAATACTCAGGTTTAATGAAATGAACTTGAATCAGAGTTTCCCAACTTATGCAGATTAGAGGTCATCGTCAGGTAGACATAATAACGTAATTAAATTAAAATGAAAATTATTCACGCGTTTCATAAATACTAACTATATTCACATGGTTTTGAATAAAATATCAAATACAAATATAAAGGCCACAACAGACAAAATGCTTAACGAGGTGGCTGAAAAAAGATGCTCGTAAAAAATATGGATGCCTCTCGAATACATATCTATACTATATCAAAAATACAGCAACCCACACAATAAGAGCAATAAAATCAATAATTATAATAAATAATAAATCTACTGCCCACAAAAATTATGGCTGTCTCATCAATATCAAGTCCATATACCGTTCTCAAAGTGTGCATCGCGGCTCTTAGGCGCGTCACCAACCTATATCAGAGGAAAGCTGTCGATATTGGTGTGGGCCTGTTCAGTGTTTTGAAGTGATTCTTTTTATTAGACTATTTTGAGGAGCCGCGAATAAACGTTTACTGAAGCAAGGAAGCCGTGGGCGACAGAAATGTAAAGAACCACCTCTGTAAATGGTTCACCGAACTGTTACAGACATTTTAACGGTCCTGAGTTTTACAAAAACTGAGAAACGCTGACATAAACGAAACTGCGGTTATGTCAAACTCCTCCCTATATTCGAAAGGTACTGATAATTAACAGAACCAGCGGTATATCTGTAGCTAGAGACCGTCATCTAGCTATAGATGGCACTAACAGAATACTTCCATAGCCTTTCTTGGAATAGTACAGCAGTATTTTACATTCGGATTTTGTTTCTGAAGAGAATTTCTGATTTCATGGAGCTTAATCCAATAAAAAAAATCATTCTTGCAAAAAACTTTGTTAGAACCAATATTCATGAACATCGAAATTCGTTATAAGTGATATTTTTAACACTATTTTTGTATTCGAGGTTGATTGGGACGAAAAGAAAAAAAAATTATTTATATAACCGATAACTTCACAACATCTGATTCGATTATAACTGGGCTCGACAGTATCAGATTAGAGCGACGTGAGCGGCATAATTTGCGTAGGAATTTTTTCAATGGTAAAAAAAATAGACGAGATTTTTATTTCGTTAGAACTGTAAAATATAATCTATCACATACATGAAAATGAAAATCCAATATTTCAGAGAGACTCAAAATGATTTTTGATTTCGACACAAGTAATCTTTGATTTTTCTCTTGCTTGAACTGTGGTTGATGAGATTTTAATTGGCAATCAAATTCATAAATAAGTAATGTATTATGATCATCATATATAAGCTTAAAAGCTAATGCAATAGAATTGAATGATGATTACTATAGTACGAGTTTCTCGATTTGGCCGTGTGACTATCGAATATAATTTAGACTTGTTGATTGCGAGTAAGATTTCACGAAATGTGCTCAGCATACTAAAGAGCAGTTATTGATTGTGTCTAAGGTTAGAGCTAGGACTGGATCATTTCATTCCACGCACATGAACACGCCATGATTCGCATTCGAAACACGAAGCTTCGTTTCCGTGCGGGGTTTTCAAACATTGAACAAGGGGAAAAGATTAAGGTGTTAACTGGCGGAGAAAATGAACTGATGAACAAAAATTAACTCCTTACCTCTCATGGAAAGAAATTGTTTAGGTATATTGCAAAAATTTTTTGCGAAGAAAGTTTTTTTACACGTTAAATCAACAAAAAAAAAGTATTACTTGTATCACTTAAACATAATTTTACGATGCAAATTCGTTTGACGGAATACTTCCGAGAGTAGTTGAAAGTCATTATAATGCTAATAATCGAAAGTGAAACAGGTAACTAAGTAACAGGCAAACGTCAGCTATCAGTTTTTCAATTTTTCTTTGTATAAAATATTTTAAATTATTGTTAGTTTTTTGCTGCTATATTACATGATTTGGTACATTTGCGTGCGGTTGTTAAATAATATAAATACGTCATTTATTGATTGTTAAACAACTTATTTTATTAATCAGTTATCTCAGAAATAATACCAACAGTATTTTTAACCTTTTAACGGACGATATTCGCAATTGGGAACATCGTTTTATTCATTAGAAAAAAAAAAAATTTCTACATGAAAGCACTTAATTTCTTTTCCCGAGCGTGTGAGATTCCGAAATAAATTTGCAAAATAATAATTTGATTAATTTCAGTACTTATGACACTTTTTTTAGTCGTCTATTTTTAAGGAGTAGAATTTAAATTTTTTGTTTTCGTAATTTTGTTTCTTTAGACAGGAAAGTCCAGAAAACATATGGGGAATTTTTCCATGAATTTTATGGTCGATATCTCCATAAATAAACCATATGGTAAACTGAGGGATTAGAAGAAAATAACAGAAAAAAGTAAGAAAATCAATTCTGTGGTGTTTGATCAGAACATGATATCTCCAAAAAATGACTTTGATCTAAAAAAACCGTGCTAATTATAACTAATTAGAAGTGAGATAAAAGCACAAATACGTGCGTACGGCTAATCATGGTGATGTATGATATTTTCATTCGTATTTGTGTGTATGCTTTATTTTTGATTTTAAATGACAATGAAAATGCTTATATCTCAAAAATATGATTTTGGAGTTATGTTCTGACCAAACACCACAGAATTGAAATCTTAAGTCGGCCGGGAAAAGGTTAACAATCGGCTTCACGCGTGGTAAAAGAATGTGACTGAAATACACTCCTGTTCCAAAATATTAATCCTCATTTCTCTTTCGCTTATCCCTAAGCTTGTAACATTGCTAATATTATCGACATCACATTTTTCCCGAGGGATTTGAGTATAATTCCCATTTTCTCCTCATTTTATCCCGATAACAGACCAATGGATATTTATTTATGGGTAGATTATTTCGACCATTACATTCGAAAAGAATTGATTCCACTAACAGGTCAGATAGAAATATATACAGTATATAGAATACCTTTGAATCAATCTTTATGTCTAATTATATGCATGGACTGATTTCACCTGAACATAAATTGTATCTGAAGAAATTGTTAAAATTTGAAATAGTCATTTTGATTTTTGTAAATAATTTTCCACTCAACTTAATTGCCTTTTTTTAAATAAAAAAAGATGAATTATATTGCATTATCGCGTATATTTGTCACAAAGGAGTGAAATCACATTGCAGTTATCGTTACCTAGATATAGGTTATTCTAATATCTTGCTTTGTGTTTCTGACAGAGAAATGTTGCTTGTCAGTGATATATTGAGACGATATGCAGTTTTATTCTCAGTATCATGTATCTGAAATTTCTGTAGCTAGTCTAGAACACAAATGTTTTTCTCACTAAACCAGTTCACGGTGGGGATCCAAATAATATGTTATTGTTGAAAGGTTTTTCCTTGACACAACAAGCGATATTGGCTAATAATTTGATGGCAAATTATTCCCGTAATATCTGAGGTGGTCATGGGAAGACTTTGAGCCACTTTCGATTGAAAATCAGTAGTTATGAGAGATTAATTGCACCAGACAGATAGGGTTTCTGTATTTACTCAACGAATACCATCACTAATACAAACAAAAACCACATTATTTGATACATTGAATTAGAAATATGTTTTTTTCCCCATTTTATTCCATTTTTCCATTTTTTTGCTCCACTGCGAAGCAGTGTACCATTGTTTCACGTGTAAATAAAAATATAGTAACATTTTAACTATAATAGCTTACTATTAATACATAAAATTCTAGTTGAGAAAGATTATAAGCACAGTAACAAACACGAGAACGTTATTGCTCTGGATAGATCAGACATATAATTTCCTGAAATGTATCGTAAGAGGGAGGATATTAAATTAATGGATTTTTTTTCATATATTGGTAAAAATGCGATCCTTACATTTTGATAGATAGAATGGTCGTTAAAATATTTTGAAAAGCAGGGAAAATATTTTTTGAAACTGCAGTAAAAGACAAAAATTCGTGTCTCAAAATGGCTGAATTTTCACGTAGGGGAAAAGTGAAAAAAAATTTCATCAGAACCATATTTCTTACGCTCAGCGCGATAAGAAAAAGGATGGTGAAGGGACGGTGAAGAATGAAATGTTTGAAAGATTATCTGAGAAAATTCATGTTAGACTATGAAGCTTGAAAATATCGGTTCAGCTAGGGGAAAATATACTAACTTGAAGAGTAACTTAGAAAAAAAAAGTATCGAATACATAAATATGCATTTTTAAGTGATGTGTGAAGGATCTTGATTTGGATATATGTTTGTATTCAAGTATAATATATTCAGGGTCAAAATAACTTATTTAAGAAATCTTTCTAAAAATGGAGAGCAAAAAATATGGGTGTAAAAACATTCTTGATATAAGGTATGTGAGAGAAATATGGCCATGCTAAGCTTCAATGATTTTTGCTAAGACCTGCATGATAAATTTTGAAAAACAGATAATGTTAAAAAATACTTTGAAGTGTTGTTAAAAGAAAAAAAATATTGATCCACGGTATATATAACTCAACGGAGAACATTAAAAAAATAGTTTTTTTGAAGAGTCTACCTCTTGGCCATATTCCCAACGGCTAAAGGTAATATGGCTAATGAAGTCCTCAACGTACATACTGTATATCTCAACAAATTAACAGGCATTTTCACGAGAACTTATTGATTTAAAAAAGTTATTCAACTGAGGAAAATTTTAATTGAAAACTAAATACAAGATGAAATATACAGTACTTCGTCCAGAGAGAAAATAAATTTTGTAAGTTTCAACTAAATTAAAATAATCAATCAAAAATTGAAAATTTTGTCGGAGAGATGAATCCTTTTTCTTTCTTTTCAGTGAATAGGAATTAGTGGGGGGGGGAAGGGAAGGGGGCTAGCGACCTTGTCACATGAACCTTCTGACAAAAAAATGATATTAGCACATGCGCAGTGAGTATGATATACCTATCTGTAAAACCAATCCGTCAAATATTCTAAAGGAACCTACATTACAGAATTTTAAACAAATTGTGAAATTACAATGAATGCAGTTGAAAAAGCATTAAAAATTGCGCATGTCACGATTAACGAGCTAAAGTTGTGGAATAATGGAACTGAGAAAAGAAATGAAAATGTATCGTAAGAAAAAAATGACAACGTGATTTTCAAAATGAAACTTTCAGCACAATATGGTGAATGGCGTAAAAGCATACTACAGTACATCACACAAGAATAAAATATAGGTAATTTATCGAAACAAACAGTTGCACAACATATAAGGGCATCAAATTGCGAATTCCCTTGAAAATGTAAAAACAAAATACAGATAATTGGCCATACTTACAACATGCCATAATTAACTTATACGAGGATGATGCCACTCTCCGCTAACCATACGAAGGTTTTTAACAACTGGCTGTTGCGAAGATGAATTTTTAGAAAAATAGAAAAATTCAACTGCTTTTGCGGAGAATCGAACCACTGCCTTTCAGTGCACGCGAGCTCCAAGGAAAGATTGAGAGATCGTTGCCTTTGTAGTCTAGTGCGTTCACCTGGAAAGTGAAAGGACGTGGGTTCGATTCCCCGCAAAGGCAGTTGAATTTTCTCTCTTTCCAAAAATTCATCTTCGCAACACCAGTTGTTAAAAACCTTCGCATAATTAACTTGTTGGGTCATTTTTTGCAGTTAAAACATAGTATTAAAACTCAAATAAATCAATATTTCATAGATGATCAGGTTAAATGTCGCGTGTTCGTGGGATATACTTGCGTGAATAAATCTTTAAAATCCAAGGGTTCTGTTTCTATAATAAGATTTGAATGAAATTAGTGTGAATTTTTGGCAGACGTATGGTCTTATACACAGCAGTGATGCCGCAATATTCAAATCGGCTTTCCATCACGAATAAAAATATCTGTAATAACATAACGTTGTTCATAAGACGTTTTCCGGCACAAAAACTGTGTTATTAGGATGTAGATTCACATATATTATGAGTATCTTTTGAATTATTTCTCGAAACCGTCTGTGCTTACTCAAGACTTTGCGTACAGGGATATCGTCATAACACAGATCTGGGTCTGAGAAATTGCACCAAAGCTCGGATATAATAACTAGCCACATCAAGGGATTGTAAAACTTAAAATTTCATATCGGAATTTACTTGGAATGGGGAACACATAAATTATACTAATTCTAAGGATTATGAAGAAAATATCCCAGACTGAATATTACGGCTTCAATTTCCATAACACAGCCGCGTAGCATCGACACGAAGTAATTTAAGTCATGTTATTTTCATACTGGGTGGGATGTGTGAAAAATTTCAACACACCATTCACTCGGTCGGAGTTTAATAGAATCAGAATTGGACAACAATTTTATCTTAACCAATATTCACACACCAGTTTTTTTTAAGTAGATAAGCTTATATTTTAACATATACTATATGCAGTAATAATAATATGGACGATGTAGCTACAAAACAAATTTTTATAAAAAGAAAAACAACGTTAATAGCACTTTAGAATTCGAATACCACATAATATCTCATATTTCGTGATGGAGAAAATGTAGAACTAGAATTTTACTTTGCATATCTATACTATACATGTATGAATAAATGTGCAGTATGCAGTGCATAGGTAACAGGACATATGGCATTTTACTGCCAAACAGTGGATTGATTGATTCTAGAACTGGGTAAAGTATGAAAAATTGTATTTAATTAATTAATTGTATTTATTTCTAATTGAAAGTATGCCAACTTGCATACTTTCAATTAGAAAAATTAACCAAATAACGTGTAGTACTTGGTTACGCCATTCATGTTGCAAAGAGATGTTTAGTTATTAAAATAAAATGTTAACTTTTTATACGGACACCCTGTGCTCAGAAACCCAATTACAAAGTTGTTGCCCTGTGTCTCCTGATGCCAACACAAAAACTTTCCACGTTTCTAAGTGTAATATTCGCTGAGATATTCGAGTTCGACAGAGGAAAGTTGGGGAAAAAGCAGCATTAAATGCTGGTAAAACGGTTTACCCGTATTTAACGCTGTTTTTTTCCCACGAGGATGGTATAAAAAGTTAATTTTTCTATTTTAATAACTACACAGCCCCCTTGCAACATGAACGATATATCTGAGTACTACACGTTATTCGGATATTTTTTCTAGTTGAAAGTATGCCTCTCTAGGATCAACGGTTCGCCAGTAAAATACCATACGCCCTGTTACCTATACACCCTGTATATATGTGTATGTACCGCGTAGACTATTTTTATACACAATTTTTTCAAACACTTCTGTATATATACAAATGAAGTTTTTTACCAGAGATTTTTTTTGATTTCCCAGAGCATATTGATCTAAATATATCCCGTGAGCTAAAACTAACTCGAGCTTTCATGTGATCGTGAACCATAAGCAAACAATTTAATGTGAAGCCAAGAAGTTTCCCCAGCGAATTGGCGAGACACTTATCAAACCTTCCGCCGTTGAGCTCGAAATAAAACGCTGAGAACGTACACAAATAGTCAGTTTTCTAGTTTATTTCTGAATAATACAATGCCCTTAGGAACGCGGACACACAAAAAAATTCTTGCTAAAATGAAAAAAAAGTTGACGAATAAATTGCGTAGCTGAAGACAATAACAATTTTCTTTCCATTTCTCCAATGATATACGGTAGTCATATTTTGACTGAGCGATGTTATTTTTAAAACGTTTTGTATGAAGGCTTTTGTTCAATTGACTTGTTTGGTTTTGTCACCGGGAATAATAAAGTTTCAGAAATGTGTATAGAAAATCTCATCTTTAACACTTTAATTGGAAATGATTAAAATATCGAGTGAAAAATCTCTTCTTTTAAGGTGTTATGTTAAGCAAAAATGAGATACTCTGAATGCCATTACATGACAAAAAATACTATCGTCAATATTTAAAAAAAAAAAATGTGATGTTGCACTATAGGGAACACACAGTGTAATAATGATCTACTTAGATTACAAATGTCATTTATTACTTGCCACCTCACTGTTATAACATTGTTGAAGAATGCTGAACAATATTTTTCCCCCAGATATAGTATTTCACTTCAAAATATAAAGGCGAACAATTATCATTTCTTGGCTTGTCTACAAATAGGACACGTGTACTTTTGAGCAATTCTGCTGGTGATTGTAGAAACTTCATGCACAGTTCACAAGTCAAATAGAAATACAAATACAAGGTTACAACCGGGAAAATGCCCAACGAGGTGGCTGAGAAAAAGTTGAACATAACAAATATGGATGTCATATTTTATAAAATTCAGCAACCCCATTAAAAATGCAATCACAAACACTAAGCGTCAAGGAGTTGCTCAGAAGCATCAGCGTCGAAACGAACACAAAATATACAATGTCTTTACTTGAGAAATATAAGAAACTCATGTTGCTTTGGAGAGCAACACTGTCGAATAAAGGGTTCAGGAAAAGCCCAACATGATTTATTAAACAGAATTTTTGATACTGGCCTGCATTGTTAACCAGCCTCTAAATAACTTTTCGAACTCAACGTATACCTATTTGCTAGAACATTTAAATATGGTACGCATAAACATTTGGTAAAATATACCAATTACATTAGTATATCAGGGAAATTAATATGGCTGTCAAAGATTATGATGATAAATCATCACACACTGTTCACTAGAAAGGGTGTAATAGTATTGTGCTTCGTGTGCATTTTGACGTTAGACTATTCTATGCTGTCTTTCCAGACGAGAGAAAATACTATTTGCTTTTCCACGTCCAATATATGATTGCTTATAGCAATTTTTCCACTCTATCGACAAGAGACAATTTAGGTTATACTACTACCACTACTATTTCTGTTTCCGTTCTCTCAACTAAGCGAACTCACAAAACATATCCAATAAACCTCGTTGCAGATGTCAGTGCTCTTTGACCGAAGACCGACTGCATCTGTTTTACTATCAATTCCTCCTGAACTGGAATTGCATTTTTGCTGTCGTTGCTGCGCTATCCCTTCGTTTCTACGTGACGCTGCCTATATTGCTATCCTTGATCAGAAGTCACGATAATAAGAGAACCTCTCCAGCAGTTGCTTCCGAGTAAGAAAGTATTGAACGCAGTTTCCACAAGTATTGGCAACAAATATTATATTAAGCTATAAACTTTCCTAGGCTAGCCACAAAAAGAATTTCGGATGGAAACCTAGGTGAAGCTTAAGTTCAGTGCGCTCCAGATATTTTGATGGAATATTTTGAAGAAATGAAGAAGCTAGAAGAAGTGGTGGTTCATAACCACAAATGAGAGAGATTTGTCTTCCACTCATATATCCGTACCTAATACTTTACCTTTATATACTTACCTTTATTTAGGCAATATGTGACTTGTTAAATACATCAATTACTATTCGAACCAAATGTGTGTGAATGATTCAGTCATGTCTTTTCTATTCCCTAAAAGAACAAAATTAAAGGAAAAAGCAACCATAACGAATGTTTTCAATAACGTACTCTCATGTTAGTTACATGTTTAGACTGGGGATTTTCAATCCGCACACTCAAAGGACTCTTAGGTAGAACACCCATGCAATAAGGAGCCCTTCAACTGTGTTTTAGGCCATAGTTCCCAAACAATTTGTTTCATCACTCTCTTCTTCAGAAATTTTTTCTCTCACCGCCCTTCCCAACTCAAGCGAACCCATAGAATCCTATGTTATATCCGTAGCTTCTATCGCCCCCGGACCATTCCATCACCCACTGAAGGCGATATTGCACACTTTGGGAAACACTGTTGTAGACGATCGCCATATTTTCACTTAATATCTACTTTATTCTGGCCCTCTCAAGCGGACCTCACCTTCGCTGCCAAGGGACTCGTTCAGGGGCATTCACAAACGTCACTGTTATGTCAATTTCGATCAAACATATACGTGTTCGATAAAAACGTTGTAACAGAAGTAAACTTTATAAAAAAGTGACGATATTATAAATTCTTTAATTTCATAGAAAAATGTAAAATATAAATTTGTAGAAACTTATCGTGGAAGAGGCACAATGGTCACATCTGTATACATGCAGTATATTTCTACACGGTAATTATTATCAAAAAATTGCGACTTATTCAGATATGTTAAAATTTTATGCAGTCTATGCAGGATGTCTGCAGTTTTGGAAACACCCAAACGCGAATGTTTGATAAAACAAATAGCACAGAAACAATTTATCATTAAAATTAACTTTTGATCCATCAGTCTAAAAGTGGCAACAATAGACGAACAGGGACAAGTGTAGAGTTATCGCAATCAACCGAAACTACTGGAGAAAACTATTCATGCAGCGTTGCTCATTAGGACTATCTCCTTCATCTACAACAGCTCAAGTGTGCGAATGCCAAGTTCGTGTTTAAGTTTCATGGTAATTGCGAACTAAAATCAAGTGTGGTAGTGAACATATTTATTTAAATAACATGCTTTGTGTCGCGTACTTCTCTCATATTCGTAGTATTTAAAATGCGATCAACTATCGACAGCGTAATCAACGAATATCGAATCTACGATAAAAGCATCGACCCTACGAAAATATATTAGTTGTTGTCTTTATAGCTGAATATTTTGACTTTGAAATTACGTAAGATTAGTTGTTGAGGGATTTAATATACAGGGTGGTAATAAAATAACTTTGCCGATATACGAGCACCTTGTGGCCACAGAAACCAACTAATGCTAATGAAATTCGAGATATAGGTATTTCAGAGTGTGCAATCGAGAATGAGATGAAACAAAAATCTATTTTTCGCAGTTACGGTTACAGCAACAAAAATTTGAATAATTCAAATAGCAACAATTATTTTTAGGCATTACAAAAAATGATCGGTGCAGGGAAAAACCATGAATGGTGTTAAAACGATAATTGCAGCACCAGCATAAACGCTGGTGCAGGACAGGACGCCGACCAAGAAGATCTCACTTGAAAGTTAATGCACTAACCGCTACGTCGGGTACATCCTTAAGATCTGACGCTGATACCCGACCGAGCGGTCAGTGCGCCAACCTTATGAGTGCATACTGTGAAACATCTATATCTCGAATTTCATTAGCAATAATTTATTTTTGCGGCTGGTAGGTGTTCGTATATTGGCAAAGTCATTTTATGACCCCCCTGTATGTTATGCAAATGGAAAGAAAAATTTATCGAAACATATTTATATTTCTACTCTATAATGAAATCAATTTGAAAGACTATATACCATGCTTAAATAAAAAAGATTACATACAACGGAGTGAAATAACATACAGAGAATACAAATTTTACATGAAGTAAGTTGATAATTCTCTTGTCATTATTATAAAAAAAATCATAATAGAATGCTGTAAATATGTGTGTTTTGCAAACATAACGTATTATGAAAACTACGTATTCTAAAATTAGATTTTAATATGAAAGGTCCTGATGCTACCTCAACATTAACATTTACACGCTCAAAACAATGAATTAAGTGATTCTGGCGTGCATCAGAGTGATATAGCTCAAATGGCATTGTCAGATGAATGATGTTTCATAAAAAAATAATAATAAGTAAAAGAGCGCGATGAAATCGATGAAAATACTGTATGCTATAGAAGCTGGGGGAGAAGAGTCACGATATTTCTGTTGATTGGAGAACGGTAAAGGTTTTAGTACCAACACAGCACTGAGAATTCACGTCGTCTTACCTAGTTGTATGCTGAATGAATATTAATGAAGCAAAAGGGGCTACCCCACCCGTCTCAAATGGGCAGCTTGATCTTGAAAAAAGAAAGAATATAAAACTCACCAAAAAACGTCAAAAACCCATTGGCTCCAAATTGTTGGACAGGGTGTGGTCAAGGCATCGACGATTCATTGCAGAAAATTCGAGACACAAAAGTATCATGATGGTTTGCCATTATCAATCAAACAGGTATAATACCCTTTCAACGGAAAAAAAGCTGTTCGGATTGGACAGCTGTAATTTTTCTTCCTTTTTATAGTATAATGCTGGAATCAGGGCAGGTATCGTAGTTCATAATTTAAGTTGATTGTTTGCCGTTGTATAAATCAGTTGTTTCCATTGAACCAATATTCATACATTCCTAACATTTACTTTTTTTTTGGTACAGTAAAACTTACCTAAGTTGGACACCTACGGTTCCATAAAAATCTGTCCAACTAAGAAAGGTGTTGAAGATGTAGAGGTAGAAACATATGTATATTTCACGGCGTCATTAAGGGGGTTGGTGCACGCAAATTTCCTAAAAAAACAGAATTTCGATTTTTTTTTTCAATTTTCAAATCCTGTAAAATTTTCTACATCTAACTGTGTTCGAGTTTTTGTTCTAACTGCAATAGAAGTATTTTAATAGATTTTGATATAAAACATAGGGGGAGATAGACTTGAAAGTCTGGGGGGGGCACGATGATGATGATGTCAATTCATATATACACTACACAATACACATATACATTAGATCAGACGACTACACCTTTGACGCTGGGGGCAGGGGGGACGGTGCCCCCTCTTGCCCCCCCGTATGTCCGCCCATGATATAAACTGCTAACAGGAATTATATACATGCTAATGTTTTCTAATAAAATACTCTTTTCTCAAAACTGAGTTTTGTCAGATAAGGAACATTATTGTCAAACAACACTTATTCGAATGTCTTGAAACTTTGTGTGTCTCTGAACATAAAGGTGTTACATACTTTATAACAAGAGGATTTCTTATTAAAATTATTTAACGAAATTTTATGGCACAAAGTAGGAGAATAAATTCCAGTGATTTTTGAAAAAGTTACATGTTGTTCAAGTTAGAATTATAAAAAAAAAATAGCCAACAATTATAATCCTAAAGGATATCGTTAAATTTTGTAAAAATATCCATAGTTTTTTAGAAAAAAAATTGAGTGCCTAAAGTGAATAGAAAATTTTTAAATGTTTCTTTTTTTAAAGGAAGGAGAATGATGGGAAAGCATGGGAAGCCAACTCTCTTGAAAAGTTTGAACTGGTGCGGAATATGACAAAAACTAACTATACTTACAAGCTTCAACTTTTTGAATAGGTGTTAGAAAATTATTGCGTGCACACAAATTATCTCTTTACTAACAATATTTTACAATTAAGGAATTTAAATGCAGTAATCAAATATGTCAATTAAATTACTCATTAGCCTCTTTTTTTCTCTCCAATGATGAAATCCGCTAACTTTCGTTCATTCGTAATACCAAGTTAAAATTTACTTTCACACTAGCAGGAAGACTAAAATGATACTACACATACAAGATCACTATTGAAGATAATAAAATTTAGAAATGAAGAGAGAAAAAAAAAAGCTTAAGAAATAAACGGATGCGAACAGTGTGCTGTAAGAAAACACCATAATCCTTAACTGTTACAACATATTTCACAGGCAAACAACGAAGGTGTTTCAATAAATCTGTTTTTTAAATCTGCCTTAGAGTCCAAGCTGACAGTGGTTATATACTGTATCACTTAATTTGAATGAGTTAAATGAAAAAAAAAAATATATATATATATATATTTTTTTTTCATAATATATATATATATATTTTTTTTTTTCATTAACTCAGTTCTATATATATATATATATATATGTATATAACTGCGGCTTACAAATAAAAAATCTTTAATGTTTGCGGCAATAGTTTAGTTTGATATTATTTACCATTTTTTTACTCGGTAATCCAATGCAAGATTACTTCTGAGACTGGATTTCTTATTTTCCATAAATTATTTTATTAACATGTCATTGTTTTGCCATTCTACAGTGAATGTAATTTCTTTTATAATATTGGCTAATTCTTGGCGTCAAATAGAAAATTATATTTATAGTTTTCGATTCACAACTAAACTCAAAATGGCTCACCTTGGAACAAACTATCTTGCCAATGCCATAACTGAGGCAAGTAAGTATCAAAAGGAAGAGCAATGCTTATTCAGAAATATATCATTCAGGAGCGCAATTGGCATTGTGTTCGTGCGTGTATTTAAAGTTACTATACTTAAAACTTGGTTACATAATGCAGTTTAACTCTTCCATAGTGACTTTTATTATCATTTAAATATTCTTATCAGCATTCTGTAATCATACATTGCCGGCAATAAAACACAAATATTTATGACGATACGCAGAGTGGAAACATATTGAATGATTAAATTTTATCACTAGCATTCAATCGTAGTATCGTTTATTCTAAAAATTAAAATCATTCCCGCTTTCTTACGATATTTAGCGGAGGGGGTTATTATTTTCTTTCACTAAAATTTATCAAAATGTCGATGGATATCTATCTGTGTTTCGAATACAATAATTAAAAATTCAATTGAGTATTAGTAATGTAGAATCAAAAATTAAACTACATTTTCACATTAACTCAAACTGAATGGAACGCATTTCCCTGTTGCTTCATTTTCCTGGTAGTTTAATGATCATAATGATTTTATTAACGAATTGATGCGATGTATTGAATATAATCACCATTTGAAAGTCTTCGCCTTTTTAAATGATGTTTACAAAATGCATATATCAATCATTGTCATACCTAAAAAAATAGATATTCACACGTGCACACACGCTACATAAAGGCAAATTTTTAGGAGGTGCTATTGATAAAATTATAAATAAGATATTGGAAAAAGTAAATATTTTAAATTTCCTCATAAAAACAAATTGATTTAAAAATAAGAAATCTCACGTAATGTTCATTTTGGAAACTGCTAAGATTGAAATAGGCCTCAAAAAAGTTGAGTATCGGTTTCCGACAGGACAGTAAAATAGTGCAATTTGACTGCCGGCGTGTTTCTAATTTGACAAGTATTGTTGAAGTGCGCTTTCCTATAGCTAATAGGATTAGAGAAATAATACTAATTTAATGGAGTATATTTACGTATATGTATGTACTCTCACCAGCAACGCTCAACCCTTTCAATTGCTTTGGTAATTTTAGTAGCTTCTAGGGCAAACCGTCTTTCTTCCATCATTATGGAGGTTGCTTTGAAGGCCTTTAATCCCACGTCAATATTTATCGGATATGCTAATGGAGGGAAATTATCGAGAGTAAGACCACATTATACATAGTTTATCTTATGTGAGTGGTCAAGTTCCTCAATAGAATTTGTCTGTGTACTATCTATCTCCGTCCAGTTAATACTAATAAGATCTTATTTAGATAATCATAAACTCTTTAAATATTTAGTTTTACAGCAAAAAAGTTTAAATTTTTTACATAGTGAGAATTTCGCACACTTACTGATCAATATTAATGTTTTATGTATTAGATTATTATTACTATTTTATTTAGGCATGTTAACTTCCGACTTTTCCCATGTACCTCAAATACTATGTAAGCAGCGATTCACTTGAAAAAAAAAAACTAACTATCATTTTGCTTTAGAATATTCTTTCAATATTTGTTTTACGAGAACGTATATTTTCTTCTCAATATTAGAAGTTTAAGTTTATGAAGTTATTAAGTTTATCTTATCATCAGTTATTAAGTTTTTGTTTGATTAATATAATTATCGGAATCAGGAAGTAAATGATGTTTTAAAATAGCAAAGCATGCAATAAAAGTGGCATGGTGATCACATAGCCTCTTGTGCTGTGGACTTTTGAAAATATCCATATGATTAACCTAAACAACTTATACAGGGTGTATAGCTAACTCCTCGAATCGCAAATTACTAGCAAAACGTTTATCCTAGAGGCATACTTCAATTAGAAAAAATATCCTAATAATGTGTGAAACTCAGATATGTCATTCATATTGCAAGGAGTTGTATAGTTATTGAAATGAAAAAAATTAACTTTTTCTACGAACACTCTGTGCTTAAAAACCCAATAAGAAAGTTGTTGCGCTGTCTCTCCCAAGACCAAAAAAAAAAAAAAAATTCCACGTTTGTGAGTGGAATCTTTTATTCGCTTTAATATTTGAATTTAAAAATCGAAGAAAAATCGAAGAAAAAAGAACAGCACAAACTAGGGAAAGAAGCGTTGTCCGTTAGTTTATGATGTTCCTTCCCAACTTTCCTCCATATTTTGAATTCAAATATCTCATCGAATTTTACGATTGTAAAGGTAGAATTTATTATGTTGGCTTCAGGAGAGACAGCTCAAAAACTTTCTTATTGGGCAAAAGTATTTGTATAAAAAAAGTTATTTTTTTATTTTAATAATTATACTACCCCTTCCAATATGAATGGTAATCTGAGATCCACACGTTTTTTCAGCGTTTCTCAAAGTGTGCATGCGGCTCCTAGGGGTGTCGCCAACATTTGTCTCGGTGAGGTGTCGCGGCGAGCTGGAGACATTAATTTGTGTGCCTATTTTTTTGCTTTGAAGTGGTTCTTTTATAAATGAAAATATCTACTAAACTATTCTGGGGAGCCGCAAATGAACCACGAATTGGGCGAGGAAGCCGCGAATGACAAAAGTTTGAGAACCACTGCGTTATTTGGATATTTTTTGTAATTGGAGTAAGCCTCTAGGATCAACGGTTAGCCAGTAATTTGCTGTTCGAGAAGTTAGCTATGCACCCTGTATAATGTTATTCAAATACAAAATCATTTCGAACTTCTCTACGTGTTTTCTAAGCTCCAAAGGCTTTAATTATGGTGTACATTTAAACTTCTGAGATGTTTTCGTAAAAATAATATCATTTATCCTTCTCGTGATTTTCAGCAAATTACTAATTTATGTCATATTTTACGTACGTGCGAGTCTTAC
Organism: Pholcus phalangioides; assembly: GCF_987345545.1. NCBI lineage: Eukaryota > Metazoa > Arthropoda > Arachnida > Araneae > Pholcidae > Pholcus > Pholcus phalangioides. The sequence continues at coordinate 61,044,473 of NW_028301600.1, read as the reverse complement.
ATTGAAAAAAAAAAGAAACTGAATTTATTTAGAACTAAATTTCGTGACATTAAATCTTTCCCTTTTACTAACATTAATATTATTTCGCTAAAGAATCGGCGATAACTGCTGCTTTTACGTATCCTGTGGCAGGAAGTGCAATCAGGGTGCACCAGGTCATTATTGAAGATAGGTATTTTTCGAATGAAGCCATCAAAGGGAAATAAATTTAATATCTTTGTACAAAACATTCATAAATATGTGCGGAGAGTGGAGTTGAATAAAACTTGCGTCCTAGATGGAAGGAAAGAAAAACAATAACTATGGTAGTCGATTGAAGGTTCTCTCGTTGTAAACGATTGTTGACTCGAGAAATAATGTCCTCTAATCAAGGACGCATATATCTTGCTGAGTATCGTTAAGTAGATTTAACAAAATGAGCCGAGAGATAGCTTAAATTTAAACTGACGATAGGTTTGCGAAACTGCAACGCGGTTTAATTCTGAAATTTACTGTTGAGGGTTGAGTTCGTACGAATTTTCATTAACAACTTTTTTAAATTTTCTTCAGTCGCTTGTAATGCATCAAAAATATTTTTATTCAATTATCCGTAATATATTTATATTTCTAAAAACTATACAGTGAAACCTCGATATAACGATACTCTGCGGACCAAGAAAAAATATCGTTGTAGAGAGGTTATCGCGTTATATCGAGATGTAATATTATCATCAAGAAACGCCAAATTTATTTTGTGTTTGGCATCTCTTCTGAATTGGCGTTGTTAGCATCACCATAGAATGCATTTAATTATGTCTATTTGCAGCAAGAAATTGTAATTGATCAGTTGATGAATAAAATTCGGTTGGTTGTTTTATCCTGTAAAGTATACTGTGTAAAGTTTACTATATAGCTCTTCTATGTGATACAAAAGAAAATGGCAACTACTTTGCATTTACGGAGGGTAGATATTGCAAATACCGATGCTATTATTGAACACCCTCGAAAGAACAAACACCGGCGAAGAACTTAAAAATCTATTAAACGTGATTTTGAATGAAATATAAAAAATATCGTTGTGATAGAGAGTTTTCAAATCTCAAAAAATATCGACACAGACGGATTTATCATAGCAGGGAATACCGTTGTATCGAAAAGAGTTTAACATTAGACTATAAGCAATGCCAAATACGATTAAAAATATTGTTGTAGAGGGATTTATTGTTGAATCGAGTATCGCTGTATCGAAGTTTTACTGTATTTCAATGAATTAAATTTATAAGTTCTCTTAAGAAAAATTATAGCTCTCTGTTGTTCAAGTTGACACAGATTACAAGATTCTTGGCTAAGCAGTCGTGATCCAGGTGAATTACTACCAACGTTTCGTTTAAATCTGAGATGGAAAATCTCAGTGTAGACGAGATGACTTAGTCATTTCTAGACAGCCGAACATGTGTCGGGATGCCCGCCGTAGATGTGGACGAAACTATCGGTAGTGATTCTCCTGGACCACGGCTTTTGAGAACGCGATCTTCTCCCCTTGACACCAAAGGTGAAAGCCTAGATTCTTCTATCCGCACAGATTGATTTATGAGACCAAATATTTTCTCGTAATTCCAGCAATGTGCACAGGAAACTTCTGACGAAAATAAACTAACTGAGTTTTTACGTTTTATAGTTAAACATTTTATCACGAAGAAATAAATACTGAGTTAGATCACTTCAAATACCAGTAAAAACTTACTCTTTATATATGTTACGGTAAATTTGATAAATCCCGTTAATTATGCATAATCGCCGAGCATTTTGGTAAGTTTGATAAATTTTCCTAAATTTATCACTTTTACCAGCGATTATGCATAGTTTACCCAAGCATCGTTGGTAAATTTAATAAGCACTAAAAACAATTATCACTTATTTCAGCGATTATACATAGCGAAGCGTCATTGGTAAACATGATAAATCGTATGAAATGAAAAAAAAAACTATACATGATAACTCATACATGTATAATTATAACGGCGTACGAAGGTAAAATTTGTTATCATTACATCGGGGTCCCACTACATTCATCATACACATGCTAGACTCATTTGGAATGTTTTTCACATTTATCAAATTCAGCAATTACACTAGGGTATGTTATGCATAATCACAGATAAAGGCGATAAATTTCAAGTATTTATCAAATTTAACAACGATGTTTGGGTATTATGCATATTCGCCGGTGAAATTGATAAATTTATCAAACTGACCAAGACGATTGGTAAGTATGTATAATAACTGGTTATTATGTATAAGAACCGGTTATTATACATAATCGCTGATCATTTACTAAGTCTTATTAATTTCCCTAAATTTATCACTTTTATCGGGGATTATGTGTAGCTCGTATTGGTAAATGTGATAAATCACATTGTAGTTAATGAATTATTTAAACTTTCCGAGCATTATGTTCAAACTTCAGTCTAGGATAACGAATTCGATCGGTAATGTTGGTTATCATTGCACATGTTGATAAATACGAAGAAAGCCAACATAAACTAAGAGTGAGAAGAGAGAGAGAGAAAAAAAAAAGGCCGATGTGAAAAAAAAAAAAAATTCTTTCTCTCTTCACACTTATATTAATTTAATGTAATTTTTATGACGCAATATGGGCAGTGCACGCATCACGTACGGGTAAAACTGTTAAGATGTTGAAGTACGCCTACTCCTAGTTACAATATAATATTTCCACAACAATAATCAGTTGGTAAATTTGACGGTTAAAAAAAAGAAGAAAAAAGATTGGAGATTCATCAGGAAAGAGTCAAATTTGCGTTTGTCTATTTCCAGGGTGACACTTGTGTATTATGGCGAGAAATATCCTGCAACATCTACTTCTAATCATGCTTTTGTTCTACAACGGTGGATATGCTTTCCCAGGACGATTGAAACCTACAGGTTAGTGCCCAAATGGAAAGAAAAAAATTTTCTTCTCCATGGTTATATGCAAGAGTATAATTTTTTTTTTGATAAAAATTATTTTTTTAGTACTGAACATTGATCTTGTGTTGAAACGCAATAACCACAGAAATCATTTTTTTTATGAGCGGAAAAAATTTCGTAGTGATTTTTTTCACATTTCTTTATTTGTTTTTCATCGACCGAAAACTACAGATTTATCAATTAGACAACATTTAATCCGTTTGATGAAGTCAGTGAATTTCCAGACCATGCGGGGTTAAACAACTGAATCTACTTCAGGCATAAACAACTGAATCTCTTTCAGGCATAAACAACTGAATCTACTTCAGGCATAAACAACTGAATCTCTTTCAGGCATAAACAACTGAATCTACTTCACGCATAAACAACTGAATCTACTTCAGGCATAAACAACTGAGTCTACTTAAGGCATAAACAACTAATTTAGTACTGAAGATAAAATACTTATATCTCAGCATACTGAATGAAATGGTTGTCTATATAGATGCCAGCGAAAGTGTAAACGCGATGATAAAGCAGTATAAAAGGCAAAGTGTTAAAGAAATCTCTTGGCTATAAATGTTTTAGATTTTCTGAAAGGAAAGCTTGCATTGATGTCCACAAGGGTTCGTTTCGCTAATCAGGAGAGGCAACAAAGCATCTCAGAGATACTCGCAAACAATGTTGACAAGTTTTGACATTGTCTTGTACCAAAAAAATGTCTAGAAATTCAAGTTGAAACTTATTGAACAGGAAAAACGTAACAATACTGTTTTATTAGTTAGAGAAAATAACACATGTCGGACGGGACTTGAATTTCCAGATATTATACAAATTATGTCAGAAAAGTAGTGCTGAGCCTAATGTTTTCAGATCGATTCGTAATCGTCGCTTACTACATTTTTATCAAGATAATGTAACTTTGCACATAGTTTGGAATGTTCAACCCTCAAATGCTGAATTTTTTTCTGAGCTGATAATTTTTTTCATACTTAATGGCACGTACTGAAAGCTGGAAAAATCATTAAAAAAAAATCTATTTTGAATTGTACTGTTTATACAGGGCCTTATTGAAGATGTGGAAAAGCCTCAAAACTCACAAAATAAATGTACAAATACAAATACAAGGCCACAACGGGCAGGATGGCCAACGAAATGGCTGAGAAAAACATGCCCATTACAAATATGGACATTATATATTTATGAAATATATCAACCCAATTAAAAATGCAATTATAAAAACTAAAGACTATATATACACGATAAGATATAATACAATGCCCATAAAAAATATTTATGGTTGCCTTATCTAAGTATGGATAGCTTCTTGATTTACCCCAACACGTTTATCGTATTTATTTTTAAACGTGTCAATTGTGTTTGAATTTACTATCCCAGGGGTAAGCTATTCCATTTATTAACAACTCCTATTAAAGAAAAATTCCCCGCGACACCACACAACCTAGAATTGTTCCTTACCAATCGATACTGGTGTCCATTTGTCAAAGCAGTCGACAGCGTATTAATAATTTATGGCAAATCCTATTCATCCCGTTGAAAATTTTGGACACTCCGATCGCACACCCCCCCCCCCCTCCGACACCTGCGCTCTTCCAATGTAACATATTCAAAAAATGAAGTCTCTCTTCATACCTCAAGCTTCGTCTACCAACGAGGAACGTGTATCTCTTCTCTGCACCCCTTCAAATAATTCTATTTTCCGCTATGTAGGTATGGCCTCCAAAACTTTACAGCGTACTTCTGTTCAGGGCGAATTAAACTTCGGAAAAGTGGAAGAATGACTTTGGGAGAACGCGAAGACACCTTTTTGAAAATGAAACCGAGAATTCTATTCTCTTATTTGACCACCACACACTGAACAATGTTCAGAAAAACCACTCGTCAATTCTCAAATCGAGGCCTAGTTGCATCCGGGATAGTGACGCTATTCAACTCGTAAGAGAAACGTGGGTTGTTCAAACCAAAATGAGTAACCACGCACTTGTCAACGTTAAACGTCACGCTCCATTCATTTGCCCATGCGGCAATCCTGTTTAATCTGGTCTGGAGCAACTCCCTATCGCTTTGATTCTCGACTACCCCCCATTAGCTTTACGTCATCTGCACGTCATTGTATTGAAGTAATATTATTTTTCAAATATAAACTACCTTCTTTGTGATTCAAACTATAGTAAGAAAAAATTCAGATTGCAAATTTCAAGATGAAAAAAAAACGAAAACGAAAATGTTTTAACAAATTATGGAAATCACATCCACACCTGCTCTGCATTTAACAAAAAGTTGTTGTTAACAGCAAATTCAAAACATAAAATGGAAAGAGTATGACCTCACCTTATATGGGAAAAAAATTCTAAATTTCATCCTCAAACTGGCTGCAGTACAAATACAAAAGCCACAACAGGCAAAATGCCTAACGAGCTAGCTGAAAAAGATGCCTATAGAAATATGGTTGTCAAATACATATGGGAAATACAGTAACCCAATAAGATCAATAAAAAACCAATAATTATGTTAAATACAAATAAACATACTGCCCATAAAAAGTTATGGTTGTCTCATCTAAGTAATTAACCTTTAAAGACCTCTTTGCACATATGCAAATCTACGCATTTAAGGGTAAAGACATGAAATATCACAGAAAAAAATATAGAAACTGCCTCTATAGGAAATAGTGAAAAAGAAGTGAGAAATAACAAATTGGAAAACCAAGGATAATTAGTAATATTTGGAAAATTTGTTAATCATGAATGCATAATTTGTTTTTGAAGCAATATTTGTTGCATTTGTTTCGTCTAAGAACAAAAAAACGTTATTTCCGTAGTTTTGTCAACTCGTTTCTTCAGCAATACTGTATTCAAATCATATATGAACAAGGAATTCCTTTTATATCCTTCTCGAAGAAGAAAGTAGACCATACGAAATCGGGTATCGACTACTTTCTTTATATCGATTCTCGAATACTCGTGCATTGTTCAGCTTCAGCAAAATGCATAAGAAAAATAGAAACACACATCTCGAAACATGAAGAATACACAAAAACAAAGAAAAATTAGTTAAAGGAAGAAATATATACCATTCATAAGAAAGACAGTGTTGGTGAAAATATATTCTTATATATTCAACGGGAAAAACCACTCCATGATGAAAATGGGGCATGCACGTGTTTGGCTTTAGACAGTATCTAACACATAGTTTCCCAAACTTTTCGTTCCATCGCCCCCCTTCAACTCAAGCCAACCCATTGGATCCTATACTAAACCCCAAGCCTCTACCGCCCCCTGGACCCTCCCATCAGCCTCCAGGGGGCAATATTGTCCACTTTGGGAAACACTGATCTAACACAGCCTTTAACAGAAAATAATTTTTCAGAATAATCATCTCATTAATACTGTTGGAAATAACTTGACAATAATGACAGAAAATAATTTAAATCATACGACAGATACATAATTGTATCGATTTTGTGTAAATCGGTATATCAATGTTCTTGAAACTTATTACCGGTAAATCATTAAAATATTTATCTCGAAAATATTCATGCTAGAAGCATATTGATATTTTTTTTATAGAAGTCTGATAACGTCATAGAACGGTCTGATACAAGAAAAACCCCTATTGTGCACATTCTAAGCTAGTGTAAACAAAGCTCTAATTCTTCCGTAGATAGAGTTGTGATCCTTTCGAAAATACCATATTTAATTTCATCTCAAAGAAGAATGGAAATTTTTGTAAAGTAAGTTTTGGTCATACTATTTTTATGATTGTTTGGTCGTATATATGTTTTTCTGGTACACCTTTACGGATCATGCGCAACAATGGTAAGAATAATCATTTTGTTTTGTTGAAGGAAATTTAAATTTATGGCAGCCTGAAGGGAGCAACATTCAATGAGCCACTTATTAAGAGAACCTGATCAAATTTACTAGACGATAACTTGTCTCAAATTCTAGCAAGTTGATAACATGTTATGTGCTTTTTATTTTTATTTTGATTCTTTTTTATTACGCTCACAAACATCATTAACGCAACTGCTGCTTCTGATAAACGATCTTGCTACTATTTGCTCCTTTCCCTTAAAAACATTGGGCAAAAACAAGAAGAAAAGCCATAAATTGCCTGAGCAGCTCTTACACAAAATTCACTCGCAAGAAACGTGTGGCGTTGGACATTCTTCTTTGTTATTTACTCTGGGCTTAACAGATACTGAGAGCTAGCACAAACTGTAGCAGTAAACCGGTCGATGGTCCTCCCATTAGATCTAAAGCTACAGTTTAGGTCTATTAGATACTAGCGTGAAGCCACACATGTACTTTATTGTAACACACTTCTAAGAGCATATGCGACCACGTACACACGGTGTGTATTTTTACTTCTGTTTTTTTAGGTAAACCATGCTCTGTCATTGGCTATCACCGTGTAAAACGATCGAAGTTCAAGGTATAATAAGAATCTCGTTCCCTGCAACAAGTCGCAATACACATATGCCTATCGTATCATTTCACAGTCAAAGATTTCTTTTCGTATTAAAACTTTGTAAAACCTTGATTTAATCCTTTGACTGACTGTACTTTAAAGCAACACTTTTTTTTCAAACTCCCGTAACATTTCTTGCATACATTATTGGGTGTTGATATTTTGTATTACAAAGACTGTATAACTACTTTACGATTACAAGATGACGGGGAAAGTGTGGAAAAACTAGTTTTTTAAATATGTTAATTAATAAAACTCAGTCATTCAAATGTTTACTGCATTGCACTTTTGAGTTATGCAGTAAAACACTGCTTTTACAAAATGTTCCCTACAAATGTATGAAGCAAATTATAACTTTCTTTCGGGGTAAGATAAATAAATATTCATTATTATGATAATTATTCAACATATTTGAATTGGTATTTTTTATTTTTATCGTAAGCGTATGGTGCTGGTGGTACTTTAAAGTACCAGGTTAATTAATTCGTTGTGTACGTTACTGTATAATTTTTTTTAAAACAATTGTTTTGTCAGTGTGCTTGCCCGGTATGCAAGAGATCCTGGTTCGATTCCCGGTGAAGAGAACAACACTTTTTTCCCCAAGTTCACCTCGGTATAATACCCAGATACAATAATATAATATATAATATGCATAATATATATTATGGGTATCACCGCTATAATATCAATAATATCCATATTAATTTCATGTATCTTGGCCGAGCAAAAATGATCATCCATCTCTACTGCCACCACCTGGACGCCATTAGCTGAAGTTAAGTGAGGCTGCAATGTCTCTACTCAGCCAGTCACGCTACTATGTGTGTTTCAAGGGAAAAGACATCGACTCTTTGTGGTATAATGGTCAGTGCTCTTGCCCGATAAGCAAAAATTATTTGGTTCGGTTCCCGGTGGAGAGCGCGAAGCTTTTTGCCCAAGCTCACTGCGGCATAATATCCAGATAGTCTATTGATTTCATGTATCTTTGGCTGAGTAAAAAAACATCATCCAATTAATATTTTGTTTTTAGAGGATTTGATTAGAAATAAAATGTCCTACCCCAAAAAATCTACATGATAATTATTAAATTTTTTTATAATGTGGCAGATAAAGTGTCAAAGCAACTATACATAAAAAGTTATTTAATGCAACTGCCAACCATGTAGACACATCGAGGAGCATAAAATGCGATCAAAAATTAGAAAAGTATTTTAAAAATATATATTTTTGTGCTGTTTCACAATCGATTTCTGAACTGCTACTAAAATTTCAAAGGCTACTATCGAAGACTAGCAACTAAAATTTTCCCTGGAATAACCTCTGCGTACGCCCCCTCCCTTCCCAAAATTTAGGTCCTGCTCACGTCCCTGCTCCGAACTATTGTGTGTTGGATTACAGCATTGAATTGGATGTTGGTTTTTTTGGTGCAAGTACCAATTAGGTGAAAACTGCACCAAAGCAAATGACCAACGAAAAACAGATAAAAGGTTCCGACTTCTTTTCAATCATTTATTTAAACTTTATAAGATTTTGTGACATCCGTTTTTTTTCGAAGTCGTTAAATGAGTTGTGGTTTAAAATATTCCTTTTTTATATACTTTCGGAAATTCAGATGTATTTTAAAGAATGTCAACACATGATCACGAGGTTTACTCGAACGAAACCTTACTCAGTTCAAAAGCAGAGCCACATTTGAAGCCAAACAAAGTAGTGAGATCGTTTGAGAATGTAAAAACATATTTTTATATTTTTTGAGAGATGGGGAATATACTATAAAGTTTTTTTTTACATCCAAATAAGTCAGGGAAATAAGCTTCCGTAAAATACACTTATATCATACAGCTGTGTGTGTGTGAGAGCTCATCTCAAATCTGACTTATTATTATATCTCTCACTCAACGTTATTGACGTAGAGTAGTATTCCTGTAGAAAAGAGCATCGTTGAAATAGTCTATTCATTTATACCGAACTTGTAGTGACATATGTGTCACTAACACGTCTCGTACAACAGGTTCGATGATGAATAGTAATCATTGACCAAATACATGCGCTTTGAATGTACCTATACTAATGTTTGAATAGCCAGAAAAAAAAATAATGATAAAAATAACGTGGTGATATTTCAGAAAAATACATAAGCAAAATATGTAAGAAAATAGTTTGCATTAAATTATGTGCCAAATGCATCATAATGGGCCTTACCGTATTTCACTCCGTATAATCCGCGGATTATCTGTTAAAAAGTGATTAAACATTAATAAATGCGGATTACTTCCCGCTGCGGACAATCTGCAGAAAATGATGTTATTAGTCGCTAAAAGATGGCTCTCCTAGCTATGAATTCAATGAAAGCTCACACATATTCAAGAAAACGTAAAAGACGTCTGCAAAAGTTGTGGTGCTTGTCTTTCAGTGTTACCTGGTGGTTTGACTAAGAAGTTGCAGAATTTAGAATCAGGAATAAACAGGTCGTTTAAAAGCAAAGTTAGAGGCTATTGGGAAAAGTAGTTGACTGAATTCCTTCCTATACAAAAGGTGGAAATTTACACCGAGCTTCCTATGCTGAAGTATGCCAGTGGGGGATAGTGATGCCCGGAAAGATTGACCATAAAAACTATAAAGAGTTCATTCGTAAAATATGGACATTGGACTCCAGTGATTCTGACTATGAAAATGAAAATCCTCTTGATGAATTAATTACACTTTTTCGAATTAGATGAAGAACTCTTGCGCTTATTTAATTCCGATCATTCTGAATTTGAAGGTTTTTGATTGAACTGTAAATATTTTGTTTTGTGTACAAAATAATGTTATTGGTTTGTAAATAAATTTCATTAATTACCGTACCAATTGATTGATTATTGAAACGCAATGTGAGGCTTTATTTATTTTTTAAAGCCTGCGAATAATAGACCGCCGCAAATTTTTTTATATATTTTTTTTCTTTCTTCATATTTCACATGCGGATTATGCGCCACCGCGGATTATACGCAGGGAAATGCGGTACAACATTGTTGATGTATATTTTATCAGAAAAGTATGAAATCTGACATTTTATAGAATACCTGGCTTTACGCAAAGGATAAAATGGTGGTTTCTAACGTTAATTATTGTTGTAATTAACATGTAATAGATAATTTGTTATATAAACGTTATTTCGCATGCAAGTTTATATATGTGTTATATTCATATTATGCATTCTGTAAGTTTATAATATGGCCAAATTACAAACGCTCGTATTTCATATTGTCTGAGAACCATGAGGTATTCTATGGAATGTCTAACCATTCTATAAAATGCCAGATTTTTCATATTTAGTCGGCAACTTACATAGCTCAGAATGGCGTTGAAATTAAATAACTATTCTTTTACGACTTTCCAGCTTCAAATGAATAGATGTTTAGTTAAAATACAGAAAGATCACTACGTACAACATGTAAATTATCATTTTAAATGTTTGTTTTGATTATACAATTTTCACATCAGTATTTGGTTTTATTATTCTGATTCCACGTTGATTATCTAAAGTGGCTTTCTCGCTCATACTAATGTTTTGGTCTTCCTCTTGTGAAATTCTAAATAATTTAGCCCTAATTAATTTCCATCCAAATTTCCCATATTCTCATTCATAAATCTTTAAGCAATACAATTTTATTTCATTGGTTCCAATAAGATTATGAAAAGAACTATGGCTGAGAATCGATTAAAAATTTTAAATGGTTAATAAAAAAAAAATTTAATCGATTAATCGACTGATTAATCTAATTTTAATTGAATATTTTCGAATGCTATTAATTCATAGCAAACGTATAGTATATTGTTGTAACTATATAATATTAATTGATGCTATAAAAATATATTCGATTCACACACACACATCATCCACTAAATAAATGTAAACATATATAGTAATAGATGAAGAAATGAAGTCCACCCACTTGAAGCTATTCAATATGCTGAACATAATTGCCATATCCTGGAACTTCTTTTTACATGGATCTTATCTATTTTTCAAATCAGTTATTTTTAGTTAGTCACTGATTTCGAAACTAATTTCTATTTTCATATTGTTAATTTTTTCCCTTAAAAAATGGTACTCGTAGGGGAGTGTGGATGATGCTTCCCAAATAAGAAAAGTACTGTTCACATTGAAAACAATAAATTTCGATCTCGTCTTCTAAAACTCGAGACCAAAAAAACAAAAAATTTGTTCCCGTATGCAGCTTCAAATTTAATTTGAAATTGAAATTACGATATCACCAGTTTTCGTGGAATCGACTTCTGTTTGCCCATGTTGGCAAATTTGATCAAAATATTTATGTTTTTAAGTAATTACGGTCACTTATCTGAAATGTTATGTATAGGAGCATAATTCACAAGACATCTAATCAGCTTAATCAAATAAATATCAAGTTAAATTACAAAACTTTAAATAAACATTTGAATCGAATTTTAATCTGATTGACCGAGTCGATTAACCTAACTAAATTTTTTTAACTGAAATTAAAAATTGATCGAATATCCGGCTCGATTAACCGATTGATCGGACTAGCCCTGAAAGGAACTATTTATCGTCCCAGAAATCAAAGTTAAATTAAATGTTTCAACAAGTAACGATGTCACGGACGAAGGGACGTTACTATAAGGGAATTTTCCCTAGTTTTGGCATGAAAAAGACTGAAGAATTCTTGAAAAAATGGAGTTTTTTCTCATTTAAGAAATATTACTCATGTTATGTTATCGGTGAATATCTCATTAATTCCTAAAATAATGCTCTTACAATGTTTTTTTATAAAATTGTTGTTCGGTGAGCTGGAATTCGTTTTCAAACCAGCTTCATTATTTTTTTGGGAATTTTCATCTAGGGGGTTATTCGATATTAATATAATAATGCCACAATGTTTTAAAAAGTAATATGCTTCGTTTCAAAAATATTTATTCCTGAACAACCATATTTTTTATTTTAAAATTTATATTTCATATTTTTTGGAACACTATGATAAACGGGCACATGAATTTCATGTGTGAAATTGTGTGTTTTATTGGAAAAAAATCTCACGTAATGAGTTTAACTTTCACATTCTTCGAAATTAATTATAAATTACTTCAGAAAATGCTAACAAAAGGTCAAATGATATGATGTAGAACAAGGATGCTCAACCGTTAAAAGAATGCGGTCCACTTCATTGGTTTGAAAACGTGTCGCGGGCCGCTTAAGTGAGCTGGAACAGCGCCGCAGGTCAATCAAGTGATCTGTAAATGTGCCGCGGGTCATTCAAGTGAGCTGTAAATGTGCTTTGAAGAGCTTGAGTGATCTGTAACTGTTCCGTGACTCGGTTAAGTGATCTGTAAGTGTGCCGCGGGTAAATTAAGTGATTTGGTGGTGGTCGAGTGGTCATAGTGACGGACCCGCGTCGCGAGGTCCCGGGTTCGAACCCCACCGTCACCACAGTGGTGGTCGGCTGAAGTTGGTTTTCTGTGGTTTCCAACTTCAAGGTGCGAATGCGAGCCAATCTTCCCTTTAAAAAGTCTCGCCACAGAGAGCAACAGACGTACAAATTGTAATTCAATCATAACACATCACTCACTTCACTTCTGAAATATAGATGGCAGCACTGAAAAGTCAAACACAACACTACATACGCACTCAGGCTGTTAGGTACGCTAACCCAGTTATACTTCCGGCACAACTCACTAGGTAGTAAATAACCCATAGATGGTGATACACCTGAGTTGTGCTCGGTTTGAAAGAAAAAAAGATGTGGACCTGCGACGCGAGCCGCTTAAGTGCTCTGTAAATGTGCCGCAGGCCGATTGAGTGATCTAGTACTGTGCAGGGGGTTACTGAAGTGATATGTAAATGTCTCGCGGGTCACTTCAGTCATCTGTAAATGTGCCACCTAGCACTTGAATGATCTAGAACTGTGTCGCGGGTGACTTAAGCGATCTGTAAATGTGCCGTGGGTCGATCAAGCGATCTGCGAATGTGCTGCGGGCCACTCAAGTTATGTGAAGCTGCACCGCAGGTCACTCAAATGACCTGTAAATATGCCACTTGTCCCTCAGCGATCTGGGAATGCGCCTTCTAGTTAATTTTTACAAAATTAGGCTTGAGATCAAGGGCCACATCAGATGACTCTGAGGGCCAAATTTGGCCCTCGAGCATGTATAATGTGGAATATGAAAAATCAGTTGTTTCTCTCAATAGAATAATTTTCCGTTTTTCAAACACATTAATAAAATTCGAGAAAAATCATTAATTTTCGTCTCAAATCCTTATATAACCCCCCCCCCCCCCGTGATGGAAATTTCACTTGCACGATTCTCACTGCCTGCAGCAGAGGTTGAATTCGTAAGTGAAAGACTTTTAAAACCAATAAGGGAAGCCATATTGAATGGGACGTAAAGAAGGGACACATTAAAGAAAGAAAAGTCATTTGGAATGAGGGAAGGAGAAAAGAAAGGAGAGAGGAAACTCAGGAGAGAGAGAGTTGATGGACTCGGAAAGAATCGTGACTTTAGGGACTGCGATGTTAAAGGATTTCTCGGAGCTTATGCCCAAAGGGAGTTACATCACTGGGGCAAATATATCCCCAGTGAGACTAGCAAGAGAGAACGTTATGGTTTTTTTCCTTACCTTTTTCTTTCCCTCAAAAACTTCCGAATCGGTTCCCATGACGACCCAAGGAAATTAGATTCTTTGGATGGACGTCAAGTCAAATTTGATCACAAGAGTGACAAAGTATTTGATTCAACCTTGCATTGAGAGCTTACTGAATTCACCTGAGCTACCTGCCCTTTTTAATATAAAATATTCCATATGACATCCGTTTACACATATATATATACACACACAGGGTGATTCCATTATTCTCTTTGCCGCCTTTTACTGCGACCGTTGATCCTAGAGGAATATTTCCAATTAGAAAATGTAACTAAATAACGCGTATACTTCAAATACGTCATTCAGGTTGCAAGGGTGTGTATATAGTTATTCAAATAAAAATATTAACTTTTCATTTATTATTTAATTATTTGTACAATAATGTTGGCCGTGTCTTATACATGAGAATGCGGTTGGTGGTGATAGAAATAATGTTTTAAATTTTTGAAAAATATAAAGGGCGCGGGTGAAACAACAGGGGAGGTGAGTGTGTTCCAGTTAACTATGGTATGCGGAAAGAAACTAAATTTCAAGCTGTCGGTGGAAGCAGAGATAAAATTTATCTTATGTAGATGGTCAAGAGATATATATTGGTTTTTTTTTTAATCGACATGCTTTTTCCTTTCCAAAAGCATTGCTAATCGAGATAAAAGGCGGTGAGTACTTAGAGGGAGAAGATTAAGTTCACGTTTCAGTTCGGAAACAAAAGCAAAGGACGACACCATGTCCTAGAAATCCAGTAAGAAAGTTGTTGCCCTGTTTTTCCTGAGGCCAAAAAAAAAATTATTCGTTTCCGAGTGCAATATTCGTTGAGGTATTTAAATCCAAAAATTGGGGAAAGTTGAGAATTGGAAAGAAGAAAGGCATGAATGAGAGAAAGAAGCGTTATCCGTTACTTTATGTTGCTCTTTCTCAACTTCCCTCCGATTTTTGAATTCAAATATATCATCGAATATCGCACTTGGAAACGTGGATTTTTTTGTTGGCCTCAGAAAAGACCGGAAAACAACTTTCTAACCCATTCATACAAATTTTTGTATGAAATTAATATTTTTGGAAGTTAAAAGGTTTAATGAGAGTGCCATAGCATTTTTTAAAAGTTTTTTACAAAGAAATTCAAATTTTTATGACTTTTCCGAAATGAAATTGTCCTGATTTTTGATCTGCAAATTATCTCTTCCATGACCGTGAACAGAAATAATTTTATATAAAAAACAGAAAAAAAAATAGTTTTCTCTCTAAATTGTTTTTAATCCCATGATACGTGAGGTTTCCCAAAACCATAATTACTGGTTATTTTAATTAAATTAAGTTATTACATAGGAAATTTACATTAATTATAAAGAAAAACACATGGTAAATTAATATTCAAATTTAAAACTTCTCAATAATGTTACCAAGGTATCCAGTTAACATATATATAAAAAATTATACAATTTTGTCATGAATTGGGGGAAGAGGTCAAAAATGAACTAATTGGGTTCTTTAGGGTAGGATGTCCGCATAAAAAGTAACATTTCAATAAGTATGCAACACCTTGCAATATGAATGACGTATCTGAGTTCTACACGTTATTTGGATACTTTTTCTAATTGGAATTATGACTCTCGGATCAACGATTCGCCAGTAAAAAAGCGGCAAAAGGGGAATTATTAAATCACCTTGTATATACTGTTTTTATTTCCATACTGAATAACCACCTCTATTTTACCTTGACGTTTTCTTCTTGTAAGTTTTAAATAGTGGTATTACATTCTATGCTTATTAGTGTCCGTTATTCATTACTCGTTCCGGTTCCGTCGAATTTATTAGAATGTAATGAATTGATAATTATGCTTTCAAAAGGATTGGATTTCGAAGCGGTTGTCATTTATAGATAAATTGACGTTGGGACTTTTGCAGATTCCCATGCATTCACCATGGTAGTAGCATATAAGAGTGAAGCGATTCTTCCTTGCTATGCCCCCGAGCTGAACAAGGCGTCGGAGCTGCGTTACCAGTGGTATAAAGATGGACAGGAGATTGGCAAAGACGATTCAAACGTTGCACAAATCGATGATGGCGCCTTGCGAGTTGCTAAAGCCGAAGCAGAGGATAGCGGGATTTATTTTTGTTATGTGTCCACTGACATTGGAACAAAGCAAGTCAACGTTACTCTGATTGTTTTAGGTGAGTTTAAGCAGAATAAATACTTTTAAAATGTAACATCGGGAAAAGAACGTTTGTTGCATGTGCAATGTAAACATGGTGTCCTGTAAGTCCTAATTCGGCCTTTATCTCGTCAACCGTTCCTCGTAGAGGTATGGTGCTAATTTAAAAATGCTTAAAATGTGTTCAGAAATCATTCTACACCAGTTTCCGCACCAAAAATACAGTGTGCCATAAAATAAAGGAAACTAAATGTTTATATGGTCCCCCAGCCTTCCTGCCCTGCCTTTTCTGAGAACAACGAAAAAAAATGCAATATTTGCTGATTTATTTAAATTAAAAATTCGGAGAATAGTTGAAAAGAACAGCATAAACTAACCGACAACGCCTCTTAAAAATTGCTACCGCAGCGAGTCCCACATCGAGGGGTTAGCGCACCAACCTCTCGATGAGTATAAAAACAAGCCTGCCGTTCGGAATCATCAAGAAATCGTAGGCCCTGGTCTAATTGGCCCTCATGTGCAGAAAATTACCGTGGCGCTACAAAAATGATCAAAATGATCAAACGACAACTCCTCTTTCCCCCATTGATGTTGTTCTATTCCAACCTTTCTCCGATTTTTGAACTCAAATATCTTGGCAAATATTGCACTTACAAACGTAGAATTTTTTGTTGGTCTCAGCAGATACAGAGCAATAACTTTCTAACTATAAGGCTAGGGGGGAACGTATAAAAATTTTGATTGTTTTATTTTATGACACACCGTATGTTTACTCTTGAAACTGGTAAAGAATGATTTCTGAACACATTTTGAGCGTATTTTGAATTAGAACCATACCTCCACGACGAACCGTTGATGCGATAATGACCGAATTTGGACTTACAAGACGCAAGTGGCGTATTAACAACTTTTCTACAACTAATTTAAAATGAGTTACCTGTAGATATGATTTGAAAAATTTATTCATTCATCTGATATCTAGTTTTTTGCGGTTCAGACGAAAATTTATTTTGGCAATAATAAGTATGAAAATTTGATTGTGCCACAAATCTTATGTTTACTAAAATAAGCTTTTAAATAAATTGAAATTGAGTGTATATTCCGTTGCTAAGTTGAGCCAAGGAAAATACAGTTATAGAAAGTAATTGTTTCTTAACCAACCTTTTTATAACATGAAATTTAAACTAGTTTCAAATTCATTTGATTTCAAAATGATTTTTACTTTTTTTATATACAGGGTGCATAGGTAGCAGGGTGTATGGTATTTTACTGCCCAACCGTTGATTCTAAAGGCATACTTTCAATTAGAAAAATTATCCAAATAACGTGTAGTACTTAGTTATGCCATTCATGTTGCAAATAGATGTATAGTTATCAAAATAGAATGTTAACTTTTTATACGGACACCCTGCGGTCAGAAACCCAAATTACAAAGTTGTTGCCCTGTCTCTTCTGATTCCAACACAAAACATTTCACGTTTGTACGTGCAATATTCGCTGAGATATTCGATTTCGACAGTGGAAAGTTGGGAAAAAGCAGCATTAAATGCGGGTAAAACGGTTTACCCGTATTTAACGGTGTTTTTCCCAACTTTCCTCCATTTTTCGAACTCAAATATCACAGTGAATATTTGACTTAGGAACATGGAATTTTTTAGCTGGCACCAGGAGAGACAGGGCAACAATTTTCTAGTTGGGTTTTTGGACACACGGGGACGGTATAAAAAGTTCATTTTTCTATTTTAATGACTATACAACCCCTTGCAACATGAATGATATATCTGAGTACTGCACGTTATTTGGATATTTTTTCTAGTTGAAAGTATGCGTCTAGGATGAACGGTTCGTCAGTAAAATACCGTACACCCTGTTACCCGGGCCGTAGCGTACCTTCTCGGGCCCCCGAGGTAGACATTTTCTTGGTGGTCCCTTAAAGAAGAAAAAAATTCATGTAAAATTAGCGTTTATTTTTTGTGAGGGCCCCCCCCCCCCATTCGGCTCTGGCCCCGGGGCAGTGCCCTAGTTGCCCCAGCATAGTTACGGCCCTGCCACGCACCCTGTATATCATTATTGAGGAAGAAAATTTTAAAAGAATAGTTGACTCTATTATTTTTTCAATGTTTTTCAGACGCCGAAAAGCCACCTTCTTTTCCAAGCAGCACATCTTTACCACCCATTATAAGCCGTCGCCAGACGGGTTCCTCAATCGAGTTCACATGTCCTGCAGAGGGTTCGCCCTTGCCAAGATTGGAATGGTACAAAGATGACACATTGATCAACAAGAGGAATTCGTCAACAGTTTTCACTGATCCGGACAACTGGACAATGAAACTGAAGAATCTTACATTAAATGACACCGGAGAATACAGCTGTGTGGCAATAAATCGACTTGGTTACGTGAATGCGTCATTTAGGCTGGAAGTTACAGGTAAACTTGGAGGTTATTATATATTAGTTATATATATATATTTTATAATTATATTATATTAGTTATATATATATATTATAGAAGTTTTAAGTGCGACGTACAGTTACTTACAATCTCAAAATTTGTTTGAGGGGTCGTGTACATGAAGAAATGAAGAAATTAACTTTTTATACACTTCCCGTGTGCTCAAAAACCAAATTACAGAGTTGTTTCCCCTTATCTCCTGAGGCCAACGAAACCTATTCCACGTTTCCAACTGCAATATTCACTGAGATATTCGAATTCAAAAAACGGACGAAATTTCTGAAAACAAAAACAGCGTTAAATGTAGGTAAAACCGTTTTTCTGCATGTAGAACTGTTTTTCCCCAAATTTCCTACGCTTTTCGAATTCAAAAATATCTCAGTTAATATTGCACGTAGAATCGTGGATTTTTATGTTGGCCTCAAAACAGACAGGGCAACTAATTTGGGGATTGTATAAAAAGTTAATTTCTTTATTTCTTCATGTGTACAACCCCTCAAACAAATTTTGAAATTTTAAGTAACTGCACGTGATTTGAAAATATTTTGTAACTGAAAGTACGTTTGTAAAGTCAACGGTCACAGAAATATGTTGTGCAAACAATTTGGAACAGCCTGCATGCCGCAAATTACTGTCAAACCGTTGATCATACAGGCATACTTCTAATTAGAAAAATTATACAAATAACGTATACATCATTCACATTGCAAGGGATTTTATAGTTACTGAAATAAAGAAATTAACTTTTTTACTCTGTCCTCAAAAACCCAATTCGAAAGTTGGTGCCCTTTCTCTCGTGAGCCCAACAAAAAAATTCCACGTTTTCAAGAGCATTATTTGCTGAAATATTTGAATTCAAAAATTGGAAAAAATATGGGGAAAAACAGCATAAGTGAGGGTAAGAAACGTTTTTCGTTAGTTTATACATATGTGGTTCTTTTTTTCTCCGTATTTGAATCTCAGCAAATATTGAGCTTGAAAACGTTGGGCTTTTTGGTTGGGCTCAGGAGAGACAGTGGCAACAACTTTCTATTTGAGTTTTTTAGGACAGGGTGTTCGTATAAAACGTCTTTTTTTTTTTATTTCATTAACTATACAACTTCAAGCAATGTGAATGACGTATTCGAGGTCTATGCGTCATTTGAATACTTTTTCTAATTATAAGTATGGCACTAGGAACAACGGTACGACAGTAATTTATGGCACCGGGACTTGGCTATGCACCCTGCCTTATTAAATATGCTGGTTGTTGTTAATCAATAAATTTATCGGCTGCGTAAGTCTTGGAAAAAAAAAAATCTGCTATATTTAAGAAATACTTGAAAGCAGCTGCAAACCAAGTTTCGAAGAGACACTTGGATTCTTTTGTTGAGAGTTTCTAGAACTTTAAGGATATATATATATTCATGGAAATTTCACCGTTTTTATTACTTTTGGAAGTTGTACGAAAAAGAGTTGAAATTAAATTTTCAATATTTGCGAGCGTAAATGTTTTAATGCAACTTTTTGGATTTATTCATAAGAGAGAAACTTTTTCTGTTCTGTAGGATACTTTTTCTTTACGCTATCGTCATCTGCTTTCATTCCTCATTTCTTTATCATATTATTTTTCTGGTTTGATTCACATATTTCATTAAAAACAGTATCTAGTGTTGCGGTGTTGCCCTTGCGGTCAAAATTTCTATGGTGCAGATGGCGTGAGATTCAAGTGTGTTAGATTTAAAATAAAAATGACAAGCGCAGTTACGAATTCATTTACAAATTCTCATTTTAACTCGACTGAATATATTTTTTAAAAAAACGTTCTTTGTTCTCAATTGCAAAGGATGAAAAAGCTTCAATATTTTTCATAAGAAATGTAATTACGTCTCGTTACACTGTACAAAGGATGTGCGGAATTTTAAAGGAGTTCTGTAGCCAAGTTTTATTTTTCCTCTAATTATGGCTACACTAAGAAACATAGTGAAAATGATATAGCTCAAAAATTAGAAGTACACGTTAGTATTTATGGGGTTTTTGCTTGGTTATTTGCTGCTATATATCATACGCAGTTGAACCACAATTTAAATATTATCCTCGTGGATATTCATGAAACAATAGGTACTCAAAAATCTATCATTCAGTGGGAAAACGCGAATTCGGCATTATTTGACGTCATTTTGCAAGCGATTGCTAGAGAATGGAGTTTCTCCGCGTCTTTTTGGGAAGTGCATCATCATACAATACTTATTTTTCTTTTTTGAAAAAAATGGCTTTTTTTTCTACTAGAAAATATAAACTTAAAATGAAATAAAATTTGCAAGAAAACTAAAAAAAGAAAATAATCAAAACCTTTATTTAAAGGGCGATTTTCATCTGTTTAAACTAACATTTATATGTTATCTTTTAAAAGTGAAAAAAAGTTCATAATTGGTTATAATCATAATGGTTTATTATAACTTTGTTTTTATTACGTACGGATGTCTAGTAGTAGAACATCTTTAAAAACAGAAAATGACAACATCTATAAAACCAACTTGTGATCTTTCATTCATAAACTGTACAATGTTGTCTTTAGCAGACGTCGTGAAGCAATTACCTCTTTATTATACTTTACATTTACTTCACGTTTTTAGCCTTTTATTTTAATCTATGTTTCAACAGTGACGCTGAATAATAATACAACGGTATTCGATCACTTTTTTTCTGAATTTTCTATACATACTAACTTAATTTAAATTGTATATTCACCGCAACATAGATGGTAGTCAAGAATTGTTGCTGTTTCTCATTCCCCTACCGTATGTCGAGCTGTCATATGTAACAGTACTTATTACAAGTAAACTTGGCTGCTTCGAACTTGGTTAATTCAAATTTTAGGAACTCCCTTTGAGTTTTCTATTCAAGTTAACGTTAAAAATACCAAAATTGTTAATTCCATCTTTTTTCGTCATGTTTTGGATAATTCGAAGTTTGATTCAGAGATGTCATTTGCAAAGTGGCTATTTTCTCAGAATTTCTAGCTAAATTTTACTCATCCCTTTCTTTATTCCGTGGTTTCCTGATCTTTTTTAGAATATAACATAAAGCTAACATTGAAAAAATTACGATCAACAAAATCTAAACTTTTTTGTCGTGGTTCTAACTAATAAGTAAGAGGCAATGTTTTCTTCGCCAGATCTACACACTAGCTTTTATCTTATAGCGGGCAGCTGGAGTTTTTCCGGTTCTTGGATGACTTCATTAAAATCTGCCAAGACCAGATGCAAATGTTAGTACTCAGGAAATACGAAAGTTTGTATGCGTGAGTCGCAATCTCTACACAGAAGGAATTTTTAAAAGCAGGAATGTTGAAATCTTAGTCGCTTGTCTGGTAAAATGTGTGGAGATTCGTGTCTCTCTAACGTTATTGTTCGCGTATTTTAGAATATCCATGTAGATTAGTAACATTTTTTTCGCTACGTCCAACCAAGGCTCATATGGTTGTTAAACTCTAGGGGGAAAAAATGTGGGTGCCTTACGGATGCGGATATTGAGGAAGAAATACAGAATGAAGTTACATATACAGTCAAACCTCGTTAATGAGTCACTCTTCGGAGAGCAAAAATATGACTTGATAAGCGGAGTGACTCGTTAAGCGGAGTGAGCCATAGCTGTGTCAATTCCTGGTTGAGGATAATTGGTACTTCCAAAAAGTGATCCGGTAAGCAGAGTGACGTGTTTACCGGATGACGCACTAACGAGGTTTGACTGTATATGAAATCTTCTCATGCAGAGGACGAAAACAAAAATAAGAAAGCGACAGAGGTCCCTACTTCCACACTTACAGAAGTTACGGACATGTTAGAAACTACGCTGTTGAAGCTCGAAAATCGCATTTTTCCTTCTCTAGAATTTTCTCAATCCAGAAAAAAAGAAAATTAAAATTACAAATGACATATTTTTCCTGATCGTTTACGTTTCCTACAGGTATCGTAAATGATATATATAGCATTCAATACATTTTTATAATTATTGAAAGTTTTTGATTTGTATGAAAGTATAGTTTGGCCTATATGGATGAATTGGACAATTTTTACTATCCCCTTGATCTTTAAATTAACTAAGTTCGACTGTATATGGCCACTTTAGACAGGCTGAAGAAAATTCCGAATAAAACTCGGTAGTGCTTCTATAACTACACAGTTGGAAATACTATAGGAGCCCGTACAAATAGAAATGGGCTTATAATCTTCAAAAAATGAAATAAAAATAAACAGAGTAGGTATCAGTAATAAAATAGACGGCAGTAAAGATGCCATCGAGTTTGAAGCGGATAACCCAAGAGACATGGAAGATGGATGATTATATACGCACTTTGAAGATCTTTGAAAAACTGTTATTGCTATTCGAAGATCGATCCAGCGAATTGAGAAGGATGTGCCACTATATACTGCTTCCTTTGCGGAAACAATGGCAGAATCATTTTCTATGGCAGATTAATCTGAAAGAAGTCGGAATCTAGATGGTTTTTCCTTTGCATTTTTTTTAATTGTCACTCGATTGCATTTGTTACCACTTTAAAATGATAGATATTTATTTTTATGTGAAAGTTCTATCTACATCTATCATAATGTTACATAGTTTTAAGTTTTCGTTCTTTGGTTTAAGTTTTTTTCTTCTAAAATACGGCTGGCTCATCCGACATGCTATTATTATATTATAAGTCGATACCCAGTCGTATGAATATCATGATTCCTTCCCCTCGTGATAGTTTGGGTTCCACAACACTGTGGTGTAGATCATGGGCTTTTTTATGGTAACTGTGAGCATTTAATATGAGAGGCCGCTTCTCTCCTTTAAATATGTCTCACAGCAAAACTATTGTCCCATCATGTCTCATCACCGGCAGATGCACAACACAAAACATTACACTAGTTTTTCCCCAAAATTTACGTCTCGTCGAGCTGTTGATATTGATATTGCGCCGGTTTGGTGCTTTGAAGCTATTCTTTTTTAGACTATTGTGGGAAGCCACAGACAGACATTGATTAGGGCAAGGAAGCCGTGGGTGTCAAAAGTTTGAGAACCACTGCAGTACACTCATTACACAATCATTCGTTAGCCAATTCATCACTCTCGATTCGGACGATAGATGACGCTTTCGGAACGACAAACATGCAAAAGTCCAGAGACACGAACTCATACTGTGCGTGTGTGTGTGCGCGCGCGCACTAACACGTTAACACTTTGCAGTAAGTGCTATTCATGGTTACAGGTTCTGAATGGGGATATTGATGAGGTACTTGCATGATTCGGTTTGACTTATATTTAGTCTTTGTATAAACATATCACAATCATGGATGTTTTCATTCAAGCAGTATGATAAAATGCGGTAGATATAAATAAATTTAATATTTTTTTTCGAAAGAAATTGTTTAAATTTTACATGTAGTAGTTTCTCACTAGAATTTTGTTGATGTATTTGTATAGCATTTGTCTGGACGTGTACTGTAGGTCGCTATAAGCATTTATAACATTGTATTGTAGTTTTTATACTTTAGGAGGAAAAGAAATCATTTCACATCTTAAAATCTCAATACGACGTCGGGGGGTGGGGTTGTATTTTTCCTTCAATTTTAAAAACACACAGAAAAAAAGTACAGAAAATACTATCTACATTGCAACTTTTCAGCTATAGAAGTAACACCAAACTATGGAAATGTTTGAATCGATATCATAACCACCATTCACTTTTTGTAGTTGCCTTATCACACTACCGATGCATTTAGGTATTGAATTTAAGTATATTAAATCTCTGGGTCGTTTTAACGAATGACGTAAATGAAGAATACCTTTATAGAACTGTTTTTCGAAAATGAGATATCGAGATAAAGAACTAATTAAAAAACGGTGATTTTTTTGCAAATAATTGATTGAGGAAATATAATTACTTAAACAATTAAAGACACTTATTAAAAAATAATCGATTCATTTCGTTTGGAAGTCTTTCCGCATTTCTAGATAATAGTTTCGAATAATTAACATATTTACACTCTTCTGGGAGGTCGAGGGATGGGGAGCTGAGAGAAAAGAGCTTATTATACAGCCTATACGTGAGTATGCCAGCTGTTTCCCAACCGTTTGTACGTTGTATATTTCCATCTCAGATACGTAATTAATGCAAATTAGGAAAATATTCAAAGAGTGAGAGAGAAGAATAATAAAATTTTTTTCATATGATTTTTTTCTCAAATCATAAACCTTTAGGCTGTTATGATATTAAAATAAATATAATTAACCAATTACCATTCTCTCATCAGTCAAACAAATAACTTCGTATATACTTACGAAATTTAAAGTGGAGGGGGGTTTCCTTGAAATTTTTTAAATGCTTATATCAATTAGTGTATTAGAAGACAATCTCATCTCAAATTTAAGATTTATGACGCAGTTGTAAACGGAATAAAGCCGTTAATGTAATTGTAAGTATGTACCTGCAATACAGGTCAAGGATCCATTCATTTCTCTATTTTGGATTAATTCTGTGGTCAACTTGAATAAATGATATTCATTATTAAAAATGCAGTTTCTTTCCTTTCAAGAGTTATAAAAGAATGTTTTCTTGCAGATTCTATTCAACCCGACCTTTCAGTGTTTCATCCACTGAATACTACCGTGAAGTATGGATCATCGGCAACATTCCAATGTCGCGTTCGAAGTGAAGCTGCTCCGAATATACAGGTAGTACGTGTAAAAGTATGATGTTGCATATGATTTCCATTTCGGTATTTGTACGAACTTAATAGGGATATTTTTTTTTTTTAATTTTGCTATTTTCAGTGGCTGAAGAAAGTGGATGATGGAAGTTCAGTAACAAATGAAAATCACGAAATTCTAAAAGTTCAAGGAGAAAACTACAGGGTTTTGCGTTCATCTCAGGTTGCAAAGAGGCCTGATGGCACTTATCTGAATAAGCTGGTGATTCCCGAAGCGAAGGAAAGTGACAGTGGAAAATATATTTGTCTTGGGGCCAACAAGATGGGTTACAGTTTTCGTAGTGCTTTCCTCACAGTGTTACCCAGTGAGTATATATTTAAAGCTCGCCAATTAAAAATGGGTTAGCTTATTATTAATATTCTTAACCAGGGATCCACAGAGTCCTTGCAGAACTTTCAAGTGGGCCCGTGAGCTTGGATGAGGAACCAATTAAATTTTTCTTTTTAAATTATCATGTACTGGATATTATTTTGTAAAGAGGTTCTTGTCCATCATCTTATTTCATCGGTTGCCTAAACGCTATAGTAATTGATAACATTGCTCAACACTGATTTTGTTCTCTGAGATATTTCAGTGATCTTAGGATGGTTTTCGGGTGCTGATGAACCAATGCCCGAATCTGGCATTGGTTCTGTCAGATTGGCTCTAGTTTTTGAGATAAAGTGAAAATTAAATTCAATGTGATACATAAGCAGCATACAGATCGTATTGTTGAAAATATGCTTTATCTCAAACACTAGATATAATTCGGCAAAACCGACACCAGTTTTTAAAATCAGCAGCCCCAATATACCGTATAAAACCATTAAAACTTCCTTAAGAACATGACAAAAAAAAAATTTGAGCAGTGTAATTAATTATTAGTTTAATTTTGGCCGCTCCTTGAATTCAAGACGAAATTGCATAATATTTTTATGATAAATCGTTAATTTAATGACATATTTGGAAATTTCTCAAAAATTGGACATGTTTTTCTTCATAATTTCTGTTAATTCCCAATCAATTAACTTTTTATTTAGTATAAAAATTAACTTAATTTAATTAAAATATTTAGTAATTCTGATTTTGGGAAATCCCATGTGAAATGTGAGAAAAAAAAATTAGGAAAAATTATTTTTTTCTATTTAAAAAAAAAGTATTTCTGTTCATATTCATGGGAAAAAAAATTCCAGATCGAAAAAATCATTTTTTGAAAAGTTATAAAAATTAAATTTCTTTGTAAGCAAATTTTAAAAAGTACAATGGCACTCATTAGACGTTTTTTAATTTCCAAAATTAAAAATTTTAATTTAATTTCATACAAATACTTGTATGAAAAGTAATTGAAAAACAAATTGAAGAAACCGTTGCGCAAATGCAACGTCAAGCCAAAATAGGTTAAACATTTTTTTTTTGAGGTTTCTCGTTTTATAAAAATATAGATTGCTTTGAAATATTCTCGCAAAAATAGTTTATTCACTTTTTCTTATTCAGAGCCAAGATCAGTAACTGGTTGGAGTCATCATGTTTCATTGCATCCTGGTGATGGTAGCAGTCTGCAGGTGTCATTCCCTACTGTAGGAGGTGGGCTGGGTATTGCACTGGCGATGGCTGTTGTCGGGATCTTCTACGTTCTCTGTCGCCGAAGAAGCCGCGGTCGTCACGACACCAGCGTAGATCCTTGTTTCGGAAAAGATAGAGCTAATGCCGCTCACCTTCTGCCCTCGAATTCCATCGAGATGGATTCGATGAGTAAGGATACTCATTCTTCCCTCAGCAAAGCACCTTTAATTCCTGCAACATCTCCCGCTTTGTCTGAAGTCGAGCTTTCTGGCGGAGTCGCTGTGACAAAACTGTATGAGAACGTCGATAACTGTGACAGTTGCTACAAACTCAGAGATGATGTGTGATTTGTTGATGTTGTGTCGAGGGACATTCCCGACCCCCAATACGTGTTTTACGCAAATGGGCGTTTTACAACTGGCGTGTTTTTACCCGAATCCCCCGCTTTGCATCGTCATGTGGAAATTTCTTTAATGGATAAAAAATTAAATAATTTGTCAGTTTCTTATTTCATTCAATTTGGCCATCAACTATGTAGGAAAATATAAAGACGTGTTGCATTTGAACATATGCAGGGTGTCCTGTAAGTCCTATTTCTGTCTTTATCTCTGTTCGTCGTAAAGGTATAGTTCCAATTTTTAAAAAAAAATGTTCAAAATGCGTTCAAGAAACACTCTGTACCAGTTTCGAAAGTGAAATGACAGTGTGTCATAAAATAAAAAATCCATTTCCATACGAGTCCTATGTCCTGTAACATCCAATTAGAAAGTTGATGCCCTATCTCTATTGAGGCAAAAAAAAAGTTCTATGTTTCTAAGTGTAATACTTGCTGAAAGATTTGAATTTCAAAATCCACGAGAGAAAAGTTGGGAAAGAACAGGATAAACAAACATACAACTCTTCTTTCCGTCATTCAAGATGTTCTTGTCTTTTTCTCTGTTTTTTTTAATTTAAATATCTCAGCGAATATGACATATAGAAACATGGAATTGTTTTGTTGGCCTCAGAGGAGACAGGGCAATAACTTTCTAATTGGGAGTTAGAAGACGGGGGGGGGTATAAAAATTTAGTTTCGATTCTTTATTTTATGACACACCTTATTGTCCCTCTCGAAACTGGTATATTAGGTGATTCCTAAACGCATTTTGAACATTTTTTGAACCATAACTTTTTTTACGACATACGGCTGATGAGATAAAAGTCAAATTAAGACTTACAGGACACCCTGTATAACGTATTGCAAAGCCAAGTTATTTTTTGAAGTACTGTTCTCACCAATTCACAATTAGTGCAACCAATTTCTTGAAATGCTAAGCCTGGTGATCCATGCGTTTTTTATGCACAGTATCAAGAATAGCAGGGGCCTCAATAATAGCAAAAGTTCCCAAAAAATATTTTAAAATACTTCTACGGATACAATCGCTTCTGTGAAAAGGACGTTAATGGAAAGAAGCGCTCCGTTTAGAAGTAAAATTACACGAATAATAGAAAAGTACTGCTCAAGAAATCATCAACTTGAGATGGAAAAAGTTTCTTTTTCATTTTACAAATCAAATGAATAGAAAATAAGTATCTTAGAGAAAATATGTTTCACAAATACGAATTATGAATAAAATGTGGCCCGATTTTTCGTAAAACTCATATGATGTAGTTTCAGTCTTTTCTGAGTAAAACGCACGTTTTCAATAAGTGTATAGAATAAAATAAAATATAAAAACCTTGAATCTTTTGATACGATCACCTATAAATACCAATGCGTTTAAAAGACGAGTTATTTTCTGTGGTGAGAAAACATCAAACACGTTTCAATTGCGAAAAATGTAAACTAGAATAAATAATGGTTGATAGATTTTAAAGAGAAACTTATATTTTTAGGATTTTTCTTACTAACGTGACTCAACAAAACAGGGATTAAATAGTTTTTTAAAATTTTTTTGCGAAAAATTTGTATGAAAATGAATGTCGCGTATTTTGCCTCGTTACTGGCGTTTCAGCGCAACAATTTAAATTTATGGACGGAAGGGAGTTGAAAAATACCCCCCCCCCCAAAAAAAAAACTAAACTGAAAGTCATTATAAAAACCTGAAGAAAATGCAAATTCCATAAACTTGAATGAAATTAAGAAACTGACGGCCGCTTCTTTTTTTATGCAGTGTATATCCCATAATGTTTCATAGCATGAGAGTGTACGTGAGAATTTGGGCCAAATGACTGTTTTTATGATGACAAAAATATAAAAAAATAAGAATCGTTGTTGAAAAATATATATATAAAAATGTAATTGCATATCGTGGTTGATATATCATTAAATCAAACGTATCAAACAGATGTCGTAAATCCATTTTGTCGTTAAATGTTTATGCGAAAATTAGCTGTGTTGATGTGATCAAGCCTGATGTGGTTGCATTTGTGTTCCACTGCTGTTATTAAAAGTGGTTATTTTCTGGAAACTTTAATGGTTGCTACTGTGTTTTTCTTTGTATATGTATATAGTTATCTATATCTTTTGGAATAATTTGAGCAAAAAGCAAATGAAAATAATCGTTCATTATAGATCATGCATATAGTTCATTTATATGTTACGGTAAATGTGATAAATCGGTAACTACGCATAACTACCAAGCGTTTTGATAAGCTTGATAAAATTCACCATTGTGATTATGCGTAACTCCCAGATGAAGTTGGTAGGTTTGATAAATATAAAAAAATTTATCACTTTTTTTCTCTTCTCGCTATTTACTGTATTTTAACGTGCATAAATAACCACTTTTTTGCCAAAAAACAATTGGGTCGCAGAAAAAGGGGAATTTCTTATACATGAACAGTATTATGGATACTGTCAAAAAAGTATTATGGATACTGTCTCGAAAAATCAGCGTGTTCCTTATACACGAAAGATTTTTGCATATGCTAATATACAGTAATTAGTTTATCGTTTTTGTCCGTATGTGATACGTACACGACACTCATTTACCATAAAATTTAGATTGAATGAAAATAAGTGTGGAAAAAGATAACAATATATGAAAAATATATAATTTGTCTGTTTATGTCGGCTTTCTTCATATGTATCAACATGTGCGAGCAAAACCAAAAGTACCGATTAAATTTCATTATCCCAGACTTGAGTTCATGCATATTTCTAGTAAATTTTAGTAATTTCATTTATAATATTTCATATTTACTAATACGACTTATGGATTATGCATAATCATTCGTAAATGCGATAAATTCACGATGCATGAACAAAATTTATCAAACATACCAAAATTGTCGGTGTGAATATATCACATTTACGTAACATGTCTGTAAACGATTCGATTATCTTTTAATTTAGTTTATATAAAAACCAAATTGAGTATTAGTTGTTTTTTAATTTTTTAAACATGTTTCCGACCTATCGTCTCTGGATTCCCATGTGCTAGCTTAGATAAGAATGCATTTTATCGAAATTCTGAATAGGTCACTCGAGACACCACAGGTTGTGTTCGCAAACTGAGCATATTTCTAAACAGAAATAAGCCAGTCATTAGTATAACTATAATTACTGATTATAGATAGAAAAAAGACTGTTTTCAGTATTTTTGCATGCTTGAAAGAATCTTGGACAGCAACAGAGCCCTTTCCGAATAAGCAAAAAAAAAAAAAAAAAAAAATGCATATAAATATTTTAGCTTCGAAAAGACTCGCTTCCCCAGGGGCGGTAACGATATTAAATTGCCCAATAGAGGTAGAAGGAATATATACACACAGAAGCAAGAAAAGAAATCAAACTTATTCACACTATTATACAATGATAGTTCTCTCGAACATAAAAAAGTGTATTTTATTAATAAAAAAAACGACAATTATACAGGATGCATAGCAAACAGGGCGTATGGCATATTACTGGCGAACTGTTGATTCTAGAGGCATAGCGGCCACCACTTAAGTAATACGTCAGCAGATTTTTGGCCACTTTTAACCCCCCTCCTTTTCAGCAAAAATCTGACCCCCACTCCCCCATCAGAAAATGCCCCTACCTCCTAATGCACATTGGAATCAGAGACGTATACGGAGGGGGGGGGGGCGGCTTATCACAAACCTTCTCCCAGACGATCAAAAACATTATTTTTTGAGGAAAATAATATTAAAAAAAATTAAAATATCGGAAGAAAATACCTTCTTTTTTTTTACGCATGTTATTAGAATAAATTTCTGTTAATTTCAATGCTATTTGAAAGATAAGAACACAAAATATCGCTTTACCCACCCTTTAAACCATATGTGCTCAACCCGTGGCCGTCAGGGTTATCTGATATGGCCAGCCACATCAAACCTAATTTTGTGAAAATGAACTAAACGGCACATTTACAGAACGTTTAAGTGACCCGCGCCGCCACAGCTCCAGAACACTGAAACGGTCTGTGGCACACTTAGGGAGCCCTTAAGTGACAAGCATAGTTTTACATCACTTAAGCGAACCGTAGTGTAGTTCTACATCACTCAAGTTACCCGCGGTACATTCCCAGATTACTTAAACGATCCACGTCATATTTATAAATCATTTGAGCGACGCGCGGCACAGTTCCAGAGCACTGGAGCGGTTCGTGACACATTTATTACGCACTTAAGTGGCTCGGACTCAAAAAACGGAGGAAAGTTGGGATAAAGGAGTTTTAAATACGGGTAAACCATTTTACCAGCATTTAATTCTCCAGAATTAAATGCAGGTTTTTTAAACCATTTTATGGTTTACCCGTATTTAAAGCTCATTTATCCCAACTTTCCTCCGTTTTTCGAATTCGAATATCTCAGCGGATATTGCACTTAAAATCGTGGAATTTTTTTAATTGGCATCAAGAGGGACAGGGTAACAACTTTATGATTGGGTTTTAGGGCACACGGGGACTATACAAAAAGTTAATTTTCATAACTATACAACCCCTGGCAATATGAATGGCATACTGCGTACTACAAGATATTCGAAAATTTTTCTAATTGGAAAAATATGCCTCTAGGGCCTTATGTTTACCAGCAAAATGCCATACCTCCCCTGTTTGCAATGCACCCTGTATATCTATAGATTGATGAGACAAACATATACGTGTATCTTTTAATGATGTGTTCGAGACATCATTCAAATTATTCGATATATAACAGACATTTTTCACACATAATATTTTTATTTGATAACAATTCATTTTGCTTTTGTAATTTTAATCATTTTTTTCACTGGTCATGATTCGATGACTTACTTTGATAAAATGACCCTGTGCTCCTTCTTTCTCATCCCATGCACACTAATATAAAACACACATATATCGTACATGACAACTCAATGTGTACATGATATTTCAAACACACCGGTAACATCAATTGTGTTAACATCGTTCGGTTTTGGATGGATAGGCTTGATTCTGCTGTTTTTGCAAAATAGCTATTTTAATTTTTATTTCTGGACTTGTGCTCTATTTTTATGAAAATTGTAAACAGTGATGGTTGTGAATAAATGGAATAACTTACCCCCAGTGGTCGTGAATTCTAGCGATGTTTATGATGGGATGAATCGAAAAGCTATTCATACTAAGAAGCGGCAACCGTAACTTTTTATGGGTAGTATATTTTATTTTATCATAATCGTTTGTATTAGTTTCATTTCAATGTGTGTTATAGTTATCTTCTCGTGACAATTGCTCTTAATTTGGGTTTCTGTATTTTAGTTATACTTGACATCCATGTTTTTTATGGGAATTTTTTTTTTCAGCCACCTCGTTGGGTATTTTGCATGTTGTGGCCTTTATGTTTTTATATTTGTATAAATTCATTATAGAAGAAGTTAAAAAGTTACGCGAAGTTCATTCTGAAGTTCGTGGTCGTTTTCTGTATTTTAATATTTAAACAGATAATTAACTAACAGATAGAGAAGAATGATAAATGAACATCTATCAAAATGGCATATATAAACATTTATTTTCAGATATTTTAGTCTAATCTTAAGACTAAAATATTTGAAGTGTTCAGACGAATAACGGTCTATGTCGTTTTTTCAAAATTTAAAGGAGACGCGATTGAAGTTATCTCTGAGAAAAGGAAATTTTTTTCGTCTGGGAGACATAGACCGTTTTTCGGTCTGGGAAGGTAACGGGAACGCAATGGCAATACAAACCGTTGTTCCAATTATAGAAATCACAATTGCAGATGGTTAAAATGGTATAGCAACGAAATATGTAGATTTCTGCAGAAACTAATTTATGGAACCTGCAACGGAAGCTACATGAAACATTATTCAGTCAAAAAACAGAGTTCGCAAAAATGTAACGTAGACCGTTATTCGTGCGAACCCTTCATTTAAGAAGAAATTAGAAAACATAACATCTGGCTTAAGTCATGAAACATATCGGAACTTTACCAACTGATGTGTGAGTTTGAATAAATTGTTCTTATTCTTATAACTGATCTATATTTTTTTTCTAGTGTTCCTAAATTCATACTGCGTGTATTACGTATGTTAAATTTTGTATGACCCTTAAATTAATACTGTAATAGGAGATTAATTAGAGATGATCGATTAAGAATTGTTGAATATAAAGGCAGTAAGAGTCTTTTTTTAAGGGGTTTCATGCCTTTTAACATGGTGGGGAAACTATGCTCTATTAAAAGTACCATTAAAAATACTACTTAACCATTGATGTATTTCGAATTTTTTAAACATATATTTGATTGCATATGCTATTCTGTGTCAGTGTAAAGTTTTACATATGTCTAGTACTTATTTTCTTTTTCACAAATTTTCAAAATAATGAGTTTAAAACAGCTTGCGCGCAAGATTAAATAGCATTACGTCAATGTAATTGAATGAAAACTGATTCAAAATAAAGGAAACTGTTCAGTTCATGAAATGAAGCAAAAGATTGAGATTTCATTAACTTAATTTAACGCCATTAACTTATTTTGTTTTATTTAACGAACTGACAGTGTGCTCTTTATGTTGAATCAATTTTTATTCAATTGCATTGATGTCATGCTATTTTATCATGCACCTAAGCTATTTTTAATGCATTTTTTTTTGAAAATTTGCAGAAAAATTAAGTATTAGAGGTATATATATATATATAACTTTATACTGACATAAGGTAGTATATATAATCAAAAATATTTGTAAAAAATTGAAATAATTCAATGATTAAGTATTTTTAATTATATTTCTACTAGAGCATACTTTTTCACTATGTTAAAAGTATGAGGCCCCTTAAAACAGTCATATTCTATACTAAAGGAATATATTTTTAAGATTATTTTTAGTTTGTTGTAGATTTTAGATTAGCCATGTTCAGCCCAGCAGATTTAAAAAACCAATTGTTTCATCATATAACCAAATAATAAACAGCATTAGAACTCATGGAAACAGCACCTTTTTTTGCCATGTCGATATAATTTGAATATTCAGTTTAATATGTTATATTATCGTAATCTGTTCATATGGCACTCTGGTACATACATAGTTATCTGATGCTGACTATTCTGGCCCCGCATGTGACGAGGAGGTTCGTATGTCACACTTCCACATGATCGGGATGATCTTGGGCGATGATCATACTTGGTCACCATTGGCACTGCTGTCGTACTGCCACTGGATGTGCTTGTACGTGTCTGGCGATTGCGGCAATACATCAAACAAACTACGATTCCAGCTATGACAGCTACACCGACAACAATGACGGCAACAACAATAGGAAAAGGCAACGTGTCACTTCCAGTTGATATCACAGGTTCTGAAAATGAAAGGTAAAAACAGTGAAATTATTCAATTGTGCGGTCCCAATTTATTTTTTATTGTACTTATTTATTTTTTGTTGATTGAAGAAAATTGATTGTTTGCAAAAACAAAAAAAAACAAAAAAAAAAACACATACACCACAGAGAAGAATGGAAAAATCACCTCGGCTTTCTGTTAGAAAGCTCAACAAGAAATGTTTCTAAAGAAATTTTAATAAACACGGCAAAATTCAACCCAAACAATTTTATTTTTCATGGTTTCTCCGATCTCCCATTGAAAAGTCTCCCCACTAAGAGCAACAGGCCTACAACGGTACAATAATTCAATCATTACACCTCATCCATAGTTTGAAAAGTTTATTGCAGATGGCAGCACTATAACAAGCATTGCACAGAAACAAACATCACTTTAGGTTCTCAACACATACACGCGCATTTTCCAGCATGGCCCAGGTCTTCTTCGACAATCTTCTAAAATCTCTTCATTAGGATGGCAGCAGTGAAATATCGGATACAACACTATATACGCACTCAGACTATTGTGTACGCACCCTCACAATTCCTGCACAACTCGGTCGTAAATTTTCCATGGCGATAGACCGGAGTTCTGCTCGGTTTGAAAGAAAGAAAGTCGCAATAGCACCCAATTTCTGGGTGCGAATGCGAACCAATATTCTCGGTTAAAATCCTCGCCTCAGACAGCAACATGCCTACAACAGTATTATTACTCAATCATTACACTTCACTCATAGTTTTAAATATAGATGTCAGAGAGAGAGAGAGAGAGAGATAGCATCATTATAACAAACATTTCGCAGAAAAAAAATTAGGTTCACAACACATACATGTACAGCTTTGAGACTGTCCCATATCTTCTCCGAAAACATGCTTATATCTCTTCGTTGAGACAGGGCGGCGGGCCATGATCTGGTTAAAAGGTGTCACAATAGCAGGAGACCTGAATAATATTTTATTCTCTCTTTCTCAGCAATAAACACACTTAGATCATATATACTCATCCTGTTTGGCCTGCAACCTCATACCTAATTTTGTAAAAAATTAACTAAACGACACATTTACAGAGCACTAGTGCCCTCTGCTACATGCATAGAGCACGAAAGTGGCCTTTGGTACATGTATAGAGCGCAAAAGTTCCACATCACACAAGTGACCCCCATGACATATTTACAGATTACTAAGGGGGTCCCGTGTTACAGTTCCACATCACTCAAATTACTCGTGACACGGTTCTAGATCACTCAAGTGGCCCACAGCACATTTCCACATGACTTAAGTGGCGCGCGGCATATTTAAAGATTACCTGAATGACCCGCGACACATTTACATATCGCTAAAGTGGCCCGCATTCTCCTAAAGGTTGAGCACCCTGGCTTTAAATGCATCATTACTTTCCTTTTATCAATACAACATCCTTGATTGATATCCCATCATGAACGAAATGAATAGTAAATTTGAACGTTGATTGTTCGTTAATAATCGTGTCATTTCTAACCGATATTGTTATTAGTTTTCGTAGAAAATGTTTCTTTTGAAATGAAACAACAAAAAAAAAAGATAGAAAAATTTAATTTACCTAAATACGTAAATTAATTTATTCATTCACTTTTCATCGTGCATGAAATGTCTTTCATGCATGATGAAGAAAGAATTTTAATTAGAAAAATTCTCGACTTCTTAAGAAGTATCCATTGGAAAGAGAGCCTACAATTTTGATTATTTAAAAAAATTGAATAACAAAATCGAAAATAATGATTGGTTACAAAGTAAATACGAGGAACGATGTATATTGTGAATAAATTGAATATTTTTACTGAAAAGATCCCAAGTAAAAAAATGTTAGTGGAGATTCATGATTGCTATCATGAACAACAATTACAAAAGCCAGTCTAATTAAATGAATTGAAGACAAGCTCTAAGACGGGCTTCGACAGCTATCGAAACAATAAATTTATCTTTACATTGAAAGTTTTATAAATGAGACAGACGCATTTCTCGAGGCAAAGTAAACAAGACGTTGTAAGATTGAGGAGGAACGGTGGACGTTCGATCAACCGAGAGATTTTCGAACTAATATTCGAAGCAATTTTCTTTCATCTTATGAGATAAGGTTTTGGGAAGGAAAAGAAAAAGAGGGTTTCGAAGAGTTCCAGGATAGAAATATATGAATGGTGGAAGAATTTTCTTAACTTTCAATAAATGAAAAGAAATATCGAGCAGAGCGAGTTGCAATTCATCGGAGCTATTGGTGGCCTTGCCGTATTGATTGGAATACACGAATAGTTCTACGATTTCTTTAAAAAAAAAGAAACAAAAGAAAAACACCGCGTTTCATATGTGCACATCGAGATGTTCAAACAATTTCTTGAAAAGAAGAAATAATAATAAAAGGAACAATCTCTGGATGTAAACCACGTACGAATACTTGGAACAAGGTTCCGTTTATTTCTCTTTCATGCAGTTTATTCACAGAAATCATGTTATCTGAACAATTTTGAGCAACATATTGATCGAATAAATTGATCAAATAAGAAATGTTGTTGGGCTTACAAAAAAGAACGCATCCTGAACAAAAGGACAAGAAACTTTATATAGAACGTTTCCAAGAATCCGGATGCTGTCTAAATTGAATGACGGCACAGAAATTTCTTAAAACAGATCGTACTGAAGATAAGGCAGAGAGAAAACATCTTCGTCTTGCTCATCAATTTAGTATATTCGAGAGTACATTTCATTTTATGAAATTAAATTGTAATTTTGCGAATAAATTGAATCAAGTGAATTACGATGACTCCCGGAAACCATCCAAAACATTACGACTCGAGAATTCAATGCATTACTGGATAAATTTAATAATTTATACGGGTGTTGTATTTTTCAGCATGTTCCTGCGTCGATCAAGTTTGCTTCAGCATAAGCATTCTATATTTTCACAGGTACAGGCTGTTCAAATTCAGTGAAACGGGTATGTATACTTACTTGGCAAAACGTTTAGATAAGCACTTCGGTAGCTGTAACCATTTGTGTTGGCTCCCAGACAGATATATTTTCCAGAATCTTTGAGAGTGGGTACACGAATGACCATCTTGTTCAAATAGGAACCATCTGGCCTACTCATGACATCGGAAGTTTTTATTACCCGAAAGTACTCATCTCCTACTTGGATGAAATCCCGAAAGTCTTCATTGATCTCGTCTTTACCAACTTTTTTCAGCCACTAACAAAAAGAAAACATTAGAAAAAAACCATTAAATTACAAACTGGACATTAATCCATATTGAATATGTGATAGAATTGCAAGAAACTTGCACGAAAACAGTTTTATTCTAAGAAGAATGTAATGAATGTAAACGCGAGAACGTAATAAATCTACGTTCATCTTATATCGTTTTTGTTCATCTGACCAATTATTTGTATTTATTGCAATACGATTAACCATTTACTATGTGAAAATGCTATGGAAAGCAACAAGAAAAATAAATTATGAATGAGAATTAAGACTACAATTAACTTAGTTCTTAAATTTTACCCTTTCTAAGACCATGGGAAGTAGCCTATAGTTACAACCAAATTCATCAATTTTTAAATGTCCATGGTAAGCTATTTTACCACCTCTCATTAGAGCATTAGAGCTACTACGTATTAATAACTTCAGAAATAGGAGCAAAGAAAAATAGTTAATCTAAATAATTATAAAAATAGTTAATTAATTAATCAATTTTTCAAAATTAATTTTATCTAATACACTAAATTAATTAATTTTCTTAAATCAATCTCAATCCCAAAAATATTTTAATATACCATTACCGATATAAAAATGGCCCTTCAAAAGGTTAACGAACTTTAATTTTTAAAAAATATCAGTGACTTCTTATTTGACCTTCAAAAACGCCCCTGGCAGACTCATTCTTGGTTTTTATTTAAAAAAAAGAAAAAAAGGAGAAATCAGCCCCTAACTCGCACTTTATTTTGAAAATTTAAATTATGTACATTTGAATAATTTTATGAGGATGGAAAAATAATTCGGAAAACTTCTCCATGCCTTAATTACTCTGAACGTGCAGCAGAAACATAGCATAAGATGCGTAATACGACATTGTGTGAATGCAATTTGAGGTTGGAATGCGTGACCCCCCGAGAGACTGCGCTTTCATGTTCTAAGTTATTTGGAAAAATAAAATAAGTATAACTTTTGAATACACCCATTTGTATCGAAGTGTAAGTTTCACTGTCAGCCTGTCCAGATCACGCGTTCCCGAGGATTAAAATTTTGAATGATATTAATTAAATATAACAATGAAATATGCAGGTAGTTGCACTTAATAAAGGATGCACTCAATAAAATAATTAGTTCAGAATCACTCTGTAGTGGGTGCTTCTACTTCAGAAAACAAAAATACGCCGAAAACGAAAATATAATTGAAAAACACACACACACACACACTTCACATACCAGTGTCAGACGTAAAATTTGTGTCATTTGGGAACGATGAGTTGTAAGCTCAACAGGCGGAATGGGATCAATTGCGCATTTTAGTTCAATTAATGCTGCAATTCTTCCATGATGCAACACGTTCACAACAAAAAATAAGATCCATTAAAGTGTAGCTAATTTGGGGCCAAGGAGTGAGAAATACGCTAATAAAAATGACTTTATTATTGGCGAATTGTTGAATTGTCGAGCATGAAGAGATCCACTATTCTGCATATAAGAGGTGTAATCGAGAAACATTGTCTTTTACAGCTGAAGAACCAGTCAGTTTTGGACCATGTCACGAAACTTAGCCGTAGTCACAGAACATTTCTGAGGACCATTAGCAGTAATGTTTCAAAAAAAGAATAATAAAATTTTAGAACGAAGGTATGGATGTGTGTCAAGTTACACCATGATCACACACGAACAGGCCTGTACGAGGTGAGCCGTTATTATTATTTTTTAAATCGAAAATTCTTTGGCATCTTTCAATCCTTTCCACGGAAATCACCGAACCCCATGTAAAATGTAATTTCTTTTGTAAGAAATTCGGCTTTCTTCCAACTTTCAGCTGGTGCAAAGTAAGAGATATGGGAAAAAGTTTTTCATTCAGAAATGAAGTTTAAAAAATATTTCGGCTTGTTAATGCTAGAATAGGAGACTTTTAAGAATATGAGATATCTCATTAATGTGCTTAGAGGGTAATTGAAACAATACGTGAGCAAATTTTGATATCGATCCGTTACAGCTGCAGTGTGCATTGATAGGCCAACTTTTTATTATTTTATGTCCATTCTTATAAATTTTATATGTACTTTATGTCCATTGTTTATAAGGGGCAAATTAGTGCATGTAAATACACTTCTTGTACTTTAGCAGCAACAATGGATTGCTGGAAAGACGGAAAACACTGGTTATATTATTTTTACCATTGTTCTTCAATTACATTAACTTTTATTCCTTTGCAGCGTTTATATGAGGAATAAACGTATCACATATTTGAAGCTGAATGAATGTATTCGGTGAGCCGGAGCAAGCATTAATTGTGGTGCGACCTCTTCTCTTCCTGATCAGAACATGGCCCGCCGCTCTTTCTCACCAAAGAGATATAAGTAGGTAGAAAAATAGTTCGGCCAAAGTTTAAGTAATCTTAACGCTTTCCGCGACATGGTATAAATCACTAAACCCTCTGTGAAATGCAGTGAAACTTCGATATAACGATATTCTGCTGACCAAGGAAAAAAATATCGTTGTAAAGGTATTACCGTCGTATCAATAGGCAGCATTATTATCACGTGCTGTCAAATTTAAGCTGGGTGCGCGCCGTAGCCCAGGTCGATAAGATACTAGCCTAAAGTACCAAAGGATGTGTAGAGGTGTCACGAGTTCGATACCCGGTTAGTCCTTGTCAGAAAACTTTCCTGACACAGGGGTACAACAAAAATGGCGGCATGACCGCAGAAAAAATTGCTACCGCAGGGAGTTCCCCATTGAGGGGTTAGCGCACCAACCGCTCGATCAGTATAAAAAACAAACCTGACGTTCCGAATCGGCAATAAATTGTAGGTCTCGGTCTAATCAAGCCTTGGGTGCAGAAAATGGCAGTGGTGCGACAAAAATGATCAAATTTATGCTACTATTGGGATATTTTCTAAATCGGGTTTGTTAGTACCACTAGAAAATGTGTTTTTATACATTTATTCGCCGCAAAAAGTTCACTGACTAATAAAAATCAGTCAGATGCATTGCCCCTGTAATGTTGTTTATTGTATTGCACCTTTGTGTCATGCACAGAAAGTATTGATAGCAATAACTTCCTTAGCGCTTTCGGTGATCCTGTGGTACAAATTACCGATGTTATTAGACGTCGTCAGAAGAACGAAAATAAGTGACGAAGTTAAAATAAAATTCAAAACGAATTTGAGCAAAATATAAAAAAATATCGTGCAGCGGTTTTTGAAAAATCTCTTTAAAATATCGTTATAGAGGGATTTATGATAGTAGAGGATATCGTTGTATTGAGAGGAGTTTAACATTCGACTATACGCAATCCCAAACAAGATTTGAAAAAATATCGTTGTAGAGGGATTTATCGTTATATCGAGTATCGTTGTAGCGAGGTTTCATTGTATCATCTTTTTTTTTTAATAAAGTAGACTTTCTCCCAATTTTCAGCAGGTGCAAAGTAAGCAATAGTACTCAAACTGTGCGTCGTAGCTCCTAGGGGCGTCGCGGTGAGCTTTTGATATTGAGATGTGCCTGCTTAATGCTTTAAAATAGCATTCTTTGTTAAAGTGTTTTGAGCAGCCACGGATGAACGTTGACTGAAACAAGAGAACCGCGGGTGTCAGAAGTTTGAGAATTACTGGGGTAAAGGGAAAAGAGTTCCATTGTGAGATCAGCTTTACAAAATATCTGGGCTAATTATTGCTTAAATAAGAGGCTTCAAAGCAGGCGCGATTTTTCGTTAATACCACTGAGAGGGCGGCCGATGAATCGCATCCACTTCCAAGTCCGCTGTCCGGCTGTCCAGAACTAGCTGATGCACACTGGTTCCGACCCATTAAAGGAAGACGTATGACATAGGTGTTCGTTTATAACCGTAAACTGTACAAGTGTAGCATTTCATTATTTCACATGCTTTTCTCTAATTCTGTAATTGCGTACTAATTAAATAAAAGTGTGAATGTTAAATAAGGCTCAAAATAATGTGTGTAAGTTAAATATTACAGAGAAAAGATAATGTTTATCTTATTTTCTTCAAAAAAGTGCTTCAAAAAATGCCGAATTCCACGTTAAATTTAGCGATGGAAAGAACTGATTCTTTTAGTATAAAGAAAAACGGTGGAAAAGGAATAGTGTGGTGTGCGTGTGTGTTTACAGCTTAAAAATGAAATTCCTTTGACGCTACAAAAAGACAACAAACAAAAAGCTCCCCGAAAAAATGAAAAAGAAGGTGAGTTTGTGAATGTCAAAAGAAGTACTTGAATATGTCATGTCGAAAAATATGGATCAAAACAAAAGGAAAAACGGAAAAATTGTCTTTAAAAATAAACGACGTGAACGCGGTCGAAAAGTTTTACTTCTCTAGACAATTCCTGCAAGAAATGGAGAAAATCCTACAAAGACATGTGCAATCTAGATCAGTGTATACAATACTGAGAGGAAAAAGGAAGAAAAATTTAGTCCGAGGCAAATAAACATTCGAAAAGAAAAGGATTTTAGTTCTAGAATAAATAGAAAATGTTATATAGAAAAATGTAATATCAAAGACATTTCACAAAATGAAAAATATCAAAATTGGATGTTTCTAAAATATAGATTGGCATTTTTTAAAATTCCTCTTTTTTAAAATATCCAGAAGAACAAATAAAATTGCTTAGTGCGTCAATTTTGCACATGAAGCGTATCCAATTTTTCTGCGACTAGATTCGAATTTATTCTTTCCATATAATGTTAGAATCACAATGACGTTTGTAAACGAAACCTTCAGTTTTGATTTTCTAGTGCAAAATCTTACTGGCAGAATAAATTTCAGTAGTCGTAAAATATTTACTGATGCAGTATAACAGGAGTTCTTGACCTTTATCATCCATGATTCGAAATCCACCTCAAGATCAGCTTCGCGACCCATTGGACTGTTTGCTATTCGAAATTAGTGAAACCAGTGACGCAATAAGTGTATTTATAACAGGACTGTTAGTGGATTTGTACCACTCATCTAGGAAGCCCTTGTGGCCTAAGTTTGGGTCGTGGCCCATAGTTAAGAGCCCCTTCAGTACAGCTTGAACCTCCGTTGTCAATTAAAGAAAAGTGTATTCTGTGCAGATGGATGTGTGACAGACTAGAGAAATGGTTTTAAGTACTCCCCAAGTACTCTAAATAGAAGTTAATTTATCTATTCACGAATAAAAATACATAATTTGAAAAATTGCTGTTGTTCACTTTGGCAGAACTTCTGTTTCCAAGACTTCACTTTGTACTATCATTATTTCAATTATTTATTGAACAAATGAAGAAGCAAACGAAGAGAAGCTGTCATGTACGTAAGCTAAGAGTCTGAAACTATCACTAATTGGCAAAAAATAAAAAACGAATCCAAGGTCTATGACCGAAAATTACGAAAATGTAACTACCTTCAACATCAGAAAAAGTATTTTCAATACTAGAAGTATTTTTTATAAGAAAACAAACTAAGAAAACGTGAAGGCCACGATCAAACTCTTCTTTCTCCTAATTAGAATTTAAATTTAATGATCTCGCGAATGCTTTTAAAATATTAATTTTTTTCCACTGAACTAAATCAATTATTTTCGATATCAAATTTAGAATAAAAATAATTAGCGATTCAAATTTCGTATTTTTAATTTCTTGAAGGAAACTTTTCCGAAACGTTAAATTTCATCTCTCAAATTACATTTTTCAAAATTCTTTCCGCCATCAACAGAAAATTGATACGTACTTTTTTGTTTTATTTATTTATTATTTTGTATTTAATATTATACTATATTTTTCATGTTTCTTAAACTTAAAACCAAAAAGTAAATACTATATAAATGACTTACGACTGATTTTGACGCGATTTTAAAAAACGACAACTAAAGTCCTTTTTTTTTCAAAAAAGATTACTCTCATTGGATTTTCTTGTAACAAATTTAAAAAAATCTCATCTCTCCGTATATATCTGTAATGTCACGAAAGCACCATTCAGTAGAAGAAAATAATTTTTTTTTCAATGTAAACGTATAGATAGATACAAAAGATATATGAAAAAGCTATTAAAAAACCAGAGAAAATTAAAACCAATTAAACTCCAAAGACAATCATATAAGCTCCATAAAGGTATTCGTATACTGTAGAATCACTTTTTTGTAAAAGAGTTTCACCTGCAAGTGACTTTTTCGAAAACTCATATTCATTAGCAAAGAAATGACAATTTATGCGGTTCTTCTGAAGATTCCCTTTAAATGGAAGTACAATCGAACTGATCAAAAGAAGTAGTACTGTGGTTGTGGAAAGAATCATGTGCGCTAACTTTTCAAGAAGATACTCCCACTAAAAGTTGTGAATTATGCAACTATTTTTTTTCTTCAATTTCATTCTAATTCTTTCAGTGAGGCCGCGATTACACTGTAAAAGTTTTTTAAAAGTGCTTTCATAAAACTTGAAAAATACAACCAACAAGCTGATCGATTACATTCGAGCAAATGAAACCGATCATTTTATTGGTTGTATTTTTCAAGTTTTATAAACACACTTTTACAAAACTTTTATACACTGTAA
The DNA here is from genome assembly GCF_987345545.1 of Pholcus phalangioides. Classification (NCBI taxonomy): domain Eukaryota; kingdom Metazoa; phylum Arthropoda; class Arachnida; order Araneae; family Pholcidae; genus Pholcus; species Pholcus phalangioides. Next base: position 60,999,954 of record NW_028301600.1, on the reverse strand, counting down.
AAGTTTGATAAAAGATATTTGACAAAACTTGAAAAAAATTAACCTATAAAATAAGCCTATTGGTTACATTCGCTCCAATATGACTGATGCGCTTATTGGTTGCATTTTTCAAGTTTTATAAAAGAACTTTCGAAAACTTTTATAGCGTAATGCCGGCCTTATATTTTATTGGAGCTAAAATATTATAGCTATCTAATGAATAGGCTGTAGACTAAATGGAACAGATGAATTTAAGCTGAGTAGTGTCAGCATGATTAAGCTGAGTAGTGTCAGCATGATTAAGCTGAGTAGTGTCAGCATGATTAAGCTGAGTAGTGTCAGCATGATTAAGCTGAGTAGTGTCAGTTTAATTATACTTACACTACTCCGACCTATATAGAACCCGTTGTGGTGGGCGTATTTCATTGAAACTTGGTATATATGTTATCTGACCCATGGAAAATAGATAACTTTGATAAATGCGCCACTTTTCACCTGGTGGTTATTTTCATTGAAAATTTTTTTCGAATGGTTCATATATTCTATATACCAAGTTTCATCAAAATACCTCCATCAGAATGGGTGCTACACACGTCCGAGTAGTGCCAGTTTATTTATTAACCACCCTGTAATTCAGGTTTTAATTTAAGGTATAAATTAAAAATAATAATCTAATCCGCATGAAATAAGTACATACGTTTAAATCTTTCTCATACTTGAGATGTTCGTTTGTAGCACAAATTTTGACGTGTTTTTTGTTAGGGCCAAAATCAATTAAAATTTTTAACTTACTGATCAAAAAATTTTAATAGACTTTCAATCGAATATTTTCAAATGCTTAACTATATAACTATTAATGCTTAACTATATAACTATTAATGCTATTAACTTTATAATTATTAATGCTATTAACTTTATAACAAACTTATCTGGAGTTGGTTACCGATTTTGGGGAGCGAATGAGAGCCCATCTCCACGTTCAAAAGTCTCGCCACAGAGAGCAACAGGCCTAAAACGATACAATTATTCAATCATTACACTTCACTCAAAGTTAGTAAAATTGGAGGCACATGGCGGCACTACACGTAACAAGCATTGCACAGAAACAAACTTTACATAGGTTCACAAATCATACATGCACGTACCAACATGGACCAGTTCGGTAGAAGTTCCGCAGAGAAATATGAACGAGGTGCATGTATGGGTTAGTAGTAGTATAATAAACACATCAGGTAACTTTTTCTTCATTACTTCCATAAAAATGCTATAAAACTACATTTTATCCATTTCACTTACCCATGAGAAGTAATGCTGGAGATTTTCTTGTCAGCTCCTGGAATTTCTTCACTACGCCTTGTCGTTTTTTTTAGAAAATCATTCATTTTGGATTAGACACTGATTTCGAAACTATTTTTCGATCTTCATACCGTTAATTTTTTTACCGCAAGGACTTCAAGAACTGTGGGTGTTTTATCGTCGTAGTCAGGGCTGAACTCCCTGAGTTTAATTTAAAAAGGACATCAACAGCAAAAAAAAAATCTGCCTTCTCATTCGTGCGTACCACGTCTGAAAAGGTTATATAAAAGTACAGCTTCAAAAGAGAAATACGAAACAAATTCATGGCAGAGAACGAAGTAAAAGTACAAGAGTCGCGTGGTATAGGCAAGTAATGTCAAAGCAAAGCTCTTAGAGACACCCGCTACAAGAGTTATGGCTGAAGTCTACGGGAAATCGATCAAAAATTACTGAAAAGCTTTCCATTCCTAATGCGATAAGAAAGAAACCAACAAGTTACCACTGAAAGTTATCTCTTACTTAATTAATATCACAAATTGAACGGAAAAGAGGCTTTTTTTACAAATGGCATGGTAATTAACTTTTAAAAATAGTTCTAATAAAAAAGATTATTCAAGAACAATGCCCATTTTGACATTTTGAAACTGAAATCATCAGTTTCCGTTGAATCGATTACGCGAAAAATTTCATCAAAATATTGATTCACATATTTTTAAAGATGGTCTCTTGCCAAAAATATTATGTATAGGAACATAATTTGTAAGAAATCAAATGTGGTTGTTTTTTTTAAACAAATTAAGTTTATTCACACTTTTAATAAAAATTTTAATCAGATAGCTCCAGTTGATTGACTCAACTAAAATTTTTCACTGCGATCAACAATTCATCCATTAACCGACAAAATCAAAAAGACCAGCCCTAATACAAATATAAATAATAATAAGACCACAACACGCAAAATGTCCAATGAAGTGTCTGAAAAAAAAGGCCCATAAAAATAATGGATGTCAAATATAACCCAAAATAAGAGCAATTATCATGAAAAAACTAATACTGTGAAACGTCGATATAACGATAGTCTACAGATAAAAAAAAAATCGTTGTAGAGGGGTTATCAATATATTGAGAGGTAGCATTACCATCAATCGCTGCCAAATGTGTGCTCTTTTTAGCATCTCTTCGGAATTGGCGTTGTTATTCCCATGATAAAAAGCATTTGCATGTATTAATTTGCAGCAATAAATTCTAACTGATCAGTCGATGAATAAAATTCAGTTTTTTGTTTCAACCTGTCGTTGTTTGTAGTTTCCCGCACAACTTTGTTGTGTACTACACAGAAGTCCTTCACGGCAACTTCATTAATAGTTTCGGAGAGTAGATAGTGCAACACAGCGGAAACTAGATCATTTGATCATTTTTGTCTCACCACGGTCATTTTCTGCACACCAGGGCTAATTAGACCGGGGCCTACAATTTATTGCCGATTCCGAACAACAGGCTCGTTTTTTATACTCATCGAGAGGTTGGTGCGCTAACTCCTCGATGGGGGACTCCCTGCGGTAGCAATTTTCTGCGGTCATGTCGCCATTTTTGTTGTACCCCTGTGTCAGGAAAGTTTTCTGACAAGGACGAACCGGGCATCGAACTCGCGACACCTCTAAACATCCTTTGGTACTTTAGGCGAGTATCTTATCGACCTGGGCTACCGCGCTCGCGGCAACTGGATCAGCTGAGGTAAGCACGCATTTTGCCCCCCCCCCCCTCTCTAATGTTGAAGGAGAGGTCAAAGAGTGAAGTTTGCGCCCCCGTCTGGTCTGGGGCACTGGACCCACGTGCTCTTCCCCCCCCCACGAATTGTGACCCTGGTTCAACATCACGTGATTAAACACCCTCAAAAGACAGAAACTGATGAGAAATTTAAGAATATATTAAAGATGATTTTGAGAGCGAATTATTAAAAATAGAGTTGTAGCAGCTTCTAAATCTCTTCAAAAAATAGCGTTATATATAGAGAGATTCATCGCAAACGTAGTTAACCTATAGAAATTTAAGTAATTCCAAACAAGATACCGTAAACTGGGGTAACTTTAGGACAAGAATTGCACATTTTTGAAAATGGTATCTGTACCGTACTGTGAGTGTTGACATAATTTCTGGGGAAAAATTTTGCTACAACCCTCAACTTGTGCGCTTACCCCATGCCCGATTATTTAAATTTATTTATAAAATAAATAGGGAAAAAACACACACACATAGTTCTGTGGCCCTAAAGTTACCCCGGTTTACGGTATGAAAAAATATTGTTGTAGTTATTTATCGTTATATCGTATATTTCTTTCATTATTTAATCACGTAATATTGGCGTTGCTTGTAAGGATTCTTCGCACGTATAATCGTAACATTTCATAGCTGTCACAGTTTCACAGTTGTCATCTACCGTAGAGTGGAGTCTCGATAATTCGAGGTGAATGGAACCGAGACACCTCGGATTATCCGAAAAGTAATAGAAAACGACTTTCTGGGGGGGTTGTCCTACTCCTACATGTTTTGTCTTTAATTCAACGGCTTTATTCTTCACTAACTGCCAAGACTCATAGACTGTGGTTAAAGGAGGTTGATAGTGTAGCTCCAGATCCGAGAAAGCCCGACATCAGTTTTTTTGCACTACAAATTTTACTATAAAGGACCTGCGGACCCTTATATATATATTGGGATCAGAGACGTAAGCGTGAGAGGGCAAGAGACTTATCTTCCACCCCGTCCCGACGATCAAAATTTATCTTTCATGCAAATAAAATTAAAAAAAATTAAAACATCGGAAGAAAATACCTTCATATGTTATTATAATCAATTTCTGTTCATTTTAATGCTAAAGCCGGGTTTTCCTAGGAGCAGGTTTCCTGTGCCGCGCGCAACGTGATTCGCCCAGCGCGACACGCCGTTTACTCACCAGTAAAAAAAGCAGCATGACTGTTTTCCTACAGAGCGCAATACGCCTGACGACAGCGCTTTGCGTCGGGCGTGATTAGCCGACTGCTTCTGGAGGAGTCAAATGCGTCGTGCGCCGCGGTTTTGCCGATATTCTCTTCACTCTCGTGTGTGTTTTTTTTCCTTCCCTTCAAACCGGAGCATGCAGACGACAGAGTAGCTGATGCCAAAGCCATATACTTTATATAGCCGCCCTAATCTGATGCGCTTCGCTAGGAAAACACAAACGCGTAGCGTGATTATGTAACGTGTTTCTGTCGGCGCGAAATAGTCTAATTCGGTTCACGCTGCGCAACAAACCTATTCCTAGGAAAACCCGGCTTAAGAACTCGAAATTTCTCTTTAAGAAATTCCTTGCACCGACCGCCCTAAGTCTTTTGTGCCCCCTCCAAAAGTCAATCCTGCGCACACCTCTGATTGGATTGCCCTTCGAGAGTATACACAGGGAATCTGAACACCACCTGAAGACACTGCCGTAGTGAACTTTGCTATGCAAGCACGGCGATTATTTTTCACATAAATATAGAACACACTACATTTTTAGCTTGTGTTTTAAGTTTATGTATTAATTACTAGTTTAAGTAAAGCATTAAAAGAGTGGTATAGATTGCCGTTTCTAGTTGCTGCAAAGTACTCCCAGAACAACCGTGAACCCCGCTCTGACCCCCCTAGGGGATATAAGCTGGTTCGTCTCAGGAGACTCGAGCCACGGTGGAAACGGTGCGAAGTACCGAGTATTGAGCTCTCGTCTTCTCCATCATGGTTTCTGTAAATTCCAGGTATGTTGATTAGTCAATGGCAAGATGCTTGCTCTCCTCCCGTCCCATTCGAAGAGCATGTGTATCCGCATTATGTACGGGAGTCAAGCAAATCCCTCAAGGATAACGCTTGTGACGCGCTGAGTGGACGCAAAACAGTTTGGTCGACCCCTTCCCCCCTGTATAAGTGAGACAGGACGTGGGGAGGCGGTCTGAGAGGTCTACTAGAGAGGTAGGTCTATAGAGGACTTATCAATGGGGGGGGGGGGGAGATATCGTTTCAGATGCCCATAAACTAGGAAAAGGGTTTTCCTTGTTTTTGGCATTCCCAGTAAAGATGAAATTAAAAATATTTAATTTCATCGAAGTTTCGAGACAGGAATTATTGAGAACCTACTCTGTATATCTCATTAATAAAAATTAGGGCTTGTCCAATTTATCGATAAATCGCAGTTAAAAGTTTTAGTTAAGTTAATCGACTCAATCAATCCGATAAAAATTCGATCAAAGTATTCAGAAAAAGTTTGTAATTTGGCGTGATTTATTTGACGAAACCAATTTTTGATGTTTAAATTATGTTCTTATACATAACATTTTTCCCACACATACTTACACTCATACACTTTTTTTCACCTCACATCAAACTCTAATTTCCCTTAGCTAAAATTCAGAATTTCCAATTGGAAATCCCACCTCGTACGGAGCGAACAAGAGCGCATTTATAAGAAGCCCGTTACGCCTACAAAGTCCCATTTCAGTCAGTGAGCCAGACATAACACTTTAGATGAGTAACCATGTTTAAAATATATGAATATATGAATATATATTAATCATATTTTTTGTCATTGGGGAACACATGTCGATTTAATAAAAATTGGTGATAAAGAAATTTCAGTTTCAAACTGAGTTTGATGAGCGTTTCAGAAAAGACCAAAATTTATTTTCTCCACCGTGAAAACAAGTTTTCGTGTATTCTGTATATATTTTTGACATCCATATTTTTGCAGACATTTTTTTTTTTCAGCCACTTCGTTGGGCAGTTTGCCTATTGCGGACTTTGTATTTGGAAAGCGCATCACACCTCCTATCCCAAAAATTACTATCCGACAAGAATATCCAGGAAAACAAGCAACAGTATGAAGATTGGAAGTAGTTTCGAAATCAGTGATTAACCTAAAATAATTGATTTAAATGACAAGATCCAAGTGAAGAAACTCCAAGATTTGACAAATGACGTTCAGCATCTTAAATTCGTTCATGCTTTGGCACACACTAGATTCCTTAATTTATCCTTATATTTGTTTAAAATTAACGAATAGCTGTATGAAATGAATAAAAAATATTTTTATAGCATCAGTTAATATTATATAGTTACGAAAAATATTCGATTAAAATTGGATTAATTGGTCGATTAATCGACTAAAATTTTTTGATTAAGCAGTTAAAAATTTTAATCGATTCCCATCCCTAATAAAAATCTATACACGAAGCGCGCTTTATTTCTGTGTACGAGAGATGGCGCCACTTACCTCAATGTGAGCGGGACTTTCGCTTCTAACCAAACATTGCAAAGTAGCTGTCTGGCCTTCCTCTACGGTTGTATTTGACGGATGAGTTCCGGTCATTTCTGGCCTACCACGAGTTAAATCTGGAGAAACTACAAAAAAAGAGATACATGTTTTTTTGTTTTTTTTGGAATTTCAATATTTATTTGAAGAGTGCAAATTATTTCTAGCATTTGCATTTACTCATCACCATCTTAAAAGAAACATAATTCAACGCTAAAGACGTGCTGAAATAGTCATTCTATTCCGAAACTACTAGATACAGTGAAACTTCGATATAACGATATTCTGCGGAGCAAGGAAAGATATCGTTGTAAAGGGATTATCGTCATATCGAGAGGTAACATTATCATTACGTGTCATCAAATTCGCGCTGCTGTTGGCATCTTTTCTAAATTGTCGTCGTTGAAATACTACCAAAAAATGCGCTTCTGAGTACTTATTCGCCGGAAACAATTTTAATTGATTAGTTGATAAAAAAAAAAAACTAAGTAAGGTGTGTATTGGCCTTGTAAAGAGGTTTATAGCAATGCACTTTGGTGTATCACATGAAAAATAGCGATACCGAAAACTTCTTACCAACACTTTTGGCGGTCAGGCTGCGCCAAATACCGATATTATCAGACGTCCTCGGAAGAACTAAGATATCGTTATATCGAGAAGAGTTTAACGTTAGACTAGAGGTGATTCCAAACAAGGTTTGATAAAATATCGTTGTAGAGGGATTTATCGTTATATCGAGTATCGTTGTGGCGAGGTTTCACTGTAGGTGAAAATAGATAAAATTTGTCTGAACTTACTGGCGACTTCAATGATGAAAGAATGACTAGTTGTCCCCAGTATATTACTAGCTTCACAAGTGTAATTTCCAGAATGATAGAGCTGAAGATTCTGTACTCGCAACGACCAGCGTCCTTTTTTAGAATTCTGAGGAAGCTCACCACCGTCTTTTGTCCAAATTACTTTTGGATTAGGATGACCTACAGCTACGCAGTGAAGCTCCATTGTGGAACCGGGATATTTATGAATACTTGACTTATTTCGATCCGTCACGTATAGTAAGCTTGGCTTCACTAGAAAAAAAATAAAATTGTTAATTTTCGAAGTAATTTTCGATTTTCATTTCGAAGCAATTTTCGATTGCTTACCTGGCTGGCCTAATTTATGAGTTGAGAAATCTTCTTTCTCATCAGAGAAAGGTTCTTCGTCTGTTGAGTAAGACGAGTCTTCGTATTCATAGTCAAGGACATCATCTGGTGAGAGAAAAGACGATTTTATTCAGTTTAATAACTCTATTCGGATATAATAAAATTACCAACCACAATCAATTTCATTCAGTAAATTGTCCTGTATTCTTGTCTCGAGGTTGGGAACCACACCAGGCATTCAAATTACAAACCATACCCATTGCTTGTTTCTCGCATAGGCAAACGAGACACGTGATCGGGACCCAAAAATTGGCTGTCTTTTATGTTTTAGTACTTTATTTCCCGTTTCTTTAGAATATTACCCAAACGGAGAATTTGTTTTAATAATAATTACGCATAATTGTTACATAACAATACTCTACTATTGCCTTAAAGAACGCTATATAAAAGGGGGAGGGACAAAAATTCATGTATGCCCAGGGTCCAAGCTTATGGGGACTCTGACCATACCAGAATTTTTGTGCCTAGTCTGAGGTTTCTCATGTAGGAATTCAAGCTATGCAAATTCTCACTGTCAAACAAACCATACGGTTACACTAATTGCCAAACTTCTACCTCTGAATTGATATAGGTGTACCGTTTATGCTCACGTACGAGCCGAAAAGGTTGTTGATTGAAATTGGTAGATACAATACACTCCACAATGCATAATAAAAAATTAATTAAATCCTCTCAGAACTCACACTCAACGCTGGAAATGATTTAATGAAAAGGGACAACTGCGTTATAAGTTTTTCTTTTTTCCTCTCTAAACGAGTTGATATATGATATTCGTTCGATGTTTAGAAAGTATTAACTTGAAAATACTCACGTGGATCTAGTTAGTTGGTGAATTATAGTCACAGAGATCATGACAAGATCTATTTTGAAGGGAGAGGGATGGATATGAGAAAAAACCGTACACACACAGAGAGTCGGTTTCATTGATTGATATCACAGTTCGAAGGTCATTTTCCATGAAGTTCCCTCACGATTAGACCTCGCGGTCGCGGTAATTCACCAAAACCTTAATGAGGGGAAATGTTTCAGTGAAAACAGTCGTGAGAGAAAAATGATCGTCAAACGAACCTTCCTTCTTCATTTTCCAACATGGAGGGGAAAATAATGAAGATACAATTTTCTCGTGAAGTTTCGTAATGATTTTTGTTTCCATTTTGAACTATTCAGATGTACAGGTTGCGTGGGCAAGTCCCTTTATCCTGGAATAACTCGTGAATCGTTGATCCCAGAATGATACTTCCAGCTGGAAAGAGCATTCAAATGATATATAAACCTCAGATACGTCATTCATATTGCAAGTTATTGTATAGTTATTAAAATAAAAAAATTAACTTTTTCATTTAATTATTCGTTCTGAGAAACCTAATCAGAAAGTTGTCGCCCTGTCTTTCCTGAGCCCAACAATAAAATTTAATGTTTTTGAGTGCAATATTAGCGGAGATATTTGAATTCGAAAATCGATGAAAATGAATTCAAGAACAGCATATGAAGCGTATAATGAGCTTTTCGCTAGTTTGTGTGGTTCCTGAATTCACTTTCCAGCGATTTTTTCATTCAAATATCTAAGCGAATGTTGCACTTAAAAGCATGGTCTTTTTTCTCAGGAGAGACAGTGCAACAACTTTCTCGAATTTGGTTTTTTTTGGACAGGGTGACCAAATAAAAGGGTTTTTTAAATAACTATACAACCCATTGCAATATGAATGACGTACTTGAGGTCTACAGGTCTATACGTTACTTGAATATTTTTTTCGAATTCAAAATATTTTTCTAAAATCAACGGTTCACGAGTTATTCCAGGATAAAGGGGCTTTACTATTAATAAAGTGAATGCTTTACCTAAAACGATGAGTGTGACATTGAATTCCACACTTCCAAAGCCATTTACAGCTCGGCAAGTGTAAATACCAGTGTCAGAAGGTACAAGCTCCTTGATACGAAGGGAACCATTTCCCGTCACTCGAAGCCTGTTTCCACCAAAAGGCAACAGAGATTCGGCGTCCTTGTACCACTCGAACATCATCTGACTTTTATCGCCGTAAACGGGGCAAATGAGACTTACTGTTGTTCTGGGTTTGACAATTTTCTCTGACTCTCCTGTATCCGCAGATAATTGTGGAGGACCTGAAATAAGAAAACTGATAAGCCATTTTTTTCATAGACTGGCAATCTAATTTCGCATAAATTATACAAATAAATATGGTGATCCTGGCAATTCCAATATTACGTCAATAATCAGCGGTAGCGGCGATTTCATTAGTAATACAGACTGTCCCAAATTTTTTGCTAAGTGAATATCTCTACAACCATTGACTAATAAAGGGAAGTATGTAAGACATACTTCCAATTAAAATTTTTTTTTTCAAATGATGTGTGGTTAATTGAAATGCCCTAAATTTTTTGAGAGGTAAAAACACTTAAAAATACAAAAAAAAAAATCCATTTTTTATGGAGACCCTGTGTCCTGAAACTTCCACTTGGTGAAATGTAAACTCTGCTTACAGGCCCCGCACTCACGGTAAATTATTGGAGGCTTTCACCTGTTCTTAAATTATTTCTTACACTAATTCTGAATTCTAATGGAATTCTGGAATTTTTTTATGAGGTTAATTCTGAATTAATTTTCAATTCTGGCATTTTTATGTACCGATAATTCTGAATTTTCATCTTCTGGAATTATTTCTTTCGTTAATTTCAAATTTTCATCAACAGGCCCTGGAATTATGTCTTTCATTAATTCTGAATTTTCATTGGCACTGGAAATATTTCTTTCACTTATTTTTAATCATTCAATTTTAAAATTTCCAGGTTTTGGGAATTGATTCTCTCATTATTTTAAAATTACCCTTTCAATGCTGAATTTTCATTAATTTTTTGTGTTAACCTACATTTAATTGTTTTAAAAAAATTATATGGATATTTTTCAGAATTTTTTCCTGTATATGCTCAAATAATGGATGTCAATTCCCCTCCACCTAAAATATCTAACTTTAGAGCAGGGAGGAGGGGGGGGGGTCCTGAATATTTTTGGTGCTGAGACGCACCTGAATCGCGTCTGGTAAAAGCGGCCCTGCTCACTATAGGTTGATTATGAAGAGCTATTTTCTTCATTATGAAGAGATATAGTGCTAAGAGTTATTTAATTATTTTCATAATCCAAGGCGGAAAAAAAGCCAATGACCAACAGAAGCCCCTCTTCCACAATCTCCAATTTGATCTACTAGATTCTTTTCCAATTATTTTACATTTTTAGTACCAAGATTAAAAGGTAAATGATAATCTGCAACCATTCAAAAGATATGAACTAGATTATCCAATGGAATTCAGCATCACATGTCATCTGAACTTGGTCTAATGTTTTTCAAATTCGAGAAGTTCGTTCCCTACTCAGAGTAAATTTCGTACTTCAAACTGACTGAAGGATAAAAAATTACAGGTCAAAATCTTTCCAAAAGCGTTGATCAAAATATTAACACTCGCCAAAGCTCCAAAAAAGGTATCTACATGTAGATTCCGTTAAGACAAATTTAATGATACCCCACAGTATATATATACGGGGTGATTATAAAAAAACTATCCCGACATATGGGCCCCTAACTATCATACCATTCACAGAAACTGAATGAAATTTTGGCATAAGGTATTTTGAGGTATGCGCTCAAGAATGATATGGAAAACAACAGTGTCACTCTAACAGTTACGGTTACAGTGAGAAAATTTGGAAAATATCAAATGGCAACACCAAGTTTTTTGTATTGGAATGCGATCTCCATACTGAAAAACACTAAATAGCGTTGGAATGGCACCTGTAGCACGAAAATCCCCGGAGCTAGGCAAGGAAAAAGTAAAAAGGACTTTGCCGTTCACCAGAGCATTAATGGTCGTTTCATTCGTCACACCGTTTCTTCGGCTGAGATCCCAGCCTGATTAGTCCTCCACAAGGTCATGTGGAAAATTTGTGAAACACAATAAAATGCTTTATTTTATGCTGCTTCTCTGTCCTTATTGGTTGTCCTCACTTTTAGCCTATCTCACACTGGTGATTTTCATGCTACAGTTGCCGTTCGAACGCTATTTAGGGTTTTTCACAATGGAGATCACATTCCAATACAAAAAACTTGGTGTTGCCATTTGATATTTTCGAAATTTTCTCACTGTAACCGTAACTGTTAGTGACACTGTTGTTTTCCATATCATTCTTGAGCGCATGCATCAAAATACCTTATGCCAAAATTTCATTCAGTTTCTGTGAATGGTATGATAGTTAGGGGCCCATATGTCGGGATAGTTTTTTTAAATCACCCTGTATATAAATACTTTTCTAAACTATCTAAAGTGCAAGATGCAGATAGAAGCAATGGTACCCCTAAGGATAGATGCACGCTCCAGGGATTGAAATTCTTAAATTGGTTCCATTTATAATCTGAACTTTTTCTTTTGTTTGAAGGGGGTATTTTCTGTAATTTTCTTTGTAATCCAGAACCTGATTCGAGAAATACACCAGAATCAAAGTACGCGTATTTGTTGTTTTTATCATCAATTCAGATTTCAAAAATGTGTTCAGCGTCTCGATATACGAAGACCATCTATTTCTTGGAGCTGGTATACGCTATATTACTGCAGTATTTAACAAAATACCGTAAAAACCTTGGTTATAACGGCAAAAATTCCAGGTTTTTTGAATGCCGTTACATCCAAGTTTGACTGAAATTTCACAAATAAATATGCGCGTATAAACAGTTCTGTATTTTGACTTTCTCAGTCAAAATAATGCTGTTAGCGGTAATGTCAACTTTGAAATGAATCGGATTATAAAATGTTCGTCAAGGGACAGACATCAAGCGCCACAAGGTGAAAGACAAGAATCACGTGGTTCAGAAAGAGAGATGGTAAAAGTAAATCAATTTCACAACTCATTTGAAACTTGTCAAACTTTCCAAAATGACTGCAGATATTGAAATGGTGCGAGACAGGTTTTTCATAATCTACGAAATGAGTTTTTGATGAACGTGAGAATCGAAACACGCAAAAAGAGATATTAGAAAATCAATAAATTTTTTGCTGTATAAAACTATGAGGAAAAAAAAATCATCCGGTTACAATGTAAAATACCATCAGCATTATAAGGTTAAGAAAAATAGTGCTAGTTCCCTAGATTCTACACACATTTCTTTTACCGTTACAACAATAAATATGCAACACCACTCGCAAATTATCTCGATACAGTTGGTGAAGAAGTACATTCCTTATTTGTCTAAAAAGATAGTGTTTTTCTCTTCTTTTTAGAGAGAATTATCTAATATACAGTCGCGTTCCGTTGCAACTCAAACGACGGATGTGCTTGAATCCCTGATAGCAAATGGATTTTGAGAAGACTGTAAGTTCAAAAATAGATAAGAAACGTGACTTTGGGAGATATAAAACTAGTTTTGATGAAGTTCTTCAGTCGTAAGTGACCTGAACATTACTCAACCCCGAGACGAGATAGCTAGATGACTGCTGCTTACTGTTCAAATTGCAGCTAACCATAATGAAAAAAAAGTCGACTAATATGATAATCATGCGATGCACGTCAGTCACTAATCCGAGCTTACCGAAAATAAAAATAAAACATGGAAAAACGACTTCGTGTCAAATGGATATGTTTCTTTCTTTGATGTCACTGTAAGGGTTCTGTCAACCCATTTAATGTCATAGTGGCGGTCAGCGACATTTTGAACATCTGTTTACTCGATTACGTGGGGATATTTAGTCGGAGTAGCCGATGGAGATCGAATTTCTGTAAAATAGTGTCGGGAGTAAAAACAAGCAATGTACTGTATTCGCAAACAACCGTCTTTCAGCGTTTTTGGCCCTCATAAATTACAGAAACCTGAACATGCTTCTTTCACATTTTTTCAATCTGTGTGATTTTTTTTAAATTTATGAAATTATTTTATGAACTATGGGAACATTCTTGAACTTAAAGAAAAAATTAAAGTATTTCTTGACCTATCCAACACTTCGATAATTTTTTAAGAACGTAATTTGGAGGGATATACACTGATATGGCCCTTGACGCAAGCAATGGGGGAGGGGGGGGGGAGGTGAACTTAAAGCCATTTCTTTGAGTCGGGATTATATATATGTTGTACTTTTTGCAGTAAAAACCGTAAACCCTTCTACCGGGGGGAATAAAAAAAAATTTTGAACCCCCCTCCCGGAAAAATTCTGGGTAAGCTACTGGATGTGGAACTTAGGTTAATTCTCTTAACAGTTTCTACATCAATTCTACCAACAACCTACATCAATACCAATACTTAATTAAATTGAATTTTAACTATTTGGAATGAGTTCTAAGGATTTTATGATGGATATATTTTTTGTAGAATGCAGAAAAAAGTAATCACACAAAATTTATCCTGGTTAACGTGCAGCACTTTTCGCAACCCTTACGCTGAACATTTTTTCTTTTGACTGGCACTTACACGCCAAGATTAACGAATTTTTTTTTCTTTTATTCAGGAAATATATATTATCGACTTTTCTTAATTATAGGAAAATTAGCATTTTTGAAAAGTAGAATAACGTAATAAGTTAATTCTGAATCTCAGAGCTAGAGGAACGTAATTCCAAAAACCTAATATAACAAGAGCACCAAATAACAATTTTAGCAGTGAACGCTCAGCCGGAGTTAGTATATTTTAATCCTCTCTCTGTGAAAAGTACTTATATTTCAGCATATAGTGCTTCATTGCATTGATAAAACTGTACAATTTTACATTAAACATTAATTTAAAATATTGGGGTAGGCGGTATCGTGGTCACGGCAGAAATTTTTGACGTGAATACGTTCTTTTGTGCCTTAAATCACGGGGTAGGTATTGACATAATGAAATGGGTATCATTAGATTTGCCTTTGGAATATCCAACAGACGACACCATTGTCTTTCATTTGCGTTGCAAACCTCCTAAGATATGCAATTTCGTTGCGAATGTCGGTCACGGGTCTGGTGGCCACACCGGTAGAAGTATTAACCCTTTAAGACGCAATTAGAAATCACTGAATTCCCTTCAAAATGCCATATACTTTTTAATTAAGTAGATTTTCCTCAGATTTTCAGCAGGTGAAAATTAAAGGGTTTCCCATTGAGAAATAATATTTACAAATTATCTGGACTTGTGAATGCTAAAATAAGATACATTTATGGAGGCGAAATTTCTCGTCATTACCACTTAAAGGGTTAAAACGAGAGAGGTACCATTAAATTTGTCTGGGAAATTTCTATCAGACGACATCACCGGCTTTCATTTGCGTTGTGACCCTCTCGAGATAAAGAATAAAACAATTTCGTTACGAAAGTGGGCCGGGCCGCGGATCTGGTGCCCAGTTCAGAAGATGGTATTAAAAAACCAGAGTGGTATCATTGGATTTGTGTTAACGAGTTCTACCCTTAGACAAAAACACTCTGATATATTCTGAATACTTTCTAAGATATGAGCGTTTGTCGTTACACAACTTTTTTGCGAATGCATCCAATACCGTCAGATCATTTGAAAGACGTTTTCAAGTCAAAAACTACAACAATTTCAGTTATGTTTCCGATTTTACATTTCGATTTTTAATTCATATAATAAATAAATAATTATTCAGTATTACCAAGAAACAACATTCAAATATAAAACCGGCTTAATATTCTGTATTCAAAAGGAGGAGGGAAAGTGAATGAGACATTGATGGAAAAGTTTTAAAGACATTCCAAAGCAAACATATTTAAAAGGAGGATGGTATAAGAGCAAGTTATAATGGAATATAGAAATGAAGCAATATAAATATTGTTATCTTCGGCAAAAGAGGGTCAGTCTCTGTGTCGAAATCAGTGTGTGGTAGTAAATCAGCACGAGAGCCGAATACTATCGGATGATGCAAGGTTGGATATAATTGCTCATAATAGAGACAAATCGCTGTTGCGGTCGAGCAAAACTCTAATTAGAAGGCGGCTCGGTCTCGATCGGCCACACGCAATACTAACAAGCTTCCCTTGTTTGGACGGCCGAAGAAAGGCCCAGTCTCTCTCCCCACAGCCCAACAAATTTACGCAATAATTTATTACTCTTCAAGGAATATCTCAAGAAAATGGCGTAAACACACAGGTTAAAAAAATGTCTCATCCCTATTCTATAAAACAGTCGAGCTTGTATAAAACGAAGTCGCGCGGGAGCATGAAAAAAATTCACAATATTCTATATTCGTTTTCACAGATATACAATATATGCATAAAGTTAAAACATAAGGACCACAAACACCCTTGGGCCGATCTCCATTTGCGGATTTGCAGCCGATTACAGACAATACCGGAAAAAATTTAGTTTTAAAGCCGAGTCTAATAATAGGAATCTTCACTTGAAGCAACCTTTTTCAACCCTATGGTCAACGAATCAAAACTGATCTTCAGATAGAATTGGAAATTAAATGCCATTTAAAATAAAAATGCTATGTTATTAGATAAGCAAATTTTAAGATCCAGGAAGTCCGTAGATATATATATATATACACACACACGGACTTCCTGGATCTTAAAATTTGCTTATCTAATAACATAGCTTTTATCGGTATTTTCGACAAAAGGAAAGAATTTCAATTTAAAGTCAATTTTCTGACTAATTTCAATTCTAATATTAGTATTAGAATTTTGAAAAATATATTTTTTGGACAACTTTCAAGAATTAAAAAAACTTGCAGTAATGCTAAAGATTATTTAGAAGCATATTCCGAATTTTTAAATATCTTGAGTGGCAACGGATTTCCATCTTCTTTTCAGGGTTTCAAAATTTCACCCAAACACTTCTAATAGTCAATTCAGGCGGCACGCTTTAAAAAGAGTCTTTACTCTTGGTATGTTTTATTCAAGCTTTCTCATTTTTCAATTTTTAACACACTTTGTGTATATCTATTATGTGTTTTTAACTCATTTGTTATTTCATATTTTGATTGTTATTGTATTTTGTCATTTTTGCTGTTTGACTTCCAAAGATCCATATTTTTCCTTTTTACAATTTTTCAATAACTTCTCATCTTTCGCCTTTTACACTTATGCCTCAACACAGTAACTAAATTAATTTTGCAGTGAATTTTTTTAATTTGTTACATTCCCCAATTAAGGGTAAAATATAGTTTTACTTCATTTTATTCTTATTTTTCGACTGATAGTCTTGCTTAGCAAAGTTGAATAGCTGTTACTTTGAATTTCACATTTTCCAATACCCTCAATTTGGTGCGATTTTATAAATTTCTGAACTCGTAAAATTTCAGCAGCTCTCTAAAAATGACACACATATAAGTAATCAACTCTTTTTACGTAAAAAAAAATATTGTACTTATATATAGCCGCATTTTCTACTGAAATGACATTAAAAGATTTACTTTCTAAAATACAAAAAACAGAGCAAAGAAATTGGTATAATGGATTTTTTGACCATGTATTTGCTATGTATATTCAAATATACATTATATATCGCACATAGAGGGTAAGTTCTATAAAAAAAATCTCATTCTTGCCGAAGATTCGTTGTATTCGATATTCATAAAATATGACAATGCATTATAAGTAATAGTTTAAATAGTACTATTTTGGTATTGCACGATCATTCGGACGGGAAAAAATTCGTTATAACTGACTGATACTTCTAAATAGCCTGTTTTGTTATAATCGGGCTCGACTCTGTATAATTTAAAAATCTTATGAAGTATTTTACAGATATTCACATATTATTTTATACTTAAGAGATATTTTCTACAAGCATGTCGATCGTGAAAAGCAATCTGATCATGATAGACTGAATTTTTTTTTTGGTTCTCTTTTAAAATTAAAGACCTTGAGGAAATTTACGTTCGATGGTTGAGTAAACCGATAAGACATCAACTCAAAACTTCAGTCACATCTCCAGACTACTATTAGAAACTTGAGTGACTGATGAATTTAGAAAAATGAGTTAATGAGGTAACTTTATTAATGAGTCCGAGTTTGTGATTTATTCGCTGGAACAAGTTTTGGAAATGAGTTTGGAAAATTTTAAGAAGGCAAAAGAAATTTTTGCCAGGAAGAGAAATGAATCTCTTTTTAGAGGTAATGCACATGACATCGTCGCTATATACGTAAAATATATCTCGCACAACGTATCGGGTTCCCGAAATCTTAGAACGACTAATTACGGTAATTTTTGTTAACATTATATTTCACTCGTTATATATAGCTTGCACTTTACGGTAATTGCTTTTTCCGATGGAACTAAATTTTATGAAATATTTTAAAAAATTTCAAAAACGATTTTATCACGATTTTGCAATATCCGATGGAAATATTGAGTATCGAACAAATAATAACGAATATGCTTGTACAATTTGGATATTATTTCTGCATATTGCGTTGTCAAGGATATTATAGAACTGAATTCCCGATATAATACAATATTTATGACCTTATTTGGGGTGAAGCTGACAGTGCGTCTCCACTGCGCCCGAGTGGTATGGTGGTAAGATGCTCGTCTACCACCGTGATAGTTCCCGTCACGGTCCCAGGTTCAAACCCAAGGAATAATACAGGTTAGATATTTTCCCAAATGAACTTGAGGTGACCGCCGCTAGATCGTGCCTTTATTCCCAACCCATCTCATTTATGGCAATACGATGATATGGCCGGAGTTGGTGTTTAGCGAAGTAGGTGTCTCCACTCGGGGACTATCCCTATTTTTCTTCATAATATAAATTTACATAGATTATAATACTAAATAGAGACAGGGTATGACAAATCCCAGGTGCCTGGTCCCCATGGTGACTAGAAAATAAGTTAGGTTTTGACGCCTGTATAAATTTTTCCATATGTAGTTGCTGAAGTGGTGTCTAAGGATGACACAAAATTTTTATTGTAATGTCTTTTAACATGAGGACCAGTCAGTTAAATCTCAGAAAAATCGGAAACACATTATATATATTTAGAGAACCGTTTTTTTTTTAAATCATGCTGAACTCCTACGAAATTTAGTTGTGACTAAATAGTTTTTTGATTTACAAGTCCTTTATATAGTTATTTGCCCAGCTGCAGGCCCATGACGTGTAATATCGGCTTTTTCCACACACACACACAATCCAAAACCTAACAACGCACATGTAAAGTTTCTGAAGAATGGTTGTGTACATGTTAAACTATTGCTGCATCTGTCTTCAAAATTGCGAAGCAAGGTTATTTTTGCGTTTCGAAGATCAATATGCCTCAATTTCAAATGTTCTAGGCCTGCTTGCTTTCTGTGGAGAGACTTTTTTAAATGGGAGATCGGCCTATATATATATATATATATACATTGACGCCTCAAAGTTCGAAAACCTCAGAAAACCAACTTTATGTGGTGGCCGAGTGGTTATAGTGACGGACTCGCGATGCGAGGATCCGGGTTCGAACCCCACAGTGGTGGTCGGCTGAAGTTGGTTTTCTGTGGTTCCCAACTTCAAGGCGCAAATGCGAGCCGATCTCCCTGTTAAAAAGTCTCGCCACAGAGAGCAACAGTCCTACAACGATAAATCATTCAATCATAACACTTCACTCATAGTTAGAAAAAAAACTGGTGGCAGATGGCAGCACTACACATAACAAACATTGCACAGAAACAAACTTTACGTCAGGTTGCACTACACGTACACGCACATTACCGCATGTACGGGTTCGTTGGGGGTTCCGTGGGGGGGTGCATTTGGGGTGTAGCAGTAGTAGGTAGGGCCTCCAAAAAATGGCTCGGGGATCCATGATGTTCTTAAGTCAGCCACCTCGTTGGGCAATTTGCCTGTTGTGGCGTTGTATTTTGTATTTGTATTTGTATTATAATTTCTATTAACACCCTATATGTCGTACAGACATTGCTTATTTTAATTCGCTTAAGGGAAAAATGAAAATTCTGTGGTTAATGGTAGCGAGTGATGAAAGTAGTAGTAATACATTTCGAAAAAGGCAAAATTTTTACATGTCAGTGGGCTTCACTAAAATTATATGCTTTAGGACAGGTAGTTAGCAGTCTTAGGCCCAGATCTGATTATTGAGTTGGCGTAGGTAATTGAGTATCGGTCTGTGAACCTGAAGGCCAATGTTCAAATGCAGAGCGCGTTCGTTTAGTTTTTTTTTTTCACTCCTCGTCCGAAAAAATTATTTAAATCTTTTTATATTTTTCTTTGCTGATACAATACATTACAATATATTTTGTCGACTCTTAAAATTTTAGTATATGATAAATCAATTGAAAATTTTATAACATGAGGTTGATTTTAAAAATGTAATTCTTTTTAGCATCTTTTTTCTCTTTCGAAGTTCTGATATTTAAATAGGTGTTTAAATATTTTATAGCTGTTTAGGATTATTAACATGCGCGATATATTTTTCATACTATGATTTATCTGTTTATTTTTAGTCAATTTCCTATCAAAAAACACATTGATGAATTAGAGAAATTTTTTACTAAAATTTGCGAAGATTTTCTTTCTATCACATTTTCACAAATTTGAAATCGTGATCCACCTTTAGCTGTTCGAATATTTCAGTTTGTGCTCTCAGTGTTTAAATTTGATGGTTTGAAAAATAAAATAGTTTACAATTGCATTGAAAATGGCGCGATTGCACATTTGAAAAATGTCTCACAAGTGACTATTCTTACGGACGGCTACTTTTGGAAGCTACCCTCGCGCATGCGTAATATGAGAGGAGGCAATTTCTTCCAGTAAGTGTGTGTATCTCCGGCTGTTGCGTTTGGAAACTTATCGCCAAACACTAGGGTTCATTAACGATTTCGCTTTTATTTTGTCATGACTGCTCGCGCGATAATATTACAATGATATATAATTTAATAGTAATAAATATAACATAATGATAATATAATGTAATACCGCAACGCAAAAAAAAAAAGTTTCCGACTGCTTTATAAGTAAATACACCTGCAGGCCAAACTCCGTTCGGTGCGGGCCCGCGGCCCGCAAACTGCTTCGCCTGAGCCGCCCCCCCCCCCCACTATGATCGGACATCGCTTCGCTCCTCCGGCCAATAAGGGGGCACCTGCCTCGGACCAGACGACTTTGTTTCCACCACAACCGGAAACATGGCAAAACTGATAAGTTCGAACAGGATACTCCAAAAACCTGCCGCGGGTAATACTGTACCGCGGCCGGAAATGTTCCAAACTTTTTAACTTTTTTACTAGAAAGATAAGAACCAGAACAGTTTTGCTAACCGTCGTTTGCCGCCGCGACACGTTATTATTGTCAACTAAGAAGATGCTATCATTCAATGTCACCAGGAAATATGTTGGCGCCAACTTTGTTCAATCATAGCATTTTTTCAATGTGCATCCCAGTTGCGTCAGTCTACATGTTCAAACGAGCATTATAGCTGCATATTCTAAAGTAGCGCGATTGATTTCTTGAATAATTGCTGTAACATGGTGTATCATGCTTCAATTCGGACAGAGTTCATATGCTTCGTGAATAGACTTGGCGCCTTGAGGCGTGCTTCCTCAAGGTCCTAAGAAACGGTTGACAAATGAAAGAACTCGCTTCTCTAGATACGAATTCCTGGGACTTCTGGTCAAGGGATTCTTGAAAAATCGTGTGCATGGAGGAAGCATATAGATGCTGCCTGAATTGAAAACAAGTATAACACTTCACGTTGCTCAATTTCTCAAGAAACCCTTCACGCTACTATTGAGCATGCTGCTAGAATACGTGTTTGAACACGTGATTGACACAATTGGGTTGCTCATTGAGCAAATACTGTGATTGAATAAAATTTTATGGGTCCAATCTGGGTTTCTTGTTTCTTATGTGGCGCTTTTTCTTATGTCCTGGTTGTCAAAATTTGAACTATAATTTTTTTTTAATTTCAGTGTTCTTCTTTCGCCGTGGTCAGTTTAATTATAACCACCCTCTATATGTGAAAATATACAACGCGTTCTGCAACATAATTCTTTATCTCACACCGGCTGTGAATATTAAAGTACTACCCATAGCAAAAGAAGAAAGATGAATGATCATAACAAAAAAGCAAAATAAATGTTGAAAAAATGTACGGGGACGACGTGAAGTGCACATTAATTGCGCCCTGACAAAACACCAAATCCACAAGTTCTTTCAAAGAAGTACAGAGCCAACACCTCTTTGTGCCTTATTTAAAAAGTTCTTTGTCATGCAAGAACGTCTTTGTATGAATGACACAAATTCTAACTTGTTGATGTTCATAGTAGGTGGTCCTCATTTAGCAATGCTCCGAACTTGTATGACAAGAAACATCTGTCACTTTTTTTTTGGCAATGGGTATCGTGTGATATAGGAACATTTTTCTCAATTATTGCATCACTGGAGCTTTTTCTATTCGTTTTTTTTATATGCATTTCTCTCATTCTCTCCTCCTCCTCTTTTCTATTTATTCGATTTAAAATAAAACTTTTCATGTGAGACAGCCCTTTTGCTCACACACATAAAGATGTCTAAAAGAAGACACAAACACAAATCTCTCTCTCTCTGTTTCCATTTAAATAAATTTTTGTTCATGTGGAAGATAAATTCGCAAAATAGAAACAAAAGAAAAAAAAGGAAATCACATTAAAAGGAAAACACATTTGTTCCTTTTAATGTGATTTTAAAATGTTCCGTTACTCGCTGTGACGAAACTATTTAGTAGAGAAGTCTATAGAAGACTAACATCGGTCGACCACTATAATGCCACGCTGCGGGGATCGAACTTGGGCTTTCGTGATGTGAAGCCATAACGATAACCACCCGATAACACATCGCCAAACGTTCGTGCTAATGACATTTTTTGTTCAAAACAAATATGAAATTGAGTGACAAGTCAGCGAATTTAAGCGTGAATACGTCAATTACATCTGGTTACAGTGCAATAATGACGGTCTGGCAACCAATCTGAAAACTTGTTTGGAAAAATATGTTATCGTTGGATTTGTATGCACAAAGTCTATCCGTAGATGTCCAAAATTCGTATATAGTAGAACCAACGTTACCAGGAGCTGATTATAAGGAAGTGGATTATAACTGGGGTAAAATTTTTTTGAAACTTTAGAGAAGGTGAAAGAGAGCTGAACACATAAAATTATTGCTTAGATAGCGTGTGTGGTTGAGGGGAACAAAAATTATAATACTAGAAATTCGTATTATGCAGAAGATGTCATATACATAAGTTACGTCATTATTTTGATTATTTAAACAGTGGTCTCTAAGAATGAAAAAGATTAAGGTGGAAAAAGCCGATCACACAAAGTGCTCAAAATTTTCAACGGGATGGATGTGATGGACCATGAGTTATTAATAAACCGTCAATCAATTGCTTCGACAAGAGGACACCAATATCGTTTAGTAAGGGACGATTTCAGGTTGTGGTGTCGCAGGGAGTTAGTCTCTAATAGGGTTGTCAATAAATGGAATAACTTATCTCCGGGGGTCGTGAATTCTAACACAGTTGACACGTTTAAAAATAAATACGATAGGCTTCGGACAACCATAATCTTTTTTATGGGACAGTGTATTATATATATATATTTATTTTTTTTTGTGATATATGCTTTTTTATATTGGGTATTTTGGTTATATTTGACATCCATATTTTTTATGGGCAAATTTTTCAGTCACCTCGTTGGGCCATTTGCCTGTTGTGGCCTTTATAATTGTATTTGTGTTTCAATTATTGTGATAACAACGTTTATTGAACCCGAGTTCTGCTGCTTTATTTGCAATTAAGACCTTCAAATTGTAGGGGCGGTAGAAAAATGTGGGCATTTGGAACCTCCAGGAATAGGTTTAAAGATATTCGGTTATTTAAGCCATGAAACATGAAACTTTGAGGGGCCCCCGGAAGAAAGCCTAACTTGCCGGTGCAGAAATCATGCCCGCCTTGTATAGAAACGATAGTAGAAAACGCAAATATGTTTTCTGTATATTTTCGCTTTCATTAATTTAAATTTTTTTGACAGCAATAATATAAATATAACATGAAGATATACACGCTGAAAATCGAGGGCATAAACAGAATTCGTTTTTAAATCAATTATTAATCTAATTTTTATTCTTTTTGGTTTAACCGTTGATATTTCCGGTTATCCATGATCCTCTTATCCATCATCACCCCGGATAATCGAGATGTTCTACTGTATTCTTATGTTATTCTTGATGATATTGCTTGTTTAAAGTTTGCCAACTAATTTGTAAATGCAGAAATTTTAGTTAGATAGTCTATTTAAAAGACATGATCTCGTCAAAAAAAAACAAAAAAAAACCCATGTTCTATTTTATAGATTAATGGTCTATGAGAGTTTTTGACAACTTCCTGTATAAGGGAAAACATTTATTTATGATAGGAAAATAAACTTCTACATACTGTGTGCGGCCACATCTTGACATTGTAGACAAACAAGCAGAGTTAGAGAAACAATAGGCAAAACTGCCTTCATGCTTCATTCTTTCATCTTCTTACTGCTACCTAGAGTTAGACGGGTAGAAATAAATAAATATTTATGAAAATAAATAAATAAACGGAAATTGCAACAAGTATTTTAATTCACAGCACATTATATCTCAAAGATTCTTGGAAAGAATTTGTTTTGATTCGAAAAAAATTCGAGAAAATTTCCAGTGTTGGCCCAATCTGTTATTTTAGATATCACGTTATGAGCTAGCTCCATTTTTGTGCCTTAAACACACAAAGGGCTGTTACGATTCCTGAAGTAGATTTTTAAAAATTATTTTAAAAACTGTTTCATTCAATTGCAAATCAAATGCAAAAAAAATTCGTGTTAATCGGTTAGTTTGTTCTTTCAAAATAAAAGAAAGAAATAATGTTTGAATGTTAAATGTATACAAGAAAAAACTTTGAACGCGATTTTCTCAGATTGCAGTTTTTTGAGCTCATTTGTAAGATTCTAAAATTTTGCAGAAATGTTTATTCGACATGTGTTAGTAAAATAAACCTTCGATTTAGCAATTCACTAATGGGAAGCACTTTTTTTTTTTAAAATGTTGAATTTAAATTATTGAAATTTGTATTTTTTTTCAAACTTTAAAATTTCATAAAATTCTAACGAATCGAGAAATCCAAGTTTGAGGTTAATTTTACTGACACATGTCGAATAAACATTTCTGAAAAAATACAGAATTTTGAGTGCAGTAGTTTTTATTTCAATCTTAAGGATAAGCCCAAAACCTGAAATCTGAAAGAAAAAACACGTTTCAGGTGTTTTTTCTTATATTTCATTCAACACTGTAATTCATTAATTCTTTTATTTTGAAGAAAAAACACCAAAAGCAAACTAACTAACCGATTAACACGAATGTTTTTTTTACTTGATTTGGAATTGAATGAAATATTTTTCAAAGCCATTTTCGAAAAATCGGTTTAACGGGTCGTGACACCCGTTAACAATAATCGCAAAAAAGAACAACATACCCAAAAAACAACAAGAAGACATAGCGTGTGTTTTTTTGGTTTTTTTTTTAAAAGATCGTCGCGAATCAAAAAATAGAAGAGCATTGTTCTTCAGAAAAAGGAACGCAACTATATACTGACGTAAAAATTGAAAACATCTGTACCTGTCTTCGACCGAAATGTCTGAAATGTTGCATCAGTTGCATACAAAAAAAAGGAACGCTCTGTGTGTTTACTTAAAAAGAACAAAAAAAAAAAAAAGACTTTGGATTACATAGAAACGAAAGAAAAAACGAGTGAAACGTTATTTGAAAGAGCTACCGTATGCTACCGGTTGGTCGTTCTTCCGTCAAAACAGCACGATAAACGTGGATCGTGGTTTGCACACGCATATACAATCAACAACTATGAGCGGATTCTTCACAGCTTATCTACTCGAAACCATAAATCAACATGTTTATCGTTGATCCCCCTTTTTTTTATATATACATGTTTTTTTTTATTCCTTCCTTTAGCTCAAAGTGCCTCACCTTACAAAACCGATGAAAGATCCGAAACATTTTCTTTTTATTTTTGCATGACTAATGCATACACATAAATATGCAGGGTGCATAGCTAACTGCCTTTGCCACAAATCACTGGCGAGCGGTTGATCCTGGAGGGATACTTCCAATTAGAAAAAACATCCAAATAACGTGTAGAATTTAGATACTTCGTTCATATTGCAAGGGGTTGTATGGTTATTAAAATTAAAAAAAATACTTTTCATACGGACATCCTGTCCTAAAAACCCCAATTAAAAAGTTGTTGCTCCGTTTCTCCTCGGGCCAACAAAAAAGTTTTAAAAATTGGAGGAAATTTGGGAAAGATGAAGGAAAGAAGCGTTGTCCTTTTATTATGTTTAGAGCCAGGAAGTTCAGGCAAAATGCCATAAATTCGTTCGAACTTTTTGTGAAAAGAAACGCCTTTTTGGAATTTTTCCTTCCATAAATGTTCATTTCAGCATTGTTTTAAATTTGCTTGTGAACTTCAGAGGACATATTCTGTAAAACTTGGATATTTTGAGTATGAAGAACTCAAAGGATCCCCACAATCATTTTTTCTACAGGCTCCGCGTACATTGACGGTGAAACAGTAGATGGAATAAGGACAACCAAATTTTAGCCAGTTTTCGGACACTCGATATATCTAGGCTTTCAGTTATTTTTCCTTTGTTCATCTTAATTATAAGTGCCTATTTTAAACATATTTAGTACCTTTCTGCCTACCTATTTTGAGCATTTTTCGTGCCTAAACTTCCGGGCTCTAATGATGTTATTTCTCTCAACTTTCTCCAATTTTAAAAATTAAATATTTCAGCGAATATCACTTAGAAACGTTAAACTTTTTTACTGGAGTCAGGAGAGACAGGGCAACAATTTTTAATTGGACTTTTTAGGACAAGGTGTCCGTATGAACAATTATTTTTTTCATTTTAATATCTTTTCTATCACCGTAAATGCGCCCCCCTTCAAAACGCGGGGCCTGGCGCGATTATACCTGTCGCACAATTTTAAGGGCAGCTGTGTGATGACTAAGATTTTAAAGCCGATCTTCAGTCCACCTAGTCGAACCTCGTTGAAACGAATTCGCTTAATACAAAAAAATATTCTTAACGTTGGAACGAAATCAAATTGATAGGTTAATACCTAGAGTTTTCGGTGGTTTTCCTGACTTTGTCTTAACGAGGTTCAACTGTACGAAAAATTAAGGGCAAATTAATATAATAAGTTACGTATGCGTAGTAAAACCAATTCTTGACTGCATATCATCGTTCACTTCTACGTGACGGTGAATAATGATGAGTGCGGAAATGAATAATCCTGCCTAGTGTAACATTATGATCACTGATCAAAATATTTTATCAGTGTAAAAAAAAATTATAAAAAAATTCAAAATCCAGAAAATCGATTTATTCCGAGATTACTTTTAGTAATTGAAACCTAGTTTTGGAGCAAAAAGTATCTTGATAAAATTCATGGATAATGAACAACTCATCACCGTGAAATATTTGCAATTAAAAAAAATGCTGAACCTGCAAGAGATTTTGCAAAAAACATTTTAAAAATGCTAGTTCAACGGCATCAAAAAATATGCGGAAACAAAAATGGAGATATGTATGCAACGTCATCAATAATACAACATTTTCTTTCTCCGTTTGGTCTATTTTGTATGATGGAGCGACCCATACTTTTGAAACGACCATCGTATGGTAAGGTACGCAACTTAATGATAAAAATAAAAATAAGGAAAAATCGATTTGTGATGTATTATGATAAACTGATTGATTTTTTATGAGGAAATGTCAATGAATGACATCGATTTTGTTGAAACGTAATTGAAATTTCACGAAACGTAACCTCAGTATTAGTATTTGGGTTGAAGGATATTTTTGATGCGTGTGTTTATCTGAAAGCTGGTTGAGTTCATATGGGGAATGCCTTTGTAATCTAGAAACTCTATTTATAGCTCGTAATTCTTGCCATGATAATAAAAGCAGAGATTTTTTTTCGGAGAAACGGTCGCAAATGGAGATTTCCAACTACACTGATGATAATGCTCGTTGTGCCACACACACTATACGAATTCAGACCCTTCTAATATGTGTGGCAATAATTACAAAAATCATCATACTTAAGTACACTAACGGCAAACTTAACGACAATGAAATGGTTTATTTCCAGATTCCATTTTCAGAGTTTTAGTCAAGATACATAAGAATTTTCGAAGTTGTTTATTAAGTCTTGGTGTAGCGTATATGTAAACTGTGCAGAGTACATTAAGTATTAAGTTCAACTGTATCCACCCCCATTAAAAAAAACCACAAAATTGAATCCAATTCTTATAGCTGAGAAAACATCTAAGAGAGAGAACCTTTTATTTTAAAAATAAGAAATTCACTAATAGGACATGTGTCAATGTTTTTCTTGCTGAAATACCTGATCACAATGAAATAATTATTTTATTGCAATGATGGTATAGAAAAAAAATGATTTTTTTTTCGCTTTAGGAAAGAAATTTTCTCTAACTTATAGAAAAATAAGAAAGAGGTTTTTTTTCTTTTAGCTTGAGAAGTGTATTCGATCATGGATTCGTGCTGCTTTAAGTGATTAACCGTGACAAACGTTCAAGCACTTTTTTTTTGGTGTTGTCATGCTGATCGTTACAGAGAGGAGAGAAAAAAAGAATGTTGTTGTTTCTCTATGAGCAAAAGAAAATTGAAATTCCAATGATGTACCAAGGTGAAGGTTAGAGTCGGAAAAATTAGAAGAAAAAATCAGAAAACAACTCGTTTCTTCATTCCAACGTTTACCGGATTTGGAACGTTGCGTTAAATCCAAAAGACGTTTGTGATCTTAACATAAAACTTAATCAAATTTGGAATTATATGAATATTTGTTTTCAAATTTCAAAACCAAAGCTGTCTATAATATACAGCTACAATAATGAATCACATCTAAATTAAACTACCAAATCTGTATCTTTTGATACAGAGGAACGTAACTAACTGTAATTTTTACACTTAGGATTTTGCATAACATCGTTTAGTTTAACGTTTCTCATCGCTGACACGAAGCATCAGAAATCAGCGTTTCTTGCTGAAGGAAAAAATTATATTTTATTTACAACCTTATTTTCCAATTATTCCAATTAACGTCCGAAAGTGCGTGCCCAGATTCCCTATTTCTTCATTCGCTCTTTATTCTAACCTTAGCATCATTCTTAGATCTTCAAACACAAATACAAATACAACACCACAACAGGCAAAATGCCTAACTAGGTGGCTGAGAAAAAGATGCCCATAACAAATATGAATGTCATATATTTAAAAAATACACCAACCCAATTAAAAATGCAATTACAAACAATACATATACATGATGAAATATTATACAAAGCCCATAAAGAATACTTATGGTTGTCCAATTGTAAGTATGGATAGCTTCTCGATTTACCCCCAGCATGTTATCGTATTTCTTTCAGTACCTCGTTCGTTTCTTGTATTTCGCGATTCAGCCGTAATGGTCTGTACTATATCGTATCTGAGTGCAGTCTGTTTAATTTTTATAGGTCAGCCTGCACATCGGAATTCTTGAGCAATCTTTTACACGCAATAACTATTAGGCTTTATTTTAAGATCCAAGCCCAAGTATATGTTAAGCTTTCTTCAGTTTTATAGAAAGTGTATTGAGCATAATGAACTTCATTGAACTTTATTTCTAAAGTTTCCGTGCGGTCACAATATTTTCATACCTTTCAACTTTACGTTACTCAATCAACTTTATTATGTATTCATTAAAATCTATTACTTGCAGGCACGATCAACTTGATATTGAAAAAAATTGTAAATATATCATTCTGATTTTTTTTTTTGTTTCTGCTCCAACTATTCTTGAAATGTTCACCTTTAACGTTTGGAAATTATTAGATTTGTACCATTCTGATAGACACGCGTGTGGATGTCAATAAAATTACTTACTCTCCTGTCAAATCAAGTTTTTGGAGTTACGTCCGTCTGGTTCTCGGTCACAGAAAACATTTAAGTACCAAAATATATTTCAAGTTTTTCTAGCTTTGAAGCATTTCATCATTTAGTCGATAATTTTGAGAAATAATTGTTCATATTACTCACTCGGATTCTACTAGGCTGGCAGAAAAATCTGGTCTATCTCTGACGAAAAATAAAATCGACACACGAACCTTGTAATGAATCTATTATCTCCGATGTCACTTCGGGTGGACAGTGAAATCTCAAAATGCCTGAATTGATAGATGGTGAGCGTAATACAGCAGAGAGTAAGTATACTGGGGGAACCTTATCGCAACGTCAACACAGAAGTGCTTGGAATGTCCTGTTATACTACCGATTTTAGGTAAAAGTCCGTTATCTGGGCGTCGATTATGTCACCGTGTACCCTTCTACTTTATCACATGGGCGGATAGTCGGGGTTAAAATACCCTGTTTATGCTCAGGCGACATATAGTCTGGGATTAGCTTTTTTGACCAAATTTGTGCCAGATAACAAAATTAGGAATATAGGGATCTTTCCTAGTTAATCGTATCGTTTCATAATTTACCAGCGTTGTTGCGGGACAACATTCCATTATAATATATATAATAATGCACCTGCTAGTTTAATCTCGTATAAGATAAATACTGCAACAGCAGAACAAGAAAAAAAAAAATACGAAAGTAATCCAAACATGTTTGTTGTCGATTTCACCATCCAATATCAAGGGTAAGATTGTTGTTTCCTCTTAAATGGTTGTTCCTTTTCGATGGGCCGCCAATTGCTGTTTGTTCACAAATTAAATTATGAAACAGATAAAAAAAGTTACCTAAACTTGTCCTTGGACATCTTCGTCAGAGAAATGATTCTGGATCCACCTGCTGAGTTTTTAATTACTGGTAATACAAGAATAATCACGAGGCACCCAAAGGGATATAAAAGGATATACTGCGATGCACGAAAAGTAATTGCGAGAGAAAAAAAAAGGTATGGTCGTCCATGCTTGGGATTTCTTTTCTTGTACAGTCGAACCTCGTTTACACGTCGGTCAGTTATACGACTTGTACATTTATACGACGTTTGGCTTCAGTCGCAGATGGTTCGTATATATTTTGATGTGTTAAAATAATGCATTTATTTGATGCAACTGTTTTTGGGCTATTTCACTTCAATTCATATCATCTAAAAAACGTTCTTTGTATACATCAAATGCGCAATTTCTGTAGACAGGGAATACGCGCGTTGCTGAAACAGTTCTTCTTGCATGTTGTCAAAGCAAAAGCCATAAATTTTAGAGCGATTGCTGACATATACGAAAATAGCCATTGAGCTGGCTGATGACCATTTAGAGTGGACACTCAAGTGATTTGATTATTGCTTGTTTCTGAGAATACGCAGATGCAGCGAGCCCCAAGGAAACAGGTTTTAATTGTTTGAAAGAGGGTCTTGTGTCTTTTTAGAAAATTTTCACCCAATTTTTTCAGTGTTATCTCTATAGGGTGAGGAAATCCATTGTAAAAATTTGGAGAGTAATGGCTTTGCCAATAAGAGACATGTACGGTACACACACACAGTACTATATCGGTTCTTTCAATCATTTCCAGTGGAATTTTCTTCCGTTGTGTTCTTTTTTATTTGCTGGCTGTACCAAATCCGCCGGTCGAGGAAACGAAAGGCGCATTCTCTAAATGAAAAACATGGAAGAATTGCACAAACATTTTAAATTAATGACGGAAATTTATCTTGCAAAACCGTTGAATACCCTGTGTCAACTTTGAAACGATTATAAAGCAGAGAAATATTGCAGATCATCTGCTGCCAAAAAATAAGAGTGCAAGACGGGGAAATTTTCCAAAGCAAAAAGTTAATGTTTTGGCAATTTTATTACTCTAAGCGATTTGAAATGGGATTTTAAAATTTGTTTTTCCCTCCTCAACCATGATTGAAATAGTTTTCTTCTATTTAACAGAATGGAGATGCAATTAAACAAATCGAATTTAATAATATCTGTATGTCTGTTGGGGGAGGAGGGGGGGGGAGGTATTTTTAGTCTCAGTTGTGCGACTTGTCGCATTTATACGACGACGTTTTGACCCAGCCTCTTGAACGTCGTATAAATGAGGCTCCACTCTACAAGAACTTATCGATAAATTTCATAATGAAAATCTAAAAGAAAAAGCCAACAGATGATTTAGGGAGTCAAAAATTTGTTTCTCTTTTCGATTACATTTGTGGCTATTTCTGAAAGTTGTAACATAGTTCTTTTTTTCTATTCACAAGATACAAAAAACCTTAAGAACCAGATGAATAACCGAGCTGAAAAACTGGTTTTTTTTTCTTACTTAACAACTCTCTTTGAAGGACTTAAACCCTCCCCACAATAAAACACACAAAACTTTTTTGTCTATGTATTTATTCTATAACTTTTGTTTATTTACTTTTTCTTGTGCTGCTGCTATTGATCTTTTCCCGTCTTTACGCTCACCTACGAAAATTGATTGAAATGGAAGCCTGCACTTCAAATGGGATATTATCAAAGGCCAAGATCACGACCTGCTGGTTACGCGGGGATATTTTTCAAAAGGTTGGTATAACGTAGCAACTTCAAAACCTGTGTGTAAAACACACAGAAGTTGGCGATGCCCGAAAGCCGTGGAAAATAGAAAAAGAGTACGCCTACTTAATTGGCGAAGAAAAACGAGAATTTACTGATCACGTGCAAAAGAGTGACATAAAAACATATATATATTGGTTCGAAATTTTTAAATAGCATAATATAACCGATTCATAAATCGTTATTTAAATAAGTTTTAATGATTGTGGCTCGTGTTAGACATCGAACGTGTCTCGGTTCATGATATTATTCTTCCCAAATTAGCGCCTGTTACGTATGGCGGAAGTGTTTAGAAGAAGCTGTTATGATGTTTTAAGACGACTGACTAACTTCGAGACACTTTTTCTTACCAGTACAGTTTTAACAAAACATATGTGGTTTTAATCATATTAGGTAAAAAATTAAGTAATCCAGTGAATTTATTGAAATATTTCGATAACTTTTAGAGATATTCTATATTATGTTCTTGAAATTAGCTTATTTTCAGTACTTACGTCAGACATTATATACCGAAAACTAAAGTATATAGCCTACAGTCGGCCTTCGGTATTCGCTGTTTTTCAGTATCCGTGGTTTCCGTTTTTGTGTAAACACCGTTTCTGCGTTTTTTCTGGTATTAAAAGAAAATATGAATTTTACGTGTTAACGTGTGCTCTCCAGGATTTCACTGGGCTCTCTAGAGCTTCAGAAATTTTTTCTGAAATGCAAAAGAAAGTGAAAAATTTGCAAGAACAATTCGACATATTGACTATGCATAGCAAAACGAAGTAAATCACTGCGATTATGCATAATCAAGGCACCAATGAATGTATCACTTAGATACACTCATGTCCATAAATTGAGGATAATGCCAGCTCCGGCAAATAAAGGTTCAGAAACAAAACAAACGTTACTTATTCATAAAGCCCATTTATTAAACAAAAGATAAAGAACAAAAACGATGGTGTATGTATGATACCATTCATAAAAACTACGATTTTTGCTCCCTGGAGCAATTGTAAAAAATATCTCCTTTACAAAACTTAGTATTACATGGTTGGTATGATGGTTAATACATTGTATGTCTCCCATGCGATGAAATACAGTCCGTGCAACGCCTAGGCATGCTGAGTATCAAATTATCGATCTGATCTTGTGGAAGATCACTCCACTCAGCAAGCAATGCTCTCCGAAGTTCCGGTACCCATGTAGGAGATGGTTGACGGGCTGCAACTCGTCGGCCAAGCATGTCCCACACATGCTCTATCGGATTCAAGTCAGGTGAGAATGCTGGCCATTCCATACGGGTTATATCCTCAGATTCAAGGCATTCGTTTACGATGTTTGCTCGGTGAGGACGGGCGTTGTCATCCATAAACACAAATTCTGCGCCCATGGCACCCCTAAACAAACGTACATGTTGTTCCAGAATGATGTCCCGATAAATTTGGGCTTTCATGGTTCCGGTTTCAACATGCAGATCTGTTCTGGAACCCAGTATAATGTTCACATTGCATGTTCTCTATTCCAGGCTAATCGCTGCCGACAGTGAGTTGCCGTGAGCGGAACACATCTGACAGGCCTGCGAGCATATAGACCAATATCTCCCAAACGTCTGTACACGGTTTGCCTTGGAACTGTGGTACCCGTGGCTGCAGATAGCTGACGAGACAGGTCGGATGCTGTGCTCCGTCTGCTTCTTTTGGCAGTTACTGCCAAATACCGGTCTTCAGTCGGCGTTGTAACTCGGGGGCGACCTGTACTGTAACGTCTACTGACATTTCCGTTATCTTGGAATCGTTGCCAATTCCAAGTTCCTCGGATACTTCCATCTGAGTACGCCAACATTCCAGGCGGCCGATAATTCTACAACGTAAAAAATCATACACATTCGTTCTCTGTGTCATAACTATTCGCTTATGGCACTGAGCGCCTTACAGAACTCTTGTGAACAGTTTTACTTCTTTGCCACCATTCCTTATATACCCCCCTCTTACACTCTCGTCATTGTGACGTACTATCGGCATCATCTGGTGGCTTCCTGAAATTTGCATATCATTCTTGCAGATGTGTGTGATAATTCTACAGGTGAAATTTTTACTTTAGATTTCGATTTCCGTTTGATTCTGAATTATTCTTAATTTATGGACATGAGTGTATTTTATACATAGGCAGGATGTCTCCTATATGTCCTATAACACAGCATCATCCAGCCGCCTGATCAGGATATGATGCGAGTATTTAAGGCTGACTATACACGTTACTCAATTATGATAATTGTGCAGCTAGTCAAAGAAGCTAAATAGTCAATTAGCTTAAATAGTCAATCGTATCAAATTACAAATAAATTACACCATCACTAATCTCATTAGTGTCACTGCTGTAGCCGTGGGAGCTATAAAGATGAAAACGGTAAATCCGTGTAGGAAAAAAAACTGATAGAATATGTGCCCGAGGATATTTCCATTTCTACAAAACCAATGGAAAATAATATAAAAGACATTGTCATGTTAACGGAGGATGTATCTATGATATGGACATAGAAGAAATCCAAGAACTAATTAAATATCAATCAAGATACATTGACAGAGGGGGAATTGATAGAGATGACTGGTTCTGAAACTGAAGCCATACCCCATGAAGAAGATCAAGATGAAGTGGGAGACAAATTCACTATGTGCTAAAAGCCAGATGGGCTTCGATAGCTTAAATAACCAATTGATTATTGCCATGACGAAGAAATAACACATGATACTACCAAATCTCCATATGTAGATAACTTGGTATATGTGAAGTCTCGTCAATAAAAATTCAACATATTTAGTTATATGAAGAAGAAATGATGTTAAGACATTAAAATGTACTTTCAGAAATCATACCAGGGAATCACCCACACCCAGATGCTTCTTTGTACTTCAGGTGCACCCTGCTCATTTCACAATATGTCTAAAAAACAAAATTTTATGGTTTGGGTTATACGCGGGGACTCTCGGAACGCAACGCCCGTGAATACCTAGCACCACGTGTATTCAAATACAGTGGATCCGCCGTCAAGAAAAACATTGTAAGAGGAAAAGCACTTTAAACTTTAAACAGGAAAAAATCTCGATGAATATATGACGAATTGATTAGTAAGCATTGGGGCCGCGAAAATAAGTCGTACTAAACGGGAAAACGTTGTAAGTGGGAACACGGACGTAACTAGGACTTTTTCCGCCCAGGCCAAACATTGTTTTGCCGCCGCCCCAACCTTAAAATTCCATAATTTTATAACGGTGTTCTTTGTTCCCACCTAAAATTGCCGCCCCTAAATTTTTGCCGGAGTAGTTGCCCCTCCTGATCCATCTAGTTCCGGTCCTGAGTGGGAAGCTTATAAGCGGGGTTCACTGTAGTTTTAATAATGTATTGACGCAAATTCAAATCTTGCAATGACGCAATGAACTAAAAGATTTAAGGTACCTTGACTATTCTCTGGAATAGGTCAATTTTCATGGAAAAATATGTGAATTGAACAATAAAATTCAAAAATTTAATTTCAAACAGCTGTAAAATATTAAATTCTAAACGTAGAACCAACTTCTTAGTTCATTGCACAGATAACTAATATTATAAGAAACACACTTCATGAAAATATCTTGCATATTTTTTGAGAAATTAAGTTGTTTTATGCAATATAAAGTAACGAAAAAACGAATCTTGGAAAACTCTGAAAATTGTTTGTTCGATTTGAAACTATTGCCTCAGACGATTTAATTTTGCTATAACATTGTTTACACTTGCCGCATGTATAAGAATATAAAACAATTTTGGTTATTATGTGGGAATTTTCTTTTTCGAATAAACATTTCTTTCAAATAAACATTTCTTTCAAATACAAATAAATTCAAATAACTCTTTCAAATAAAATCGTTCAAACTAAAATTACTCTTTCGAATTCAAACTAATCGATCAAACTAAAATTACTCTTTCAAATTCAAATTAATCGTTCAAACTAAAATTACTCTTTCAAATTCAAACTAATCGTTCAAACTAAAATTACTCTTTCAAATTCAAACTAATCGTTCAAACTAAAATTACTCTTTCAAATTCAAACTAATCGTTCAAACTAAAATTACTCTTTCAAATTCAAATAAATCTTCCAAATTCAAATAGCTCATTCAAAAATTCAAATAGCTCTTTCAAAAATTCAAATTTAATCTTTCAAATAAATTCAAATTTAATCTTTCAAATAAATTCAAATTTCATCTTTCAAATAAATTCAAATTTCATCTTTCAAATAAATTCAAATTTCATCTTTCAAATAAATTCAAATTTCATCTTTCAAATAAATTCAAATTAATCGATAAATTAATAAAATTAATTCATCCTGAATTCAACGATCGATTGACGATCGCTAATGTGGAACTACAAATCTGAAATATTTAAATCACCAGTCACAGTGAGAGAGAGCTTTTCCAAAGTATAGGGAGCTTAAATTATTACTTAAAGGGTGAAGATTAAATGTAAATATCTGTTCACTACAACAACACTCGGAGCGTTTTTCTGGATTATCATGGTAAATATTACGTTTGGTCTCTTCGCAACTAGAAAAACTCCGAGACTTGTAAATCGGATTATTCCATTTCCTGAACATTTTTTAATCCGGGGACTAAGTCGAAGGAAAGCATTCATAGAGCATACTCATGCTGTGGTGAAAATAATATATTTTTCTTACATTTCCATATTTCACCAACTTTTGAAAAGTTCCGCGAAATGATCCGTTTCTGGCCATCGAGTGATAAATCCCGAAAACAATTTCTGTATGTATAATCTACATAATTTAATTCGATTTTAACGTCGTGCAGTTTGTTCATTTGTCTAATATATCAAGTTATGTATATACGTATTTACGTATGTTACATGTCTGTAAATTTTACATGTTTTAACATGTCTGTAAATTTTACATGTTTTAACATGTCTGTAAATTTTACATGTTTTAACATGTCTATATATTAGCATGTTTATAAAATACAGAAGTGTTTGCGAAGAACAAAAAATTATCTCACAAATATTTTTTAGGTAAATTATTGTCAATAGAATTTACCTTGACTTATGATTTTTAGTACATTTGCTGTAAACGAGTATGAAAATTGTTTCCGTTCGGAAGTGGAAAATTAGTTGCTATTTTAATTTTGTTGATTTACTATTTCTTTTAACGAATTTTTGACCGCTTTTCCAATTCATGTAAAAGTACATACACACACACACAAACACAATTTTTATATATGATTGCCATACTGGTCACTTGAGTAACATATTTAGAGTTCCGAAAAATTGAAAGCTATTTTAGTATGTTTTCTTTAATTGATGTAACTTTTCAATTAAATATAACTTTTCGATGATTACAAATTAGTAAACTTTATAATTGAAATAATTTTTAATTATGATTACGGGAAACCCCATGTACCATGTGACAAAAAAAATTATGAAAAACTACAGTATCTTCAAAAAAGCTATTTCTATTCATGGTCAGAACAAAAAAATTCCTTTCGAAAACGAGGATAAAATTTCTGACAATTTAATTTTTGAAAAGCCATAAAAATATTACATTTCTTCTTAAACAAAATTTAAAAATATTAGGACACTCATTGGTCCTTTTAATTTCCGAAAAAATGATCGTTTCTTACAAAAATGGGCATTAAAACTTACGTGAATTTTTTTTAACAAAGCGTTGTACAAAAGCACCATCAATCAAAAATGGGTTAATTAATATAATAATTATATGGGTTATAAGTCTTTGTGAATCGGATAAGGAAATTGATTTTTGGAGCTCAGGAAATTGATATAAGGACAAAAAGTGAGAGCTCAAGAAAATTGTATCATGAAAGAATTGAATTTAATAATTATCGTTTTCAGTGAAATTTTAAAATTTAAGAAAACAAAACTAGCTTTATATATATATATATATGTATATATATAAATTTTTGAAATCAATTTTGATGAAGTTAGATTTATTAATTTTTCAAAATAATAATAATAATTAAAAAAAGCATTAAAATATTTATATTCTTTCCATACTTTACATAATTTTAATAAATTTCGTTCCTACCCACAATTTTTAACTCAAACATCAATTTTAAAATCACATGAGATGTCAATTTTTGCTACTTGGAAAATTTTCTGACGTATATATTATTTTTCTGATACTAATATATCTTTTTTTTTTAATCAGAACTAATAGCTTTGCATCGTTAAATAATTGCAGCAAATCAGGATAAATATGAGAAAATATTCTGTTGGCATTCATTAACCCATAAAGAAAACGAGAGAAAAAAAAAAAGTAAGAAAGAAGAGGAAGAAACATATCCAGCCGAAACTGGCTGTTGAAGAAATTTTATGGTACTTACCTCTCAAAATCAGAAATCCAAAACGAGAAACTAACGAGGCCATAATGTTAAATCAACGCGCCATCTATTTTCCCAATTCGACACGTGTTACTCGTACGATGGTTACACTTCAAATGCTTTAGTTTCGTACGCGAAAGAAAAGAATAAAGTTGGTTTTCGTAGTTGGCAGACTGGATAGACCTGTTAGCGCTTGTTGGCTTAACCGTGGTGGAGCCAATCAATGTTTCTTCTCTTTTTGCTCGTCTTATATACATATACGGATTTATATATATATATATATATATATATATTTTACAAGAAAAAGAAAATAGGTAAACAGAAAACCCCCGAATACACGTTGAATGAGTTGTTTGTGCGTAGACAGACTGTCTAAACATGGCCATCTTTCAACGTTGAGTGGTGCCGGTACAAAAGTGTCTATCGTTAAAGAGGATCAGCAAGGGATTCTCGAAACGAAGGCAGCACTGTGCATCCCTGATGAGAAGAAGTGTACTCAGAATTTCGCATTAAATTTATTTTGAATGTGTTTACCTTACCTGACAAAAACCTTTCCGAAACGAATCAGCGAATATTTGCTACGAAGGTAACTGTGTATTCGCACAAAAAAAAAAACCCTCTTTTCTTCCCCATCTTTCTTTTGTTATTTTTTCGATGTACTTTAGTAATTTTTGTATGACAGGACCACCATCCACTATTCAAACATACTTAATTTTGAATGATTCCTGAAATAATATCAGAAAGAATATTATACGTCTACGTAAATTTTTTATATATTCAATTTATCGGACCAATATCATTTTATGTATTCCAATAGGCAGTTCAAATCGACAGAACGAATTTGTAGAAGATAAGATTTTCTTCCACTTAGAATCAAGATAAAATTTCATTTCATTGTTAAAATTTTTCCTTACCCCTTTACAATACAATACAAATACAACGCCACAACAGGCAAAATGCCCAACGAAGTGGCTGATAAAAAGATACCCATAAATTGCCATCGAGACACAAGTATTCATTTTCAAATTCTTTTTTTTTTGCATTTTTAATACTCAAAAATACATTAAAACAGAAATGTCAACAAATCTTTATATTTTCATTTTTTAAATTTTCGATTTTTTGTGAATAATTCAATTCATTCAATTTTTTTCAGCCAAGATGATGCAGGGTATATTCATCTTTACATACAATTTTTTTTCAGAGTTTCATTGCTAAATTTTATGCAATAAATCAGTTTTCCTGGAAGCACTTTCCTGGAAGCCATCTTAAAAAAATTCCCTGAAAGATATTATTCACCATATACCATTCACCTTGTTATTCATTCCCCTATTCATCATATTTGTAACTCAAAGCTTACACAATTCTTTAAGTCAAGGCTTAAATCCCTGAGGTCAAAAGAAAATTTTCTACAGTCAGAAAAAGCAATCCACACATTTGTGGCACCAGGGTTTGAAAGGGTTTTGCTGTACTATGCAATACTCAGTTTATTTGCGAATACGTTGCTCATAATATTTAAAAATGTCCAGTTTTCTTATTCTTTGTGAATATGAAGATAGACCTATATATTATATATATATATATAGAAAACAAGCCAAGAAAGGGAAAAGGATCGAAATCACAATAACATGCAAATAATTAAAATGAAATAACATGAATTTAATCGTATAGCAGTATGAAAAAAAATAAAATACACGAAAGCCTATTGGAAAGCAACGCTTTCAACTTGCTAATCTAACGTACAATTGTTACTGAAATCGGCTGATGCTCATAATTTTAGCAAATTCGCAAATGGTAATATAAACTGAATTTTTATTTTTTTAGATAGCAAACATTTCTATGTGACTGTGCAAGAATTTAGAAGTCTGTTTGTACCCATAGCTCTTTCCTCAGCTGTCCAAAACCAGACAAAATTTATCGTACGACCTGCTCTATGATCAAACAAAATTTCGCAATCTACTACTGGTGGCTATGGTATTGTTTGCTCGGGTATTCGCACTACGGTTACTTAACACCTGAACCAACGTAGTCATTCCAACGATTGGAATGTTTCGAAGAAGACAAAGAAATATTCGAATATTACTTGTTGAAATAGATAAAATTATTAGTTATCATGTCGCGACCGACATGATTTACATTTAAACCCTTTTTATGCGGACACGGCGGGACAAAAAATTTATCCGTAAAAGAGGGATGACCAAAAAAAGGGGGGGAATTATTATTGAAGCCTATAAAACAAAACTTAATTATTATTTTGCCGTAAAAGAGGTAGGGGTTTTACCATTAAGAGGGGGGTTTCACGGTGTAAAAACAATAATCTGAATTCTATGGTTATTTTAAATATTTTTTTTAGATTTGTTGCTTTTGTAAGAGTACGTTAACAGAAAATAATTCGGTCTTTAGATTGAAATGCGATTAGAAAAAAAACTTGTACATTCATTTTGAACTGCACTTACCAACTATTAAATTGAAATTGTTGCATTCTAAAATTGAGGGAAAATATTTTATGCGCACGACTGGCGAACTTCAGAGAAAGCATCCATTTCGAAGAAATAATTTTCTCTCTCTTTTGTTCTTCTTTTTTGCTAAAACTGAAACGATATCCTCTACGGAACACCCTGATTGCAAAGTGCTGTTGAACAGACAAAAAAATGGTAAGTAAAAAGTACCATTAATATACATCAAATAGTAATTACACGGCAACTGATGACATGTAATCACGCCCTACCTGAATTCGTGCATTGCAAAGGAGTATAGAGTTTTTCGTCCTTTCTAATTGCAGAGGTAAAGTCAATGTTATCATTAGAAGAGGAATAAGAACATACCAAACTAATAAAAAGAAAAAACACATTAGGAATATTTTGCATAGAAGCGAAAATAATATATATATATATATTCGTTTCTAATGTACGTCAAATAGGAGAAGCAGTCTTTACCTAATCTATATGCATCAACACGAATGAGCCTCCGTCATTTCTTAGTTGTTTCGTAGTAGAGCAATGTCTACTTAAATGGTGAACGCGAATCAATACTCGGATAATTGAGAGACATCATTTTATTCGAGGAAATTATTCGATGAAAATGCATTAATAGATATAATTTCTCCAAGCATAGAAACGTATGTCGAACGAGTATTACAAAATTTTTATTATAGCCCTATCATCTTATGTATAAAAAATGTGATTCAAACATTTTAGGACTCTTCTTCATTTGCTGATCAGAATGATTACATGAAATGGCATAGTCGGATCACACAAAATCCGATTACTTTGTTCATTTTAGCCAAAAATCATTCTTTCGAAAAATCCTTATAAGTATTTTATTAATAGATATAGAATAGCAAAATGAAAGCTCAAATATGAGCAATTTATTTGGCTTAAAAACCAACATCCGCAAATACTGAAGCTCTGAAATAAAATTTTCATGTACAATCATATATGTGCGTCTATTTATATGTATTTGCGAGCATTATATTAATATATTTTAGCATTAAAAAAACAAATAACTGACTTTTATATCAGACCAGTCTTTAATTTCTCCACATTTTAGCGATAATTGACAATTTGTCGGAAATTGCATTTTATGGAGACAATTAATGGTCTTTAGTATTTAGAATTGCTATTTCCTGTGTTCTTCTCGATTTATTACGGTTACGCTAAATATGAAGGTCTAAGTTTTTCCTTTTGAACATATAAAAATACCACTAACATCAGTTGAGAAACATTGGAATAATTTTTCATTCAATCATAACTAAATTATCAAGTCTGCCTGCGGACCAAGTGTCCTACCTTCGCGGACAATAGGTTGAGAAACGCTGACATATAGAATATTCAGAAGGACTTTTCGTTTTGATCTATTTTGGTAATGAATAAAAGAACTCTTATACTCACATTCTATATAAGACTTCCCACCCATATTTTTATTGGGAAGTTCGTCTGTATTTGTATCTTTCGTATTTGTATTTTTATAAAAGGCGCGTGTGTATGCATAAAATAACGATTCTCTCAAAATTCGTTATGAATGTATGACCGACGTTAAAAACAAAAAATGCTGCAAGGAAAATAAACGAAAAACATACAGGACATTTTAATAAGGTGATTTGAAAGGTTATATGCAAAAAAGGAGGAGTTTTAAAGAACTCTTTATTTGCATCGACGGTAGTTTATTTAACTTAGTGAATCCCCTGTGTGATCATATTTCATTTCCTGTGGTACGGTCTAGAACGATGGCATTTACGATGAGATGGAATTCTCGCTTTTATTTTACCAACTGGTTGAGCAAAAAAAAAAAAAATAAATAAAAAAAAAAAAAAGATTGGTCATGCATTAAAATAGCATAGAAACCTCTTCTTACGAAAATTACGTCTTTTCGACAATGTTTTTTTTTCTATTTTAATGGTCGGTTGTGTTATTCGTCGTTTTAGTTTTACTCCACGAAATGATTTTTATATGTAGAAAAAAAATGTGAAAGGAATTAACTCCGTGGAGCATAAAGAGTTATAGCTACGGACTGGGTATTGCTTTAATTTTTATGTGTTTTACTGCTTGGTCATAAATTTGAATCTCTAGGGTAATGAAGCGAAAAACACAGGAAAAAAAAAACGTTATAAATATCTGAAAGACACTAAAAAAACCCCTCTTTTTGCGAATACTTTTAGTTAGTGTAATGTCCGGTAACGACAGAGAAAGTGAAAAAAAGTAGTGCTATGCGCATGATAAATAGATTTAATTCAAGCGAAATAAATTTTAGTCACGAGTTGGAACAGGTCACGCAAACAATGAATATTTCTCGTCGACACGTTTTCTTAGAAAAAGTTTTAAAAATTCATTTCACGAAAGTTACAAATCTACATAAAAGTTGTTATCTATTACTATGTAATATTTATATACGTACCTGCCCAGTTATATTTCTGTTAGCGACGTCTGTGGCCTCAAGACTAAATA
Source organism: Pholcus phalangioides (assembly GCF_987345545.1). Lineage (NCBI taxonomy): Eukaryota > Metazoa > Arthropoda > Arachnida > Araneae > Pholcidae > Pholcus > Pholcus phalangioides. Next base: position 60,956,250 of record NW_028301600.1, on the reverse strand, counting down.
TTCTGAAAATGATTGAAATTGTGAAAATTGTTGCCAAGCGTTCGAAAAGTTATCACACAAACCTTCAATTTGAATGCTTTTCCTTTCTTGACCACCCACTACTCTAACTTATCGTCATTGTGGTAAGAGAATCTTTGTGACGGAATACAGGCGTCCCTCGCTTTACGCGATTAATTGGTTTCGCAAAATAGTGCCGTAAAAAAGACAAAATCGCGTAAAATGAGTTGAATTTAACATGGTTTTCTTCAAAAGGATTAAAAAAATTGAATCAACAGCCAGGAACTTTTTTTCAATGAATTAATTATTCAAACTTATGATTAAATCCCGTGAATTTAGGCAATATGAATGAATTAAATTAATACTTTTCTGGTTTCGCTATTTCTGGTTGAATTTAGTGAGTGTGGATATTATTATTCCTAATCGCACCTGAAGATCCGGGTGCGATAGGATTGTTAATGATAAATCTTTTTAACGAAGCAGTCAAGATTCGACTGACAAGCAGCTTTTTCGTCTTCTTATAAAAACTAGTAGCAAAGCCAGAGAATTCTTCATATTCTTTGCAAATATGAAAATTGTAGTTTCACTGGAACAGCTTTTTTCCAATTAAATTTCTCATGGCATTGTCAATGTGTTACCAAACGTTGTTTATCAGTGAGATGTGGTGAGTTGTATCTGAAAGTTTCTCTTATATTTGTCTTAGCTACCAACAAATCCAACGTATTTCATCATCAAAGAATTTAACTACATATATGTTATATATCTTAACATATATTGTATGTATAACATAACATATATCTTAAATTTGTCAGCCCATTTCCAGGATTAGAGTTAAACTCCAAGCCGAAATTTGCAAGTTGAAATTCCTAAAATCAACTGTTAAAAATCACGTAATAGTGAAATCGCGTGAAGCGAAACCCGGTAAAGCGAGGGATATCTGTATCCCCTTGATGGAAAAACCTGCCGGAGCCTAGTGTTGTACTGTATACATGTAAGTATTAGTAGGTGCTGCCATCTAACTGACAAGTTTGTAGTGAGTGAATGTGAAATTTATGAATATTAGTAATGTTGTTGGATTACCAAATGCTGTGGTCAGTGTTTTTAAATCGAATTTGCACCTGGAAGTTGGAAAATTACAGAAAAGCAACCCCTCGGTCGCTTACCGTTATACTGTTATGATAGATTGGTAGAAATCGAAAATTATTTGGCCATCACACACACACACTAGGCAAGCCTATCTGCAATATATTGGCATCCCAACTGGAGGCTTCAAAACGCATAGTGTCTATCATCCAAATTTTTTTTTTTTGTTAACCCTTGAATGCATTGTGTAATTGCAATCAATCCATCGGTAATCAACTGCTCCATTTAACTGCTCCACTAAAAAAAAAAAACACTGAAAGGTTATACTGTTGATACTTATCTTATTATAGCCCTCGTTTAAATAACAACGTCGTGCGAAAAAATTATCACACATTTGCAAAGTACAACATTGCCCCTACATGGCACCCCCCGTATCTCCGCCCATGAAGTTTCAGAATTTTCTGAATGGTAGTTAATGTCAGTTAAAATATTAATAAAGGGATGGAAAAATTTTCGAAGCCCCATTGAAGACTAAAACTCTTTGAATAGCTTTATGTGCGGAATCACTGTATTCGTAAAAGAATTTCACCAGCAAAGCACGTTCAATTTTACTCAACACCATACTGTTTAGTGACGAAATGAGAACAGAATGTGTTCTTCTGCAGATATATTAGATATTTGAATTCAAAAATCGGAAAAACGTTGAAAAAGCACAGCACAAACGCGGGAAAGAAGCATTGTCCGTTCATTTATGCTGTTCTTTCCCAACTTTTTTTCGGTTTTGAATTCAAATATCTCAGCGAATACCGCATTAGAAAAGAGGATTTTTTTACCCAGTAGAGACAGGGCAACAACTTTCTAATTAGCTTTATGATCACAGAGTGTCTGTTTAAAAATTTAATTTTGTTTACTTTAATAACTATGCAACCCCTTGCAACATGAATGACGTATCCGAAGTCTACATGTTGAACTTTTTCTAACTGGAAGCATGCTTCTAGGATCAACGGATCACCAACAAAATACGGCAAGGGGAATTATGGACTCACCCTGTGTAATTGATATCCAGTCGACGCTGGTTTTCACGGACTTGATAATTTGGTTCATAAAATCGAAAGTTCGCAAATGACGAAGGCATTTAAAGGAATAGAATACCCTTTGGGATGCTACAGGAAGATTGGTTCAAATACGAATTGATTGCCCTGGTCATAAAACCAATTGATAGGGCAAGATTAATTCATAAAAACGCGAAGTTTGTAAATTGGAGGTTCGTAAAATCGAGCGTGGACTATGAGCTTGTGTAAAAAAAAATTTTTTTATCATTAATACTCTTTCAAAGTAGGTATTTAGCATTTTTATGGACACAATGATTCCATTTTTATTGAAGAGAACAAAGATTTCATAGTGTTCCCGTTTGAGAAACGTAACAATTTATTCTGTGTAGAAGTCGTTTTTGTTTCTGTCTCAAAATGTTGACCGAACAAGTAATCTCTTTAGAACCTATTCAAAAGTGTGTTTCAGATTCTTTAAAAGTACAGGTTCTATGGATGAAAGGGTGGGGGGAGAAAGAATCTAAAACCTGACAGCTTCCTTTAACGAACGAAGAAAATATTTAGTTTAGGAAGGTGCTTCTAAATCTGTTCACACATACTCAACGTCAAGTCAAGACGTCACTTCGTTTACGTTTGGCGTCAACTATCCCCATTTTCGGGGTTTCACTTTCTCCTGATTTCTCAAAGCCCTTCTTGCTCCCTCACTTGAAGTTACACACTTCCGTTTGTCCATCAAGTCACCCTCTACAAAGATGGGAGAAGCAGCTACTATATAGAACTTATTCTATGTTCTTGTTTTAGTCGCTCCTTTATTTCAACTCGTAAAATATGACTCAAACCCCGAATTTATTTCTTCATGAATTTCGAATGACCTCTGGTTTTAGTTAGTCGCAGTTTGATCCCTTTTTTTTAAAGAAAAGCACTGTGATAGAGAATGGATAAGATCTAAGAAAATTAATGGGAGACATTTCAACTTGAGAGATTAGTAGCAGACCAAATTCTAGAACCGTCCAGCTAAAAGACATATTGTACTGACTGACTTATTAATTAAGCAGTAAATGTGTCTTCACTGTACTTATTCTAGAAGAGGGGTCGGCAAATTGCTGCTCTTTTGGTTAGGTGCATGTGGGTCTAAAGTAAGATTGAGTATAAAGCTATAACACAAATGTAGTGAAAAATATATTTAAGAACGTTCAGTTCTTTCCTCTTCAGTTCTTTGTCTTCATTTGACAAGGAAAAACTTATGAAGCTCAAAATTCAAACGCACAGAAATCGGAAAAAAATGCAGTTTGGTTTAACGTTTGAAGCAGATTACTGTAAAATATTTACAGAATTCAGACTCAATAGTTTGAAATGCACTTTGGAATAATAGTCAAACTAATATCGTATCAAAAAAATATTACTCCCAATGTATCTTTGGGTCTACATATCTATGTAAGCAGTCATTTTTTTAACATGGATTTTATTAAATTTTTATTAAGGAACAAAATTACTGGTACTTGTTTGCTATAGTGCCCTAAGGCAATGTTTCTCAACTGTCGGGCCGTGAGTGGCTCACTGTTTCATTTTTACCAATTTAATTCTCAGTAGTTTTGTGTTTGACCGGGCCTTCCACTAGTAAAAAAGAAATCAACCAGGCCTCGAGCTTCCAAAGGTTGAGAACCACTGCTTTAAGGGGTCTCATAACTTTTAACATGGTGGAAAAATATGCCCTAGTAGAAATATCATTGAAAATACTACTTAACCATTGAATTATTTCAATTTTTCACACTTATTTTTGATTGTGTATGCTATCCTACGCATCAGTATAAAGTTTTACATATCTCTAATACTTAATTTTTTACGAGTTTTCGAAATAATTTCGTGCAAATACCACTTGCACGAATGATAAAATAACATTACATCAATGTAAATAATAATAAAATTGATGCAAAAATTGAATAAAAATTGATGCAAAATAAAGGAAACTATTCAGTTAATGAAATGAAACAAAGATTGAGTCAATGGAATCTCAATTTTTTGCTTCATTTCACGAACTGAACACAGTGTTCTTTATATATTTTTTTTGAGAATCAATTTGTATTCAATTACATTGCTGTCTTGCTATTGTATCATGCACGCAATAAATTTAAATATTTTTATTTGAAAATTATGTATAATCAAAAATATGTGGGCTCGGTAGCCCAGGTCGATAAGATACACGCCTAAAGTACCAAAGGATACTTAGAGGTGCCACGAGTTCGTCCTTGTCAGAAACTTTCCTGACAGAGGTGCAACAGAAAAAGCATGACCACTGAAAAAGATCGCTACCGCAGCAAGTCCCACACTAAGGAGTTAGCGCACCAGCCTTTCGGCGAGTATAAAAAAGCTGCCGTTCGGAATCGGCAATACATTGTTACATTGTAGGTCCCGGTCTAATTAGCCCTCGTGTGCAGAAAATCACCGTGGTGCGACAAAAATGATCAAATGGTTAAAAATATGAGTAAAACATTTGAAATTTATCAATAGTTAAGTAGTATTTTTAATTATATTTCTACTAGAGCATGGTTTTATATGCTAAAAAATATGAGGCCCCTTAAATGTAAAACGACCAAATACAACTGAAAGGTATTTCTTTACAACACGCTGAGTATTCTTTACAACTTTTTCTACTCAAGGGTATACGAACAGGGTGTTCCTTTTTGCTCGCACTAATTTAAACCATTGAGAGCAATATTTTTTTGCTTTTTTTTTACTTAATAAATATTTTAACAACTTCTCTGATACCAATATATTACTTATAAAGAAATCATATCATTTATAAAATTTATTTATATATATGGCTTTTTGAAAAATTTCATATTGTTGTAAGAGACTGGTTTAGCTCTTACATCACAAAAATTTGCTTGTTCTAGATCATTAAGTGCAAATAATGTTTTGATTATATTGTCAGCTACATTTTCCATCATGATTGGAAAAAAAATTAAAAAGTCTAAATAATGCAGAATATTGGTAGTACCTATGTCTGTAAGATAATTAGCTGAGTCGGCATTTTGTCCGAAAATGGTTTTTTTTTTTTCAGAAAGCTCTTTCCTTCCAGTTTTTATGTTGGAATTTCGAAGATAATAGAGTGGTAGAACTAATCAAAGCCATCTCTACACTATGAAGAAAAAGAACCGTGAGTGGGTGGTTGTCCAATTGTTTGTTCCCCAAGCGAACCAACGGAACAACCAACCAACATCCATCTATAATACAACAAGAAAGACCACCCAGAAATGAGAAGAAGGATTGAGTTCTTCTTTTGCCTCTTTTCTCTTCTCTCATTCTTCTTCCTTTCTTCTCTTTTTATTTTCTTGGTTGTTTGCTTCCACAGAAAAGAAATGCTTGTCTTCATCCTTTCTTATTCTATTAAGAAAGATGTGCTCGCTATTTTTGCTTATATATATATCATTATCGTGTGTCGGCAACATGATCTTCTCATTTATATGCGCAGTTGAAATATATGCACCTTGACACCAAGTACGCAAGTAATTTGATCTATTTACAGTAAAACTTCGATTAACCGTCACTCGTTTAACCGTCAGTTTCTGTCATCCGTCATCGTCTAAAAAAAGAATACGGAAAAAACAGCCACAGATTTTAAGGTCCAAAAAGATCGGATCACTACTATGGTCTGTGCAAATGCCACCGGCAATCATAGATTACACCTGCTTGAATTGTAAATCCAAAAACCAAACCCCGTGCTTTCAAAAATTTAAATATGAACGCATTGACTGTGCTCCTATTATGCACAAAAAAGTGCTTGGATGAACCAAACAATTTTTTCAGAATAGTTTCACGGTGTTTTCGTGCTTCAAGTTAGAGCTCATATAGCCGAAAAGCAGTGGCCGCAGGAACCACTGCTGTTAATGGACAATGACCGACACACTCCTCTTGTGAACTCAAAAGTGATGATGGCAAAATATAACATGGCTCTTCCTCCCATCGAATACTCCACTTATCCAGCCTATGAACCAGGGCATAATTGAAAATATGAAACAGCGTTACAGAAAAGCAGAAGTTTATATTGATCGTTTACAAAATTAAATACAATATGTGTGTATTATTCACTTTTAAAGGATTTTATTTTCATTTTCGTCCGAAGCCGGCAGTGAAATCACTTTACTGTACATATGTTAAGATATTTCTGTTATCCGCCTATTGACTTTTAATCAATTTTTGATTAATATTTTTAATATTTCTATTATAGTGTAGTTTTTGAGACCATGTTAAAAGTTATGAGACCTAATATGTAAATAAAAACTTCACACGCACCAAAATGAAATTACGAGTTATTTATTAGTTATCTGAAAACGTAGCAGAAACTATAAAAACTTGAGAAAATTATTCGGAAATATTGTATCTTTTCTGAAAAATCTTATATCTTATATATACATATATTAAAAAAAAATTATCATCACGTTTGTTTTTCACACGCGGTAGCGATTAATTCATACGTCAATGTGGTCAGGGTAATTACAGTTGATTTGTGCTTGCGATAGATGCTTCTAATTGATTCTACGGCAAAGTAACGTAAAAAGGTAAAACAAAAAAAAAAAGGAAAATTAATGGTGGCAAAAATAAACGTCGAGAGACCTGATTGGAATGGACGACTTGGAACTGCCGTGACATTCTCTAAATCGTTTCAGGCTGTCATCTTCGAAGGGAAGACATACTTCAATCGTCACGGGCGGTCTCGACCCGGGCTGAGACGACATCCCATCTTTTTTCAGTTCCCTTTTTAGAGAGCAAAACAGACTAAAAGAAAGAAAATGACTGAAGCTAGTCATCCGGTAGCGGATGCTTCAACTTCTTCCTGCGTATGCTCATCAGCTTCGTAACGTGAGACAAAACACACTTTTTTCACGGGACTTTTAACTATTCCAAAGAAAAATTTAAGTTCAGAGATGTAGAACCAACATATATATAGGGTGCATAGCTAACAGCATTCACCGTATATTACTGGCGAACCGTTTATCTTAGATGCATACTTGCAATTAGAAAAAGTCTCCAAATAACGTGTAAACCTCAGAAAAGCCATTCGCATTGCAAGGGGTTGTATTTTAGAAATTAGGGCTGGGAATAGATTAAAATTTTTAACTCGTTAATCGAAAAAATAAATTAATCGATTAATCGAATTTTAATCGAATATTTTCAAATGCTGAAATATATTCTATTCATTTTCACACATTGTAAACAAACATAAAAATAGATTAAGAAATGAAGGCCGCTCGTTTGAAGCTATTTAATATCATTCACCTTATGCCAGAAACGTGAATATGCGAATTTCAAGAACATGGAAAACGACGTTTGAATATGTTTACTCTACCCATGTTACCCTACGAAAGTTGTTCTCTTGAACTGTTTTAAAATGTGTTTCAATAGGGATACACATCCCTATTCAGTCAAGGATCTTGTCCTTCTCTTTTTAATCAGTTATTTTAGAAATCATCACTAGTTTGCATTGAATCGACGTACGGTTTGCCATGTCGATAAATGTGATCAAAATATTGATTCAAATAATTTTAAATACGGCTACTTATCTGAAATGCATATCATCACTTATCTGCGTAGGAACATAATTTGAGAAATCTAATCGGTTTTCGAATAAATCAAGTTAAATTATGAACTTTTAATATAAATTTTAGTAGAATTGTGATCGGATTGGTCCAGTAGATTAACTCAACTAAAATTTTTAGCTGTGATTAACAATTGATCGATAAACCAACCTGAATAAACCAACCAATCCTAATAGTTATTAAAACAAAAAATTAACTTTTTATATACGGACGCTCTGTGCTCAAAAACCCAATTATAAAGTTGATGAGTTGATGCCCTGTCTCTCCTGAGTCTCAGGAAGTTCCACATTTTTAGGTGCAATATTTGCAGAGATATTAGAATTCAAAATTGGAGGAAAGTCGGGAAAGAACAGTAAAAACTGACAGACAACGCTTCTTTCCCTTATTTATGTTCTTCTTTCCCAACTTTCCTCCGAGTTTTGAATTCTAATATCTCTGCGAATATATTGCACATGAAAACGTAGAATTTTCTTTCTTGCTCTCAGGAGAGACAAGGCATTAACTTTCTAATTAGGTTTTTGAGCATACGGTGTCCGTAGAAAAAGTTACTTTTTTTTAAATTTTAATAACTATAAAACCCCTTGCCATATGAATGAAGTATCTGAGGTTTACACGTTATTTAGATACTCTTTCTAATCAGAAGTATCGATCAATGGCTCACCAGTAATTTGCGGTTCGTGCTGTTAGCTATGCACACTATACTTAGCTACAAAATATTTCAATGATCAGCTTGATCCTTTTTTCGCTTCAGCTAGATTTAGACACTTTCGTCACGACAGGGGTAAAACAAAGAGCTTGGAACTTTTTTCACTCATCACGACAAATTTCGAAATGCGTTATCAATTATCGTTTGTATTTTGAGTATCGCCAAAACCTGATTTGTTTTTGGAAAATTCAAACCAATGCGGCTTCATGTAATTTTTCGCTCTTTCCATTTGACCTAGAAAATCAAAAATAATGGACACCCCTGCTCTAAGGAATTAATTAGCCTCCAATTTGACTGGAACCCTTAATATACAACGTGAATGTGAATGCATAATTCTCCTATAAAACTGATATAGCACAGTACGTATACAACAGATAATACGAAGTTGATCTTAATAAAAACACGCATTGTATAGCGCAACATGTTTTATAACAATTTTGGATGTAAAAAAATCGTTTATATATATACGTGACATTATTGCTAACATTGATGAAGTTTTATGAATTCTTTCAGATGTCAGACATAATTCTATTTGCTGAAAAATACGCAGCTATATATATATATATATTTTCTTTCCAAAACAGGATTCTTTTAGAAGTAAATAAATAACTCGTAGCTTTTCTAGAAATGTAATATGGTTGAACTATTTCCAATGTTGCTCTTTTTTCTCTCATGTTTTCGTCGTCTCTAACTAATCGCTTTCATGCATGAACTTCATGCCCTAATTCAGCATCACTTTCATATTTATTTTTTATTCCCTTTACCCTTACGGGTATTTTTACCAACTTGATATTTTCAATGAGAACAAAAAGGTTTACAGCAAGAAAAATACCTTATTTCTTTCACGAGGGGTTCATGCTATTATTTTATTGTCAAAATGATTTATTGTTGTTTCATAGAGACTAATAAAAATATTAAAAAAAATTAAACTTGTATAGATGTTAGCTGTTTTCTCTCATTAGAGGTTTCCCTGATGTGCGTCATTTTTTTAAAATAAATTTTTATTCGTTTTTTTACTGTGTCTGTTCTTTTAGTCTAATAAATTTAATAACATGCACGTTGGAAATGATTTGATATTCACTTTTTAGGAGGGATAATAAATATAATTTTCCGTGACTTGTTCATCCTATCATTTGGAAATACAGTGAAAGTCCGTTATAACGAGTACGGCTTATAACGAGAATCTCGCTATTACGAGTAACCCGAAAGTGATTGCCAAAGAACTAATACAAATATACAAGGCCACAACAGGCAAAATACCCAACGATGTGACCGAGAAAAAGATGCCCGTAACAAACATGTATGTGATATATTTCTAAAATACAGCAACCCAATTAAAATTGCAATTATAAAACTAAAGTATATATGTACATGATAAAATTTAATACAATGCCCATAAAAATATTTAAGGTTGTCTTATCTAAGTATGGATAGCGTTTGGTTTACCTCAACACGTTTATCATATTTCTTATTTAACGTGTCAATTCCGTTACAATTTACTACCCCTGAGGGTAAGCTATTCTATTTACAGACCTATTAGAGAAAACTCCCTGAGATACCACAACCTAGAGTTTTCCCTTACAAATCGATATTTATGTCCTCTTGCCGAAGCAGTCGATTGACGGATTATTAATAATTTTATGGTCCATCCTATCCATCTCGCGGAAAATTTTGAACACTTCGATTATAACCCCCCCCCCCCACCCCGACACCTGCGTTCTTCCTATGTAAACATATTAAAAAAATGAAGTTTCTCTTCATAGTTCAAGCCACGTGAGCACGCGTAGCTCTTCTCTGCACTATCTGAACCAAGTCTATGTCACTTTGTAGATATATGTGGTCTCCAAACCTTACAACATGTATTTCCAGTTCAGGAAAAACTAAGCCTCAGAAAAGCGGAACAATGTAGGAGAACGTGAAGGGGCTTTTTTGAGAATGAAACCGAGCATTATAATCGCTTTTTTGACCACCGCTGAACAATGTTCAGAAAACCTAAGCCGCTCGTCAATGAGAATTTCCAAATCGGTGATCCTAGTTGCATCCGGGATAGTGACACCATTCAATTTGCAAGAGAAACGGGGGTTGTTCGAACCAAATTGAACGACCATGCACTTGTCAACGCTAAACGTCACGCTCCATTCATTTGCCCATGCTGCAATCCTGTTTAAGTTGGTCTGGAGCAACTCCCTATCGCTTTGATTCTCGACTACCCCCATTATCCCCGTCATCAGCAGATTGCACTTGTCAACGCTAAGCGTCATAAATGTCACTAATGTTAAAGATACAAAAATATTCGCTTATAGCGAGTTATTTGTGAATAAAAATCAGAACATTTTTCTCTATAACGACAACGGAAATTCCCAGAAAGCATGTTTCCTTTCTTTTTTTTCCTTCAAGAATTTTACATAAAATGGAGAGACTGGAAAGAGAATAGCATTTTTTTAAAAATCTATTCACCCTATTCATAAGTGCTTATAAACGGGACGTGTCAGTACCTCCCCATACATAAAAAGACCGGAGTCTATATCTTATCATCCTGTTATCTATATAGAAGGTGGAAAAAACACATCATTAGATATGTAAGTGTTGGGCAGGTGGAGCACGACCTCTGGTTTTGACATCGGAATAATATTGGACACTTTTATAATGCAACAAATACTTCAGTTGCAGTAACTGCTGCATTTCACAAAGTTCAAAATTTTGTTATACAATCAACATTATGTATGCGGATGAGCAGTTAACTCTAGATCAGTGTTTCTTAACCTATGGTCCGCGGGCAGACTTGATATTGTAATTGATATTAATAATATCAATACAGTTACTCATAGTAGGAGTCTACTGCCTACATGCTCAACCCTTATCCTGCAAGTCAAATGTAAACCTCGGAGTCATTTGATGTTGCCCGAGACCTTAAACCTAATTTTCCGAGACATATTTAAAGTCAAGTAAATACGATCAATCAACTGATCCGCACCATAGTTTTAGCTCAATTAAGTGTCCCGTGGTGCATTCCCACGTCGCTTAAGTAACCTGCGGCACATTACCAGATCACTTAAGTGACCACGGAATATTTACAGATCACTTGATTGACCTGCGGCACAGTTCAAAAATACTTAAGTGGCACGTGGCACATTACCAGATCACCGTCGCAGAGTTCCAGAGCGCTCAATCTACCCACGGCGCATTCTCAGATTACTTGAGTGACCAACGGCATATTCACAGATCACCGTGGCACAATTCCAGAGCACTCAATCGACCCACGACATATTTATTTAGAGATCACTTCAGTTCCCAGATCACTCAATTAAGTATCCCCGCGACACGTTTTCAAATCAATGAAATGGCCCACACTCTCCTAAATCTTGAATTTCGAATATAAATGTTTGGATGATACGAACACAGATATAGTATAAAGTGGTTATCTTTACTTATTCTCATACTTACTTATCTCAACTACTCCTCCAACTGAATTGTCATTTCTTACTTGTTCCCAGGTCTGGCCTTTGAAAAAAAACCAGTTTTAAAAAATTCATAACATCTTGTTGTTCAAACTCATTTGGGTGGAGTAGGAAATTTCTATTTAAAAACTAAAAGAAAGAGAAGCAGAATCTCTCTCTGACCCCAAAACATTCTCATACTGTTTTTCTTCTCATTGAGAGAAAGAAAGAGAACTATATTCTTACCCGGAGCCACATGGTCATTAAACAAGGTACAGGCGAAATTTCCTCGGAACACGTCTTCAAGTTTTCAACTCCTACACTTTTTGAATTGATAATGTAGCAACTTGTTATACAGTAATAATTTTGTCGGTTACAATTCTCTTTTTTCTCTCGTGAATTATATATTTGTTAATGAAACGATATCATAACCTGCTTTCGGTAATACGGTGATAACTCGGCAAACGAACGTTTCGGCTTACGAATTTTTCGTCTGACGAAGAGTTTTTCGTGATTTTGTCTTGGCTAACGAATGCGGAGTCGACCAACGAACATTTTCGTTGACATGGACGCATGTGCTAACATAAAACAGCCGCGTCATGAGCTGAATTTGGGCATCAATTATCAATTATATATAACCCATGGATTAATCCGATTAACCCATATACCCACCTCGGAATCTTTTTCCAGATGTACCTCCACTTCTCTTTCTGGAAGCTATTGAAACATTTCATGTGAAACAACAAAGTGGGCTTTCTTCAAACTCAACAGTCTGGACATTCTAGGAGAAAATCTTTTCTATCTGCATGTATCAGACAGAAATCAGCTGGCCGAACAACAAGTCGAGATGGGGGGATCCCTACGAACTCGACTTTGGTTGCGTTGATACTGGCTTTAGTAGACTAAGGCCGGTCATTCAGTGGAAGCGACATGAGGCGATAAACAGGTCGCGCACAGTTCTCTAGATTCGCAAAACTGATCCCATTGCACAGAAAGTACAATAACTTCGTCCATTAGCAGCGATCTTCAGCTGGTTATTTCTGGTTACAACAGCAGTCGCCAAAAATTTCCGATTCTGATGGGTTCGTACGCCGATTGCCGTATTTGCGCAGGCGCAGTACGGTTGTTCACTCTTTCGCACCACATTCGCTCATTTTTTCCCTCCTCTTCTCGGTCTCTCTCCCCTCCCTTCTTTCCCCGCGTGAACATGGAAGCTGAAATTTGATAATTGCCATGCATGAGTGGTAATGGTAAGTATTATAATCGATAATATATAAATTACAGTAATTAATTAATAAAGTTTTAAAAAGTCTTTAATTTAATAAAGTTAATAAAGTAACTCATATTTATAACTTAATTATTCTATTCACTTATTTATTTGTCAAATGTCTCATTAAGTATGGACTTTAATAAATATTAAGTAAATCAATAAATTCAATTTATAAATTTTCTCAAAAAGTTTGGTTTTTTAATATTTTTTGAAATATCCTTTGTCGTCGGACTGAATGTCGGCTGTTGCCGCTCGTTTAGCTTGCCGCAAATTGTCGCTTCCAGCGGACGACCGGCCTAACCATAGACTTAAGATATAAATAGACCGCGCACGCTATTCATAAAACTTGTCGAACGTGAAGAAAAGATGAGCAGTATTGTCGGGGAAAGAACAGGTTCTGCGCTATTACATTTGGCGCGTTTTCGCAGAAGCTAGGATGTTGCTGTAACGAAATTTGACTCAATTCGATCAAGTTGATGAAAACTTTCCTTCATTTTTTCAATGAATTTCACTCATTTTTATGTGAAATATTTAGGGAGTATCAGATTTGAAAAAATAAATTCTATAAAATAAACAAATATTGGAAAACGGAATTTATTTATTTTCCATTAAGTGATAATTCTTAATAATTTCTTAACACATGGGTTTTTAAATTTTAATTGAATATATAATATTTGAAGGAAGTGAATATAAACAGTATAAATTTCATGAAATAAATTTTTTTGGCACAGTTTTTAATAGCTTTCTAAATATCTATACACACACAGGAAACAAAATATTGTATACAACAAATATATAATGTTTATGTTACTGTAAATTTGATAAATCCGTAGTGCGCGTTATCTTCAGAAATTATGCATAATAGTTGGTAAATATATGCATAATTACCAATATTTTTAGTAAGTTTGATGAATTTCGTAGCATTTATCACTTTTTACGAATGAATCGAATAATTCTCAAAATGAAGTTAGTAAGTTTAATGAATATGGAAAAAATCCATGCTGAAATATCACTTTATTTCAACAACTTAGTTCTGTCCGTATGAGATGCGTGCACTACACATATTTCGCCATAAAAATTAAATTAATAATAAATGCGAAGATAGAGAGAGATTTTTTTTCATCGGCTTAGTTCATGTTGGCTTTTGCTGTATTTATCAGCATATGCAAACATAACCGTTACGAAGAGGGGTAAAAATACTATTATTTTTAGAGGTTGTTATGCATTTTTATGCAAAACTGCAATTGTCTAGAGGGGGGGGGGGGAGTTTTCCTCACGTTCTATTTAAATAGAATATTTTTCATAAATTTCTCCATCTGAAAAGCATATTTTCTTCCAAGTTGAGCAAAACTCGAATGAACTCACTAGCTCGCCAAATCTCGCCAAATCTTGCGGAGACGTATATTTCAGTTAAAACTTCATAAAACTCACAATTTCAATCACTTATTGCCAAAAATGCTATTAAAACATTTAATAATGATTCATGACATTTGAATTTTACCAAAACTTGGAACTTTAATTGAATTAAATCCAAAATGGAGTCGTTAGAAACTGAGATTACGTCAGAAATCCATTGCATCGTCAATTTAATATTCCAATTTTTAATTTATAAGAAGGGGAATAAGCAAAAAAGTATTCCTTTGTGAAAGGATAATGTTCCTCCTTTCCTAAACCGTTCAGAACATCCGAAAGCTGCACACGTGGTGACCATTCTAATGAAAAATAAGACAGCCTTGGAGATCGTCATACGAACAGCCATAAGGAAAGCATTGCCAGCGAGATTCCCTGACCAGCCTTTCGACCGGAATCACGTGACTCCGGATCTTTGCTTCACATTGTAACCCCTCGCGCGCACTCTATAGTATTATTACTCTGTGGGCCTAACCCTGGCATTGGTTGTACGTGTGTGTATATTAGTGTAAGATAAAAAGATCGTCAATATCTCTCATCTTCCTGTTGATTCTCATTTCTCCAATTTTAAAGCTGTTCATTTTAGCCTTCTGTCAGGTTTTATCTTTTTTTTACCATTCCTCGGTGTTTTAAAAAACTTTTCTTTAAATTTTGGGCAGAACCTGGAACGAATCAAACAGTTTTCCATAGAAACCTCTGGGAAATTACGTTTCGACTTACGAAGATTTCTGCTAACGAACATTATTCGTTAACGAATCATCTTCGTTAGCCGAGGTATCGCTGTAATCAGTAAACATATCGATCGTTTCAAAGAACACCGGAATAATTTATCCCCGGGAAATGCCGTAAGACAATAATAAACGAGTTCAAGATCATTCAATGACCGATAAAATGAATCGAAACATAATTTTTTGTAATCGTTTCATTAAAAAAGAAAGAGATTGATGAAATTTTGTAGGTAAGAGAAGCAAACGTGTTGTGCAATCTAAGTGTTCGTGTTATTATGTATGCGAGCATTATCTTTTCCGTAAATATGGATGTGTGAGAGACAGGTATGCGCGAAGGTTTAATGATTTTTTCCGTTCCGGGAGCAGTGAACGAATGAAGCCGGTCATACAAGTTGCTGAACGCATTACACCTTCGTGATTAACACTGAAATTAATTTACGACAAAATACGTCCCTCTTCTCTTAATCCTTTTCCTTTTCTCACACCTTTAACTAGATTCTAAGCTCGAGTGAGGAAGGGGGCTATCATATATTTTTCAATGTCTTGTGTTGACCTTCGAATGTTGATGGTTAGCGTTTTCGTTCTACTAATGACATTACGTTGTTTGATCGATAAAATAGGCGTTTCTAGGAACAAGTAGGGGAAAGTGGTGTCTAATGGGATAAGGCCAAATTTCAGTATGGTTTTTTTTTTCAAATATACGGTGATTCTAAATTCATGGGACAAACTTTAAGAGGTGATATAAGACTCCTAAAAAAAAGCATTTTCGGTCGTAGAATATGCGGTCGAATAGCAATAGCGAAGGCGGTAGAGGATGTTTTTGCAGATTGCACAACAGCACTTAACAAAAAGCAAACATCATATTTTTCTGACGGATTTTCTGCAATAAGTGCAATCAACCGTTCGAGGGTGCGGGATAATGTAATGTGGTTGGCCTCTTCTCATGGTGCAACCAGGGTAACGCAAATTATACCACAAGTCATTATTCATCATTGTTTGACGTAGCATAAATTCCAATATAATCCGAACGTGCATATGTACCCTCGAATGTTTGATAACACATTGCAGCAAATGCATTGGAAAACTGGGATAGCAAGAAAATGGTGACAGATACTAAAGTTATTATTGCGGGATATAAATGTGCAAAGTGAGTAATTTCAGATACGTGCAAGGGAATGCATAGTTATTAAAATGAAAAAAAAAATAATAAACTTTTTATACGGACACCCTGTGCCCAAAAAACCTGATTAGTACGTTGTTGCCCTGTCTTTTTTCATTTTTAAATGTTTCTGACTCCGCACATTTATATTCCGCAAGAATAACTTTAATATGTCAGCCGATTGTGGGACACTCTGTAGCACCTTTTAAAGTTCTCACCTAGAAATTAGAATCACCCTGCACTTCTTTCACATCGGAATGACAACAGCCATGCCGCTGTCATGAATCGTGAGATTCATTCAAACATTCATGATTATTTTTTGGGAAAAAGAAACGAGAAAATCAGTTTTCCACCCTGAAAAGTAAATTTGATATTTTGTTTTTTGAATGACTTTGAAATATAAAATGCTTTACATTGGAGAAAATACTGCTAATTTGTATACTTTGAGAATATTGCTCTTTTCGTAAATCTCAGTTATAATTATTGTTATATTTTATTTTTTGATAAACATGTGCTGTTTAGATTTCAAAAATATAAATTTTCAGCCTTTCTGGTCTAACGGGACATTTGGTAATGTTTTGAAAAAGGCGTTTCTGGTTTATGTGATGCAGCCATTTCAGTGTTTGTCAAGATGGCGACTGTACAACAGAAATCACTTTGTGTTCTAAGCTTCGTGAAGTGTGAGTCCGTAATAAGTGTTCATCGTGCTTTTCGTCGACAATACCCTGGTGTCGAACTTCCTACCGCTCAGAGCATTAGGCGATGGTATAAACAATTCCGAGACACGGGTAGTCTGTGTAAAGAAAAATCCTCTGGCCGTCCCCGTATGTCAGACGAAAATGTGGAGCACATCCGACAGAGTTTCGCACGTAGTCCACAGAAATCCACTCGCAGTGGATGAAAACATGCTCGCGAAAGTTTGTGACGAATTTGACTACCGTATAGACATATGCCGTGCATCCCAAGGTGGACATATTGAGCACCTTGGCGTTCTCCACAATTTACGTAATTTCTGAACTCAAATATCTCGGCTAATATTGCACTTGGATACATATTATTTTTTGTTATACTCAGGAAAGCCAGAGCAACAACTCGAACACGGGACGCTGAAAAAAAATGCAGAGTGAAATGTCATGGATCTGCGCTGAACCGACGTAGGATTTCTTGGTGATCACCATGGCCCGGATGTTGTTGACCTAAAAAACCCCTAAAAAATAACCATAACAAATGTCCCAAAAACTTGAAAAAATGCCTCAGAAATTCGAAAAAATTTCTTAAAACCTAAATGAAAAAGTTCCCGAAAAATACTGTTAAAATAATAAAATTCTTTAGAAACTGAACCAGTCAGTATATCAACTGGGACATAATGACTGGTATTAATTCTATTGTACACCTCACTGGTGTACAATAGAACTGAAATTAAAATATGAATTAACAGAACTGATTTTTCTCTGGATTATCTGTTCTTTTACGTTATGTTGTACACATGAAAAAAATTGTGCACCGCATAATTTGAATCGAGGCAAATAAGATGTGTGCAACCATATAGACACACACGGAACTAAAAAACAAAGTACGTAACAGCTTTTCTTTACAAATGAGCTGAACAAGTATCACACGCCGTTCACTCCTCTACAATTGAATATTTCTCGAGACCACCATCATATTTAAACCCCGTATCTAAGGTCATAAGAATCGTTGTTTTTGTATAATAAACGGCACTGTCTTGCGAAGTTTCGAAAGAAATTTGTCGTTCTAGTCTCAGACGCCAAATAGAAACAATTCTTTAAGCTACAGTGAAAAAAAAATGTGTTGACCTGGCAGGCGGTTATCACAGCGTTTGGTACCTCGCGTGGTAACCCCGTCGAGAAAACTTGAAAGTCTAACTGAGAGGCTTTAGTGAAGGTTTCTGTCGGTGAAACCTTAAGCCCTAATGCAAAGTTTGCCTTTGCACAGCGTGAACCCATCACATTCGAATTGACTGGCGTGACCTGCCAGCTTTACCTGAGGTTACGCAAATTTTATTCACTCTGGGTTGCTATATATTCTGACGTTTCGTGGAAAAATATTCAAATCTGGATACACCAGGATGGCCTCTCTTAATCTCCATCCTGATACGTATTGGGAATGGTAATGCTATTCCATGGCATATTATAATAAGACGCACTGTGTAGAAAAGACGATAATAAAATTCGAACCAGCCTGCCCATGGCTTCTTCAATCATTCATCAGATCAAATACTTTCACTCAACATTCCTTCAAACAAGTTCAATTAAATCTCATGTTGTTGTTATTAGTACAGTCCACACCGCTTAATTTGATCGCATCGGGACTTGGGGGTTTCTGATAATAGCCGATTGTGATAACTATACCCGAAAAAATCCCATTTGCAAGTACGGTGACCATACATCTCGTTCGGTTGAACGGGATGTATGGTAAACTGGCATTTGTACAAGGGACAACACCGTTTTTCTTTCCCACATAATACATAATAGGTGGCAAAATGTTAAAAAAAATTGTTACATTTCTTTTAAATTTTATTTTATACGAAAACGGGACTTTTGTTTTCTTTAAACTATAAAATCCTCTATTTCTTTTATTCAACCTTTGTGAGGCGTTAGAATGAAACTATCTAATGTGTGTCTTACAAACTATGATACGTTTCATAGATCCCTTGAGAATGTCTCCAGGAAAATGAAATTTGAATCTGATCAACTGAAAGAAACTGATCAAGAACTGAAGGAGGGAATTATTTTTTGTTATACATTTGCCTTCAGTCTTGCAAAAGCATTTGTCGATCATAGCAAATACTACTACGGACCGATTACGACCTTAAGTATAGACATGTTTGTTAACCTGGAAGGGGTAGAGAACAATTCCTAGTCTCCTACATAGTCTGGCAGCCTGATAACGATAACTTATAGGGGGGAAAATAAGTTTGGATAAACCTTAGCTTAGAATGTGCAAAAAAAAAATTTCGAAGGGAAAAAAAGTTGATAACATAATCCAAAGTACCGGTAACTATAACCGAATTTTTTCCTATGTTACGATATTGGTCCGTTCAGTTCACTTAACGGTTAAGTGATAACAACAAACGATAACATTATCCATGATTCTAATAAGTAGCGTATATAAAATAACGTGTACAATGATACCTCGTCTTGCAAGTTTTTCGGCTAACGAAAAATTTTCTGTGATATAGATACACACACTAATATAAAACAGCCACGTCAGGAACTGAATTTAGCGCCAATCATCACACATATGTATTAATGTCACTCGAGCCCGATTTACTAATGACCACCTCGGAATCTTTTTCCAGGTATATCTTCACTTTTTATTCTGAAAGTTTTTGAACCATTTCATGTAAAATGAAAGATTCAGCTAATAGAAAATGCATTTTGAAAAAAAAAAAGGATTGAACAGGTTGGACATTTTAGGAACTTATTTTTTCTATCTCCATGTATCAGACACAGAAATGAGTCAACCAAATTACAAATGGATGGAGACACCTACGAACTCGACTGGGTTGTTTCAACACCATCTTTAGCAGACTGAAGCTGGTGTTGATTGTGTAAGTATTATAAAATATAAAAACATCTTCAGTATCTCCTTATCCTGTAAACTTTCATTTGTCGAATTTTGAAGCTGTTTATTTCAGCCTTCGGTTAGTGTCTGTTTTTTTGATAGTGCTCCTTGGTGTTTTAAAAAAATTATCTTTAAATTTTGGGCAATACCTCGGATGAATTAAGCGATTTTCCATAGAAACCTGTGGGAAATCGCGTTTCGGCTAACGAACGTGATTCCAGAACGAATTATCTTCATTAGCCGATGATTAGACCCATGTACTGTATTTTTCGTCTTAATCCATTGCATTCTTTCAATCGGCATGATACAATGCCGAATAAAATTAGTATTCTTACAAGTAAATACATTTCACAGCTTATAATTACTGGAAAAGGCTACATGTGCTGAACGATTTTTTTGTCGTAAGTTTTTTTTTTCACATTTTTAATTATTACACATTATTAATGCCGAATAAAATTAGTATTCTTACAAGTAAATACATTTCACAGCTTATAATTACTGGAAAAGGCTACATGTGCTGAACGATTTTTTTGTCGTAAGTTTTTTTTTTCACATTTTTCAGTCTAAGAGTTCCTCAAAATTTGATGCATTTCTATAGAATAATTTTTAGTAGTAACTACGACTACTTGGAAAATCGAAAAAACCGTAGGTTAAGATAACACTTTATCAATAAATCATCTCATCACAGCTGGAAATATCGCATTCTTCAAAAATAAATAAATAAAATAAAATAAGTTCAAAATAGTGATGGTCAGTCTCGATTGGGTCATATGCAATTCGCATGCCCAGTTCAACATTCAAAATGTAAATGATAGACGAAGAACCATAAGGAAATGATACATAAAACCCACAGAGATTCATCAAAGCAAGCGTGTAGGAAAAAAGTAAAGTAGAATAAAAACATAGCCACAGTAATCACTTCGCCCCGGGGGTTCAGAGTAGTTGACCTGCCTGTGTTTCTATGTTTCTATCAAGGATGCCAAGTTCAAGAGAATCTAACATTGCTCGCTGTTCACCTTTTCTCTTCCTACACGAAGAAATTAACATCGAATACAACAGAGAATAGATTTATTCGGCTCTGTACATCCAAAGAGTCGAAACATGTTCAGTACTTTTGAAAGACAATAGATTGGAAGGCATTGGAAATACAAACAACGAGGGTTTGTTGTTAGATTCATGGAGAAGGTTGCATCTACCTATATATTATATCTATGACATTTGCCATACTATTCTGGAACGTTATTTTATAATTGGGGAACCTAAAAAAAATTTGAGTTAGATTAAGGGTGCTCAACATTTTGAAGAGTGAGGGTCACTCTTCATTGGTTTGAAAACGTGCCACAGGTCACTTGAATTATTTTGAAATGGGCCTTTGGAATTCAATGAAAGTTTAAGATACTAATTCTATGCGTGAAACACTAATTTCTAGGAGTTGCGTTAAAGATGTTTATATTTTTATCAACATAAAACTTTATTTCTAAAAGACTTACAAAAAAAGTTTATTGAAGTATTAATGAAGAGCAAGTTCAAGAGAGCATCCATGTATTTATTCTTTTAAGATTATACTTTCATTTTCGTCAGAAAACTGATATTTCAAAGATATAGAGGTATCAAATGTCTGTATGTCATCACCAATTAATGCTGTATGACTTTTAGAGCTTCGAATATTATATCAACACACTTATTAAAAAATTTCTGTCTACTTTTTTTAGAATTATGTTTTGAAAAAAATAGGGAACTGAAAGAAGTCATTGATCCACTTTGAATTTCCTTGAATGATGGAATCTTAGAGCATACAATTGTTTATTTCAGTGATGCAGTTTGTTCAATATTTTATTACGAGTGCAATTCTTCGTGACACTATTTCGCTGAGAATGACACTATCCAATTGTTTCAAAGTGGGAAAACCGTCCAAAAGGACATATCAATTGAACGTATGCAGTTTGCTTTCTTTTTGAATGCTTAAAATGGTTTTATATAAAATTGGTGAATCACAGTGTAAAAATACGGTATTCCATAGAAATTTTATTTTTGAAGTTTGGATTGCTTAATTTTCTAATTTTCATTTGATATACATATTTTGATGGAAATTTTTATTTCAGACACCTTGTTGGGCAGTTTTGGTATCGTATTCGATTAATGTATTCGGGTGCTGATGGCACTCATACCTGGGGTTCAACTCTAGGCTTAAAATTCAGATCATTTAGTTACTTTGTCCATTAAAAGCACAAACGCATAACCCATTGATGAAAAAGTTTTAACGCATTAATAGTCTTTTTTTTCGAGCTGACAATTTTTTTCAAAGTTGATGACACGTATTGAAAGTAGGAAAAATCATATAAAAAATTTATTCCGGTTTGCATTGTTTATACAGGGTCTTATTGAAGACGTGCAAAACCTTAAAAATCACACATAAAATAAATGTAGTGAAGTATTATTACTTTCCAAATATATATATATATATATATATATACTACATTCTTTGTGATTCAAATTAGAGTAAGAAAGAAAAAAATTCGGATAGCAAAGCAAATTATAGTAAAATAAATGCTAGGCAAAACATTCTAACAAATTAGCAAAATCACAGCCACGCATGCTCTGCAACAAATAAATAGTTGTCATTACTTGAGACATCTACCAGAAAATTCAAAGTATAAAATGAAATGAAAATAACCTCATTTTATGTGCAAAGGCAATTCTGAATTTGTTTACCTTAAAACTGGCTGCAGTAATGAACGTTCAAAGAGCTCTTTCCACTTATGCAAAGCCTTTAAGGGTTAAGAAAATAAACACAATCCAAATTTATTTCTTTGTGGATCATTATTTTTCTATGCTCTGTTGCAAGTTTTTTTTTGTGCCCCCTCACACAATCGGTTTTTTTTTCTATTTACTGGTATGTGTGTTAATCCTGAAGATTACTAAATTTGCATTTATTAGCAGAATACAAATTTTCTTACAACAAACGCTTCATTAAAACGTTATTCATTTTCGAAAAACCTGGAAATAAGATAATATTATTGTTATTTTTTTTAATACCAGGGGTTTAAAACGTTTAATACTGAAAAGTATTTTGAATCATTGCGTCTGTTTCCGTCTTCCGTATCTTACATGCAATCTCGTTTTATCAGCAGATCTTCCGGTTGGAACTAGATAATCTACAATGCCACGTGATACGACCTAATTCATTTCAGTGGCGGAGACTGAAGCGTCAAATTGATGGATATATCTGAAGAATAGCATATTTCTCTCTGTCACACACGTCTTCGTGTTCAAGAAAATAATATATAGTGACTGCTTTTTTTTCGATCGTGGAGATTAGCAGTAATCAAATACTGATAGGAAAAAAAAACTCGCAACAGAAAAGTGTGATGATTCGTGACAAGATAAAAAAGCAGTTTTGTTAGATAAGCTTATGTAATCAATCAAAGACCGATGCATTGCGAAATTCTATCATTCTGGTAATCACACGATTTACCAGCGACGATAAAAAAGAATAAAATTTTGGGATATTTGACACGCAAATCAGTCGTTTTTGAAAATTGTTTTGTATTAAAAGTTGAATTAGTTATGATACATAAAAAATGTTCATTTTTTTTAATCAGACTAAGAAAAATGAGCATATTTCTCAAGTTTTATTCAAAGTTACTGCTTTTATTTTTTTTATGTTAAAATGATGAGAATTTTTCAAAATAAAATAAAAAAACAGAAAAATCGCATGAAGAAAATTAATGCAGGCTGTGTCATAGACACGACCGCAAGTTTCGACGGGAATACGCTTTTTGTGCCTTGGATCGCGTGGTAGGTACGTAGATAACGTCGATTATCATCGGCTTTGTCTTTGGAATAGCTAAACGATAGGCTACCAATGTCGTGTATTTTCGTTGTGAACTGCTCAAGATATAGCGAAAAACAATTTGTTACGAATCAGGGCAGCGGCCCTGGTGCCCAGACAGCAAGAGATATCAAAACAAGAGTGATATCATCATTAGATACACTTTTGCAATGTGCATCTAAAGATACCATTGCTTTTGACTGGCGTTGAGTGCTTCCTGAGATACATGAGCGTATAAGAATTTCGTCACGCAACTTTTTGTGAATGCTCCCAGTATTGTCAGACGATTTAAAAGACGTATTCACGCCAAACTATCCGAAACATTTTGCATTTATTGAAAAACCTGAACTTTGTAAAAATTGTTAAAAGTTATGTATATATCCTATATACCTATCTAAATTTGTATCTGTGTGTTGCTAAACCTAGCATTGGACATGAAATGTTACTTGAGGACCAACGCATTGCAAAATTCTATCACTTTGGTTGAATCCCCAGAAGGGATACAAAATTAAAATCCCGTGATGTTTGAAACGCAAAAGTCTTTTTAAAAAATAAACTTTCTTTTTATTAAAAATCAAATTTGTTATGATTCATAAAAAAATATCAACTCTTCTTCTCTCTTCTCTCTCTTTGTAATCAGATTAAGAAAAATGAGCGTATTTCTCAAGTTTTATTCAAAGTTACTGCTTTTATTTATTTTTTTCAGAAAATGGGAATTTTTTGAAATGAAATAAAAAAGAAAAATCATGAAAATATAACCCAGCATGAATATTTTAAATTTCTAGCAAAAAATAAACTTTTTAAAATTATAGGAAGCCTATATCCGTCGAGATTTGTATCTGTGTGGTCCTAAACCTAGTATCGAATACGGTTCAAAAATGAATACTAGGTAGTTTGATGCTTTTATAATAGCTTTTTAATTGAAATGTCAAGTATTCTATTGAAGGAAAAAAATGGCTTTCTCAGAGCTACTTTACAACCAAAGAATATACTGTATAGAAGTTCAAATACGTGATAGTTTCGGAAATGCAAACAATGGAAATTGTAGTTTTGTTGATATTGTTGAATATGCACTATCAGACGTTGAAGCAAATTATTTGTTATTAAGGGATTGATTTTTTCCCGATTTTCTCATATTGATATAGACCGTGGTGGTGAAAAAATAGATTGATACATCCGAAAAGATATATAATAGTGTATAAAAGTTTTATAAGAATTTATTTACGTTTTACAATGTGAAAACTTTTCGTGTTATACTCAGATTCTGTATTTATGTTTGAGCACAATGATAGTTTTAAATACATCGAAATAAGGTTTCCACTACATTCTTATTGGTTTTCACTACGTTCTCAATGATCATTGATATTTTCGTGGCTTTTCGGGAACAAAGCGTACAAGGTGACGCTAACACGTAAGCATAACGAATGACTTGCGTCGCTCATTGTGAAAACCTGTGTCAACCTATTGTAACCACTACACGGGGAAGGCGTATTCACTACATGACAGCGGGTCGAGATGAAGAATTATTATTCTCTCCAATTGAACCGTTCCCCAAAACATTAAAAAAATTCGCTTTATTTAAATCGATCGACACGTCTAAGGTTTAAATATGCGCGTGTATTACTTGAACCCGTATTCTCCCTGGACACACATCCCTCGTTCCTCTATAAGAAGAGCCCTTGAATATCAACTAAAGGTGTAATAAATGGTTTTTTAGAGGAGGAGGCTTGCCGCAATATCTTCAATCATCTAATGTCAGGGTACAAAATTGGTTAACAACACCGTGTTAGAAGGTGATCTGTGATACGTTATCGGATACAATACCTAGGCTCTTGAATAACAAAATAAAATTCAAAAACACGAATTGCTTTCAATGAAATCACTTTCAAATAACCGAGTGCCTGTAGCGTGTGGCATTTAACTCTCATATACTTTATTTGGATCTACTTGGCAACAGGGTCAAGAATTCGAGTCACCAATGTCTGTTTAGGTCCAATGTATAATGTGCCTTAATCTCTCTTTTTACAAATTGCTATAATAATTTACTGCTTTTCATTCACGGAATAAAATTCTCTCAAAATGTAAAAAACGCCAGTATATTACAGATAGAAGTTTTAAACCAAGCACTTCCCGTGTGACTCGTGCATATAACAATCCAGTTTTATTTCAATTGAGTTACTATGGATAAATTAAGAAAGCCTCAAGAATTGTTTCGACCGTGGCTCCATGGAAATGGCAATAGAAACCATCCAGTTATTTATGGACTACAAATCCCTGCAAATTCATACAATTTCATGAACTGGTTTCCAGTTACTGGAACTTTTAATTTCCAATCGAAATTTCAATTTCATTCCCATTGCATTTATAGGCCTACAGCTTTAATCCCGTGGCCAGTCTTACTGTCTAGAATCAGTGTGAAGACTGGAAAAGAACAACGAAGTGCGAAAAGTTCGTATAGGAAAAATCGAGTGCACCATTTTCTGCAAAAATCAACCGAAAAATGCTCTAAATTCAAAATGCATAAATGCATGTTTTGCGGGATGACATTCACAAGTTATGGCCAATTACGAAGCCATTGTCGAAGCCATACTGGTAAGTAGTACTGTGATCAAAATTTTTACTAATTTTTTTTATTTCGATATGTTTCTGGAATTTTCACTCTGATAATTTTGAATAACATTATTTCTGTTGTATATTACTGCTTATTTATATTGTAAATACTAAGTAGTAATATGAAATTAGAGTACATATAAGATAGTGCAGAATAGGAAAAAATAAGCTACCTAGTTCAACGTTTTTCACTACTATCCAATTAGATACACGCCAGACTCGCCTGTCAAAATCGAGTAAAAAAAACTTATAGACATCGCAATAAAGACACAGACAGACTGCATGTAGACAGAATTTTCAACCCGCGTGGCCTGCTCTTGATATTTTAGTGACCCACCAAGATACTTTGATTAGTTAATAATGAAACCAGCATTCCACTATCAGAAACCACGATTGGAATTTTCATTCATTTTAAGCATTCTTTCCACTGGTTTGAACGACTTGTATTTCGAAATATCTACAAGCAAATCAAATTCTTATCAGAATTCTTATTGACCAGTTTCCAATTCACAAATCAATGAGTAAATAATTTACTAAAGAGCGTCGGAAAAAGTTCCATTCATATTGGTCGAAAGGTAAAATCTTGAAATAAACTTATTGAATATATTACTATTCTCTCTCAAAGTTGAAATTTCTTGCTTTTATTTCTTTTTTTAACATCGGACTGATTGGACCTGAGTGTTATCGAACAGAACTCTCAAATAGCTCTAAATTTGTTTGATTCATAAGTAATTTCTTAATAATAATTGATCGTTTATTAAATAAGTATTGATAATTTCTATGAGGGCTTATTTTTGTTTTTAATTCACAAATGTAACCGAAACTAATCATAGTTTTTTCACTGTTTGGTCTTAAGGAGAGGGGTTGCGACCCCTGAGATTCATCTCTCTCGTTTGAAGAACTTGTATCCCACTCATTGAAGAGCCTATATCCCACCTGTATCACACATTTCTGTGTCATCGAAGAAGTTCAGAAATTTATTGATGCAATCCTCGGATTCGAAAGACAGAAGACACCTAATATAGACCATTTCTCTCTTAATTTCTTGCCTTTCGTGATTTTATCAGTGAGAAACCTCTATCAACTACTAATTCACTTTTGTTTAAATTATTTATGAAACGCCCATCAAATTATGCATCTGGTGACCTCGATCTTAATTTTATATCCGTATACATTAGCGATGGGCAAAATACGGCCCGCTTAGAGGTTCTATCCGGCCCACCGCAGATTTCAAAATAGTAGTATAGAAATTTTAAATTTTAGTGTTTCAAAAAAATTCCTTTTAGGGGGCCGTTTCCTTTTTTGCATATGGAAAATATAAATGTGAGAATTTAAATAGAAATTAATTTAAAAACTTTGCCATATGCAAAAACAGAAACATGCAATGAATATGCATAAAATTATTAAAATAGATTTATTTATTTTTTCACAGTTGTAAAGGATAAACCATTGTCTCATCTGCAATAAAACCACCGCAGTTTTATTGCAAATTGGTTTTATTCAAAACATACAACACACCCCGCTACTTCATTTCAAACATAAAAATTCCAATAATGAATCAATGTCCGAATATGGCCGGTCCACCAAAATGTTTTTCTTTTTGTTTTTGGCCCTCTCCTAAAAAAAGTTTTCCTCTATCACTGGTATACATAATTTTATGTAACATAAGTCACAGTCCCGAAGAGAAATCGATTTTTATGACTAACAATTTTTTTTATCATGAATTAATTGAGAATATTGAGATGGAGACATGTGTTTACCTGGAATGCACGTCGCACGTATTCACGGCATGATGAATACTCAATGTTGAAAATTAATAACATAATGACTGTGTAATTACATACACAACATATAAAGAGATTAATTGAATACATCAATTAATAAGAGTGATACGAAGCTTGGTAAATTTCTTGCACGGTAATAATGTTTTCCAATAGTACATAAATAAGAATTTCGAGGGCACAGGAAGCCATTTGTTAGATGGCGAATTAATCATTTTCATCATTCCATAGCGAAAAAGAGAACGCGATAGAAGAAATGGCCAAGAAAGAGTCACCGCCATTTATTTTACGAGCTCCGATAACCGACGTCAACCTTAAGGCTATCATAGGGTTGAAATATATATATATTTCCGGCGACATCGGGTCTTTCGGCATCCATAAATTTGTTGACGGATTAATATTTTACGAGCTTAATTAAGTTGCATGTTGTCGTTGCTTGAGCCGTTTCAAATTACGTTGTCATCTCTCTTGGCCAGTTTTCGCCTCTTCCTCTTCACTCAGTTTTATATTCTATTTCACACACAACAAAAAAAATGAGTTTACTCAAATGATAGGCGATCATACGGGGTTCATTTAGACGACATCAACTTTGAAATTTTTGCATATAGAACAATGTGTCGTTGCTTATATTAAAGTGTTGGGCAAACTACGGTCCGCTTAGAGGTTCTAACTGGCCAGTCGCAGATTTCAAAATTATAGTATAGAAATTTTCAATTTCGGTGTTTTAAAAAAGTCATTTAATAGGCGGTATCCCTCTTATTGCATATGGGAAACAGTTGTGAGATTTTAAATAGAAATTGATTTATAAAAACTTTTGCATATGCAAAAAAATGAAACATGTGCCAAAAATATGCATGAAGTTATTAAAATATACCGTGATACCTCGGCTAAACGAATTTTTCGGCTAACGAAATTTTTGTTACGATTTTTCAGACTCGATTTTCGGGAAAATTTTTTATCAATAGTGGTCAAGGGGTAAAACTCTTGGAATGAATTTATTGAGGAATTTGCTATTTCCATGATGAAATTTGGATTTTTTCAACATCAGACTCATAGCCCTGGGTATTACTGTACAAAACTCTCAGAGTGAGAGAGCTCTAAATTTGTCGAATTATGTAATAATTACTTAATAGTTAATGATTTTTTATTAATTAATTATTGATAATTACATTTTTTTTATTTTATAGTAAAATAAATTCAATTTTTTTACTATAATAACTCATTGTTTTGTCACAGGGCGGAGGGGCTGCCCAACCCATGTGATACACCCCTCCCAGTAAATGTTGCCAACAAAATCTTCCTTCAAATTTTTCTTCATTCACTTATGAAGCTGTTAATCCCAGTCTGTGATTAGTTATTGTATTTTTTATAATGCTTCTTATTATATTATAAAAATTACCTTCAAATTTTGGGTGGCATCCGGAACGAATTAAACGATTTCACATAGAAACCTATAGTAAATCACGTTTTGGCTAACGAACAATTTCTGAACGAAACATCTCCGTTAGCCGAGGTACAGCTGTACAGCTATACTGGTCACAGATGTAAAGACTAAATCATTGTGTATCATTTGCAATGATAGGAAGAAACCACAGCTGTCTCCAAAGTTTTTTACACATTCCGCCACTTCGTTTCGGAGTATAAATATTCTAGTTATGAATATGTCCGGACCACCAAAATTTTTTCTTTCTGTTTTTTGGCCTGCTCCAAAAATTTTGCGAATCATGGCTTATATCATATTATAAAATACACACGATTTCTTACTATCACCAGATTTTTTTTCAAGTGAATATGTAATTTTGACAAAGATAATACACTAATGATAATTTCATTCAAGTGGTTCTTATAAATGTAATTACATTATTAAACATGCAGTAAATACAAAAACATCACATTTTTCATCTATTTTTTTCCCTATTCTTAGGCCTTACCAATATACACACGGGATATATGCCTATTCACTTTTTTGCTCCCAGTGTGACTGACCGACCATGATCACCTTTCACTGCCAGGGTTTTATTTGACTGATAATTATATATATACGTAGTTTCCAAATGACTGGACAAATCGTATTAAAAAAAAACTCCTTTTCGGCGGAAAGATGTTAACGAGTTCACAAAGTCATGGAAATGAGCAATGAGATAATAATTAAGAATTTTGAATGTTTCGCCGGTGGATCTAATTGTTTAGATAATACGAAATTCTCTGCAAAAAATGTTTTGTGGACAATCAACTGTTGTAAGCCAAAAAATCAATTCCACGGTACGAATCGTGTTCGTTTGCCAATATCAAAACAAAATGCTCTGAAAGACAATTACAATGCAGGTAAAGAACTACAAAGTTTTACCTGACACAGCAAAAAGTGAATAGTATCGCTTACAACGAGAAGTCCGTTATAATGACAATTTTTCGTGTGTTTGTGAGCTATCGTTGTAACGGACTCTTATTGTATTTAATTGGTCTTCTGTTATTAAATTTGAATGCAGTAGACCAAATAAATAAAAAAAGGACGAATTCTGAAACATTTATTGAAATATATGCGATTTTCTTGTTTTGTGTTGACTTTTTTAAATATTCTTCTTCTGTATATAATTCATCTTCATGCACAAATACGGGGTGTTCGGTTAATGGACCGACAACCACAGAGGGTTATTAGTAGACATCATTTTGGCTTCTCCGGCTGTCTTGGCTCAGCGCGGAGTCAAGTTAGTAGACATCAAAAGGAACTAAAATTGCAATGGAACATGGTGTCGCAAACCACGTTGAAGGGGGTGAAAATCGCGAAAAAAGCATGCAGGTATCGACGTCACGCTGGAACGACAAAAAAGTACAATAATAACTACAAAAAGATTTATTTGATTAATTATCACAAGAGTTGTTGGAAGTGGCTTACGCTGATGTCATTGCACAGTCTACAACGACGTAAAACAATTCTCGGACGCACTCGAAGATACCAGGTATGCTTTTATACAGACGATAGTCATTGAGACAGCCAACTAACTACTACACGAGTATCGTCTGTATAAAACCATACCTAATATCTTCATGCGCGCAATGACGTCAGCGTCCACTTCCAACAACTCTTGTAATAATTAATCAAAATCTTTTTGTAGTTATTATTGTACTTTTTGCCGTTCCAGCGTGACGTCGAAACCTGCATGCGTTTTTCGCGATTTTCTACTTCTCAACGTGGTTTGCGACACCATGCTCCATTGCAATTTTTGTTTCTCTTGATGTGCACTAACAACCCTATGAGGTTGTCGGTCCATTAACAAAACACCCTGTATATAAGAGAAAGATTCATACTTTGTATATGCACATGGTGCGATTGGGTTATACAACAGTGGATCATTTGACCATTTTTGCCTCACCACGGTCATTTCACAGTTGGATATCCACTTGTGAACTATATATACTCCTATATATCCTTCGCTATCTATATTATACGCAATAATTCTAATATATCTGTGAAATATCGTTCACAGTAATAACTAGTATTACTGTTGCTCAATTTTTTTTCCATCCAGTTTACCCATTTATTTCATTACGTTATAGGTGAGCGTCCTTTTGTATGTGAATACCCATCTTGTGGGAGAGGTTTTTCCCGAAATGAAGAATTGACTCGTCACAAAAGAATACACACGGGAGAAAAGCCTTTCAATTGTCCGAACTGCACCAAAAGGTTTGCTAGACGTGACCATATGCGAAAACATTCTCTATCACATAGCTTTCAATCAAAGAAAAAGGAAATAAGAGACTAAAAATATTCGTAACTTAAAGCGATTCAAGATAAAATGACGACCACAACTTCCATAAAACTTTTCTTCGAATTTTCTTAAGCTTCTGTAATGTGGGTGTGTAAATTTATTATATTCCATGTCGAACATTCTTGATTATTTGTATGTATAATCGGTAATAAAGATTTATTATTTATTTTTCTTTTAGTTTTTCAATTGCTAATTATATTTTGTAACTTTTTCTTGGTTATTTATTGACGATAGCAGCTCAAAGACCTTTTCTTACCATACTTCTCTCAAAGCGAGCGTTTATATAAGAAGAGCGTTTCCTCAGAGGAAAAATGCATAATAAAAATTGTAATCCTTCAACAAAGTAGAAAAATATTGAATGCAATAGATATAGTTGTGAAAATAAATTGATGAAAGCTTTCCACCCGTTTCTTCATTAAGCCGTTTAAATCGACGCATGTCAGCAGATTGACCAACTTAATTAGTTCCCATTATTTTGTATGCGCATCCTTCGTTCGTAATTGATTCAATGAAAACAGGCTCGTAAATCGTTTCTGAAAGATCTATTTTCAAGGGAGGGAAAACCAAAGATCAGTATCATTTGTTTTTCTTTGAAAATGATTCATACAACTTTTGCAACAGGAAAAGCTGAAACCAATTACGAAATTCCCATCGAGACTTGATTATAATAAGATTTTTTATCACCACAGAACGTACAGAAATAAGGAAGATTAGACTTCGTTACAAATGATTAGGGCTGGTCCGATTAATCGATTAATTGGGTTGGTTAATCGATCAGTTGTTAATCGCAGTTAAAACTTTTAGTTCAGTTAATCGACTCGATCAATCCGATTAAAGTTCAGTTAAAATTTGCGTTAACAGTTAGTAATTTAACTTGATTTATTTAACGAAACCGATCGATGTTATATAAATAATGTACCTATACTTAACATTTTAGATCAGGAACCATATATTTAAAAATACTTTAATCAATATTTTGATCAAATTTTTCAGCATGGGGAAACACAAGTCGATTCAACGAAAACTTGTGATTGTAGTTCAAAATTGAATTTGATGGGAGTTTTAGAAGACAAGATCAAAATTTATCGTCTCCACTATGAGCAGCAGTTTTTCTTATTCTTGGAAGTATAAGCTCCTCTCCTCATAAGTACCATTTGGGAAGAGTTTCTAGGAAAACAAGCAGTATGATCAAAAGTAGTTTCAAAATCAGTGATTAACCTAAAATAACCGATTAAAAAAAAAGACCAGATCCAAGTGAATAAATCCCAGGTTATGACAAAATATGCTTATCATATTAAATTGCTTCAAGCGGGCAGCATTCATTTTTTTAAGCCATTCTTGTATTTTTTTTACACCTGGCAATAGGTGCGGAAGAAATGAATGAAATGCAAAAATTTACATAATGCTGAATATGGTTACGAAAATATTCGATTAACCCTTTCACGCGACTAAGGGAAACATTTTTCCCCCATTTTAAAATCGGTTATTGTCGTATTTAGTTATAACCTTATCTGCATTTTTTGTACAGAATGTCAAAATAGAACGTATGCCGAACGCAATTACGTAAACGGGAACGTTTAGAAAAAAAACTGTCAAATCAATTGGCGCCAATGATAAAACATTCGGTGGCTGTACTCTGTTAGCAACCTTATGGTCCTGTAAGGGATATAATTAGATTAAACAGTCGATTAATCGATGAAAAAAATTATTAACCGATGAAAAAATTTATTAACCAATTAAAAATTGTAATCCATTCCCAGTCCTACAAATTCAGATGATTAAAAACTTTTCACATTTTAGAATTTGAATTTTTGTCTGTATTTTATACATGACAGTGGATTATTCTGGAATTAGCATATCCAACTGTTCATATTCATCTCTGTGGGAGAGGGGAATAATTTTAATTAGTATACAGTATCTTTAAAAATGTATATAAAAACAACACAGAGCTAACGAGTGTCTTAAAAACTAATGTCTCAATCATACGATTCGACGAGGGTTAGATAAAAGTAGTAATGTGCAATTTGTTAGAAAATTACTGTAGAAACAAATGTGAATCTTATGTGGAACCTAAATGAAGATCCAAGTCATATCATAAATCATAGAAAAGATCTGTTGAATTGAGAGAATTTTCTCGGGTCGTTTGTATTCTTTTATTCATAAGGGAACGACAAAAAGAGAAAAAGAAACATCGGTACATGACGTCTTATCAGAGTGAAACGATCCGTTTGCTTTTCGAATCGATTCATACGTCCTCAGTTTATAGACTATCATTATTTAACAACATTTGGGCGTGGTTTCGGCATTTGCTTTTCAATTTTTTTCCAGCTAGTCGATCCATCTTAGGTATGACGCGAATGCTTTCACCATCAACAGTTAATGGTAATTATAATAGGCATTTTTCAAGTACTAATGGGCAGATTGTTAGCCTGGGGTACCCATCATAAGGCCCCGGGGTCACCGCAACGAAGCTTAATTGTCCTTGATGGGCTGGCTACACCAAAATTGCAATGTACTCCCATCAGACGGGATTTTTAGTGCGTGCCGCATTTCATTCTTCAGCTGCTCCGGTGCATTTCTTAGTACATCTGATACCAATAGCTTTCTCACACACGGGGGGCGGGGGAGGGGCAACATAATACATCTACACAAATTTGGTAAATTACGGAGATTTTAATATTCAATAAATCTCCGGAGGCACCCCAGTTCCCATGAAACAATGTGCTTAAATCGCCTTGTGTAATGTGATTGATCTTGGGTATCTCTGGGTTACTTCCATGCTCACATACTATACAGTTTACTCTTTTGGTCATTCACATGCTTGCACATACTCTAGGTCACTCCCATGCTCACAAACTTTCTATGTCACTTTTTCGGTCGCTAACTGGCCTGGTTCTTCCATCTTTTGGTCGCTCACTGGCCTAGTTTCTCGCTATATAAGTCACTCTTTTGGTCATTTGCATGCTTGCACTTGATCTAGGTCACTGTTTTGATGACTCACATGTTTGCGCACTCTCTCCAGGTTACATTCGTTTGGTCACTCACTGATCTAGTCTCACTACCTAGGCAGAGACGGATTTATGGTTTTAACGCTTGTGGGCTGCAGAAATTTTTCCTTCCCCCTTCTCCTATTCTATTAAATTTCTTTGACTCCTCCCCCATTCTTCAAATTTGCCACCCTTTCCAACTTACCACCGTAGGCTATAGCCAGCTAAATCCCCCCCCTGTAAATACGCCACTGTGTAATCGCGAGCTAATTAAATATATCAAAAGTAAGGACATTAACCTGAGATCAATTACGTTCCATACTCCAAGATATATTTCTCAATGATGACACTGACGAAAAATATGAATAACAAATTACTTCATAAATTGAAATATCTAAACATATTGGTTTCATTGAATATTTACTGCAGCCTTTATTTCAAAAAGTGAAAAATATTGCAATTGTATCTTTCCAAAATGTTAAGAGACATTCGCAACGAATCCATTGGGATATTATTAGTTTTTTTTTTTTTTCATGGTAGTGACTGAAATAAATCACAATACCAACTTCGATGAAATTCATGTCATGTTATTAGTTACAGGTTATATATAATTCCTAAAATAAAATTATTTTCATATCATATGAAAAGCATTATCCGAAGAAACTGCGTTCAAATTTATACTGTACTGGGAAGTTTACATTCATGTATACGTGTAAAAGAATTATAGCATTCAAATATATCTCCTTTGTTTTTATTTTTAGCATCATGAATCAGAAATTTATGTGGAACGTTATTTCCTTTTTTGCTGATAAATATCTCAGATAAAAGTCTCGTCTTATTCTTTTTCTTATGCACATTTCTTTCGGTCGTCGTTTCACGTCGCCAGTTGTTATCTCGACTCTCGCAATTCGTAGCATAAAAAAAAAAAATACACCAAGGAATATAACTTTCCTTTATACAAGGGCCATGAAAGGAAAAAGATATCCTTATGGTCGGTTTTGCACACTGTCAAAAGGTGACTTATGGAATGGACAAATGTTAATGAGGCTGTTTTCTCTCTATCTGTTGATATTCTATGTCGAGCAAAAAAATAAAATAACTCGGCTGTTCTTTTCTATTTTTTTTTATAGTTAACGTTAATTTTCGTATTATCAAAACGCAAAAGCAAACAGTGTGTCCAATTAACATCAATGGTTTGTATCATATGGCTGGACAATTGTCTGTGGTTGGGCTATATTCCCACAGGGCCAATTTTCTTGTTCCATCTTTTATTTGTATACATCAACCGTATTTCTAAGTACTTGCGTTAAAAAGAATGCGTTATAATTTTTGTTTTAAAATATATATTTCAAAAAATATCAACTTATTTACAACAATTTATTATCAACAATTTAAATATCATCTTATTAAACTGCACGTCGACTAAAAAATATTTTTAGAGTAAAAAAATTAGTTATAATTTAGTCAAAATTTTTCCTGGGACAATGCGACGCTTATGTTTAATCCTTAAATGCGTAGCTTTTCATACGTGCAAAAAGTTCTTTAACCGTTCATTGCTGCAGACACTTTCAAGATAAAAATTCAGAATCACTTTAACACATAAGGTGAGGTCATATTATTTCCATTTTATGTTTTGGATTGGCTGGTAGATGTCCCAATCAACGACAACACTTTGTTGCAGAGTATGTGTGTGTGTGTGTCTGTGATTTAGCCAATTTGTTAAATCGGTGTTTTTTCATTTTTTTACCTTAAAATTTGCAACCCGAATTTGTTTTCTTACTATAGTTTGAATCACAAAGAAAATGTGGTTATAATCTATATATATATATATATATATATATATATATATACAGAATGTAATACTACTTCAATACATTTATTTTATGGATGATTTTTGAGGCTTTATGCGGCCTCTTTAAGGCCCTATATAAGCAGTACAATTCAAAGAAAGAATTTTTTTAATGATTGCACAAGATTTCTATATACGCGTCATTAACCATGGAAAAAATTATCAGCTTTTTCAAATCAAAAATATTTAGCATTTAAGGGTTAAATGAAAAATTTAGATTTTTTTCCCGATGGGGATACCTACACCTGCAAGAATACGGTGCTTGAAATTTAAAATTTCGCTGTAAACTGGAAAAAAAAAGAAAAACAAATATTGTGCTTTATCTCTATTCACAAAAAACACTATATTCAAAAAATATTCAAGAGGCTATGCTGCACTGATACTCGACTAATATCCTGTCTATAAGAATAAATTACAATAACAGTGCATACCGTCGATTTTTTCAGTGATAATTATGACGTTTTAAATTTTTTACTCACATCAGTGAACGTAAATATTTATTTATTTATTTAAAAATACAAACTACAGGCAAAAGCCCAGTTACAGTTTGCATAAATGAATACAAGATAAAGATAAAAACATATGTATATACAAAATTAAAAGTTTAAAAATATACATCATCAGTATTACTGCATCTCAGAAATCGGTACAATGGGGAATTTTTCAAAACATCAGAACGATATGGAGGAACATAAAAAAGATTACGGCATCTAAGATTGATTCGTAGGCAGTAAAAAGTAATAAGATTTAGAATATCAGGTGCATCAATATCAAAGAGTGAAGTACGCCAGTACTTTGCAGTTCGTGCTGTTGGCTATGCACTCCGTATTATGATATGAATTTTTATATCAGTATTTAAAATGGTACACTTTTATTTAGAATACTATTTAATTACAGATACTGAAACAAGTAGAAATCTCACAGAGGCAACTGAAAATGTTATTTCAAAGATGGTATATTAAAAATGGTGGTATGTCGCAAAAATGAGAATGAGGGTGAAGCATTGTTTTTGACATTATTAAACGACAAGCTGGTTGATTTGAAGGCTGAAGAACATTTTTTCTTTATGGACTGTAAATCTGTCAACTATGAAAAGTCGAAAAAAAAATCAAAATTCAGTTGGAAGTTATTCAGATGAAAAACGAGTAATGGACAGATCGAAAGAATTTCTTTACTTCACGGCTTCTTCCAAATAACAAACAGTAAGTTATCGATCTGTATGTGACTCTTCCTCTAAAGAAGACTGCAGCATCTGGTACCATCGATTGCTATCCCCAGAGTCAGCGTGACAGCTTTCACTATTCTGGACTCATGTCCTGTACGGTAAAGAAGAGGGTCAAATGGAATATAATATAGCCGATACAAACAACATCTGCTGGATATTTTATGAGACAAAAAAACTTTCAGAAATTCTCTATATCCGTGCCATTTCCATTTATTCTTCCTTGGGGTAAATTGTATACCAGCAGTATATTCTGCAAAGATGCACACACAGGATATCAGCTGCAGGCAAATAAGGCGAGAGTTGTGAATGATATTATTTCGAATATATGGTGAGATGTAAGCATTCTGAAAATGTATCGGTCGTTACTCTCTTAGGTTAAACAAGCTATTTTAAAATCAGATTATAAAAAAAGGACGATTTCGGCTTTTCAGCCAACTACCACACTGAAACTGGGTAAGTTTGTTGAGATGTTTTGTGAAATATTCGTTTGTGTGCTGGTGTCGTTTAAGTGGGCTTAAAATAGACAAATGGCACCATTGCTATTAACCGAAGTAAAGCGAGTGGAACACCGAGTGTCGTTGATGCGAGAGGTGAACGTTGGCTAAGGCTGCGCTCATATTGGAGGGAAGAGGTACGAGTACCGAGAATTGCGACTAGGAAGAAAAAGAGATGCATGGGGGAAGAAAGGGATGACCCCGCACATAGTAAAAGAGGAGGAGAAAAAATATATATACGACCGGAGAGGTTCTGAAATGTAAGGGAGTGATGATGATGATACCCAGAAGAAGGAAAGAAAAAAAGGGAGAAACGGGCCAATCAGCAGATAGCGAAAATCAGCTGATCGAGATGAAACAAATATGTTTGATGAAATCCCGCTCCTCGTTGAATGGCCTCTTTCTCTCCTTTGTCTCTCTCCTCTGGTATGTGCGGTGTAGAACAAAACAATGCAATTGTTTTCATCACTAGTCTCTATTATGCACTCCCGTACCTCTTGGTCGCCTCACTATGTGCACCGCCTAAGTAGATGTGCGAGGGCCGACCGCAAACTACAGTTAAGTGATTCACTGCTCTAATGAATTATAGGAAGCTAACAGACTCAATATAACCAAAATACAGCAACCCAATATAAGCATATATCACGAAAAAAAACTACTAATTAATATAATTAGTCAGTGTAACGATATAATTACATTAGCTTGAATTTAATTATTAGGGCTCGGATTTCTATGCCTTTGTATTTTCTTTTGCATATTCGCTATTTTCGTGATAGAGCATATTTTTACAATTTTAAGGCATATTTTGCATATTTCATCATTTTCGATAATTCCAATCCCGCTTCAGACTGGTTTCTACGGTTCCCGCCGCTTACGAGAGCTCTTAGGGGTAGAACTTTCTTGCACTAAAAATGAAACGCGCGTCGTTCCTTATTGGTAAAAGATCCGGAAATTCAGGTTTTTCAACCAATTAGCAATGACATTGAATTTTTGGAGCATACAAATACTACCTTCAAGGACACTGATGTGTAGCTGTAAATAGATTAACCATCTGAATAGGTGTCCGTGATGGTAACTCGTGGGAAATATTGGCTAAAATTGACAAATGGGGGTATTTTTTTAGCGTTTGTGGGAAATTTTGAGAGTTTTTATGAAATAAAAAGAATTATTTATTTATTTTAATTTTTTGCAATGCTTTTCTCTAAAGAAGCGGTTCTCAACCGGTGCTCCGCGGAGTCCTTGGGGCTCCTTGTGTGCTCCTCAGGGGCTCCGCGGCTGCTCGAGGAAAATGAAATAAAAAACAGTCATTTGAAAAAATAATTATAATTACTTAAGAATAATAAAAATGAATCAGTAATTTTGATGAATAAGTAAAAAATAGGTCTACGGGGCTCCGCCATAAGAAATTATATGCCCAAAAGGGCTCCGAGAATCAAAAAAGGTTGAGAACCGCTGCTCTAAAGCTAAATACCGTACTTGGCTAAGTATTTTCACCTATAGATGGCAGTATATTAATTCTGAATTTGAAGGGAAAAATTTACTCAAAAGGGAAATGTTTGAGGGAAATTTAGACTGGATGAGATTAGTTAGTGAAACGTTTTTTGTTTATACAATAATGATGGTTTAAAATAATTTAGATTACATCAACGCACTTCTCATTATCATATTATTTTTCTAAAACTAATGTTATTTGAGACAAGAATGAAACAATTTTAAGACATATTTTTCCTTTTATAGGGCACATTTAGTTTTTTAAGAGCATATACGTGTTTTTTATAGAGCATTTTTAGAGCATAAAAATCTTAGCCCTAGTAATTATAAACACGGTACGCTTATTGATTGCATTTTCAAATTTTATAAAAGAACTTTTCTCAAACTTAATAGTGTATTCCTGGCATTAGAAATGTTATTGCGGCGTTTTATAAGCTCACTGGCACCTTCAGAAGCCATTTTCGACCACGATAATGAATTCATCTTTGAAATCCGTGTACAGTCGAACTTGGTTAATTTGAATTCAAAGTCACTGGAAAGAAGTTCGAATTATCCAAAATTCAAATTATCCAATTAATATATAATGAATCTGTAAAATGTCTACAAATTGCAACTTATTCAATCATCCAAATTCATCTTAGCTGCTACATCATTCGATTGTGTTGAAATCAGCATCACTGCAGAATTTCTTGACCATGTTCGAAGCCTGATTTGTGGAAACAGTTCATAATCATCTGTTACGAAACTGTTTTCCAAATTTTGCTTATCATTCTAATGCTATCAAGGAAATATTCATTTAACATATTACACGTGTTTTTACATCCCGATACTTTCCATACTCTTAATGACGATAAAAAGATTCAGAGTTAGAATGGTACACCTTGATCTACTTATATGACGAACAACATAATCGGTATTAAGTGGAGCACCTTTGTTCGATGCACTCCAACTGAACAAAGTTTACATGGGCATTAACTTATCAACGAAAGAGTAGAACAGAAAAAACAGAATTTTCAATCTTTTATTTGTCTTTAGAGATTTGTTTTATAACAACTTGGTCGAGAGATAAAAGAAAAGTCTGACTAGTAGAATTTCCCGAAAATAAATTTGCTCACAAAAATCCTAATTTTTTTCCCTCCAACTTCGAATTATCCAAAATATTCGAAAAAAAAATTCGAATTAAACAAGAAATTTTGACTCTAAATTAGAAAGAAAACTCAAGGAGAGTTCGAAAAAGTTCGAATTCACCACGTTTGAATTAACCAAGTTGTACTGTATATCAATAAATGTTTATTATCTTTCCTGGGGAGCAGGCAAGGAGGACATTCAGCAGTGGTTATAGTGGTCTTTTTGCAGTAAAAAAACAAATCCTTGAAAAAAAAGCGATGTCCTCCTCCAGAAAATCCGACATACGCTACTGGACGCATGGGCTCTTCAAGAACGGCAATACGAAATGCAACAAAGCCTCGAAATGTCTGAAAATTGTAGAAAGAGAATTATCAAGATTCCCAAGTGCTACTTCATCTATCCCTTGATTCTCTAGAGTTGAACTGAATCGAGAACATTTGAACCCATTTCAATCATTATGTTCTCTCCACAGATCTTCCGCCACCAACTTTTTTAGCAGCTATTTAATCGAAAAATGTCTGCTTGGGTCTCAAGTAATTGTAACAATCTTCCAGCATCTTATCATGTGAATTGCAAACCATCTTGTTGCGGCCTGGACTGTACAAAGCCGGTTTTTTGGATATAAGCTGGTTGTCACATGCATGTGACTCAACTGCGTATTTTCAAACAACATTTAGAAACTTGATTCAAAAAATACTTCCAAATTTCGGGATTTCAAATAGCAGAAAAAATACGAGACATATTTCTGTCACCATGTGAAACAATAATAAACAATATTTAAAACAAAAACATTCACATAATAATTGATTGGTAATGCGGGAATTTTTCTCAAGTTCTGTGCAATATAAATGGTATTAAATAACTAATATAAGAAAATTGGAATGTCTTTCTGCTTGTTATCCCTTCCTAATCTGGGTGAATGATAGAAAAATTGCACAAAATGAATGTATAAGCTTACAAGGGGTATTCTGTTCAAAAGAAGAGGACTGTCGTCATCAATCTTCTAGATCTAGACCCAAGGCATAACACACAAAGTATTATGCATAAAAAGATAATGTGAGTATCTGCTATTTTTCTTCTTTTTTCATCGACCGATTTTCCTTCTTTCTCGTTTTTTCCTTCGATTCTATATATACATTATATTTTATTATTAATACATCGAAAGTTTGTTCAAATAATTTCCAAGAAGAAACACCACCATTTAGATTCAGTGAAGTTTCGGACATTTTGCAAGTACCACTCACATTAGGACAGCATTTTTTTGGAATAAAATAAATATGCAGGATGTGAAGTCATATACACATATACACCCTTATCTTTTGGAGAGCCGATGATAGAAACATACTTTGAATTAGAATAAGTGTTCACAAATAATATTCCTATTTAGATATATCATTCAGTTTACCAAAGGCCGTATATTTACTGAAATGCAGAATTCAATTGTTTTTATATATTCTCTCAAGTGTTTTGTCTTCAAATTACAAATGTGTTGCCCTGTCTCTCCTGTCCTGAGCCCAAAACAAATCCACGCTTTCAAGTGCAATATCAGCCGAGACATTTGAGTTAAACCTTTTTTGCAAATGAGGGAAAGAACAGACTATATTAAGGGACAAACTCGAGAAAAAATTCCAAACACTCTTGCAGTTGCAGTTTAGTAAAACTCGAAATTCTTAGATACTCCTTAACTTTTAATCAGTAGTACCTCTACGAATGCACTTAGAAACATGAAAGTTTTTTCTTTTTTGTTTCTTCTATTGGGCTCTATCTGAGACAGGGTAACAATTTTTCAATTGAAAGTTAAAGAACAAAAGGAGCTTATGAAAAGTGCATATTGTATCTCAGTACATATACGACATCTGAATGACATATAAAATGGAGGCACGTTATTTGAATAAGTTTTCTAACTAAAAGCATGTTTCTATATCACCATCCGTTTAATTGATAAAGAGCGTGCGTATAAGGATATGACATTTTACACCCTGTATATTCAAAATGTACAAAATTTAATAATTTTCCATAGAGTTATTTCAGATAGATTTCTGGAGATTTGTTTTTTTAGATTAATTTTTGGAATCAGTGCATCGTCCATAAAACAATCATCAATGTCTAGAACGTCAGCTTGCCAATTTACAATAACGAAATAGAAATAACCAGTTTTGGAATTCAAAGTCAAACATGTGTTCAGAATTTTCCGTTGCTGAAATGATATTGAAATGTGCGTAAGTAATGAGAGAAAGAAACATGAACAACGTACTATAAATTGATGGCTTCACGTCATGGTGCTAACATGCTTCATTTCAATTTTGGTCAGTGAGTGTGATCTAAGAAAAAAGTATGATAAATGCATTCAAAATGTGGGAAATATAATCATGTACATTTTTCCGTACAAAGAAGTACTTGATACCTAAATATGGATTTAGATGAGCGATAGAAAATACGAAAATATATTCGCGCGGACACATAGAATAAGGCAAGTCTAAGATCTTCGCCAGTATCGATATCTGACAGGTTGAGACAAGTAGTATTTATTTACGTAAAATTCTGATCGTAATAAGTGGAATAATAAATTCAATAGAAGATCATGTCATCAACCTTATGCTAATTATGGGGAGTGTGAAGTCACGACACTTTTCTCAAGCCGATTAAGGTTCTTTCATAGATCTATAAACACGGCAAAAATCCAAACAAGGAAGCAATTATTAGCTTTCATTCCAAATCCATGGGCGGTGCCGAGCCAAAGTATCAAGCACGAAAAAGATGATGGTTTAATGATTTACCTCTCTCATTTCTGATGATAGCAATTCAGCTAACATGAGAAAAAACCCATCCCTTCCTAAGATTATTTCGCTCAGTATCAAGCGTGATTATAGCTCATTAAGCGAACAAATGACCACAAAATGGTACAAACATCAAATCCGCTCATTACTATATTTTAATGAGATGACTGTAATCATAAGTTTGTGAGAGAAACGTAAATTCATTCATAAAATATAATAGGTAAGTTTGTTTGTCGTACGTAAGTTTACGTGTAGGATAGCTATACAGGGTGGTTCGAAAAAACATCGCCAAACTGAAAGGGCAATGCAGGAATAGGATAGCAATCCAAAATCACATAGA
Source organism: Pholcus phalangioides (assembly GCF_987345545.1). NCBI lineage: Eukaryota > Metazoa > Arthropoda > Arachnida > Araneae > Pholcidae > Pholcus > Pholcus phalangioides. Next base: position 60,911,945 of record NW_028301600.1, on the reverse strand, counting down.
CACATAGGTGCGCAAACGCCATCAGGAGCCGCTACAGGGAGTTGTTGCGTCATACACTTTTAAAGTAACCCCGAACTCAGCAAGCATGAAATCGCAATCCTGACAACATAAATACGGCCACACATGCACTCAGAACGCACATTCCGGCATATACCGATTCGTTAGAAATTCCGCATGCTTGCTACAACTCAGGGTCGTACGCAGAATTAACCTTTGGTGGGGGCATAAAAATTTTCTTCCCGAGAAATTTTCAGTTACCACCCTTCAAAAACCTTTTAAATTAAGAGAAATTTGTTAATATCATAGCATATAAAGGGTATTTTTTTTAAATATTTTTCATTTTTTCACCAAAATATTAATTTTTCTCTCTCATTTTTTTTTTGTCGGCTTGGGGGGCACGGAGAACCCTGAGCACACCCTTGGGTACGCCTTTGCTACTACTACATAATCGTATATGCACCTCGTACACATTCCTCTGCAGGATTTCTAACGAATCGGTGCATGCCGGAACATGTGTTCTGTATGCATGTATGGCTCGTGAATTTTTTCGATTATTTTAATTTTAAAACATGATATAGGGAGAAACTTGAAACTGTATCGTATTTAAAAATTAATATTATGTGTCTATGAAAAAAAGACATTAAAAAATCATTTTCGTCGGGTAATATGGAATAGGGGGCTCAAAATGAAACAAACTAATCCGAATGATCAACAACAAGATTAAGTGAGTCTATCACAATGAAAACTGAAAATTTCATCGTTCATTGTTGTAATTGACGATTTGCGCTTTGGTATCGTAGTCTATGTACAAGAGTCACAAATGCAATCTTCCTATTCGGCCCCAAAACAGTCAACGTGGGCCCACATATGACAAGACACACATTATTTCTAGACCTCTCTTTCCTCTTCTATCTTATTAAACTTTCCATCTCGAAGAGATATTCTAGCGTAGGCCGGCCATATTTGCTCGAGAAAAATACTTGAAATTGGGCTTCGAAAGACGGGAAAATACGGGACATCGCCAATTGTAGCCAAAAATTATGCCAAAAGTGAGCAAAGTCACCAACTCAAGCTAAAATCAAAGAAAAGTCGCCAATCTCGTAGATGAATCTCCATTTCGAATTGCAGTGAATTAAAAAAAATCAGAGGCGCCGACATGAAAAAAATATTGGAGGGGTCTGGGCGTCGGAAGCGTTTCGAACCTGTGGGTGCCCGTCTTGAGATTCATGTAGGAAATTTCGATTTTTGAATCAATTCTGTGGGTGCTCGGACCCATTCTACAAACTTCCGTGGGTGCTCGAGCACCCACAGCACCCCTGGCTCCGACGCCACTGAAAAAAATCATGACAAATGTGTGAGAAGAATATTCTTGGTTGTAGTCGTAATTATCGCAATGTAATGCCCTAGTTGGAAAGATGAAAAAATTCGCTGCTTTTTTTGAAGAATAAAACGAGGAATGAAAGTCAAGTTGGCCGCGTTGGAAATACGTAAAAAATCGGGACAGCGAAAAAAACAGAAAAAACAGGGATGTTTTCTGTAAATACGGGGCGTATGGTCACCTTATTCTTGCGTAACTGAAAAGATACCTACTTATTTTTCCTTATTATCCGACACACCATCTGTGAAAAAATAGCGTGTCATCTAACCGGAGAGAATGACTAGCTAAAAATGAGCTCAGCACAATAAAATACAACACTTGTATGTATTTTATTGGGCTTAGTTCTGTGCTTAGTTTCAAATTATTGAGCACATTCGCAACAATTGATAAGCACCTTTGAAAACTTGCCTGAGTAAATTTATGGAAGGAAAAACAAATATTCTCCTATAGCAACCGTGATGATGGTGACGACCGATCGACACTGACTCTATAGAATCACGGGTGAGGGTAGCATTTCGAAGTTGTTCATCACTGTTTCACTTGGAAGTCATATTTGATGGCGGAGAGAACCTGGTATTCCATATTACCCGTCTGGTCTATAATACCTGCACATCCTATACATTTGTTTCTTTGGTAACGCAGAAAGAAATTATGAATCATCCTTGATTTAAACATCAAAAAATATGTTTGTCGTGTTACAAATTTTGGTGTTTTCGTTATATAGCAGGGGCTTCAACCTTTCTTGGATCGGGAGCACTACCTGTGTCAGTCATCAAACAAACAGCGCCGTTATGGAAACTTTGGCATGGCGAGCAACGAGTTGAAGACCACTGTTATACAGGGTTGACGAAATGTCTATGACACCTTTTAAAAATTATCCATGTTTAAAAAATCAGCTAATCGACATAAAAAAAAGTGTTGTTTGCACCTACACGTAGAGCAGTGCTTCCCAATCTTTTCGACGGGTACCTTGTGGTGAATGTCAATTTCAAGCTGCTCTCCGTCGAAAACATCCATAATTATATAATGTTTAATGACATAAGATGTTTTTTATTTAAATTTTTTAACGAAAATAATTGTGTCACTCATGCAATGTAATGATCATTTGTAATTTTTTGAAGTGAATAATCCCGAGAAAAAAACCCCTTACACCAAGGGCACTCAACATTTAGAGGCGTGCAGGCGACTTCATTGGTTTGAAAACCAGTATCGTCTTAACGCATGGTCCCAACCCGGGGGCCCCAAGCGAAGGAGGGTCTGACAAAAATAAGAATCGGTTGAAATTTTCGAGAATTTACCGCGTAGGGCTTCAGAAAAATCACTTGGTACGGGGGGGGGGCATGTTGCTCTTAAGACGACCCTGTTGAAAACGTGTTTCGGGCCACTTTGTTTGAGTGATCTGGGACAGCGCCGCAGGTCACTTAGTTGCTTAAGTTTTCTAGAACTGCACTGCAGCGATCTGTAAATATGTCACCGGCCACTTAAGTGATCTGTAAATATGTCACCGGCCACTTAAGTGATCTGTAAATATGTCACCGGCCACTTAAGTGATCTGTAAATATGTCACCGGCCACTTAAGTGATCTGTAAATGCACCGCGTGTGTCACCTAATTCAACAAGGAATGTGTCAAGGGCAAATAAAATTATGTGAAAATGCACCGCGGATCACTTTAGTGTTCTGGAAATTGCCATTTATTCCATTTTTACAAAATTAGGTTTGGCGTTGCGGGCCACATTTGTCCCGCGGGTCATGGGTTGAGCATCTATGCCTTACACAGTACTCACGGACCCCTAGGACCACAGGTCGAAAAACACTGGCATAGTTTTTTTTTTGATAAATTAATAGTAATGTTTTTTTTAACGTTATAAATAAACAGCAGGATGGGAACAATGATTGGTTATGGCGATATTACTGAGATCGCACTTGCTCTCAAAAGTGGTGGATGAGTCGGTCTGGGGTTTCAAGAATTCCTAGCTCCATAGGCGGAGATGGACTTCCCCATGCTCCCCCCCCCCCCCACGTATCTCCTCCCATGCCTAGCTCGAATCACAAAAGTGCTCTTATTTCAATGTTGTAGTTATATGCACTGTGTGTGTGTGTTTGTTTGGCATTGAAGTTGAGTTTTTTAAATACAGCTCCATCTGTGAGAGTGAAATTTAGAACCCATTTGTCTTCATTCATTAAAAAAATTCTACGTCATTTTAGTGCAATCCCACTTTTCACCTCAATTTTTTTTTAAATTGTGTCATGGACTTTTTTCGCCCACCGGTATTTTATTATATTTTATTTGGTAATACCTTATATTCGCGTGTATAGGTCGACCCACCAATATAAGAACGATTTTTGAACAAAAGAATTTGACTAATATACGAGTGAAATATACGGTATAACTTTTACAAGAAATGCAATTATTATAAATGCTACTGATATATGATCGCTGTGTAATTTGTTCATGAATTTTGAGGGATAAATTGGGTGCGAAAATAATAATTTTGAAATTGGACTTACGTGAATTTGACTTTCTAAAGTGATATTAGTGGTACAAATGCCGTGATTCGATCATTTTATGCAGCCTAGTGCTATTTAGATCTAGAACATGCCTTTTCCAAAGTGGGCAATATCGCCCCCTAGGGGCGATGGAAAGGTCCAGGAGGCAGGAGGGCGGTAGGTTATCTGAGTTAAATATAGGAACCTATGGGTTGGCTTGTGTGTGTTGGGGGTGATCAGAGGACAAAAAAATTGAAGAAGGGGACGATGGAACAAAAAGTTTGGGAAACTATGATCTGGACGGGTGGTTCTCCACCGGCTCCGCGGCCACTCGAGGAAAATATAAATAAACAGTAAATTTGAAAAATATAATTATAAATATTTTTAAATAATAAAACTAAATCAGTAACCTTGATGAACAAATAGAAAATGGGCCCGCGTTGCTCCGCCATAGAAGTTATATACCAGAAAGTGCTCCGCGAGTCAAAAAAGATTGAGAACCGCTGATCTAGACGATACGTTTTTAGATTTATTGCACAGGTTTATTGGATCGTCCCTTATTTTACAGGACACATTAATTGTCCCATGTTATTCGTAGTTCTTGGGAGGGGTGATCGCTCCCTCCCCCCCTCCCCGGATCCGCGACCGGTAGTCAATTACTAATAACTAATAACGTCATGGACTAATATATTCATGAAAAAAATATTTTTTTAAATTTGTAACTTTACTTACAAAACTGGCTATTGGATAAGGTTACCCGACGTCCTCCGTTTTAATGTCGTTTGAAGCGTCCTCCTACGTTTCCAAAAATTAGCCCTTTTGTCCTCTTTTTTTTCCGGTTTTCGGAATTATTATTTTTTTCCATAAGGAAAAGTTTTTCTTCCACTCTGAAATATATACATCTCTTAATTAATATTAGTGCTTTTATGTTTTTCTCCTCACGCATTGACGTATAGCTAGGGTGACCATACATCCTGTATTTACCTGGACAGTCCCAGTTTTTTCTGCTTTTCTGGCTGTCCCGACTGTTTCGCAAAAACGTCCCGGTTTTTCCCGTATTTTCAACGAAGCGAACTTGACTTCCATTATTCAAATCAACGATTAAAATTATCTTCCCAATTCGGAAATTACATTACAATAATTACAATTACAAATATGAATATTTATTTCACATATTTGTCATGTTTTTTATTTTTTATAATTCACTGCAATTTGAAGTGGTGGTTCATTTTTCCCCGATTGGTGACTTTACTGTGATTTTTGCATGAGTTGGCGATTTTACTTACTTTTGGCATCTTTTTAGTCACAATTAGCAATGTCCCGTATTTTGAAGCTCAATTTCACGTATTTTTCCCGAGTAAATATGGTCAGCCTACCTGTAGCCGTCGGAAAATTCCCAGAATTTTTTTCTCTCTTAGTTGGGAAAACTTATTATTGGTCCGGTTATATTGGCCAGTACAAATAAATTATGTTATGTTATATTATATTATGTGCAGTGACGCCATCTGTTGTGGAAATCGGAAAAATTTGACGTTAGTGACGCGCTTGTGCAAGCGCAGGCATCCTTCTTTCTGAGTTTCGAATCTAGTAATTAATAGATCAATTGAAATATAAAATAGTGATAAGAAAATAATAATCAGTGGATATCGTGAGGTCTCTGGTTTGCCCTTATCGTGAGGTATTAATAAAAACTGTAGAGATGGCGTAACATCTCCGTAGAGTAAGAGTTTCAGATATTACCGTTGGATGAATTCAGTGTTTTCTAAATCGATGATAATGGGAGGAGGGGGCGATTGAATGGTCCAGGGAGGCAATAGAAGCTGTGGACAAAAGGTTGACTTTAGGTAGGGCCATGGGGTAAAAAAGTTCTGAAGGAGACGGGGAGGCACCATACACAGTGCCGTCTTAACGCATGGGCCCACCCGGGCACGGTCCGGGGGCCTCAGTAAAATGAGAAGTAGTTGAATTTTTCGAGAATTTTCCAGGTAGGGCCTCAGGAAAATCACTTGGCCCGGGGGCACGTGATGCTCTTAAAACAGCTTAGACCATACATCCCGTATTTCCGGGACATTCCCGTATTTTCAAGTAATTTTGACCATCTCGACTTTTTTTTTTTTAATATGTCCTGTTTTTTGGCATATTTTCATTGACGCCAATTTGAATTCTTATTTTCATTGAAATTAAGGATTGAAATTATTTTTCAACTCATAAAGCGTATTATAATAACCAGAACAATAAATAATATGAATTGATGAGTTGACATTATTTCCGAGAAACACTTGAGTTGTCAAAAGTAAGTTGGAGGGTTTTGAGATATTCACTGAGGAAGTATTTCTCAACATGCATAAACCATACCTAGTAGTATGCTTTATTAACATTTTTTTTGTCAGAAGCCCACTGCTTTTCACATTTGATAAGCAGCTCATATTTGACAGACAAATAATAAATTTAATAGATTTTATTCAACATTTTATGCGTTGACAGCAACATCGAGTTCTTTAAAATGTTGGCATGGCCTGTGAATTTCACCTTAAATCCTTTTTTATTATTATGTATTTTGCAATGGAAACACATTCAGACCACAAAGTGAAACTACAAACAAATATGTTAAAATGTTTTTCCCCCTTCTCTCGAGAAAAAACGTTGGGTGGGGAAAGGAAAAAATAAATCTGAATCGGTTATATATAATAACGAGAAACATAATACTCGGAATACTCGAATCACTACAAACAAACTCATTCAGAAAATCTTTTAAATTGGGGATTGGAAACAATCATTTGTGCAGGGACATCGGAACATATATGCTCATGTTGCTAAAGCAACAGCAATCATTTGAATGGTATTGCTCAGCAACGCCAATATCATCATTCAAATATAGCTCATTCCCCCTCAGTTTGGGAGATTTACCAAAACGGGACATTTTTGTTGAATGTGTGACGTATGGTCTTCATACATATCCAAGTGAACATAATGTTAATTACTCGAGCAATACCAAGCATTTTTGACTTCCTGTGTCACTGCATTTGTGGTATGTGTTTTAGAAAATTTTTGGTTAGTTTTGGGACATAAAATTAGCAGTTTCATCGCAATTTGGCGACATTTCATCGTCCCGTATTTTCCCATATTTGAGAACCAAATTTCTGGTATTTTTCTCGAGAAAATATGGTGTCACCCTAAGGAAGATAAAATGTATATTGCATTCTACAATGTTTTAGTTTGAACAGAAAATATGTAGATGGCAGCACAACAGAGAAGATATCTTCTGAACCGTGTGTGTGTGATTAATGATTTTCTAAAGATTTACTGAGTTTCTTCTCTGGCAAACTACAGGGACGGTGGGAGGGTGTTACCCCCAAGAGAAATGCGATAATTCATGAAATTTTTGGAACTTCTATATGATAATATTGCAACAACAAATTCAAGGAAACTTCGACTGAAAAACGGGTAAAACCAGGACATTTCTCAAAAAAGTCGGGATGGAAAAAAACAGGAAAATTGGACAGCCACGGAAGATACGGGGTAAAATACCAGACCAAATGGTCACCTTATACTGAGGCAAAACTTTTGTGGCGATTTGTAAAATCACCCCTCCTAACAGTGAGCTCTAGATCCGCCCCTGGGCAAACAGTGATTGAAACTCATTGGAAATTTCCCACATTGGTCGAAAAAATTTGCCAAAAAAAAAAACATGGAAAATTTTTTAACATTGGTGGAAATTTTGAGGGTTCGGAAGAATATTTTGAAAAAAAAAAAAATGTATATATATATATATATATAAATGCAATCCAATACTTGATCACGTATTTTACCCTGTAGATGGCAGCACATTTTTGCAATGTGTGTGTGGAAGGAGAATTTTTGATGAAAATTTTGCTCGTCGGCGGAATTTTACTATCACTGCTGGTAAAAATTTCTCGGGAAGTGATTTTTTTGGTGGATTTAAATTTCAAATTGTGTATTACAAGAGCCTTTCGATTTGTTGAATTTCAATGTCCAGTAGAAAATATTTTGCCTATTGGATATACAGTAATTAAAAAGAAAGAGTTTCTTTTCATGTAACTAGCAACAAAAATTGGCTCTTCTCCCGTGGCAAGCAAGGCCTCAACTAGGTGGGAGCAGGCAGGTGTGATCAGGGCTGTCTTAAGAGCATCATGGGCCTCCGGGCCAATTGATTTGACTGAGGCCCTATTAGGCAAAACTTTCGAAAATTTCCACATTTCATTTTTGTGAGGCCCTTTTTTTTCTTGAGGCCACCGGACCGTGCCCGAGTGGTCCCATGCGTTAAGATGGCACTGGGTCTGATGCCTCGGGCGCTGCACCAGAGAATGCGTAAATTTCAACTTTAATAAATCTCTCCTTCAGCATTACAAGGGGACTCCAAAATGCGTGCTTGCCTCGACTGGTTAAGCATCTAGTAGTAGCCCTGGTGGGAACGTATACATTTCGACATCTCCCCCTTGTAATTTTGGACGAACCATGAGCGGAGGTACGGGGGGAGGCGTGAGGGGTATTGCCACCCCCCTCCCAATTTCTTCCTATACATAAAATTTTAGGTAAGTTAAAATATTTAAAAAAGGAACTGAACACTGTCGATGCACGTACGCACCATCATATCGTAATATACGTGATATTGTACATGTCCATGTACATAAAACTTTACTTGCGCACAGATAACAAGAGTAAAACATAAAAATAAAATAATGATAAGTCTACGAGTGGGGTCGATGGGCGATTTATTGAAAAATTACGTATAAAAAGAAGCCATGTGTCCAATTTCTGTGCCTTTTTCATTTATTTCGCTTGTGAGGACAGTTGATTGTCAAACACGAGCGACGACATTAAGATCGAATATAGTTTCGAAATCTATGACTAACCTGAAATGATTTCGCATAGAAAAAGATTCGAGTGAAAAATTTCCATAATTTTTGACACAGATATGTTCAGCATATTAAATTGCTTCAAGCAAGCGGGAATTTCTCAATCTATTCCTGTATTTGTTTACATCATACATGCTAAACCAATGGCCTAATTTTGTAGATTGAACTAAATTTCATATAAACTGATCTCTTAAGTGACCCGTGATGCTGTTCCAGATTACTGAAATGTCCCACGGCACATTTTCAAATCACTTAAGTGTCCCGAGGCACATTTATAGATCATTTAAGGCCAAGGTAATTTAATTTACTCTAAGTGGCCCCCGACAAATTTATAGGTCACCAAAGTGACCCGCAGCACATTTCAAGGTAATTTAAATCAGTGGTTCTCAACATTTGGAAGACCGTGGACCGGTTGATTATTTTTATGTGAGAAGGCCCGGTAATACAAACGCCTAATGGGGTATAAATGGATAAATATGAACCGGTGAGATATTCACGGCACGGTTTGACTAATGTCAGGACCCGGCGACGGGCCTGACATTAGTCAAACTGGGCCGTGAGAAACCCTGATTTAAATGACCCCCAACACATTCACCTAAGTCACTTGCGGCGATATTACAGACCACTGAAATGTACCACGGCACATTTTCAGACCGCTTAAGTTTACAAATTACCTCAGCTCCCAACGGCACAGTTACAGATCACTTAACCTCTCTGCACAGATCGTAGTACGTCACAGGCGATGAAATATTTTTTTTAATACTGTGATCATCACATATTCCCACTAGATCTTTACGATCTGTCCCGGGAATTTTTTAATGTTAGTATACATCCATGCCCGAACCGGGATTTGAACCCAGACCTGCAGTCAGAAGCTAGCTATCTAACAACTCGACTGTCATGCTGCAATTTTTTAGATTTGATATTTCTTATCAATTTTTATTTTAAATAATAATTTTAAATTATTCATTTAAATTTCTGAACCGGCTTGAAGGTATAAATGATCCGCAGCCATTTACAGATCACTTAAGTATGGCCTGTTGTGCTGTCCCAGATCACTCAATTAATTGACCAGTGCAGGAGTCGTAGCGTGCCTTCTCGGAGACCCGGGGCAAACTTTCTCTTGGGGGCATCGGGAAGAGTTATGCTCAGAAAAAAGGAGAGGTTCCCCTTCCTCTATTTTTTCGATGATTCGTTTTGGAAGCGAGTCTTGCAAATTATTTCAAAGAAGAAACTCGAAAATTTCAAGAAATAAGCAAAAACATTTTTCTTTGTGGGGGCCCCGAATTCGGGTCGGGGGCTCCAAGGCATCGCCCCGGTTACCCCAGCCTAGTTACGGCCCTGGACCAGTGACACGTTTTCAAATCAATGAAGTGGCCCGCATTCTCGTAATGAATGAGCACCCTTTTGGTTTACATCTAAGCAAGTAGATCCGTGAAATGAATAAAATATATTATATTTTATAGCATTAATTGTTATTACATAGTTACCAGTACTGAAAATTTTTAAAACCGTATATAAGTGAGAATTTTTAATAATTTTACACATAGGAACAGAAAATTCGTAAGAAAGAAATCCCATTATTGAGATGATAATCACGCCTCAACGCATAAGAAAATAAGTTGATATCAACCGACCAAAAGTCAATTATAATATGCAAGAGACTCGTAACCGGAGACAGGTTGAGAATCCAAAAGTTCATTAAAGTTCAAGGTATCGATCTCCAGCGAAATCACAGAAAAATAAATTACTAAAACTGATGGGATTCTGTGTGTCGCTCGTATTTTACGACCGAAAATCTCTTTTGTCTTTCTCAAACGCCACTTGTTTGAAATTTCTTAGGAATGTTTCATCGATTTCTATCGGTTCCTTGCACTCTAGGCTAGATGAAGTCATTCATCATCGGAAAGAAGTTTCATTGTATCTTGAATATTAATGTTCGCAAAGTTTTCTAGACAGAAAATGTCGACAACCTCTTTGAAATAAATAACCTTCTCTCTTACAGACACAGACATTTTCTGAGATGTATTCGAGAGCAATGATTTGTGGAGATGTTTCTGTTGCAGGCGTGTTCCAGTTTGGATCTGTGCCCAAACACAAAGTGGAAGAAACGTTGCTAAAAAGGACGTTATTATCTGATAGCTCGTCAGAGAGATTGGGATTTTGCTCTCTTAATTGATCTTTCCCAAGAGATACACATTAGAGCTGTTGCAACAATAAAAAATTCCAGTTGTGTGCAGAAATATGTGGAGCCGACGTTTGTCTCCATCACGTATAACTACGACGTAGGAGATGACCATATGATCCGAATTTTTGGCAGCTCCAACTATTTAATAATAGTTTCATTTTTTAAGACAATTTTTTAAATTCACCATCTTCACTGGATATAGGTAATTTACACAGCTTCTCTCAAGGAAACAGATAATTTCTGGCGAGATGAACTAGCACCTCCTAGAGATAGAAGTCCTCCGCACGGGTTGCCAAGTTCATCTGTAACGCCATTAAGACTACCTAGCAAGTTTTCTACATTTTGAACCATGGCATCCTATTCCGTTTCTTCTTATTTTGTTTGTTTTTCTAATAAACGAGTTATAATTCATTAATAGGTTAAGAAACACTGGCCCCCTCAATTTTGGGGCTGACCATTACCTCCTAGAGATACAGTATCTCTAGGAGGTAATGGGCTGACAAGGCTCCGGCTTAGGGGCATGTGAGACAATATATATATTTTTTATATATATATTTTTTTTTTTCACAAGAAATTCACTATTGAGAGTCCCGTAATCTGATCGAGAGCCCTGCTGCTAGATGTAGGGACCATGACTGGCGTACTCGGTTAGGGAGGGAATAGGGTTTTTTGCAGTAAAAAACGAAAAATGAACCCTTCCCCCGAGAAAATCCTGAGTATGCCTATGGTTAGGGAGCCAAAAAAAAGCATCTTTTATTTCATTTTCCAAGAAATTCAAGCATATTTTTTCATAAGTGCTCACGGTGGTGGTCGGCTGAAGTTGGTTTTCTGTGGTTCCCAACTTGGAGGCGCGAATGCGAGCCGATCTTTATTAAAAAGTCTCGCCATAGAGAACAACATGCCTATAATGATACAAATATTGAATCATTGTACTTTACTCAAAATTTGAAATAGAGATAGATGGCAGCATTGAAAAAATCAGATACAATACTAGATACGCACTCAAACTGTTAGGTAGACACACTTTGTTCTAGACTCTGCCACGAAGCTGGGCTGGAAGAGATCTCGGCAACGGGATAAGTCTGGTGGTGGAGTCCAAGACACTTTAGACCAGTGGTTCTCAACCTTTTTTTGACTCGCGGAGCCCTTTTCGGTCTATAATTTCTATGGCGGAGTCCTGCTTGACTCGAGGAGCCCTTTTTGCGAATAGTTTTTATGGTGGAACCCTGTAAGCCTCTTTTTTTTATTTACTTATCAAATTTGCTAATTTATTTTATTTCCCTCGAGTGGTCGCGGAGCCTTTGGTAAGTGCACGTGGAGCCCCAAGGGCTCCGCGGAGCACCGGTTGAGAACTGCTGCTTTAGACAATCGTGTTTCCCTTGGGGAATAAATAGTTACAGCAAAACTCCTTTCTGGCATAACACCGATAAGTTTGGAATTCCTCAAAGTGGGTCCATATTAAATCATTCCTAGTAGGGTTTTGAATAAGAACCCCCTGCAAAACCGAACACTTGCGCACTAACCGCAAGCATTCCATATTCGGAATTCATACTTTTCTGGAAAAATTCAAGGACTCTAGAAAAAAAAGGAACTCGCACTTTTCTCTTCAAAGCTCTCTCTCTAAAGATTAAGTTCACTCATTCAGTCAAGGAAACCACAATCTTTTATATTATTTTGTGAATCAAACAGTTTTCTTCATTTTGAATTAAATTTAATTCAATTGCACTGATGTCGTTCTCGGAGTCCCATTTTCACATGGGCGAGTGAGGCATTTGCCCAGGGCCTCATGATTTTTCGGGCCCCAAAATTTAAAGAAAACTTTATTGATTGATTAAGACAACATCTTTGACATCAGCCACAGGGCCACATAATTTTTGCTTTGCGGAGGGTCCCTCATATCAATGTCGGGTCCTGGCTATTTTATAATGCGTTTAATGTGTGTTAATAACACATTTTTTCCTTAATTGTTTAAAAAATTTCAAAAACCTAGCATAGCTTCTCAATCAAAAATATGTATACTTGACTTACTTTTTTTTAAATAAATCAATGGTGAAATAATGTTTTTAATGATATTTCTACTAGATTGTAGTTTTTCCGGCTTTTTTTGACCATGTCAAAAGATATGAGGCCACTTAATCTTGATAAAATATGGTCACACTACGTGCCACCGATGTTGAAACATCGCAAACTGCAAAATAAGTATGTATGCATTACCAGGGATGGACAAATACCAGGCACCAGGTTGCCATGACGATTAAAAATTGGTATTGGTGCCTAAAATTTTCCTCTTGTATTTTCTAAATTGCAGGCTGAGACAACACTCCCTATAGATAAGATCTTATCTATAGGGGGTGTTGGCTGAGAGCAGCACAAAATGTTTGGAATTTATAGTAGCATATCAGCCATTTTGAAAGAGGGTCACTATGTCCTGAAAAAGGCAAAAGAAACATCTCTCTCTCTCATTTTGGACCTCTTCTTCGGTTAAAAAAATTTTTGGTTCCTAAAAAATTGTTTTCGCTGCCTATATTTTATGCGATTTGTCCAGCCCTGTGTATTACGATAGTTGTAGATCTGAATCTGCGTGTAATCAAATTATTCCACAAACAAGTGTATTGAAAGCTTTGGAATTATGAAGCTAAGTACCTGAAACCATATTCGAAGTTTTGTTGTAACCAGTATTCCGAAGTTAGTTATGTAATTAATTTTTAACTGTATCTCATTTTCCATAGTGCTTAAATCCCTGATAATACAAACCGAAACCAATAAAAAATGAAACGGAAATGGGATGGGGCTACGTATAAAAAAGTCTCATTTTACTCAGAAAAGAAATTGTGGCCACACGGTAGGTGGCAACAGGGAAACACACCGTCCCTTTTTTTTTTTCCGATCCAAGTAGGCTCCTTTTATTAGAAGAAATAGTGGAATGTGGTCTGGGTGCAGTAACACACAGCAGCAGCAGCAGCACACGAACAATGAAGCATTCATTCCCTTGTGCAAAGAGGGTACATACAATTGTTCGGGGTTGAAAAACTGTGAAGGAAGTAAAGCCATTTATCCAGTTTTTTCCTTTGACCAACCAGATACCTACACTTATAAAAGGTATGAGGGGGAATCGATGGGAGGAAAATGGAATTTCCGCCGTAGACTCCTGATTGTGACGGAGATCTTGAGGAAGTTATATTTTGCACCGAATTTCAAAATACGTAGGGGCGGCAAAAACGAAGAGGGCAAAGGGGTCTGGTGCGACCGGGTGGCAGGTCGTAAAGGACAGAAGCATGTAATACTTTAGTTCAGTGGTTCCCAAAGTGTGGGTCGTGAACCCCCGGGAGGGGGGAGAGATTCTCTAAAAAATGAAAACGCCCAAAGAAAAAATTTATTTTTATTTTTTGCAACGTAGATAAAAATATTTCAAAACTAAAAAAATGTCTTTATTCAGTTAGCTACTTATGTTTTATAGCATGCAATTTTATCAAATTCTACTTGGACAATAATCAATATATCAAGTTTATACTTATACAGGGTGGCTCAGGGAGAATCATTCAATTTCTAAATTATATATGTTATTACCGAAGCCCGACGTTGGCCACTCCGCAAAGTGACCAGCTTAGTTTTCTGGCGAAATGTCCGAAATTCGAGCTCTCGCCGATTATTAGCCGCCCCCATATATCGATTCCTAGGATTCGAGGTCATCGCCACGTTGGCGTATTTTAATGCTGTAAATAGTACGATTATTGGTTTAATTTTTCAAGTTTTATAAAAGAAATTCTATAAAGTTTTAGTGTAATCCTCGCCTAAAGGTTGGAGCACCCTTACTTTATTTGGACGAACATTTTTTTTTTAAATATTTTCACATGACATAACGTTTTTGAGTCACACCCTTGACGACAACAAAAGATGTTCTGAAACTTCAGGGAACATACAGGGCCTGGGCCGTAATACCAAAAACAATAATGTGCTCTTTTCATAAGGAGGCAAGTGTGCATTTTTGTGTCACCATCCAGTAACTTTTCTGGAACGGTCAAATAAAATCAGAGGAAAATTTCGGCTTCATGTTATGCTCTGGAACACCAGAAATGAATTTGACAAATTTCTTAATAAAAAAATCGCCTCGTTAATATCCTTTTATTTATCCGTTTATTCTTCTTTACAGGATAAGTGTAAGTAATGATCATAGGCCCCACAAGTGCGGTACTGACCGGGCTACAGCCCACGATGATTCTCGTCACTGTTTTTTCACGCTATAAATTTGCTATAGAGGGGACCCATCAAAAGTCTCAGCTGAAGGTCCCTGCTACAGCTTGTGGGACCATGGTAATAATAACTCATCAATAAGAGCTGTAATGTGGATCAAGTTTTCTTATCGTAATTGAAAACGATAAAATAATCTTGTAACAAAATACGGGACAGTTTATTTAAAAGCGGGCCGTATGGTCATGGTTATTTTGTTGGTGTATATGGCTTTGTATAGAGAAAAATCAGATTCACATTATCTGGGATGATCCGGGATCATCAGGCTAAAGCTCCGTCAGCCTCCCACAAGGATCGCCTTTAGGGGCGGCACATGAAACTTCGCACCCGGGCGACAGGTAAACTTGAGTCGTCCCTGACAATAGTCCAGTATTTAAAGGACGCGTATTTTAACACTTAAAAGACCGCATATTAATTGCCGCTGGCAAATCGCCGCTAAGACCGGCGATTTTCTCGTTTGGAAATGAAAAACAAATACATATAGGAAATTAAAACTCGAGAAATCTCGTTGACAGTCTTTTACGTCTCAGCATTGAAACACGAGAAATCTCGTGAGCGGCCGTTAAATGTTAAGATGTCACAAAACCGTTGATTTTGAACTTTCCTGAAAATATTATCAAATCAATGATCTCGAGCGTTATTCAATAACAGTTCTTGATATTTATCTTCATTTACAAATATACAGTCAAATTCGGTCTTAACGATATCGAAGGTTGCACGAAATTTTATCTTCATAACCACGGTGTGATGTTTTCAAGACTTTTTATATAAGTATAAAAAAACATAATCTCTCTCTCTCAGATGCAATCAAATACTGTACACAAAGTTATTATTTCATTATGATTAGGGTGACTATATTTCAAGGAGATAAAATACGGGGTCTTATAATTCCGGTATTGCCAATTCTCACCAAAAAAATTTTACCATATGTCGGGAAAGAAGCAATTTATTGCTATCTGCGTGTACGTTCGCAAGTATGGAGACCTTACAAAATTCAGGTCATAAAGCTCTTTGAAAAGCCACAAAGGTCCTTTACTAAACGTATAGCTGGCATGAGTGGCTGGTCTTATTACGAGAGGATTCAATTTCTGGTTTTGCACTCACTGGAATGACGTAGAATCGTTGCAGATCTGAAGATGTGCTACAAACTAGTTCACCAAATGGTTTATCTACCATCGGGAAAAACCTTTCTTCGAGATCATAGACTGACGCGTTAACCAATGGAGGCATCGCTTCCAAATATGAATACCAACAGAAAGAAGAGATTGCCTTTTCCACGGATTCAGATGCCGTGTGGCGAGACTATGGAACGAGAATATGAAAGATTGTGTGTTAAAGTAAGCTTCATTAAAAGACAAGACATTTTTAAAATATTGGGGAAAATACAGGAATGTGTCCCGTATACCGATTATACCCATAAGCAAGTCGAACTATCAAGACACATTTAATAAATAATATTTTTTTTACCATATACACTCATGTCCATAAATTAAGGATAATGCCAGCTCCGGCAAATAAAGATTCAAAAACAAAACAAACGTTACTTATTCATAAAGCCCATTTATTAAACAAAAGATAAACAACAAAAACGATGGTGTATGTATCTACCATTCATAAAAACTACGATTTTTGCTCCCTGGAGCAATTGTAAAAAATATCTCCTTTACAAAAACTTACTATTACATGGTTGGTATGATGGTTAATACATTGTATGTCTCCCATGCGATGAAATACAGTCCGTACAACGCCTAGGCATGCTGAGTATCAAATTATCGATCTGATCTTGGGGAAGATCACTCCACTCAGCAAGCAATGCTCTCCGAAGTTCCGGTACCCATGTAGGAGGTGGTTGACGGGCTGCAACTCGTCGGCCAAGCATGTCTCACACGTGCTCTATCGGCTTCAAGTCAGGTGAGAATGCTGGCCATTCCATACGGGTTATATCCTCAGATTCAAGGCATTCGTTTACGATGTTTGCTAGGTGAGGACGGGCGTTGTCATCCATAAACACAAATTCTGCGCCCATGACACCCCTAAACAAACGTACATGTTGTTCCAGAATGATGTCCCGATAAATTTGGGCTTTCATGGTTCCGGTTTGAACCATGAAGATCTGTTCTGGAACCCAGTATAATTCCACCCCAAACGAGCAATGCTGCACCACCGTAACGGTGTCGTTCAATGATGTTGTCTTGGTGGTAACGGGTACCTGGCGTTCTCCATATGAAAGTCCGATGTGAATCCAGACTGCAAGCTAAACCTGGACTCGTCGGAAAACATCACACAAGCCCACTGTGACGATGTCCACATTGCATGTTCTCTACTCCAGGCTAATCGTTGCCAATTCCAAGTTCCTCGGATACTTCCATCTGAGTACGCCCACATTCCAGGCGGCCGATAATTCTACCACGTAAAAAATCATCCACATGCGTCCTCTGTGTCATAACTATTCGCTTATGGCACTGAGCGCCTTACAGAACTCTAGTGAACAATTTTACTTCTTTGCCACTATTCCTTATATACCCACCTCTTACATTCTCGTCATTGTGATTTACTATGGGCATCATCTGGTGGCTTCCTGAAATTTGCATATCATTCTTACAGATGTGTGTGATAATTCTACTGGTGAAATTTTTACTTTAGATTTCGATTTCCGTGTGATTCTGAATTATCCTTAATTTATGGACATGAGTGTATATAATTTCATTAATTCCTTTGGAAAGTGTCATAAAAACGGAAGCGCAGGCGTCGAAAAAATGTCATTTCCGAGTTCGTTGCATTTTATCGACGTTATATAAGCAAGGGTGTTCATTACCATTATTTTCCATGGCAGGACCACCAATTTTTAACGTTATTAATAGCGATTTGACGTTATAACCAAGTTTAAATGTAGTGTACATAGTCATCATGTGAATTTGACGGTTTTTTGAGACTATCAGGACATATGAATTTCTTCGGTACTTAGTCACATTATTTTTGCTGTATTCAATGTTTATTCCAGCTATTTGATTCCAAATTTCATGTGCAAGTTGAGCACTTGCACGTTTGTCAAGCACAAAAATTAATGCCTGATTAGGTAAGACAAGGTCATTGAAGAGCTAAGATTAAAATTTTACATGATGAACATGTAATGCTAAAACCATTACAGAATGCGTTGTCATAGTAACGGAAAGAGTTCAAGCTACTCTTTTTTTTTTTCCTCAAGTACTATTATCCTCCTTAAGCTGGGTTACCATAGTAACAACGATGTCGAACTGTCAGATTTTTTTTTTTCTTAAATGGACTTTTGGTAATACGATTAATTCCATGAAGCCTACATGGTTTGTGAAAACCAAATCTTGTCCTATGTTATTCATATTCTGTATAATCAAACAAGAAAAATATCAGCTCTATAAAGCATATAACCATCTGAAAAATATTTCATCTATACAATATTTTAAATCTTGTACCTCGATGCATATATACGGCCCCTAGTAAAATAGATGTCATATATAAAATGAACACACTATTTGTATGTTTTTGTGATTGAACGTATGTTTCTATAACCAAAGAGTAGAATGATAAAGGGTGTATAAGGACACCATGAATAATGAAATAACTACGCCCGATAGATGCAACAAAAACAGTGCCTCTAATTAACTATTCGTTGTCATCAAGCTGCGTCGATATAGGTAGAGCTCTTTGAAATATCAGTCTTAGGCCGGGATTACACTATAAAAGTTTGATACAAGTCATTTTATAAAACTTGAAAAATACTACCAATAAGATCTTCGTTTGCATTTTCTAGAATGTAACCAATAATCTTATTGGTAGAATTTTTCAAGTTTTATAAAAGTACTTTTATAAAACTTTTATAGTGTAATCCCAGCCTGACTCTTCATCTTTAAGTAAAAGTATGACGTTGATATCATCGCTATAACTAATCGCTATTCTCTATCTTGCTTTTATGCAACGATTCCCGACACATCACTTGGAGCGACAAACCTTTCTTTGCTCGATGGCGATGATGAGTCCGCTCTCCTTTACAGGTGCCTTAGGTATTGGAACAACCCCTGGAATAAAGTATTTAATAATCAATGGGGGGGGGGGACAAGGAAACCAAAATGGTGAAAAGAAACGTTTATTACGAACTAGTGGACGATTCGAGTAAAATGAAATGGCGTTGTTAGACTCATAGAAATAACATGTTAAAATTGGACGGATTAATTACTTCAGTTAATTTTTTAAAATAACTATGCAAAACGAAAGTGCAATAAAGTGTGAAATATTTCTTGTTTTGAAAATAAACCCATTCATTGTTTTAAAAAAAATGTATTATGTCACAATCGAAAAACATAACAGAAATATTAACAGAAACTCTGAAACAAACACTAGCTGCCTCTGAATTTGTGACGTACTGGCGTGGTCAACTTGGAGCACGCTTGCCACAAGTGCACATCATGGTATCAGGAGTGGCATGCATATGCTTTTCAAAAATTAAAGAAATTGTATTCCATTTTCAAATCAAAAAAAAAAATTTTTTTTCTCTCTAATTTTAAACAAATCCTTTCCTTATGAATGATGGATGGTCTTGTATGCTGCCAAACCTATATTTAGATGGCAGAGACTCGTAAAATAATAACTATGTGGTGACTTTCTATCCAATGCGTTTTGTTCGGCTTTTCATTTTTGGACATAGGTGTTGGACTTCCCCTGTGTACGAGATTCAGGATTGTCCACACGGGGTAAAAAGAATTTTATAATGCAATTATATACAATGTATATCTATGAATTCTTGGGAGGGGAGCGCTGAGTTCTCTTACAAAAATTGTTGAGGAGGGAGCCCAAAGCACCCTGAGTCTTCAGGATCCAGTGTCTATGCTCGGCATGATGTAGGTACGTTGAATTTCTACTGATGTAGGTACGTTGAATTTCTACTGATGTAGGTACGTTGAATTTCTACTGATGTAGGTACGTTGAATTTCTACTGATGTAGGTACGTTGAATTTCTACAGATATACGCATGTACACAGTCTGCATTGCGATAATAAATATTTATGACTCAAAAATAAAAACAAATTTAAAACTCAAAAGAGTGACAAACTGAACACGTTCACAAAAATATAAGGACGGTCGAGAACAATATTTTAAAAGAACGGAGAAAATGCTCGTATCCCATAAAAACGGAACGTATGGTCTTCGTGTCAGAACTCGTAGTCTGGAATGCGCATCGAATGTTGCATCATAATGTTGTTGAGCATTGCTTGGAAGAAGGTTGACCACCTCTACTAGAAATATTTCTTCACGTTATAAGAAAATTCTTCCTCAGGAATGAAATATCAAATATTCAAGCGTCCATAAATCTCACAATGAAAACAGCTCTTTAATACGACACGTATCTTGTCTAGTGATCAGTACGCAAGAGCGATGAATAAAATACACACTGCAATTCAGATTGACCTTTCATTCGTGGGGGGTAAATGGCCACGTCTATGTGAAATTCCTGTACGTAATATTTCTTATAAAAATTTCAGTATTTTTTCCCGTTATTTCCCCCCGTTAGGAGAAATTCCTTTAGAAAATCGTTCCCGACGTACGCCGAAAGAATTCACAGGGTATGTATGTAAAATGTATGAGAGGAATGAATTCAGACGTGTCTTCCGAATTTCAGAAATTCTGTCATTCCGAAATGATTTTTTCTCCCTTTCTTAAGATGACTTTTTTTTTTACTTGAATATATATCAAAGGAGGAAAAAGACTTCGGTCCGTAAAACTTCCATAGCGAGCATAATCTTGTTACATTGCCATTTCTAGCACCAAATGTACCTGATGACAAGAAAATCGCCACAATTTCCTCTCGTCTAGTGTTAAGACAGAGCAGTAGAGAGTAGTGCGGTGCGGTACACGCTTGTTTGTCATGCAAGTGACAAATCTACGCTCTAAGACTATTTCTTAACGCTTTCTTTTTGACACTTTTTTTTATTTATTTTACTTCATTTTTCTACGCGTTTTCCGTTCAGCATCCATTAAATTTATTCTCCATCTGTTACGCCTTAGGAGAAAAATAAAATTAGAGCATGGGAGTTGTTCACTTCTTTTCATTTTTAGGAATCTAATAAGTTCTACACTCAAGATCTTTTTTTTAATGTTTTAGAAAATTAATTATGAAATACAAACTGAAAGATCTTGGTGAGAAATTTAAAGAAAATGCACAAAAAACTGAAGTAATTTCAAGTGACTGACAACCTTCAAATGACCGAACTTAGTGAAAATTGTTTTATTAATTTATTTGAAAGAGGGATTCACACACACATGATTCATATAATCCAAAATTGTTTTATTTTTGTATATGCAACAAGTAAAAAAAAAATGTTATAGCTGAGCTCCTTTGGAGCAATGGTTTCAAAGGCAACAAACAATGTTCAAAAGCGTTTTTCAGATTCGTTTAGTAACTTTATCGCATGCGAAACTGAATTTCTCAAATAGTATGCAAGATATTATCATGAAATGTGTTTCAGATAATATTAGTTGCATGTGTAATGAATTAAGAACTTGGCTATCTGTTCACAATTTAGTATTTTTCATCTGTTTAAAAATAATATTTTGTCGAAATTCACGCGTCATTTCAAGAAAATTGACGTATTCTCCAAAGAATACTCATTAATGTGTGTCTTAAAACTTTTTATTCATTGCACAGACAACCATCATAGTAACATACGGTATCGAAAGTTTTCAGTAGTTTTCAGCGTACAATGTCTGCCGCATGTACTGAAGATAAGCAAATTTCAAAAACATAATATAGAATCAAGGAAACAAATATTTTTTCTAGATATTATGCTGAGGTGAACTCAAAAGAAAAGTCATCTTGTCTCCATCAGGACTCGAACCCAGGCCCTCTTGTAAACCGGACAAGCATGCAACCATATACACCACTAGAGACACGACCCTGCTTTCCTCATTAGAAGCTCTGTGGCATGAGGCGCTAAAGTAGAGGAATTGGTAGCCTCTCTTAATTTCAAGAAATGGCCCCCCAAGCAGCACCTCCTAGAGATAGAAGGCCTCCACACGGTTTGCCAAGTTCATCCTTAAAGTCATCAAGACTATCTAGCAAGTTTGCCAAATGTTGAATCACAGCATCCTATTTCGTTTCTTCTCATTTTGGCGTAGAATCTTCCTGGTTGGCTCACAAATATCGCATGATGATTGGATGTGGGGCATAGAACATAGGTGGAGATAGATTTGGAAGTCTAGGGGACACGATGATGATGTCAATTCCTATATGGACATACATTAGATCCGTCGACTCCGCGTTTGACGCTGGGGGCAATGCCCCTCCCCCCGTATCTCTGCCCATGACATAGAAATCACCAATTCTGAGCCCTATATCACTTCTTTTCCACACAACGATGATACTAGCACGAGCAGGGGATTTTTTCCCCTGAATATTGTGAGGGAAAATGGATTACTTGCTGACGTCACGAGCAGCGTGCGGAGGCCTTCTATCTCTAGGAGGTGCTGCCCCAAGTGGGACGGTAGAGAGAGATGGACGACTTTTTTCTTAGCCCAAGATATCAAGATGAGTTTTGGATGGCATTATATATCTCAGCATAATATCGAGAAAATATGTTTCCTTGATATCTTGGGCTGAGAAAAAAGCCGTCTATATTATATTATATATTATATATATATAATACAGAATGTCCTGAAAGTACATCGAGTTTTTTTAGAAGTTTTACTGGATTTCTTCACTTTCTACCGAATTATTATTAACCTTTCAACGGCCAATGTTCCCAATTGAGAATATTGGTTTTATTAATCACAAAAAAATATTTTTTGTTCATGAAAGCACTCGATTTTTTTCCCTGAAGTTGTGAGATTTCAAACTTGAATTACAAAACCAAAATTTCAAAATCATTTCAACAAATATGCTATCAATTTCATTTTTTTAAATTATATATTTGAGAATAAAATTTATTTTTTTTTGTTTTAGAGACAACATTAATGTCCTTTCCAACGACATGGGCAAGTTCAGCAAACATACAGGGGAATTCATGAATTTTTTGATTGATATGTCTAAACTGATGGATCAAAAGGTCAATCAAGAGAAAAAAATGAATAAATATAAATATGTAAAATCTGAATTTGGCCGGTAAAAGATTAAAACCACTTGTGTTTAGTAAAAACTATGCAATTTTAGAAAAATGTTCCTCGAAGGTAGTCAATCACCTTACAGTTTTCGGATAGCCTATAGGAGAAAAATGTTTAGTAAAGAAAAAACACACACAATTGCGATTATTTCATTTATAATTTAATATTTGTGTTGATGTAAAATCAGTTTTTTGAGCTGGTTTAAAAATTTACACCTAGTGTTTGAAGAATTCTGTTTTTCCCAAAAATTTACAGCTAGTGTTTGAAGAATTCTGTTTTTCCCAGATTGAATTTTTCTTTAGTTATTAACGAAATCCATAAGTCTACTTGATTATTTGCGAAAAATAAGCATAACATCTAACAATGGCAAGCCATTTAAATCTCTTACACCAGCTTTAGAGCGTTTTGTCTTCTAGATATTTAGACAACACAAAAATAATCTTAAAGCCGAAGCGTTATTTGCATGATTATCAATATGGGGCCTCACTTAATGTGAATGCCATTATGAATGTTATCGCATGGGAGCTTTATCATACATTGTTATGGTTGAGTTATATTATGGGATATTAAATATGTGTAATCATCTACTCAAGTTATTGCCACCATAAGCGAAACCTTCCAAGGCATTCAACACAAAAATTTAATCAGGTGTTGTTCGATTGACAGACATAACTAACTGATGAATATTTCTCAAGCGATGCATGCATCTCTTCACATGGTGGAAACAGCGCAATAAGATACCCTGTAGAATAAGTTTAGGGTCGCTCTCATGTGCACATATTATTAACAGCAAGCAAGCATAAACCAAACTGTAACTTGAAATTCAAAATATTATTTGTAGTCTGTGATACCATCATAAACACATGCAAGAGACGGTATATGAAGTTTTTTTTTAATTTTGGACATACTCATCGATCATATTTTATTGAGATAAAGACAGGATATCCGGCCACAATGGTGACCGGTAATAGATTACATTGTTACATTACCTGCCACGACCAAAACCAAATCACACCAGGCAGAATATCAATAATTTGGGATTAAACAATGAACGTATGGCTATCAATTAAAAGTTATTTTTCCACATTTGTAATAGATGAATATAGGGTTGTTTTACGAAGTGTGTGTGTTTTTTCAAAGAAAATAAAAAATCTAAAATTGATTCCAGAAAATTAAAGTGAAATATATATGAAAACTATCAGCAAACAATACGAAAATTTCTCTGAATATATGTTGATGCCAAAGCCCGAAGCTGGCCAGCCCAATCGACCCGGCCAATGTCCGAAATTCGGGCTTTCATCGGGCTTTGGCAGACCCCTATATATATCGATCCCTATGATTCGGGTCATCGATACGTTGACGCATTTGTTTGTGATAATTATGACATTTATAATTTAGCCATAGCTGACATAATTATTATGGTTAGCTATGGCACACCTAACGATCAAAGGAATCTGAATATTGATATCTTAGTGATCTATACATATATATATAGGGATCGACATTTAGGGGCCGGCAAAAGTCCAGCGAATGCCCGAAATTTGAATATTCGACGGATTAATTTGGCCGGCCAATTCACGAAGTGACCAACTTCGGGCTTTGGCAGCAACATATTATAACACTGGAATTTTTTTTTCCGAAAAAAATAATAATTATGGAAGCATAAGAACTAAAATTATTCTATATAGCCCTCACTAAAATGACGAATAAGTGACGTTTGCGATTCTTTATTATAATGAAATACATTTGTATCTTGAAATTTGTATCTTCAAAGATAGTTATAATTGCAATTTATGTTTGTCACTTTTGTACGTAAAATAACGAAGTTTCAATTCAAAAAGATATGAAAAGAGGCGAAAAAATTCAAGAATTTTAATCATGGATATATCCCCGACTTTTACTCAAATATTAAGTAGTAAATGTCATTAAAACTTAATTATTTTAACACGAAAATTTCGAACGCCGATATCTCAGAGAATTCGTATCCGAATGCCACGCAACAGATATTTTCATTACAATAAAGAGTGACAAAAATTTTACTAATTGATGTCTTTTGATTATTAGCCACATGTGAAAAAATTTTATAAATCTTATATATTTTTTAATTATTTCTCTCTTTTTACTGATCATTTGTCACATTTTAATTTGATTTTGTGTGTGTATATCACCGTAGAAATTTTATTTCTTCCAGACACACAAAAGAGTTTACTGATCAATATTCAAAACTGTGAGAGCATACAGGGTGTCCCGTAAGTCCTAATACTGCTATTATTTCATCAACCGTTCGTCGTAGAGATACGGTTCCAATTTTAAAAATGCTCAAAATGTGTTCAAAAATCACACTGTGCCACTTTTAAGAATGAAAATACAGTGTCCCAAAATAAAAAATTCAAATTTTTATTTGATCTCATCTTGTCCTATAAAAATTATTAAAAAGTTGTTGTGTCTTGTCTCTCCTGAGGCCAACAAAAAAATTCATGTTTCCAAGTACACTTTCAATATTCACCGAGATATTTGAATTCAAAATTGTTGAAAAGTAGGGAAGAACAGCATAAATAAGGGAAAGAAGCATTGTCCGTTAGTTTATGCTGTTATTTCCCAAGTGTTCTCCGACTTTTGTGTGAATTCCACTATCTCAGCGAATATTGCACGTAGAACGTGGAATTTTTTTTTTTTGTTGGTCTCAGTAGAGCGAGGCAACAATTTTGTAATTGAGTTTTTTAGAACAGGGTTGTGCGTGTAGAATTCATTCTTTTATTTTGTGATACACTGTATTTTCACTATCAGAACTGGTGCAGGGTGATTGCTGAACGCATTTTGTGCATTTTTAAAAAATTTCTCTACGACAAAGAGGTTGATGAAACGTCCGCATTTGTACTTACATGACACCCTGTATAATACAATATTTTTGGTCACGTCATAAGACGTTATTCTTGCCTATCAAGAAAGTCCTTTTGTGCTCAATGTTTATTTTTTTTATTTTTTTTTTGTAATGAGAGACAAATGATTAGACAAATGAGGCTTTGTGAAGGTGCAGATACTAGATTCCCAGAGTGACTTAAAAGATTTCACATCGAACAAGAAACAGCCGACGGTCACGATATGAATAGCATCGTAATTTAATCTCATCATTCATATACGTATAATTCTTTTCCATAACGTGCAAAAAAAAAAAAAAAAACTAGACAGATTGCATTTTTCATTTTCTTTTTAGCTCGCACGATTTTGACTTAAATGTGATTCACTCGGGTTACACATGAAATGATGTACTGTATATAGATTATGTTAAGGGAATTTTTTTGGTATTTTTAATCTTCTATAATAATCATTCCTGTAGGGAAAAGCAATTATTTGTCTTTAGATTGAATTCTTCTCTGCTATAGAAAAAAAAAAATTACGTTGCGATTCACCACAAATTGAAATTTTCTCAAACGTATCAATTTCTTTCATAGTGAGTGGTTCTTATGAAGTATTATTATTATTATTTTATTTATTTTTTTTTTTTTGAGAATGAGAAATATTTCTTACAAGATTAAATTTTTTCGAGATTTTTTTTAAGATAGATTTTTTTCGAATAAATTTTTGTAGAATAATGGTCAATGGCATTGGATTTCAAAATCTGCTGGATATAATTCGGTTTCATATAGCAAAGATCTAAAATGTGTTGAAATCAGCTATCAGTTCTACACAGTAATGACGGTTTTGTTTTTGCTTCTAAAGGATTTTTTTTCCTACCAATACTGAGTTTACGGGCTGTGTCGCGTTCAAACACTGCCGAAAAATTGGCTAGATTATCCAGTTTTTCCGTCTGTTACGGGGCCGCATATCTTTTAATATGATCAAAATACCTCAAAACTATGTTCTAGTAGAAATACCAATAAACAAATCAATTACAAAAATGTAATTGATATTAGTAATATCTCCATATGGGTTCACATAAAATTCTACTTTCATACTTAGGTTCACCATAAATCATCAAGGAGAGTGCGAGAAACTGCGACCTTAAATACAAATACAAATACAAATACAACGCCACAACAGGCAAATTGCCCAACGAGGTGGCTGACTTAAGAACATCATGGATCCCCGAGCCCCTACCTACTACTGCTACACCACACATGCACCCCCCATGCGACCCCCCCCCCGCGGAACCCCCCAACGAATCGGTAAATGCGGGAATGTGCGTGTACGTGTAGTGCAACCTGACGTATAGTTTGTTTCTGTGTAATGCTTGTTATGTGTAGTGCTGTCATCTGCCCCCAGTTTTACTAACTATGAGTGAAGTGTTATGGTTGAATGATTTACCGTTGTAGGACTGGTGCTCTCTGTGGCGAGACTTTTTAACGGGGAGATCGGCTCGCATTTGCGCCTTGAAGTTGGGAACCACAGAAAACCAACTTCAGCCGACCACCACTGTGGGGTTCGAACCCGGATCCTCGCATCACGAGTCCGGCACTATAACCACTCGACCACCACAGCGGCCGTGTGGTTGCCCAATTCCAGAACTTTCCTCTATAAATACTGGATATCAGTAAATTTTGCCAGAAATTGCCGAAGGGTATGGAAATGTATGGTTGCTACGAATCGCAGTTAGCTAAAATGTACAGTATTTCACGAAAAAAATATTCAAATCATCAGATGACCATATTTCATTGGAAAAATACGGTAAGCTGGAATTTTAAATAATAATCCGTAAAATACTGGGCATCACCAATTGTCATAGAAAAACATTGCCAACAGTATATATGCACAATCACTGATCGTAATTGTAAATTGCTGAAAAATCGCGGGAAAAACTGTAAACGTGAGAAATATGTAAGACAAATATTTTTACTTTTTTGCCATAATTATCGTAATATAATATATGAGCACTCGTGTGTGTGTGTGTGCGTGCGTGCATTAGGAATTTAGTAATATATAAAAAAAAAATCGAAACAACGAAAATTACAAGTATGTCTCGTAATTTTTTCAGAAATTTTTAATTAAATTACTTATTTTATGAATTGGCATATTCAATATGTGTGATTAGTGATTTCAGATTTTTTTATTTTTTTCTAATAATTATTCACACACACACACACATGGAGTCGCACACAATTTCATACCAAATTCTACTTGATGCAATAAGGATTTTTTAATTTCCTTGCGACTTCAATTGATCTTTACCGTGCTGAAATTTTAATAAATTTACTATTTTTTTTACAAGAAAGATTTTGATATCACTTCGAAATCTATTATAGTCTGCATAAGATTTGCTCAGAACTTGATAATTTTTTCCGATGACATTTTATTCCGGGGCGTATTTATAAAGGGGCAGTTGCCCCGGGCCCCTCTCAACAGAGACGGACATCAGGTGCACGTGCCTAGGACATTGCCATACTAATAATTTCGAAGACCCTTTTGATATGCTTTCTTTATATATATTTCATTTAATTTTTTTCCAAAAAATCATGCCTCCCCACCCTCTCAATTTCCAAAATGAAAGCCATGTCTTTACTGTTTGTTCCTCTAAACATGGTTTTGAGTAGGAGCTTACTCTTTCACACGCACATGCATAACATAAATGAGATGCCGTGAAAATTTTAAACTGTAATTGTGTTAGACTTCATCGTGAAAATTTGTAATGGTGATCTATTTCATTCAATACGCTTATTGTGTTAATCAAGACAATTGCGCTGCAGAATTATAATCAAAATCTGTGATGCCACATGTGTAAATCTTCCAAAACTTCTGAATAGGAACTAGAAAAAAAAATCTCATCTCAAAATTGTTCGTGATACTTTATTCATTTGAGGGGTGTCCCTGTGTGTGTGTGTGTGCGAAGTCGATTTTTCAAACATGACTTCAAAAATTATTTCATTCAATTGCAAAAATTAAATTTAAAAAATTTCGTCAACCGGATTAATTTGTTTTTTTTTTTTTCAAAATGAAATTAAAAATTAATGAATTATAGCGCAAACGTGAACAAGAAAAAACAAATTGAACACGATTTTCTCAAATTGCAGTTTTTGAACTCATCCGTAAGATTGAAAAAAAAAACTATGCACTGAAAATTCTGAAATATTTTATAGATATATTTATACGATATGTGTTAGTAAAATAAATTTCAATATCTGATCATTCATTAGAATTTTATGGTTTTTCAAGTTGAAAAAAATCTATAAATTTCAAAAATCTGTGCGAATTCAACATTTAAAAAAAAATACTTCACATCTCGGTTAATTTCTAAAAAAAAAAAAAAGTAGGTTCATTTTACTAATACATGGCGAATAAACATTTCTGCAAAATTTCAGATTTGTTTGAGGCGGCAGTAGTTTATTTTCCGTTTTTTTTAATCTCACGGATGATGAAAAACTGCAATCTTAAAAAATCGTAATAATTCACAACAGTCGTAAAAATTTGAAAATTGCACACACACACACATACACAACAAGAGAGGGTAAAAAAAAACTGGCTTGCTTTCTCGGTTTTTTAGGGCTATATCATTGTTCAGTTTACTTAAACGTCAAACTATATGTTTGGTATACGTTCGGTGAATTTGGCAGAATTTTGAAGTGACGTCATCAATTTTTACAGCGTTATAACTCATTAATTATGGTCAAATCAAAAAACGGAGAACATTTTTCTTTATTAGTTTTTCTCAAGGAATCACGTGTGTAATTACTGGACGGTCGATAGTTATCCCTCTGTATGTTTATGAACTAATAGGGATAAGATAAATTGAAAATTTAAACCATTTTTTGTGTAAATAATAAAGATAGTTTCATTGAAACATGATTTAAGGATTTGAACTTTTTTATGACATAATTAAAATATTCATACAGTAGACATAAATGTGTGAAATGAATGTCAGGTCAAATATTGGAAGAAGCACTAAAAATTTATTAGTTTTCAAAATCCTTTCAATTTCTTGCGGTTTCTGTACGTGAAATTGAGGGAGAACGAGTATTTGTTAATATGTCATATATTGTGTTATCGATGTACCGTATTATTCAATGAATACACAATACAGTAGATGTATATTTTTTGGAACCCCCGCAAATGAATTCCCATCTATTTTCAGCTTCCAAAAAAAAAAAGCTCCCTACTTTGTAATGCAAAAAAGCTATTCTTTGTCAAATCACGTTTTCTACTGCACCACCTCACTCAATTCATTTGAATATCAAAGAATCTCAAACCGTGGTAACGATATTTTTCCACATCAGGACGTTGAGCCAGTTTTCCCATAAGATAACGAAAGATACGTTCCCCACATATATTATTCACATTAACTATGAAATATATCATAAAAAGCTTATACAAGCAACATAGAAACCTATTTTTTCCTTCAACATTTTTATTATTTTCTAATCATTGAATGGCGAGTTTTAACACGGAAGCTATGTGTGGAATCTATCCTTCAAACATAATTTTTTTAACAATCATTCATTTCTAGTCTGAAAAATCTCTAGAGATTCTACTAAATTGTTATCACTATACTGTACGCGTGGAATTTATAAATTTAATCTATAGCATAATACTATGCGAACTCAATCACTAGAAAGAGTTTCTTTTATATGGAAATGGTTTCAAAATCGATTCTGAAATACGGGATCTAGAAGTCTGGACCTGTTTTGAAGGAAAAAAAACGGTTTGAAAAAAGCTATTACAGATAGAGGCAAACAGCTTAAGGGGTCTCCTTACTTTTAACAGGGTAAAAAACTTTCCTATGTAGAAGTATTACTAAAATTTATCCATCGATTTATTTCAAATTTTTACCGCATATATCTGATTGTGTATGCTATCCTATGCCTCCTATGTGCCAGTATTTTACATGTCTGCAATACTTAATGTTTTACAAATTTTCAAAAAAAAAATTCATCAAAGTAGCTTATGTGCATGATAAAATTGCATGAAATCAATGTAATCAAATAAAAAATGATTCAAAATTAAGAAACCTGTTTAGTTCATAAAATGATGAAAAGGATTGAGAAATTTTACGGGTCAATCTTAACTCAAAGTTACATTTTAAATTTTAAAAATTAAAAAAAATAAATTTTCACAGTCCGAGTATTTATAAATCGATCTCAAATATTTTTTGTCATTTTATGAAGTGAACAGTTTCCTTTAATCAATTTTTATTCAATTTTATTGATGTGTTATTTTATCATGCGCGCAAGCTGTTTCTAATGCGGTTTTTTTTTTTTAAATTTGTAAACAATTAAGTATTAGGCATGTAAAATTTTGTACTGGCACATGGGAATAGCATATCCAATGTGATTTATTTAAATCAAAATTTGAAATAAATCGGTTGATAAATGATATTTGTAATAATTATTTCTACATAAAGTTTTTTTTATCATGTTATGAGACCCCATAAAAAATTTGAAAAAGGTTTTAAAGTTTTTTTTTTACTTTACAAAATATCTACACATGCAGCTTTAGTGACGAGGAGGATGTCAAGTCTATATAGCATTTCTTGTCATGTTATTTGTAACATGGGTGTTACAAAGAATAAAGTAAGGATATAGAGAAGTAAAAGATGGAAGCAAAAAAAAAAATCTCTTTTTATATAATTTATTGATTTTATTTCTGTTGGGCTGTTGCAACTAAAGTTTTCAATTGAGTTGATGGATTTTTTTTAATCGCTTCACATCTGTACTTGCATTAAAGTCTGGACATGCTGATAGAGACGAACGGCTTAACGCCGAAGGCAAGGTTTCAAAATTATTTTTACTTCTATTCATTTTACTTGCATTCTTACTTATCTTCTTCGAAACGCACATGTTACAAATATAACATCGAAAGAAATACTCTATAGGTTTGACATCCTCCGAGTCAGTAAAAGTGCAAATGTAGAAATTTTTCAGCAATTAAAAAATATTTAAAACCTTTACTTTCAAATTCTTTAAGCTGTTTGTCTCTATCTTCAACAGTTTTTTTTTAAATATTTTTTTCAAAACAGGTACAAACTGTTGGATCACCCTGCATATTTTCCATACGTGTGAATGTTAACTCGTTTAGTTTTATAAACTATTTTCAATTTTTTTTCTATACGTTTTTGTTTTATGAATGAATTAAAATAGAAACAATATAGAAGAAAACATAATTATCGATTGATCACATTCAATTTTATTTTGGCACAAATATTTTACATGAACATTAATGAAACATGGTGGCTGTTATCCAGAGTTTGGTACACAAAGATGAGATCATCCAGCAGTCAAAAAAGAGATTGTGAAAGTCAGCTCGCTTACATATATGTATATAATATACACAAACATTGAAATGCTGATTATACAGACATTAAATGCAGAAATATAATATAAATGCAAAACATAAAGCATTATTTTTTGTTTTCGATTTTTAATGATGAACTATTTAGATGCGTATGTGCGTTACGATTTTAAAGCATTTGCCATCTATGATGATTCGGTCTTATGATTTTCGGGAAGTTTATTTTAAGCTACATTAATTTCCAATTTTCAAATATGGACGCAATATTGCTGCAATGTTTTTGTTCCAATATTTCTGTATATAAATAGTATATGTATACATAACCGTTCAGTACTTCAAGTATCAGTAAAAATCCGTATCAAAATTAGATTCGATCTCGATCACGATGGTTCCGATATCATTTTTTTTCATTATTTTTCATCATAAAAGCATTTATAGCTAAAGAGGAGCTGCGATTATTGGCACGCAGTAGAAATTTTACCTATACACTTTCCAGTGCTCGATATCTTATTATGACAAGTCGTTTGTAAATGAAATTTCAAATCGTGATTTTTATATACGATACTGAAGTTCATAGAGTGAAAAATCTTTATGAAAAACACGAGCGCAAAGGTTTCTTTTACAAACGACATGATGTAGAATATATATATATATATGTTGCATATACATAAAACCATTTTTTCAATCGAATTATTTCGCATTAGACGGCTTAATTGTAGATGGATGAGAATAATGTTTAAGAAGAGCGATCATCAATAAAAAAAATTATCAAATGAAATCATTTTAAAAATACTCCGGATTAGGATCGGAAAAGGTAATATATTTTCAACCGAAAAAATGGCATCTTGCTTAATTTATGGATGCCACATAATGAATGGCTTTTGACTACTGGTATTGATTTTGTTCACACTAATGATACGGATGAATGATGGTTATTTAGCTAATTAGCATGAAAAATAAAAAATACTCAGTATTCAAAAATCAATAAATTTTTTATTAATTATTGAATTGTTAGGATTAATATTCTTTCACTTTTTTGTTTGTGAAAAATATCTTTTGAAATATGTATAGAATTAAGTATACGAGTGAGAGAGTTCGTAAGTTTAGCAGTATGATAAACAATAGCAATTAGTTAACCATTAATGAAAAGAATAATGTTTATGAATTGTAAAGTTCATCATAGCTTACAAATTGTAGACGTGGATAATTTAAAAAAAAATCTTGCTATATGATTTATCATGTATTGCATTAAATGAAATTAGG
Source organism: Pholcus phalangioides (assembly GCF_987345545.1). NCBI lineage: Eukaryota > Metazoa > Arthropoda > Arachnida > Araneae > Pholcidae > Pholcus > Pholcus phalangioides. Next base: position 60,878,160 of record NW_028301600.1, on the reverse strand, counting down.
AGTGACGTGGAGAACAACATTAACTACACATTTTAAAAACTTCTACAAAAAAAACAATCTTGGGTAGTTTACGTCAGTCCACCAATACTTTATGACTATTTGACTACATAAATTTGCAGGTATATATATACATATATATATGTATACTCGTATTTACATTGCATAGCGTTTCGTAAAAATACAGAAAAAATATACAAACCATATTTATCGGAGAAAAACAAAGATGAAAATAGCATGCGTAAAAAGGTCCACGAAGCCAGCTTCACTGAACTCAATAAAATATACAACGCCGTACACATGGGTTTAACATACATTCGAACAACACGTTGAAAAGCCCTTATACATGCTAATTTGAAAAACAAGAAACTTTGAAATATACAACTCTATTTTTTGACATTTCATCGGGTTATCGACAGCGGAAAACGTCTGGCTGTGTTGAGAATGATTGGTAATTAATGTTTACTAAGGTGATGTTATAACTATAGTGGAGCACGTTAAACATTAACTCAGCCGATCGATTGTAAATGGAGATTCCAAGTCTACGCTTTCTCTGGGTAAACGAGTTTCGTGGAGACAGATTAAGACGTTTTGCGCTTTACATAATAAAACTTTTAAAAGTTCGTCAAAACAGCAGAAAATTGGAGTTTTATCCATTTTGCAATTATTCTAATTCAAAACTTGGTGGAATATCTATAGTGAAATTATATGTATATAAAAAAAAGTATTAAATTTCTTATTTCACTAAAATATCTTCTAAAGTAAGTCCCAATGACGATTATTTTCAATGAAAATTTCATAACAAAATATCATGAGATAATTGCATCTCCACATTAATACAAGAATAAACTATGATTTAGCTTCATAACTTCAGGTTTTTGAAAAGCTGTTAGGAATTTTCATTGACAAAATTTATAAGAAAGCACTTTTTCATTAATATCCAACATATCACAATACTTTTATGAACACTCATCTGATTTCATTTCATACTTCACCAACAATATGGGAAGATGTTTTAACGTTATATGAAAATGCTTAAGAGCAAGACACCAAATAATACCCTTTTGGCTCCAGGCAATATTTTATACCAATATTGACAACAATATACAACAATCAGATCAGAAAATTCTTATGACATTTTTTCTCAAATTGACAAAGTAGAGCTCAGGTGTATTGAATGTCAACCTGTATGAATTATAAACTTGACATCTCTAGAGTCAACGTCTGACGAGGCTGGTGAGCAGGTATTATCTCACTAAATATCTCACACCATGCTTCAATCAGTCGTGAAAACATGGACGCTTCGATTCATGTTTTATCGCTATTCACAGGATAAAGGGAAAAATATTTCATGTTCTCTTCAGAAATATTTTAAAGTGTATACCTGGTAAATACATTATTGAGAAACTGAACTGATTTTGGAGCGAATTAGAATTAACTCTAACTATACCCTGTATGATGAAAAACAATGCACAGTACATTAAGCATTAAATGAATCACGAATGCTGAGTGCCATTGTCAGATTCTGCGGAAGATGCAAGCGAATAATTAGCTGAATCTCTCCGGTAATGCCGATTCAGGGAATTATTGACCATGACATTGTGATGTTGTGGAGATCTAATAGTTGAAATAGCTGAACTTCCCACGCTCATAGCATAATCCGGTTGTTCAGTGAATGACGTCAGTCTAATATTTGTTGCTCGTCCAAAATTTTCGGATTTTCTAGACAATAACGGCTCATCGGTATGGTTACGTTGCATCATTAGTGAATTGTTTGGTTGTCTAAAAAATTTCTTCGGTTGAGGTACCAATGGTGGGGGAACTGCTGTTCTTTGCAGTGACATACTTTTCCACGTAGGTCTATGTATAGTTCCGAGAGCTATGTTCTCAAGACTTGAAGCCCTTTTGTCCCCAAAACTTGCGGCAGAATGCACACCACTCGAAGATTCACTAGTACCTTTTTCAGGAGAAGTGGACGATTCACTAATAGAACCTGATCTTGGTGTTACATCACCATTGTCTCCTCGAGCAACACCAGAATCTGTGCTGCGCGTGCTCGTGGATGGCTGGCGATGTACAGAAACAGGTACACGCAGGTGACCACTAGTGCAACTCTCATGCTCAACTATACCATACAGATCCTGATCTAAGCATCCTTGTGGAGAAGGGAAGTTCTTGTAGCTTGTTTCACGGGAATCAGTTCCAACTCGGGGCCAAAGTCTCTAAAACGGAGGGAACACGGAGTTAGAGATCGAAAAACTGTAACGTTTCATATATTATATATATATATATATATATATATATATATATATATATATACCAATTTTTTTTTTTTTTTGAAAACAACAATAAGAAAATTCCAAAAAGTTATTTCTAAGAAACAATAAAATAAAGGCTAATATAACACTTGATATACTTAGAAATGATATCTAAACAATATTTACCTGTGCCACGTGATCTTCACCGGTTCCGTCTTCTCTAACAACTGTCATATCTCTGAGGGTTGCGTAGTCTCCGTCATCAGAGTCAGATAGCTCTTCAAACTTTACATTTTGCTTCTTAAACCGACCACCACCAGCCTTAGGTGACTTCTTGAGTGATCGGGAGCGTTTGCACGTCGCTGTTGATCCGATGAGCCCGTCTTGAAATATAACTTTGTGTTTTGCACCGGGTGATTTCCTTTGATTTTTGTGCCACGTTCCTCTTTCTCCATCCTTGGGAGGTTGAGATTTCGGTTTCAGCCAATAAATGTCATCATCTTCGGCGGGTGACAAAAGTTTAGGCATTGGTGCTGTAGATTTGTGAACCACAGACAATATGGCTTTTTTAGAATCCCTTTCACGTATTTGATAAGTGTGCCCATGATCAATGACCAGTAAGGGAGCTTCTTGACCTCCTCCTCTGAAGCCATTCAATTGTAGATCAACTGCGGCCGCCATCGAATCGAATGCCCATCGCTGTTTAATAGTTAGAATTAACCACAACACAATCCATAAAAACAAATGTACAATTGTTCCCATTACAGCAGCAAGTATTACACCATCAAGACTTCCACAGTAGACTAAAGTAAAGTCGTACATGAGTGGTCCACCACATACAATGACAGATATCAGACTGAAGAAAGCCAAAAGATGAGGAGCTACACCCCACATTCTGCGAGATTGTTGCTTCCACCTTATTAGATGACACTGTATTCTGGAATCCAGCCACTCTTTGTATTTTTGCAGTCCATAGAAATATAGAGCAGTTCCAGATATTGTTAAAACAGCACTATACAAGAGGAACGATAAAACAGCAAACTTGACATTGAGTAAGAGGGTACTAAACCTAAGTAGAACATCACGAGGTCCACAGACGTGCACTTTGTATAACACGGTGAACCCTATGAAAGTCAATACTTGTTGCACAGCAGTAAGGAACAGATGAAAACTAAATAAGAATCCAAAACATTTGTTGATATTCCAGAAAACTGCAGGATATCTAATGGCGTAGATAAGAAGAGCTAAAATATAGTTTATGAACTCTGAGGAGACAACAGCATTTTCTTCTGTCAATACTTCTGACCGAAGAACAGTTCTTGATGGTTCATCACCTTGCTGTCCCCACACTTCAGTTTCATTGAGGGTTTCAAGAAAACGCAAAGTGACCAATCGATCTCTGTGAGGGACAAGAAAATCCAAGTCTGTGCGCCATATTGTACCTGGCAGAAACAATAACAATATAAATATAACAATCCATTCATGCATTACAATTATAAAACTCTTGAAAAAAACATACATCACCAGCATAATAACAAATAGCACAAGATTTCTTGTGTGTGTGTGGATATTCTTTAGTTAATTTTTTTTTCGCTAGAAATATACATGTAATAAATCCCATAACCAATATATACACCTTAAAAAACATTTAAAGCGAAGAATATTCCACAGATGAATAGAATAAAATGTGAATTGGTAACCTACAACATTTCTAACAACCAGGCCTGATCTAAGGCGGGTATGGCTTGTGCAACTGTATACAGTAAAAATCCACAAGGAACACAAAAATAACCATTAGTGAAGAAAATGCCAACACAGATAATAATAAAAAATTGAAAATTACGCTATTTAATATCTATTTGGTGCCTATTGTAGTTTTGTACACAAAATAAATAAATAAAAAATTAGCGCTTGGATCGACTCTGCTAACAACTCAGTATTAATTTGGAGACGGATATATAGAATACAATCGCATTTGACAAATAGAACGATTCAGTTAAGTCCGAAAATTTAGTTGCTGGATCATGATTACTACATTATTATAAAACTTGGAATCTATACGCTCTGAACCTATCTTCTGAATAACTGTTAATGTGATACATAATGCTCACGGAAGTTCATTATTACTGAAAAAGTTTCTGTGTCAAAACGTAACTGATATCAACGATTCGCTCACCAAAGTTATTCCGTTTAGTAATTATTCAACAAACTATCAACATCTTGCAAGTATGGATTACTAGGCATCGAGTTCCACGATTAACATAACCGGAAATACGTGATTTAAAATGTGGATTCACGAAGCTGTAATTACCTTCATTTCTGAAGCTTGACTTGAATGTGAGAAATTCTCACGTTATCGATTTCGCAATTAAATTCATCGATGCCAAGTCAAATAAAAACGGAGAGAAAAATCTCATTAGATGCTAACACTCATCAAGAAACACCCTAGTTTAATCAAGATATAACCTGCGGATAAAAAAAAAGGTGGGAAAATATGCGTCGAATGCTCCTCACATGAAAATAAATCGACAATTCACCCCCCCCCTCCCCTCCCCAACGTTGTCTCTAGAGATATTTCGAGATTTTCATAGCAAAAGAAAGTTTGTGTCTTAATTAAAATTGGGGAATTTATTTCTTTAATTGCATATTTGGAATTCCGTAGCTAGAAAAAATTTTCTTAGGTAGATAAAAGGGCAGAAAAAAAAGCTAAGATACGAGAGTGAATGTGAGATGAGCAGCATTTTCTAATTGCATTAACTAAAGCATCGCCCACAATAGCCTCATCGAAGTAATTAAAACCCTCGCCTTCATATAAAATCTCAAGCATCATTAACCCTCGAAAATCATTACTATCTTTTCTGCAGCATCACGTCTTTCCCGTGAATGACCATTACGTGAGTATAAAGCCATTTCATCTCATTCCTTCATTTATATGTTACGTCTTCATTTCATACTCGCTTATGAAAACTCACCTCATTAATATGATTGTTATTTACTTATTCCTAATTGTTTATTATTCCTTTTCTACAACAGCATGACAACATGCTATTTTTTCTCAGTCTTTGTTAGCGATCTTTACAAAGATAAAGTAGATAACTTCATTGCTCGTCAAGACTTCTGTGTATTCTCTGTGAAGGGTTTCCTCCCAATTAGGCAACTGAAAAGATTTAATTAGATTACAGTAGGGAACCTTAAGTTGACTTTTTCTTCTTCTTCTTCCTCCTCTTTTTTCCAAGATCTCTTTTATTTGCTTTTTTTCCGGTCGGTACGTGGCCAATAATGTTCATGAATGGGTCTTTTGAACCATCATTCAAGTTCATTGTGAAAAATGGATTACGATCTGCAAGGTCACCATCTTACGTAAGTAGTTTTGCCCTGTCAGTCAGACGAGATAAGAGCTGTCTGTTATCTTTGAGTGATTAGCTTGGGACCCCTTTACCTCATGAAATATTCGCAAAGGGGTAACAAATATTATTGTAAATACATTGATGACACATTTCATTCAACATGTTTGTGAACCGTGGCTTTTGTTTGTACTATATTTGTTTTAAAAAAAAATTACGTGGATGCGCTCAATTTTATTTTTAAGCTCACGAGTATCAAAATTTATAAATTATTTGTATGAATGGCATAAAGTTAAATAGATTGCAATTAAAATCTAAAAAAAATGAGATGGTATTTGACTTAAAAGAAATTCTATACTTATGCTTAGATGGCATATACTGTATTTGGTTTGTCTGCAAATTCTAAAATGAAATGAAAGCGAGGAACAACATGGTCAGTATGCTTTCAAGAATAAAGTTCCATTCCCGGTGGTATAGTGAATCTCTACTTACTCGTAAGCAGCTCGATTTTCAAAACTAAGTTGACAAAAATTACGCGTAATAATTTAACATGCTCACCTTTGCTTAGAAATCCATGCTTTATCAGTTGAGCTTCTATGAGCAGTCTTGGTAAGAGAAGACACATGGAAGCAGTCAAATGTATGAGTGGTGCAACTGGACCACCATGTTTCCAAATTGATTTGACCCACCGGAAGCACCTTCTCCGACGTAAATTCTGGTAAACTACGTTGTCAGGCTCTTCATCTCCAAGTTTATGACCGTCATTAGCATAATTGCCTACTTTCATGAGAGCAGAAATAACAAAGAATGGCATGAGGACAACAGCCGCTCCTATGAATGCTACGTAAGCGTTCAACTCGAAATAGGGCTGAGCTTGAGGTGGCCATGGAAGAGACACGTAACGAGTGAATCTCTTTATGCTGCTTGCAATAATATAGATTTGAAATGCCAAAGCGAGAAAACAATACCAAACTGACCATTGGCTGTTAACTCGAGGTCTTTGGCAAGCAGACCCATGCCGTCTTCTTCCTCTTACATATGAACTTGAATTTGATCCTGCCATGGTCAATTAAAAATATAATTATGCTGAACAGCTTCAGTTCTTTTAGCAACTACTTTGTACACCGCCGAAAAATCTCGATGGGGAACCAAATTGTCCCATAATAGTGGATATTAGTAAGTCACCAGAGATCCTTTTAATATGCTGAGCCTGTAAGTTTCAGCCTAAAAAAATAAGAAAAAGAAAGGCTCTTTCATTTTCTTGACTATCAAATTCAGATTTATAAAAATTTTATCTGACATAACAATTTGAAAATTAATACCGAATCATTCACTTATTCATTCACTAAACAAAACAAAATTACGCAAAGGTCTACAGATCCATATAAAGTTTTTCATTATCTTTTATTTCTCACATCATGGGTTGTATAGTACGATGATGCCATATTCAAGAGGCTGGTGAAAACACAATTCGCCTTGTAAAAAGAGGTGTGCCAGTGTGAGAAAAAAAAACTGCTTCCCTCAGCAGTATTTTTAGTTTTAAAAGTTGAAAAGAGGAAAAGATGGCAGCCGCTGCCACAAGAATTCATTTCTCATCCTCCATAAGACATCTAGTGTAAACAGACAGTTGCCAAATTTACAAGCTAGTGTTGATTTTGTTCTATTGTACTTACCGACTATTTGGAGTGCTATCTGACGTGTCTTGTAACTGTTCGTCGTCAAAAAAGAATACAATGAGCGTAAGTGTCACTCACCTTATACAGAATCCACAAAGTTTCTCTTTGTGTTCCTGTATTTTTTTCCCCCATCTTCATTTGAGAAACCACACATTGGAAGTTTACAGATAATGGCAAAAATAGTGCATACGTGAACTATTATTATATATAAATAAACTGTTCTTTAATTTTTTTTTCGCAATCAGAAAATTCACCAATGTCAGTAAATTTTCTTGCATTAGTTTCGAAGAAAACATTCAACGGTTTCCATCCATTCAAACATAAAAATTAAAATTCAGGGTAAAAAAAGTTCAGTCTATTCCAAATTAACCTTTTAATTGGCAAGCATTAAAATAACAGGAGGAAATTTTTTTTTAAGAAATTGTTTTTTGCTTCTAGAAAAAAAAATGTTCAGCTCCTAAGAAATTTGGCTGGCACCTAAATGTTTTTGCATTTTTCAAGCTCTGGTCCATGTACCAATTTTGGTGTGAAAAAAATCGAAACTTGGATGCCATTACATGACAAAAGAAAAATTGTCGCAGTATTTAAAATAATGTGGGAAGCTGCACTTCAGGGTGCACAGCACACTGCATTTGTAAACTGAAGAGCCACAAAAACTGGTACAGGCATGCGTATGCAAATAAAGAGATATGGAACCAATCAGAGTACGGCGCTGCGGTCGGCAACGCCTATATAACACAACAAGTGTCTGGCATAGTTGTTAGATCGGTTACTGCTGCTACAATGGCAGGTTATCGAGATTTAAGTGAGTTTGAACGTGGTGTTATAGTTGGCGCACGAGAGATGGAACATAGCATCTCTGAGGTAGCGATGAAATTTGGATTTTCACGTACGACCATTTCACGAGTGTACCGTGAATATCGGGAATCCGGTAAAAAATTAAATCTACGACATCGCTGCGGCCGGAAAAAGATCATGCAAGAACGGGACCAACGACGACTGACGAGAATCATTAAACATGACAGACATGCAACCCTTCCGCAAATTGCTGCAGATTTCAATGCTGGGCCATCAACAAGTGTCAACGTGCGAACCATTCAACGAAACATCATCGATATGGGCTTTCGGAGACGAAGGCCCACTCGTGTACCCTTGATGACTGCACGATACAAAGCTTTACGCCTCGCCTGGGCCCGACAACACCCACATTGGACTGTTGAGGACTGGAAACACGTTGCCTGGTCTGACGAGTCTCGGTTTCAATTGCTTCGAGCTGATGGACGTGTACGGGTATGGAGACAACCTCATGAATCCATGGACCCTACATGTCAAAAGGGGACTGTTCAAGCTGGTGGAGGCTCTGTGATGGTATGGGGCGTGTGCAGTTGGCGTGATATGGGACCCCTGATACGTCTAGATACGACTCTGACAGGTGACAGGTACGTAAGCATCCTGTCTGATCACCTTAAGCATTCCGACGGACTTGGACAATTTCAGCAGGACGATGCGACACCCCACACGTCCAGAATTGCTACAAAGTTGCTCCAGGAACACTCTTCTGACTTTAGACACTTCCGCTGGCCACCTAAATCCCCAGACATGAACATTATTGAACATATCTGGGATGCCTTGCAACGTGCTGTTCAGAAGAGATCTCCACCCCCTCTTACTTTTACGGATTTATGGACAGCCCTGCAGGATTCATGGTGTCAATTACCTCCAGCACTACTTCAGACATTAGTTGAGTCCATGCCACGTCGTGTTGTGGCACTTCTGCGGGCTCGCGGGGCCCCTACACGATATTAGGCAGATGGACCAGGCTTACTTTTGGCTCTTCAGTGTATGATTTACATAGATTTGAATAGTATAAAAATTTCATTTATTGTTTGCCCACTTACTTTTCCATCAGTTTGTTGAAGTATTTCAACAATATTTCTCCTTCACACATGGTATTTCCCTCCAAAATGCAAGGGTTGAAAATCGTTCTTGCTTATCTTGTCAAGAAATAAGAGACGTGTAACTTCGAGCCACACATTCTGCTGGTAATTATAGAAACTTAATAAACAGCTTACAAGTAAAAATATATTGTTTAGGAGTTGCTTAGAAGTATCAATGCCGAAAGGACCTAAAAATACACAATGCCTTTATTTGAAAAATATAAGAAACTCGTGTGTTTCGCAACACGGCCAAATAAAGGGTTAACTGACTATAGGTCGCTAGATGTAAGTTTCGCAGGCACTATGGCTCAACACTATAGAAGTTTTATTCATCGCAACAAAGAAAAAATTGAAATTCACCCTCTTTTACTACTGATATATAAAAGGATACCATAAAAGAATAAACTTTTTTTTTGTGTCTTTTACGTACACGGAATGTGAAATAAAGTCAGTATAACTAAATAAATACGTCTGTCTGTAAACTGTGAGTCTGCCCATGATAAAAAAGCCATACCCGACTTTTAGAGTTGGATTGAAATCACAGGGTATATGTGAATTAAATTTTATAAACCTTGTATAAATAACACTAATATATGAATCTATTTCTTAAAATATTTTTTCATTCTATCAATCTTAAACAAAGGATCACGTAAAGTACACTGAAACGAAGTCAGACCTTTTGGGAATTGAAATAGTTATTTATGAAACATTTCTTTGAAAAAAACTAAAAAAACTAAATCATCTAATATAAAGTATCTTCTAATAAATATTACAATTCTTCAGTTTTTTAATTATATCAGGTTCGTTCTTGAAAAAAAGTAAGGCTAAAGTAAGGCAGCTACTAGAAAGCACTAGTATAAATCGGATATTTCATAGTATAGCACATTCTATTGGAATCCCAAGTGCATATTAATAACATGGATTACATCGGCAATACGTACGTCTAATCAAATGATTTGTACGCTTGTATTAATCCGTATATGTCTTATGTATCTTGTCTCCTTTAAACTATACCAACATTCGGCTTTGCTGTTTGGCTACATATTCGAAGCCCTCGTTAGCGCCAACTCTGGACTATAATCCATAGGTATCTGCATTCGTGATTATGAAACGATTCGAGAACTCGAATCAGTAGAGCTGATGAACGCAGATAATGATAGGTGAAGTTCTAAGCAGTTTCTTGGGATTCAAAAGCAGATTAATCCCTGTTCTGATTAGGAGTCGAGATTTGTATCGGAAGTCTTAATAGTTAGACATTTGTCGCGGATTTGATCATTTCGATCATTTTTGTCGCACCACGGTCATTTTCTGCACACGAGGGCTAATTAGACCGGGACCTACAATTTATTGCCGATTCCGAACGGCAGGCTTATTTTTTTTTATACTTATCGAGAGGTTGGTGCGTTAACCCCTCGATGGAGGACTCCCTGCTGTCGCGGATTTTACATCGCACCCCTCATTCACGAAATAAATACGCTTACATCATGTAAACAGATTTAAATTTTATTCTTTAAATTTGAATATTTATTTATTTTTAAATCTGTTAAAGAGGAAATCTGAAAATTTCAATACCACAATTTGCATAGTGGAAGAATTATAAAAGGGCGCGGTAGCCCAGGTCGATAAGATACTCGCCTAAAGTACCAAAGGATGTCCGAAAACTTTCCTGACGCAGGGGTACAACAAAGACGGCAACATGACAGCAGAAAAAATTGCTACCGAAGGGAGTCCCCCATCGAGGGATTAGCGCACCAACCTCTCGATGAGTAGAAAAAAAGAAACCTGCCGTTCGGATTCGGCAATAAATTGTAGGTCCCGGTCTAATTAGCCCTCGTGCGCAGAAAATGACCGTGGAGTGACAAAAAATGATCAAATGAATTAGAAGATACCAGAAACGCTAATGTCAAATTCAATGATACATCCAACCTCCTAGGTGAAAAAGTACAAACCAAGTACTTGTTCCATGACAAATATACATAGTTGACGATCAATAATAATTTTGTCGATTGCGACGACTGTTCCCTGCATTAATGTTCGCTAATATACTGTATATCGATACCAATAAAAAAAATTTAGTTACATTAAGGTTTGGTTTTAGTAAGAAGAAATTATATGCAAATAAAATAATAAAGTAAACATCACTCACAAAAAAAATCTTCACCTGCACAAGTCATGAAACTGCTTTAAAAACCAAAAAAAAATAAATAAATAAATAAATAAAATAAATAAAGGTAAAAAAAATCCGAAGTCGAAAATATCGTATATTCCGGAAATTACGGTACTTTACGAAATTTATCTCAAGAGTTTTCTCAACGTGACGTGAATTTCTTTTTCAGTAACCATTACAAGTGGATTGAATTCCAGCATATTTATTTGTGCCTGTAAATGAAATTACTAGTGTTCATTCTAAAGCGTTTGTATTCTTAAGAGATAGAAACATTTTCTACCTGATTACACTGTGAAAAACTAAAATGACTGCGCAAAAACAAAAACAAAAAATAATTACCAAGCAAACTAGTTCAGAATCGATTTTTTTATTCCGTTTATTCTGTTTTGCAGTCAGAATATTTTTTCTTACGATGCTACAGGCGAGAAAACATCAATTTAAAGCTTTCTAGTAGTACTTTTCTAGTGTGTGTTATCTCACAGTTAATCTCGCAAATAGAATCATTAAGAGGAGCGGGGAGGAAAGAAATATCATTGAAAAAGAACGGTTGGAGTGTCGAGAAAGTTCTCGGATGCAGTTGTTGCGTTATCACACCTCTGGCTCTCGAGATGCGGTGGAAATTCCCTCAGAAAAATCTTTTATTTCACTTGCCACCATGAGCTGTAGCAGGTAAAGCCTGGTATAAGATAAAAAGAATAAAACTAGAGCAGAGAAAGAACGGAGAGAGAACCAATATCGGAATGATCATCAGACCGACAGGATTCACTCCGATGGAAATGCTGCTGCTGGCTGGATAAGGAAAGATTGCGCAGGAGATAGAATGTTGGGCGTGGTGTACGGCATGCGTTCCACCTTCTCCAGTGAAAATGAATAACAAAAATACCGAATTATTCTTGGTGGTGCTCTGTAAGTGTACAGAAATACGCTTATACGAATTTTCTTGAGTGACACGCCCCACAAACAAGTACATAAGTACGTAGAAATAAAAATATGAAGAGAAATGTGGGAAGTGTATATCGCGCGTTTTATTTCTTCTAATTGGATAAGAATATTTATCGAACTGAAAATTGATAGACATGCACGACGGTGGAAACACATCGGATAATATTGATTACAATGTTTTATACAGGATTAAGAGATTGCTAGAAGTTTTTTCATTATTTACTGTTTTTATGTTACTGTTCATTATTTACTGTTTACATTATTTACATTTTATGTTTTTTGTTTTTCTTTGCAGCGTTTAGTTGAAAACACTTGTGGATCCCTTTTTCATGTTTTTTAATGGATAATGGATTTGTCTTTCGCACCCTGAATACTTGATCTATATCAGGGCTTAACAAATCCCATGCGCCAGGTCTCCATGGCTATTAAGAATTGGTCTCTGAAAGTTTTCTATGTGTGGTCGCGGAATTGGAGTCTGAGGACAGCTTAAAATTTTCGAAATCCATGTCAGCGTATCTACTGATATGTAAGGGGGTCACCAAGTCACAGAAATGTGAAAAAAAAGCATTTTGGTTTGTTTTTCTTCTAGAAAAAAAAATGTTCGGCTCCTGAGAAATTTGGATGGTACCTAAATGTTTTTGTAATTTTCAAACTCTGGTCCATTTACCAATTTTGTTGTGAGTCCGATGAACGCTTTAAGGTAGGGAGTGCTCTGAATAGGCAGAATTTGATTACGTTCACCTTGTATTTCATCGTATTCAATCAATATAATGAAGTATATATCATAAAATCATTTACAAAGGGAAGAACAATAATATGACGGGCGACATGACGTGAAGGGGGGGGGGAGGAACGATATATATTTATTCGAATAGGTCCCGAAACCTTGAAATGTCAAAAAGAATAAAAAATTATAATCGAAATTTTCAGAATTCTTTTGCAATACGTGAGGGATTATATTCTAAAATAACTATATACTCTCCATCGGGGATCACGTGCTTGCCATTTCATTGCAAAAAGAGCATTCCTGATCTGATTAATTGAAATTATTTTTCCGTTCACAAAGATCGTGTCAAATCCGAATCTAAGTTGAGTGAAAATAGTTTGTCGTCGTAGTGTATTAGGCCGGTATTACACTATAAAAGTTTTATAAAACTTAAAGATACATCAATGAGCGTATCGCTTACGTTGGAGCGAATGTAAACAATAGACTTATTGGTTATTTTTTGCAAGTTTTGTAAAATATATTTGATCAAACTTTTAAAGTGTAATCCTAACCTTATAATAGGCAAAATCTGTAACTGTACGTATCATTTTCGTGAAATCTGCGGCGGTTATGAAGCCTGATCATCTGTTGCACATGAACAAGCTGTCAGATAGAGCAAGTTAAAGCGTAGTACATGAAACCCTCCGGGTTGCAAAGTGATGATGTCGGAGCTTTCAGTACATGGGTAGGACTGTTGGTTGTACAACGGTTATTCCGACGGTTTCACTTGCAAGGGCAATTACGAATCGATGTTGGTTGGAAGCCGGAGAAGTGCAGGGCCTGATGAAAAGATTTGCACGTTGCTTAGCAACGTTTTCCCCTCTGTCGTTTCTTGAAGACTATTTTCGTTTTTGGAGGTGAAGAGGAAGACCATCAAGATTTCCCTCGGATGATGATGATGATGGTAATCTCAAAGAAAAGCCCTCTTTCTCTTGTCCGCCTTTCTTGTTGACTTGGGCCAAAGAGGGAACCACCTCTCCTTAATGGCACCGTTTTGATTGCCGTAATTTACAACGACGAGGAAATTATGCTAAGTTAGGTAACACCAGGAGAGAGAGGGTGAGCGAACACACTTTCAACTGTTCAGCCACATTTCCAAAGTAATATACCGTTCGAATTAAGAGAAGTCTATGCCTGATAAATTCCAAACCTCGAAACTCAAAAGGGGAAATGTAACGTGGGCTGGCAGTATTAAAATGACTAATCATAAATAGGCTCTTTATCTTTTCTATCATTACGTTAGATTCATCCAAATCAATTTTCGATCAACTGCATTCTTTCAATCCTTTTCATACTAATGTTCCAAATGACATGCAGTCTACGTCAGTTAAAACGACCGGTACGATAAGTTCCAAATTTTTTCCTATTCATTGCATGTTATTTTTCATCCAATATAGCGTACAATGAACACTCTGACCAATACAATTTCCGAGAACCCAGCTCTGCTCCGCCTTTCTTTTCCAAAAAAATGTACAAAATACGTGTTCTTCGTTTGGCAAAAATTGCGTTAGACCTTGCCCCTTGATATTCGAGAATTCGATACCTAGATGCGTGCACGTACTAATTATATACTGTGCAATTTTATTATCATAAATAGGATATCTGATGCACTTTTACTGCAACTGCTTTTATTAGATCAAAATGTGTAATAATTTTTCATTCCGTCCAAATATTGATTCGCTTCAAACGCTTTTTTAATTTAAACGTCCGCATATAACGTATAACGTTCGTTTCCGTGGAACGTAGGGAGTCTTTATAACGAACATCGAATGTGAATAGTAATGAAATTTTGTAATACAGGGTGTTTCAAAAAGAATCATCCGATTTGAAATGCGTATATTACGAAAAATATTGAACGTAGACACTTAAGATTAATTTTTCGAGGGGATTTCTAAGAACTACGTGCGAAACTCTGTCGGATGCGCTGCACATTTTCGTCTAACATGCAAGGACGGCCAGTGGATTTCCCTTTACACAGACAACCCGTGTCTCGGAATTGTTTATACCATCGCCTAATGCTCTGAGCGGTAGGAAGTTCAACACTAGGGTATTGTCGACGTAAAGCACGATGAACAGTTGTTACGGATTTAAGCGGCTCGTAGCACATTCACAGATCACTTATGCAGGCCCGGAATAATGGGGGGGGGGCAGGGGGACAATTGCCCGGGTGGCAAAATTTAGGTGGCGGCGGTTTTAGGTGGAAACAAAGAACACCATATTACAAAATTATCGAATTTTATATGGTCCACAACACATTGCTAGAACACTCAAGTGGCCCGGATACCTTTCCAGATCAGTTGAAGGATCAGTGGAAGATTGAAATCACTAAACTGGCTCTCTAGAGGACTTATCAATAGAGAGAATGTTAGTTCAGGAGCCCACAACTTAGGGAAATGTTTTTTTTTTCGTTTTTGACACACCGGATAAGATGTCATTAAGCATATTTAATATTTTTATAGAGAGTGGTTGATGATGTGCTCATCATTCGAACCACCTCCCCCCTTGTCATCAAAAGTCAGAAAACCCGAAAACCTCTGCCCCTCATCGATGCTGACGTAATACTTGAATGACCCCTTGTGAATAAATGGAATAGCTTACCCGGTAAGCTTTTCCATTAGGGGGGGGGGGGAGTAAACTCAGCACATTTGACACCTTTGAAAAGAAATAGGAAAACATATTGGGGTAAATCGAGAAGCTATCCATTCTTAGATAAGACAACCATAAACATTTTTTATGGGCATTGTATTGTATTTTACCATGTATACATAGTTTTTAGTTCTTATAATTTCATTTTTAAAGGGGGGTTGCTGTATTTTAGAAATATATGACATCTCCATATCTGTTATGAGCATCTTTTTCTCAGCCACCTCGTTGAGCATTTTGCCTGTTATGGCCTTGTATTTAAATTTAAAACAATATTTACAGAAATAACTTGAAAAGATATGATCACAATATGATTTTAATCACGTATATGCCGTCTAAAATTGTCTTTCTATTTTTATCTCACTTAAAATCTCTCAATTTCTCATCGATATTTAAGGCCGGGATTACACTATAGATGTTTAATAAAACACCTTTTACAAAACTTGAAAAAATCAACCATTAAGAATGCATAACCTGCATTCGCTCGAATGTAACCGATACGCTTATTGGTTGCATAAATTGTATTTCGAATTTTAATACTCTAATATCTCAAAGCTCATAAATAAATCGAAACCGCAAAATCAACTAGTGTTTGATTATAAACACAGAGAGTTGAGCAAATCTTCTAAATGAAGTTAATTTGAATAGTTCAAGACACACAGAATTAAGATTTATAGAATCAGTATCAGTCAAACAACCATCTTCAGAGACATTTTTCTAGAAATAACATATGCAGCACCATATAAATACGATGGTAAAGTTCCGAAATAATACTATCTACGAATTTTGACCCTTAAAAACCAACGCTATAAGTGAATCTTCAAAAAATATTATCTAGTGTTCTTATAGCACGCTCAACAAAGCCTTAAAGATGAAAAAAGAAAATAGGCCTTTATTGAAGCTCCCTTTCTAAAGGATCAACGAGGTGAAGAAAAAGGTCAAGTAAATTAAATGAATAAATACTACGCTGGAGCTTTACGATGTTTTCGGCGATCAACATCATGAAAGACGGGAAATAAAATTTATAAATAAAAAAAAACCACGTGATTACGTGGAATGACGTTAGAAAATGAAATTAAGGAGCTTTTTTTCCCCTCGGCTTTGGATCGTTTATCAGCGCCATGGGAAGAAAAGAACAAGAGATCCATCAATTAGATTTTCGTAATTTCATTGAGAAAATAACAGCTTTTTTTATTCCGTTTCAACACTTGTCATTGACAAAAACACAGAGAAAAAAACCGAAATGTGAGAAAACAAACGCACTAGCACATTTGCAAAACGAATCGCATTAAATAAAAACATTTTCAACATCATTATATGCGATGCATTCTATAGAAAAATATTTCCCACCCTAACGTTTTAACCAGAAAATGTGTAATATGCATTGTTTTTGCCCGAGGCTAAAAAATAATCCATGATATTTCGAGGTGATTTCAAATATTTGCTGGAACGAAAAATAAAATTGCGAGTGAAAAAATAAAATAAAATAAATAATAATACTGGAAGAAAATCGATTTTTTCCTATTTTCCCAGGTTTAAAAAGTTTTTTTTTACTCTACTGAGCCGAGGCAAAAGTATTTTTCCTCATCCATAGGTTTTGCTGATAACGGAGGGTTGCTAACTCAGCCAACTGGAAACCTCCTCGAATGGGGAGAAATAAGAAAAAAAAAAAGTTGTGGAATGTTAATAATTTATTTGGTGTGGGAAATTTTATTTTTTTCAAGTTTTTTTTTTTTTCCACACTGTGAATTGATGATGCTCCACCCAGCCTGATTCTATGACTCTATAGGTGAGCTACCAACTTCGTGTACCCCACTTTCCTCAATACTGCGGCTTTATTCCCAGTAAATGATGAGAAAAATGCGTGACCACACCCTTGACCACGCACTACAGGTTAATCAATATATTCTAATTCATATTCAGCCAAAGTTATAAAAACAGTATGTAAGAGGTGTGAGTAAAACAAGTTGGACAATTCAGCGTTAACCAACAGTATGGTCGATATCAAAGTTTGTAAGCGTTCTATTCAAACAATGCGCTGAATGGTTCCATAACTAAAAGCATTAATTATAAAATTGTCCGATAAAATACGCTTTTACAGTGACATCCATAAAAAAGAAATATAATACTAAAGATCATATGAATATAAACAGGATGTTAAATCATATCCTTATACGCCCTTCATATTTTGAACCGTTGGCGATAGCAGCTTACTTTGGATTAGAAAAATCTATTAAAATAATATGCTCATTTTAGAAATGTATTTCTTTTCTTATATGTAACTAGATACAAAATTGAATTATTTATACGGTCCTCTTGTCTTCCAGTTTTTGTTTAGAAAGTTGTTGCCCTGTCTCTCTTCTGAGCCAACAAAAGAAATTAACTCTCTAAGTGCAATATTAGTAGAGATATTTGAGTTCAAAAAGAGCTGAAAATGAAAGAAATATCAGCATAGAATGAGCTTGTCTCTTTTTTATTTGGCTGAGTAGAGACAGAGCAACAATTTTTTATATGAAGGTTAAAGTCTCATATAAAAATTTAAATTTTGTATCTCAATACATATACTACTAATCCATACATGCACCTCGTCCATATTCCTGTGCGGAACTTCTAACGAATTGCTATATGTTGGAATGTGCGTGTCCGTGTTGTGAACCTAATGTGAAGCTTGTTTCCGTGCAATGCTTGCTATAGTGCTGCCATCTGCCTCCTATTTTTCGAACTATGAGTGAAGTGTAATGATTAAAGATTTTTACTGTTACAGGCCTGTTACTCTCTGTGGCGAGACTTTTTAATGGGGAGATCGGCTTGTATTCGCACCTCGAAGTTGGGAACCACAGAAAACCAACTTCAGCCGACCACAACTGCGGCGACGGTGGGATTTGTCGATGCATATACGGCTCGTAGTAAAATAAATGATTTCACCAAAAACGAGCATGTCATTTACATCTTTTTTCTAATTGGAAAGATTGTTTCTATCAGCAACGGTTCAAAGGATAAAAGGTCTATAAGTATATGAGACTTTACATCCTGTATATCAATGCTCCTCAAACTTTTATCTCTCACGGCTTCCTTACCCTAATCAACACGTATCCGCGGACCAAGAAAAAATATCGTTGTAGAGGGTTTATCGTTAGATCGAGAGATACACTGTCTCATCAGCCGCCGCCAATTTTATTCTGTTTTGGCGTCTCCTTATGAACTGGCGTTGTTAGCGCTCCGGTAAAATGCTAGTTGTTTGCTCCTGTAGAGTAATTTCTCACGCATCACTTTTGTGTACTGCACAGAAAATAGCTTCACGCAACATTAGCACTTTGGTGGGTTAGATAATGCAAAATACTAATGTTATATAAAGCACCCTAGAAAGAAAAAATTGATGAGGAATTTGAAAATATATCGATGGTGATTGTGAGTTAAATATAAATAATATCGTTGTAGCGTTTTCGAAATGTCACCAAAAATATCTTTATAGAGAGGTTTATTGTAGTAAAGGATATCGTAGTATCGAAGGAGTTTAACATTAGACTAAAAACAACTTGAAAAAGGATTTGAAATATCAGTTATAACAATATATCGTAATATCGAATGTCATTGTAGCGAGGTTCTAAAAAGCGTCGTCGAATATGCATATAAAATTCACGCGATGGTAAGAACGATTTCCGGTTGCTACATACAATTTCGAATTCTATTCTATTATTCAGAATGGACAAAATATAATCCTTGGTATTTAAAGAATAGAATATGTAATTATGTGTATTATACATAAAAGTGTGAAGATTGTGTGTGTTTCAAAAGGCTGTTTTATACGAACGACTCATCGAGTCTGTAACGGGATAATACAAATTATAATATCGCAAGAACACTTTCACGCAAATTTTGCATCCGTGTCTTTTAGCTAAACAATGCCACGCCTTATCAAGTAGGTAATATAAGGTTCGGTAGGTAATTCACTCGAATACCGAGCAACAAGTCAATATCGTGGGACAGCAGCACGGCAACAATAAGATGGAAAGAAGTTCAAGAAGCTGCAGCAGCACATCGCCATCACCGAACAAAGAGACCATCTCATGATAATCTAAAACAGCCTACAAACCGAAACAGGGCCTCACGTCAACTAATCTCGCGTGACCGGAAACGCTCAGGAATCTTTCTCTGCGAAGCCATAACAATTGGACAATGGAAACACAGCACTCAGTCCATGATATGCTGTTTAACTTTTGCTGCCTTCACGATTGACTGCTTAGGAGACGAATCCTGCTAATGTTGCGGAACGACCAACAAATACTCTTGTACATAATTTCACTATACACGATGTGTCAGTATTCAGCGCTAAAGCTTTGCTGCTTGGAGCTGATCCAATCTCGTGAAATGCGGTTGGGAAATATCCACTAGAAGATATGATATGACACATTAATGTAAATTTAGTACTCGAACGGAGGTCCTTGCGTGTTTATTTATTAGATAATTGTACAGTACTTTCATGCGTGATAATGAAAGGATACATTTCCATCATTATAGTAGCCCGGATAACGGAATATAATATAAATTGGAGTCCTATTCATGAGATAATAAGTATCAATAGCAGCATTGACTAACTGAATTTTTTTATTGAAGTGTTACGTGAATTTTTCTTGGATGATCTTCACGAGTTGATTTCTTCACACTACCGTATTATAAACACGATATTTTTCTTCTTTTTTTTCGATGCTTTTAGTTTTAAGTTACTTTTCAGGAGTCACATTGATCAAAATTTATGGTAGATTTCTAAAGTGGGTTAAAGGGGCTCAACAATGAAATATGCTTCTGAAAGTTTCGTAGCAATAATGATTGATGTTATTGTGTAGAGCAGGATGGACAAATCGGAGAATAGTTGAATTGTCGGCCAAATTTTTAGGAGCCAAGAATTTCGGCTTTCCAAAAAACTGTCGAAACTTTTTTCAGAACTTCGTTCATTCCTTTTCGTGTTTGTAGAGTAGTCAAGAAAGTCATAATTTCCAAAAATAGTTGTCCTGTAACAATAATTTAGTAATCGCTAGAGCAGAAGTCTTCAACTTTTTTCTTGTCACGAGCACTACTTGCACCTATCATCAAAAAAAGAGCACCCTTACAGCAAGTTTGATATACGAATGCATGAAATCAGAGTAATTTATATCCTTGAATGCAATTTGCACAAGGTGTATAATTGGACAATGATCAGGCGCGAGCACGAAATCGGACACGAACATCGAACACTTTAGGTGCTTCAGGGAGAACCGTGGTGCTCGAGAGCAACGGGTTGAAGATACCTGCACTACAGCTTCGATTACATGCACTGAAATTGTGGCGAAAAACGCTCCGAAAATATGCAAATCTGCTATAAAAATACCAAAATATACACTAAAGAGTCACTAAAAATTCCAAACATTCTTCAAAACTGCGAAAAAGTATGCGTTAAATACTCGCAAAAAGCAAACAAACAAACATGTTTTTGAAAGGTGTATTTTCTATTTTTAACGTGTATTTATTCACAAAAGAAATTCTCGCGTGCAAATAAGTTTCACATTTTTTTATTCGAGAATTTCTAGTGAGGTGGCCAGTAGCTGCTTACAAATAAGAAAAAAAAATTATTCTAAACAGACATGAAGTACGTGCACACCAGTAACATTAAGTTCTACATTAAGAAAAAAAAACCGTCAAAAATTTTAATTGTAGCTTTCCACAACAAGGGTGAAATAAGATGATTCTACACCCGACCCTAAGAGCTTGAGTAATGGATGCCAGCAAAGGCTATACAAACTTCTTTAATTTAATTCACTAAATTCGTCTCTCTCTATAAATGTTATTTATTTTTTATCTAGGGAAGATACAAACATTTTACTGCCGATCATTGTTGATTTACAGGAAAAACCGATTGTTATGCGCATATAATGAGCAATATTCATTTGAAAAATGTGATTGTGCTTTCGTAAAACTTCAAAAATATGAACTAAAAAATCCATCATTTTATGCATTTACGTGCATCAGCACTGAAAAAGGAAAACTATGCAAATACATATGCACGTATGCATTTGCATATATAATTCAGACTTTAGAAATAGCACACATAAGAATTTATAGGCACCGAAGGCGATTTTTCAGTTGTCATGGCGAGCTAGCGCCTGGGATTTGCCGAGCCCTGATGTAGAGTAACCACGTGATCCGTATTTTATGGGACATAATATTTTTCCATCATATTATTCCAATATTTTCATTCTATTAAAAATATTTGATAAAACTAACTAACTTTTTTTTTGAACCGTGAATTGGCGATTTGAAAGCAAATTATGTATCGTTAGCTTATTATTAGGCAACTGAGATCATAAAAAAATGAATGTACTGCGTACCATTGCATACTACCAGGAAAAGATGAAGCAACTTTAATGCATGTATATAATTTACATCTATTGCCCTTAATCTATTTTATATTTGATTCTCCAATTTTTTTATTCGGCCGTATATGAATTTAATTGAATTGTTTACCCTCACTGATTGACAGCGATGGTAAAGATTATAATAATATGTTCACCCTCAAGTTTCTAATTAATGGATATTTCGCCGCTAGAATTCGTAAAAAGAAAATAATGATTCGAAATATTAAGGGGAAAAAGACTACATATTGCTATTTGAAATGAACGCAGAAACCGAAGAGACGTTGACCTTTTAGTTCCTACATTTTTTTAGCATCGTGGTCACTGAGAATTGATTTTTTTCCCGGCTTGCAGGAATCCTTCACGGAAATATAGTGGAAGCTTTATAATGTTTTGCTTTTCGTCTCTCGTTGCATGCACACAAGCACTTCAAGTTCCTTTTCTCGTTTCCTTTCCTTCCAACACCACTCCAAAAAGCATCATCAACAGCAGAGGACAGTGGATCGATTTCGCCCTTTTCCACCAATAGCAGAAAGCGAATTTCGTGTGTTGGGTGGTGAGGCCCCACGCAAATCCCCTCAGCACACAACCAACCACCAGCAGCCCCAGGGCTCGAAATGTCCCCCGAGGGCCAAAGACTCTCTCTCACTCATCTCCTTCTATATCACAAGTGCCCCTTTTTTTTCCCATCTCCTCCTCCAAGCACAGGCTACTAGCATTGTCACCTGCTCCTGTCGAACATCAAATCCAATGATTGAATTTGGGAATACGCCTTACCGATTTTATTTTAATTGCGTATCTTCCTGACCGTGAACAGACATTTTTTTTATCCTCCCCGACCAAATCAGTGCTTTGAGGAGAAAGCTGAGGTAATAAACCAAGTGGCACCAAAAACTAGCTCCTATAGAAACGATCATATATCACTCGCTACCACCGTTTGTTATCTAACGAAAAGCAGTATTCAAATCGTCCATTCATTATTATTCAAAAAAAATTGATGAATGAACGTTATTTCGTTCGAACGAACAAAATCTTTAATTGGTATTCTAACCAGAGTATTCCACGCTATGCAGCTGTTGATAGCAGTTTGTACTGCACAGAATTTTACTACTCGTGTCACGCTACTTGAAGCTTGTGCTAGAAGCAGTTGCAACAGCTTGCTGTAAAGGTAGTGAACTGGAATCAAAACTCGACAACCATACGAAGCACGGCTGTTTGAGAAGTCCAGTACACGTATGTCTTTTAATTAATGAACGACTATCTGAAGCCTCAACTAATGTAGATATTTTGTATTATCGGGTCGTTACTAGGCACTTATGTAACTACAGTAGACATCTATTAACTGACCTAACTTGAACCATGGCTGAACCGAAATTTTAGAACATTTTTTCTAAAAATGTTCTAAAATTAATTGCGCGCGTATTATATACTGAATATGTTAGATACACTAGAGCCCCGTTCACATGTTCACATGTGAAAATATTGCGGTAGCATTGGGAGTTCTAGCATCCGTTTGACGACTTTTTTCTTTCGTAAGGAAAGAAATGGAGAGCACAGTCATCGGTAAAAATTCTTGAAGCAGGTTTGAAACCCGCTTCAAGATTTCCCATGTGAACGGAGCTTTAAATAAAGATATATTACACCAGAACTTGACAAAAGTGCCAGGTCACCATGGTGACTGAAAAATTCGCATTCACGCCTCAAATTTTCTATGTGTGGTTACAAAATTCGAGTCAAGACAACTATATTTTTTTGGAACTCATATCAGCGTATCTACCAACATGCAGAAGGGATTGCTATATCCTAAAAAAAACCTGAAAGAAACATAATTTTCTAACCAGTTTTTCTCGATAAAAAAATTGATTCCTAAAAAAATTCTGGTGCCTTGATTTTTCTGTGATTTTTCAAGCACAGCCCCACATCAAACGTATAATACTTAATAAAAACTTATTAAGTATTATTACGTACGTATAAAAACTTAAATATTAGGCTAATAAATTGCAACCAAACTTAAGAGATGATGTCTTTTAGCGTGAATAGGAATTTGTAGCATGTGCTTTGAATAAGAAAGTAAAATAATATGAACTTGTGTGCAACATCAAGTAAGAAACAAGATTTTTTAAAGCCGGTGTAAGAAAAATTTTAAAGTACGGCTCGTTACGAGGGATACATTCTCCCTTTTCGTGTTCGTATTTCAATGCTTCAATGTTAAAAAAATCTATAAAATTCACTTCAAATTTAAAGCTTTCAATTACTAAAAATTTTTAATGACCAGTATAATGAAGCTATTCAAAAAAAGTTCAATAAATTTTAAGAATCGAATTTAGATTATTTTTATGGATTCGGTGAATTAAAAATCTGTATAAAATGTTTTATTTTTGTTGCATTTATGCGAAAAACTTTTCTTTATTTCATTGAATATCACTAATATCGATCGTAAAATAATACTAAAGTATTTAATTTTTAAAACACTAGGTGGGAGGGAGGGGGGGTTAAAGTTTATTGACATCGAAAATATTTAAGAAATAAAAAAAAAGGATCCGAAAGCACATTGAATTTTCCATGATGGAAGGTGGTTCCCGAACATTATCCAACCAGTAAAAAGGACAAAAGCGACCGTAATTTAAAAGCGAGCGGTAATTTAAAACTTTACCAAAGATATAAAATGATCCCGTAAAAGGGGGAAAATTGATGTGAGCGTGTATCTATCTCTCTCCTTTTCTAGAACCCCTTAGTTTTCTGATCGATCGATCAGAAATATCGATCTCCGATACACTACACTCCCACAACATTGTTGGAAAAGAGGGGTATCGCCCTCTATATACATGGTATTTAGAGAGAGGGAATATATATACGAGAAAAAAAATCAGTTCTTGTGTGAAAGTTCTATACGCCAGCCATTTCGACAATTTGAGCCTTTCGGATCTCAGAGACAAACGAAAGCTGGCGTTTGTTCACCTGAAATGGTGGCTCTTCGTTACGAACCAAAGCAGCAGCTTGGAAATTCTATTGATCGGAATTATTCCTACCGTGATGGTCGCGTATAATCGATGATACGAATCCTTACCGTTCCAGACGAAGCCTCTTGTACAGTCAATTCAGTTCTTTTTTTTCTGTTTCCCTTTACTTATCCATTCTATATTTATTTATCTCGCGGTTGGCTTACCTTCTCATTAGGCGATCCTTCCAAGATCCTTTCACAAAACACTCGGTGGATTGCCCATCCACCCATACATTTCATGGGAGGAAAATAAATGGTGACAAAGCTAACAAATAACTGTTCTTTCCGTACACAGATGCGGGGTTTTTTTTTGTTTTGTTGATAATGCATTTGATGTTATTGTGACGCGGATTTCGCGAGACACCGAATAAAGTAAATATTGAACAGCTCGAGATATGGTGCGAGACTAAATAAATACCTTTTTTTTCTACTTCAAGATTCTTTTCTTTGCTCAATAATAATAACAGTATTTGAGAGTCAACGGGTTTTCCCACATTAAATGCTAAGGAAGCAGATTTTATTCGCCAAAGTAATTTTTTTTTCATATTTTTTTTTCTTGAAATCATATTACCTTAGAGATTGTTTGTCTCTTGAGCACAAAGCATTATATATGTATATAAAATTAATGCTGATGTATTTGAAAAATTACCATTTAAATAATCATATCGAGCATGGCCCAAGCTAGAGGGGGGAGGTAAATTTAGGGGGGTTCAGGTGGTAACAAAGAACACCGTTATAAAATAATCGAATTTTAAAGTTGTAGGGGGGGGGGGTGTGGCAGAAAACCATGTTTGCCCCGGGCGGCAAAAATCCTAGTTACGGCTCTGGCATCAAGTCGAAATAAAAATTTAATCATTAGCTATTTTACCTAAAAAAATAAGATAATGCCTTATAAATATTTTTGTAGAATATGGTTTCACACTCCTATGAATAACTTATGGCATGATTGTCAAAACCTTTTGTTTAGAGACAATTTATTGTGTGTGATCAAAAAGAAAGTTAAGAAAGGCTGCAGAAAAAATGAACAGTACACTTTATAAAAAAGCTGAATATAGTGTTTTGCACAGCGCAGTGTCAGTTCATGATAACTGAATCACATCATGTATGATAACTGAATCTCATCATGTATGATAACTGAATCTCATCATGTATGATAACTGAATCTCATCATGTATGATAACTGAATCTCATCATGTATGATAACTGAATCTCATCATGTATGATAACTGAATCTCATCATGTATGATAACTGAATCTCATCATGTATGATAACTGAATCTCATCATGTATGATAACTGAATCTCATCATGTATGATAACTGTTTATGAATACAATGTTTTGGACCGATTTTATCGGAGAAAAATACTTGGCACCCCTAACTGTTTTCGATTTGTCAAGCCCTGCATTCAGCAGGGGTCTTTGATCTCATTACTGATTGAGTTCTTTTAGCATGGTGCCACCATTACCACTCGCTGAAAGATATCACTCGCTATATCACACCGTCTGCATAGTGCCGTGAATAGCAAAAATTATGGAACGTTGAGTGCGGGTGTTGTGTTTTTGCACGATAATGCCTATCCATATAGCTCCCAGAAAACAACCAATCTTCTAACCAAATTTTGCTGGGAGAAGTGCTGGAAAACTCGCTCTATAGTCCGGACCTGTTGTTCTCTGCATATGCTTCTCACATGTGTTTTTCCCATCCTTCCTAAATAGCAACTGAAAGAACGGAGGTTTGTTTTGAACAATGAGGTAGAGGACAATTTTAGACATTGGAAAAGATCAGTTGCTCTCACAGTCAAGGCATTGTTTGAGAAGGACAGGCAACGGCTTGCAAAACAGTGGGATTCCTGCCTTTAGATCAAAATCAGTTACCTCTAACTGATAAGTATATTCTTGCGTCAGGCATTCTCTCATCTTTCTTTGATCAAGTAGTATGCAATATGGCTTAGACCTACATATATTGGGATAAAAAACTCTTTGCCATGGATCCTACTAAGTTTCTTCAGAAACAATTTCTAATATCAACGCCTGTCGTTCCAGTAAAAAGTCTTATTTATTGTTCTTATATAGCATTCTTCTTGCTCAGTAGTAAAATTGTCTCCTGAAACGACGTTATCTTTCCGTGTTCCCAATTTCTGACGCAAGTCGCAAATAACGAACTAGATTTCCTTATTAAAGAGAAACTTCCTAGAAGAAAGGCAATTTTTTTTGTCGATATAAAATATTCTTACGTGACGATACATCTAGATCAACACACAACAACTACTAATATTTTCGTGTATCGTAGTTTTACGAGCTACTGCTACATGAACTAGGTGTTGAATTTCTTATATGTAGGATTTTATTATTTTAGATGATAATGGAAACTAAACATGTAAAGACACTAAAAAGTCGTTTTTCGATGTGATTTCTCGACTACATCTTGAATATAAAACAGATAACAAATCTCAAGGAGAGATTGGTTGGAAACTAACTAAGATTTTATAAAAAAAAAAAGTTCACATTTCAAAAATATATATTCTCTCTGGAATATATAGAAGACAGCTCTCAGGGAGATATATATATCTATATATAGATTTGAATTTAAAATAGACAGTTAATCTGGCGCGGTAGACAGACGTAATGCTGTGCACCGTAAATGCTGTAGCTACAATTATCAAGTTTTCGTTTTTCGAATCGGTTAAAAAAAACCAACAATGGTATCATTGAAGACAGACAAACAGTACGAGACCAGAATCTATTATTGATTATCTGAAAAACGAGTCACATATCGCGTGTGTATACCACACTAGCTGTGGAACCTCTGAAAAAAACCGAAAATATTCTATTGGTATTGTATCGTCAACACTTTTGTCTTTCATTTGCGTAAATATCCTCAGGGAAGAATCTTTTAAGAAAATATACAAACGCTTCGGATTAAGTCGAGAAACACACGTATGCATAATTTGTGTGCCGAAAAGAAAGTTTTTGCGAAGATCTTAAGTGTGGGTGCATCAAAAATGTAACAGAAACAATACCATTTTCAAAAAGTGCTTATAAAAATGTAAGAATCGAAATTCACCAATTTCTTTTGATTCTCAAGGAGTAAAATGGTACGAGCGAAACGCACCTTGTAATCTTCTATCAAAATAAAATACCTCGTCGATAAATTTCAGTATCTAAATGTGAATCTAAAAATGTTAATTATCCATAATTTTAAAAGATACGCATGAGACTACAGTGCACTCAAACCATGTGGTTATTATGGATATTATATCGATCGCTTTATTTTCAAAATATATTTCTTAGCACTAACCGAATCATTATTGCTAACTCTGTAGTTCGTCCGTCATAGTAAGTTATATAATTTTTCTCTGTATATTTTCTTTCTGTTCTTCATAAACTGTGTCTCATGCTGGTTGTATATATGTTACGGTAAATGTCATAAAAATCCGGTTACCATAATCCCAGCTCGTATTCACACATACAAGCTGGAATCGTCTATGAGTTACTTAAATTTACCGGTCATTCGGCTCAAACTTCAGTCTGGGTCCTAGACTCTAGGATGATGGATTCGATCGGTGGTATCGATTATGTTTAAAAATAGATACATGTGAAGACAGCCAACATTACAAAATGTAGATAATAATTTATACGTTTTTATCCTTATAACATTTATTTTCATTTAATTTAGTTTTTATGGCAAAATATGTGTAGTGCACCCATCACGTACGGGCGGTACTGAGAGATGGTCGAATGTAAGCAATATTTCTGCATAATTTCTCCCATATTCATCAAGCTTACCAACTTCATTCGGGAATTATTCATGATCACCGATAAAAATGATAAATGTAGGAAAGTTTATCGAACTTACCGAAATGATTGGTGATTGTGCAAATAACCCGCGATTATAGATAATCTCTCTCACTGATTTATCACATTTACCGTGACATATACATTACTCCAGGTCTTGACAAATACTCCGAACGTCTGATCACTATAGCGACCAAAATATTGGTATTGGTGCCAAAATAAAGCTTTTTATGTGTGGTTACTAAACTGGAATCTGAGGACAACACAATTTTTTTTCTAATTTATATCAGCGTATCAATCAATTCCGAAGAAGGCCACTATATAATTGAAAAGTCGAAAGAAACATTATTTTTGACCTGTTTTTCTTGAAAAAAGTATTTAGCTCTCCTAAAACATTGTTTTGACGTATAGACTTTTCTGCGATTTGTGTCAAGCCCTGTATTATTCCACTATTAAAATGAATAATTATAAATATTATTATTTGACATTAAAATCTTGTGAATTCTCAAAATTTTAATATAATTAGTATTGACCATATTTGTAAGTCGATTATAATTCCGTCGAATTTCGTCCTCGATATGTATTGGGGATTTCGAAGAGTGATTTACTGGATTTTATTGATGAAGGAAAGGAAGACAGCTTGATAATGCCCTTGGACAAACGTTCTTATCTTCTGTTAGTCCTTGAACTCGAGACAGAATAATGCTCCATCGATTTCCATCAGTCTGGTGTTTTCGCTTTTCATGTGAAATTAGATACCCAAAAACTATCAAGAAAATTATTTTGCTTGGTCATTTGTCCTAGTTAGACCAAAGCTGAAGATGTTTCGAGACGTTGAGTCCGAGACATTGTTAAATAATGTCAAAGGTCGGTGATAAATCAGAGTCGGTCCTTATTTGATAAAAATCGATTCGTGAAACGTCAAATGAACTATTTAGTAAGTTTTTGTTGGTTGAAAGCATGGAATGTTACACTGATCAATATGGTCTTGCGATTGACCGTTGGTTTAAGAATTTAAGGCCAATGCCTACCTTCAAATGACGAATTTCACAAAAAAAATTGAAATCGTTTTTATATGTTCATTGAAAGTGCAGTTTGTCTAAAATCCAAAACTGTTTCATTTTCATCCCTACAATAACTACATGCAAAATTATTGCGAATTAAATAAAACCGATTTAATGCTCTTAGTCTGAAAATGAAATCTTTGAATGCGTTTTCTGAAAATTTGTGTATGTGTTTTGTCGCTTTTTCTCCTTGTGAAGGTTATTTATATGATTGTGAATTGAGAATATCAATCAGAAAGTATTTTTTACGAAAAATGTGTATTTGTTCACTTAAACAATCATCTCAAATTTTTCATAGCATTCTGAAAATTTTAGTTCATTGTACGCAAAAATGTCATAGCAATAATCTGTGAGAAGAACATGTTGATATAAACACTAGTTTTCAGTGTACAATGTCTCGCAGAAGTACTGAAAATATCCTAATTTTACATATAAAATTGGCAATAAATTTTTTTTACCAAAATATTCATGTGAAATAACATTTATTCTCTTAATTTTTATACCCTATTTAGACCAAAACCACATTTGTTTTATCCAAAATGACACTTTTATAAAGAAGTACCCCGAATGAAGGCGCAGTCGCCTTAAAATAAAATGACGCGATATTATTAAAAAAATAATATCGCGGGTCAGATTTCTTTTCCTTGGATGTAATTTGGAAGAATTTTCGAATTGAAAAAGTTGACTATGAAATAAACGTATATTCGCGTATATAACACTTATTAACTATACTAAAAAAATTTTTTACATAATTGTTAGGTTTAGACATGCCCGAATTTAATTTGATTATAAAAATAATTTGTCCTTCAGGAAAGAATTCCACATGAATAACCCCTAAACTCGAGAGACTGGAATTTCACGCCAATGATAGAAGTTGGGTGATTAATGAATCTACGCCCAGCCAAGTTATGAGTTTGCTCATCTCAAATTAGGAAATGCCTCTGCGGGAGCTCCTCTTAATAGTTGCTCCTCTTCTGCAGAGGGATTCATGGCTCGCTGAAATTAACATAATTTCAGAGATTTCGCAGCGAATTCGCTGGCATGTAGATGATCGTCCACGCAGACCCTAATGCGGGGGCTTGTAACTTTACCTCCGGCAAATACATTAACACAATATAGTTTCGATGGTGGGTGTTATTTTACACATTCCAGAGCTTAAATTTTACAGGAACATCACGTAAAGTATCGATGAGAAAACGATAATTCACTCTCTACTATGGTTATTTAGGAAACGCACTTTGTTTTATCCATTTCCTCCATAGCATTTCTACTCTATCTCTTCCCACCCTCGCTTTATTAACCATAATTTACCCGAGAGTTTAAAAGACGCATTTATATTTCCTGATTGTCTTATTCTAACAAACGCTTGGTGCTATTCAAGTCGTTAATAGATGAACCAGGAAACGATTCCCATCAAGAGAAGTCTATTGTTGTTAAAACACAATTCCAGTGAAAAATGTCAGGATAAAGATGAGATGAAGGATAAAAAATGTTAATAAACATAACATTATCACAAAAAAATTGTTTATTGGAAGTCTGTCAAGGTGTTTTTATTTAGTTCTCGATATAGTCAACAAACGAGGAAAAATTAAAGAAATTCTTCAGAAAAAACTGGTCGGAATATTCAACAGCATAGAGTAAATTCAAACATCAGTTATAACCGATATTCAACGACACACATTATAAGTTTCAATAAAGCAACTTTTGAAATTTTTTCCAAAAAGGAATTCACTATTTATCAGAATTTATACCATCGAAATATTTTTCTGATGAATAATCAGATATCGATTCGTTTTGATGCATTTTTATACTTATAATTTGCAAGTTATCAATAAGAAACAGATGGTTATGAAGACTGACGTTAAACATATCTTCGTTTTTACTAATGATGAGGTATCGATGTAGAAGAAATTGCCACTAATTTTGATTAATAATATTAATATAACTCTCTACAACAATTGCTTGTGGAAGAAAATGTATGCGAAAAAGATTAGAGTTACAAGATTTTGAATTAGAACATTTTTTGAATAATTCCGTCATTTTTGAAAAAAAAGTTCTTGAAAAAAAAACAACCCAACTTACCAGTGGAAATCATGATGATTCATAAAAGGAGAATATCCGAACATCTCTTCTGGAAGTGACTCTTCTGTGTATGTCACCTGAATTTTGGGATGGTTGGTGTCATGCTGTTAGTGCTCTCGAACCCACCAGGGGAACATCCGAATCCGCACTCGACAAACTAAAAAAGGGCCAACTTGAGTCTGAGACGCGCTACTGAAGAATATTGTGCTTGCCACTGAAGCTTCTCTCTCTCTCTCTCTTTCCTGATCAGCAGCAGGTTTGCTTTCTTCTCTGGGGTTGGTTCGTTCAAGACGCCCATCAAAATCGCCAAATCTATCCCCTTTTTGGCGACATTCAACTTATTCTAAATCAAATATTTCGTCGCATATGTAAATTAAATTTAAAAAAAAGACAGTAATATATTTTATTATTCTAGAACATTTTTTGGTATTGATGTATCGACGTTTTCTTACGAAATTTTCTTCGATAATATTGACGTTTCACTTTGAGAATACAAAAAATTTACATGAAAAATTTAAAATTCCATTTATTAACTTTCGTTGTTAATTACTGATTAACCTTTTAACGGCAAGGGCTGTTTTAAGAGCATCATGGAGCAGCCGGGCCAAATGATTTTTCTGAAGCCCTACCGAGCAAATTCTCGGAAATTTCAACCAGTTCTCATTTTTGTGGAGCCTCTTCTTCTCTTGAGGACCCCGAGCCATACCCGGGTGGGCTCATGCTAAAACGGCACTGTTAACGGCCAATGTTGCCAATTGGGAACATCGGTTTTATTAACTAGATTAAAATATTTTTCTTACATGAAAGCACTTGATTTTTTTTTACTGAACGTGTGAGATTCCAAACTTAGTTTCCAAAATAAAAATTTCATTCATCTCGGAACTTATGTCATAAATTTAATTTTTTTAATCATCTATTTTTAAGGAAGAATGAACTTAACTTTTGTTTTTAATTTTAATGTTGTTTCTGTGAACATGGGAAAGTCCAGAAAACATACAGGAATTTTTTTTTTTCATGAACTTTTTGGTTGATATCTCTAAACTAAAGGATCAGGAGGAAGAAAAAACGGGGAAAAAAAATTCTAAAATCAATTTAAAGCTTAATTCGGCTTGCAGAAGCTTAATTTTTGTCTTTAAATACATCGATATAAGGAAGAAAAAGCGTTTAAACGAATGGATAGAAGTATTTATATATTTTTGAAATGACTAATATCAAGAGGAACGCTTAAAATTGTGAATTTTTATTAATTATTCGTTTTTCTTTCAAAATTTTTGCATGAATAATTCGAAAATATATAAATTTTGTTATTAATTTCCGTGGTTATATAGTTACTGATCAATTTCTATATAAAAATATTTATACATTTTTGAAATTACTACGTATTATCAAGAGAAACGCTTAAAATTTTGTCATTTTTAATTTTGAAATTTTTTCACTCAGCTTTCAACAAAAAACATATTTATTCCAAAATGAAGCATTTGATTGAAGATCTCTATAAGTAAATAAAATTTTTTAACCTATCATCATACTTTTGTTATATCACTATGTGGATTAATAATGACGATATTCAAAAAAAAAATTATGTGTGGTGTTGGACTAGAGCCAATGCTCCAATATTTTACGTCTATCTAATCGACAGTTGACCTTGAAAAAAAATCCAATAAATGAGTTAACGATAGTATATTGTAAATTTATCTTAGTGTTATAACGACTGTTCGTTTTAAAGACCGCGCGCGTGGTCCATTTATAACGTTTATTATTTACCATTATAAATTTTCTTTTCATGTCATGTTATTTTCAATCCAATATAACGACCCGCAAAGATTATTCATTCCATTACAACTTCCGAACTCAGTTCGGCTCTGCCCATTTTTTCTAAGAACTTAACAAAATCCATCCGCAAGTGTATATATACCTAATGTACGTGAACCTTAAATTTTAATTTTAATTTTATTATTATTTGCTAACTGGTATATTTTCATTGTTTATATTATAACAAAACGAGTTTTTTTAAGAAGCTATATTTTATTTATTCTTTAAACTTTCGATATAACGTCTCTTTTCCGTGGAACGATGGGGATCGCTATAACGAACGTCAACTGAATTGCCAACGCCCAACGCATTTCTATCATTGAAAAATTCTTAAAAATCATCAAACTTTATTTATATATCAACATTACACATTTTAAATAATAATAAATTCAAGTAACACATTGAGGATACGGCACTTATCCACCAAATTTGAGACTCTGCATTATGGGCCTGGAAGACATACCTTTCTTTTCTACTTTTCATTGGTATTTAGTTCCCGTTCTTTGCATCGATCCAGAAAAGAGAGGTCTTTTCTCTGCATATATGTACGTATATACACATACGTACTTTCCTATTTCCCTTAGCCTCTTGGAAAAAAGCCGTTTTTCCTGCTCTTATTTCATTTTTATACGGAAGATACGACCAGTACCATATTGCAGTACAATTTCGAACCTTTTCACCGATACTACTTCTGAGATCAAGAGACCACCTCCAATATGTATTTCTAAGGAGCTTTCTTCTCTCTTCCTCTCCCAAGCTAATTTTCAGAACCAAAAAAAAAAGAGAAGAAGTAAGGGAAGAAAAATAAAATAATGAAATCGATGAAAGGAAAGAATAAGATAGAAAAAAAAAGTAAGTACATAGAAAATATTTCCCCGGCATAACGTAGAGAACCTTACTTTATAGACGGGCCGGAAATTAGATTTCCATGTCAAACCGAGGGAATCCAACGGATTTATGAACAGCTTGTATGGGTTCAAATACGAAATGCATCTGCACTCCTGTATCGAGAGAAATGAAAAAAAAGATGCATTTATTTTCAAAAGAAATTCATTTTATTCAGTTTTTTTTCAATGTTTACTTTGCATATTTTATACTATTAGCGTCTGAAAGACAAAACTATAGTTTTAAAAAATGAATTTTTTTACGGCATTGGATTTTCTCAAAACTGTATATATTTAAAATCTGAAGGTCAAATTACCATTTGCATCTAAGGCCGGGATTGCACTATTATTTACACAGTTTTGTTAGTTATTTTATAAAACATGAAAAATTCAACCAATAAGTGAATTGCCTACATCCGCGCGAATGCAACGAATAGGCTTATTTGTTGAGTTTTCAAGTTTTGTAAAAGATCTCTTACCAAACTTTTATAGTGTGATCCTGGTACAAGCATAAACGTTTCTTTTATATTTATAATTTCTGAGTAAATTCAAAAAAGTAAACACAAGATGGGGGAAAATTTAACTCCGCTTTGTCTAACTTTTTTAATTAAATCTTTCTAGTGGAATAAAATTCACTGTTTTACTGTTTCACCGTGGAATTTTGAAAATTACATTTCTATTTTTGTTATTTTATGAAAAAAAAAAAACAAAACATGGATACAATATTCTAATTCATACTGGCAGAAAAAAAAACAATATTTTTTCACTAAAAAAATTAATTAAAAAAATCAACTTTTTTAAAGTGGCTAATTATTTATTTACATGGGAAAAAGTCAAGAAAATTTTCTTTCGTCAATTTAATTGTAATATTTCTGTAGATATTGCTTCCAATAATGCTTTCATCATCTAGAAATGAATAAAAGAGCAGATATTAAATCGAAATCTTAGAAACACAAATTTTATTACGTGAAATTTTTTGTAAAGATGATTTTTCAATTAATCATAAATATGTAAGAAATTTATTTTTTATTATTCTACTAAATGTGGGAATTACCTAAAAACATTTAATTTTATTATTGCTATTTTTCAGCCTGAAAAGATATGAATCTATTGGGGGGGGGGGGTAAAAATGACCCTATCTTAAGCTTTAATGGAATTTTTTTTTATCTTGGGGAGAGGTGAGTGTTAAATTATAAGTAAAATGATCAATCACGGTATACAGGATGTCCTGTAAGTCCTAATGTGGCTTCTGTCTCATGAACCTTTCGATATAGAGGAATGGTTCCAACTTAACAAAATGCTCAAAATAAGTGTATTGCGTGTGTTTTCAATAATAATTTTTTTCCCCTTTTTTTTCATTTTTGCTTTTATTCTTTTCATTTTTTACAAATAATCAATATTAGGAAAAAATTAGGAGAGTCATATTCGCAAAATTCATGAAATTATGAAATTTTTCAGCAACTATTTTTCATGTACACGTATTTTTAATTGAATAAAAAATGTGGAATATGTTCTTTTGAGAAAAAAAATCAGAAATTATCTTTTCTGCCTTCATTACGGTATTCATCTCCATCTCATTTTGTAGATGCAAATAATTAATATAATAATCAAGAAAAATGACTCAATATTAATTATCATTTTTTTGTCAGTTTAAATTACTAAATGGCAAACAAAAAATTACTTTAAAACATAAACCCAATATCATGAATTGCGTAACCATCCCTAGCAATTTTTGAAATCCCTCAATAAGAAGAAAACACCTGCTTGGAATACAACTCCTGAAATAAAGCAATTCCATTCTTAAAGCGTATTTTTTTCGTTAGAAGAAATGAAACATCTGCCACACATTCCAATGAGGCTCAAATGGTAATTAATATAAAGAGTGAACCTTGTTTCTTTAAGTGATACAAATACATATCTATACTTTATCTAAAAAAGACGCAGAAACGTAACACTAACGAGACAGACAACAACAATTTATTCTTTTTTCTCATCCATATATTTACTCTTTTAAGATGATAAACGTATATTTGAATCATTTATAGCGTTTTAAGC
This sequence comes from Pholcus phalangioides, assembly GCF_987345545.1. Classification (NCBI taxonomy): domain Eukaryota; kingdom Metazoa; phylum Arthropoda; class Arachnida; order Araneae; family Pholcidae; genus Pholcus; species Pholcus phalangioides. Next base: position 60,841,351 of record NW_028301600.1, on the reverse strand, counting down.
TCTCTAATGGCATCTTATGACTATTATTAAACAGCTTAAACCAGGTTGATGGCTTAATTCGTTTCTCTAGCTGTTTTTTTTTTTTTTTTTAATTTATCAGCAGCAGATAGATGCGTATAAAAGTTTGATATAACCTGTCCAGTTGGATGAGGAAAAATATTCATAAAATATTTTCAGGTACAGGTACAGCAATTTCTACCAATATCCATTTTTTCTTCAGTTTTCGTGAATAATAATGAGATTGGTTCGGAATGGTAGACTACAACTACTGAACGAGAAAAGATTTCATTATTTCCGTTCGTTTAATGATCGTTTGATTCGACGGTGATTCGAGGAATTTTCGAGGAAAATCCTTTATTAGATTCCATTTTCGTAGCGTTGAATTCCGTCACTAACGAGAGTTTTATTAAAATCGATGGCCCACGCGTTCGAAATAAAGTTTTCGCTTGTCGTTTTTGTTCGACGCATACCTTATTTAATTGCTTCCTTTGTTATAGATGGTGACGTTTTCCGTTTAATTATACAAATTGTTATGTCTTCTCTAATGAAATATTTTCCAGCTTTTAATGATTTGGGATTCGTCTTTAATTAATTAGCCTGTGCTGAAAGAATAACTTTCGAAACAGTTTACAGCTTAACAAAATATTCATTGTTAGTTTCAAAACATTTTTTTGTGAGCTTTTGATTAAAATAAGAATTTTCAAAGTTATTATTACATAATCCCATGCCTTTTAACATGGTCAAAAAAAGCCTCTTGAACTATGTGTTCCAGCAGAAATATCATTAAAATATTATTTAACCTTCATTTATTTTATGTTTAGAACACATATTTTCGATTGTATATGCTGTGCCATGACAACACAATGTTTCATGTATCTCGAATTTTTTTTTGGAGAATTTTAAAACGTTAAGAAAACAAATAAATGAAAAACATTAAATCAATATATAATTAAATGAAAATTTTGACTCAATAAGAAGGAAGCTATTCGGGTTCATAAAATTAAGCAAATTATTTGAATTTCATTGACTCAATTTTATTTGAAATTCAACTCTTCGAAAGTTTTAAAATGATGAAATATATTTTATATCAATCAGATATTTATGAAAGGATCGCAAATATATGTATTTTTCCCCATTTGATGAACTAGATATTTTTTTCATTTTGAGTCAATTTTTGTTCAATTATATTGATGTAATGTTATTTTATCGTGCGTGAAAGGTGTTAACAATACATTTTTTTCTTAATGTTTGAAAATTTCCAAAAAAAACAACCAAATAGATATTACAGGAATGTGAAATATTGTATTGGCATGGCAGAATATGTACAATCAAGAACATGTGCATCAAATATGAAATGAATCAATAGTTATTGTAATATATTTAATGTTGTTTCTGCTAAAAAATAGTTCTTGAGGCTTTTAAACATGTTAAAAGGTATATGAGACCTCTTAAATCCTCGATGGGAGAATAATCCCTAATCGAAATGTTGTGTAAACAATCCATCTGAATTAATAGTCTTGGACCGATAATGTTTTTCTCCACCAGTCTAACGTAGACATCGGTTTCTCCTGCACTTACACTGACAAGATTCACGAATGGCCAGGGAGGTAATCTAATGCTACTTCCATCAATTAACTCGTTAATTGTTAATTTAAAATCAATACCGCTATTTTAATCTGATGACCTTTGCTCAAAAAGACAAGAAAAAATGTTAGCCGTGCTAAGTTTTCGACTTTTTTTTTGTCTTCTCCGTTAGTTTACTGTAATTTTCTACCCATTTCCTTATCAAGAGAAATTAATGTTCACTACAAATTACCGAGTTTATACCGAAAAAGTAATTGAAGAGTGATAATGACTTGAGATAAGTGGGGAAAAGTAATTTGTTAGACTGAAAAAAAGGGTGCAACAATATTAAGGTCACGCAAAAAATGAATCGCCATCCATTTTTCGAGCTCGCCAAACAACACTAGTTTTTTATTTTATTTTTTTTATGCTTAAGTATTTTCCAAAAAGCTTCTGCTCAGTAATAATAATTGAATATTTTCTCAATAATTAAACACCAAAATATGACCCGTTCTTTTCCACATATATTCGCGTTACATTCTTCTCAAATCTGAAATATTACTATTATCATGTAATGGTAATTTTAGGAAATATGGAGCAAAATGAACATTTTATTAATTACAAATATTTCTCAGTATGATAAGAATCGGCAGTCTTGATCAACTGAAAGTTGGGAAAAAATCATATAAACTCCTTTAGTTTTCTGTCTAATTCAATGTCAAATTTTCTTGTTTAATTCGAACTTTCTTCGATTTTTTTTTGGTAATTCGAAGTAGGAAAAATTAGGATTTTTGTATAAGAAATTTAGTGTAAAAATTTCTACAAGAAGCCAGACTTTGCTTTTCTCGATCAAGTTGTTAACTAACAAATTTTTAAAGACTAAAAAAAGCTTGAAAATTCTTATTTTCTCTACTCTCTTTTTCTTTATATTTACATGCCGATTTTAACATTGTTGAACTGGAGTACATCGAGACTGTGTACCACTTAATACCGATTATGTTTTCCAATCTATATATCAAGGTGTAACATCCAAAATTTGCCTCTTTTTGTTGTCATTAAGAGTATGGAAAGTATCAGAAAGTTCAGATTGTAATACGTTAATGAAAGTATATTTCCTTGGTATCATAAGAATGACCAAAATTTGGAAAACAGTTTCATAACGGATGATTATAAACTGTTTCCGTAAATTACGGTCTGAACATTGTTAAGAAATACTGCAGTGATGCCGATTCCAGAACAGTGGAATAATGTAGAAGCTAAGATCAATTATATATATATTGATCATTTATATATTATAATTATAACTATAAATTAATAAAATTTTGGAAACATTTTCGTAACTGATGATAAAATTTTAATAATTGATAATTAGCATCCTATGTGAATGTTGATGATTAAGCTGGAACTCGTAGTCATTTTACTGATCCACGATAGATTAATTGGATAATTCGAACATTTTTCCAGTGACTTTGGATTGGAATTAACCAAACTGACTGCACATAAACATGATTGATATTTATTCAATTCCGATACCAAATCAAATTGACAGAATACGGCGGATATAAAACGCGTACTTTTTGTATGCTTGAATTTTGTTTGTGCATTTTTTTTTCTAGAGCGACTCATACAACAGCTGTCGCTTGGATAAGAAGAAGCAAAAAAGAAGCTTCCCTAAAGGCACTATAAGATGTTGAGGGGAGGACTATAGTAAAAAAAATAAGGTACTAAATAGGGCAAAGGATAACCACGGTGGCACGCGTAAGACGCAGGGTGTGCATGCGGGCACACCTGGCGCTCGCTTCTAGTGTATATCAAAGGTCACGCGCACGAGGAACGACGACCATCTGCTCCTGTTAACAAATCGCCAAGGAACATCTGCCCTTCAAAAGTCTATGGCAATAGCCTTGATGGAAAGCAACCTGAAAATCCACGTCGAATCGTCCGCTTAATAACTTTTCAACAAGTATAACATGTAAACGAAGAGTTTCCAACCAAACGAGCCATTGCAAACGTCAATCACACATGCCGCGTGTCACCTTCGAATTGCGACACTTATTTTTTCGTGCGAGTTTTGTTCTCGTCTATTATTTACAGTGGAACTCCCGTTTATGCAACGTTCTAAAGTAGGGGGTCTTCAACGTTTTCCATACGAGGGCCACATCAATATTTTTGTAAAGTTACGCGGGCCACATTTAATGGAATGGGTGAATCGCAGGGGTTGGGTAGCCGCACCCCCCCCCCCCTCCACCCGCTATCATGGTAAAATTTGTGAATTTATTTCGCAAAAAATAATACATATTATATGTTACTGTCAAACTCCGAAGTTGTCCACTTCGCGAAGTGGCCAGCCCAGTTCACCCCTCCAATATCCGAAATTCGGGCTTTCACCGGGCTTCGGCGGTTCCTATATGTATGTCGATTCCTATACATCCCTATATAAGGATCTAAGATATCGATATTTAGATTTCTTTGATCGTTAAGGTTGTGATAGCTAACCATAATACTGTAATTATACATGGTTAGCTATGGGTAATTACAAATGGCCAAAAGTATCACAAAGAATACGCCAACGCGGCGATGACCCGAATCATAGGGATGTATAGGGATCGATATATAGGGGCCGGCTAATCACCAAAATTATGCCGCCGTGGTGGTCGAGTGGTCATAGTGACGGACTCGCGTCACGAGGATCCGGATTCGAACCCCACCGTCGCCACAGTGGTGGTCGGCTGAAGTTAGTTTTCTGTGGTTCTGAATTTCGAGGAACGAATGCGAGCCGATCTCCCTGTTAAAAAGTCTCGCCACAGAGAGCAACAGGTCTACAATAGTACAAATATTCAATCATTACACTTCGCTCTTTTGAAATATAGATGGCAGCACTGAAAAATCAGACAACACTATATACGCGCTCAGACCGTTAGGCACAACTCACTCGGTAGGAAATTGCCCATGTCGATAGACCGGAGTCGTTCTCGGCTTGAAAGAAAGGGCCGGCTAAAGCCCGAATTTCAGACATTGGCCAGTTCAACTGGGCTCACCACTTCGCGAGGTGGCCAACTTCGGCAGTAACATATATACAAATAAATTAGAAAATTCGCAATAATTAATTATTAATTAATTTTTGACCAATTTAGAGCTCGCTCACTCCGAGAACTTTGTCTGATAATAGCCCATGAATATCAATTTTTTTGAATTCTCAACAAATTATTCCAAGGTTTGACCCCTCGAGTACTATTGATAAAAAATTTTCCAATGAAATTGAGAAAATTTTAATAAATTATTCTCTTATTGATTTAAAGTGGAAACTGGTCAGTAAGAATTCTGGTCAAGATTTGATTTTTCTGCAGATATACCAACTATTCGCACAATTCAGAGTGGCAATCATATAGTTTCAGATACTGGAATGCTGATTTCATTTCAGCAACCTCGTTGGGCAATTTGCCTGTTGTGGCGTTGTATTTGTATTTGTATTTTTCTCCAACCAGTGTCTTAGCGGGCCACTAAAATATCGTCGGCGAGCCACCTATAGAACAAGGCCTCCGCCCCCCTTTCCGCGTACGTCTCTGTTCCCACCAAATGCGTTAGGATTCGGGGGCAGAGCTGATGACGAAATTTTGCTAACACGGGGGGGGGGGGGTTCAGAGTTTTGCTGACTTTTGCTGACGGGAGGGGGGGGGGGTCAAAAATGTTTCAAAATTTGCTGACGTAATAATACTTGAACGGCCCAAAACCGCAACAAACATGAATATATCGCTAATATGCGCTAGATATTCCATTGCAATGAAATATAATGAACAGTTTTACCGCTTTCGATACTGTGGAACTCACAAAAGCTTTCACGGTAAAGCAGGGTTTGATGGAACAGCGGTCTAAAACCTAGTCAAAACTTCTTCCGTGTTCGTAGTATTTCTTATAGACGGTCGAGATTAGCAGTAGAGCTCCTGTGTATACACTAGAGTTTTTTTAATTCGCACTTTCTTGAAAACCCTTTTATAAATACCGAAAGTATTAACGATCCTCTCTACTAAGCCGTATCCGCTCTGTATGGCCTACGTATACACACGCCAACATGAACAAATGTAAATATGTTTTATCTAAACCCATTTTTTCTCATGAAAAAACAAAGATTTAAGCGGGAAAAGTCTTGGTAAAATAAATTTCAATTAATCCTTAAGTAGCAATCATAGTTTTCCGTTGGTTGTAGGAGAAATGCACATCATTCCTAATTAAGATTTTTTCGGTAAAAACAAAATTTAGTCTTTTGGAGAAATCTTGTTGTATACGAAAATTGTTTGGTGTTATTAATTTCCATATGCGTAGTTTGAGAACATTTAATTTCCTAAATCCTCTGGAGGCTCAGATTAAAAACGTGTTATTTGTTCATAAATAAAAAAATAACCAAATTCTTAGCTAAAACATGCGAAAACTACAAGTTTAGTCCCATTTTATCTCCAGACGGAACACGAACTTTGCTTTAGAAGCTCTTTATCTTACATTTTCAGAGCTTTTCGAGGACGTAATGTTTAACAAACAAAAATGAAAGCAATTTTGTGAAAAGAAACAAACCTCCGTAAAAATTATTTGCATTCTTCATTTCTACGTTCGCTACTCCTCAGAAACGCGAAAAAAAATATATAAATAATAATTCACGTCGTGTTGCGAAATTGGACTGTATACCACGGAATTGGACTGTTGCCATGTTTATGGGCATTACCCTCTCAGATTAGATTTTGACTTTCACTTCTGTGTTTTCTGGCATTTCTGAATGGGTTTTTCTTTTTTCGTTTTTGTGAATGAAAATAACTTGAAATGGAAAATAATTTATGTGTCGCAGTTTGAAAATCTTCCATCGCTGGCGACTGTGATTATGACAATTCCCATGAATAACAATAACGGAGATGTCTACAGCTATAACGTTATTTATGTTATGATATCTGCGATAAACCCTGGTTATGGTTCTACTCACGAATACGACTTGCATTTTTCATGTCGCTTCTTATGCATGTGATAATATAAATCGAGACTCACAAATAGAACATGCATCGCGAGTATACTAAGTATGCTGAAGTTCTAGCTAGATAAGAGTCAAGAGAAAGTTTGATAGAAGATAGTTTGACCAGAATATGTGATCACACCAATCTCAATTACAGTAATGTTTCGGATAACGAATGCTTTGGCTTACGAAATTTTCGGTTTACGACGACTTTTTTTTCTCCGACATTTCTAGTCGGCTTACAAACATTTTTGCTGACATAACATGCATACGCTCACAAAGCATAGCAGTGCTGTGAGCTAAATTTTCGCTCAAACATCATCAGCGTTACTGTCTTTAGAGCCTGATTCATGTATGTCTGCCTCAGAATCACTTTTCTAGGTGTATCTCTACTTCTCTTTCAACAACGTTTTTGAATCATTTCATGTAAAATAAAAGATTAAGCTAAGAGAAAATGTGCTTAAAAAATGGCTTGAATGCTTTCAGCGCACAACGAAGATACTTGATATCACTGAACGGTTTGGATGCACTTTCTTTCAGTGCAAGATTCTCAGCATCAAACTGAACGTTCTGGAAATTCTAGGAGCTTTTTTTCTCCATTTGCATGTATGAGACAGAGAATTTACCCGATTATAAGAAGACACCAACAACCCAACTGGGTTTTATGCATAGTGTGAAATGAGAAGAGCTTCAGGTTTTCATCTTGTAAATTCTTATGCATCCAATTGTTCCTTGAGTCAGTTTTATATCCATCGGTCACTTTTTTTTCTTTCTTACACTGCTCTTTAAACGTTAAGTGTGCTCTTTAAGATTTCGGGCAGTACCTGGAACGAATTAAACGATTTTACATGAAACCTGTGGGAAACCACGTTTCGGCTAACGAAAATTTCCGCCTACGAATGTGATTCTGGAACGAATTATCTTCGTTAGCCGAGGTAACACTATTCAATTGGTCTTGACGAAATACATCGATAACATGAAAAGCCATTCGTGATTCTCGCTCGTACGCGCTTTTGTAACAGAATTCGGAAAATCTCTTCAATAAATCCATCACGTACGAGTTTGGTTTTGTTTCATGTCATCGAGGCAACCTCGCGGCACTCTTTACTAGTGGTGGAAGTGTTTCGCCCTTGGGGTAATTAACTGATGATTTTAGGTTTCAGAGAGTTTCTCTCTCATTTCTCTCTTATGGTTGCCCACCCTTTGTGAGAAGGTAATTCGCGAGCAGCCAATAATTGCCTGTGTTCGTGACTCATTTACTGGGAAAGGAAGTCATCTTTTGATGCTGAGGGCGTTGGTTGAGACCATAAGGGAGGTGGTCCTTCCTTCCTTCCTTCCGCGTTGTTTACTCGTAAATGGTACCGAACTTGGTATTGTTTCGCTCAGCTTTAATAACATTTACTGCGCGTAATCCAATTATTATAGTCGATAGATTAGAAATTGCCGAAGATATTCGGAAAAATTTAAGAGACCATTAAGGTATCGAAAAATATACCGGGTGAAAACTTAATTTCATTCCAGCTCAAATAACTCGTGAACTGTTGGTTATAGAAAATTACTTTCAACTAGAAAAGAGTATTCAAATAACGTGCCCATTTTCGATGTGTCATTTATTCTACTAGAGGTCGTATATGTACCGTGATATAAAATTTAATTTTGCATTTGCCCCCGTTCTCTGATATCTCCCCTCCCTTTTGGAATCGCACAGCACTTCGAATTAATCAATTAAACAGTCGTTGCAGTGTCTCACCTGAACGTGAACTTATTCCCATTTGATGAAATATAATTGCTCCAAATTTTTTTTTCTCCGTATCTACGTAATGTTTACTCTTGCTCATTTTCTTCTTCATTCAATGGCTTAATTTATTACAAATCAAGGGGTGCGCCAAGACCCAAGGCTTTTTCATAAGTAAAACTACATATTTATTACATTTTTTCTTATTTTTTTGGGCCATAAATTTACTATGGGGGGGGGGGGACTGTGAAACATTTTGGCTTGTGGGTGCACCGAAGACTCCAGCAAAGGAATCAAGATCCCTTCAATCTGAAATCAATCTAATTCGAAGAAAAAATGAAACAAACCATGTTCTTATCGAAAAAAAGGGACGTTTTGAAAAGAAATTTGAAAAATTCCAAACCTCGGATTATTCGTAATCATGAACGTTCAAGACACGAATTACCAAGACTGCTGTAACTTGTGTTGAAAATAAAATGATATTAAACCAAAGTCTTTCATTATGAATAAAGAGATAAATTTGAGACCCTTTCATTAGAGGCGCACCTGAATATGTAATCGTACCACAAGTAGAATACCGCGCAGAACTGTTGTTTTCGTTAAAAACGTCTAAGACCAAGGGTGGAAATCTTCAAGAAAGATGACAATGCCCTTTACCAAAAAACAAAAAAAACAAAAAAAACGCGAGAATATTCTTAAAGATTCGGTGGTAAAAATACTACCTCTGAAACTGGTAGTGTCATTAATACGATTAAGATTCGTCGCTTGTCGCCATTAGGCACTTGTCACGTATTCCCCGAGGAACAGGTGCCACTTTCGCAACGACAAATATCAAGCAGCTGATTCTGTATAATTTAGATGACATTCTCAATGGAATATCAATAAGGCAAAGAAAAAAACAAAAAAAAAACTTATTTGTATTCGAAAAAGTTCTCCTAGTAATATAACTATATATAAATTGTACACACGTATTCGAGAAAGTGTTAATTGCCACTTTTCAAATTAAATTGACGATGACTAAAAAAAAATTTTTTTTTAAAGAAACTTTTACTGGATATTATGTCGAGATGAACTCGAAAAGAAAAATCTACTGGTCTCCGATCGGAATCGAATCTCGGTCTTCTTGAAATTAGGGAAAGCGCGTTAACCATACACACCACGGGAGACACTACTTTGATTGCCTTATAAAGAGAAAAACCATGCCATTTTTTTTTCTCACTACTGTCCCCACCTGTGGGTCATTTGCTGAAGTTGAGGGAAGCTGCTAAGTCTCTACCTCAACGCTTCACGCCACAGTACGTGTTATAAGGAAAGCAAAGTCATGTCTCCCAGTGTGTATACGGATAGCACTCTTACCTGGATTTGCAAGATGACCGGGGTTCGATTCCCGGTGGAGACCAGTTGACTTTTTTCTCCGAGTTCCCTTCAGCATAATATCTAGAAAAAGTCTTTCCTTGATGTATTGTGCTAAGATAAACAATCCTCAAAAAAGTTTTTCTTTTCGAATATTTGAAAAGGAGTACAGTAGAATCCCACTATAAGGGACAGCTAAAATATTGTAAAAACTAAAATTTATATCTGACGTGTTTAAAGCTTGTTTTAAGTATGTAAAAAAATATTAACGCGTTTAAAGGGCTTTTCCAAGCAAGCAATTAAACATCTTTTGCGTAAATATGGATGCACTACATGCCTCATACCCCTCGCGAGCTAGAAAAATTGAGATTAATACAGTGTATACGTACACATCTTTTCCAGTTCAACGCATGTTCAAGGCTGTTTTTTATTAGAAGCGAAATCTCGATACAACGATACTCCTTCGATTACGAAAAAGTACCGTTGTAGAGTGACTATCGTTATATCAAGAGGCAGCAGTTTAACATTAGACGTTAGGCGTTTCCAAACAAGACTTGAAATAATATTATTGTAGAGTGATTTATCGTTATATCGAGTATCGTTGTACCGAGGGTTCACTGTATAATAAGCGCTTTTTACGGTAAACTACCGTACTTTCATTGATGTACACCCTGTAATTACACCCCTGCAAGAATTATTTGTTATAAACCGGATTTTTCAGTATAACGGACAACGTTCAACCCCTATTAGTCCGTTTTTCTGAGGTTCTACTGTAATTAACACAAGATCCGTAGAAAATTAAAAGCTAATAAAATATGCTTAGTCAAAATGATAATATTCAAAAATCTTGTCAGTTCACCTGAAAATAATAAATACAGTTCGTTCAGTCGAAAAATTAAGAAAAAAACTTCATGGACTTTCCGTAAATTATAAAAGTTCATTGGTGTGCATCGTGTTCAAGATATATCGATAAAATATTTCGTTACTTTTCATCAAAGATTTTTTTATTTTATTTTATTTTGTATTTTGTTATTGACTGAATAACGTGTTACCATCGCGATGCAACCGAAGCGTGAGAAGTAAAGTGTTTTCATGAAAATTGTTCTAACTTCGATACTAAGTAGAAAGCAATAAAAGTGCGCGATAGAAGAGCTGGCTCAAATCGGTTATTGCGAAGAGAGGCACATACACACACTCAACCACAATTTCATCCTCACCTTTTACTTCTTAGTGAGTTTGGGCTGTAAGATCGTTCGTTGGCTCTTCGCTGTTTATCGATTTTCTATCGATCTCTTTCTTTCTCTATCTACCTATCTAGCTGTCTGTCGTCCTTCCGCTGATGTAAGACATATCTCGTGGTAACTTACTTGAGGTGATAGAAATGTTCCTGTATTTTCGTTCATAAAATGTGTTCCACATTTTTGTTAGCGCATTTCTATCTGTAGCCATTAACACGCATATTTGAAATTCAAACCTCCTACGCACGAAACGTTTTATTCCTTTATTCAAAAATTATTGAAGCATGATAGACAAGGTGACTTGGAAAGAATCATCCGATTTCAAAGTTTTATTTTTATTCACTTATTTATCAATAACTTCAACAACAGAAAAATAATTACAGTTGGGAACACAAGAAATGAAACAAGTAGAAATAAAGAGATTGAAAAAAAAGAATAAAACTGTACAATATACAGGGTGATCAGCGAATAAGCCCTTATTTCAAAATGAAATATCTCTACAACAAAGATCAATAGAATTATGCGGTAAACGGTACGTTTATTAGCAAAACTGTAAGAATGTTGTACAGAAATTTCGAAAATTTAGTTTTCTTTTTAAATTTTTTTAAATTTAAAAAAAAAACTGGAGATTTTGGGGTTCCGAAAATCCTCATTTGTGTGAAGAGAAACCACTGCATTCGCCTAAGTTACTGCATGGGCTGCGGTATGCGCCCATGGCATTATCGGCCCCTTCTTCGTGCGAGAAACGATTACTACTGAACGTTACGTTACAATTTTGGAACAATTTGTCAGCACACATGGCGCATACCGCAGCCCATGCAGTAACTTTAGGCGAATGCAGTGGTTTCTCTTCACACAAATGAGGATTTTCGGAACCTCAAAATCTCCAGGTTTTTTTTTTTTAAATTTTAAAAATTTTTTAAAAAAACTAAATTTTTGAAATTTCTGTACAACATTCTCACAGTTTTGCTAATAAACGTACCGTTTACCGCATAATTCTATTGATCTTTGTTGTAGAGATATTTAATTTTGAAATAACGGCTTATTCGCTGATCACCCTGTAAGAAATACAGTACTTCAGATGAATATAAAAGTATTAAAAATGCATAATGTAAACAAATAAAAATAGACAATACATATATACATACATATCTACTCTATAATATAAAATCACAAACTCGAAAAGGGCCTGTTGCTAAGCAACCGAGTGACGGAAGTGGGTGAAGTTTTGAGTGACGGAGATCTGTTACGTTTTTGTGTTACGGAAGTCGGTTACGATTTTGGGTCAAGTATTCATTTAACTCTAGCACATATTGGGACCCATTTGACCCATCGGGACCATGTTATGTGCATGTACCGAGAGGCTCCCACATCCTACAGCAAGGCCTTTAGGCTGAAATTTAGATGGCGAGCCCCCAAACCAGCTTTTCAGTGCCCCTCTGTGGTTATTTTTAAGTGTGAAAAATCAAAAAGTGATAATAATCGTTCTGGTCCTGTCAGCCCTGCCCTTGTGGGGGGAGGGGGGGTCATGCCGAGAGGTATGTATATGTATAATATACATATAACAACAGTGCTCCCAACACACAGGGTCGGGGTACCCGGGGGGGATTGTACGTATACCTTCATGGGAAAGTTAAAAGTTTTCATTTCCCGGGGATGGCCCTTGATGGATCTCATTGTTTTCTTGCTGCTTTAACGTTGAAAAATTTGCGATAGCGGAAGCACAAGATATATCCAGTCTGGGGGCTCCAAAAAATTTGCGAATTCGGTCACGGGTAGTTGCGTGGGTGGTCCTGGATTTTATTCGTTGGTAAAACAAATACAAATGAAAATTTTTCATGGCATTCGCACTGGGGGATGACCGACAAGCTTCCAAGTCGGGGGCCCCATGTTTACAGGTTTCATTTTGGGGGCCCTGGATGAATCTCATTCTTTTCTGTTGTAGAATTTGCAACAGCGGATGCCCGAGATCAAGCCAGTCTGGGGCCCCACTAAAGGTATGCGAATTGGTGTCCCGGGTAATTGGTTGGGGGCTCTGGATTTTAATCGTTGATAAAACGAATACAAATGAAAATTTTTCATGGCATTCGCACCGGGGGATGACCGACAAGCTTCCAAGTCGGGGGCCCCATGTTTACAGGTTTCATTTTGGGGGCCCTTGATGAATCTCGTTCTTTTTGTTTTTTAACATTATACAATTTGCAACAGCGGAAGACCGAGATAAATCCAGTCTGAATTCGCCACTAAAAATCTGCGTATTGTGTTCCCGCTACTGGATGTGGGGCCCTGGATTTTATTCGTTGCAAAATTGAAAAAAATGAAAAATTTTCGTGGCCCCTTACAGGGGTGTGTCCGACAAGCTTCCAGGTCAGTGCTCCATGGGAATGTTGATAGGTTCTAATTCGGGGCCCCTGGATGTATCTCATTGATTTTTGTTGTTTAACATTGTAAAATTTGCAACACGTCGGTAGCCCGAGATATATCCAGTGTGCGCCCCACTAAAATTCAGCGAATTGAATCTGGGGCCCCAGTTTCTGGGGTGCTTGATGAATCTCATTTGTTTTTTGTTGCTTTATCATTATTTTTATTAAAATTCGCTTCTGCAGTAAGCTGGTGCTTTCACACGTCCCTTTCCATAGCACGCTGATGAAGTGAGACGAAATAAACAAGATATGTTGTGAAGAGAATTGGGGGGGGGGGAATGGCCGCCAAAGGCGGCAGGGGGGCAGAGCCCCCCTAGTATATATATATTCATACATTACTCATCATGCTTTTAAAAAAATAGGTAAATAGGTGAATTCTAAAAAATTGGTAATTTTTTTTGCAATCGGACGATTCTTTCTGAATCACCATGTACGAAGTATGAACTTAAAACTGCTGGAGCTCAATATAAATTTTCAATCAATTCTTCACTCCCAGATCACCGTTACACGCAAACATAACACTTAATTGTATCTGAATAATTACTTTATTCAGGATAATATATTACAACATAAGGGAACATTTATCTGTCCTCATACGAGAACTACAAGCAGAAGGTATATTTTGGAATCGTTAGAAGTTGAGAAATATATTCGAAACATGCATACACATTAAAAACATACATTTCAGCAAAGCTATTGCAAAATTTGTATAACAAACAAACATCAGACTTAACTGTTATTTCGTCTTTTAAAAAATATTATAACGGAATTATATAGTTTAATATTAGAAATTTTATTTTCTTAAACGCGTTTTGATATGTAGCTACATGTTCATGAATTTAGAATAACTGATTTCAGGTACGAGTCATGAATATTTTTTGGTTTTTATTTATAAAACTAGAACCTCTGCACAGCATTATGGAATATATTCTTGGATAAAAAAATAATTTTTTTAAGAGACACATATCTACCTTCTAGGTAATCTACTTTCCTACTTTTCGAATATTTCTCAGAATTTATCAGGCAAAAAATAAATAAATACTCTCGGAGGGAAAAAGTGAAACCACATGCTAGTACAGACAGAACTCGAGGAAGTGGGAGAAGTTCCGAAAATGAGGCATTATTGTATGTTAACCACGCACACTATCTGTAACTGCCTAAATGCACTACTTCAAGGATATTATTTGCGAGAGAAAAAAATTGGTGTTGAACCACCATCTGCATTTTTTTTTTCTTAGATTTCAAGTGAAATCTAAATAAAAAAAAATGAATTCTAAAGAATGGAGATTCAGAACAGGATACGGTGAAAAACGATTGTTCTGTCCAGACGGGAGAATCGCATATATCTCTTCTAAATCTTTATTTTACTATATTATTATATATTTTTTTATTAATTCTATACCTTATGTTTGATATCAGACTCCAATTCCGGCGTCCACGATGAAAATAGGGATCGGTGAACAACGCAATCTCTCATTATAAATGTTGATCTGGAATACGCTTACTTGTAATAACCCCAATGAATTTTTATAGCCGCTTTCATAATTATACAGTATATCGAGCATGCAACTTGACCTCTGTAATATCCAATATTAATTTTTTTTATTTAATTAACAGAAACTCAAATGAACGCAACTATTTCTGAAGTTGAAGGAGGAAAAGAGATTGGTTTTTTTTTTACATTAGAATATCCTTGAACAATATAAGGATATCTCTTATTTTTAAACAAAGGTTAAAATAAATCTTGCCATTTGCAGAATACGAAGTATTCAAAACTCGAAGGAGCAAGTAATCTATCATTTCATGACCGCGTGTCTCGGACACATATAGATAGCAAAAATAATGTCAAAATTTCCTCTCTTTCTAACATCGTTTAAATGTTGTGTGTGAATAACTTTCATATTTTTGAGACTGTATAGCACATTCGAGTAATATGGTAATACATATATACCGGGTTTTCCTCGCTTTCAGGTATGGTCGCCAAATGGAACAGTGAACGTACTTGAAAATGAAAGCCAAGATGCTATAGAGTTAGTGTTGTTCAGTTGTCACCATCACCACAGCTGCTATGGGGCAGGGCCGTCTTAAGAGTATCGTGGGCCCCGGGCCAAGTGGTTTTTTGGAGGCCCTATCTGGTAAATCCTAGAAAATTTCGACTGGATCTCATTTATGTGAGGCCCCTCTTTTCTTGAGTTTGCCCATGCGTTAAGGACTGTTAGCAACTGAAATTTCGGGTATTTTTTGGCATTTTCGGGCCATTCTGCATTTATAAAATACGCACCGTTTTGTCTCTTGTTTTCAACAAAGCCAACTTGAATTTGTTATTTCATTGAAAAAATCGTTATTTTATAAACAATTTCAAGTTTTTATTAGTTTTTTTTCATGAAAATTTATGGGTATTTTTGTTTTCCAGGGACAGGGCTTTTTTCCCTTCTTTCAAACCGAGCACAACTCAGCTCTATCACCATATATGGGTGATTTACTACATAGTGAGTTGTGCCGAAGTGTAACTGTGTGTGTGTACCTAACAGTCTTGAGTGCGTATGTAGTGTTGTGTTTGATCTTTCAGTGCTGTCATCTATATTTCAGAAGTGAAGTTTGTAATGTGTTATGATTGAATTACAATTTGTACTCTTTGATATAATACACATATAAAACTTAAAACTTATTTCGCCGTGATAAAACTATTTTTAGTATTCCCATCGACATTCCTCTAACCACCATCTATATACAGGGTGATTACTTGTATCCTTCTTGCCGCATTTTACTGGCAAACCTTTGATACTAGACATACTTCCAATTAGAAAAATTACCTAAATAACGTGTAGGACTCAAATACGTCGTCCATGTTGCAAGTGGTTGTGTAGTTATCAAAATTTAAAAATTAACTTTTTAAACAGACACCCTCAGAAACTAATTAGAAAGTTGGTGCCCCGTCTTTCCTAAGGCCAACAAAAAATAATTCCTCTTTTCCATGTACAACACTCGTTGAGATATTTGATTTAAAAAATCAGAGGAGTATGTCTCTAAGGTCAACTGTTCGCCAGTAAAATGCAGCAAGGGGAATTAATTAATCACCCTGTATATAAAATAACGTCCTTACTGGCTGATTCATTCATCATCGCCGAGTCGAAATCGCTGAAGCTATAAATATGAAATTCGATGATTAGTTTTATCTTGTAATGCAGAAATTCATTGAGAAGGAATTCTTTTCAGAATTCAGCCTCAGAGGTCATGGTGGTTAGTAACAGGGTGTCCCATCAAGACCGTCCAAACTCTGCACAGCCAGATTCCTCGGTTGGAATACATAAAAAATGCCCCAAGAACTGTGCCTGTACGACCCATAGTTTTCGAGAAAAATGCGAAAGAAAAGTATGATGCCATAGCCGGTGCTATATCAAACGACGGCTTGACGTCATTCCACGGCGCGCGCATGCATGCGTGGTGGACATTTTGAACATCGTCCTATGTAAACCTATGCAAATACCGATGTGTTCAAGTTTCCTATAAAGTTTTATTTCCTTGCGCCGGACATGGCGTCATACTTTTCCTTCGCATTTTTCTCGAAAACTATGAATTGTACAGGTACAGTTCTTTGGGCATTTTTTATGTATTCCAATCGAGGAATCTGGTTGTACAGAGTTTGGGCGGTCTTGATGGTACACCCTGAATATGAAATTTGGTCAATAGTTTTATTTTATAATGCGGAGAGGAAAAATGAATATTTCTTACTGAAAAAGGGATTTTTCAAAATTCAACACCTAAAGGGGTCATAAGAGGGATGGATTTTTCAGATTACAAAATCCCCGCGAGTAAAGCCGTGGGTAATAGTTAGTTCTCGATAAATGACATCAAAATAATAATAACGAGTAAGTTAATAATAATAATTATATAATATAAAATACACACACAAACTATAAGAACTTCCGATCAACAATTTTTTTATTTATATATACATTTCTAAGCAGAAAAAATAAGAAGGAATAAATAACACAATATGATGAGTGTGTACACCCCGTCCATACAGACAGCATGCAATTTTTCCTTACAGAAAATAATGTCGGATCACGCAAGCGAAAGTTCCGGTTTCCGGAGTGTATATATATATATATATATATATTTACATCCGTATACAGGAGATAAAAAAAAAAAAAACAAGAAAAATAGGAAACGGAAAGAAAAAGAATGGTACAAAACTAAAAAAGTGGAAAAAAATATCGACTGGGGGAATCAGTACATGGAGAAATCACCACTTGCAGAAACCTACATTATGTAGTCTCTCTCTTACGCTTTAAAGCAAAATTTTCCACGAGGCAAGATGTGACTGGTGAATTTTTAAGAGATCACGGCACCTGTTCTTGTAATCTAAGCACATTTTTTAACGTTCAGTACAAGTGCATGTACATGTATATATACATATATATATTTTTTTTTTATGGTGTATTTCCTGGCACTGGATTCGTGATATCTGTACAAATTGCTTCTCGTTTCTCCCTGTCAAAAAAAAAACTCTTTTCCGTGAAGTGTAAAAATAAAAATTAGATATAAAAAAAAATTGCCCGTGATTTTCTACTCTCGTAGTATTTGCGTTGTGTTTACCTGTTAGATATAAATACACCGAAAGTGTTCTTTCTCTAGTGGAAGGAAAATGTTTGTTTGAAATTTATGTCGATACAAGAAACTTGTAAGTCAAAAAAATACGAATAATACTCGCACTTCTTGGATATACAATAATACCCCGAATTTACGCGATAGATGAGACCGACAGTAAGAGCGTGAGTCGAATTTGCGTAAATCGGGGTGTGACAACATACAAGTACATTAAATATTGGTGAAATAGAACGAATATTTCCAAAAGAACTTGATGATAAAAAAAAAAAAAACAGGGTTTTCTACGTATAATAAATTACGTATAAATACATTATTATTAATTTTTTTTAATTACTCCCAGGTACCATATGTACAAAATAATGTTATGCATAATGCGATGTCCGATCCGTAATATGCATAACATTATTTTGTAAAATTCGATAAGCGTATCGTACTTAACTAATTAAATTGACAGTTGAGTGAAGACCGGTTTCATTGTCAATAAATATTAAATAGTATCACTTTGAAAGAATTTTTTCTGGGTTTAATTTTGAAACATCCTTTCTTCCCTTCTTTTAGTGAGTGTCTGACTAAATCTACTGACTAATAAAACTACTGACCAAATTTCATATTTATAGTTTCAGCGTTTTCGGCTCGGCAATGTTCTCCCATACAACCTTTGAACCTCCTTACGACCCCCTTAGGAGTTGAATTTTGAGAAAGCCCTTATTATAGCGTGTCTCTAAATTATAAAATAAAAATACTGATCAATTTTCATATTTATATCTTCAGCGGTTTCGGCCCGGCGATGATAAATCAGTCAGTCAATTAGTTAGGACGTGTTATTATATATTTATAGATTATTATCAATAAAAATTGTTTTGGACCATTTAAAGACGTTCAAATCGAGTATATTTCGTCGTGTCTTGATTACCGCATTACCACCCGATCTTTATCAAAGTACGCTTACGCAAGTAGTTCACACAAAATTATGCCTCACAGCAAGTCAATATACACGTACGTCACCAGCCGAATATTAAAACTAACGAACACACAAAAATACCAAGGTTTCTACTTCGATCGGGAGAACTTTCTTCGAGTCCCATTCCAAACACGTAAAAAATAAAATGTAGGACAATTTAGAAATGATACTTGCGTCTATAGTCACTTTCTTCGATGAGAGAAGGAGACGTGTGCAATATACAATATATAATACAAGGCCGGAGACAGTTCCGCAACCCAAACACGGCCGCCCTTTTCGCTGTATTCGAGGGAATCAGCAGCCGATGGATGTGTTATTTTCGAGAAAGAGGGGGCCATCGTATGTGCAATTTTCTTGATGCATTTCTTAGTTCTTTCTTCCGTCGGGGGGGGGGGATGGATATCAGGCAAGACATATCTCAGGACCACCTGTTTAGGTCATCAACACACGGCAGATGGTTGCCACGTGGGGCCACGCGCGGGTCACTTTAGCTACTTGAAAAGGAAAAAAAATAGTAATAAAGGGAAACGAGCCCTCACTCATAATATACAACTACATTTCACCTGATATGGTTTCCGAGCAGCTGCCCATTCTTCTTCTTATTTCCTTTTACTTCTTCTAAGATGTTCTTTTATATTCAAGTAGTCGATTGAAACGCAGAGGGGGTAGCAATGACTAACAGGAAAGCGCCCTTGCTCGTGGCGGCTTGTCGTTTTACCGTAATAACGAAAATAAATAAATAACGCGGGCTCATATAATTTCAGATAAGAACAGATTTTACTATATCTCGCAACGGAAAAAGAAATTGGTCAAAATTGACGGGGAAAAAAAATTTACGTAGGTGCGAGGATACGGAAAAATTATGTTGGCCAAGGGTGGAGCGAGGTTCCTCGATACCCCATGTACAGGGTGTCCTGTAAGTCCTAATTTGGCCTTTATCTCGTTGTAGATGTATAGTCCCAATTTAAAAAATGCTGAGAATGTGTTCATAAATCACCCTGGACCAGTTTCGAGAGTGAATATACATTCTGTCGCAAAACAAAAAAAAAAACCTAAGTTTTTATGCGGACGCACAGTCTCACACCCAATTACACACACACACAAAGTTGTTGTCCTGTCTCTCCCGAGGCCAATAAAAATAATTCAGGTTTCGAAGTGCAATATCCGCTGAGATATTTGAATTCAAAATCAGAGAAAAATTGGGAAAGAAGAATTGTTCGCTAGTTTATGCTGTTCTTTTCTAACTTTTCTCAAATTTCTGAATTCAAATATCCTAGCGAGTACTGCACTTGAAAACGTGATTTTTTTTTTTTTTTTGCTGGACTCACAAAAAAACATGCAATATTTTTCTAATTGGGTTTTTTTAGGACAGGGTGAGGTGATGTAAAAATTAATATTTTTTTAGTTTGTGAATAACTGTATTTTCACTCAGGAAACTGCCACAGAGTGATTTCTGAACAAATTTTAAGCATTTTTTAAAATGGAACCATTTCTCTACGACGAACGGTTGATGAGATAAAGGCCAAATTAGAACTTACAAGACACCCTGTCTAAGGTATTAAAAAGCATACATAAGGAACGGGGGGGGGGGGGGCAAGAGGGCACGTGCCACTTTAATCAGTCGGCTATGAAAATAAAAAACTGCATAAAAATATGTTTTTTCCGATTAAATCGATTTCATTCAACGTAAAATGCTATTTTTTGAAGGTTAAGTCTCAAAAATTCTTTGGTAGACGTTGTAATACTCTCTCACCTTTTATCACCGTGAATCACGAATGAGTGTCCCACATTTCCTGCGTCCCCAACTTACAGTTAGAAGTCTCCCCACCGATAGCAACAGACTTACAACGGTACAAATATTCACACATTACACTTCATTCATAATTTTTGAAAAATAGATGGCAGCACTAATATTCACGCGCAACACTAGTTACGCACTCTTAGACGGTTGGTACACATACACACTTCCGACACAACTCATTCGGTAGTAAATTGCTCATGGCGATAGGTCGAAGTTGTTCTCGGTTTAACGGAAAGAAAATGTATGTCCCACCGACGGTGTGTTCTGCAATACCCTCAAGGTATCGTCCGAAATTTCAATTTTCGATATCCTGTCTTACACCGATAAAATACACGATTAAGTTTGTTGGTACGGGATATTTCAGAAATAATTAACTAACTCTCAAATGACATAACATGGAAACAGAGATATATAGAATGATGAAACAACTTTTACGATTGACGGGCAGGCCTGGAATTTTAAATACATAGGTTTGTAAAATTAATTACGATTTCAACTTATAAATGGTGCCACAGTCATTTTATTTGATCATTTGATCATTTTTGTCACCCACGGTCATTTTCTACACACGAGGGCTAATTAGGCCGGGACCTACAATTTATTGCCGATTCCGAGCGGCAGCCTTTTTTATATTCACCGAGAGTTCGGTTCGCTATCCCCCTCGGTGTTGGGACTCCCTGCGGTAGCAATTTTTTTTTGTGTGGTCTCATGTCACCGTTTCTGATGTACCCCTATGTCAGGAAAATTTCTGACAAGGACAAACCGAATATCGAACTCGCGACACCTCTACACATTCTTTGGTACCTAAGGCGAGTACGTTTTATCTGAAGACTTTCTTCAGCGTGCTAGGGAAAGGGTCGTGTGAAAGCACCAGCTTACTGAAGAAGCGAATTTGAATAAAAATAATGATAAAGCAACAAAAAACAAATGAGATTCATCAAGCACCCCAGAAACTGGGGCCCCAGATTCAATTCGCTGAATTTTAGTGGGGCGCACACTGGATATATCTCGGGCTACCGATGTGTTGCAAATTTTACAATGTTAAACAACAAAAATCAATGAGATACATCCAGGGGCCCCGAATTAGAACCTATCAACATTCCCATGGAGCACTGACCTGGAAGCTTGTCGGACACACCCCTGTAAGGGGCCACGAAAATTTTTCATTTTTTTTCAATTTTGCAACGAATAAAATCCAGGGCCCCACATCCAGTAGCGGATTTTTATCGCATCCTTCACTCTTCCTATCTAGCCTGCTGGTCAAGGTGACCATTTCGAATGCACCGCAATGTTATTTGAACCATGTTTGTGAGTGACAATATCACACATTGTTGAAATTACTTTGTATCAAGATTGTGGCACCATCTAAAAGCTGTGGCTAATTCCACAAACTGGAACATTTGGAATTCCAGGTCTGTCCATCAAACGAACTACTTGTTTTTTGTTTTAAATCTTTCTATCTATCATTGTTTCCAAGTTATGTCATATCAAAGTTAAGGAGTCCTTTCTTAAGCATTAAGCACTCTGTAGGTGCTCCATATACGTTAAATTAACTCCACGAGAAATATGTATGAAGTATTTTATTTTTAATACCTGGTGTTCCTTGGGGCCCAATATCTAAAACACGCAATAGATAATTAATAGAGGTATCTAGCTGTAAAACAACTAAAAAAATTGACTCGTGGGCTGATTAAAAGTGCTGTACCTTTTAGGGGGAAATCAAGCTTCACATTTAATATTCAAAATTTAAAATTTAGTCATATATCGATACGTTTTTATCACAGTTAACATCAGTATTTTGTAGGGTAGATTTTTTCCCCCATGTATAATTGAAAGGGTTCTGCTGAAGCCCTCTAGATACTACTATCTAGGGGCTTTGGTTCTGCCCCTTCGAAAATTTTCCAAGGGGGTGGTTCAAGTTGATTAAGATTTTAAGTCCGGGATCCTATATCATACGTAAAGCTAAACATAAGCTTTCTACGTTTTTCTTGAGACGTATGTTTCTGAAGATATCTGCATGTAATGTTAAAATAACTGAAAAAATTACCCTATTAAAAGAGATTTGAACAATGCTGAAACTCATTAAATATTTCTTTTTCTTGTTTTCTCCTTTTAGCGAGAAGTTAATTAGAAAAAGTCTCTTAAAACGTGGCAAGTCATAAAATGAATAGATTTTTCCTTGGGAAATATTCACAGGATTGACTAAACGTATTTTCCACTCGAACAAATATCTCATTTGCTAATAATTTCCAACAATAAAAGAATCGTTTATCAACTTTTATTCACATATCATTCAGGATAAAAAAAAAAACTCTATTAAAATTCACGGAAATAAATGATGAATGAGGAAGTTCGTATAAATTTCTAACAAAAAAATTTAATTAACATTTAGCGGTGTTTGATGTATTTACTTATACTCATAAGGACAATTATATATATATATATATATATATATATATATATATATATATATATATATATATATATATATATATATATATATATAAAATTTTTTTTTTCCAACTTATACGAAAATATTCAATTTTTTTTACACGTTTAATTTTTCTTTAAAACTCTTCGATTTTTTAACTCTTTTTTGAACACGAATAAAAAAGTAAAAAATGAAAGAAATCAAGAAATGGAATTTCGAAATTTTTATTTTAGATAAAAGTAACTGTAAAAATTAGAAAAACCAATTATCAAATTAAAATAAAATAAAAAGTTGGGGTTTTTTTTAATATGAGTTCAAAAGTTCATTTTTTTTTTCTGTTTGTATTCATTTCCAAAAATTTTTAGAATTCTTGGAAGATTTATTAGAATTTTTCATTAATTGGGGGGGGGGGATGATTGATTGATTGCTTATTGCCTACAGTTGAGAATGAATTTGAAATAAGAAAAATAATATAGAAGACAACTACTCTCTCTATAGTAATATCGGTAAAAATATTTCAAAGCCATCTTGCCTTCAGGAAATATATACAGTGTTTGTACACTGTGTATAGTGGAGGATAAATAGTCATATCCTTATACACCCTATATCATTTAACCCGTTGGTGATAGAAACATTGTTCATTAAAAAAGTATCCAAATAACGTGCTCATTTCAAATATGCCATTCATTTTACTAGGGGTAGCATATATACTTTGACCTTTGAAAACCAAACACACCCCGCTTCCCATCTCATTGAGATATCGAAGCGTTCCTGGAGGATGGGTGTGTCTGGAAATTTTATTAAATATCTTCAGAATAATATATATACTGAAATATGGGGAAAAAAATGTTGTTTCCATGTCTCCTGAGCTAAAAAAAAGTGCATTTTTCGAATTGCAGCAGATATTAATTAGCTGTGCTTCGAATAAAATCGTTGAAAATAAAGAGGAGAACTATAAAAAAACAACAATCATATATGATTCACCCCTTATAAAAATGTAATGAAAATATTTTCAAACGTATGTGAATTAGTGCTGTTAGTATATTTTTAATTGAACAATGCATCAACTCAATGACTTAGTTTATTAGAGTGGAGGTCTAATAAATTGCAACGGCTAATCAAGGATAAAATATAGAGTTTGGCTTTATTTTACTGTTATATCTAATAATCATATTAGATAACATGATAGTCTACTGTTATGTATAATTATATAAAATTTTGCTAGGCCCAACTGAATAGTTGTTGCCTTGAATTTTATTTCCGATCCCCTCAATTTGTGCGATTTTATAATTAATCTCTAAATACTTAAAATTCCAGCAGCTCTAAAAAAATGACACCAAGGAATCAACTCTTTTAAAAAAAAAGTACTTCTATAGCAGTATTTTGTACTGAAATGATACTAAACAGATGTATTTTTTAAACTGCCAAAACAATTGGGAAAATAAATTGGTATAATGGGTTTTTTACCATGTATTTGCCAAGGAGCAAGACGTGACTGCATGGTCTTTGCGCAAAGTTATTTAAATGGGTTTTTTCAATTGACTTCCATTAATCTGGCACACCCTTGTCTGATATATGCCGGATTGACGAGAGTCTACTGTACATTCAAATATACACTGGGTTATAGAGGGTTGAAGGGCCAACTTGAGAAAAAATTCTAAACTGTCTTTTCAGTTGCAGTTTCTTGAAAGTTTTCTAAATTCTGAGATGTCGCCTTTTAATATTCAATCAGAAGTATCTCATCGAATATTACACTTGGAAACATGGCATTTTTCGTGTCGGGCTAAGACAAGACAAGACAAAAACGTTCATATTGAAAGTTAGTGAACGGGGGAAATCGTATATAAAATTTTGTTTTTCAATACATATACGGCTGCTAGTAAAATAAATGACATCTAAAATAGTCACATTTAATGAATACTTTTTCTATGAGGGTTTTAAAAACTGACTGAAGAGAAGATGAATTCAGAAAATTCAACTGCCCTTGAGGGGAATCGAACCCACATCCTCTCACTTTCCGGGTGAGCGCCCTCTCTTCCTTAAATTCATCTTTGCTTCAGCCAATTGCTAAGAACTTTCATATGAATGGCGGAGAGTGAAATCTAGGGTAACCAGATTCAAAAACTGAGAAAGGAAGACGCCTGCGCGTGCAACCCTTAGTGACGTCACTTATCCCAATATTCACAATAGATGGCGCCACTATTCCAACCTATAAAACTGGCCACAACAATAATATTTCCCAACTCTAAAAGAGAACTGCTTAAAAAAGCATAAACAGAAAAAATTCTAGAAACTTCGGTGGCCGGTGAATATGTGTGGGGGAAAAAACACAAAAACACTCATATCAATGAAGAAATATATATTTCAAAGTGGGAAAAAAATTTCCCAGAATTAAAGAAAAATAATTCCGGAAACCTGAAATGGAGGACAAAGGGGCGAATTTTCCGAAACGTAGGAGGACGCTTGAAATAACCTATAAAAAGGATCACATGTCCTCTTAAATGAGGACGGTTGGTAACCCTAGTGACATCACATCATAGGATATGTCGCCATCTGGTGGCAGTGCCAGTAAATGTGAGCTTCGTCCTGAATTAGTTCCGACCGTCCATTCAGTGTACGATCCCGTTCAGTGCACACGATCTCTAAGGAAATATTGAGATATTCATTGCCTTTGTAGTCTAGTACGCTCACCCAGAAAGTGAGAGGACCAGGGTTCGATTCCTCTCAAGAACAGTTGAATTTTCTCCCTTTCCTAAATTCATCTTCGCTTCAGCCAGTTGTTAATAACCTTTATATGAATAGCGTAGTGACATCATCCTAGGGTACTTTTTTCTAGTTGGAAGTATGTTTCTATGACCAACGATTCAAAGAGTAACGGGTTTAGAAGAATATGACTTTACATCCGATATCAGGGGTTCTCAAACTGTGCACCACCAATCTTTGTCAAAGGCACCGCAGAGTGGCGGTTCTGACAAAGGTTTTTCGAAGCAATCCTTTGTTAAGGCAACTGAGTACGTTCAAATGACGAGTATTTTGAAAATTTATTTTTTTGAAAAAATGTTTCACACATAGTCCAAATCTGTTTTAGTCTTGTGCATGTAATAAGTAAAAACAAAGTTATGGCTGATTTAAATAATTTGGAACAATCGTTTCAAAGGCAACAAGCAATTTTCAAACGCGTTTTTTTGAAGATTCATTTTTTCGTTTACTTTACTCCACGCGAAACTAAATTTCTCTAAAACTATATAAGATATTCTCATGAAATTTTTCAACAGCATTTCAGATAACATTAACTGTGCAATGAACTAGGATCTTAGCTATATGTTTAGAATTCAATATTTTACAGCCGTGTGAATAAAAACTTTTGAATTTTCTGTCAAAATTCACTTATTGTTTTATGAAAACTAATATTTTTTTCAGAGAATATTTCTTGTACCTTAAAAATATTAGTTCGTTGCACAGATAAGTCAGTATCTAAATTATTCGAACATATGCTGCAGTTTTTAATGTACAATGTCTGGCACAAGTGCTGAAAATGATATAATTTCGGGAATACAATAAAAAATCTCAAAAGTTGTAAAAGTATTTCTGAAATTTCACTCGATTTCCTTGTCTTATACAGTATTATGATTAAATCCACACGTTTTGAAAAAAAAGTGCTCCGTACCTAATCAGTTGCTTTAAATTTCTTTGAAGAACCGCGGATAAGCGTTAATTAGAGGAAGGGGCACCTTGGGTGGAATGGGACTCCCTGCTCTAATAAAGGATTTAATTTTTTTCATGTTTGATCGTCTTTTCGTTTTGCTATTCTACTAAAAACGTCTGGTTTTTAATTGACCATGCATCCGTGATGTCCTACGTCTAATATCATAGTGATGTTGGGGATTATACATTGTTACACCTTGACAAGAAAAAATGCTTCTTTTGAAATACTATTCATATTCCACTTCCGTCATGACAGTGATTGTCTTACAACAATATCTCATGAATAATTGACGTTGTATGCTATCTTCACAATATCTGCATATTAATAAAGTATCAAAGGTGTCAATACATTTTGCGTGTTTCCTAATAATAATATGCCTTTTGAAAGTAATGAAAAAAAATGCAGATTTTGAATATTACTTTACACTGTTGCAGATGTTCGGAAGTAATATCACCTTGTTATCCATTCATCACTGTCTTACAGAGGTGAGGTCACCGGCCAAATGCTTGCTTTGTCTCATTCTTGTCCAGGTGCCATCGGATGGCATATTTATATGATCTGATAGGGGGATTATGATCTGTTAGATTGTTTCAGGCATAAAGGTGATGCTTAATCATCCAAGCGTATGATTTCGTATTGCAACACCTGTGTAACACAGAGCATGCGGACGGTGTTATAGTATTTGGGTATTGTATTTTAATTTTTCCATAGTCGAAACTAACCATAGAACGTAAAATGGTTTTTCGACATATCCGATGTGTTTCTTGTCTATTCAGTCTCAGGCAAAGCCGAACTTGGTTGTGCCACGTTCAAAACGAAGGCAAAAGCAAGTGTCATGAAAGTCACAGAAAAAGTGAGTCCCCAAGTCTTCCTAAACGATAGTCTCATCCTCTCTCCCGTCGTTTAGAGCAAGTTAAGTTGTAAACATTATCGTATATTGCATGTTTATTTATGGCGATATTATATTATGTTTTTTATTGTATTGTTTATTATATTCTTATTGTTTTGTGCTATGGAATGGGCTGTTTTTATTAGTCATTTTTATGTGAATGAATAATTGTGGAACGAATTATCCGAGTTTCGATTTTGATTCTAATAACGAGTGATTCGGATAACGAATACGTTGGCAGAACGAAATAAGCTCGTTAACCGACGTTCCACTGTACTTAACTCTTTTTTACTTACTTAGGAGTGGAGATCCATAAATACTGCATTATCAATTTGATTCATTTCTACTGACAAAAGAAAGAGCGTGTACCTTAGCCTGATAACGTCCAAAAGAGATTATCTCACAAATTCCTTTGATAGAATACAAGATTGAACATGTTCTACCGTCTTATAAGCGAAACTTACGGAAACGACGTCGTTCGTCTAACAACCTGACTTATCTTATGATGGTGGACATAAAAGGTTAATCTTATTGACGACCTCATGGGGTGGCACTCAACAAAGGTCTGTTTACACGTCTCTGTTTCCTTCAGTTATTCTAGTCACCCATTCCTGTTAGGCTCACTCATTATAAAGATTGATGGTAGACATACACGAAAGAAATACGTTTTATATTATGGGGTATTGGTTAAACTCCACATATTTCATTGATTAATTTTGAACAAAAACACATTTACACATTTTGAAAATATTAAAGTTCTAGGTGCTACAAATGTTGGATAGCAAACAATATGTATTCATGAAACGTTCACATGACAATGATTTCTAAGACTCGATTCGAAAAATTCAGTAGTTTAATTTGTTGTTTTGGTATATATATATATATATATATATATATAGAATATATTGTTTGTTGACATAATTTTGTTCATATTTTTAAGACAATGATATCATACGACATTTATGGCGGATTTTGATCTAACAAGGGTTTGTCGCTCTACCAACTGTAATTTCTTAGATAAGGCATTATTTTATTAACGACACCACCAACCAAATATGTAACTAGCTGCCCATCCTCAACTTGACTACTACTACTACTAAACCACACATGTACCTCGTCCATATTCCTCTGCGGAACCTCTAACGAATTGGTACATGCGGGAATGTGCTTGTACGTGTAGTGAAACCTGACGTGAAGTTTGTTTCTGTGTAATGCTTGTTATGTGTAGTGCTGCCATCTGCCACCCGTTTTTCTAACCATGAGTGAAGTGTAATGATTGAATGATTTATCGTTGTAGGCCTGTTGCTCTCTGTGGCGAGATCTCAACTTGACTGTCTCGTGTCGTGATACTTGGTTGTCTCACAAAAAATCCCCTTTTATAGATCTGAAAAATACCTGTTCAACCTTTAACGGTAATGGCTGACACATTTTCAGAATACTTTCATCTCACTCCATATTCGCACCAAACTTGCTCGCGACTCTTACCCAACTACATGCAGTTGATGTCAAAATAGGAATCTCACAATAATGCGACTCGACTGCGTACGTATACAACGTGTTTCACGAAAAGTATTCGAGAGGAATATTAATTAGTTCTATAGTTGAAGTAAATAATGAGAAAAATGTAAGTGAAACGAAAGAACTTGAGCTGTGATTGCAACACTGTAACCGTGAAATTTTCATCCTTTCGTAAATTCTTCGTGGAACACCTTGTACACAGATAAAGCTAATAGGTGCTCATTAACACAAACATATATTGTATTCAGGTCCGAAGTCATAGCAGTCATACTTTATAGGGTGATAAAAAAACAGTATGAAATATATTTTGTCGTTATAATTTTGCTTGTCAGGCTCTATATTTGTTTTAAATACTATACTTTAACAATAGGAAAGAAAAGAATGTGGGTTGCCAAGGGCAACACAGCGGAGACACAAGCACCAAATCGATAGCAGGTACCGGACACGAACAAGGTAAGAAAACGAATTTCCCACGTGTCAGAACAACTCAACTTACACAACTAAACAAGGACTAAAACTTTTTCTTCGCTAATGGAACTTTTATGCCGGAAGTTGTTGAGCAGCCATTGTGTGTGTGTGTGTGCCATCAGGTTTACATTTTATTCTTGCCGTCATTTATGGCTCGTATTCAACATCGATTTATGCATTTATTGCACTAGATGTTTTACTATAAATATCCGAAAGGAATGTCTTTGAATTTGATTTTCCTGTGGTTCATTTCAAATTAAAATACGAGGGGAAAAAATTAAAAATACGAAAAAAAAGCAGAGAAAGTCGATTTGTTCTCTGATGCAGTGACGTCGGAAAACCGTGGGTGATAGGCTTGAACTTTGAGTAGAAATTTTGGATTTCTGAATAAATTCTCTGGTTGCCCGAACCCGTGCTACCAAGTACTGGGGAGGGGGGGGGGGTGCTCGACAACCCACGGCATCCCCGGCTCCGACAAAAAACTGTTCTGATCAGAGGCAGATTTATTGCTTTTCTGCGGACAATGAATTTCCCGCCCTTCTCACGTTATAGTTTAATTAATCCTCTAGGTCCCATGGATATTTGAATATACATGACAGATAGATAGTGTCCCACAATCGACTGACGGTTTTCAAAATGGGATAGAAAGAAAACGGTGACAGATAACAGTCATTCTTGCTTCATTATCACAATATAAATGTGGAAAATAGGGAATTTCAGCTACGTCATTTATGTTGAAGGAGTTGTATAGTTATTAAAATAAAATAAAAAATAAGTTTTCATATCGACAAATATATCTCAAAAATCCAACTAGAAAGTGGTTGCCCTGTTAATGTATTGTTTCGATTAAAAATATGGTAACAGAACCCATTTACATCCGTTTTTAAAAAAAAAAAAATTCAATATACGTTTTTATGGGTATGAACCATATAGAAGTTTTATGTTCTTAGCAACCTATTACTTAAATTTGCTACCCCTCCGAACCATGGGCGGAATTACTCTGGGGGGGGGGGGGGGGCATCCCCCAGCGTCAAAGGTGGAGTCGACTGATCTAATGTATATATGTATATACGAATTGGCATCATCATCATCGTGCCCCCTAGAAGTTGATTCAGCGCAATGCAGCGCCATCTTAAAGCTTCAAAGTAAAAGTCTAAAAATATGAAGTCTTCCTTGTGGGAGATTTTTCTATTTTTTGCAGGATTCAAATCTTGCCAGTGGCGTCGGAGTCGGGGGTGCTGTGGGTGCTCGAGCACCCACGGAAGTTTGTAGAACGGGTTCGAGCACCCACAGAATTGATTCAAAAATCGAAATTTCCTGCATGAATCTCAAGACGGGCACCCACAGGTTAGAAACACTTCCGACGCCCCTGAATCTTGCTCAATTGTATTTATGATAAATTAAATTAAGTATACAAAAAAATATATATATAATAAATATTCATATACAGAAGATCAAAATAATCAATCTATTAATACTGTGAAACCTCGTTACAACGATACTCGGTATACCGATAAATACCTCTACAACGATATTTTATCCCAAGTCTTGTTTGGAAATGTCCATATTCGAATATTAAACTGCTGCCTCGATAC
This sequence comes from Pholcus phalangioides, assembly GCF_987345545.1. Classification (NCBI taxonomy): domain Eukaryota; kingdom Metazoa; phylum Arthropoda; class Arachnida; order Araneae; family Pholcidae; genus Pholcus; species Pholcus phalangioides. Next base: position 60,810,066 of record NW_028301600.1, on the reverse strand, counting down.
ATAATGATAATCTCTCTACAACGATATTTTTTCTGCACATATATTTGTCTGCACAGTATCGTTATATCGAGATTTCACTGCATATCGTGCGCTACCCTGATTTCTATATTAATTTTAGAACGATCGAGAATGCGACTAAATCATTTAGAAATGTAGTTGTGAAAAACAGATGGCAGCACTAATTATCTTCAGAAAATACAATATGAATGTTGTGTTAGGGTAGGGTTACGTGGGAGGACGACTGCGTGTGCACCCTTAGTGATGTCACTTATCTCATTAATATTATCTTATTTATATATTATTATTATCTCATTAATATTATCTTATCTTATTTCCCCAATAGATCACGCCACTATTCTGACTAATAAAACCAGCCATTTAATTTCTCCCCAATTCTAAAACAGAACTGCTGAAAAGAAAGAAAAACAGAAAAAAATTCTGAGAATTTTGATGGCCATTGATGAATGCTTGTCAAAAAAAAACAAAAACACTCATATCAATGAAGAAATATTATGTTTCAAAGTGGAAAAAAATTCTCCCAGAAAAAAAAAATAATTCCGGAAACCTGAAAAGAGCACAAAAAGCCGAATTTTCCAAAACGTGGGAGGACGCTTGAAATGGCATCAAAAAGGAGGACGGGTTACCATATTCAAAAACTGAGAGAGGAGGACGCCTGCGCGCTCATCCTTGATGACGTCATTTCCCTTCAATTGGTACAACAAATGGCGCCACTTTTCTGCCAAAAAAAAGGAAAAAAGCCCACCACTACAATAATTTTTCTCAAATACAACCAAAGCCGCTTGAAAGATGCTCTTAATGCAGCTTTGACTACAACAGAACGGCTATATACAGGGCGTCCATAATTACAAGACCCTATTTTAAAGTATCCTACAGGCGAAACCAGTCATCAGAAAAGTGTGAAATTTTCGTGGAGGACTTCATGAACCGATGGGAATTTGTTTCAGGGAAAAAAAGAATTAGTTGCACATGTCGACACCCAGTGGCGTAGCCAGGGAGGGGGGCAGAGGGAGCGATTGCTCCCCCAATCGAAATTTTGCCTAAATTGGCGCCTATTTTTCTAAATTACTTTGTTCTTTAAAGAAAACTTGAAAACAATATGTATTGACTTTTTCATTTTCTACCTTCATTGACTAAAATGTTGAGTAAGGGAAAAAAATCTACATTTATAACTGCGCCTCTTGCAGTTTCACAGCGATTGGGTTTGTACCAATCCTTAAGAGAAGAAGGAAATAAAAGAAAGTGGAATTTTTCATTATACCATTTTTGACAATTGCTCTCAAGCTCTTCATCTGGAAGCATGTTCAGATCAGCCTCTGTCCCCCACCTTTATTAAAGGGCATAATCTTTCCCGCTTCTAGCTGTAACTTTTTTCTCTTGATATTGATCGTTCTAGGTAGAGCTCCTAGAAATACCTTTTATAGGTATGAGGATATAACGTTCACGAAATGCTCATTCCGTTCCGAAGGGCCACCAAGAGCATTGACTAAGGCGCCTTTTGAAGAAATTAGGCACGGGAACCTATTGTGGACAGACCACTGAACCTATGAAGTAATGGCTAGGATTCAAGCTCCACGAAGTATCGCCTTTTCTTTGGGCGCCTTAGGTAGAGTTTGAGCTCTTAGAAATACCACTTTGTGTATAGGGGACTTAGCTAGATTCATAATGCCTAGAAATGCCACGTTATCGGCTGGTGCCTTGGCAAGAGCTGCTAGCTTGTGTATAGGGCAGTGTCAAATAGGAAAAGGTGGAAAACAGCTATGGGCTTTTGAGCTCTAAAAACCCAAGATTTTGGGGCACAAAAGGGGGTTCTGGAAGAGTTTCTTAAAAAGGTGGGTAAATAAAAACCTATAATCTTTAGTCAATAGCGCTCTGATATGCAGAGAATGGGAGAGGAAATTATAGTCTTCTATATTTGTACGATAATATATTGTATTATATTATACGGTGATAGTGTATAGTTTTATGTCAAAATGTGACTTTTTCAGAAACATTGTCTTTTGTCATGGTGTAATTTCTCTTTTCTATGAATCACTGTTTGTTTCATCATTATACATATACAGCAGTGTGCCGAATCGGAGAAATTATTCCCTGGAAAAAAGTTATGGCCGGTGTGTTTGTTAACTCATGGCATGTATATCTCCCCTCCAATTAATCCAGTGTTTCTTAAACTTTTGGCACTCGTGGCTCCCCTGACTTCGTCATCATTTATCCGTGACTGCCAGAATAGCCTGACGCAGGGGGGTTCTTGAACTTTTTCCTCCCGAAGTGCCCCTTTCCCCTATTCAATGCTTATCCGCGAGCTCCGTCAGCTTCCTAGAGCTGAGCGTTTAACAAAAAATATTTTCGAAAAACCTTCGTCGGGGACACCACGGAGCATCCCGAAGGTTTTTCGAAGAGATTATTTGTTAAACTGCTCTGGGAAGCCGCGGGCAAGCATTGATTAAAGTAACGGAGCACTGCAGATGGAAAACGTTTGAAAACCCCTGCGCTAGTCTGTACCATCCATCACTCATATATTTTCATTCTTCTCTGATTTCTTATAAAACACATCGCATGAATTTATTTCACTAGAAATAAATATACATATACTATGCACAATGCCTTTTTAAGTGTTTCAACTTCGCGCAGAGAGAGAGAGAGAGAGAGAGAACTCCCCTTCAAATAGTATCTCCAAAGGAAGCCGGTAGATAATAGAACATAAAAAATATTTCAATCGATTCATACACCTGCCATTTTCACTTCGATTCAGAAGATGAGCAGTGGCATTACACACACGCCTCAGAGATACTTAAATAGATTACGGACACACGAGACAATTTCTGGCACACACTAATTCGTTTGAAGCAGTGGTTCCTAAACCTTTTTGGAATCAGGCCACCCTCCGTTTGCGCATCTGCAATCTAGTAGTATGTGATAACCACTGCGATCGTGTGGGCATCATGATGGATTCATCCCGGTTTGAACCCCACTAGTGGCACAGTCGCGGTTGACTGAAGCGAGTCTTTTCTTTTCTTTTCGATTTCTACGTACAAATGCTAACCTATCTTTCGTTTGCAAAGCCTTCCCGCAGAGAGCAGGCACGCTTTCACCGTGGTATTTGCATAACACGAAACTTCAGGCATCTGCCAGTTTTACTTCTAATATGGAAGACAGATGGCAAAACTTCTCGAATCGAAACCATGCATAACTATGACATCTTACATACGTTATGGTCATGCATAAAATATAAGAAAGAACTTTCCGGCATGCATTAATTTGTTAGAAATTCCATAAGAGAAATGTCTTGGAAGTACATGCACGATTCAGTAGAAGTAGTGTACATGTGATACATGCTTACGATAAGAGTGTAAGATGATGAAAAAAATTAAATGGAAGCATGAAGATTTCTCTGTACTTTCATATCTTGGAATAATTTTAGAGAGAAAGAAAATATATATTATTTATATTTATATTATTATTAAATTAATAATTATTATTATATTATTATTAAATTAATAATTATTATTATATTATTATTATATTATACCTTTTTTATTTTATTCTCCTATCATTTTTTTATATTTTAAAATCTACATTTTTTTTTCCAACTACCTGTTAGGATGACTTCCCAGTTGTTTTTGGTGTTTGCATTTGTATAAGTACACAAAACATAAAATGGAATTTAAAATTAATTAAAAAATTAAAATACATTAATCAAACTGAAAGGTAATTAATTTAATTTGAAAAATAACATCCACTGAAAACAAAATAAATTTGATTTTTCTTTCTACTAATACATAATTTTAAGTTTGCGCCTTAAGCACGAACAAAAAAATGGCGCCTTTCCCAATTTCGCTCCCCCATGGACCAAAACCTGGCTACGCCACTGTCGACACCAGAGGGTGTTTCACTTTGAATACCTGTAGTAAATATTAAATTTACGTGATGTCGAACAGCAGCTGTTATAAAACCTAGAAACATTCGCGTAGATCTTGTTTCTCAATGTGTTTGCTGCTCACAATGACGATAAGTTTACGGTCAAATTGTTTTACCAAAACAGCAATTCTACAGTAACTGCTCTACGGAAATATCGAACTTGGAAGAGGATTCGAAAAGGTCCAATGAATGTTAAAACCTTCTGAGTATCGTCGAGTAACCACAGTATCGTTGGCTGTTCGTCCTGGAAGAGGAAGGAAAACCGTATCTATAGACGCAGTACAGGAGGTTTCGCTTCAGGGTGAAGAGGACAGAGCTTAAAAATTTTCGTCGGGCGTGTATAGCACAGACGTTGGATAGGCCACGTTAAACTGTCTATAAGATCATGCGGAATATCCTGCGATATTATCCGTACAGACTTTCACTTGTGCAGCGGTTGCTTCCACATGGTTATGACGCTCGACTCCGGTTCTCACTGCAGTTTCTAGCTCGCGTTGAGGCAGCACCTCCTAGAGATCTATCCCTAGGAGGTGCTGGTTGAGGTCGATACAGAATGGCCTTGGAATATCCTCTGGACAGACGAAGCGCATTTTCACTTGGATGGTATAGTGAATACTCACAACTGCCGAATTTGGGAACCAGAAAATCCGCATTCTATAATAAAGGTTCCGTTGCATTCTATCATAAAGGTTCCGTTGTATTCTATCATAAAGGTTCCGTTGCATTCTATCATAAAGGTTCCGTTGCATTCAACAAAAGTGACGGTATGGTGTGGATTTACTGCATCATTTATTCTCGGTCCCTACTTCTACTTCTACGAGGAGTTACGTTCTACAGGTCCAGTGACATGTTCGATCACCGGGAAGCGATATGCATTGCTGTTACAGAACGAAATTGTTTCGGCTCTACAAGCACGTCACCGCCAAAAAAGGAGAACGTGTCCTCCTTCTTGATGTCATTTCAAGCATCCTCCTACATTTCGGAAAATTCGTCTTTTTGTCCTCCTTTTCCTACCAATTGCGGGACCCATTTTTGGCACCCTCGACCTCCCTGCAATTAAAAAAAATCTTCTGTTTTAATCACTTCGTAGTGATGCGTTCAAAGGAGCGGAGAGATTTTGTCATTATGTTTTTTCGCCCTTTCACTTCAGATTTGACGTCCCTTCTAGAGTGTTTCTGGGGCGCCGAAATGCATGGAATGCAGGGGAAAAAATGAGGTGATAGAAGGAGATTTCCTCCCATTTCATTCTTTATAATTATTTTTCATAGAACAACAAAAGAAAGAGAAAGCTATCCAATATCTCTTGGAAGAGTAAACGAAAAGAGTTCGAGTGCATGTGTTTTATCGTAATCGAAACTGGTATATACTGTATGTATATAGTGCATTCTCATAGATTCTTTTCCTAAAAAATTAACTGCATATATTCAAATTTTCAATTTTTTACCATCTCTCGGTCATTTTACATGCATACAGTATTTTGTAAGATAATTTTTGCAAAATACCAAGGAAAAGGTTATTTTCTAGTAATGTATATCTAACTTTTCAACTTGTTTCGGCACCTCATATTATTTGGTGCCCTATGCAATTGCGCAGGTCACACAGCTGAAGATCAGCACTGCGCAAGCGCACTCACTATATCGGCGGGATACGATGTAACATCACGCAGGCGCGCTCGCTATATCGGCATCGTCATTTCAATTCCAATATTGTTACTTCGGATTTCACGATATTAAACATCGCTCAAGCTCGTTCCCTAAGTCGACATCGCGATATTAGACATCGGAATTAACGATACATCGCCGTGTTCAAAATCGTGAAATAGGGATATCGATGTTTGGGCCTTATACATCGGTGATTTATTATAAATCGATATATTGTCCAGTACTAGTGCGGAGAACACAATTTTTATCAAGACCCACATTGCAACTCCTGTGAAGCAGCTGTTGAAGAGTCATTTTGGGAATGACAGGCACGGCCATCTTGAGAGCAACATGGCGAAATTATTTTTCTGAGGCCCTATCTCGCTAAAAATGCTTTCTAACCAACTCACATGCTTACTCTCTAAATTTCAAAAAGACCATTTTTCTCAACTCTTTTGGTTACCCCCTTTTCTTTTGAGGTGCCCGGGTGGGCCCATGCTTAAATACGGCACTGGTGACAACACCACACCACACCTTGCTGCACGTTCAACTAATCTGAAAATTTAATCATTTCAAAATTTAATAAAATTTCATAGCCACGACAGCTTGAAAATTAGGTATAATTATACTGTGTGAACTTTATAAATCCGTATATCAACTCACTTATAAAGCTACTTATAATCTATAATGTAAAATAAAATCTACAAAATATTGCTATTCTTTATGTTCTAAACTTTTATAATGTTCGAAAACAATTGCTCCTTCTATACCAAATATTGAAATGAATAATAAATGCAACAGAGTACACATTCAAATATCTTAGACACATGCATACATTCGATTCAACATAACAGTCCCTTTAACTCGCTGGCCTTGTTCACACTCAAAGCAACTTTGAAACATAATTCCTTTGAGCTTCTCTTTCGCTAAATTATTCGGAATTCCTAACACGGCGGTAAGATTAAATGCATTCATTCTATTCTCACCAGTAGTAGCTTCTAAGGGATTTGAAGGGCGTCAAATGAATTTAGCATTAATTGAGAAGCCGTACGAGGGAACGGAACAATACAGGGATCGATTCGTTTCACAAGAATAAACTGATGAACAGGACAAAGCACTTCCTTGACGACGTATATTTAAATTACCTAAGATGAAAGATTTCTTCAATTAAGCACATTATACACCAATATATCTTGAAATTAGCAAAACAAAAATAATGATACGCATTGAAAACTTCTTCTCTGGGCCGCGGGGTCCGGTGCGAAAATAATAGCAGGGGCCTCTTTTTATATATTTTATAGGGAATGGGTGGGGTGCATGTGTGGTGTAGTAGTAGGTAGGGCCTCCAAAAAATGGCTCGGGGATCCATGATGTTCTTAAGTCAGCCACCTCGTTGGGCAATTTGCCTGTTGTGGCGTTGTATTTGTATTTGTATTTTAGAAGAGAAAGATAAATAATAATTTTATTTCTCTTAAACAATGGATTCATAGTGTATTTAAATTCTGGATTTAAAAAGAAAAATTCCAAGTGGAGTCATAATTACCGCTCGGTAGTTCGGGGATGGCTGTTAATTATCTTTAAAATACAATTTTTTTAAATCACAAATGACGAGAATGAACTTCATCACTTATAAAATCATTAACTAATGGCAATTTTTGTATCGATAAAAAAACGTCTTTGATAAGTATTCGGAGTTTCTCCATCAAGAAGCATTGAACTACAGAATGTTGAATCATTATATGTTTTATACGAATTTTTTTCCGAAAGTAAATTACATATTTTCGAAAGAGAAAAAAAAGCCAATTTCACGATGAATAGAAAATACATTTTGAGGAGGAAAAAAGAAATTTCATGGAAACGAAAAGCAATGACAAAAAAAATAATTCAGCGTAAGCATATTCAATTATGGTTCAGAGCAAGGAAAAAAAATCTAAAACAATATATAGAAATGAAAAAAAAAATGATATTCTTTCCTGCTGTGAAGTCAAAATAACATTGAGAAAGAATATGCAAAAGAAATGATGGAAAGGATGAACGATAGCAAATACGTAAGAGATGAACATCTGAGTTCAATAAATTGCGGAGAATCGCCAATTAAGTGTTTGCAGAAAAAGAAAGAATGAGATCTAGAAAGAGACTGTTCGCGGTTGATATTAGGATAGCATAACAAGCAAAATGCACCAAAAACAAGAAAAAGAAGGTCTTATATGAGTTCTAAGAAATTTCTAGAAAATAAATGAATTATAAAAAAAATCGAGAAGAAAAGAAAAACTTCAGAAGAATCAAAGACAAAATTGTTGGAAAAGAAACGTAATATTTCATCAATTTACCAGGAAAAGGTTGGTCATTTTGCGTAAATCTGCGAAAAGAGAAAGAAAATTGAGTAAGACATCGACTGAATAATAATATAAAAACGATAAATATCTAACTTTCATTTTTTTTTTAGTGCATAATGAATACGGGTGTCGGTGAAGGACAACGATGTAGATTATGAACTCCAACTAATTAATACCTAATTAATCTTTTATATACATTGTGTTCACTGAAAGATGTTCGAATGTTTATTTCTAGTTGAGAATCCAATGAATATGAAGTGCCTATCTTTGAGGATGTTGATCGGAAAGATTAATAAAATAATTAAAAAAATAATTAATAAAATAAAATAATTATAGCGAATGCAGCATCAGATATGAAATTTAGTTTAATAACTGTATTTGAATATACAATGGAGGTATTTGTAACCGTATGTAATTATGTATGAGTATACCATATGTACATCATCATTGTTTATATTGTTTGCTGTATGGATGTTTTTAACATTTAGCATTCGTTTAACTTATAGTTTTGATCATATAAAATTATATTTATGGTCGACTGTACAGGCCCCGGCCTCTTAACGATAAATACTGTATAGTAGATAGAATCTTATGATATTATCTTGAACTGGAATAAAAATTGAAATTGAATTGAATAAGAAAAAAAATGAATAAATTAATAATGGGATTTTATTGTGTGATGCTCATTTAGAACTTCAATGACGATACCTTATTCTATGTAAAAGACTTCCAATTTCCTGCACGTTCGGATAACAAGAACTACGCAGTTACACAAATATCGGTTATCAATAATGTTTTTATAATCACACTTTCTAAAAAATTGATGAATTAAAGAAGCTACAAAAGAAACAACATTGAACAATACAATAGCGACATCTAACAATCGACTTCAGAACCATTTTTCAGAGGATTCGTTTTAAAATAAATATTTTTTTTTCTTGAAAGCGGAAGATTCGAATCTAATCGAAATGAAGATTTTTAACCACGTTTTAAATAAAATAGTTTTTATGTTGAGATAAATTAAAAAAATATTTTGAGCCGGTGAAGCTCTGTAAAATTATCTCGGTGAAAATATAATGAAAATGGTTTTTATAAAATTGGAATATCAATACTGTAAAATCTATTTTAGGGTGCAAAAAATAAAAATCATATCACCTAATTTAATGTCAAAATTTACTAAAAATTATTTTTTATTTTTAAGATTTTTATGTAGGTACATGATAAAAATAATATTACGGTGACTTGAATACACAAATTCTTATTTCAGCTCATAAAAAATGTTAATAGCAACGAAATAATTTATTATTTTTGAATGTTTTTTATTAGTTCAAAAATCAAACTAATTAAAACTCTATTAATTACAGAATTAATCAACTATGGTAAAAAATTTCTCATTACAATTTATGAAAACTATTGGCGCCTCTTACCGATTCTTATATTTAAAAAAATTGCAGTCTATAAAGAAGTAGCAGATTCAAGTTGGAAGAATGTTTGTAAAACAGCGTGCAACTTGGTTAATTCGAACTTCGTTGATTCGAATTTCGAATAATTCGAGCTCTTACAAACTCCCCTTGAGTTTTCCATCTAATTTAATGTTAAAATTTATTGCATAATTCGAAGTTGGGGAAAAACATGTTTTTTATATCAGCAAATTTAGATTGAAAAAACTCTAAAAGAAGCCGGACTTTGCTTTTCTCGGTGAAATTGTTAAAAACAAATCTTCAAAGACAAATAAAAGTTTGAAAATTCTGTTTCTCTCTCTCTCTACTCTGTCTTCAGTTAGTTAATGCCCATTTTAACTTTCTTCAGCTGGAGTACATAGAAAATATATATCACTTGATACCGATTATGTTGTTCAACCTATGGATCAAGGTGTTACTATTCAAAATCTGAAATTTTTTATCGTCATCAAGAGTATAAAAAGTATCGGAAAGTACAAATTTTGTAATACTACATTAATGAAATTCTATTTCATTGATAGCATCAGAATGATAATCAAAATTTGGAAACAGTTTCATAACGGATTATCATGATTTGATTCCATAAGTCAAGAAATTCTGCAGTGATGCTGATTCCAGAACAGTGGAATCACGTAGCAGATTAAGACCAATTATTATAATTATCAGCTATTAAAATTTGGAAAATAGTTTCGTAACTGATGATAAAATTTTAATAATTGATAATTATTATCCTATGTGAATGCTGATGAGTAAATTGCAATTTGTAATCACTTCACACATCCGCGATAGATCAAATGGATAGTTCGAATTTTTCCAGTGACTTTGGACTTCGAATTAACCCAGTTTGACTGTATTATGAAATTAAGTACTGTAATGTACTTTTCAGCATTTTAATACATTATTTAATCTCACTATACCATTCTATATTCCGTGAGAAGTTATTCTTTTGTTTTTTGGTACATCAGATAACTTTATTGAAATAGTAATTGTGAATGCAATTCTGTCAAAATGAATCCAATGACTTTCTTGTTTTTTTTTTCACATAGTCAAACAATCTGAACCTTTTCTAGACTCACATACATTAATTTATGTTAGCAATCATATATTTGAATATGCATTTTCGTATATTTGAATATGCATTTTCGTATATTTGAATATGCATTTTCGTATATTTGAATATGCATTTTCGTATATTTGAATATGCATTTTCGTATATTTGAATATGCATTTTCGTATATTTGAATATGCATTTTCGTATATTTGAATATTTTTGATATGGAATATACAGAGGAGGATATATAGGATATGGTTACGATTTAAAAAATGCTCGAAATGTGTTCAGATATTACCTTTTACCAGTTTTGAGAATGAAAATACAGTGTGTCACAAAATAAAAAAAAATCTAAATTTTTATATGGTTAACCCTTTCCTTTAACTTCCAATGAAAAAGTTGTTACCCTGTCTTTCCTGAGGCCAAATAAAAGGGAATTTCATGTTTCTAAGTGCAGTATTCGCGGAGATATTTGATTTAAAAAAACCGGAGAAAAGTTGAGAGAAAGAACAGCCTAAATGAGATTGCTGTTAATTAATTTAAAAAGGAGCGTTGTCCGTTAGTTTATGCTGTTCTTTTCTGACTTTTCTCAGATTTGAGATTTTTGCAATCAAATATCTCACTGAATTTGTGACTTGGAGACGTGAATGTCTTTTTTGTTGGCCTCGGGGGAACAGGATAACAACCTACTAATTGGAAGTTAGAGGACAAGGAGGGAGAACCCTAAAAAATTTAGGTTTTTTTTATTTTGTGAAACTGTATTTTCGCTCTCGAAACTGGTAAAGCGTGATCTGTGAACACATTTTGAGCATTTTTATGAAACTGGAGCCATACTTCTACTACGAAGAGTTGATGAGTTAAAGGCCGCATTAGGACTTACAGGACACCCTATACAGTCGAACCCGCTTATAACGTTTTCAACAAACTGTAATTATAAACGTTATAAGTGAGAAATGTTTATAAGAATTATAAAACTTTGTTTTATACCAACCATACCCTTTTTATGTCGTTTTTAACTCATCAACATAATATTACGAAACATATAGAGAAGTAATTATTTGTAATTCCATTAAATATTTAAGTGTATTATAATACGGGTTATATATAGTTTGCAGGAAAAAAACAAGAAATAGAAAAACAGAAATTTTTATGTTTTGATTGATGTACATGTCATCTTTGAACTTGGGTTTCTTTTTTAAAAGATCCATCATTAATGATTGCTTTTTCCTCTTGCTTAAGTTAAACTATAATAGTCAAGTTTCCGTTAAATCTGGATAACATCACACATAGCATATTTTCTTGCCTTTCTACAAAATATTTCAAATTTCTAGTCCTTTAATTGCTTCTGCAAACGTTTCAACTGGTATCGACTGTGTGGTTACTGACGTTTAAAAACTTGAGAATTTTCATTTTTTCCTCTAAACTTAGTGCTTTTTTTTTAACTTGCTCTGAAACATTTTGACTCGAACTATGCTCAGCAAAATCGAATGCTTTTACTACTTCATTTTCCGAAATTTCAAAAGTCATGAAAGCATCGTATTGATGCTTGATGAAAGGTGATTTTTCTTACCTGAGAAAGCCGCTTTTAAATGCTACTTGATGCTAACGTCTGAAAGTCCATCAAGTTATGTTTTGTGTCTATGTCACTTTTTTTGCGGCTTGATTTTGTATCAATAGATTCAGGAGTGGATGAGAAAGACCGACGTTTATTCCATTGTTGTATGCAGTCGTCTATAACACCAGTATGAGAAGATTCATTTTTGGAATCGATCTAATACGGCAAATTTAAATAAGAACCTTTCTGAGAATTTTTATAGTTCTTATCTCTGTTAGTCTTTCTCTCTCTATTCAGAGACATACCTTCAATCAACCTTGTGTATTTGAACAATGGTAAGGTCAATTATTCTCTGCACACTATTGTTGGAATGAGTGAGACAACAAGAAAAAAACTGTTCAAATTATTATTGTGTCTAATCCTTGAAAACTTAACTCCTAACTCACTGTTTAGTCGATTCTACATGAGGAGAATAATTATTCCAAATAGCTATAAAAGAAAAGCTACAATCTCGCAATAGTTAATAGTTAGCACATACATTATCATCATTTTCGTTTCTTTACATAAAAAAAGGTGAAAAAGTACGCTGATTTCAAGGGAGGAAAAAGCCCGATGTGAATTTTCTGAATGTCTAATGCGGCGGAATGTAACTGTTAAAACAAACTGTTTTCTCCTCTGGAAAAAACGATGGCCACAATTTTTAAGGATTTTCAAGGCAATGCCTACGGACTACTTACAGAACGGTTGGACAGTAATAAGTGTACATTATACCATACATTTGGGAAATTTTAAAGAACAGCTGTGCAGGTGAAATATTCTATACTTAACAAATAAAGTTTTATTTCACTAAAACAATGCCCCATCTCACAACAGGGCCGTCTTAAGAGCACCATGGGCCCCCGGGCCAAGTGGTTTTTCTGAGGCCCTACCAGGTAAATTATAGAAAATTTGAACCACATCTCATTTTTGTGAGGCCCCCGGGCCGTGCCCGGGTATGCCCGGGTTAAGACGGCACTGTCTCACAAACCCATCATTGCAATGACAAATTGCATGAATTCGGCTTCGCATCAATCTTTCATCTACTGAATTGCACAGATTTGTCCCCATGTTTTTTTCCCTGTTCCTAAAGTTGTATGTTTGGCTTGGTGAAAGATAAAGAAAGTGAAAGAGAGAGAGAGATAGAGTATCTCAGTCATCACAGCTAAACATGACTATTTTGAGGGGCTAGAGATAACGTAATTTTCTGGTGGGAGAAAGAAATTTGAGACAATGTTCGAAAATAAAATAGAATTTGTCCAAAATTTTTTTTTTAACATTCTTCTCTACCTTACTTATCATACGACCCTGTGATTAGCCATAACTCAGTTTTGGTCGTAAAAAAAGTGATTTTTTTTCACATCGCACAGTTTCCCCAAATGTGAGTAATAAAATCAAGTGTAATCGTATTAAAAAATTAATTTCGTTACTTTTTAAAAATATTTTTGACATAAATAGTTTCTGAGATTAAAGGCTAATTGTAATAACAACATTTGAAACATTTTTTGTAACAGGATGTTGCTTAAGATAAAGGGTTCATAAATTAGCTAGCGGATAACGAAATGAATGAAAACTTGTATTTTAAACATTAAAATATGAACGTTTAAAGAGCGTTTGCAGATTTAATGTTCCCTAGTTTGAGGAATATGTTTAAATTCAAATGAATTTCATTGACCATTTCGGCAACCTACCATGTCGATACGAGTATTATATTAGAAGCGTGAGCAGGGCCGGATCTTGAATCCTGCGAACTACGTGGCTGCAGAAGGTGCCAACTGAAAGGAACCCACTTTTTACGGCACTAACTGAAGCGGGCCGACTTTTTGGGGCTCCAACTGAAGCGGCGTGGCGGTTTTCTATCATCAAAATATCATTTGCTTACACTTGAAAATTTCCCAGAACCGGCACGGAGCGTGAGCACAGATAGAGGAAGCGCATATTCAAACTTGATTGAAACTTCATTTAGTTGAGCTTGTCTAGCAGTGTGTGAGTGTAATAATGGTTTAATGCGAGTTCCCAATTACATGGTTTTTGATCGAACCGTGAACTATAGCTGAGATGTTTCTAAAGACGGAATCTCCATTGAAGTTAAAGATTGAATACTCTCTCTCTCTAGAAATACGACTACATGAAAATTCTAAAGAGAAATATATTGCACGCAAACGGTTAATTATAATGAAACTTAACTATTCCCAACTTCTCTTTTCAATCACGTTCATGAGCAAACCTGTTGCTAGGGTTTCCAAGATCCAGACAATTTAGAACCTATGGAAATCTTAATTTCCGAGAATCTTGAGAATTCTTGTACAGTGATAACTCGGCTTACGAATTTTTCAGGTAACGAATATTCCTTTCATGGTTTTTAGCCTAAGCTAATGAATATTTTTGTTGAAATGGATACACATCCTAACTTAGCACAACCCTGTTGTGAGTTGAAATTTTACTCCAATCATCATCAGAATTATTGTCACTCGAGCCCAATCAATTTAATTTACTCCTTGGAATCTTTTTCAGACACATACTTCCGCTTTTCTTTCGGAAATCTTTTGAGCCATTTCATGTAAAATGAAAGATTGAGATAACAAAAAATACCTTGAAAATAATGAAAATAATTAGCTTAGACTTGAATGTTTTCACCTCAAGCGTTCTTTCTGTGCAAGACTCATAACATCAAAGTGAACAGTCTGGACATTCTAATACACTGGTGAAATAAATTAAGAGAATTTGCATATTTTATCGAATTTCATGAAAAGAACTGAACTGAATGTAAAACCACTGCTTCTAGACAAAAATGCAAATCTTGTACGTCAAATACGTAAGCGTATACGTGTGTGTAGGAGGAGCCAGTAGAGAAACAGGCTTTATAAGCGCACGTAAGTTAAGACGCATTTCGTTCGCTAGCACACCTCGGCGAATTTCTTGGTGTTATTTTGCAGCAATCGGTTAATTTCAAATTGTAACAGTAAAAATGAGTAACCACCAACGTTTAGATGATGGAATGAGGGGGCGAATTGTGGGGAGGCTAGAAGCAGACCAATCTCAAGTCCAGATTTGTAGAGAATTCAATTTAACGCCCAGCGTCGTGTGTAACTTATGGAAACAGTTCCAGGATACCGGATCCATCGAGAGAAAGCCTGGGCAAGGTCGTCCAAGAGCCACGACGGCCAGAGAGGATCGCCATTTGTCGATTATAGCGAGGCGTAACAGGAGTGCTACAGCTTCTCAGCTCTCTCGTGACTTGTATGCAGCCACAGGAACCCGTGTATCAAGGGTGACTGTTTCCAAAAGACTTCATGAGAGAGGGTTGTATGCAAGAAGACCTGCTGTTTGCGTCCCGCTCACTTCTACGGACAGGAGAATCCGTTTATCATGCTGCAGAGAGCATAGAGATTGGAGTATGGATCAATGGGCGACCGTTCTCTTCACTGATGAGTCCCGGTTCAGCCTAAGCACCGATTCGCCGTACGTTCATATGGAGAGAACCAGGGGCCCGCTACCTACCCCCCAATGTCCGCGAAATCGACCATTATGGCGGAGGAGGTTTAATGGTCTGGGCAGGCATCATGTTGGATGTCCGCACACCTCTCCATGTCTTTGAAAGAGGCACTGTGACTGGTGTGAGGTATAGGGATAAGGTCTTGGAGCCCTATGTTCGCCTTCTCAGGGGTGCAGTTGGCCCTGAGTTCATTTTAATGGACGATAACGCGAGGCCACATAGAACTTGGGGGTCTGCTTCCCCCCCCCCCCGAAATGTGAGAAAATGACCTACAAAAGGGAAAAGGATGCCCAAATCTATTGTTCTATCACTTTGGTCCCCCCCCCCCAGGAAATGAAAGCGGTCCCCCTCCGAACGAAATTTTTGACTACGGGCTTGAAGTATGTTATTTGATAGGCAAAAAGTTTTTTAGCCACGTAGGGGCCCCAGAGAAACCTATTTTCCCGGGAGATCTGAATGTTAAGACGACCAAGTTATTTGCATGTATCAGATAGAAAAGTGAGTTGATCACATCATACATGGGAACATCCATGATCCTGACTGGGCTGTGTACAGTGTAAAATAAGATCTGCAGTTTTTAACCTTTTAAGCGCCAATTAGAAATCGCTAAACCCCTCTTTCAAAACGCCATATCTTTTTTAATGAAGTAGGCTTTCCGATTTTCAGCAGGTGCGAATTGAAGGGTATAGGGAAAGGTTTTCCATTGAAAAATCTATTTTCCAAAAAACTCGGCTTTTCGGTGTTAAAATATGAGAATTTTATGTAGACGAGATATCTCGTCATTGCCGCTTAAAGGGTTAATCTTCCTTTTTTTTTCTAGAATTTTAAGATCTCCTGGTCAAATTTTCAGGATTTTTGGAATAAGAAAAAGTAAAAAGTACCCAAGTATGGACGTGTGAAAAATTTCTGCTTGAAATTCCTACTCGTAATCACATGCTCATTGCATTTGACGCGTTTAAACAAGTTTTTTTATTTATCATTGCACAATACGTGATGTACTCCATGGTTCACGTTTTAATGAAATATTAAAAAGAATTATACACCAAATGTAATTACCTAAGTTAGGTTTTTTTAGATGGTAAGTGAAATCGAGTATTTTAAAAGCAAGTATACATGTATGCGATATATTTTTTAGAAGTTTTTGGGAAATTATTAAACAAAAGTAATACAGATTTCAAATACGGTTGTTTGATACTTCTAGTGAGGTGAATTTATTGTCAAAAATGTTAAAGCGTGTTAGAAAATATAGAGTATATATGTTATGAACCGAGAAAAAACTAGTTCAAATTGTTACTTTTCTTTATCCACTTTAATTATTTAATTTTTTCCATCACAAATATTATGAACAACAAATGCCTAAAATAATAAAAAAATTGCTCGTTATTGTAATTTTTAAAAGCAATCTCTTTTAAAAATTTTTTTAGATTATTTTCTACATAGCACTTGCGAAAATTCAAATTTACGTAATTGTTCATGCATTTAGATGCAGTATGGTAATAATAAAAAACAAGATGATGGGCATTAAAAGCTATAATTGAAAACTGATAGTGACATTATGAACTTGAATATTGTGTGACATATACTCACTGAAGATTTTTCTTTGTTTATTTAAAATAAGTGATGTATGTTGATATTTTTTTTTTGTAACGAAAAAGATGATCTCGAGTGCATTCTATCACCTTTTTCACGTTCTTTTGCGTAATTTTATAACCCAATAATTTGGTGAAAAAAAAATGCAACCTGTATTTCGGTTTTAATTGGTTTGTATCTTATTTCACCATTTTCAACTCAAATTTCGACGAGTTTGTTTATATATATATTGAGTACTAATGGAAACTGTTAATGCCCCCCCCCCCCAGAATGAAATAAATTTGCCTAAATATGAAAAAAATGCTTTGAAGAAATGCACCAAATCATTTGAAACTTTTAACTTAATCAAATCAGTATACTTCGTATTACTCGTACTATTCTTATACTGTATACGGTTTCATGACCGTGACAATGAGCCTTCCTGCTCAAACATTTCGTTATTCAATTGATTATCTTGTCAAATGAACAATATTGAATGAGACAATAAGGTCAAAAAGATTAAATTTTGAAAATAGAAATCCATGCAAAGTTATAAAAATTTTTTGGGTGATAAAATCGTAGGCCGAATTTAGCACAAGATCAGGTTTCGTTTGCAGATATGGCAAAAATATTGAGAGAATTTTAATAACTCAACAAATGGGAACAATAATCGTTCTTCCTTACTGCAAAAAATATCTACAGCACCGATAAACATAAAACGATTTTTTGGATTCTGGATTAGCTAACAGAAATGATGTCATTTGATAATATCCTTATGATGGGAATAGATAATTTGATCGACGATTGATAAAAGAAAGAGTTTCTCAACCTGTGTTCCGTGTGCTAAAGGTTCCCGTCGGCAATTTAATTGCAGCTGAGTGAAAAATTATTCAATGGTTGTAATTTATATAGATAATACCGTATGGGATAAAATAGAAAATTAGCCCTTCGTTCTTAGGGTAACTGTATCTCAACGGGAAAAATGCGGGAAATTGTCATCCCCTAAATACGGATATCTCTAATTCTAGTCAAAAGATGCAATTCACGACAAATTTGCTAATTATTGCTAAAATTGCTGAAGAGCAGGGAAATAGAGAGCATAAAAAATGTAGTTCAGGAGAATAACAATCATCACATGACTTGTGTTAGCATTTTTCATTCAGAAAAATACGCGATTCTGTTGTCTTGAACACGGTAAAATACGGAACATCTCCAATTTCCATCATAAACGTTGCCATAAGCAGGGGCGACTTAAGCGAGGGTGCAAGGGGTGTGGTGAACTCGGGTGGCAGGTTGGAAGGGGCAACGGCTTAATCTTTCGTTCGACACAAAAATTTTTAAAAATTCCAACAGTAAAAATTTAAGAGATAGTGCTTTTGAGCCATACGCTGACAACGGAGGTGTTGAGAAAACTTGAGGAAAAAGACAAAGCCTGGGACGGTAATATCAGACACCAAAATATAATATATCGCAAGAAAACCAGGATGTATTTTGGTGCTCTCAAGCAATAATTTTTCAGGACCAGTCAAATAAACGAAAGGAAATAATCCTACTTCTCATTTGCCCTGTCCTAGAAGCACTAGAAATGCTTTGAATGCACTAGAAATAAATGTCTTAATAAAAATCGAATGGTATACATCAGCTTTACAGGATAAGTGTAAGTGATGTTGGCTGTTTGTGGATTGAGTTATTGGTGTAGATTGAGTGAATCAATGCTGTTTTGTGGATTGAGTTATTGGTGTTGATTGAGTGAATCAATGCTGTTTTGTGGATTGAGTTATTGGTGTAGATTGAGTGAATCAATGCTGTTTTGTGGATTGAGTTATTGGTGTAGATTGAGTGAATCAATGCTGTTTTGTGGATTGAGTTATTGGTGTAGATTGAGTTGCCAGAGGTATCCAGTCCGTGTGGACAACGAGCCGATATTGCCATATGGCGATGTGGCCTGGGTATCTTTCGGTTTGACGGTGTAGATTGAGTGAATCAATGCTGTTTTGTGGATTGAGTTATCTGGCATAATCATAAATGTTAAAATAATTCCGGAAGAAGAAAAAAGTAAGATGACTGATTTTAAAGCATTTACTTCAAAAGTGGGACGTATGGTCAGGCACATTTTCTCGGTAAACAATGGTGTGCCGCTTTCTTCGAAAAACAAAATAATTTATCCCAGGGTCCCCTTGCCTACTGTCCTGTCGGCGTCCCGCCAGAGTCGTTTTTAGGGGCTGCACATGAAGCTTTGCACCCAGGCAGCGGATAAGCTCGAGCCGTATATCCACAAGTTAACAAAAGCACCAATTATTGTTTAAAAATTGAAAGGCTACCAGAAATCATAGTGAATTGAAATGTAATTAGTTCATGGGAAAAACTCTGAAAGCATGACAAATATGCGAGATGAATATTTATATTTATAGCCCTAATTATCATAAAAGTTATGGAAATTACCTTCATTCACGATTTTAGTGAAAATTACCAATTCAAGTAACTTTCGTTAAAAAAAAAAAAACGTGTATAAAAAAGTCGGAAAAGCTAAAAATAAAGAAATGCCACTTTAAATACGGCACACTCCTGCATAAAATAAGGTACATGGTCACACCACTCATTCTGTAAGGAAGTTGTCCGTCGAATTGTTTCAGACATTTTAAAGGTCCTTCAGTTTAGAAAAGTTGAGAAATGCTAATATGAACGATAATGTCCAATAAAAAGCACAATCCAGAAAATTCTCTCTATTCATGGTAACCAAACTAATCGTTGATATCAGTCCCAAAACTCTTAATTGAAAATTCACGTAAATTTTTTTTTAGTTGTCACTGGCAGTTATGATTTCAATGTTTCAACTGTTTCTCTTTGACCTTAGGCAACGCGACATGCTCTTAAGGCTGCATCACGCATGCTTTTACATTACTTTTCATATCCAGTTTATGCGACAGATTCTCAAGCTCGCAAATATGATGGACTCTGTGATCAATTTAAAAGATTCTTGATTACTTGTTGTGAGTTTTTGTCTTGGATGATGATTTGGCGTTTCAAAAAGGTATCGATTTAGGTTAGATTTTGGTATACTTGGTATCCTGTGAAGAACCATCATTTTACCAAAACCCCCAAGAAAGTCAATTTTTTTTCTTTTCCTATTTCTTATGTAAATTGAACAGAATATAAGTGCCCTAGAACCATACTACAATGGTTTCGTCCACGTAATAGAACGAATATCGTGGTTTTAGACCAATGACGTAACAAATAGGGTGAATCTGGAAGTCCGCCCTCTTCTGAAATGTGAAAAAATAAGCAAAAATGACTTGTGTTTATATACAATCATATGCTAAGTTTACTGGACCATCAGTTTGGGTCCCTATTTCCGAAAGAAATTTCTGGCTTCGGCCCGACGGAAGTTATCGCAGTTTTTTTCAAAACAACCTCATATTCAAGAATTACAACGACTGAGTCTATTACGTAAATTAATATTTTTCTCGAGATTACTTCGTCTGATAATTTTTGTACTGCACGACGTTAACAGGACTGTTCGAAAAGATTACGTCTTTTTATTTTCGGTTACTGTAAAGATTTGGGGTCTGACAGAGCGCTTGAGAAAAACTTTTTCAAACATTAGAGAAAATTTTAGATGGAAAAAAAAAGTGAGCATAGTTTTTTATTCATCCTCTAAGCAGCATAGCAGAAATCACTAAATCTCCTGTAAAATGCTTTTTTTTCTTATTAAGAGGAGGCTTTCTTCCGAGTTTCAACAGGTGCGAAGTAAGGACAGGAAAATGTGTTCCATTGAAAAATCAGCTTTATATAATATCTGGGCATATCATTGCTAAAATAAAAGGCTTTAAAGAAGGCTAGATATTTCGTTGTTGCTGCTGAGTTGGTTAAATCGCTGTCAAAAATTCCTAGTGGGATTTACAAGAATTTCTTTGAAAGTTTTCTCTCATCCATGTATAAAATGAAAGTTAGTAAAATCTTGAAAATTTCTTTGTTCAAGAAATGCTGTTGCGCATTTTTCGATGCGCAACAGCTTTACACACAGTTTCTCAGAGTCTGAGGTAAAGCTTTACCAGCCAAAAAAGAACAGTAAGAACAAAAATTTCTTGTGGCTTTTACAAGAATATCTTTGAAAGTTTTGTCTCAAACGAGAAGAGGAACGATAACGAAATAGCACATTTCCTATTGTCCAAGTTTTACTGCCATGTATTTAAGGCGAAAGTTAGTAAAAACCTAGAGAAAATTTCCCTTTCTTTAAATATAATTTTCTTATCATTAATGTACTGTTTCAGTAAAACTATTTTTATTCACAACGTTTGAATAATATTATGGAAAAATTCTCCCACACCCATTTAGTATGAACTGGTCTTTCCTTAGTATAATTTTATCGCTTTATGATTTGTTATGATGCCGATTGTCCGATGGCTTTGTTGCGCATTCGAATTCCAATTGGCATCGGAGTACACGTAGTAAAATAGGCATGACGTGGATATTATTAAGAACCTAAGAAGAAGCATAGTAGAATAAACGTTAAATGATAGCCCAACAGGAACGTGCAAAATGCTCCACTAGCAGTCCTGTAATACGTGATTTGGATAATACACCAAATGCCGCATATTTCTTATACAAGCGAAGTGTAGAATCAATGTAGTGCCTGAAGAGAAATAGAACTAGAAAAAGAAATTAAAACTATACCTCATTGAATCACCCGAATTGAATAAATATATTGTGCGGATATTTTCGAACTTAAAAACGTCATATATTTTATGATGGAAAAAAGGAATTAAAATTCTCGTACTGGAATTAATAAAATAATAGAAAACATTACGAAAATAAACAATTGGCCAGATATTTAGAATTGATTCATCTTTG
Source organism: Pholcus phalangioides (assembly GCF_987345545.1). NCBI lineage: Eukaryota > Metazoa > Arthropoda > Arachnida > Araneae > Pholcidae > Pholcus > Pholcus phalangioides. The sequence goes on along the minus strand of NW_028301600.1, from coordinate 60,788,136 downwards.
AATAATATGATTTTACTGACAAAGGAAATATGAGCTCCATTTTAATGTTCTTCGTAAAATTGCATAAATGATGCTTTATCAACGCAAACAACAATTCTGTGGTGTTTAGTCAGAACACGATAACTCCAAAATCACATTTTTGAGATATAAGCATTTTCATTGTCATTTAAAAATCAAAAATAAAGCATATACACAAATACAACTGAAAATATCATACATCAACATGTTGTTTAGCCGTACGCAAGTATTTCTGCATTTACCACGCTTCTAATTAGTTATAATTAGCAATACTTACTTTTAGATCAAAAGGCCATTTTTTGGAGATTTGTTCTGACCAAACACCACAGAATTGTCAAACACCTTTTCTCTACATTACATCAACCAGTTCTTCTGCGTACGAATCTTTGAAATTTTGTACTTCAGGGACATGTCAAGGAAACTTCTATTATATATGTCACCATTTAAATGATTTCGAAAGTAATCAGTGTACATAATATAGGTCCAATGCTGCAACTACAACCTAACTTGGTCGCAAGGGCAAAGGTGCATTTCGGTAGCCTATGGCATCAGACTAGAAGACTTGAGGAGAGGACCCATTTGGTGGTGCCCGGAATGCCTGGCCACTTGCCTTCTTCTAGGTGGAGCCCCTGTATATATTATCATTCTCTTGAGAAAAACTTCAAAATATATTTCGATATTTCTGTTGTAAATTAGTTTCGATGGCAGAAATCGTGGTTGTTAGCAGTATATTTCAAGACTAAATTCGATTCCGTCAGACAGCACAAAAATTAAGTGTTATGGAAGTACTTGTGTAAAATGTACTTCCGAAGTGAAGTGAAGACGCGTTGAGAACGTAAATCACTCTTTGTGCATTATGATTGATCATTTTTGTCGTACCACGGTCATTTTCTACACACGAGGGCTAATTAGACCGGGACCTACAATTTATTGCCGATACCGAACGGCAGCAAAATATTATACTCACCGAGATGTCGGTGCGCTAACCCCTCGGTGTGGGACAACCTGCGGTAGTAATTTTTTTATGCTGTCATGTCACCGTTTCTGTTGTACCCGTGTGTCAGGAAAGTTTCTGACAAGCATTATGATTGGTTCAACAGGTGGTTAGAGAAATGATATGATACATTATCTCAAGAGTTCTCATCTCAACCTTTGCTCCGCGAATCTCTAAGGGCTCCATGGAAAATAAAATAAATCAGTGAAATAGACGCATAAATTTTAAAAAAAAAAGTGGGTTACGGGGGGAAATGGCGCTGCAAGGCAAAAAAGTTTGAGAACTGCTGCATTAGCTTGTTGATAAGGAAATTTCTGAGTCGATCGAATTCTACTTTGGCCAACTGCTGCTTGTCAATTTTCCTCTTTGCAAATCGAAATGTCAACAAAATGGAAAACATTGTGCTTGACTATGAATGAAAAAAATTGAAACAAATTATGTGCGAACTCTTACAATGACAGAAATCGCCAAAAAGTACGGGATTCCAAAAATTACATCTAGTTCTCTAATCAAAAACCAGCAAAAGGTCGTTTCTGTGATAACTGGTTCCAACGACGTTCCACCATCCCGGAAATATTTCAGAGAAGCGAGATTCGCGCAAAATTTTATCCTGCATCAATTCCATGGAATCTTAAAATTTTCCGATGAAGTGATTTTTTGGGAAATCATCAATAAATACAGAAATCTCTTTTTTTTTCCTGTACTTTTTTCATCGTCTCTCGCATTTACGAACTCTCGATTTCACGAACTAATTATCAAGTCCGTACGGGTTCGTAAGAACGAGTGTCGACTGTAGTAAGCAAAGTTAATTCCTTATACGCAATGCTTAATTGCGTTCAAAAGCGGTATATATACAATACTTTACCTACCCCGACAATTTTCTTTCTTCTTAGAGAAATTTATGAGAACACATCTCAAAGCAACCCGAACATGTGTTTAAAAACATTCTGAATCCGATTTCCCCAAAAAAAAATTGTCCCAATTCGAAAAATACCTGAAATAACATGAAGAATTCGAGAAACATTGGGGTTTTTTAATAATGCACACAACTTCTATAAGAGAAACACATTTTTATCTACAGCAATAATTTTTATAGAATCAAAGCATAATATGAACATTTGAACATTGAATATTATTTTTTTTCCTAAAAGAGGATTTGGTAACAGGTGGGTATTTTATAAGGGAATGTATTTTTTTACTGTCTCTGGCAACGATCTGTGAAACAAATCGCCGTCAGAGACATTTTTTTTTTTTTTGGAAAATGCATTCAGAATGTTTTTAAACATTTGCTGGGGTTGCCTGAATGAATGAACGCCAGGGTCTCTGCCACCGGACTTATCCCGGTGCCGAGATCTCTTCCAGCCCAGCTTCGTGGCAGAGTCTGGAACAAAGTGAGTATGTACGCCTAACAGTCTGAGTGCGTAGCTAGTGTTGTGTATGATATCTCAGTGCTGCCATCTATACTTCAAATTGTGAGTGAAGTGTAATGATTGAATATTTGTAACGTTGTAGGCCTGTTGCTCTCTGTGGCGAGACTTTTTAACAGGGAGATCGGCTCGCATTCGCGCCTTGAAGTTGGGAACCACAGAAAACCAACTTCAGCCGACCACCACTGTGGGGTTCGAACCCGGATCCTCGCATCGCGAGTCCGTCACTATAACCACTCGACCACCACAGCGGCAAGCTGCTGGGGTTGCCTGGATGTTTCCCCATAAATTTCTCCAAGTATAAAAAAATACTCGAGATACGAAAGAGTATACGCTTTTGAACGCAATTAATCATTGGGTATATGAAATCAACATTGCTTACTACAAAGGTCTTCAAACTTTTTATACTCGCGAGCACTGCCTGTACCCATCATCAAAAGAAGAGCACTCTTGCGGCAAAACTGATATCATGAATGCATAAAATCAGGATTATAGAAGTATGCTAGGTGTTTAATTGAGACGTTGATCGAGTGTTCGCAAGCACGAAACCGGACACATCGAGCACTCTGGGAGCTTCAGAGAGCACCGTGGTGCTCGCGAGCAACGGGTTGAAGATATGCCTGGCTTATTATATTCCAACTTCAAGGATGTTGAGGGTCTCCTAGCAGTTGTCTGGTTAAGCTAAAATTTTGCACAGATCGTTCTTTTGTTGATTAAAACAAGAGGGGAGGGAGGGGGTCTAAACTTTTAAAAAGTTTAAAAATAAGCGCCATCCTAGAGTGTATACGTTGAAAAAAGAATCAAGTCAAAGTTATGAAATTCATAAGGGAATACGGTAATGTGAGTTGAAGTCAAACTTGAAAGGTTGACACGGTGATAATACGTTTTAGGAAGTTTTTCGAGTAGCCTAAGTGAGAGAGATGCGCGGCTCTCAACCACGAATCGATTTCGCGCGCTTCCGAAAGAGGACTTATGCTGCTGGGATGAACCGAGACACAACGTGAAGAGACTTCCAATCGTCCCACTCTTTCAAAAGCTCTCTCTCTCTTTCCACGGACAGAACCGAAACAAAAGCCGGACAACAAAACTCCTTCTCGGAACCGTCCCGGAAAAATCGCGGAGCGTGTCTCTCTTCCGGCTGTTGGAAATTACGCCGTCTTTTTTTTGTGGCATGTTTACCCCAGTGACAACTAAATAATTTCTTTATATGAATTTCCAATCAGTAATTTTTTGACTGATATCAACGATATGTGTGATCATCATAAATAGAGAGAATTTTCTGAATCGTGTTTCTCGTGCTGGACATTATCGTTTATATCATGTTGGACAAGTAATATATTCACATCATAATGATACCGGTATCATATTTCTCTCTCTTGCTAATTTGGAATGCAGAATTTTTTTTTATGTTTATCGATACTGTAAGTATTTTTTGCGGTAAATGTCATCATCTGGAATATCTATAGACTATGACTTAGATGAGCATGACGCAAAGCCCGTTATTAGAAAAGTTGAATCTATAAGTCTCCGAAAATTCATTGTCATTTTAATTCGTGTGATATTATGTGAAGACTGAATTTCATATATCAAATCAGCTCATGATTGGAACCGTAATTTGTGGACTTCTGATGTGTGAAAACTCAATAAAATTTTGAAACTGATTGGAGGCTTCGAGTTCTCAAGATTTATCACCTTTCTTGGTGTTTTCTTCATGACTACTATCAGAATAAAAACACTCTCAGAATAAAAACAATGCGTTTCATTAATGAGTTACATCAACGACAACGTGTCGAGAGAACACTCCTACTTGCGACCATATTTCAAGGTTAGTATATGATTCGTGATTTTTCCATGCATTTATTGAAACCAAGATCAACTGTTTTTAAAACTTTTTGAATTTACTTTTTAAAAACAAGATAAATTCACATGTAAGGATAGTCGATGCATGAAATATTTAGTGTGCTTCTGGTATGTACAAGCCTATATAAGTGCAGGTCCGGCAATGTCTCTTTAAAAAAATATTCTGCTTATTTATTTACGCCATGAGAATTCAAAACACTGTTGCTGCTCTTTATATGATATTACATCAATATTTGGACACATATAAAATCTTACCGTGATAACGAAAACTTTTCAAAGCATGTGCAATGTGGGAAATTAAGTTAGCTACATTATTATATTTAGTTAATTAGATACAGAATTTTTGAATTTGAACTTGAGAATTCTACAAATGCAATATGTTACGTTGATCTGAACACATTTTCTCAGAGCAAATTCTGAAGATTCGTGGTTTGAATAATTAGCATGTTTTCACGAGTTATCCGACGCGGTAATTGATAAGAAAACTAATTATGTGTTTCAAGCGGCGTATGTAGATCACAGATGTGTTTACTTTTATCCTTTTACCACGGATATTACTTGAAACGTTTGTTGGTGGAAAGAATAACGGAAGGAAGTAATTAAATTATCATATGATTACTATAAAAACATTAAACACAACGTGTTTTAACAATTGCGTGTAATAATTCTTACAATCGAGTGTTTTACAAATTAACAGATCACATTTTATTACAACATAGCAATGATATACTGTATACACAAGGTAAAAGCTTAAGTCCATTTCACCTCAAATAACTGTAAAGCGTCGGTTATAGAATCATACTTTCAATTAGAAAAGTATCCAAATAACGTGCCCATTTTAGATATGTGATTGCTTCACTAGGTGCCGTATATGTGCCGAGATAAAACATTTAGTATTTTAAACTGTCTCTGTTTTCTAACTTTCGATTAGAAAGTTATTGCGCTGTCTCTGCTGAGCCCAACAAAAAACTCCATGTTTCCAAGTGCAATATTGGTTGAGATATTCTAACATCGCTGAAAAGAACAGCATATGAAGCGCAGAACAAGCTTCCTCCTTATTTCATGCTGTTCTTTCCTTCGTTCTCAGTAATTTCACTACTCATATATCTCAGCTAAAATTGCATTTAGAAACGGAAATTTTTCGTTAGGCCCAGAAGAGGAAGGGCTACAACTTTTCAATTGCAAGTTGGAAGATGAAAGGACCGTATAAAAAATTAAATTGTGTATCGCAGTACATACGCGGCCCTTAGAGGAAAAAATGGCATATACAAAATTTGGCATGTTGTTTGAATCCTTTTTTTAATTAAAAGCATGTTTATTAGCCCAGTAGTATTCTGTTATGCCCAGCACCGTGAACGGGGGCTCTGTTTGATTATTCCCGTCCCAGTGGAGGCTCTGCACGTTTTTTCATGTGTGTGTACATAGGCGTACGCATAATTTTCTCAGAGGGAGGGGGGATTTATACGTTTTTTCCTGCAAAATAACACTGTAATCTCGGCTTGAGGGAGTACATTGCATATTCCGTAAAAAAAGAAAGGGAAGCAAAGCTGCCCAACACTGTGGATGGAGGCTTTGTTTTCCCGTTTCCTGTCACAGTGGAGGTGCTGCATATATTTTGTATATATATTGAGTATTTTGACCGTTCTCGAATCTCTCCCACTTCAACATGCCAAATTCTTCTTCTCTTACTTGCCTCACAAGTATTCTCCACACTTTTTTTTAAATCCCATGCTGTAGTCTCCAGCTCTCATGTGCCACTGGGCGCACGTGCAGTTTTTCTCCCTGGTCATTGGATTCAGCTATCCATTTTTAGTAAAATGGCTTATACGTCACATTGAATTGATAGTTGTCTTCATGGGGAGAACGACACGAGTGATTTCATACTTGCGAGCTCGGGGCAAGGGGGAGCACTGCTATAAATCTTTACTAATTTTTTCCGACATAACCCTGCCTCTTTTGAGGTAACGGAAGTAAGTTGCTTTGTATCAGTCCGGGATTGTGAGCGGTTCTATCTATCTATGTTTCTATTACCCACGGTTCACGAGCTATTTGAGGTGAAATGGACTTGTGTTTCCACCCGGAATAAAATGGACGAAAAAATGAAACAAAAACGTTTTCGGGCTTATTTGTGTTTGCCTGACATACATGAGTTTTTTTGTATTATTTTTAGATATGGTTGGTTACATGATGTAAAAATTAAAAAGGTTTTTGTTTTGTGAAAGCGTGACTCTTTTCGATATAACCAATTCGTTTAATTAGAGACATTGTCAATACTCCATTTCTTTAGTTTTACATATTTTCTTACAAGTTGTTTTTTTGTTTTATTACTTTTTTTTTCAAGCTCTGATGCTAATATAATAAGTTTCCACGTTCTCACTCGAACTAGTTCCCAATTACGCTCATTATTTTAATCGCCTGACATATGGTTAGTGAACTAACCTTTAGCTATGTAGCTGGCAAAAATTATTTTTTCACACTCCGCTTCATTGAACATAAACTGAAATCCGCGATTTGACGCAGATTTCGAATAGATCTCCATATCTATGCCTATTTAATCTTTTAACCGACATAGCAGAAATAACTAAACCTCCTCTAATAACCATATATTTTTTTTCCATGAAGTATGTGTTTTTCCGATTTTCAGCAGATGCAAAATAAGGAAATTCGTAAAATGTTTTCCATTGAGAAATCACAGCTTCACAAAATATCTGAATTTGCTATTTTAAAAATAAATGTACTCTAGGTAGCGTTAGGTAACACACAACGGCAAGACTTGATTCTTGACGATACATCAGAAATGTGGTTAGTTTGTGAGATTGAAATTAGCACCCACTCATATACATACCCTTAAATTTTACACACTATTTATACTGCACATCGTAGATTTCACAGCTGAAAACTCCCAAGCAACTTCATTCTCCGGTTTGAAAAGATAATGTTATGCCCTATGGTGATAGACTAGGGTTGCCATAGTCTTACAAGCAAATGTCAGTATCAGCTAGGTTCTTCCCGGTAGAACAAAAAGGCCAAAAGTTATTAATTGCTCGTCTATGATTGGGTGCATTTAATATGAATTGTTGTTATTATTGTTGTCGTTTTCCTTTTTTACAACTAACCTTTTGATACATTTTTTTTTGCATTTGTTTAAATCTATTTTATTTTAGTGTATCAGTCTGCGCATATCAGTATATTTGAGATTTCTTTAAACCCTTTATTTATCGACGGTAAATTTGTTATGTACTCACTAATTGTTTGAAAAAACAGTATTTTTGTCTTCAATTAGAACTAAAATGACCTACCAAATAATTTATGCAACGGTAATTTATTATTATCATTATATAAATATTCATAATATTATTTATCTTTTTTTACTTTTCATTATGTGGTAGATAACGGGTTAAATCAAGAATTTTTGTCAAAACTGTGCGACTAAAAACAAACTTGTCAGAATTTGAAAAGTATCATTTTTGATTATTTAATCTTACATTACTCATTAAAAAAAATCCATCAAAAAATATTAAATAACCAGCAAAAAAATTAGAAAAACATGGATTATAGGTAATAAATTAAGGAACAGATGTAAATGATAGTGATGAAAGCTATTTATTGATTTTTGAAAACAGTATAACATTCCATAAAACATGTCATGCTTCATTCTTACGTTTGACAAATACCGACTTTGTTAATTCAATTGGAAAAAATTGACAAAAAAGAAGAAAAATAAAGGTCAGAAGATGCTTCTGTTACAAAGAATTTGAAAAAAGAAGTCTTATGTCGGTTTTGTGGAAAAATATTTAGAGAGATTTTTTTTTTATTTTTGATGGTTATAGTTGTGGAATTGTTTAAAGAAAGAAAAATACTTCAAAATATTTTATCCACCGATCCATTACTAGAAACAACTAAAGATAATAAAAAAAACTTATAATTACGTCTGTCGAGACGTCGATAAAAAAGATCGGAATTTAACTTTTTCTCTCTTTTAGTCTTTTTCACGGGAAATTTCTCTTCGAAAATAAATTCCACCGACTATTTCTATCTTTATTAAATTTGTCGCCAACCGTTAGTAATCGGATAATTTCGATGTTGAAAACAACTTCTGTGACTGAACTTCAAAGAAAAATCACTTCTTATTTTTTTTTCAACAGTCAAAGTTATGCGAAAGAATGCTGAGTTTCGTGTCGTTAATATTTCGAGTTTCTACCAAAATATCAATTATCCATGATTAAATTTTCAAATTAAGGGATAATGAAACTTATGAACTAATTAGCGGTTTTTGCTGGTTAAACATATCAACCAGATGGATTTGTATTAAATGAATTTTTCTGTTTAGTTACTTTTTTCAATAATAGTTATTACAGTATTTATTAATAACCTTAATAATTTTAGATTTATTTGAATTAAAATCTTGATTCCTGAAAGGAAGATATAACAAATATCGTATTAAATAGAAATAAGTCGTATAGCACGAAGCGTATTTTTCGTGTTATTTGAAGTAAATAATATCTGTTTCATAAGCAGGTGGCAGGTCGTATGGGCTCTAAAAATATTTCCTTTCACTGCTGTCTCACAAACATCATATAACCGAGATTTTCCATCATAAGATACTGAACACTGCAGAGTCTTCTTCTCGGAATTTTTTTTCATGTTTTTCATGAAAGATAGTTTTTTGAATTTTTTTTTTTTTTATGCTCTCTTTCACAATCGAATGGACATTCATCCGCTCTTTTATGAACAACACGTATATAAATCACCGATAACAAACTCCACCGTCCTAGTATACGGAAAAATAGCAACACTGACCATTAAATCTGACGTCGAAGTTACAGGAAAACGGTATCGGTATATGAAAGTCCTATTTTTTCTTCCAGTCTGGAGTAATTTTTTCCAGAAATCTAACCAAATATGTTCATCAAAGAAGACGACGAGGAAACAAAATTAGTTAATGACTTGTTGGACTACGTTTTTTTGTCTTATAGAAAAAAAAATTGGATCCTAAATAGAAAGAAAAATGTTACGAAAGTCGAAAAAAGTGAATTTTCTTGTGTGCTAAAGATAACTTTTTCTTCGAATTTTTCTACTCAGTAGTTTTACTTTCTAGCTAGGAAACAAAATGAAAAAACTTAAATGAAGGTTATTCATAGGACGAGAATTTTCAATGGGATCAGATCAGAATAAAAGCCACACTTCATTTTTTTTCTTAAATGTATATATACGTATATATTTCTTTTCTTACTAACTAAAACTCTTTACTGATAGATGCGAAGAGCATGTAAGCGATTTGTTTTCTTCTTGTCGTCCGACGTGTCGTTTTTTGAGAGTATTTTTCCATCGAAAAAATCAATAGATAAAGAAAAAAATAAAATAAAACTAGTATCGTAAGACAAAAGGATAAAAAGAATATCCTAAGCAATTTTTCAATGTTTCGATAGTTTCTCTCTCAAACGTTTCGATTCTGTATAATGTTAAAGATCCAGCAGCTGCAGTTGTTACCAGAGTGAAAGGACAACAAAAAATTTAGTCTTCTTTTGGTCTCTGTATGTGTAATTAAGTACTGCCCAGATAGCTTAACTACCGACAGCAAAGATTGCTGAATTTCGGTGATCATCAGCATCAATGAACGATCTAAAGAAAGTTCCACGGCATGATGAAAACAAGGCAGATGACGAGAGATTGAGAGATTGCTTTTAGTGACCTGTTAGTGACCTTTTCCCCATTTGAGGGAAAAACACGTGTGTGTGTGATATACACAGAGGATGTGTGAAAAGTCCATGAGACACATTTTAAAAAATCAGCCGATTGACAAAAAAGGGCAGTTTGCATCAAAATGATTTATTCATGACGTTGAATTCTTTTTTTTTCCCGATATATAGTTCAAAATTTCTCTCACAGTTGGCACTGTATTGAGGAAAACACGAAATAGCACATAAAATGTGACGCAAACCGTGTATAATTGATGTTCATCATATTTTGTCGTACATGAAAATACTATATTTGAGTATGGGGATCTTTTGTAGCTCAGATTACATCTTGAGCTTGAACCGCACCCTCAACGCTATGCTACGCTGAATCACTCAAAAACTAGTTTTTGACGGCAAAATCAGGTGAAATCGCCACTGCAACATCTCAAAAATCGGTTTTGGAACGGTTTGGTGTGACTTTCAATGAAAGTGTGGATCTCAGGCTTAAAAGATACTCAGTTACACTGATGTCTAAAAGTTTAGCATACGTATGGTTTGTGTAGATCAGTGGTTCTTAACCTTTGGAAGCCCGCTTCCCGGTTGATTTCTTTTACGTGAGTAAAAGAAACTATTTCCCTAATGGGAAATAGATGGCTAAAAATAAACTGATAAACGATTCACGGCTCAGTTTGACTGATGGCAGGACACGGCGGTTGAGAAACACTGGTGTAGATCATAGTTTCTCGAACTTATTTGTTCATCTCCTCCCCAACCCCAGAAATTTTTTCTGGACCCCCACCCCCCCCCCCTCACGAGCGATATCCTATATTGCAGCGGTTCCCGAAGGCCTACTTTTTATTTATTCATCAAAGTTACTGATTTATTTTTATTATTCAAAAACATTAATAATTATTTTTTTGAATATAGACTGTCGGACAGTATGTAATGAACTTTGCTATGAATGCACAGGGATAATTTTTCACATGATAACAAACTGAACAGCGAGCACACTATATTTTAGCTTGTGTTTCAAGTTTTGAGCATTAATTAATAGAGTGTCACAGATTGCCGTTGCTAATTGTTGTGCATTACAGAGCATTGAGCTCTCGTTTTCATCACAGGGCCTCCTTAAGAACATCATTGGCCCCACTCCGATCAAGTGCTTTTTCTTAGGCCTTACCAGGCAAATTCTCGAAAATTTCAACCAGATGTCACTTCCATGTAGCCTCTTCTTCTATGAGGCCCCGGACCGTGCCTGGGTGGGCCCTTGGCTTAAGCCGGCACTGCTCCATCATGGTTTCTCTAAATTTTGGAGATGTTAATCAGTGAATGTCAAAATGGTTACTTAAAACACCCATTTGAGTAATTTAGGGTAAGTCCTTCATATACATAGCTATCGATGAAATCTGATGGAATCATTGCGGATGGTGTCTGGTCTCGACCATAGCGCAAGGCAGGCCGACACCACGCGTGGTCAAAAGTCAGGGGAATAGTAAATAAATACACACGCAAAAATGCACAAAATAAAGATTTCATCAAGAATATTTCATATTTTCATAAAGGGTGGTTGATAACGTAAGCATCATTCAAATCCCCCCTTTGCTATCAAAAGTCAGCAAATCCAAAACCCTCACCCCATCGATGCTGACGAAATAATTGAATGGCCTCTGTGTTTAGAAATATGATACGTAGTTTTGTATTTGTAATTTGAGAAAAACTACTAATTATTAAAAAAATAATAGAACAAAAATGTTCTTTTTTTATAATGGAAGAAATAGATTTCAGGGGTGCATTGTATAGAATTTATAACTTTTTATTTTGAATTAAGTCCAAATAATTTATAAAAGATATCGCTAAAATAATAAAAGAATTACAATATATATGTGTACATTGATGATTTTTATCGTGAAACCCTGATGTAGTATGAGATATTTTTTTTTGCTCGAAATTAAGTTACTATTTTTTCTCTAGAGAACAATGTCATGGCTAAATGTTGACTTTCTACCTTCAGGATTGTAATATCTTAAGAATACACGATTAAAAAAAGTACTAACGCGTGTTCTAATGATATGAAACAAACTACGTACTGTATGGATTTTGAGATGGTCTAACGATAAGAGATACGTGTGGAAAAATGCCAAGAAGTTTTCTATTTCAGAAAATCCTATCATTCGATCAAATAACAGAAACGAATGTTTATTATTAACTTCACGAATTCAAACATGAAAGTGAATCTGAATAATCAATTCATTAGAAAAAACATGTTTTATTCAGATAATATAAAACTTCTTAATTTTGTAGACCAAACGTTCATAGTGTCGTATTTCAAACAAAAAAACATTCTGCCGAATACATTCTTGAATATTTCTACTCTAATTTCAAATAATATACAATGTTTGCTCAAAAGAATGACACGATTTCAAAAATATATATTTTCAAAACTGTTGCATATAATATAATCTGTGATACATAAAAATAAAAGGAAAGCATTCAAAGTTTTTTTCAACATCGTTCAATAGATGGCAGTAAATCCGTAGAATGCAATGATTGAAATTTACTGAACCATATTCTTTTTTTTCTTTTTTTTTCAGTTACAAATTTCTAAATGCATGCTGCACAGAAGTAGCGGAAACTACCCTTGCATTTTCCAACAAAAACGTTTTTCACTCTTATTGTCACTTTTTTCAACTGCAGACACTGCGTTTTACGAAAGTGCTGCCATCTATTGAAAAATGTTAAGAAAATTTTCGAATGTTTTTGTGATTATGTGCAATAGTTTTGAAAATATAAACTTTTAAAACTGCGTCATTCATTTGTGTAAACCCTGTACATCAATTACTAAGGTTTCGACAGCTGAAGCTGATGCGAATTCAAGGAAAGAAAATTCAACTGGCCTCGCGGTGAAACGAACCCACGTCTTCTCACTTGCCAGGTGAACGCCCTAGACCACTGGACTACAAAAAAGCCAACGAATCCACTTTTCGTTTGCGCTGAACGGGGCACACGAGAAAATTCCCTGTAACACCAGTTGAATTTTCTTTCCTGGATTTATCTTCTCATCAGCCAGCTGTCGAAACCTTCGTAGTAATGAGGCTTTTCGAGTAGACGTTATAATCATCATCAGCATCACTTTGAGGGACAAGCACGGGATGATCCCTACAGAAATCAATGTTGAAATTGCCGATTTTACTGTAAAAATGCGGAAATTTGGTGTGGTTTTCCGCCATATCAATAATTTTAAAAATTGAATTCCCGATTTTCGAAATATTGAGTTCGCTTAGAGATACAAAGCCCAGAAAATTAAATATAAAATAGTTAGCCGGACCTACTTTTGAGTTGGATATTCATGCAATAACATTGATTTCAACTTTTTATTTATACCTTCTCAAGTACGAAAATGAAAATTAATATCTCCGTATTGTCTTATAAACTGAAGAGCCAAAAAACTGGTACAGGCATGCGTATGCCTGTACCAGTATATAAGAAAAAGAGATATGGAACCAATCAGAGTACGGCGCTGCGGTCGGCAACGCCTATATAACACAACAAGTGTCTGGCATAGTTTTTAGATCGGTTACTGCTGCTACAATGGCAGGTTATCGAGATTTAAGTGAGTTTGAACGTGGTGTTATAGTCGGCGCACGAGAGATGGGACATAGCATCTCCGAGGTAGCGATGAAATTTGGATTTTCACGTACGACCATTTCACGAGTGTACCGTAAATATCGGGAATCCGGTAAAAAATTAAATCTACGACATCGCTGCGGCCGGAAAAAGATCATGCAAGAACGGGACCAACGACGACTGACAAGAATCATTAAACGTGACAGACGTGCAACCCTTCCGCAAATTGCTGCAGATTTCAATGCTGGGCCATCAACAAGTGTCAGCGTGCGAACCATTCAACGAAACATCATCGATATGGGCTTTCGGAGTCTAAGGCCCACTCGTGTACTCTTGATGACTGCACGACACAAAGCCTTACGCCTCGCCTGGGCCCGACAACACCGACATTGGACTGTTGAGGACTGGAAACACGTTGCCTGGTCTGACGAGTCTCGGTTCCAATTGCTTCGAGCTGATGGACGTGTACGGGTATGGAGACAACCTCATGAATCCATGGACCCTACATGTCAACAGGGGACTGTTCAAGCTGGTGGAGGCTCTGTGATGGTATGGGGCGTGTGCAGTTGGCGTGATATGGGACCTCTGATACGACTCTGACAGGTACGTAAGCATCCTGTCTGATCACCTGCACCCATTCATGTCCATTGCGCATTCCGACGGACTTGGACAATTTCAGCAGGACAATGCGACACCCCACACGTCCAGAATTGCTACAAAGTGGCTCCAGGAACACTCTTATGACTTTAGACACTTCCGCTGGCCACCTAAATCCCCAGACATGAACATTATTGAACACATCTGGGATGCCTTGCAACGTGCTGTTTAGAAGAGATCTCCACCCCCTCTTACTCCTACGGGTTTATGGACAGCTTTGCAGGATTCATGGTGTCAATTACCTCCAGCACTACTTCAGACATTAGTCGAGTCCATGTCACGTCGTGTTGCGGCACTTCTGCGTGCTTGCGGGGGCCCTACACGATATTAGGCAGGTGGACCAGTTTTTTTGGCTCTTCAGTGTAATATCCAACTGCATATATATAGTTTAGGATGTTTTGAAATTAATTATGGACCCATAAATTACATTGAAGAAATTCCGCATCTTCATTCAAGCATTTGTTGAAGTAAAAACAGGCAGATCGATAACTTGAACTTCAAGAAAATTTTCGAAATATCTAGCGCCCAACAAAAAGAAGGAAAAAAAACCGATTCTCATTTCTACATTTCTTTTATTTAGATTTCTGTCTTTTATGAGTCGCGCAGGAGGTCGCCATATTGGTTACCTTGTCTACGGTTTGTATGTCCCTTGAAGAAAGAGGGAAATATCACGTGATCCGAAAGGCCTCATAGCGGAGAGTGACATAATCTTCGGATCTGTATATTAATATTCATGAATGTAGGTCTGCGATATACCGTGTGTGAAATAGCTTATTACCATTTGATATAATATTGAAATAGCAGAATCCAATCATTCTAAGTGAATAATTAAAATAAATGAAGGATTTACGTTAATGTGTATTCGGTGGAAGTACTAATGTATTTCGAATACGCAAAGTTCAGAATGATAAAATTATTTTCATGTGTAGTTTTTGAAAGTTTTAATTGTTTATATTAATATATTAACTACTAATTCCACCGCATTCTGATTATTGGTAGCATGTAAGTTACTTTTATTTCAAAATAAAACTTTATTTAAAATTTTTCGATT
The DNA here is from genome assembly GCF_987345545.1 of Pholcus phalangioides. NCBI lineage: Eukaryota > Metazoa > Arthropoda > Arachnida > Araneae > Pholcidae > Pholcus > Pholcus phalangioides. The sequence continues at coordinate 60,772,827 of NW_028301600.1, read as the reverse complement.
ATTTATCATTGAACCATTTTTTTAAATGCAATACGAAAAAAAGCATATTTACAGTAATTTGTAATTAAACTGTTTTCTTCCTTGCTTTGGAATGAATAAAAAACCATGAATTAGGAAGAGAGAAGAAGCATTTGCTACTTGGGATCGTTAGAAACTATAGAAAATCCGTAAAGCATTTGAACACAAAAAGGTATTCATGTACCATTTCTTTTCTCCTTCGGTAAAAAAAAAATAGTTTTTCCCTTCTTGAATAAATTATAATAATAACTTAATAATTGTAAATAAATTCTAATAACTGTGTTACAAGTCTCTTTCAAAGAAAGCAATATTAAGATTTTTATCCTCATTCGATATTATACGAAAACGAATTCCCTGAAGCGTGAAACACACTTATTTTATAATTTTCTACTAAGCCTGGTATTTTTAAGAAACATAATTAAACAGGCATTACTTACCGTTAATAATTTTTTTACTTCATTTTTTAAATTTTGAGTATAATACATAAGTGAGACAATAAAAACTTGATATACTTTCGGTATGAGTCATGCTAAGATTTTATTTGTTAAGTTCCGGAGAAGAAAAGAGTAAAAGGCACAGAAATTAATTAATTCGTTCTTTACTGTTATTTTCTTTTTAGCTAAATTTAAAAGAACCGAAATACTTTTTGAAATTTCGAGATATTAAACCAGCTTCATATTTCTATATTTACTTCATTATGATCCCTAATCCACGTTTAAACTCTCATTGTTTCCAATTAGAGGAGAAAGGTGAAAGTTTTTATAGCTCTATGGAAGTCTGTCTTGAAACCGTTGAATTGCGTGGCATTTAATCATTTAAATTACTGATAGAATAAAAATGTAGGAATATTTTTAAACAAACAAGTGTGTGTGTGTGTGTGTGTGAAAGAAAAAGGAATTAAAAAAACTACTCAAATTAATTATTTAATCGAACTTTTGTATACTAACAACTGAATTGTTCATTTGCAAATAGATGATTTTTTTTAATTGCGGTAGAGTAATATGAAACACCAGATAAAATCACTTCGTTTAGTTTTTTTTTCAAAAATGACAATGTAGTTATCATCGTTTCGAAACATAAAATCTATTACGTTACATATAAAAGTGAAGGTTACGTGAAAATCAATCCAAAAAAATATGTAAAAAATTCATATATTAAAAAAAATTTATACATCTTGAATATTAAATTTCAAACTACTAATTGCTAAATTGTTTCAATTTTTTCCTTTTTAATTCCTTTCTAAAGCTCTCATTCATAAACACAAAAAAACGTAATGATAATTAATATGCTGAAAATTGAATTTCCTTTGCTTTTTATGCGTAAAGTGATTTGAGTGGTGGACATGATTTATCCCGTAATTAGATTGAATATTTGATGTAGATGTAGAACTCCTGAAAAGCGTTATTTTTAAACAAACATAAAAAATATGTTAAACATTATCGAAACGAGGGCATTTTAATGCAATTTTGGAACATTTCAAGTGATTTAATTTGTTTATTGATTTTTTTTTAAGCTGACGCAGATATATTACCTCACCCGTTTAATTTTTCTGGTAAATAGAGAAGAGTTTTTGCCTGAATAAGATAGCCGAGAAATTAACGCTAATCCAAACATCCATGTAAATTATCAATAAAATCGATAAAGATTACATTGATGCTTGCCGAGGTGTTATTGGAAAAACACGAAATAAATTAATGATATTTGCTAATGACATTGATATCGAAAGAGTCGCGACTATTCGATGTCACGGCCATGCAATTGCTTTCATTTCTGAATGAAGATGTCAGGAACGATCAGATTAAATTTTCTCATCGCTTCTGTAACTTGAAACTATTTCCAAACAGGTAGAAATGAGATATATCCGCCACGTCCGTAATTCCTACTAGTGAAGATAAACAGTCATTTATATTAAATTTTATGACAGTTAATGCTGCATTTTAAATTCGACATTTCTAATATTTTCTGTTCGTTTCTTATGTATTAAAACTAATGAATTTGTTAAATGAGTTGTATAAGTTTCTACTGGGCGCAATTGGGGAATATAAAAATTTTATGTGCTGCAATTTATTTATCTTCCAGAAAGATTAACATTTTTTTTTCAATCACAAAAACCAGAAATGTTTAATAAGTGCCTATCATGATGATTTAGTTAAAGCCACGACGTTAAATGAATAATATTTAACTACAACTAAATAATATAAGTAATATAAAAATAAAACCGAAAGTGTTCTGTCGGAAGTTTTTTCGTTAACTTTGATAACAATAATAATTAAAATCCTTATACTGTATATAACTTATACAGGGTGTCCTGAAAATGCTAATACGGCTTTTATCTGGTCAACCGCCTGTCGTAGAGATATGATTCCAATTTAAAAAATGCCCAAAAGACCTTCAGAAATTACCCTGTACCAGTTTTAAGAGTGAGAATACAGTGTATCACAAAATAAAAAATCTAAATTTTTATACAATTCCTCGTCCACTAACTTCCCCATAGAAAGTTGTTGCCCTATCTTTTCTGAGCCCAAAAAATCTAATGTTTTTAAATGTAATATTCACTGAAATATTTTGTTTCAAATCGGAAAAAATCTGAGAAATAATAGCAAAACCCTCCTTTCCCTCATTTATGCCGTCCTTTCCTAAGTTTTCACCGATTTTTGAATTCGAATATTGCGGTTAAAACATAGGATCTCTTTTGTTGGACTCAAGAAAGACAGGACAACAACTTTCTAATTGGAAGTTGGAGGACAATGGAACAGTAAAAAAATATAGATTTTTATTTTATTTTGTGGCACACTGCATTTTCACTCTCAAAACTGGTACTGAGAAATTTTTGAACATATTTTGAGCATTTTTACCATACCTCTACGACAAACGGTTGATGAGATAAAGGCCACATTAGCACTTACAGGACACCCTATATACTGTATATAGGATTCTATAATTCCCCTTGCCGCATTTTACTAGAAAACAGTTGACCCTAGAGGCCTATTTCCAATAAGAAAATGTATCCAAATAATGTGTTGACCTCAGGTACGTCATAAATGTTGCAAAGGGTGTTGTATTGTTATTAAAATTAAAAAATTACCTTTTTGTACGCACACCCTGTCCTCAAAAATCCAATCAGAAAGTTGTTTCCCTGTCTCTCCTGAGGCCAACAAAAAATTCCATATTTCCTAGTGCAATATTCGCTGAGATATTTTAATTCAAAAATTGGAGAGAAATTGGGAAAGAACAGCGTAAACGAGGGAAAGAAGCGTTTAAAAATTCCAAGTATTCCCAAACTATCAATATATGTTTTGTAATTCTGTGAATCTGAATTATTATATAATTAGAAATTGTAGTTAAATATTAATGAGTAAAAATAAATTCAATGATAAATTTATTTATCGGCATTTTTTTAAATTTAATTCGAAAAACAAGCAAGTTAATTCAAAAAACCAATTGCAATAATCGAGGAAAACTAGACAAAAAAGTGAATGAATAAACTATACAAAAAAGTGAATGAATAAACTATACAAAAAAGTGAATGAATAAACTATACAAAAAAGTGAATGAATAAACTATACAAAAAAGTGAATGAATAAACTATACAAAAAAGTGAATGAATAAACTATACAAAAAAGTGAATGAATAAACTATACAAAAAAGTGAATGAATAAACTATACAAAAAAGTGAATGAATAAACTATACAAAAAATTAGACATTTTTCTATCAATTGATCAATCAGATGGAAAACAGAAATAGAATAATTAAATTTAATTGTATTTATATATATATTGATTCAATTTATTTTATTTATTTATTATGTATTATTTATTGTATGATTTATTATGTATGATTTATTATGTATGATTTATTATGTATGATTTATTATGTATTATGCATTATTTTTGATTTATTATGTAATAAAAAACAATGAAAACAAAGTTGTCAGGAATTGCTGGAGCATTTTTTATTAGTGATGAATTGAAATGTTAATGCCTAAATCTAAAAACGCATGGCCAATGAAAGCCTGAAGAATTTACTGATATACACAGTTTGGATGAATTTGTTTTTGTCATTTAGAATACAAACGGCAAAAATCAAATTCACCAAAACTGTTTCAGTAAATTTAATTGATATGCTAATTTTTTATATGTTTTTGTTTCTTTGCATCTTATTGTTTTTGATACACTGTACATTCTCTCACATTCTTGCTGTAGTAATGTTGTATCCATAATATATTTATAGTTTTCTGAACATCTATTTGATTTATTTGAAATTCTTGCATTCTTTTAAAAAAATCATTTCTGTCTTTGCTCAAATATAGTACGTTATTATCAATTTTACATGAGATATATATAGAGTACGAAATATTTTCCCTTGATGTGAAACAAACGTAATCCGCCTTTCGAATTTGAGGGCCCTTGAATTTTAATTCCATTAGGAAATTAAGATTTTTCATTTATATTAGACTGATTTGCATAATATTTACGAACATACTTAATTATTTTAAACTAAAAACTACGTGTAGTATTGTATTTAACACCAGCACATATCATATCCTTTTTTCGGTTTTAATTCAATCTCTTGGTCCTCGGTTTTCTAAAAATATTGCTTGTATTTGATTAAGAATTGAAAAAGGTTTGCCACAGAGTCAAACAGAAAATATACGTCTCTAGAAAGTTATTGCAAGGTTTTAATATTTATGTGAATTGTTTTGAATCAAATACATTTTTTTTCTCTGTTTAAGTTTCCGATGTGTTTTGATCTCAATAGATAAATGAATATCACGTACTCGAAATGATTTCATGCATTAGAATTTTTGTGAGTTTTCCTTCAATTTTTTGTGCACTTTCTTTTCCCTTTCAATTTCATTGGATTTTTATTTACTTGTATTATGAGCGCTAATTTTCTTTTATCAGATATTAATGGTTTTAAATACGCTCTCAATTCTCCAGATTTTCAAGCTAATGTGATGATTTCACTGGCAAAGATTATCCCCATGGAAATAGTAGAATGTAGGTTTGAGATATTTACCTCAATTAGGTTAATTGATTCCTTTATTGAGTTTTTCAAATTTATGTTGGGGGGTGCATATTTTTATTCAAACTTTTCATGAAGATTCTGTATAGAACGAAATGATCATTTTTAGGATGTAAAAAAAATACAATTCACTTTTAAGAACTTTCTTAAGCTTTTAAGCCTTTTATTCGTGAAATTTTTCTAGAAATAAATTCGTTTTTCCTTTAAATTAAGAATCCAACTCAAACGACATGACCTTCATTTTGGAAATATACATACGTTGACTGAGTGCTTGAATCAGAGCCGAAAATGAGATTAGTAAAAATTGCTTTTCACTCCTTCTTTCAGCATACCGGATTCGTTATGCGTATAAGGTTATTTTCTTTTGCCCTTTCTCAAGTCGTAAACGACAATTAGTGATGAACAAAGCTAATTGATTTTGTTATTTTTGTGCACGGTTATCGAGAGAAAGGAGTAGTCTAACGAGATTCAACAAAATGAACATCCTTGTCCTTAGGCAGTTGCGTTTCATTACGTACCATCATAGAAGTGAACACAAAATTTAGCTTGTCCTGGTATTGAGGTTGCGTCAAATAGCTTCTTTCAGTTATAAAGTAATATGTTGGACAAAACAGTTCTTTACCCCTGCAATGTTTAATGGAAGTAAATTTCTGAAAGTTGAGAAAAGAAACTTCTTTTTTCAGCAGTTACTCCCAAAAAAAGTTAATCCTAAAATTGGGGAAACGCTCATCAGCTGCACAAATACAGTCGTGCAGTAATTCCAATCCAAGTCACTGGAAAAACTGAACTTGCTCACTCAAAAATCATAATTATTTTCCCCTACAATTTCGTATTATCCAAAACATTTGAAAAAATTCAAATTAAACAAGAACTTTTGGCATAAAATAAGATAGACAACTCGCAACGAGAGTTCGTAAAAGTTGGACTTATTCAAAATTCGAATTAACCAAGTTCCACCGTAATACTTATATTGATTGAAATACCACACCGTGTAGCTCTTACGTTCAGTTAATTTCTACTTATAACTGTCAGGGTTACTCCACATATGTATGAAATAAGTTGATATGTAAAACTTTGTATTCTCTATTCAAAATAAGAGTAAATATTGCGTTCACTTTCATTGAGGATAGATACCATTCTAAGAAAGTGTCGTATTTTATCAGATTTCATTTATAGAGAAGAAATTCGATCAATCTTCATTTTTTCTTCGTGTGTCCATTGATCTGGTATCCGCTCGAGTTTCCTCTTACAGGATGTTCTGGGTGCCTAAACGTCTTTTCAACTGAACGATCCAACACTGAAGTAATAATCAAAACGTCTCCCCACAAGAGTCTGAAATAAGTAGCTGACATGAAATTCCCTAGCGGTGCAATCTGTTTACCTTACGTTTTTTTCTTCCCAACATGAATGCAACGAATCAAATAAAGAGTGTTTTATGACTCTACTACCCCCATTGCGGCATACAACTGACTGTAAATATATTTGTTTTTTTAATGGGACGATTCCGAAAACAATGTTGTTTTTAGATAAGATATTTATTCGAATGAAAATTAGTGCAACCGAATGTCTTGTCTTTGAAATCAAAATTGCTGCTTAACTATAGTAGTATAACCCTGAGGGTTTCTGGCTTCAAATCCCAAACCTGAGGGTTTCTCGCTTCAATCCCAAACCTGAGGGTTTCTGGCTTCAATCCCAAAATTGAGGGTTTCTGGTTTCAATCCCAAAATTGAGTGTTTCTGGCTTCAATCCAAAAATTGAGGGTTTCTGGCTCCAATCCCAAAATTGAGGGTTTCTGGTTTCAATCCCAAACCTAAGGGTTTTGATTATTTACAGGTTTATGCACTTTAATAGTAGAAAATATAAATGTGTTTCAAGTGTTAAAATTTATAAAGATAAAAAAAACTTACTATTCATCATTTGTTTCCGGTGTCTTCTTTTTTCTTTTGATGTTGTTTTATACCACTATATATGCTAGTGCGAGCATAAAAATATCTAATGTCGTTTTTTATGCACGTACTAACATGAAAAGTGATATTTTTCTTATTATCTTTATTCATAGCCACTTGAACCAATACAAAATAATTTTCAACAAATAAAACACAATGGCTTTCTTATATATAAGAGAAAGGATTATGTTTAAGAATAATGAGATACATTTTAAATGAGGATTGTAAATCCTATAATAGATATTGGGCACAATGCCCACTGGCGGTCACCATCCTCCCCAAATACCGCCACCTTCACCACCAATTATGAAGCAAAATTTGCTAGACGTTAAGGAGTGAAATTCAAACATATGCTTTTATTGTTATATTAATCAGAATTTTAAAAAATGTAAAAGCATAGATTTCGATCTACATCTCCAAATATCACAGTTTTTACCAATAACATTTGAAGGAAAATTTGTTAAACGTTGATTATTCATGATATTTTTCTTATTATCTTTATTCATAACCACTTGAACCAATACAAAATAATTTTTAACAAAGAAAACAATGGCTTTCTTATAGGTAAAAGAAAGGATTCGTTTTAAGAATAACGCGATACGTTTTGAATGAGGATTGTAAATCCTGTGATAGATATTCGACACAATACCTACTGGCGGTCACCATCCTCCCCAAATACCGCCACCTTCACCACCAATTATGAATCAAAATTTGGTGAACGTTAACGAGTAAAATTTAAAACATATGCTTCTATTCTCATACTAATCAAAATTTAAAAAATGTAGAAGCATAGATAGAAGAAAAATTTGCTAAACGTTGATTTTATGCAATTTTCACGACTTAAGTAGAAATGAAACAAAATATTTGCAAAATAGTTTTATTCATGCAATTAAAAAATGAATATACTCAATAACAATTTTCACAAAGTCCAAAATATACTGAGAAATCAAATTTGATAATACACCACCACCATTTATAAACATGAATATATATGTAAGCACCATACAGAAGTATTGTTTGTTAATAATAATAAATTTTCTTTTAACTTTTTTAAATGTCAGAAAACAGTTATATATATATATTGCTATGACGTAAATGAATGAACTGTAAAAGTATCAAAATAATTATCCTATTTCACACAAACTATAGGAATATACTAAAAATCCTAAATTATATTTCAAACATCCAACAATTTTGTCTATTTCAATAAACAGAGATAGAAACAGACTTTATTAAAATGTCCTAAATATAATTTTTTCATTATATATCACTTAAAAATATTCGATTTCCAATAGTTTTATTATCTTTAACAGTTTATTGTGTTTTTATAAATATCATTCAAACAAAAAAATGTTCTTTTGAAATTGATTCATTACGTCAATGTCACAATCATTCATTATGTTTTGAAATTGATTCAACATGTATGAATTTTTTCATTTAGAAAAATAGATAGTGAAAAAAAGTTCAATGAAATACAAAATATAATAATTGTTGGTTATATAATATATACCACCACCTATTCAAACAATGATTATATAAATTTCCATTAAATCATGAAAACATAGAAATTTTACGTTTTCAAATACTTATGTTCTGATCAAAGAATATATAAGATGCATTTCTAAGATTGAAACATATAAAAAATATCAGTTTTTAAACTGTAATGCTTTGATAATGTCAATCATGATAAATTTAGAAAGATAAATTTAAGAGTTACAATCATGTTAAAGTTTTATAAAAAAAACTCGAAATATAACATACTAGAAAAGTTTTTATTTATGAATCTTATGATGACCGTATGACAGTACATTTAAACCATCATCTAATAGATACTTTTTGTCATAAAAGGGAGACAAAGATACTTTATTTAATTTTGTTGTTTTCAAAATATGATTTTTAGAACAGATAATATTCTGAGAGTCTTTAAATATTTGATTGTCAAATAGACATTTTTTATAATGATCAATGTTATAGTTATCAACAACAGATTTTTTTAAACCTTTAGCTCTTTTTTTTATATTTTTACCATAAGAAAATGCATACATTTTTGGTTTTAAGGATACCCATTCCTCGATAGCAATACCGCTTGTTTCATCTTTTAGTGTTCCCGGTATATTTTTATTATGGGAAGAATAGAATTCACTTTTTTTAGGGTAATTACTAAAATCCATTATGTGATTAAAGTTGTTTTTTAAATCATGATACACATCTGACGTTTGAATTTCAAGTATTAAGGAATCAGTGTCTGTATATAGTAATTTGACATTCTTGTCATAAAAATTAACAAAATCCTCATAAAATATTTTATACATATGAAGCTTAGACAACTCAAGTACAGTAAAACCGACTTGAATCGGTTTGTTCAGCAATAGTGCTCGTTTTTTAACTTTAAACATAGCTAAAGAATCGTTTAAGGGTGTAAATTGTTCGACACCTGGGTTTGACATTATTTTTTTGCATTGATCTACGGAAGTAGCTATCTGAACATTTATTTTTTTTCTAGGATTTTCCATAGTCTTCCCATAAAATGCATTATTCATTAATTTAAACAAAGTTTTATCTGATTCAGTTTTAGCGTTTCTTTTTAATTCACTGTTCATGTTAACATATGACTTGATCCATTCTACCTGATGGAAACCTAAAATATTATGAATTTTAGTGAGAATCATTCCTTTTTTTAAATAATACTTTAAATTACGGTAATGAACAATATAATTTTTTTTTTCATAAAAATTTGGAATGAGTTTTTTAGTTTTAGACAATTTAATGTTAAATTTTTTAACCATTTCTAACTGATATGGTGATAACATGTTTTCTGTGATTTCTAAATGATCAACAGCCAATGGATAATTATCATGTAACTCATGATAATTCACAGGATAAAATAAGTCAACTTCCAAAATGTATCCATAATCGGAATCATCACTCACCGATAAAACATTGAATTGATCGATTTCTGATTTTTTTAGAAACCGATATTCTGAGAGAGGTAATTTTTCTGTTAAAGATTTACTGTATAAACCATTTACATCTAAGTTTAATATAAAAACGTTTTTTTCTTTGCAATTAAATTTCTGTGTGTACTTATTATTTGCTTGAGAGTATCTATGACCTGTAAAACAAACTCCACCTCTAATACCTCTTTCAATAAAATTAAACATATTAACATTAGTAAAGAGCTCCAATCTGACAGAAGAATGTTTTAACCCCGCGCTCCATGTCAACTGGGGGAGGGATAAAAACTGTACTACATCCAATTCGAAAAAAGATAGCACTGCCGAGCGGAAATTTAGAAAAACGTCTGCTAGTAATGCAACATCTGTTATTTGATAGATTTTTAAATAATCATGAAAAGTTGAGCAATTAAATGATTCCCAAACTTTTTTTGCGTAATAATAATCGGAGTCAGTAATTGATTGTCCTGTTAATAAATTATGAAAAAAAAATTTATCAGGTAAATTTTTGTCTTCTAGTAACTTTACGCTATTGAAATAGGAGTATGGAAAAACTCCTTTTCTTAGTAATAAATGTCTTTGATTATATTTTCTGAAAACCTGATTGAATATTGGAAACGAATAGGAATCTTTTACTAAATTTTCTACTAATACACTCAATGATTCATTTAAAAAAGAAAATGAATCAAGAAATTTAATATTATCTAGAGAGAAGGAAGTGAATTTTTCGAATGAACTTGGGATTATATTGATGTGAGTAAAAACATTTGGAGGTATTGCTTTAATTATAAGATGACTGTCATAGTTTTTAAGTCCGTGAAAAAGTACAGGAATAAAGTATGACGTTTGATAACTTAAATTACAGGAATTATGAGCATAACCGAGTATTCCTAATGGTAATGTATGGTGATGGTTTCTCACAACGACATCACCTGGAATGAAGTTATGTTTGCAGATGTGACATGTTTTTTTGTCAATTTTAATGTCATCATGATTCTCCTCAAGAGGATATGATATTTTCATTCTTTTTAGTAAAATTTTTGATACCTTCGTTATAATATCAATAAAATGTTGTGCTGCATTCTTTCCACAATAAAACTTTTTATATATTATGTTTTCATTATTCTCGATAACTATTATACAATAGGATATAGCTTGATGTTCTTCTTTATCCATTTGATAAGAATTTAATGGTGATGGTTCAACTCCAGATATTTTTTTTGTTATGCATTCGAAATCTGCAAAAATTATAAAAGGATGTTTGCACATTTTCTTTATATCTGTAAATTTTAATGCAGGATTTGTTGGCATGATTATTTTTTGAGCTTTATTATGAATGCATGAAATTAAATGGTTGTTCAGTGTTGATTTTCTTTGGAAACCTATTAAACAATTTTTACAAAAAAAATACAGTTTTTTTTTAGTATGCATAAATCGATTAAAGTTTTTAATGAGAAAATAATGATCTTTATAAAGCAAAAGATCTACAGAAATTTTAAAATTTCTGTTACTAATTCGAAGTGGGAAAACAAATTCATCGAAGCCGAATACATTTATAGATATTTGATTCAAGCTTTCAAATGTGTTTATATCTCTCAATTTTATTGGAAATGACAAATTTTTTAATTTGAAAAATTTGAAAAACTTTTTATAATTTTTATGTCTTTGTTTATTGAATTTGGAAGGAAAAAGTTTTGCAATAACTGCATACAGGAAACAAAAATTATCATTGCAATTAATGGTTAATATACATTTTTTGTTTCTAAGAGATTTTGGTAAAACAACGTATCCGCAACCTCCTCTCCATTGGTAATATATTCCGACATTAATTTGTATTTCGGAGACTTTAAAAATTATCCATCCACTTCCTTGCTGTGTGTAAGTTTCTATGCTATTGAGGATTTTTGAAAAAGCTTCTAATAATTTAGCATTAATCTGATTGCTAGTGATTATAACCATAGCTTTCGATGTGAAGTAAGCTGTTCTATATATGTACATATTGTTCACAAACTTTTTAAGTACAATTGTTAGTGTGATAAACATTTTTAAACTATTCATTATAATATTCTTTTGAATAATCTTTTTGAATTTTTTTTTATGTTTCATTAAAGCCATTTCTGGGTCGATTTCACTTATTTTCTTTATGTATTGTCTAATATAACCATTAAATGGTGAATGAGTTTCAACAAACATGGTTGATAAGTATTTTAATTACTATTGTTGTGGTATTGGGGTGGTTAAGGACATGATCATTATCAAAGCATTACAGGATTCGTTTTTTTTCATCATTTTCATTTTACGTCATCATTTTTCAATGCATCGTTCAGATGCTTTATCCCTTTCATCAAATTGGGTAGAAGATCCAATGGCAAGTTAAATCGATTTTTAACTTGATCATTTATTTTCCGGCTAAGATTTATATAGTTAGCACGTTGAAATTCTTGAGTTTCAATTGAAATTCCCTTCCCTAAGTATATCCGAAGGGTTTTTACTTTTTTAAAACCGGTTGACAGATCATCCAATAGGATGATGTCATATTGCTCGTTGCTCTTTAAAGCTTTTGATGAGATGTCTTCTTCATCAGCTACATGATTCTTTCTTTTTTTTGTGATGACATTATCTAACAAATTAAAATTATGAAAATATATTTACTTAAAATTTTTGATAAAGAGTAGGAATTTTTTTAATTAAAAAAATTGTTCACTTACTGCTGTTTTGATGGAGATTTTTTGAACTTATCTTTTTTTTCTTTGATTCAACGCCTAATTGAAAAAACTTTAATAAATTTTGAGGATAATACATCTTTTTAAAAATATTATAAACTTATCTAGTTTCCTATTAAAAAAAACTTACCATTATTCTTAACCTGTGATGTTGAAGGAATGGCGCAAAAATCCTCATCCGAGGAAGAAGAAGAGGAGGTAACTATTTTTTAAAGCAAAGTGAACGGAATGAGTTCACTAATATAAATCATAAGAATCTCATAGAAAAATATAAAATTTGAGTGTACTTACCAGAAAGAGACATCTCGTTCGTTCTTTAGGTCTTGTGATGACAGTGATGAAAAAAAACGAATAGTTTCAGCTGTGAACTAGAAGGCTTTATATACCTTTGAAATTTTCAGCATTTCCATTTTATTTTTATTTGATTATATGTTATATTGAAAGAATTCTAGTGATTAATGAAGAAAAAATAACATATCCTCATCAAAAATATAAATTATATTGATAAGACATAGTAATAACAAAAATATTCGAATCGACCTCGATCAGGATAACACAATATTATTAATCACTGGATTAATATAAATATTCTTACAAATGTATTAAACTAAGTATAGAAATATGTATCGTTTGTAAATATAAAAATTAAAAACGATTTCGTAAAAATTAGTAGTTTAAGCTCGTTGAATAAGCATAACATACAATCACTTCTACCATTAGTGTTTCGACATCAAGCTATGCACATTATACATCAAAGCCCTCAGGCAGAATCTTCAACGGTCACTCTATAATGAATTAAGAGCGTGGAAAAAAAAAACAAACTTGATGAGAATCTTCCAAGTCCAATTCCAGGAGACCTATCCCCACAACCTTAAAGGACATATTTGACTTACATATATAATCCATTTGTGTTATTTTCACATTTTCCCATAAAATTACCATTAAAAAACATCCAAACAGGTAATTAGTGGAAAACACTCAGTAATTCAATGGTATTTTTGTTTTACATGAAAAAATATATTTATTCTATAGTTTCGACAAATTATTAAATGAAGAAAGCAAAATTGCAATAAAAATACTTTGATCAAAAAATTAGTATTTTTGTTATAAGTTAACTATAGTAATAATTATATTATTTCACGATCAACTCTTCTTTTGAGGTTCTCAGATAAAATGACACAAATTACTCATTAATAAACATGAGACAAACTTTGTATAATATATGTTTATTACTTAATTTCATATGCACAAATATTACATAAAACGAAAAAGTGATACAACCATTTTTTCGAAAACATAATAGTATCAAGGTTATTAAGATTATAAGAGGGCTTTAACTAGTTTTTTTTTCTTTGCTGCTTCGTCGTTTTTCTTTCTTCATTCGTAATGCGAAGATGCTAATAACACAGATTTTCTGAGTCTATCTTTTTTTGCCATAAATTATGTATTTCTTTCACGAGGTCATCCGTTTCTAAAAACTTAAAATAAGCTATCTTGATTGAAGATGTTTCAGGTAGATCGAAATTGTTTTCCATAACATAGCTTATACACTGTGAGATATTACTGTAAAACATTTCGCTGTATATACATGGAACATATTGTCCTGCTTCTAGTTTCATGATGCAAAATCCAAACTGCTCATTTTCAACATTTTTCTGAGTCCATTGATTGTGTAACTCTGCTACTATTCTTTTATTGTTCAGAACTTTAAAGTATTTCAATTCCACAGGACAACAATCTGGATAGCTGAAGTTTTGGCTCATTGCATCTTTTATTGTTAAAATCATATCAGGAAATATCATTTTTCCTGTATGGTATGGCCTTCCATCTGAACCGATGTAGATGTAACCGTATTTTCGATCCATCTTGTAATTGCAAAATGATCAAAATCATATGATACACGGCTTTTATAGACGAGATTGTCTTAAGAATAGAACCTTCTGATTGGTTTAAAGTAAACTCGTGCAATTCTGAATTAAATTAATTTGGGGAATGTATGAGAATCGCAAGACTTGTTTTTTTAGAAAAGAACACACTGTTTTTTCGTTTTTTTCTTTATTGTTTGTCAATTTATCTAATTTTTTTCCACGCACAATATGATTAAGAAAATATAAACAAAAAATACCACACGTTTTTGAAAACGGAGATTGATATACTGTTTCATTGTATTCAATTGTCCTTGAATTTTTATGCATAAACCTTAAGATGTATATATTTTGACATTTCATTCCGTAACTGTCAAAATAATAACATTTATGACTATCAAAGTACATAGATATCCAATGTGAACCCGGTTTATGTTTTTGGTCTAGATTAACAATAAATGCTTTGTGTTTATTCTTTCTTTTCTGCGGAAGTTGATCACAGGCATAAACCCCCGCAAACACAGGTGATAGTAAACTATCACCATGAGCGAATTGAAACAGATCGTTAGAATTCATATTTAGAAATCAGTGTAAATGCTTCTAGATTTATCGATTTGTATCGTTTTTGGGACTTGAGAATAAACAATCAATGTCATCGTCTCTGTTAGAGCTTCTGAAAATTTAATTTCGATAGAAAGATTCGATGTTTCAGGGGTGGAAATCCAGTCACCCTCACTTGAAAAGTCTGGAGTTAAATCCCATGCTATCAAGTAAAAACCGTTAGGATAATCTTCATAGCTAATTGGTATATCAGTAGAACTGGAAAATTTGTTCAGGTCTGTAAATAATGACATATAATTTCTAACATAGGATGTTGCAGAAGGAGTGTATGGGTTTGATGGGTACGTCATGCCATCCTTTCTCAAACATATATAATTTATGTTTGAATGCCCGAAATTGAATGGATTTTTTCTTTCATCACCGTTGAAATTTTTGTTTGGTACTAGACCAAGAACCAGTCTACTGGGAATTTCACTTAAGAAAGCATTTGATATAACGTGGGATGCCAATCCAGCTGAAACCGTAAAAGTTCGTATGTCAGTTCGTTTAATCGGAAGTTTTATATTTCCTAATTCCAATGCTTTAGCATGTCCTAAAAGAACAGACGGAGCTATTTGTACTTTTCGAACGTAAAGACTAGCGTCTGTAATTTCAAATTTGGTGTCAGATACATCACTCATTAGAACAAATGAATTTTTAGCGCGTTCTAGCTTTATGGTAAGATCAACTCCATTCAATAAGAGTTTTGATTGGTTGGCTAAATCAAAATGTAATGGACCTAACAAATCCATCTCTCTGGAGGCTTTGCAACGTTCATGACGGTGCTTAAGACCGGAGTTTAAAGAGTTCAGAGGGGCATGATCATCCATTTTGCCAGCAGTGTCAATGTAAAACAGTGAACTAGTCAAATGAGTTTTTTGTGCTGTACTCGAGGTGAACAAAAGCGATTCAATATATGCCTTGTATGCATAATTAGTGTAGTTACTTATTGGTTTATCATTCAAAAATACTTGCAACGAAGAAAAACATGTATTCAAAATATAATTTATCGGTGTGGATTTAGAAGTTTCGGGTAAATCTGTACCGTCTTGTTTTACGATTTTAGCTTTCAAATGTAAATAAATATTCGAAGGGTCTATGTATTTCTCAGTGTTACTCCCACTTACTAAAAACTCGATTGGACCTTTTTGTGAGATACTTGCGATTGGTTTTACTTCTACAAAAGTAGAATCATCCACAGCCACTTGAATAAATGGCTTTTCAAAAATATCTAATTCTGATTTCAAACACGGACATCCTCTTTGTTCCATATTGGAATTAAATGTGAAGATATTTTGTTTCAATCGCCTATTTTTATAACTTTAAGAAAATAAATCTTTTCGCTTTTTCTTGGTTAATTTTTTTTTGGTGATCCTGCGCCGTTTTCGGCCAGAACCTTTTTGGATCTTATCAATAACATCGCTAGCAATGGAATCACGCATTTGTGTCAATCTGGATTTAGTAGCTGTTTTAAAATCCTGACCACTTATTACATCATTTGCAACGTTAGCAGATGTTTTCAAAATCTGTCGACCCAAATATCGACCACCTTTGGCTAGAAATGGTGTAACATATCTAAATATATTAGAAAAAAAGCCATTTCCCCGCTGAATTAACCTGCCTTGAAAATATGGTAAGCCTTCTCCGGTTTGTTGATTAATATAGTAATTGCAACAAGCTCGCGCGCACAACATGGTTACATTAGATGTTAGTCACTATAATAAGAATCTGGAAAAAAGTAGCTTCTTTTATATCTCCATGAAAGATAAGACTAAAAAAACTTTTCCTGACTGGAAACGAATTTTTGAACCAGATGAATCACGTAAAATAACTTCAATTGATTCGATAAAATTTTTCGACACAGAGCAATATAACGGATTAGGAAAGCTAATTATGATCTGCTCATTTTCTTTTTCTTTTAACACTGGTATAATTTTAAGTAGAGGTGCCATTATATTCCCGACAATTTGACTCGAAATGACATCCGTATAGATAAATATTTCTGAAACCCCAGCAAACAACTCGATTTCATGTTTTGAATAATATATACCATGTGGATAGTTTAGTTTTTCAAAACCCAGAATATCCGCTAATTCCCTAGAAAGATTTAACTCGTGGTTCGGTGGTACAATTATTCTCGACATACCCTTTTTCAACATTTGAAAACTAATTTTTTCAAAATGACGTGTTAATTGTTCACCCTTTGAATAGAGACCAGGAGGCAGAGAAAAATTTTCGGTTTTTTGAACTTCTATTTTACGTTTAAATGCCACTTCCTCTATTTCAAAAAAATCTGAATCGTTAACGTCTACAGCGCCTTTATCATATACACTTGCCGTCAGGCCATGAGAAAATTTTGTAACTTCTTTTTTTAGATTCATCATAGCAGAAAAAGATGCAGCATCCTTCTTCTTGATAATCAATTCAAAACCTTCAGAGACTCTAATTTGAACGTATTTCTCAGTTTTATCGAGTGAAAATTCGACTGCATTTCTGCCTGTAATCAACTTAATATTCTCATTTAAAGCTGAAAAAAATGATAAATTAGAAAACTCATCTTTGACTGGTTTAACTGGAATCATAAAGTTTGGGATATCAAAATTTCGTTTATCTATGAGTGTGAAATACTGATTGTCGAGGTTATTCTTCTGCTTACTAGGTAGCCATAAAAACGTATTGTGTGTTGTCGAAGTTAGAACTTTATCCTCTTGAGGTAACCCCAAAATCGCCAACAACTCAGATGCGTTTTTATTAAATTGTATTTCGTATTCATTGGGTAAATTAATCGTAACTTCTTTCTTTTTCTTTTTCACATTAAATGATACCATATTGGTATTAGCAGTGTGTAATATATTTTTATTTATATTCTCACTAAGTGTAGCTGTATCATCTCCAGTTAAAAAAATTCTATATTCTCTGACACCTGGATCATCAATCTGTTCAAAAAATGATACGTGATATTTGGAGTTTTCATCAGTAATGTTGTACCATGTTTTTGGAATTATTATGTCTGTTAAGGCACATTTCCAATTCCCCTCAAGAAACAGTGGATTGAATAATTTTGTAATGAAATGACTCTGTGTATTTTCTGGAAACAAATCGTTATTGGCATTACTTGCGAGCGTTACGTAAAACTGATTTTTCATGTTTTTAAATCCGATTCGCGGATCCATTGATTGAATCTCGAATTGTACCCTAAAAATTTCACGTAATATTCTTTGTTCTTACCAACTTTACGGGTTTTCAATATTTTTTCAATCTTCCAATATGTACTATCGAGCGGTTTTATAACCTTTTGTAATTCGAATTCGTTAAATCGTCCAATTAGTGGTTCTTTTTTCAAATCTATTAAATCATAAGTTGGTGGTTGAGTTTTATATCGTGCTTTGATGAGAAAAATTTCTTGTGTCCAATTAGGTAGATAAGATTTGTGGAAAACTTTCCTGGTTTTCGAAATTCTCACTTGGTCGTTTATTTTGAACTTGAATTTAACATTGCGGCTAGAACCGTACAGTCTTTCAAAAATTTCCGAATGATGAATTTTTTTAATTTTTGATGGAGCAAAACCAGTGCTGCGGTTTACCGAATCATTGATTGATCTAACTAATGCAGGTAAAAGGTGAATGTATTTATATTTTGAGGTGTATGTGAAAAGCCGATATATCTTGTCTTTAATTTGACGAATTTTTCGTTCAGCCAATGCAGCTTTAAAAGCTGACTGTGTTGAGTAGTGTTCGACATTATTAACTTGAAAGAAAGTCTGTAATTTTCTGTTGAAAAACTCGGTTCCACGATCAGTATGGAGTTTTTTACACTTTTCTTGTTTGAAAAGTGTTTTGAAAGCAGTCAAAACCTGATCTTGTGATTTGTTTTTGAGAGGTTGAACGAAAAGTTTCCTTCGAAATACATCAACAACAACTAACAAATATTTTATCCCCTTATTGTACCGAGAATATTTCTTCATGTCCATCAAATCGGCTTGCCATAACTCATTAGGCCCTAAAGCTATTGTGGCTCGAGTTGGAAATTTGTATCTGACTGGTTTATGAAGCGTATAAGTGTCCTGACGCATTAGCCAATCTTTTGCTAACTGCTCAGAAATATTCGCTTTTTTTGCTAATTTCTTCACACCGCCAAAAGAAGCAGGATTTTCCAAATCGTAGTAAATATTCCCTAATAATTCAGCCATTGAGCACCAGGTTCGTGCGTTCTACTTCGTTTACGTGTACTTCTCTTAGGTTCTTTTTTTTTAAATGGAACTCGCACTGGAGTGAAGTAGCCTTCAGGCAAATTCACCGAACTTATATTGCGTTCATCCGGAGAGCTTTTCTTTTTTGGTGTTAGCAGACTTTCTTGGATCGGTGAAGGAGAGTCTTGTGTAAAAGTTCTTTTAACCATATCATTTTGTATCCATTCGAATGGTATTCCAGTTTTAATCAATTTCATAAAAAACAATGGAAAGCCAGAGGGTATTTCTGTGCCACGCCTATTTCTGAGAATAAAACTGAAAATGTCTATGATATGGCTACCTGGCAAAGATTTCCCATCTATTAATAATTGTCCTTGTTCATTCCAAGATAGGTTAGCTTGCATCATTTTATCTATAAGTGGAAGAACGTACTTCCTTGTTGTTTGTGGAATTGATAGATATATCTGCTTAACTATCGGATCTTCGTCAACTTTTTTAGGTGATTCGATAACTGTTTCAGTCACTTCATTTAATTCTTCAGGTTTTTGGATTGAAACTCTAACAGGATCATACGGAGTATGGACCAGTTTTTTGTATTTCGAAACGAGATTATTAAGTATTTTCACTTTGACATCATCCGACATGTTGTTGCTATTCAAAAGATTTCCAATTTCATTTTCTGTTTGTGACTCCTCAGATATTCTCATTCGCCGAGGTAACAAATATTCTTCTGGAACTAAGGCCATTTTTTTAGCCATTTTTTAACGTTGGAAAAGACTGCCTATTGCGCTGATCACAGAAGGAATAAGATATGGTAGGAATGCCCCACCTGTTTGATTAGATAATAACCGTTTCTTGACACGGTTTGAAACCTTCTTGTTAGCAAGCTTTCTAATGACTGACTTATATTTCTTAAGTTTAGAAACATTACAGTTCAGGTCCTTGTTATGTAACGCATTATAGCATACCTCACATATAGAATGCAATTGGGATGGACTAACATTTTTCAGAACAGCACGACGTTGAGATGGATTCGCTTTCTGTAAGAATGCAAGCATATGATAGTTCTTACGTATCGACTTCATTTTGCTGGGGCAAAAACCCAGTAGATACCTTCAGTGTCTGAGAAGCACGAATCTCTCAAACGAAATGTTTTGCTGCTTAATGGATGACAATCAATCAGCAAATAACCATATGGTTTCTCAGTGCTTTTTTTATAAGCATCGATGAAGTATTTTGACTCCCCCGGAAACATCTGACGGGCTAAACACTGAATTTGACTGGAATCCCTGTTGTTCCCAAATAAAATAAGATAATGAGTATTAAGGGAAATATTTCGAAAAAATTTATTTTTAGGAAACAAATTTTGAGTTAACAGTATAACACTCTTATTACCATGATGCGATGTTACCGTAAATAAACGTGATACTTCATCATTTAACGATTCTAATAAATCATCAAGAACCACAATGTTATAATCATCATCAAACGTTTGAGGTATGCCCTGATAAAAATGTATTTTTGATTCTTCTATAAACCAGGGTTGACACATTGAATAACACCATAAAATATTATTTTTCTCTTTCCCATAAAGATTGTGCTTCAATAACTTTCTAACTAATGTTGTTTTTCCACTTAATGACGGTCCAACAACGAGTGCAGTGGATGGAAATCGGAAATGATGAAGATCATTCATTACTACATCCTGTTTTGCAAAGTTTTGTAAATTCATTTTCATTCATCTGCACCCCTACAAAATATGGTTCCAAGTTACCTTGATCACTTTTAAAAAAGTATCTAATGTCGAAAACGTTCTTATTTTCTTTAGAACAAATGTGAAAGAAGTAACTTCTTCCTAGATGTATAGATTTATGGCATGAGGAATTTGAAATATCTACTGTTATAATTTCACTTTCATACACAGTAAAAAAAAAAATAAAGCCAAAACAAACAAAAAATAAAAAAAAACTAATTACATAAAATGAAATGTTTTTAGATTCGATTTTTCTAGGAAAAGAAAGCATCGTGAATGAGATGGTCTTGACCAAAACACGTCTCGTAAACGACTGTAATTAAAAACAGATTTGTTTCCTTTTAAATCTTTTCTCCTCTTCTTACGCACAAGATGATTAAGTGTGTAATAACTCTCTTGATCTCAATCTAGGTCACAGCATGTTAACGTCTGCGTCTTAGAAAAAAGGGAATTTCTTTCTTCAACTATTAAACCATCTGTCATTCATTCAGATTGTTTTTTCAAACCCTCAATTTTGGGATTGGAGCCAGAAACCCTCAATTATTGGATTGAAGCCAGAAACACTCAATTTTGGGATTGAAACCAGAAACCCTCAATTTTGGGATTGAAGCCAGAAACCCTCAGGTTTGGGATTGAAGCGAGAAACCCTCAGGTTTGGGATTTGAAGCCAGAAACCCTCAGGGTTATACTACTAACTATAAAGTGCAATGACCGTTGTAATTACTGTAATTAGGAAAGATTATTTTTGTTCAGTTGACTGTGAGTTTTACACTTTGTTTCATAAGTTTAGGCACGGTAAGAAAATTGCAACAAACAAAAAACTAGAAGCGGGAAGAAATTTCTTGAGATTCATTTACACACACACAAGCCTGCATATACATAGTACCAAATTTCGAAAATGTAAATAAATATAAACTGTGTGTTCCAAAGTGTGAAAAAACATTGTTTCGAAAGTCTAGGCACAGATCGAAAAAATGTTTCGAAGGTCCAACATCACACACAAAAATAGTTTATTTATGTATAGGAATACCTTAGCATCACATCACTTCAAATGCATTTTGTTTCATGATCATAATTTGGACATTACGTATAATTTTTGAACTCAAAGAAGGCTATGATACTTTTATGGCTGCTTTCAGGTTCACAATAGTTCGATAATTCTTCCCAATATTGGTCACTGGTTGGGATAAGATAGCCCCACACATTCTCTATTGGATTGAGGTCCAGCTTAGAACAGGCTAGTCCAAACAAGGCGAGTTGAGCTATAAAAGCCACCGCTTTGTAGAAGTGAAATGATGTATTGGGACACTACCTTTATGAAATAACAACATTTATGCCCATCTAATTATTTCCCAAAATATGAGAAGATTATGCTCACGAGTTTCCTGATAATTTTCAGAGTCCTAGAAAAGATAGAAAAGTCCGTCCTCTGAAGTAAAATGCTCTATAAACCATACCAGACTTTTGTAACGATTTTCCCTTTATAAACATATGGACTTGGAGCCATGTTTAATCTTTTGTTTTTAAAACTATATTAATGTTTAGCACAAGATAATTTAAAACAGGACCTCATTTAAAATATTGTAAAGCATTCGAAATTTGATTTACTTTCATTTTCATCTTCCACAATTTACTAATCTCTGTCTTGATATTCCGATGACTTCGGCATTTTGATATTTAGTGATGAAATCAGTAATTCTCCTTTTATATCACACATTTGACACATAATATTGATCGTCCAATCACACACAGCTATTAATTTGCATAAAATGATGTTTGTACCTAAACTTCCGAAACACTTGTTTTTCATGCTTTGGAACACCCTGTATGTATTTATCTACATTTTTGAAATTTCATACTATATATACAAAGCCTTGTTTATAGGTAAACAAGTCTCAAGAGATTTTTTTGCTACGTCATCTAGTTTTCTGTTTGTTGCAATTTACTTACCGTGACTAAACTTTTGAAATAGACCGTAATTCAATATTTTATTCACTGAAATGAAATAAGAAATTATATAAAATATCCACCAAAGTCAGTTCAAACTAAGAACGGCCTAAAAAAGCTTTGTGAATGAATGATCTCTACTAAACTTTCCTTTTATGGATGATTTTTTTTTAAATATAAACTATTCTGTTTCAATATGAACATTTTGAGTAAATTTCTCTCTACTTTTTAAATGAACCAATATTACTTTCAATACCAAAGCATAAAATTGACTGTTAGTGATAGAAAGAAGCTGAAAGCAGTCGGAAAAAAATTGATGATCAATAACAGCAACCAATCTCCCAAACAATGCGGAATAGTTGTTTGTAAAATGATGAAAATTGAGAAAGTGTAACATAAATTTAGCTGGATTTATGAAACGGACTCACGAATTTCATTATATTTTACATTCTTCGTCGAATGTTTACAATTCTCTTTTTTTTTTCGAATTTCGTGCCTTACCAACAGAAACTGTTACCCAAGCCAACCATTATTCTATCGCATTTCTGTTTATTGCAAAACAACAAGAAACAACGTTACCGTTTTCAGTAAAACTCATATACTTTATGGCTTCTTTTATTTCTTACGGAATAATGCAGCATTGCATTTGCGAGCATGTTAATAATGTCATGCACGAAATATCTCCTATCCTTCTTATTTATTATTTTTTTATTCTGCTTTCTTACATTTCTCCATTAACTTTTATTCAAACTGAAGAAAACGCTGGATATACCGAGTTTCGACTATTCTTTATCTCGTTTCCCAATGCATGCGTTTTCGTTTCCGTAGGTCTAGGCATAATTAAAATACATGTTCGAACATCTATACAGCTGTTGTAAGACATTGTAAAGAAGTCTGGAATCTTTGTAACGTATATAGTTTTCTGCAAATAGCTCCTCAAAATAAACTAATGAGGTTTTAGTATAGTGAAATTACATGAAATGTTAATCAAGGGAAATCATACGAAATTCGAGTTCGTTTTATGTAATAATTCTTTTTTCGTGGTTATTTATACTTTCTCGAATATTCTTTCTTTCAGAAGAAACCAGATAAGTTTTTTCATGTTGTCATTTTATTCCAAATCTTATACTTAACGCATTATAACATAAAAACCTACAGTATTTAAATTAATGATTGGATTTCGGAAAAAAAAATGTTTATTAGAGTAATTTTTATAAATAAGATTTTTTTATATATCATGCAAACGTGAAAAAATTGGCAGAAATTCAGAAAGAGGTTTGCATGAGACAATGGCAATGAAAAAAGTTTCGGAATCAAATATATTTTTCATGTGCTATCTATCACTTTCATGTTTATTTATATTTAGGTATTCAATCAACTGATGATTACAATGAAGGTGCTCATCGTCTTCGATTTTTGATTTTCAGTCTATCCTCTTCAAACCTGAGCCAAAACTGACTATTAAAAAAAAAATTTTTTTTTGATTGATTTGTACTTATTTTATGCCCTTCAAAAGAAAAAAAAATTAATTAATTAATTTTTTTGGGTTTTTTTGACATTTTTACTGAGACTATTTGATATAGGTACTCTTAGCATATCTCAAGTCTTAACTTGAAAAAGAATCATTGAAAACCATTTAAAAAACCATTAAAAATCAGGTACACATGTGTACTTCTGGAGCGAAGAGATTATAGAGCTTTTCCTTTTTTAATTTTCAGAATGTTTCTTAGTTACGTTATGTGACCGATTTAGTTTGTGACTGATGCTCTTGCTCTTGCTGATGTCGAAGAAACTGCGAGTGGGTACTATAATTCCGGATGGTACCTTCATCACATTAATTAATCGTATTTGAGTTGATTTGATTTTTGAATAGGAAAGTGTAAATTAACATGGTGTTTTTAACCGACAAACGTCCAATGAATGACTCTAGTTTTTCTCTTCCGTTATTTTTGCGCACGGGATTCTTATTTAGAATATTTTCGATCATGGTGTACTTTTTCAATTTTGTTTTTGGCACGCTTGCCATAAGCTATGAAAGCGAGTAGATGAGAATTGATTTATCGTCTTCAGATACGAACTCGTCTTACGGAGTGTCAGGTTTTTCCGTGGTTCGATATGTTCTGGGAAAAAATGGGAATTTTTATTTATTAACACTTTTATTTGAGAATGTCACAAAATAGTCTGGCAGCCACAGTTTTTACTTCATGGAGCTCATCTGCTGCATTGTGAAAAGAGGGCGGAAAAAAAACAAAGTAATTGGAACTTTCTTCATTTTCAAAATGATAGACTCATTCGTTTATTTAACGTATGTCAGTATCGTTTTTCGCCTTGCATGATGAATAGTACATATCCAGTGTTACTTGTAGGTTTGAACTTTCCGTGTTAACCCTTTATTTACTACATTATGAAAAATTAAATAAGGGGAAACTGACATTAAATATAAATAAATAAACAGCGTGTATCGGTCACAACACGCACGACATTTTATTAGCGAACTGTCGATTTTAGAGCCATACTTCCAATTAGAAAAGTATCCAAACAACGTGTAGACCCCAGATTCGCCATTCATATTCCAAGGGGTTGTACAGTTATTAAAATAAAAAAACAACTTTTTATACGGACACACTGTCCTCAAAAACCCATGTGGAAAGTTTTTGCCCTACTCTTTTGAGGCAGACAAAGAAGATCTCACGTTTACAAGTGTAATATTCGCTGAGGTATTTGAATTCAAAAATCGGAGGAGAGTTGGGAAAGAACAGCATAAAAAAGAAAAAAGGCTTTGGCCATTCGTTTTTGCTGCTCTTTCTCAAATTTTCTCCAATTATTTAATTAAAATATCTCAGCGAATATTGCACTTAGAAAAAGTGTGATTGTTTTTCTTGGCATCGAGAGAGACAGGGCAATAATTTTCTGATCGTTGTTTCGGGCACAAAGTGTCCTTATAAAGAGTTTATTTTTCTATTTTAATAACTATACAACCCCTTCGAATATGAATGACATATCCAAGTTCTGCACGAATAATATGCGATATAAAAATACCATACAGATATTATATATGAAACGTTCCCACAAAAGAAAAAATTGAAAGAGAGTAGTCGTAATAAATGATAATGTATATGGAGAAAATAAATTTTTAAGCCTCAACGATGGAGAAAGAAAATAAATAATAACAAAATAACTGTTATTTAAATTAAATTACACATTATTTATATATCTCATGGTCTTCTGTTTTTTTAATATTCACGATTACAGAGTAAAATCCGTAAATAAAGAAAGATAAATGAATGCACGAAACTATAACCATGAGTGGTGCTTTTTGTAGAAAATGAGTGAAATTTTAAGATAAGATATACAAAACTTGCCAAAAACTGTATTTGTTTTATTGGAGCTTTGAATGAGTATAAGGTGGAACAGTTATTTCTGATAAACGACGTGTTTCGATGGATCTGACATGATATGCGAGAATATTTTTGAGACAAGAATAAACTTGGAGAGATATTATTAAGAACAGACATTTTTTTTTTTTCAAACTACTTGGTTACACATTTTCTTAACGACACAGAATTGCTGAAGGAGGTGTTTCAAATACATAAAATTTTTTCTTTATTCAATAAAAAGAATAGAACAGCTTAACAAATCATTTTTAAATGATGTTTAAATCGAGTAATTTCTTGCATTTGGTAGATGATTTTATTAATTTGATAGCAGTGGGTTTAGGATTTTCAAATCTAAAGATTTTGTGTTTTTACATTGTTTTTATGAACGTTTGTTCAAATGATGGAAATATTTTCTATAGATGGTATATTGTTATATAAATCTCAAGCATTTATGCGTATTTAGTGTGTGAAAATGATGATTATACTATTATTATAAATTATTATATACTATTACAGTTTATGCATGAATTCATTTATACTCTAGAATTTTTACCGACATTATTTCGCTTTTACCAATTTGATAAAAATTAATAAGTACTCTCTTTATATATAAATAAGCACTTCTTTGTGCAATGGCAATCTAAAAATACTTTCTTGGGTTAACCATGCTGTAACAATGAAAGATAACAGTTTTCTCACAATTTGTTCAAAACAAAACAAATCACTTTATTGCAGGATAAAAGTTAAAAAGGAAAATACTCATTTATTTCTCCGTTCACGCATGTTCCAAAAGATTTTGCGTGAGTTGTGGCATGCAGGAGTTTCTTTAAGAAATTATTTTATTTCGAAGACAAATGATCGCTCTGTCTTTCGAGCAACCATATCAACGATCGAAAACAACACTAAATAATAATAATCTCTCTCTATAATATTTTTTTTTTCAGTTCAAGGTTAGTTTGTTCAGCACTTTTTGCTTACCAGTGACAATCAATTAACTATTTTCACATATAGATCATTTGTTAATTTCATTATTCAAAGTTGGGAAAGAGAAATACCAATGGTATACATCGGATTTGCACTAAGCGCTTCTTCAGAATGTTATGTCCTACAATGCATTCATTAAATGAAAAATACATAATAACAATACGCTCAACTTTGATGAAAAATATTTTCCTTCTCCATTTTAAAAATAATAATAATAAAAAGTACAAAAGTTTTGAGCCGTTTGTGTCTTGATGACATGATTTTATACACGAATTAACAGTACGGATATGTTACGGCAAAAGAGATAAATTGGTGATTATGCATAATTGGTGATTACGCATAATAACCAATCGTTACTTTAAATTTAATAAATTTCACATTTATTGCTTTTACGATTATGAAAAATTCCCAAATTAACTTAGAAAGTTTTAGAAATATGGAAAAGTTTATCACCCTCTCGTTTCTTCATTTAACTACAGTAGGTTAATATTTTTGCCTCTACTTGTTACGCACAATGCATGGATTTTACTATTAAATTCAATTAAAATAAAATAAGAGTGAAAAATATAAAATATATATAACTATTATCGGTCTTGTAATGTTAGGGTTCTTCACACACACCAACATCTGCAAAAAATTGTGCAACGTGTGCAAAAAATATATAAATAACCGAAATTATAGATCGAATTTCTCATGCTAGACTGAAGTTTGAGCATGTCAGTTAAATTATATAATTTTGTTGATACTTTATCATATTTACCAAAAAGAACCGGAGATTATTCATAATCACCGGTAAATGTGATAAATTTTTAAAAACTTACCAAACTGGTCAGTGATTATATGTATAATCACAGGTTTTATCACATTTACCGTAACAGATATTTCAAGTCTGCTTACGTCAGAAATGTTAATCCGTTTCACTTCAAATAACTCGTAAGCTATTGGCTATAGAAACATACTTTCAAGTAGAAAAAATATTCAAATAACGCGTTTTTATCTAAGATTTGTCATTTATTTTACCAAGGGACGTATATATACCGAGATACGTAATCTAATTTTTTATACGGTCCCTCTGTCCTCTAACTCCCAATTAAAAAGTTGTTGCCCTGTTTCCCGTGATCCCAAAAAAAATCTATGTTTTTAAGAGCAATATTCCTTGAGATATTTAAATTCAAATATCGCTGAAAATGATGTGAAGAACGGCATATATGAATCGTAAAACGATCTTATCCGTTTGTTTATGCGATTCTTTTCCATCAATTTTTTAATTCAAATATCTAAGCGAATATACTTTTTTGGTGGGTCAGAAACGCAGAACAACAACTTTCTAATTGGTAGTTAGAGAACAGGGTGAACGTATAGAAAATTAAATTTGTATCTTGGTACGCTTGGTACTACGAGGCTCTTGATAAAATAAGTGACACGATGGGCACGTTTTCTAAATACTCCATCCTATCTGCAGGGCCGTCTTAAGAGCATCATGGGCCCCCGGGCCAAATGATTTTTCTGAGGCCCTACCACAGGCAAATTTTCGAAAATCTCAACCAGATCCCATTTTTGTGAGGCCCCCTTTTTTCTTGAGGCCCTCGGCCCATGTTCGTAAGACGGCACTGCCTATCTAAAAGTATGTTTCTATAGCAACAGTCTAGGAATTATTCGAGGTGAAACGGATTTGAGTTTTCACCCTGTATATCTGATGTTACCGGAATAGGTTCAAAAATTTAATATAACTCGATCAAGCTAACAGTTTTCAGTTTCAACTAACGGAACACACGTGCGATTGCCTGATTCATCCGATTGTTTTATCCGCCTCCTCGCTCAAATGTGCTAACAGAAGACATATATTATTAATATCTCACCGATAAAGCAATGATTATCCAGGAATTCCTCCTTTTCACAGATTAAACTGATAAATACCACTACTCCTTTGTACGTTCAACTACAAATAAACACCTCCGTCCAATTAATTACTTTTCGGCCCTTCAGGATAAACTCTTTTAATTTAGTTTCATTTCGTATCAAATTGATTATTCACTTAACTCCACTCTCATAAAACAGAGTGCAATTAAATATATTCATACATTTGGAGCTAGATACTTACAAGCGTGTGTGGTGGTAGTAGTAGTATATAATTGAAGAATAACGAATTGGTGGCAATTAAATTATTCAGCTCTGAAAGGTCTTTAATCACTAGAATTATTCGATATTCTTAATGAAATTTTCTACTTAATGTATATCCAAAGTTCCTGAATTCAATGAAATGCGCGTGTTTATAAATTAAAGTAATATTATTTCGTTTAAAAAAAATTATCCTTCAACTTGTCATTGATAATCAAAATTGCAACGTTCGAAAATGTTTTTTGGGGGTTTTCTTCAAATTCATAGTTATGGTTTTTCAAACTTTACGTCAAGTATTAGATTTTGGATTTTCTATTTTTTTTCTTTGCAATTTCACCAGAGAGTGTCCTTTGCTCCCTATGATCTGCGTAAACTCCAACAAAAAAGAATTAAAACATTTACTTTTATAAGCATTTTTGATTTTGTTGCTTAACTTTTGAGCATTAGTGTATTCTTCCAAACTACTTAGCAATCTACAGTTAACTTCACTAGAAAGTGAAAATAAAGAGTTTTCATTCTATCGAAAAGTAAAAATAAATTATTTTTCTCTATTTGGGTGGTTTCCAGAAATATGGCTGTGTTTTTGAGAGACATTACCTCAGCAGGTTATTATCACAAATCAGATTTTTTTTTTGTATTGTTTTGCTGTCATAAAATTTTGCAAAAGAAGTGCTTTTAAGTAATTGCTTTGATTTTATCACCAAACACGACAGAAATGATGGTTTGAACAATAAGTGAATACCCCAGCCGTTATTCCTCAGTTCGTATATATGACATACTGTTAGGTGCTTCCGCCTTTCAGAACCTCAAGATCAAATGCCTATAAATCGTTGAAGACACAGAAACGAAATCGTATGGAATTGAAAATATATTGTCCATTATTACGAGGATGCGAAACAAACTTCTGCTTGGAAGGATTTCGCCAATATTATTTTTCCTCAAATAGGGAGAACCAGGGAAAGGTGACTAATGTAAATAAAGCTATTGCTGAGATGCTAAACTTGAGCTAATGGGGAATTGCTGAGAAAATCGTATCGGCTTTTTCATATTACTCGTATATTGACAGTAATGCGAAATGAACATTTAGGTAATAATAATGGTACTTGATTCACATTCCATGTAATTTCATTCTGTCCGTCATCTTATCCCGGGATTGGGGTAGGATGATGAATACATTCACAAAAAAAAAAAAAAACAGATTTCATGTGAGTTTTTTTTTTTTTTTTGAATTTAGAAAAGTACATAATCTGCATATCTTGAGCCTAGTCCACATCCACAGTGCTACGCTAAGCCGAATCGCTCAAAAACCAGTTTTTAAGGTGTGCCTGAGGTGATTTTGCCGTCAAAAACCGGTTTTTGAGCAATTCGGGCTGGCGTAATGCTGCAGGATTTACTTCGTTTGCCAACTTTTCCCGTTTCCTCTATATTTACTATCCACACATATCATGCACTGTAAAAAGTTGCAGAAAGTATGAATCGTGAGAATTCGATTATCATAGTCAACTGTATTACATCGGATAATTCATTTGGCTAATATCATTGAGTAACGTTAGCTGTGTTGTGTGTGTGTGCAATCTTGAAATTACGCTCTTGAATTTCCGAGAATTTGTAGGAACGCAAATATCTAATTAAACGATGATGGAAGAGCCATTATAATATTAGTATACTCGCGCCTTAGCGTATACAGGCGCAACTACGATTGGTCATAGAGGTTTAGATTTACAATTGTTACCCAATTACATTGTGCAAGCACCTGTTCGTGAAATAATGATTATTAAACTGTACCTGATATACTTCGCTGTCTCATGCTTGCTGTCTTGATAGCTCCATTAAAACTACTTGTGATCGGATAAAACCTATCGAAACACGCCACCACTCTATGAATTCAACTCATGTGCTATCGAGACAGGTTTACTAAGCTTTCAAATTAAGCTCTGAAAGACTAAATGACATAAATATATTGCGTCACCTGGAATATATATATATATATAATAGAATGCGGAGAAATAATGTGGTTTTCAGTGGTATACCCCCGAACTTGCTAGCGAACGTTGGTCGGAAACAGGATCTGGGGCTCTTTGACTGACCTGGTGATTGAGCGGTGCCATCGTGCTGGACGGAAGAGTGCTGGTAAGACTAGGCCGATTATTTGTAATGAACTTTAAGGATGCTCAATGAGCCTTGCGGTGTTCTGTAAAACTAAAAAGTACGAACATTTTTATCGCTACCGATTATTCCTATTGTGTTCGACAAGCTAGGAGAAAACTGATTGAGTACGGAAAAAATAGTTCTCAAGATGGAGAAATTCGATTCAAACTTAATTTTGATAAACTGTTTTTAAATAACAAATGTTTTGTATTTGACCATTCTGTTAACAAGGTTGTGGAGGTTGAGAACTTTTAACATAAAAACCGGAGTACGGTTCAATTATTATTTTAGAATGTGTCTGGTCTATTTAATTTAAGCTCCACGATTTGGAGTAATCTAATTGCATACGATATTGTTTTTTTATGTGAAACTTGGGTACCAGCATCAGAAGATGATTTTTATGAGCTGTTTGGGAGTTTCAATATAGAGCTAGAACCCGGATTTAAAACTGCACAAAGAGGTAGATATAGATGTGGCTGGCTTTTACTCTTAAGAAACAATCTTTCGTATAAAATTTTATGCCGTAATAAATTTTTTACTGCGGTTGAAATCCAACATAGTTAAATTAAATTTAGTGTATTATTTTTACTATAATGTATTATTTAAAAACAGTTTATCAAAAATAAGTTTGAATCGAATTTCTCCATCTTGAGAACTATTTTTTCCGTACTCAATCAGTTTTCTCCTAGCCTGTCGAACACAATAGGAATAATCGGCAGCGATAAAAATGTTCGTACTTTTTAGTTTTACAGAACACCGCAAGGCTCATTGAGCATCCTTAAAGTTTATTACAAATAATCGGCCTAGTCTTACCAGCACTCTTCCGTCCAGCACGATGGCACCGCTCGATCACCAGGTCAGTCAAAGAGCCCCAGATTCTGTTTCCGACCAGCGTTCGCTAGCAAGTTCGGGGGTATACCACTGAAAACCACATTATTTCTCCGCATTCTATTCTCGAGATCCTATGATTTATTAACCTGATTCACTAAGTCCCGTTCACAAGCTGCACACACCTTTGCACCAATGATGAAAACATCTCGTCCGGCATTGGGTTATTACATATTCCTGATGACGATTCGACCGCCGTTACACGAGACGGTCTTCAAAATATTTCTTAATACCTGGGGAAAAATAGTGTTTCAAAAAATAGCGTTTTAAAAAATAGCCATGCTATTACCCAAAAAAAGAAATATCTATTCTTGTCAATAGAAGAGACCAAATGTCTTACACCCTGAAAAGGTAAAATCCGATCGCAGAAAGAAGAAACTCATCACCAGAACGAGTTCTTTGGATGCTCTCCAAATATTTTGAAATGAATGAAATCTTAGGAACTTTCCGAAAAATCTCCACGTTCAGAAGAGAAGTAAAAGAATGAAGTTGTTATATACGGTTAGGCAACACAATTGGGTGGCATATGATATATACAGTTTCTTTATAGCATATGGACTGCTATAGAATACGAAAAAGAATATGAAGAAAATTCCCTTTCACATGCGTGGGATGTTTTCTGATTTAAGAAATTTTCCGAAATAAGAAAGAAGATGTTTTAGTGAAAAATGTGTTCACACCCGCACGTAATTTTTTAGCACCAGTGTGAAGGAATACGTCTTTGTGTAGCAAATTACTTGATTTTTGTCAAAATTTCTGCATCCATTTGAATCAATTAGAGACGGACATGACAGAGGCAAAAGCACTTTCATTCCATGTAATAACAATTCACCTAATATTTTACTAACTTCATAGTCTAACGATATTAAATTTGTATTACTCATTTTGTGACATCATAGCCATTTTATGATAATCGATCCTCTGCCGAAGTCGATCCCGAATCACTTCACAATATCTTCCGTAGTCATGCTTGAAAAGCAAAGTAAAACATAAACATAGCATGTTTATGCGCAATTTGAGAAATTTCAGATCATGTGAGTGCAGTCTGTGTGAAGTTGGCATTTTCTTCTATCGGAAGAAAATTCATCTCTGCCCCCACGGGGACTTCGAGTCCCCTTGTAATCTTCATCTCCACAAATGACTAGTATTTCAATGAATCTTGTAATTACCCTGTAGCAGTTTTGAGAGTGGAAATACAGTGTGTCACAAAATAAAAAAATCTATAATTTTTATACGTTTCCCCCTGTGCTCTAACTCCCAATGAGAAGGTTGTTGCCCTGTCTTTCCTAATGCCATTAAAAAAATTCCATGTTTCTTACTTCAATATTCACAGAGATATTCCAATTCAAAAAAGCGGAGGAAATTTGGGAAAAAAAGAACGTTAAATGACGGTAAAACGGTTTTTTCCGCATTTAACGCTGTTTTTCCCCAAATTTCCTCTTTT
This sequence comes from Pholcus phalangioides, assembly GCF_987345545.1. Classification (NCBI taxonomy): domain Eukaryota; kingdom Metazoa; phylum Arthropoda; class Arachnida; order Araneae; family Pholcidae; genus Pholcus; species Pholcus phalangioides. Next base: position 60,738,847 of record NW_028301600.1, on the reverse strand, counting down.
TTTCGAATTCGAATATCTCTGTGAATATTGCGCTTAGAAACATGGAATTTTCTTTATGGCATTAGGGGAGCCAGGACAAAAAATTTTTCATTGGAAGTTCTCACAGGGGGGAACGTATAAAAATGCAGGTTTTTTTATTTTGTGACACACTGTATTTCCACTCTCAAAACTGCTACAGGGTAATTTTTGAACGCCTGTTGAGCATTTTATAAACCGGAATCATACCTCTACGACGGCTGGTTGATAAGTTAAAGGCCACGCTAGCACTTACAGGGCACCCTGTGTGTGTGTGTATGTATATATAAACTGAAGAGCCAAAAAAACAAGTACAGGCATGCATATGCAAATAAAGAGATATGAAACCAATCAGAGTCGTGTTGCGGCACTTCTGCGTGCTTGCGGGGGCCCTACACGATATTAGGCAGGTGGACCAGTTTTTTTGGCTCTTCAGTGTGTGTATATATTATATATATATTATATATATAATATATATATACAATATGCTCATATTATATATATATGTATATAATATAAGCATATTTCAATAATGGTTTTCGAACCCCTGTTTAACGGTCACCCTCAAATACGGAGCGACTGATTAAAAATAAAATAAATAAATAATTAAATAAAACTCTCTCATACGATACGGTCACCCCTCTTTTACGGACAAATTTAAATTTTTTTGTCCCGTTAGTGTCCGCAAAAGAGGGGTTTTGCTGTATTTAAAGAATTGAGAATTTAAAGTATTATGGGGGGGGGGGTATATAAAGAAAGAAGAGAGAGCGAAAGAGTTTTTTCGAATAAAACACGTATATGTTTCCCTAATTTGTTAATAAAAACGTATTTCAAACTGAATAAATCCACATTAGTTATGCAAAGTCATGTTCGGAACTTTGCTGTGTATGAATATTCAAATACTTCTAATACAAAACAACACAAACATTCAAAAATTAAAGTTGAATGAAGTTTAACCCCCCGATAATGCTGGTTGAGATAATTTAAGATAATAAAATAACACATACTATATAGCTTAAAAGTACATTAGTATTCATGAAGCAAGTTACAAAGACACGTACAAAGATCCGTTCAGGTTCTTTTGGAGATAAAAAAGAAAATATTAGCATTTTTCTTCAAGAGATACACAGCTCTCTGCAGTATTTCTTCCTTTTATTACTGGTGTCTTCACTTCCCTTAGATTTTGAAAATCTCAAATATACTTCATATACACTCCTACAAAATTATTGGTATTTGCTATGAGAGTCGTTTTATCGAAAGTTGCCGTAAAATATGAAAAAATAATAATAATTGGCAAAAAAATGAAGTTTAACTGTAATATTTTCATTTCCCATAAAATGATAATTTGGCAAATTGAAAAGTGAAATATTATAAAAAATATATATTTTTGTGCAGTAAATACAATAAAAAAATCCCAATGAAAACAAGAGAAATTTATTCCGTAACATTTTTCAAGAAAAAATACAAAATACCAATAGTGAAAATTTTTGATTTACACCATTTTCCATGTGTTGAAATGACGAAAATTTGAGTAACTGATAAATTTGATGATGTCTTTTTGTTTTCTATAAATAAATATGATTTTTTTTATGAGCATAATACAAGATGCAAAAATTAGCATTGCATATTTAACATATTTTGGCACAATTCAAAGTACTTAAAACGACTTCATAAAGTGAAATCGATGAGATGAACTTTTCTCATCAAAATAGCATCAATTTTGTTGTTTTTTTTTCGACTTTTTATTTTCCTGATTGTTTTTGTCAACCCTTCTTATCGGCCACGGTGCTCGTCAAGGCATTTATATGCCGTTTTATCCGTGGTTCGACTATACATGCATAATTTGTATTGTGCTGCTTGGTGTTCTCATTTGTATCAGGAAATGTATCAGTTGTAATGATCTGTAATATTTTCATGTACGGAAATAAAATTGAAATTGAAATATTGATTAATTATATCCGATAAATTATTGTCGTCCTTTCATTTCAGTAATTACAGTGGCTTTCAGCTGGTCTGTACCAAGGGAGTATACAGAAGTGCTCGTTCCAGCAGATCATCCTCCGAAAGAACCATTCTATCGCATTACCGTGTTGCCAGATGAATGGGATTCGGTGTTGCCAGTCAGGTTCACCATTCGACGGGTCGCCACTTACCCATCGGGGCGTCGACTCAAGAAGAGGCAAGCCATGGTCAATATTGATCCTGTCACTGGATCTCTGAAGCTGATCCAAAAATCACAGGAAATGAGCAGCTCGAATGAAGGTAATGACCAGAATGATTTATTTTGCTTTCGTAAAATGTATGTAATTACTTTCGATCACTGAACCGAAGCGTGTAATCGAAACCATATCGATGATAGTCTGTTACCTCCTTTTCTCTTTCCGTCGTGGTTTTGCTGTATTTTGTTTTACTTGTGTTTTCACGATATATCTAACACTATACTTTTTTTTTTCATTTCCTTCCACCAGATGATTCAAAAGATGACGAAGTTTTCTGTATTTTTTTGTGATATCGTGAGAGAAAAAAAGGGGGAAAAAGCAGTGTGTTGATTCACACACACATTTTAAACACGAGAGTTTTATATTACAGTGTTCGTACAGTGATGGAGTAGATTTGAAACATATTGCAAATTTGATTCGCAATTTTATTCCCACTAGAATAATATGATGGTTTTTATTTATTTTTAAATTCCCTCACATGCATGTTCTTCACCATGTTCACCATAATCTCCGTTTCTATACCTTTTATACTTAATCTAGGTAGATAATGGGAAATAACTAAAGATTCTGTTTTCAATCAACAGAACCGGATACGAAAGGTTAAGGTGTTAGAAGAATTTGCTTCACGTGAGGAACACCGATTGAGTTTTAGCATTTAAGCCCTTCGAGTACAAGATTTTGGCAACAAATGTGGATGATTTGTAGTAGAAGCATCGGCGATAAATCTGGTTGCCGTGTTTGCACGTTAAAAAAAAAGAAAGAAGGGTGAAAGAAATAAATAAAAGAAAAACGGGAAAACAATACAGTAGATGAGAGAGTAGGCCTACAAGTAGATTTCTCTTTCGCCTTCATCCTCCTCTACGCGTTCTCTTTCTCACTTACGTAGACATCATATAGTGGAATGATTATTTCTGAGAAAGGTACATATTATATGTGGAAGGGAGGAAATCACAAAACAGGAGTATGGGCAAAAAGAGGAGGAGAAAAAAAAGTTTAGTGCATAGGATTACGATGAAACTTCGCAATGATAAAAAAAGGGGTGAAGAATTTTTTTTTAATTTTTAAATTTTTTCCAATTGTGTTGGGACGAAATATTTTGCCTGTGATCGTAAAGAGGCTAATCAATATACATGTTATTCTAACATAGTGAGACCAATGAATCATTGAAAACAATATTTTCAGACAGAATTTTTTTTCATAATTTTATGTTGAACGTTTTCACCTTCAAGAATGTTTTGAACTGGATAATTTTAGGAAGTTTGATCGCATTTAAATATCATTTTAAGGATGGTATTTGTCTTTTGGTACACTGTCTGTGTGTGTTCGTTTCTGTTTTTGATGAGTTTTGATACACTCCCCAGCTCTCTCTATAATATTTTGAACTTTATGTTTCTATTCTATTTTTGCCGTTGCATCCTTTCAAACAAAATGTAGATAAGCACACGCTTCAGACTCCCAGATTTACACAACTGGAAACTAATTTTTAAAGGAAAGAAGAGGAATAAAAAAATAGTGGTCTGTAAAATAAAAATAGACACAAAACGGATCTTGAGCTCAATTTCGCCGAATCGATTCGAGTAAATGCTTTGCTGCACTCTTGGGATGGTCCAGAGAACCAAGACTTGCTTATATTTTCCGAAAGACTGGCTGGTCTCTTTTCCATTCGTGTGCGCACTTCAATAAAACTTGAAATGGTACATATGTTAAGGAAAACTTTTTTGCTTTAGATAGCAATGATATCACTAAGGTTGAAACTGAATTGGTTGTGATTCCAGATTCATGAGCGTAAAACGTACAAAATCCATTTCATGAAGTAAAATGGATAAAAATGATGAAAACCCATGTGAAGCATTTTTTATTTGATGTATTTTATTCGGTCAATTGATTCGATCAATGATTCAAGCGTGCTTTCAAAAAACTCTATGCAGATCATTTTTTATTCTGCAACTGGAGAATAATGAAAATTTTCTCTGTTTTCTGAATACGATCAGTCTTTCAACTCAACCGATATATTTTGAATTGTTATTTCAGAGCCACTAGTATTTCATTTTGTCGTTATTTGTTCGGTTGTTACTTTTCTTTTACTACTCAAATATTGATTCAATAAAATATTTTTAGTGCAATTCTGAAAGATGGTTATATAAACATTCTGAAGTTGGACGGGGAAAAGTGGGCTAGTATCTATTACAGTTTGATTATAGTTATGTTATGTTAGAAAAGGTTGATCATTTCATTTTTTAAAACGTGCTTAATACAAGAAAACATGGAAATTAAATCCTGTATCATTCAACAATATTCGATAGCAACGCAATTATTAGTTATTATTAAGATTGGTAAACCCACAATGTGGTTTTACCCGAAGAGTGTTTCCCGAACATTGAACTGAAATTTCACATGGTTTCCAACTTGGTAAATAGGAAAAATAAGTACCAAAATATTTATTTCATGTTGATGCTAGAAACGACGATGTACAATTATCTAACAGCATAACTATCCTCAGACACTAGTATAAGTCCGTGTTATTTGTCAGTATTACGGTGATACAGGAGAGTCGCACCGATATCTTCGATTGACTACAAAACGTTCGGTACGCCTACGTTTAATCTGACCATGTAGCATGTCAATTTAATATACTGCAGCTATCTGTCTGGAGCCTGGAGGACATGAACGATCTGCTCAAACTTGAAACAAACTCACTCGACCGTAAATAAAATAGATAATCTCAAATTTGACTGTATCATTGCAAAAAAAAGAAAGCAAAAAAATTCTAATTGAATGTATTTCGCTATCCAACCATCGAAGATAAGATTATTAATATTATTTGATATATTTTAATATTATTTAATGTCTAGTTTAAAAATGCAAAATTTTCAATTAAATCACTATAGCGAGACCAACTTCTTGCAGAGATTTTATTTTAAATGATGAAGAAATTTCTTCTCTCCAAAAATTTTCACGCTATTGACGTGTTTCTTTCAGTGAACAGACGGCTTCTTCCATTTGGAAATCTAATTTGTATAGAAATGTTCAATGCTTCCGTATCTATACATTAATTGTCAACAAAACTTTGTACCATGGTTTCTGATATAGTCAATTCAGGTCATATACATCAGTCATAACGCCTCTGAATAAACCGAACAGCGACTTTTATAGAGCTCTTGTTCATAAAAACGTCAAACGAAATCTCCCGAATATCTTAATTTATACCATTTGAAGTACTCATAAATTTGATGACTCTGTTGATATCCCGGATTAAAACTCGGTTACTTTCAAGGAATAAAAATTGCAGTAATTTTCATCAATGTCTATGATCTTACGTAACTCCAAGAAAATATGCAAAGTTAATTAAAAGGGATTTAGCAATGAAGTTTTATGCTTTATTGTTCCATTATAAACAATAATCCAGGACTCTTGTCATCGTCATCTAATCGTATTATGCTTCTCAGTTCGATGACAGACTCTTAATTACGATTATTTTAACCCTTAAATTTATAAAAGAATTTTATTACATTTTTTAAAAGATTTCATTAATGATTATAATAATAATAACAAACATTAAATTCCACCGTCTCTCCCTTTTTCTCTCTTATGCGGACCTTTCAAAGTTTGATATAAATTACGAGTATCTTTTGCTGTCATATACTGTATTTCTGGCATTGAAATTCGAAAAACTTTCATGGTCTTTGAATCTAAAACCATTTGACGGCAAGAAAAATATTCAATCTTTTTTTCATTAACACACAACTAATAAGGACATTTAAATGTGGTTGTTCTTACGGATTGAGTATTGTACATATTATAATTCTTCCAATCCAGAAACATAGAACATAAATTCCCAGCTCACAAAGTAGCTAACTACAGTTAGAATGACGCATAAAGATCTTCTCATTTCCCGAGAGGCCATGTTATTCCAGAAATGAAAGGAAAAACTTATATCCTTTGTTATTAATTCCCAGTAACCAATGATCTTGGCACGAGAGTAAATCATCTCGGAAACAAATAGCAGCCGATTCTTCCGGAATTTGTCTCCGGGAAAACACGTAACAATGCTGCTGGAAATATTTTTTCCATAGGAAAAAAAAATAAAAGAAATACGATGATCGTCATAAAGATACAATGCTTATCAAGTGTTTCCGAAGTCTTAAGGAAACAAGCAATGCATCACGAACTTCGTCACTACGATGTACGATCTATTTATTCTATCAAGCATCGACTGTCGACTGATAATAAAAAGAAAAAAAATTGATCTAATATAACTGAAAGATCTTTTTTTATTATTAAGTACCTATATCCAAAGAACTTAAAATATACAGGGTGATTCAAAAACTCTTGGTACAAACGGATGATTTAACACTCTCAGCTGCCTCCGAGTATCTTGCCTCCTTAAAATCCTCTTATTTTAGCGTTGACAAGCCCAGATATTTTGTAAAAATGATTTCCCAATATGAAAAAATTTTCTCATACCCCCTTACTTTGCACCTGCCTAAAATCAGAAATAAGCTTACTTCATTATTATTTTAATTGGCATAGCAGACATCCCTAAACATCTATATAATATGCCATATTTTTTATGAAGTAGACTTTCTTCCAATTTTCAGCAGGTGCAAAATCAGGGTATAGGAAAAACAGGTCTATTGAGAAATCTACTTTAAAAAACATCTGGGCTTTCAATGGTGAAAGAATGGACCTTTAAAGAGGTAATATATCACGTAAATGTCATTTAACCTTTTAAACGTCACATCAGAGTGAGAGTAAATCACTTAACGCCATTCACAAAATGTCGTATCTTCTTTTTAATGAAGTAGGCTATCTTCAGTAGGTGCAAATTAAGAAGTGTAAGGAAAAGCGTTCAATTGAGAAATAAACTTTACAAAATATCGGGGCTTGTCGATGATAAATGAAGAGGCTTTTATGGAGGCGAGATATCTCGTCAATGTCGCTTAAAGCGTTAAAGGGTAGAAAAAGATATGGCATTTCATTGAGGATTTTAAATCTTTGAGGGTTTCTACTATGCCGCGGAAAGGGGTTAAAAGGTGATAGAACATATGTAAAAAAACATTTTGTCATAGAATGCTTTTGAAGAGTGAATCAAGTCCACTATTTTGCTCGACGAATTTGCTGAAATATGTGCCACCAACCATACGAAGGCGCGTATGGTTTTATTTAGATGAAACAGGTTCCATTTTTGCTGTGAAATGCGGAGTTACTGGAACACTATTTCTGTTGCAATGAATTGGATGCCCTGTAAACCCCATCGCCTGGGCATTGTGTACGCCAGTACTTCTCAACCTGTGGTCATATGGCCCCCTATGTTCCTGGGATATTCTAAGAGGGTCCACAAGTGAAAACCAAGTGGAAAAAGAAGCCGTGACAGGTGGTTAAAATTACGAAGAGCTGGGGAAAAGGAAAATTCTGATGTGAGAAATGAAGCTTTCAAGTGAAATATGGTGGAAAAAGTGTGAGTACTTCAACAGAACTACCCATACAACCAACCAGGGCCATCCTCGCGCGTGGGCTTATACGGGCATGATCCAGGCGTCTCATGTCCATAGGGAACTTGTATTAAAATCTATAAGATCTGATACTCTATGCTTTTCACGAGTACGTAAATATGTGCGCTGTTACTTTTAGAATACGAATCCCCCAGAACATCACTTTGTTCGAAAGTTTATAATTTGAGAGAGCCTTGAATACAACCAGGACAAGAGTGAAACTCTTATGGAGTTCCAGAGCCCGGGGATCCGGAAATCGACTTATTTATAAAATTTTTGTTCACTATAAATTTACTGAAACAATGAGAAGAAAATGGCTTGAACCCGGATAGAAGGGTTACTCTGAATAACACAGGTGGCCACGAGAAGAAAATATGGCATGGGCAAAAAAAAAGTTGGAAAACAATGATTTATATACGTGACTCCAAATCTCTGAGCATATCGTCACAAAAATTAATGTCGTTAATGTTTCTCATTAACTTGTCTTATTACAGTGATTGCCTCCTCAGTGAGTCACACATATCCCATCACACATTACGCAACGTAAAATGCTTCTTTAGGTATGTTCTACAACCTAAGTTGAAGTTTTGAAAAGTTGTTAAGTTTTTTTTTTTTTAAATTCTTAACCTTAGCCCGTTAGCACCCACACGTTAATGCGCTTTGAATTGTATTTCGATATATTGGGATATTTTTTTAAATTGCACCCACTAAGAATATTCCAAGAGATTTATTTTAAATACATCAACAGAAAGTATGGACGACACTTGTCCAGTGTCTATTGAGGACTGCAAAATATGACGACATATTTGGAAAAAAAGTTGAAATGAAATGAAATTGAATTGAGTTTTTAAAAAAAAAAAAAAAAATTTTGAATTTTTCAATATTGAAATACTATGGAATTTTCTGTGTCTAACTGAGCTCAAGTTTTTCTTCTACTTGTACTAAAATTATTTTTAAAATATTTTAATATAAACTGCTGGCAGGCATTACACGTGCTAATAACGTCTTTCACTAAAATGCGTTTTTCTCCAAACAAAGTTTTTTGATAGAAAAGGAACATTTTTTCGAGCACCACTCATTTAAATGTCTTGAAACTTTGTGTGTCTGTCAACACTATGGTGCTACATACTGTAACCGGAGGATTTTTTATTAAAGTCATTTTAAAAAGAATTTATGGCAAAAAATATGGATAAATTTTGGTGATTTTTGAAAAAGCTGCAGATTGTTGAAGTTAAAATTCGAGAAAAAAACCAACAATTAAAATCCTAAATGCTCTGGTTAAATTTTATAAAAGTATTCATAGTATTTGAGGATAAACATTGAGTGCCTAAAGTGAATAGAAATTTTTTTCAAATGGTCTTTAAAAGAAGGAGATTTTTTCCATAGGAAAGCATGGGAAGCCAAGATCGTACCCCAAATCCCTTAAAAATAATAACCATAGTGGGGTAAATCGAGAAGCTATGAAGCTATCCATACCATAATCTTTTTGTGGGCAGTGTTTATTATATATTACTAATTATTAGTTTTTCTTTCGTGGTACATGCTTTTACATTGGGTTGATGTATTTTGACATTCATATTTTTTATGGGTATCTTTTTTCAGCAGCCTCGAATGCCTGTTGTGACCTTTGAATTATAGTATTTGTATTTGTATAAGGCTAAAATATTATACAAAGACTAATTCTATTGAAAACAATTCTCAAAAAACAATTAAATTAAAAAAAATTTGATTTATATCTCAAAAAATAACATCAAATACATAGTAAGTACATACTATATTTTAAAACTGTTACGAAACTGTTAGAAAATTTAATTTGTATATGGAATTCCGTTTTAAAGACAAGCAAAATATTTTTTGCATACATTAATGGCAAAATGCATATTAATCAATTTACTCAACCCATAATGTAAATATTTGATATTATTGATTGCAAATAACTATTTAACTTTTTTGACATTTCAACAGAAAATGTTGATATGCATGTCTCCTTCGAAAAACGGCAAAATTTTAATATCCGGTCTCTTGTGTATAAAAATCTCACGTGTCAGTTATTCACTTATGTATAATAGAATGGAATCCGGATTTATATTCGTTCGTGGAAGAGAAAAATTCTGAAGTGATTTTGAAATAAGCATTAGTACTTTAATGGTTATTGCGTACTTCCGATTAAATCCAAGGCAAAGTGGATATAAAATAATTAAACGAATTCTACATCCTTTCTAACCAATTTAAACTCCGATACGAGTTTGAAACGATTTTTTGAAAGTACCTGAAGTAGATTTCTGATAACTTTTCTAGGATTCCGCTAATGGTGGTAATGAATTTGTTCGTCGCAATCGACCTAGAACATTGATAGCACTTTCCAGAGAAATACAATATTGACTTTTTTTTTTCTTTCATTTTGCGTATGTTTACACTATTTGCTTTTGAATACTTTCTCTAATGCCTCCGAAGTTTGTGATGAGAACATAATATTGTCAGATCAGAGTTGGCAAAAGTTGTGGTTCATGATGTGTTAAAGGAGAGAAACATAATAATTGCCAGGAGCACGAGTATCGTGAATGATAACGAAGCTAAATAAATCATGATTATTATTTCCGTATATTAACGTATATTACTTCCGTATATTACTTTCAGCTCTTGCTGTAGTTCTCAGCACACGAGATTGTTTTCCAAAATGTAAGAGCATAAAAAAGCAGGAGATGCGTGAGATCGTATAGAAACTGAAATCCATGAATTGATTTTATATACTTCGACTTGTTTTCACTTTAGTTTCAAGCGTCTCAAAACCATGTGTCAGTGCTCTATCATATTCAGTTTTTCAGAACACATCACTTACATCGGTTTTCTTCCGATCACCTAATCACTAGAACCAGTCTATATTTACGAAAAAAAAGAGTTTGCATATAGAGGTAACATTAGTTCCAAATAAAAAACTTCATTTCAATCGATCACTTAGAGAGAGAGAGAGAAAGAAACTCCGGAATTTTTCAAGAAATAAAATTTTTCGTGCACGACAAGATGAAGATTAAACATTTATTTGTCTTTTCATAACCCCAAGAAAAATTCATGCAATATCAAAGACCCTGGTACTAATAAAATGAGGATTCTGAATTTTAAGTTTTTTTGTTCCCGAATCACCTCGTACAATCATGACGTAGAAACGAATAAGAACCTCTGGAGAGAAAAATAAACCTTTAGGGAAAAGACCTCCTTTACATTGTTTTAAATCAATGAAATTTAAGGGGAAAAATCAAAATAAATAAAAACAATTGTCTAAAATACTGACAGTACAAAAATTGATCAAAAATGTTTGCATCAAATATATAGAGAACACAGAAAATCGGTTAAAAGTTTGAGTACGCATTTCATTCTTCATAAAATGTTTTATGGGAAGTACAATTTATCTTAAGTATCAGAGTTGACCTCAATACAGTTATGGTCTTATAAAAATACAAATGTAAAGGACACAACAGGAAAAATTCCCAATGAGGTGGCTGAAAAAAGACACCTATAATAAATATGGATGTCAGATATAATTAAAATAACGGTACAAGAATAAGGTATATAAGTATAATAAGGTAGAAGAATATTTGAATCTTCGTGTGTGTTCCATTATCCTTTCTGCCCATATAGGCACGCGCGACAGCACTAAAAATTCATACACAACACTAGATACGTACTCAGACTGTTAGGTACACACACACACTTCTGGCACAACTCACTCGGTAGTAAATTGTCTATGATGATAGACCGGAGTTGTGCTCGGTTTGAAAAGAGAGAGAGAGAGAGAGAGAGAGAGAAGACCCTTTTCTGCCCCGGTGGTTCTAATGCGAACTAATGTTTTGGCTTTCACAGCCCATTATTCTTCGTGGGGAACGATGCCAGTTAGTATTGCATATTACAGTTTCATTCTTTGCAAATAGATTGCAGTGGTTTACTCCTCTATTGCAATCGATTGTGTGAGCTCAACTTCATTCTCTTTGTTTATATGCATATGTCATTTTGATTTCTGACTCACTGTGGAACTTCCAAAACTTAAAGCAGATATTTTATGTGTATTTGAATTATACCAATATTGATTATTATGTCTCATATTGTCAGAGAACAATAAACAAATTGATAGAATATTTTTTCAATCAAAAATTCAGGTCAGAAAGGATTAAAAAACACATGAACGTTAATATTATGAGTTGATAACACCTTACAGCAAATATCTATGCATTCTCATTTGTTGTTGCAGTACAGTGGATGTTTACTGATTCTTCTGACCTCGACACAATAAAAGAATAACTTTTCTTCCGTGTCCTCTACTTGGGAATGTATTTTATCCAAGTACAATCATACTTTAAGAAGAAATACTACAGATAAAAGATTACACATCAACGAACATAAAAGTTTTTCTCGGTCTACTCCAGAACCATCTGGAGTACACGACTCTGTCCTTAATACCGACAAGTCACTGGATTTTTCCAAACGCCTTCTTTAATCATTGATCATTGATTTATTTTCCTGCTCTATCGTGACTCTTGCTCTTCTCTGTTCTTCCTCAGTCTTTTCCATTCTGGTGTATCTTTAGAAAAGTTCCGTGTCTTCTTTTTGCACAAGCGGTGATTTTTCGGAAAGTTTACGTCTCAAAAATAAACGAGTGGAAGAACATAACGTGTTTTAAAAGATCTACTAAAACAATTTGTAATAACGTCTCAAACTAGTGGTTGGTATTTGGATGCAGAAAATATTCTTTTGCAGTCCATTTCCTTTAGAATCAGGAAGAGTACAACTACGTGAATAATGACTATCTCAAATAATATTTTCGCTTTTAATTTTTGCTCAGTTTGTTTAATTACCTTATCACAAAATTTACGGGTTGCATGTATTGATCAAAATTGCATCCACAGATAGAATTCAGTGCAAAGAACACAGTTTTAAAAACGCATAAACAAAACAAAAAAAAAATACTAGATAACTAAAAGCGTAAAAATTCAAACCATGAAACTTTGTGCAAGTATACGTTCATGTAGAATTGAAAATTATATATTGCCGTACTTTTATGAAATAAAAAAAAAATTATGTCGCGATAAAAGTGATAAATCCGGTGATTATGCATAACCGTTTTGTCAATTCTGGTAAGTTTGATACATTTTGGTCATATATTGCGAATTTATCTTATTTACCGGGTATTATGTATAATTCCCAACTCGTACAGGTAAATATGATAGATCGTCAATAAATTATTCAAACTTACCGGGAATTATTCATAAACTAGTCTACAGCAGGGGTTCTTAACCTTTTGTGTTTCACGGACCCTTAGTGCCGATGCGATGAAGGTCATGGGCCCCTGTGCCGAATAATACTCAGCACATAATAATATTAAAAATTTGTTTTCTCCTCTAAGCTCACAAACCTGAAACATCTCTAAGCACTCCATAGTGTCTGAGCCCTGGTAAAGAACGACTAGTCCAGGGTTATTAATTCGATCGGTAATGTCGGCTATGTATGTTTTGTCAATGTTGATGAATGTTAAAAAAGCCAACATTAACGAGACTGATGATTTTGATATTTTTACCAATATCAAAAGTTGAGTATTACAGATTTTACAGTATCAGAAAGCGGGAAACTAAAAGATTAAAATAAGAATTAATTCTTATCGAAATAAATAAGTACCAGTAAAATATATTAAGGTAACTTGAGCAATTCGATGAAATGTGAAAACCCTTAAAAATTATTGAATATACAGTCGATTCCCGTTTTAACGAATACCGTTATAGCGAAAATCTCGTTTTAACGAACACTTTTCTAATCCCCCGAGATAAGTTTACATAGGAACAATGCAAATATCAGGAATTCCTTTATAACGAAATTTCGTTACAGCGAAGTAATTTCTCCGAAGTGAACTCTCTGTTGGAGTTCGTTATAATGGGATTCGACTGTATTGAAAATATACCAGTATATTCAGTATATATACAACAATGAACAAAATGATATTTAACCACTAGTGTAAAAGAAAACCTCTGAGACAAATTTTAACTTCATCTCAAATGTCATATTACTTGTGAAAAGAACTCAAAATTGCTGAAATTTCGAATTCGAATTTCAAAAAACCTCACTTAATGCAACGAGTCTAAGAAATGTAAATGAAAATTCGGATAAACAAACGAGAACAAAAAAATATAATATTTTATTATGTTTTTTAATTAATGTACGTAATATCATTTCCCATCCCAATATCGAGTGTTTCTTTTAATCAATTTCATTCTGCTCATATTTTGCCCTAAATGTGCTACAGTATCGAATTTTCAGGCATTAGAGGAATTTAAAACGACAAAAAAAAGTTTATGAAACCATTACGGTACTGCTGCATGCCCTATTCGATTTTAATATATTATGTAGGCAATGTCAAAAGAACATTTTGTATCGTCAAAAAAGTTAATATCCTCACATAAATTCTGTTTCAAGTTGTTCAAAATACAATTACATACTAATACATTTATTGGTCTTATATCGTAGTAGGAACACGAACTTTCATTTTCTAATACACAGTACATCCCAATAGTTTAGTTTCTTCTTCATCGAAGAAATATTTTTGAGATTTTCATGAACTCCGGAAAATTTCCAACTATAACTTTTAAAGAAGAATCATATATCCGTCGGGCAATTTTCCTTTCCTCCCGGAAGAATCTTAAGTTCTAAAACTTTCTTAGATTGATATTTAACTCTTTCTAAATGATTTCGGATCTTCCTCTTTTACCATCTGATGCACGGAGGTCATCTTTGATAACGGTTTCTTCTACAGCTCCTGGTATTTTAGCCTTGAGGATAAAAGATGGAGACCATTTCTTGATTCTAGTCAAAATCAAATAAAATAAGTTTTTTCAACTTCAAACAATTTCGAAGAAAAACAATATATTTTGCTTCTACAGCCCTTATACGGGCACACGTGTGTGCAAGCACAAGGTCAACAATTTACAATACTTACCACAAAACTAGCAAAAAAAGAAATACTTAACTAGAAAAATGTAGAAGCCCTTTCTTCTTTTGTCATAAATAAGAATTATTGTGGATCTTTCTTGGATTAAATTGAACTATATGTGTGTGTTTCACTGAATACTATCAAGATCATTAAAAGTATTTCATGTTATAAGGAACTTCAGAGCAGCAATTGGCGTTTGAAGTGAATTAAATACTCAAATAAAGTAAGCATGGAAACATTTCTTCGAATTTATTTTTTTTACATCGTGATCCTCAAGGCTTATGTAGTAACCAATGCAAAAAGAATTTTCCTTTGCCAAAAATCGATTTGGTTTTTATTCAAATTGAGAAACATTCAACACAATTCGAAAGCAAAAAGTACATCCAAATCATTAACAAGAAAAGACGTCGATTTTATTTGAGAAATGCCAGAAAAAGTATCAAAAACAGTTCGTTATTTTTAAACGTAAGCTTACCAGGAAGAAATCAATAGATTTTGTTAGGGATACATAGAACTACTTTCTAAATTTGAGCATGTATATGTTAGGAAATCAAATTTGAAATAAAGTAAATGAAATAAATCTAAAGGGGAAATGTTCGTTCCTTTACATACCAACATAGGATGTTTAGTATGCAAAAAATGTGGCTTTTCCCAAAAGTGTTGTCAAAATTTCAAGACATAAATTTCATGATATGGAAGAGCACCTGCGCCTCCCTTCTTTGTGAAAATTATGGGAACAAACATAAAAGCGACAGGATTACGCAATGACAACGATTATTTTTTATTATTAAAAATACTTAATGTAGTTTTTTTTCATTTCTAATTTTTGTATAGCTTGTGTGCATTTTAAAATACTCAAAATAGAGGAAAAATTCATAATTATAGGGAAAAGAAAGCGTATTTGAATAAAGTTGTAAGTATGTAAATGAATATGAATAATAAAAAAATCATGTATTCACACAATCTATTTCAGAAAGATAAATATTTGCTCTGAACGAAAGTATATAGCTAGTTTTTTAAAGACTTGTAGAATACCTTATTCAAATATCTTCTTGATGAGAATCCATAAATAAACAAGGCCAGTGAGGTAAAAATTCACTGAAAGGACAGAAAATTACCATGCATAAATATGAAGAGATTTTAATTTCGTGTATTTCACCGCTTATAAAAGAGCAATTAAAAAAAACTACTGAATAATAAAGAATATATAAAGGATAATTTAATTTTTTGTATATTTCTTGTACAAACAATTCATAAGCCTCCCAGAAATAAAGTGGATATTTGAGAGTTAGTTCAAATTATTGCCTAAAAAATATACAGTATTATATTTATCAGTATAGTGAACTTATTGATATATATATATATATATATATATATATAACAAGGTCACATGTCTACCAAGTAAGTTATAGAATGTTCAGTTGTACAGAATTCAGGTCTCGATGGAGAAGTCATAATGAACTTCAGTGTCACACAAACTAAGATAAATATGTTCTTGGGAACAAAAAAAAAATCCTATTCAGAATATGCGAAGAGCTGTTGAAAAGAGGAAAAAACTTCATCGCGAAGATACTTGCCTTTCAAGAAGATTAAGTGAAAAATGATAAATAAGAAGAAAAGATGTGTCGCTACAGCCGGAAAAAAAAAAAGGTGAAAAATGTTATATAGTTCCCAAAAAAATTGAAATAAAGAAGAAAAGTAGTATAAAGTCCTTCTCCAAAGTCTTACAAGAAAAACTGAGATAAGTTTTAGAATTTTTACTCAAGTGACAGTTTCTGAGGTAAGTACAATGGTTGAAGTAATTGGAGTATTCTAGAGATAATATTGGATTTTTTTTTTCTTGAAATCAGGTGGTAAAATGGCTTTGTCTGGAAAAATAAAAGTGATATAACGAGTATCTCGCCTATTACGAGCGTAGGCGTCATTACCCTGGGGGCTGAGGCTAGTTCAACCCCCCCCCCCAAATAAATTAAATGAGGGGGATGAGCCCTCCCCCCCAATAATTAATGAATATACAATGCAACGAACCCTGTCCCTTCTGCGTACAAGCTTTAATCCCGCATCTACGGGTCGGCTGGAAACTTTCAGCCCCCTCAATATTTTCTTCACGTTGGTGACTCTGATTAAGAGTAATTTGCAAATGATTTTCGAATAGCAAATGTTAAGGAAAGATAACTATTCGGTTATAACGAGTTGTAAATTAGGAAGATTTCGCTAGAGTCAACAAAATTCTTAAAAATGCCATTTTTTTCTTCCTCTCTCTGTCTCTAAGGATGGATTTCTTCTACTTATCATCACACAGGTTTCTCATAAACATTAGTCTGAGGTACTTCTAATAAAGAATGAACACAGAAAAAAGTCACATTTTTCCCCGTCATCCTAGCTTTAGGTTTACCCACTATACATGTGATATGCGACATTTTTTTTTTTTGCTTTTGTCTCTGCGAGTAAGTGAGATACCACTGCCAGGTCTCGACAGGCGGGGACCTTCGTGGGAGGGGAGATGTGGACAATCGCCGCTCCCAAGAGCCAAATAATATGGGGGGGGGGATTGTCTGTCCCGTAAAATACGGGATGAACCGATGCACCTGCACAATAAGACGCTTCTCCAACACATCGCCTTGCATCCGTCTGCCTCTGCTCTATTCGCAGCTGAAGATGTCTACTTCGGCTTTATTCACAGCTGAAGATGCCTACCGCCACTCCATAGTATTTGAAGATGTCTGTCTTCATTTAGGCGTAGATCCAAAAAATGGAAACAACCACCTTTTTCAAGAGCCAAATAATATGAGAAAACTTGTTTCCTCCATAAATTACGGGACGATCAAACGAACTCACACAATTCCCTCCCCCTCCCGTCACATCATCATGGATCCCTGCCTGAGTCTCGAGCGGAACATGCAGCTTAAAGTCCCTTCCGAACGACTAAACAAATCGTGCTAAAAACTTCCTGATTAGCAGAAAAATGCTAGAGGCCATAGGGCCATGGAATCGAATAGTGACATAATAATTGAGAATTTTAATTCTCTTCTATTTAATCCTTTTTTACATCCATATTTGTTATGGGCATCTTTTTCTTAGCCACCTCGTTGGGCATTTTGCCTGTTGTGGCGTTGTATTTGTATATACTGCCTTTTAACAAAAAATTTGGATGACGAAAGAGCAGTTGAACTAGCAGAAATATATCTCAAAAACGAGTAAAAGGAAAAAGAATGAGAGAAGAGCAATTGCGATCATTCTCCCGCTCCCAGCTAGCCTTTTTCTATGTAATACTATATATGTTTTAATCGTCAAACCGTAGTAAGGGAAAAAAGATAAAAAGAATAATGTTGAGGTAAAAGAAAGGTGAAAAAACACGATCTTTTTTACAGGGTTACCAAAATGAAGAATACCGAAGGAAATGAGAAAGAGAGAGGTCGAATGTATATTTCTTCTATTTACACAGAGCCGAGATATCTCATCCTTGATCGTTCGGGTTGAAATTCTAAACAAAAATGTTTCAGAGAATCATCTGCTATGAAACCAAAAATTGTTCTCATGACCTGACTTGGACTTTTACAATTTATTACTGCAATTTGAGGAAATAAGGCTTCAAATTCCGAAGTGCACTGAAAATAACCAGTCAGAACCCATATTCTACTTAGCTCTACACATATCAAGCAAGATTTGTGCCTTTTAGTTGTTTCATAAGAAGATAAATATTTCAATATCTATGTACGTTGCGAGAAATATTTTGACACAGAAGTCTGAAGAAACACTATGCTTCTTTTTTACATGGAAGTAGTTGAGAGTTTCGCTGTAAATTTTCATAGCTATTCGAGTTAAAATCTATCACTTTCGTAAGAAATATTCAAATATACCTCTTAAGTATTCCAGAGAATCGAAAGTGCTTGTTTCGCAATGCGACTCGAATGTAAAGAAAATCCTAGAATTTGTATAAAATATTGTCCTGAATTTTTTATAGTATGTAAGTCATTGTACACAATTTCTGTAATTGTGAAGTAGAAACAGAGAATCATTGTAAAAACAATAATAACGCTTCAAACAATAAAAATGTAATCAAACTCGGTTATAAAGACATCGAAGATTCCGTGGTATTCTGTCGTTGTAAGCAGGATGTCGTTACAACCAAGGTTGACGTTTTCAAGACATTTTGATTAACAATTTAATTAGATGCTGCTGTGCACGGAGTTGCTACTTAAATATGTTTAGGGTGACCATGTCTGATCTACAAAAATACGGGAATTCCGATCATAAATGAAAGACATCGCCAATTCTCGCTAAAGTTTTTGCCAATTGCATACGAAATCTCTGAATATTGCTTATAGATAGATAATCCTTGGCGAAAAACACAGAGCTACAGCAATCTTGTAGTGATTTAAAATGTATTTTACGGGAGAAAAATTTAAAAACTCAAACATGAGAAATATGTAAGATGAATATTTATATAGTCATATCCATCACAACACAATTTATAAATTACACAAATTATCATCATTCTCGATTCTAGTAAAAAAAGACATGAATTGAAATGGGCTCTGTTGAAAACAAAGGGGACATTTTTAACATTTTTATGAAAAATACATCAGTAAGGTCAAACTATAAGAAAATAGAGAATTTTGTAGCGGTATACGCGTCATATCATCAACGTTATAAGCAAGGTTCGTTAACATTATTCTCTATGTAAATCAACTCGGACAGCTAATTATTGACGTTATAGCCAAGGTGTCGTTACAGTCGGTGTCTTTGCCGAGTTTGACTATATTTCTATGTGAACTCTTCGTTTTTTTTTCGTTCAGATATTTCTCGAAAGATATAGTATGAACGATCATTTGATTTTTAATTATACTCTCTAGGTCGACGTCGTCGAAATTTAACTCTAACAGTAGCTGCATCTGCCGTTGGAAATTCAACATCGTCTGGAAACAGAGTTACACGAGTCGTGGTCTTGTTTATTAAAAATGGAACCACACTGTGTGAGTTTAAAAGATCGTTATGCTTTCCCATCCAACCAAACATCTATCTGATTCCTGAAAGCGGTGTTGCTGGATATCCTTTCGACTATCTGCCTCATCCATTGGCAAACGTATCTTGTCCTCAGTTAAGATTTTCTTATAGAATCGCTTCAGGTAAGTTTTCACTTGTCATTGCTGTAGCACTATGAAAATCTTATTATACAAGATGAAAACTATAGTCTGTGTGTGTGTGTGTTTCACCTCAAATAACTAGTAAATCCTTTAGAAACTACTTTCAATTAGAAAAAGAATTTAGATAACTCGCCAATTTTAAATGAGTCATTTATTTTACTATAGGCCGTATATGTACTGGAATACAAAATTCAACTTTTTATGCAATCCCCTGTCCTCTAACTTCCAATTAAAAAGTTGTTGCCCGGTCTGTCTAGAGCCAACAATGTTTTTTTCAAGTGCAATATTCGCTGGCATATTTGAACTCAAAAATCGCTCAAATGAGTGAAGAACCGAATAGACCAACGAACAAGCTCATCCTACGCTTCGTGTGCTGTTCTTTCCCTAATTTTTAGCGATTCAAATGTCTCAGCGATTCTCTCCACTTAGAAACATGAAATTTTTTTGTTAGGCGAGACCTGAGCAACAACTTTTTAATTGGAAGTCAAAGGACGGGGGACCGTAAAAAAAAAACTAAATTTTGGATCTCTGTACATGTACGGCCCTTAGTAAAATAAATGATACAATTAATATGAGTATGTTAATTAAATAACTTTTTCTAATTGAAAGCGTGTTATAGCCAACGGTTTACGAGTTATTTGAGGTGAAATGGACTTCCGTTTTCACCCTGTATATTTATTAAGTTTAGGAGTACTAAGTCATTGCTAAAATGTCCAACCATTAAGGAATGACGATGATTCTAAACATCGTTCATGTAATTTACGTTCAAAAATAAAATGACGACACCCCCGAAATACAAAGCATGTTTAATTAATTAATGCTAATTTGATCTTTTGAATGAGAGCAGAGCAAATTATTTTAAACGATTTGCCGTGAACCGCTTGAACCTTCCTGGAATTCTCCCTGATGGTTCACGATCACAGCAAAACACTGTGATTGACCGTAGAACTTGAAATGCTGCTCAAAGACACGTAATGATGGAAGGAAACGAAACCATGGAACCTCAGTAGCCTATCAGCTTTTGTGAAGTTATTACAGCAAAGCTGGTGTCATCATTAGCTGCCCGTAGCAGCTGACTTTGAACTTTTAGGAATATTGCTGGGGATTCTGCGAAATCTCGACAAATTGTTCGACTAACACTACCTTCTAAAATGAGCGTGCATCTACCACTACTATATATATTTGGTCATTAAAGTATTAGAAAATCTGATCTGATAAATGAGCTAAAACATGCACGCTCCTGCTGCGTACATGTAAGAGAAGCCACCAGGTGAAATGTGATAATTGCTTGTTACAAAGATTTCTCGGAAAAACGTGATTCTTGCATTAATCACGTCATTGTGCTATCCTACATTTTCAAGGCCTTCATAAACAGAAAACGGTTGAAAAGCGTGAAATTAAACTTCCTATCTTTTGTGATACATGAGCTACTTTTTCATACATCACGTAGCACAGCTAAACAGATGATGTAAGTTTATAAGGATAATTATATGGGGTTGAATATGTTCTCGAAAAATTGTTGCTTTTACTGAAAAGCGTGTGTTATTACTATTTTTTCAAAGATGTCAAATGTTTCGTCTTGACCGACAGTTGTGATAAGCAAATGTTATATTTATCGGACGTACAAAACTTTCTATCATGAATTGAAAAACATTTATCGTTAATTCCTATAGGAAGAAGACCGTACCACAAATCATTTCTAACTTGTTAAATTAAAAATTAATGACTGGAATTTTTATCCATCTTCATTGCATTTATAGATGTAAAAGTTTGATTACAGCTGTAGAAACTGAATACAACGTTTCAATACGAAACAAGATGTCATTGAATAAAATAATTAAATTTTAAAGAAAGTCCTTGGTTTGAAAACATCAAGGTGTATATTGGATATTTCAGACCAATTACCTTATCAATCTATTCACATATTAACTTAATAAAAATTTTATATCCTAAAAGCGATGCTAATTTCTAAATTACCTTTGAAAAAGATTTATTGATCATCGATAAAAGATGCCTTACTAGTGGTGTATATATATAAGCATCTTTTTATCTCTACTAATTACAACCATTCGCTTGAAAAACAATAACACGTTGGGTTATAATAAGGTATTATGCTTTCCTTATCTCTTATCGTAGACTTTAAAATTAGGCTATTTTGAATGAATCTCAACAAAATTGAGTCTTTCAAAGACTCAAAGACGTATAAGCAAAATATTTGCTTATACATCAATAGCACGATTAGTTGTTTACGTTTCTGAGATAAACAGTTGAACAATATACACCTACAAATTTTGAATTTCATTTATGCTATCAGAATTTAATTATTTCTCCATGGTAGTTTATTAAAATTATATAGAACTCCCCCAAGAGCTCAAAATGTTTATTGAAACCTAATGTGTGTCAAGAATTCGTGGGTGCAAAAATGTTTTGGAAATGTTCGGAAGCCCTTTGAAACTCTCTCGGTTTATTTAAATGCAGCTATAATCACGTTAAATTCTGACACTAGTTAAATAACTTTCATTCTTTCTTGGATTCTTTGAATAAAAGACGAGAAATATAATACATTTTCTTCCCTCAATCACATTCTCAAAACATTATTTTAACTAGTTTTCTAGATGTGATAACAAAAGTAAGATTCTTCTTGATTACAGAGGGTTGATGTCATTAAAGACACAATGTCAGTAAAGACTGTAAAAAATAGCAGTACTGCAATGTGATTGCATTTTTCAATCAAAAAGTTTCTTAACGAGAATGAAAGATTTGAAAGAGAAAATAAGATCGTAATTTTTTTTCTATATAATCAATGAAAATGCTTCTTGTTAATAGCAAAAAAAAATGAAAAGCTGAAAAGTGAGTTCCCATAAAACGCTTGAACGATATCCGATAATTACAAACCAACGAATTTCTCTGAATACCGCTGCGAAACATTAACCTAATTATTCAAGAAGTGTTGCCAATGAGTATGAAAAGTTGTGTAAATGATACCGTCACAGCTTGAGAGATGAACAACTAAGGGAGAAAATACTTCCCTGATAAATCAAAATAATTTCTTTTTTCATTCTCCCTAATTGTTGCAAAACAGCAACAAACCATTCAGAGAATCAATTTCACAATAATAAGAAGAGGAGAGAAGAATTTTTGGAAGCATTTATATCAATTCTAAATGTTAATGGGTAATGAGCCATCTACTGGGAATATCCGTGGATTGTGGTGGAAAAATAAGCTTGAAAAATTTGTCTTTGAAAGAATGGGAATTTTTTTACTTCTTATGTTAAAATTGCAAGTCTATACTCTATTAAGATTGACTTTCTTTGCACTTCTATAGCAAAAAAATGCTTTCAATTGCATGATTTTTTTGTTGTTGTTATATACAACACTACTTTGTTTTAACAACAACTCCTACAACTTTGTTTTGTAGGAGATGAGACCGTAAATATATCTGAAACGATGGGAGCCCTCTCACTAGTACAAAAACTAGACGCTGAGAAGATAAGAAAACGCGATTTTAGAGTGTTGTGCTCGGTACGGAATGAAAATAGTGTAGTGCACTTTATTATGAAAGGACGCATAGCTGTTGGTGACGTGAATGACAATCCTCCAACAACTCAAAGTCACACGACGTCCAAAAATATAAGTTTCACAATTAGGCCGGTAAGTATACGATTCACATTATTTTATTTCATTCCATTGCCTAGTTAGCAAGAACGCACTGAAAACATGATTATCATTGTGAGTAATTGTAATTTCGCTTCACCTTAATGTGGAATTGGGCAAAAATGTACAAAATTTATATTGTCTACATCTCTCATAATATGAATGAATAATTTCGCATAGTGAAACCATTTCTACTTTCAACTAGATACTTAGCACATTAAATTTCTATTTGATAGATTTGGATTCAAATTCTTGTTTGCATAAACATTTAGAATTGGCTTTATTTTGACAAAATGTTTCTAATACTTCCATTCGACTTCCATTAGTGCAAACATTTTTTTGCTAGAAAAAGATGTATCAATCGGATTCCCAGAATCTGTGTAGCCTCAAAAAATTTTGTTATAAAATCCTTGTAGTTTTACTATATTTAAAATATTTCTAGTGCTGAAAGACATATCCACCGTTTTCAGAAGCACTTTTTCCAGAAATATAGCTATTTCATTTCTTTGCTCTTTCGGTAGAATATACTCTTTTTTTATTTACATTACATTATTCTTTCGTATATTCGTGAATTTTTATTTTTTTTGCCAGTATTCTGCACTTCGAAAACGGGCATTAACATCAAAGAAAGATTTTTCAAAATATGAAATGGTTGTTCCGATTGATAATATCCGTTGAAAACAAAAGGAAAACTTTCAAAAAATAAAGATAAACCCCATGAAAGCGGGATGCAAAAAAAATAAGGGCCACAAAATTCTCTCGCTGTGGTTCTGAAGAAAATATATGTACGAGAAGGAAAAGGTATGAAAAGAAAGAGTAATGCAAAAGGAGAACCAACTCCGCCATAAAATCTATAAAGCGCAGTAAAAATCTCCTTTGGGGGGGACGTTCTATCAAAAAGTTGACGTCTGTCTTATATAAAAAAAAATTTCTCTGAATATTTGGTTATTGTGGCCGCACATATTTTATCTCGCAAAGCTAATTTTGACCAGGTGGCACATGGTCAAAATTTTTATGTTTTCATCATTTCGAGAGAAAAAATTCAAAACAATAGTGCAAAATATGCTGAAGTGATAAATCTAAGAATGAACGAACGACAATCTGAAAGGTTACAATCAAAAATCCCATTGAAACAATATCGGATTGCCGTTGTTATCGACTGCGTACAACTCCAGTCTTTATGGTGATTTAGTACCATGCCGCTTAAAGGGACAGGGTTTGTATACGAAACTTCCTGCCAGTAGTAAGTGTAGTGAATAGCATCCTTCAGCTTAAGAGACTCGAGTTCGATAATCGGTTCGAGCACGAGCATTTGATGTACAAATCTAGCCCCGTTCAGAAACCAATCTTTGGGTTCCAGTTTACGTGGATCCGTAATTACTCTAGGGACACACACCTATTCATTAGAAATTCTGACGAGGTGCATACGCGATTTAGTAGTGGTCGACTAGTCGATGAGCCAATGAAAAACAGTACGGACAAACCGAAACAAGATGCATCTGACATATAGAAGTGAATTTATGAAAATACTGTACTTTGCGTTGATAGTAATATCATTTCTACAGTAATCGGACAAGTTAAAAATGGGAGACTATACGGATACAAATACAAACACAAACACAATGGCCACAACAGGCAAATTGCCCAACGAGGTGGCTGAAAAAAGATAATCATAAAAAATACGGATGTCAAATATAACTAAAATATAATAACCGATATAAAAGCTTGAAAATAATTAACAATGTATTATACACTGCCCATAAAGCCGTTGTCACCCCGTTGTGACCTATCTCTCAACCACGATTCTATCCAATTCAACAAGCTGCATCCAATCGTAATCTCATGTAAACGCTTCAAGAGTTTACCATGTTGGACACGACGGAATACCTTCTGGATATCAAGATAGACGACATCGACGTTTTTGTGTTTCCCAAAGCATTAGTCACGTGATCATAGAAGCAAAATGTTGTTGGTTGATGTTGGTTACGCATAAGTTCTCCTTCCAGAACCCATGCTGGGTTTTACGACAATACATTATTCTCGTCTATCTATTTCACCAATTGCCTTTTGATAATAATTTCCTAAATATTCGAGAGGAATCTCGTCTAACTCACTGGACGATAATTCGACACAGTATCTTTACTACCCTTTTCAAAAATCGGAACAACACATATATCGGAACTATATGCCAGTGCGATTCATATCTCACATATAACTATAGAACGGCCCGATTAGAAGTGTTCATTTCTCTAGAAACTGCGTCCCATAAGAATGTTCCCAAAGAGTACTTATGTGATATTAAAGTTCTGGGATCCACTCACTAGTATGAAGAATCATCATGTTTAACGCTTTCGTCAGCATAGTAGAAACCACTAAACCCCCTATAATATCTTTTTCGATGAGAAATAGACTTTTCTTCCTATTTGAGCAGGTGAAAATTAAGGATCATAGGGAAAGTGTTCCATTGAGAAATCAACTTCAAAAATATATGGTCTTGTCATTGCTGAAGTAAGGGACTTTTAAGGAGGCGAAATACACTTGTCAGTGCCATTGAGAGAGTTAATAAAGGCACCTATTTACTTTACCCCCTTATTTATTTGTGTAATGAACTACAACTGGCAATCTCTACAGCACTAGTAAGAACTGCAGGCACAGGCTCTCATATATGTACCTAATGTATATACTGTATTACAGATCGTACTGTAATATTACAGAAACTTATGGAGCATGAATATACTTGTATTTATTACATATCGACCGACCAATGCGTTCTTCAGACTTCAACCACCTCGAATATATGTAAGATTCCATGGAAAAGTGCATTGATTTCTGAAACTCCCTACGAAAAATACCAGATCAGCCCTATAAATATGTTTTAAAAAATATACTCTGCGACATACGTCTTTGCAGTATACCTTTCCATTTTTTTTAATTGAAATATAGACATTGATATCTTTCAATTAAAAAAATGGAAAGGTATACTGCAAAGGACATTGATACCAGTTGTGTTTTAAAAACTTGCATAATTTATACATGCTATCATGCATAATTGTTATCCGGTAACAATTCAGTTCTAAGTATAATTGTTTATAAGAATGCTACATTTTATACTTGAACGTAAAAAATTACAGTCGGTTAAAACGCAGGACCACCATTCGACTGTAGTAAGGTGTCTTCATTAAAAAAAAAATAAAGTTAAGAAAATGGAAGAGCAAAATTTCTTAAAAAAGAGATTCAGTTTTCCTCCCACGAAACATTCCATCAAATTTAATCAAAAAGTAAAAAGACATATCTGAAAACACAAGCTGCAAAGAAATCAAAGCAAAAACGCGCATCGAGTTAAAAAAAAAGCAGCCGCAAAGATTTCTCATGCTCCAAAATCCGTATTGCTAAATCGTATTTGATAGTACGTTATCGTGAAGCTGTCAAAATCTAAAAATATCGTTCCAACCATTTTGTAAATGTATTTGTGTATATATAAATATGTATACGCTAAACTAAATATCACCACGATCAAAACTTTTCGTCCCGACTTGAAAACGGAACTTTTTGGACATGAAGCTTATTGTTAGAGAAAAACCACACTGATTTCTTCCATGATAGAAAATAATACTTTTCAAAAGTGAACTATTTTTTATGGACGGTTCATTACTTTCTCAGAAAAACAAATTATAATGAATTTAATTTATCACTAAATTTGATCAATTCCCACGTTAACGTGAGATACAGGACCAGCACTAATACAAAAGTACAGAAAAAATCCTTTAGATTGTTGATTGAAGTTATTAAGAATTCTACCAAGAAACAAATTACTTTCCGGCTTTCAGAATAATGGTGAATACTTTGCATTTCCTATTTTTGGGGAGTAGGAAATGAAACGTAATTTGATTCAGGGGATGTGGATCTCATTTCACTTTTCCCCATTTATTTTCACAACATGTTGCATATCATTTGCTCTATATGTTGGTTTATAACATTTTTTTTTTGAGTCTTTCTTTTCTTTAAGAATTTTTTTTTTACTTTCGGAGACTAAGTGAAGAAAAAAAGTTTTTTTTGCAACACTCTTCGCCCCCCCGCCCCCCACCAGAGAAAATATAAAAAAGAAATTTTCTCCTGAAATAAAAGTCTGAGATGAATATGGATTAGTGCAGTGGTTCAGAAACTACTTGAAACATGACCCCCTTTTCAGTAAGAATTTTATAAATTTTATGGATTTCATGATGACTTACCCCGCAATCACAAGAATTTCAAATGTACACCTATGCCCCCCCCCCATCCACATCCTGCATCAGGCACCCTACGTTGAAATCTTTCACGGGCCTTCATTCCAAATATTCACTGGTATAGTATATTTTGTATAGTGAATTTATAGTGCGAAACAACAAAGAAGAGAAGAATGAGGCCCTTGGGCTGGAGCCCTGTCAGCCACATCATTGTGTGGGGCATCTCCTTCTCTATTCCTGCTCCGCGTCCTCGTGATCAGGTTCATTCAAAATGAAACATAGACTGCACTGCACAATCTGATGTAAAATAATTTCTTAATATACAATAAAAATCTTTTTTAACAATACCCTTTATAACGATACTGCTCTCGGTCCTATAATATACCTTTCATAGTGTTAAGAAATCTACGTAGAATGATAACTCTTTAATAACGATACGCTTTGAGTATAGTTATACAGGGGTTTTAGTGTATTGATCAGTTCTAATATACATCGATTGTTTCGTATATTTAAAATTTAAATAAATGATATATATATAAAATTACTCAGTTGAAAGTTAAAACATTATATTGATTTGACATCTTTATATTTACGTTGAGAAAGATGAGAAATTGCACTTCTTATCAATACATTTTTATTTTCAAAATTCTCTCGCGACCTCCTTAGTTCAGTAAGGCGACCCACATTTTGGGAATCACTGTTTTGGTGAATTCGACTTGGAAAAAGTTTTGTCCGAAATACGCTGTACGATCTTTTGTAATAGACGAAAAATACCCCTCCTGAATGAATGAACGTCAGAACATTTCCACTGGACGTATCCCGTTGCCGAGATCTCTTCCAGTCCAGCTTCGTGGCAGATTCTATTTGAAAAAAATACCCCTCCTGCGATAGAAATTTGTAGCGGGTGCTTCAGAGAATCACTGATCATTATAGCATTCGACAATAAGAAATACACAAAAATCAGTCATCAGTCATGTAAACGAGTCTACGCGTTTTCAAATCAAACCATAGACTAATTTTATCCAAAAACATCCGATATGATAACAATGCGATATCAAGTACCTGTAATAAATATGTGATGCACTATCTTTATTTCTGAGAGCAAATTTTCAAGTACCTGAAATCCGAATACAGCGTATTCACTGAATTAAAAGCACGAGGGATTATTATGAATGCACTAACAGATGTCACACTGCCGGAATAAAAAAAAAAATTCACCTTATTCAAGATGTAGAGAACCTGCATTTCACTGAAGAGGAGATGCATCATAAATTTCACGACTTAAAACAAAAACAACAGAACATAACCTTATACTCAGGAACTATAATAAACGTTACGAATTTATAAACATTGGAAATTTTATTCCGGATTGCGGAGAAAACAAGTTGTTTGACGTTGTTTAAATATCTCGCAACTTATATGCAGGGTGCATAGCAAACAGAGGTATGTCATTTTACTGATGAACCGTTGATCCTAGACGTATACTTCTAACTAGAAAAAGTTTCCAAATAACGTGTAGTACTCAGATATGTCATTCATGTTTCAAATGGTTGTATAGTTATTAAAATAAAAAAATTAACTTTTTATACAGTCCCCGTTTGGCCCAAAACCTAATTAGAAAGTTGTTGTCCTGTCTCTCCTGATGCCAAGAAAAAACATTCCACGTTTCTAAGTGCAATATGCACCGAGATATTCGAATTCAAAAAACGGAGAAAAGGGGGGGGGAAAGCATAAAATGCAGGTAAAACTGTTTTTTTTTCGGAATTTCCTCCGTTTTTCGAATTCGAATATCTCAGTGAATATTGCACTACGAAACGTGGAATTTTATTTGTTGGCATCAGGAGAGACAGGGCAACAACTTTCTAATTGCGTTTTTGGGCACACGGGGACTATAAAAAAATTATTTTCTTTATTTTAATAACTATACAACCCCTTAAAACATGAATGACACATCTGAGTATTATACGTTATCTGAAAACTTTTCCGAAAAAAAAAATTGGAAGTATACCTCTAGGATCAAAGGTTCGCCATACAGTAAAATGCCATACCCCTCTGTTTGCTATGTACACTGTATATAAAGTTTACTCAAAACACACATTGAGACATGAATGGTATTTTGCATCCCCATTCAACGCTTGGATAATTATTTATTCATCACATTCTAACGTATTCACTATTGGCTTTTCTGGTTGTTCAGGTAGAGCATTGCTGTTCACATTGAAAAAAAAACAGTTTTTAAATTTTTCACGTTTATCAAGTACATAATGAATACTCTATGGCAAGCTATATAATACGCTGCATTGGTTTCACCTGCATGTCTTACTCAAAAACATGATCCGTTTCCCAAAACAGTTATTTATTTTATTCCATTGAAAATTCTTCATTTGATGATAAGTATACCGTTTATCCTTCGATTCTATACAAAAATTAAATCATTCGCTCCAGCTCTGCTGTGAGCGCGCCGTCCCCATTCAACATTCGCTTCACTAGTTCAGTTTTATTTATTTTTATCCAACTCTTCTTCAGTGTTTTCCTTCCAGTCTGGAGTATTTTGATAATCGTAATCTGAAGGCGGATTTAGATTTGACTGACTGAGTGCGATGAAAGGCTATCAGAGAACTTGATAAAAGGCGTGAGCTTAGACGTATATAAAGAAATTAAATTCTTTGAATAACCGTTCTCTTCCTTTGTAAACTGTTGAACTTTGCTGTAAGTTTGGATTTGATTTAAGTTTTCAAAATTTTTAATGGAATATCTTGATGAATATTTGATGGTTATTTATCAGTGCCTTTCATTAAGATTTATGATAATAATTTGGCTGGTTATGTATGAGCACATATCAAGTTGGCAATTTCGAGCGAAGTTGTTCTCTAATCTAATAAAACCTTATGTATTCCTCTCGCTTATCTCATTGTATAATTATCCGCAGAGATTTGTGACACTGTCGTTGATATGCAGCAATATGTGCGCGTTACATGATATGTAGTGTGTGTTTCTGTTTTTTTTTTTCCTTCTTCACATTGCAGTACTGCAATATTTATATCGATCATCTCTTTTTCTTCCATCTTACATAGCCGCCTATAGACCTTTTTCTGCATTATGAGTTTTATTTTAATCGTGAAATTACATTTATTTAAGTCACCCATTGCTGTAGCGAATTCGGTAATGTTTTTGCTCCACTCGACTTTTCAAACTATCGTCTATGATCGTACTCAATTAAATGATGTGATATATATATCACAACGCAATTTATATTGGTTGTTAACAGCACTCACATCTCTCAGAAACATTTGCAAAATAGCATAATTGAATTAAAACGAGATTTTTAGAACTTATCACTGCAAATTACTTCAAATTAAAAGCTGATCTTAACTCACTTTCTTTTTGGGCAGATGATAAGAGTCGAATAATGGCGCATTATCTAATGCTTTTCTTTCATCTTCCCGCTTGCGGAATCAGGCAGCAATTCCAAAATTGATTGTTTCTCGGAAATTTTCAATCAGTATGATATGTACTTGGACAAAAGCATTTAATCAACTTTGTATAATTAATGTAAATCCATATAACAATTCATAGAAAACTCGTATCATAAAATAAAACTTAAGAAAAATCCTGAAAGCAAACACTGCAGAAATTCATTTACATGAATACGTAAGTAGAAATTTAAAACTAGCCAGGAGAGGAAACAGTTTTTTCTGTAAGTCACTTATACACACGTAAGTACACACACTCGTACAAACATATATATTATGCTCAATAATTCTAAACATGTACATTAAACACCGATAAAATATGCTCAGTTTAAAGACAGAGAATATAATAAAAACTAATGTTCAGTGTCACCATGATCGCTATGCAAATATACGTAAGCCGGAGGTAAGTCATTAGGTTAACAAGATTAAGACAATTAGCTACTAATTCTGTTAATTATCAAAAGGCAGCCATGACCAATTAGATGAGGATCTTGTTGGAACATGTGTATATTTCTCATCAATAAAAATTGTGTCCATAGATGGAATACACCAACAACTACACTTACGAGGTCGCATTCTTCAAGTCAAAAAAAGCCTCAAAATATGTGCTCTAATGGAAATATCATTAAAAATATTATTCAACCATGGATCTATTTCAAACTTCTCATACATATTTTTGATTGTATATGCTATGTTATTACATAATGTTCTCCATACCTCTAATACTTATGTTTTTTTTTTTGGCGAACTTTGAAACATTAAGAAAAAAAAAGTATTATTAACGCGTTTGCATGCGAGATATAATAACTTGACATCAATGTAATTGAATAAAAATTGATTGAAAATGAAGAAAACACTGTTCAGTTCATCAAATGAGGTGAAAGATGGAAATTTTATTAACTCAATCTTATTTAAAATTAAATTTCGAATTAAAAATTAAAAAAAATTTAAATCAAATATGTTTTCAGGGTATCTTGTAATTCCTATAATTCGGCCTTTATCTCCTCAACCGTTCGTCATAAAGGTATGGTTCCAGGTTAAAAAATGCTCAAAATGCGTTGTGAAAATACAGTGTTGTTACAATATAAAAAATCTAATTTTTTTATGGTTCATCTCCCCGCCCGCCCCCGTTCAAAAAATTGGGAAAGACTAGCATCAATGAGGGAAAACCATTGTCCATTAGTTTATGCTATTCTTTTTCCCAACTTTTCTCTGTTGTTGAACCCTTGGGGGCGCGGTAGTCCGGTCGATAAGATACTCGCCTAAAGTACCAGAGGATGTTTAGAGGTGTCCCGAGTTCGATACCCGGTTCGTCCTTGTTAGAAAACTTTCCTGACACAGGGGTACAACAAAATAACGGCGACTTGACCGCAGCAAAAAATTGCTACCGCAGGGAGTCCCCCATCGAGGGGTTAGCGCACCAACCTCTCGATGAGTATAAAAAACAACCCTGTCGTTCGGAATCGGCAATAAATTGTAGGTCCCGCGGTCTCATTGTCCCTCGTGTGCAGAAAATGACCGTGGTGTGACAAAAATGATCAAAGCTGTTGTTGAACTCTAATATTTCAGCGAATATTTCAATTAAGAACATGGGGATTTTTTATAGGCCTCAGAAAAGACAGGACAACAACTTTCTAATTAGAATTTGGAGATTAAGGAGACTATTTAAAAAAATTACATATTTTTTTTTATTTTGTGACACTGTATTTTCACTCTCAAAACTGGTACAGAGTGATTTCTGAACACATTTTGAGCATTTTTTAAACTGGAATCATACCTCTACCGTGAAGGATTTATTAGATAAAGGCCGAATTAGGACTTACAAGACACCCTGTATATAAAAGTATTTATGAAGGATCAAGTATTAAGTAATTATAGTAAAATATAATAATAGTAATATAGTAATAAATAAATCAAGTATTTATGAAGGATCTCACATGTTTTGCCTCATTTGAGATATATATATATAAACCAAACAGTTTTCTTTATTTTGAATTAATTTTAATTCAATTATGTTGAGATTTCAGACTATTTTATCATGAGCGCAAGATGTTAATGTAACTTTTTTTTTTTAACGTTTGAAAATTAGCAAAAAATATAAGTATTGAAGATATGGAGAACATTGTGCTTTCACATATCCATATTCAATCTTTAATATTTGTACCAAATTTGAAATAAATCATTGGTTAAATGATATTTTTAGTGATATTTTCTACTACATAGTTTTTGAGCATTTTTTGACCATGTTAAAAGGTAGGAGGGCCCCCTTAAGATATGCTCAACCAAAGCCATAAGTTATGAAGATATGTGGCAAGTGAAGACAAGTGTGAGGTTAGTTTGCATGGAATATGGCATCAATATACTGGAAATTAAGTTGGAGAATCAGTCCGTTCTCCGATTGGAGATATTTGGGCTTCTACTACAGCAACAAGTCTCACGTAAGAGCCACGGTTCACAAATACCCACTGTAAACAACATGTGGCAACATAATACATGTTAATCGTTGTCCAAAAATTGAGATTGAAAATTTGAATCAAAAATTGAAAATTTTTGAACAAAACGATGTGAAATTGATGTCCAAAAGAAATTATTTTTTCAACAATGCACAAAAAATTAATATTTAAATTTCAATAAGATTATTTTTTTCTCTATTCCTTACTTTAATTAATGAATTAAATTTATTAAATTTAATTTAATATACTGAATTTTTTTTTTCTTAAACCTCATTATCCCTACCTTGAAATTCCCAATCAGAACCAAAAATCTCTAACATTCCCATTGAGTATCGTGGACATGGATTCGGAAGACGTCAACGATATTCAGGCCAAGGTAGAAAATGACTCTCTCAACCTTTTTTACGTAGCCAGTGTTCAGACATACGGAAACATCGGCAAGGAAAACTACACATTCATGAATGCAGGTATGTTGATCACATGATCTTGCATGAGTAGTTGCATGTTGCATCATAAAAGAGAAAAGGATTACGTTTATCTGCTCTTCATAATTTCTTTAAAAAATGGAAGAAATGTATTACTAAACTTTGGGCAACTAGATAATTGTAGAAGCCGCGAATATTATACATACCAAGACTGTAATTCATTTTTTTTTGCGTCCATATGCATTCATAACAGTATTAGTTTTTAAAGAAAATGTGTTTTTTTTTTTTTTTAATTTCAGAAGTTCATTCTCGAAGACCACTTGCTATTCCTTATTCTCATTATAAATTTGATGTAGTTTTTGAAGATTCCAGTTTCCCTAACAAGTCAAACAATAAGGTGATTATACTCTTTTACACTCCCTATGCAGGCTGTACGAAATTGTTTGCACGTTTGCACTGCAGATATCTCTGAGACCGTTGACATTAGACCAGAATCACACTATAAAAGTTTTATAAAACTTGAAAAACGCAACCAATATGCGTATAGAGCGAATTTAACGACTAGGTTTATTGGTTGTTTGTTTTCAAGTTTTGTAAAATACCTTTTATCAAACTTTTATAGTGTAATCCCGGACTTGGAAACAAACTTTCAATTACAAAAAGTTTTCAAATGACGTGCAGTTGCTTGAAATCTCAAAATTTGTTTGAGGGATTGTATGCATAAAAAATAAAGAAATTAACTTTTTATATAGTCCCCGTGTGATAAACTTTCCAATTATTGAAATGTAGATCCCACTCTCAAAAGTCATAATTTCTTATTTTAAATTGCAATATTTATCGAGATATTAAATATATAGAAGTACTATGTTTTTTGGCAACTTATAACTGTGTTGGCAAGTCTTCATTAGCTCAGACGTTGCCATTTTCAACGACTACACGTAAATAGAATGAACTCATGCATTTCAATTTTTTTATTCACAATAAATAACATTTTCTGACAATAATTTTAACATTTATAGAATTTTTGCAACTTTGAATTTAATTTAATTTTCGCAATTTGTTAACCACATCCTGAATCATTGGTAATAAATGCTGAAATACTTCCAAGTGAAATATCTCTTCGAAAATAACTCCGCAGAGCCGCATTCGTATTTCTTTAATTGAAAGTCTTAGCATAATGGGTCTACATAAAAAGTTAATTTTTCAATTTTATTTTATATATACGATCACTTAGGAAAAATTTAAGACATTGTGAGTAACCCCACGTCATTTGAAAACCTTTTGTAATTGAAAGTATGTATCTAAAGTCAACGTTTAGCTGCCTGTATAGTATGTATATATTTAATAATAAAAAATATATTTTTTTCTTGTTGTGGCGTTCTCATTGCATGCACATTTAGGAAAAAAAACTGTATGCACTCCATCTGTTCAATTTTTCCTGAAGAATTTCAAAAGAATTTCACTTCAAAGCAATACTTTTTTTTCAAAATTTTCGAAGTTTCTAAAAAATTCTGTATTTTTAAGATTCCTTCCATTCAATATACGCAAAAAATCAATAACCTACATCATTCTTTGGCGCTTGCTGTAAAGAAAGTATTTTTTCCATCAGTAGTTCCAATCAAAGTGATTCATAAATTGAAATCTATGCAACAGCACCTACAATAGTACGCGAGTTACTGTGTGTGAAGAGACATGTGAGAATTTTTTACTTATCCGTACCAAAAAAAAAAAGATTACTTTCTTATTCACTTTTTTCTTCAGATTTTCTGATTATGGAGAGCGAAAAAAAAGTAATTATATTATAGGCCACATCTTGGACACCAAAAAAATGTTGTACAACTTGAAAAGCTAAGATATAAGGAACGTAAATATATAGGGTGTCCTATAAGTCCTAATTCGGCCTTTATCTCTTCAACTCTCATGTATACATAAATCACCTTGTACCAGTTTTGACAGCGAAAACAAACACAGTGTGTCACAAAATAAAATAAAAACACCTTTTTTACACGGTCTCCCTATCCTCTTACTTCCAATGAGAAAGTTGTTGCCCTGCCTTTTCTGAGCCCAAGAAAAAAACGAATTGAGCCCGCGTTTCTAACTGCAATATT
This sequence comes from Pholcus phalangioides, assembly GCF_987345545.1. Taxonomy (NCBI): domain Eukaryota; kingdom Metazoa; phylum Arthropoda; class Arachnida; order Araneae; family Pholcidae; genus Pholcus; species Pholcus phalangioides. Next base: position 60,702,668 of record NW_028301600.1, on the reverse strand, counting down.
CGCATTCATAAATTGGAGGAAAAATGGAATGAATCAGCATAATGAGCTTGTCCTTTAGTTTATGATTTTTTTTTTTTTTTTTTTTCTTTCCAAATTTTTCGATTTTTGAATTCAAATATCTCTACGAAAATTTTACTTGAAACATGGATTTTTTTCATGGACTCAGGAGACACAGCACAACGGTTTTCTAATTGGAAGTTAGAGGACAAGGGGAACCGTATAAAAATTTAGATTTTTTTTTTTTTTTTTGAGGCACATTGTACTTTCACTCTCAAAAGTAGTGCAAGGTTATGTTCTCAACACATTTTGAGCATTTTTTTTTTAAGGTAGACCCATACCTCTACGACAAACGGTTTATAAGATGAAGTCCAAATTAGGACTTGCAAGACACCCTGTATAAATGAAATCTTATTTATAATCTTATATATAATATAATTCATAATCTTATATATAATATAATTCATATCTTATATATAATATAATTCATATCTTATATATAATATAATTCATAATCTTATACATGAAAAAACATATAATATACAATTTATAATTTTATATATAAATATAATCTTACTTATGAATAGCTATTCATAGCTGTGTGTGATATGCGTCGAAAAAAATAAATAAAAATTAAAAAAGACCATTTCTTTTCCTTATCGTAAATTGTTGAAATTTTCGATTACTTTTCTGCTTTTTTAGTGGATCTGTATTATCACTTCTGTATATTTTGGAGTTCGAGGTAAATCGGGAAAAAATAATAAAATTCTTGGAATCGCTTACGTCTAAACTCGCTTCTGGTTTTTCGTAGCGTTAAACAAAGAACTTGGCTGAAAACTTCTTCCGCATAAATTTCGATCGAGTTAAAGCACATGCAATTATGCTTCTCATGGGAATTTAGGAAATCGATGATGTTCACTTTCAGTCTTTGAGCAAACACTCACTTGCCGTCTCGAATTCTTTTTGTTTTTACTGTTCTTTTATCGGAGTCATAACAAATCCGTTTTAGTCAATTCACAAAACCGTAACTTTTTGTTCTTCCTCTCTTGATAACGTGAATATTGACTATTTCATAGAAAGAAATGCAACTTTAATGTTTTTATAAACGCTGGATATTCGTCATAATATTACACCAATCTAGAAATATATATTAAAAATTCTGGGTTATGCATATTTAGGTGTCTCTAATTATCCGAATGTGGGATTAAGGAAAATTAAAGTATCTGACTACGTTGAAAACGTCATTTTCGAAAAAAATATTAATTTTTCATTTTTTTTTATTCTAATTTTTTTATGAATGCTCTATCTCTTGTGATTCCAAAACAAGCCCTGTTTTGTTTATACAATGCTTAGAACCGAAGTTACTATGTTACCACTTTACTGTTACGTTTTCACATAAAGTATAATGTGCGAATAAAAAATTCGAACACGTTTTATGAAGAATGTTTTTTTGACATTTTACTTGAGTTTGAAACACGATTTCTAAAAATATATTGATTGTGTCATTACAAAATTTTAATGTGATACTTTCCCTATATTTTTAAGGTTATGAACGAAAATCTCAGGTCTATCACGTGTATTTGTCCATGTATTATATACACGATATCTGTTAAATGAAATTTCAAAAAATTCACGTATACATCAACAGATTTAAGTGTAACTTATGAGCATGCGATACAATCCTTTAAGTTTTCATTTACAATCTTCATCATTACTAGCTAAATATATATTGTGAAAATAGCAAAATATTTCATTTATAATAATTCTTTGCACTCCTGTTTCGAATATTACATGAATTTTGCTTAAATTTCACATAAAAATGACTTTTTCTTAGAAAATTACCTAGGTAGTCCAAAATTTATTGTCGTTATCACCATTTTTAGACATTTTCTATCAGAAAATGTTATTAAAGTTCGCTACAGTACCATTGTATAGAAAAGAGCTAAGAAAGGCAGTGAATACTTAGCTTAAAGTAGTAAAATATACGTGCTCAAAATACACGTCTAAAAGGAAAATCTTGTAAGGAACAGTTATTATTTTTGAAAAACAATACAATCATAATGTGCTTACGAAATGAATTAAAAATAAACCTCTGCCAATAAGAATAAAGAATCATCTCTAAATATTTTATTTTAAACAAGTAATGTTTAATCTTCGAAGTGAAGTTTTCAAATAAAATTATGTATAACGTGGGTATGAAAAATTTCGATCAAACAGCTAAAAAAAATTATCCTATTGGTAATAATCTCGAGTAATTAGGTGGAAATATAAACAAATATGGGTAACTACGACATATATTCCAAGCTAATCTCAATCAAGTTTGACGTTGGTATAAGCTTCTATGTATATGTAACATACTACATTTAGATATTTTATTATTTAAAAGAGAGAGTTAGTAAATAAGTGATTTTAATCCCTTTTCAGATTCGTTTAAAACTTCATAGGAAAAAATAGATTTCCCGGTAAAGTTCAAAAGCTAGTTAATAATCACTACCAACTAGTAATCCTCTTGTGGTGGATATATGCTTATTTTATTTCTATTCATAATTTTTAACTGAATATGTATTATGGAAATATTTCAGTCATTTAGATCTTATTATGCGTATTAAATACGCTTGATAATAAGCTTAATAAGCACGCTTACACAAGACGACTAATAAGGTAAGGTTATGAACTGAAGGATGTATGAATTAAAAAAGTATACATTATTATGACAGTCAAAGTGTCTTGTATGTGTATATTCATGGGAAATAAGAGAACAGAACTATTTTAATGATCAAGACTGTTTAAAAAGGACAATCCTATTTGGATTGTTTCTATAACAACCAACTCTCTTATTAGTGTTTCATTCATTTTAAATAATGCGTTATCGGAAAAATATCAGTAAAATAGCAGTCAGTCGCGTGTCAAAAATAGGAAAGAATAACACTTCGAAAATTTTCATTTTCAAAAACTCAAACAAATATGGCGAATTTATTAACGATGGTTTATAACTGTATATACTTTATACTTGATGAATTATTATTATTTCTCGACAAAACTTTTTTTCGTCTTGTGATTTGTTTTCAATTAACCTGTATCCTAAAAGAAACTACACTGAAGTGGAAGAAAATTACACATAATAATGATTAAAAACAAATACAATATAGAAAGTTATAACACGTTTGATTTTCACGAACAGAAGATTTATCTTCGATCGAACTGTATACAACAAAACCCGAGAGAGAAAAAATAGTTGATTTCTCGGACGAACGTAATAAACTAAAGATCGGGAAACATAAGATGAAAAACAAATCAAATGCTTTTATCGAAATAAGTTTATCCGGAGTTTATGAATATTTAAAAACCGTTGTGGGGTCAGCGATGCCTGTGGTATTCCCCCTTATTTGATCGGTTTTTTTCGAAAATAAGGGACTTATAGATAGCGTCTTACTACGCTATCTATTCATCTATAGAAATAGTCATTGCTTCTTTCCTATTCCAAATATCTGGAAGGTATTGTCAACGTAAGTTCTTAGATTTATATCTTTGTTGACAAGGAATTGTCCAGAAAATTTGTTCGATGAAAAAGATGAAATCGTCTTGTTAAAAAAACATTTTTGATTGATTCGGTAGAAAGCACAGAAAAAATACTTATGCAGTATATATACATTCCATTTTTAATATCTCTATAATGATTCTTTAATTTGTTTTCTTTTTTTTTATTCCTCGATGTTTCAGGTCAACTTTCACGTCACAGTAACAAATTTTTCTCATATTCTGACTGAGTTAGGGCCTGAGAACTATGTTGAAAGCCTGAAAGAAGTAAACGTTTCATTGAGCGCAGCTCCTTTCACAAAAGTAAGCATGCGTCCAAATTTCTGTAATGATTAAGTCATAATTTTGACGTTTCTTCCTCACAAAATTAGAATAAAAATTTGGTGATGCATAATTTCAATGCATTTTAATAAATATTTAAAAAAAAAAGATTATCATGTCTTTAATGTTAACCTTTTAATGGCCCATGTTCCAAATCAAGTGCTATTTTTGCGTAAGAAAAATATTTTTTTTCTAATTAATAAAACCAATGTTCCCATGTTCTCGATTGGGAACATTGGTTTTATTAATTAGAAAAAAGTATATTTTTCTTACATAAAAATAGCATTTGATTTTTTTTTCTGAACGTGTGATATTCCAAACTTAATATACAAAATAAAAAGGTTATTCATTTCAGCACTCGTGCATTTAATTTTATTTTTTTAAGCCACCCACACTTTTGAGTAAAATAATTTGTTTTTGCTTTTGATTTTAAAGTTGTTTTTATGGGCATGGGCATACTAGGAAATTTTTCATAGATTTTTCGGTTGATATCTCTAAACTAAAGGATCAGACAGGAAATTCAAAGGAAACAATTTTAAAAAATCAATCTAATTCTTAATTCGGTTCGTAAAAGGTGAAAAAAATTATAACTATATTTTCATTTATTTTTTACAGCTTCCTAAGATTTTTCATGCAAAAACAAAATTAGCGAGTTCTGTTTCATTAAATATTGGTTTTAAAATATTTTAATTATACGGGCAATCAGGTTTAAAATTAAACTCGAGAAAGTTCTTATTAAAAGCTCATGAGTTAAATATTCTTCATTTACACAAAAACCTTAATATATTTAATCGAATAAAATTATTCTTATGTTTTTTCCAATTCCATGAGATCTGATAACGCGTCTAACATTGGATTACGATATCCACTTCTGCCGCTTTTTTCATCAACTATTTTCTTCGAATCACATTTATTATTGTCCAGCTAAAAAACAGAATAAATTTAATATATAGATATTAGAATAAATAAAACAATATGGGACTCTACTTTGCTAACGAATAAGAATATTCTACCAAAATTGTTTTTTCTCAATCAAAGGGAGCCAAAGTTTTTCCCTAGTTAATGTATATATATGTGTATTTTAGGAGTCCTTTCATTAGCTTCCTGAAGTAAATTTATAACATTTAATTAACAATAATATAGAATGTTAGCTGTAGTTGAATCAGATATAAAAAAAATCTAAGAAAATCAAAGAAAGCGCTATTGAAACAAGCCATTGAATTGCGATAAAAAAAAAACTCACACCTCAATTTTCATCGTTTAATGCCAAGAAAAATGTGAAGTACTCTTATTGTTTAGTCTCAAATTATTTTCTTTATAATTTGTTGCCACATTTCTGTTAAATTTCTATCCTAACAAAATTTATCACACCTTTTATCACTATTTAGTGCGAATTAGCTCATTTAGTACATACCTAAAAACTATTCAGTTAACAAATAAAAGGATAACACAGTTTCTTTCTATGCACTCGCATATTTTTAATTTAAGTAAAACAAAAATATTTTCCATCGTCCTTTTTTATTTTACAGTAATTCAATCAAGTTTTAGGAAAATAATTATCGCATATATAATGATAACTTTTTGTCATTTTCACGCAATATTTTTTCTTTTCATTCAGATCCATCAGTTGGTCAATTTTCCTGTCGAAGATGAAAGAATTTCATTTAATTTTAGTCGATCTGAAAACTATGAAAAGTATTTCACCATTACAAACCACTCGGGAGCAGTCTTTATCAATAACGTCGAATTTCTCAAAAATTATAAGCCCGGACAAACACTGTACCTGTTCATATCTTGGTATTTCAAGGACACAAATGGGACAGTGACCCTGATTTTGCGTTTTGTTAAAACAGGTATGTGTGTGATGTTTTTCTGTGTTTCTTCAATAGCATTAAAACTTTTTTATATCAATCAAAGTGTACAGGTGCATACACACTACTATGACGTGACGTGGGACCACATGGTTATGAGTGTGTTATGAAATTCCATCTATGAGTCTTCTGTAGGTACGCGTACGTAATATAATATAATGACATAGTATAATATACATATTATTTTACACTATATTCAATATTCCTCATCAAGGTCATCCAACACCTGTCTCACATCCACAGTGTTGTAGAAAACTGGATTTCGAAAAGTCGAAACAGTTGTAAACTCCCAAAACAGTAATAGTAGCTATCACGACCCATGTACACTTTAATCGCTTTATGTCGATTGATGGGGTGATGCATCTCAACATCAGACTAGTGTGAACACCGTATTGTGTGTGATATGATCCCACCCCGTCTGACCTGACGTGATCCCACGCCACGTCAGAGTAGTATGTATACACCTTACGAAATCAGTCTATGTCAGAGTGAATAATATTTGATGGCTTGTATTTTATGGATCCCCGAAAGTACCCTGTATCAGGCCAAAATTAAGATTTTTCTCTGAACTAGATGGCTCAGAATGCCTTCACGTATTATCCTGAAGGCAAAACTTCAAATCATCCAGATACGTTCTTGAATTCAATCAGCAATTGGCAACGCAAACGAAATCTCTGTTCTAAACGTGAGTCGAATTTTTTCGGTGAAAGATAACGAACCTTATTGTATCCCAATCCAACAAAGAACTTATTTTTTGCTTGGATACTTTCGATGTTTGGAAATTTCGATGTAGTTTCCTGAAACCGCTCATAGCTTAAATTCGAAAGTGTTAGGAACTCGAAGAGCTATTTCCTTTACAGAAACTGCTTTGACCTTTTTATCAGTAACTTCACCAAGCAGTTATGATCCCACATTACGACGAAAGTGAACGTTAACATTTTTATTCGTTGGCTCATACGGCGGACATGAAATGGCTACTCTTCGCCGACATTTTCTATTTTTATTCACTTTATTCGAAAATTCGTTCGTCAGTGTGAAACGATTATTTCTCTTCCTATAGGCCATCAATAATGTATTTTCCAAGCGTTCGTTCTTTGTTTTAGAGCATTTTCGGTATAGAAAAGATTGGTTTGAATGTTTACAGACTGAAGATTACCGATTATATACTAGAAAAGAAGCACCAATTATTAATAATTTTGGAATTTTATGGGGCTCCATGTTTATACTTTCTATTTTAATTCAGTGTTCTTTCACTCTTGCTAACCATTTTTTTTATTTCCACCTCATGTTATTAATCCAGTTCACAAAACTAATACACTTATTGTATTGTAATTAATAAAATACAATATACAGGGTGTCCTGTAAGTCCTTATGTGACCTTCATCGTATCAACCGTTCGTCGTAGAGGCATGGTTTCTATTTAAAAAAAAATGCTCAAAATGTTTTCATAAATCACTCTGTATCAGTTTTGCGAGTGAAAATACAATGTATCACAAAATAAAATCTAAACTTTTATACGGGTAGATTGTCCTCAAAATCCCAATTTAAAAGTCGTTTCCCTTTCTCTCCTGAGCTCAACAAAAAAAGTTCTCATGTGTCCAAGTGCAATATTCACGGATATGATGATTTTTTAATTCAAAAATTGGAGAAAATTTGGAAAAGAACAGCATAAACTTAACACTCCTTCCCCTCGTTTATGCTATTCTTTCTTGACCTTTCTCCGATTTTGTAATTCAAATATCTCAACGAATATTGCATTTAGAAGCACGGAATTCTTTTGAACCATCAAACAAATGAAATTGAGAAATAATTTCGAACAAATAACTCTTCAATTATTTTTTTCCTCGTTTAAGTCGGGGTCTCATATACATATATTGCCCCCTTATATTAAGCTGACATCTATTAAGATGTCACAAAATTTGATGAGTTGGTGGCCCGCGGGCTTCGGTTTAAATTTGGCCCCCCGTGTCTGAAGTTGAAGACCTCAGATTTACTGAGTGGATTCGGAAATCAGACATGATTAAAGAATTTGACATTCTAAATCAGTAAAAAAAATGCAAGGAAAATACATGAACTGCAAAAATTTGCGATTAAAAAAAATTATCTTTTTTGATTAAAAAATTACAAAGTAGCTTCCTTATTTCAATTAGAATTTTTTTTTTTTTAAAATCGAATCTACGTTCGCTTGTTTGCCACGTTATTTAGTGCTCATGGGAACATCATGGTTATGTAATGTATCATACGCCCCAGAGGGATTACTAAATAGTGGTTTTCGGAACCAATGCATTGCTCGTGTAATTTATTACGGAGCAATCTGCTATATTGTCAGACAACCTTCCCTTTTATTTCTTTTCGGACAGAAGCCATTATTATCTATCGTAGCAAGATGCCTTATAAACTTTGTCTTGATCAACCTGCACCATTATTCTTCATTTACAGTCTCATATTCCGATTCTTTCATCACTTTTCTTGCGTATATAACAGGGTTTTTACCCTACGCTTCCTTCAATGTACTTTGTCTAGGAATATTTTCTTTCTTTGAGTTAAAGTATCAGTCGTATTTCATTTCCACTGATTTCAAACAATCTCGTACATCATATATAATTTGTCTTTTAATTATTTCTATGGATTTAGCTTATTCCCATTTCTTGTTGAAAGTTTTTTTTGCATTCCATTTTAGATAGAAAATAAGTAGATAATACCATTAAATAAACTTCATTTACGAGAGGTAGTTGGACAAGGACAGTTCGGCAGAGTTGTTAAAGCCGATGCTTTCAATCTGACTCTCACACGTTATGAATAGCCATGAAGATTCGATGCAATATGATCGCTCGATATCTATTCTTATCAATATAATTTATTTCTTTATCGACATGCTGAATGGACATGTGATCATACCATTTTTTGGCAATTTCATTGTATTTATAACAATTAAATTACCGTAATCCCGGGCATTAGTCGGCATGCTATTAAAGTCGGAGGACACCAACTCTTTGAATGTTGGAGTCTGGTCCATTCCCGGCATGCCGGGAAAAGCGAAGTTCAATAATGTTCACATAATATATTCGGAAGACCGATATTAATCTGTATCAAATACTCAATAAATATGCAAACTGGAATAAAATAATAGTTTTTACTGTAACAAACATTTTTTTTCCGAAAGTTGATAACGATAATGAAAATTAAGCATTTATTTATCGCCCTAATGTAATCATCGCCAGTCTAACACGAAATATACTGCTTCTTTCACGTTTTTGTGCATGTTTATAGAATGATGAAATATGCTGTCGCTTTTGTTTTACAATATATCATGTTTTGCATTGCAATTCTTTAATGTTTTGCTCTGCTTATTCAAATCTCGAACACATTATCAAATAATACATAACCTCCCATAACGGACACTTCCGTTAGCGGAGACCTCCCATTAACGGACCCCCTTTTTTTAATTCTGTCAACGGGCCTCAATGTATTTTACTATCCAGTAACGGATACTCCTCGTAAGCGGACATATTCTTTAGTCTCATTCATTCTTTAGTCCCGTCCGTTATCGAGCGGTTCCGCTGCACTTTGCATTTTTACTTAGATGATTGATTACTTAATACTTCGCAGTCTATTAATTTTTCTATTTAGCTTATCTAATCTATTAAAACGAACATGCTGACGATCCGACTTCTGCAAAAAGCAGACATAACGCAAGAACTATCTGAAAACAGTTCGCAAAACACAAAAGATCCTAAAATGCAGAAAGCAGATAAGGTTCAAATCAACTAATTCAATCGATTCTTTGAGTCTAGATATTTAAGAATTTTCCAGAATCTGTGACTCGAATTTCCCGGAGGAAAATGCTGCTATTCTGGTCTGCTTCGCTGTTTCCCGGCACGTTGGCTAATGAGGGGAATACGCTAATTAGAAGTATCACAAACAATAAAATTTGGAAATCAGTATTCTTTCTTCTAGTATTCATTACCTACAGTACATCTAGATTTCATTTTTTTTTTCATTTGATATCAGTATATTTTACAAAACCAATTTATTATCTGCATTTAAAATCGAAACTACCAAGTTCAGTCTTTATATTTCTTGAGGTTGTCAAAATATCTAATCCAAATATTTCAGAGTCAACTCTTCAAGAATATATGGTATCTTAAAAAATGGTAGTCACCGATTCCAACAAAAAATTTCTCAGCCATTCGCTTAGTATAAGCATTGATCTAGAAATGCAAAAACGGTTCGTATTCGATTGCGTTCAAGACCGAACAGCTCTCGTTTATCTTGATCCGACGTGCAATAAAGGAGCATAGGCTCACGTTTTCAAATAGATTTTCTAAAACTTTTTATCTGATCTCGAAGACGAAGGTAAATTTTTCCGACTAAAGTTACTTTTGCCTGTAGTCCTTCCCGTACCTTTGGTTTCGCATTAAATATAAAATAACATCTCGATGGTTTTTTTGGGTTTTTTTTTTTGTGGAGAACGTGATACGGTTTGTTTTATCTCTCTCTCCGAGTTTTATATTCACATACTTTTTACATGCACTGCTTTTTATAAGGCAATGGATGATGCCAAGAGGATTGCCGTCACAGATAAGTCCATCGCATCAAATACTAGGCATTACAAGTACCATGCAGGATTACTCTCCGAAGGACCAAAAGATTTGTTATTATGTCAAACGGACCATCACTTCTTTGACATTTCAACTAAATTTCTCTTCAACATTTCTAAAGTTACCAGGGAATGTAGATGATGAAGGGTTGCAGATGAAAAAACAATAGTACAGTTTTTTGGAATTGAATCAATCACGGTAAAAAGAATTATCCTCAATAAAAAAATCGGTCATTGCCATGAAAACATTTCCGTGTAACTGTTTTACTACTGGATTAAAATCTGGTATTTTTATTCATCATTAATGCCACAAAATTATTACATAATTATTACATCATAAAACATACATGTATAAATATATTGAATATAGTTATTATTCTAATTATAGATCACCCAAAGGCACTTCAAGTAAAGTAAAAAAATAAAAGAAAGAAAAGAAACAAAAAAAAATCATAAATTTTAAGGAGATTCAATTATTTTAACTGAACCCCCCCCCCCCAATAAAAGAGATTTAATCCCATGGAAACTCAAATTTCCTTAATTGTATGTGTATCTTCACTTTAATGCATACAATGAGATTGAAGATCGCAATCGATTTTTAATTGTACTGTAGTGAAATACGAAATCTCTTATCAGTTTTCATCTAATTACCTAATAAAAAAATGGAAAAGAGATTCTCAGAATTTAGTTTCATGTTTTTTTCTTCTAAATTTGTCCACGTACTTTCAAAGTTAATCCTAAGAATTAATTTGCAAAGCACAATTTATTACGCAATGACTCTTAGATTTAAGATATTTATTATTATGAAATAATGATTACCGGAAAACAGCAGCACATTCTAACAGATTTCTTGCCGAATCCAGCTATCAATCAAACTCATAATAATAATTATTATTTTCTTAATTTTTGCTGCATTTTAGGAGTTCTTTGGCAGAAGTGTGGTGAGTGCAGTATTCTTGTTTTTCATTTAATGTGTACTTATAAAAGTGTTCTATCTTTTCTAGACTAATGTAGGTAATGAAGAAAAACAATTCTTCTATAGAAAACGATGGACTTTTGTTTTTGTAAAACTTGTAATACATATGAATAATAATTGAAAAAGTATTTTAAAAAAAATAGTTAAAAATTAATATTGCGAAAAATATAAAAAAATTGCTTTCGCGAATATATGCTGTCATGTGCAGCGTTGTTTTGATAAAATCTGAAACAAAGCTTTTAAGTTCCCATTCGTAGAAAAAAATTAGTCGAGAGAGATAATTATATATTGTTCCCTTTTCTCTTTAATTATGAAGAAAGTAATTCACATTCTTTAAAAAGAAAAGCATTTTTCTAATTAGAGTTTTTGAATATAACGCTTCCGAATACTCATACTAATTTAACTCGAGCTGATTTTTAACTGAAACTGCTTAAAAGAACAAATATCAATGATATTCAGAGAAATCTTACTGATAATGAAAACCATTTGTGTGTGTGTGTGTGTGTGTGTGTGTGTGTGTGTGTGTGTGTGTGTGTGTGTGTGTGTGTGTGTGTGTGTGTGTGTGTGTGTGTGTGTGTGTGTGTGTTTCGTAGAAACTGATCTCGTGGAGTAGCAGGTGTGTTTGTGTGTTTTTGTTTAGAAAATAATCTTTTTTTCCTCTTCCAAATTTACAGAGAAACTATTTTAGATCATTTATCTTTTGAAAGCTGTGTTTTTCATTGTTAGGAGGAATGTGCTCTGTACACGATGACAGTGAAAAATGTAGTTCTTCTTGTGGTCATGGGGCTAACAGCGGATACTGTCAGTGGCGTTACAATAATCTAACGTGGCCAAGCAGAAACTATTCCACGTGTTCACCAGATCTATCCACGTGCCCGAACGGGGAATGCGATGAATTCGAAAATGCCAACCCGACGATATGTCCGCAAGATTGTGCTCGTAAATACATTAATTTTTTAGATGTGCAAACTCTAAGCGTTTCAGATTTCATTAACTTATAGAAATGTTCAAAGCTTATCATGAATTCAAAAAATAAGGAAATATATAATTAACAATTTTACCATCTTGTATTCTCGACTTTATTTTATTCTTTCTGATACTGAACTCTGACAACTGAAACCAATTGAAATGATTCTCAAACATTGTACGACATTTTTATAACATAAATATTAGGGTTTATCCAATTAATCCATTAATCGAGTCAGTTAATCGATCAATTGATAATCGCAGTTAAAAATTTTAGTCGAGTTTATCGATTTGATCAATCCGAATAAAGTTTGCAGAAAAAAATTGTAATTTAACTTGATTTATTTGACGAAACCGATTTTTGACGTTTTAAATTATGTTCCTATACGTGACGTTTTAGATGAGTGACAATATTTAAAAATATTTTTTAATCAATGTATTAATCAAATTTTTCGGCATTGGGGAATACATTCAGTCTTTACATGTATATAATACAACTATTTTGACATTATTATACAATTATATGAGAAATGATAAAATTGTTTGCCAATTGCGACAACACCTCACGTTCTGTCTGCAAGTAAATTGAGTATTAGCTTCAAACGTAAAATCTCTTGACTGCTCCAGCTGGGACGGGGGCAGGATATAGGTGGCGGAACCCTAATGATTCAGGTTACTTGATCCCCAAGAATTTTTTCTGAAGCTTGCCCTCAATAATTCATAAACATACAAAGCAAACCCCCCGCCGCGTGTTTTACCGAATTCTTTATCTACGAAAAGTTTGGCAGTCCTAGCAACCCTTCATTGTTTTGCCTTATCGGATGGGGGAGAGGTGGCACTTTATTGTCACAGAGCAACTTACATTCCGAAATTTTGAAATCAATGAATAATATGCAATGTAAATTCCAAAAAATATGAACATAATTTTTTTTTTGCGGGGTTGAGAGCCCCCGGGGTCTCCCGTTTCCCTAAAAACACTCATACGACAATATTTCGAATCAGGCAACCCTAGTTGTTATGGTTTAATCTAAAAATATATAAACATTTGCAGCAGCATCATGAATTTTTTCATTAGCGGTTAAAAAGACCGCTCCGATAGTTTATTGTGTTTCATTTTTATATTTGTTTACATCTAACGAATAGGTGTATGAAATGAAAAAAAAAAATATTTTCATAGAGTCAGTTATAGTTACGAAAAATTTTCGATTAAAATTAAACTAATCGGTTGATTAATCGATCAAATATTTTTGATTAACCAGTTGAAAATTTTAATCTATTCTCAGCCCTAATAAATATGGACTGCGCATCCTGCAAAAATACTTTCTATCATTCAGAAAAAATCCCAAATCCGTTTGAATATTGCGTCATCGACTCGGTAGAAAGTTTAAACATGAATATGTCTTTTGAACTTAGTTACAGGGCAATACGACCTGTTTGGTCAGGTAAATGAAATTGAAGAATTCTTCATATAAATAGGGTATTTGGTGCCTATCAGCAAGATCTATCTTCATCTTGTTCATAGATCAGGATAGACCTCGGATAGTGCTGAGATAACGCATAAAATGATTTAGTTTTGAAAGTGTACCGCCAGCCTGGTGCCAAACCAGAACGCGTATTCTCCATTGGATTTTTCTTAATGAGATCTATAAGTTTCTATATATGCATCTAAAAATACTTGTACATCTCGTATACGTCTTGAGATATAAACGTTTAAATTATTACCGTTACGTCAACTTTCCGAAAATGCAGCCGGTTTGTCGAATAGCTAATTTACAAGACGTATTCACGTCGAAAAAGAATAAAATGTCAGATTTTACACAAATTTTGCATAAATTTAAAAAATATATTATTGTAGAAGTAAGATTTTCCCTTTACCGAAAAATTAAATTTCCATTCTTATCATGTGAAATCTAAGCACAATGTCTTCTCCTCTATTCAATGATCTAGCGAATAAATAATCTGTAGAACATAGATCTAGATAGAAAAATCTCAAGCTTTGCTCCCATTGTATAGTAAATCTCTGATGCATCTTCATTCTTAGGTCATTTTGTTGGTGAAGTAATTCTGAACAGATGGGGACGTGGTTTGAGTAGTGCCGTTGGTCCTTGCAGTTGTCCTACTCCGAATCGTTGTATATGCGTCAGAAAATATCCAGAGGATGTACATAACATGACAGACTCATTATCTGCACAAAATTCCTCTTTATACATCGAATATGAAGAGAAAACGGAAGCATTCACTGATGGAAGTATTAAAATTATCGGTATCAACTCCAGTTCCAATGACATAAATATAAGTAAGTTGAAATTTATGTCACTGAAAATTGTGAAAATTTGTTTTCAAACAGAGAAATGCATTTGATTTTGTATGAATTTAATAAACACGGGATATATATATAACTTGGTTAGAATTTAAATGATATTTGACTTTTCTATCCTAAAATTTTAATGATAAAATTTTATTTTAAATTTTTGCAGAGAAAAAATGGTTGCCAGACTGTAATGTGAATTGTATACCGTATATCATTGTTGGAGGTTTCACCCTTTTAGCCCTTTTGTTTATTTTCCCATTTGTTCTGTGGTATCTCCGCCAAAAGAATAAAAATATTCCCAAATTTACCGAGAGCCCCTTCTACGTCTCTGGATCTGTAAGCGAACTTTCTGACAATCCTCCAATGCCATGCAGCTCTCGTGATCACAGGTGTCATCCTGAAGACCGTTTCTTAGCATATGTGAGTAAAGCAATTTTTATTTCACATTGGACAGACATGGATTCGCTTTATCTCACTACAGTTCTCGTACATCATAATTTGTCTTCTAATTATTTCTATGGATTTAGCTTATTCCCATTTCTTGCATTCCATTTTAGATAGAAAATAAGTGGATAATACCAAGAAATAAACTTCATTTACGAGAGGTAGTTGGACAAGGACAGTTCGGCAGAGTTGTTAAAGCCGATGCTTTCAATCTGAATGGAAACAATGAAATGAGTACAGTAGCTGTTAAGATGCTAAAAGGTTAGAACTGTTGACGTTTTTTTGAAAGATATTTTTTTACTTTCAAAATGAATTTAATCTATGTACTGTCATAAAATCTCGATACAATAATACCTCAGCTAACGAAGATGGTTCATTCCGGAATCGCGTCCGTTAGCCGAAATCTTCGTAAGCTGAAATGCGATTTCACGCAGGTTTCTATAAAAAGTCGTTTAATTCGTTCCAGGTACCGATAAAAATTTAAAGATAAATTTTGTAAAGCACCAAGGAGCGTTACAAAAAAGACAAAAACTGACCGAAGGTGGAAATGAACAGCTTCAAAATTGGGTAATTGAGAATTTACAGGAAGATGAGATACTGAAGACCTTTTTGTTTTACACTTTGTACAGGTACACAACCAACACCAGTTTTAGTCTACTAAAGCTGGTGTTGACACAACCCAGTCGAGTTCGTAGGTATCCTCATCCATTTGTGATTCGGCCAGCTCACACACACACACATTTCTGTCTTTGATACAGTAGAACCTGTCAGTTTAGACACCTCCCTACATTGGACGGTTTCGAATAGACACTGACCATAATCGGTTCCATTAATCCTATAACACAGTGTGTCCACAATACAATACTTAAATATCTTGGACAGCTCTCTAACTTGGGCAGATTTCAATGGAACCATAGATGTCCAGCTAGGCAGGTTTTAATGTACCTGCAGCTGAAAAATATAAACTCTTAGAATGTCCAGAATGTTCGATTTGATCCGTCTTGCACTGAAAGAATACATGCTCTGAAAACATGGACTTCTTTTTTTTGTTTTTCAATGCATTTCCTACCAGTTGAATCTATCATTTTACACGAAATGGTTCAAAAATGTTCAGAAAGAGAAGTGGGGGTACATCTAGAAAAAGATTTTGATGTGGACATTAGTTAATCTGGCACGAGTGACAGTGATTTTGATGATGATTGGCGCTAAAATTCAGCTCACGACGTGGCTGTTTCATGTTAGGACATACTTCCATATCAAGACAAATGCTCGTTAGCCGAATCTATATTCGTTATCTGAGGCTGAAAAGTCACGAAAAAAAAATCGTTAGCTGAAAAATTCGTAAACCGAAGCGTTCGTTAGCCGAGGTATCGCTGTTAACTTATGTGTTCTACAAAAAAAATAGATGCGGTACTTGTTTACTCACATATTTTATCAAATTCGGATTAATTGTTTTCACAAGCCTTGGAATGAAGGCGATAGACAAAAAAACTAACTTTACTTAAGCAATGGTAGTACGTATAAATAAATCACGGAATTTATTTTCACCCAATAAATATTAAATTAACTTGACTTCAATGTTTACCATAGCAACCTTATTTGCTTTCATTTTGAAAAAATTCAACGGCGGAAAAAAAAACCTACAATAAAGTGAAACGGGAATATAATCCATGTATTTGCTAAGATGGATCTGCGTTGAATGCATTTCAACAGAAAGAATTTTTAGTTTTTTAACCATTTTCAAAAAACATTTTAAATCGTAATTCAAAAATTAGTCTGTGTTTTTTTTCAAATCTTTTATTTTGACATAAAATGTACTAAAAAAATCTCCTTCATTATTAATTTCTGCATTACGGACCACACATCCATCAGTGTCATTTTTTTTTCGGAATCACATCATGTTATGTACATTTAAAAAAAAAATGACGTGACATTTCTTTGAAATGATAAAAATGTTAATATTGAGGACATAAAAGTAAGAAAAAAATTCGAAATTAATGGAATTTAAATAAAAGGTAACAACTGTGTTTGTGTTTTCTATTTCCAAAAATATTCTGTTGTAAGTGTAAATATTCTGTCGTTTTTTCCACTACATCTCAAAGCATTAGTGAGCTGCACTTCAAAAAAAATATTGTTTGCTCTACTCGTAAAAAATTAGAGTTATAAGCACATTTCTGATACCGAGAGAAATCAAAATATATTCACAGCGGTCTTATTTATTGTGCTAAATATTTACAGACATAAACGTGATTTACATTAATTCGTGAAAACCTTTGTGTCTGTCTTAGTCTTATCACACCTTACGTGATAGATGACTCTGTATATATAAATTGCATAAATTGACCCAGGTTACTATATATTAACAATTTATCACAACGTTTTTAACGCAATATCAGGTAATATAATCCTTCGTAATTTTTTACTTACTAAATTATTATTTTTAAATCCTCTTGTACTTATTCTTTGGTACGCTTATGCTACTGGTTTTTCAATTACAGTCAACCCTCGGTTTACGAACTAAATTCGTTCTTAAGTCCGTTTGTAAACAAAATTGTTCACAAACCGAAATAATTTTTCCCGTATTGTAAAATGGATTAATTCGTTCCTGGGACCCCAAATATTTCTAGTGTTCATTTTTACAACAATCCTTTACGCTAAAGTGAATAACATAAAACAAATCATACTGACACCAAAGCTGGTTGAAAGTCTTAATGCAGGTTTTACCAACACTGAAAATACTTTCGTCGAGAGAGAAACAATTACGAGATAACGGGCTTATGTCCAATAGCAAGGAAAACCGAACCTATGTTTAGTCTAATTGATTTAATCTACTAATCTCTGAGTCAAAATCCTCGAAATTTCTGCCTGTAAAGCAATGTGGCCAAATGCCTTCAAAATCGAATTCATGATTCTGCAAGTCACTTGCTCTGTCAAGCGTTATCAATAATCAATATGAGCAATGCTCATATTGATTATTGATATGAGATTATCATTAAAATGATGTTTCCAGAAGTCAGTGATTGTTTATTCTGTGTCAGAGATTACTGAAAAACATCTCTGAAAAATTTCTTTAATGTAAACCTCCTCTAAGCTTGAAATGGCATGCTGATCCATGGGCTGGATAGGAGGAGTCATATTTCGAGAAAATAATTTTTTTAAAAAGTCGTCATTTTGCAAAATAGACTTCTCAATTTCTCTATTATTCCTTCGGATTTGATCTTGTTTTTTTACAAGACAGGTCATAAACAGAATCTATTTCTGTTGTTCGTAAACAGAATTGTACGAAAACAAAGACGTTCGCAAACCGAGGGTTAACTGCAATCCTGAAAAATTGTCGTACTCCATCCTAGTCTTATTCATTCAATTATATATTATTCTGCTTCATTCAGTTGGAGACACTACTGAAAAAGATGTTCAAGACTTCATCACCGAGTTTAGCCTCCTGAAAGAGGTGTCTCATCCCAATATCGTTCGCTTGATTGGTGCTTGCCCTCAGAAAAGTAAGTGAAGTAACACACGTCACAGAAAAATAAAGATCATTCAAAAACAATTTAAAAAGTGTTATATGGTTTTTTTTTTTTTAAGGATACGCGCACATGCTCTTAAAAATCATAAATTATTTTGGTATATTACTGCATAAAACTGGAAATAAGGTATACTCCAACATGCTGGCAAAACGAGTTCTTATACCGTGGTATTACCATACCTACAGAGGGACATAGACTTGGTTGAAGGGGTGCAGAGAAGAGCTACGCGTGTCCTTATTGGCACACAGGGCTTGAGTTATGAAGAAAGACTTCATTTTTTGAATATGTTTACATTGGATGAACGCAGGTGTCGAGGAGATATGATCGAAGTGTTCAAAATTTTCAATGGGATGGATAGGATGGACCATGAACTTTTAGTACACCGCCAATCGACTGCTTTTACAAGGGGACACCAGTATCGATTGGTGAGGGACAATGCAAGGTTATGGTGTCGCAGGGAATTTTTCTCCAATAGGGTTGTTAATAAATGGAATAGCTTACCCCCGGAGGTAGTAAATTGTAACACAATTGACACGTTTAAAAAGAAATACGATAAACATGTTGGGGTAAATCGAGAAGCTATCCATTCTTAGAATAAGACAACCATAAGTAATCTTTATGGGCATCGTATAATATTTTATCATGTGTATATATTGTTTGTAATTTGTGTTAATTGCATTTTTAATTGGGTTGCTGTATTTTTGAAACATATGACAACCATATTTTTATGGGCATCTTTTTATCAGCCACCTCGTTGGGCATTTTGCCTGTTGTGGCGTTGTATTTGTATTTGTATTTGTATTTGTATTGAATATTGAAACATGTTGGGGTGAGAACAGCAGTCTGATTAGAAAATAGCCTTTATTAATTTTAAATGTTTTTGACATTGTAACTTTTAATAATGCGCCACCATATCTGCATTTTGGAGACTCAACCATCCCGAATAAGGTATATTTTTTGTGATTTTCGTAACTGTATTTTACTTGTAGTCAATTTTGTATAATGTGTGTGTGTGTGTGAGAGAGAGAAATTACTTCAGTGGAAGATGTCTTCGACGATTTTTTGAATTAAATCTCGTAAGAACTGTGAGAAATAAAGTATTATTACTTTCCCATTCAGAAAGAACTGAATATAATTTGCATAATTTGTAAAAGTAGATAGCATCTAAGGTACCTGATGCAAATTCGTATCGATCGCAAAGATTTTGTGCCCGTGAGCCTTTTCAAGGGATTTAGGTAATTTGCGAAATAAAATGACGCTTATACGTTATATAGAGTTGAAATTTCTGGATTCCACACCACTAGAAGAGTGATACTAATCAATAAATCTGTTATAACCGTTAGATTTCTTAATAAATCGCATCCTATTCTTTCTCTTCAAATTGTATTAGGTTATCTCACTAAATGCCAAACGTAAATATCAAAACGCCTACAGTCAGTCGGTCTGAACTTTCTACCAAAGTAGGTATCTCAGCACATTTCTTCTTAATTTTTCAAACTAAAACCTGTTGATACTGTATGTAGTTTATCAAGCGTACTAAAGAATAAAGTTTACTTTTATTCTTCTTAAACGCTAATTTTCAATTAAGTCAAGAAAATTGCATTAGCAACATTATAGTCACTGACACAAAATTCGCATTTCTATATTTCATTATATTAACTTTCTCTCAGAAGGAGAAAAGGAAAAGGTTATTTAACTTTCTTTAAATCAGAATAAATATTTTAACAGATACAAAAATTTATGCATAGGTGGCCACATCGATCTCATTTGATGCGAAATGGTAATTAAAATTCCACAAAAGTGGTGAGGAAACGTCATTTTTAATTCCATACATTAGCAGAATAAATTTCCTCTATAAATGTTAACTGTAGCGACAAATATTGGAAATCTATACACGTGGAGTGTTCAGACTCTTTCGTAGGAATTTCATTGATAAGCTGTCACACAAGCTACCTCTATATACCTCTAGAAGGTATGAAATAACAGAAAATATTGCGAACTAACTGTTATCCGCCACGATGAAATATTCGGATTCACGTGGTAGGAATTCCATTCGCGCGGATCGTTAAAGGAAATCATAAAAGCTAAAATCTAAAAAAAAATGTAACATTTAATTGTTTACCTTAGCTTTTCTAAATTTCCATTGTGAAAAATCAGTTGAATTTAAAGGATACTGATAAATCTTTTTGAAACTGGAGCTTACAATTTTTTACATTATTATTACGTGTTCTATAATCATTGGTGTTCCACGAGAGCTTTTATCAGGTTTCACATTTTCAGAAACTGTAAAAATTTTCATATAATATAGAAACATTATGGCACATTTATATTGTGCATAAAATAATGCTTGAATTTGAGGAATAAGCATTTATCACAGAAAATCGTGCAACTCTGAATTCATGTAGGGGTCGGGGTATTTCTGCATCATCGTTTTATATTTTTAATTTTGGTATCCGTTTCCAAAGCTTCTCGAAAAATTCTTAGTGTATTTTCAAGTTTTTTCCACGTTCTATAGTGTTTTCTTACATCAATAGGTGGACTATTCTATATAGTTGTCGAGTACGCAAAGTACGGCTCTCTACGAACGTATCTAAGAGAATATTATCTACGCCCTCAAAGAATGGGTTGGATGCAACGCGGAGGACCCATTCCTTGTGACCCGAACTTGAAGAGAGAATTACTTTCGTTTTGCTGGCAAATATCGAAAGGAATGGCATATCTTTCAGACATGAAGGTTATTTTGTTTTCTTGTTTGATTTTTTTTTCAGTAAAGTTTATCTCGTGTGTGTGATTGCCACTTATACCATTTTCATCGCTTGAACTCATCAAGTCAACCAGGTACTGATATAACTCAAACAGTCACTAAATAAACAATGCAAACTTGAAGTCATTCGTTTCAAGAGCGATCTCAAAATATCTGAAAATATAATACAGATCTTTTAAGAAAAATTACGTAGAAAAGACATTTTTTCTAAATTACTCTAGCTGGGTAATTGCGTATAGATCATGATCACTGGCGATTCAGTTCGACTGAAAGTTCACTATAACAGTAAGAAACTGGTAACAAAATTTTAAACATTCATTACATAGTTTTCAACCCAACAAACTTACGAATATGCTGAACTACTAAGTATAATTCATCTTTATTTCGGCCAAGAAATTGTTACATGATTGTTTTCATATAAAGCTTTTGGATTAAAATTCATGACTAATAATGATTTTTGAATTTCGTGAACGAATAATTGATGTATGATTGTTATATGACTTCTTCGAAAATATTTAGCAAAACCTTATAGTCTGCTCGTAAATTGATTTCTTTACGTAATAGAAAATGAATGGCGGTTTCCCATTTGTGATAATTCAGTCGAACTTGCTTAATTCGAAGCTCAATGGGAACAGACAAAAAATTCGAATTACCCAATTGATCTATACGGGATTCATAAAATGACTTCAAGTTGCAACTTAATCATGTTGCATAGAATTAATATTCACATAGAATTAGGGTGCATAGCAAACAGGAGTATGGCATTTTACTGGTAAACCGTTGATCCTAGAGGTCATGGGCGGAGATACGGGGGGGCTGCATGGGGCCATTGCTCCCCAGCGTCAAAGGTGGGTTCTACTGATTTAATGTATATATGTATATATGATTTGGCATCACCAAATTGGGTCCCCCCCCCCCCAGACTTCCAAGATTCACGGAAACAGTTAGTGGCCATCAGTTACGAAACTGTTTCCCAAATTTTGCTAATCATTTGTATGGTATTAGGTCAATCTATTTCCATTATAATTTGTTAGAAGAAACTGATCTGAAGAGCCCTGTTTACAGAGGTTGAACGGCACAATCCATATCGGGTATACACAATTTCGGTGCATTCCGACTGAAGAATGTTAAAATGGGCATTAAATTGTCAGAAAAAAAACTAAAAAATTACGAATTAGCATTTTTTTTCCTACACGGACAGTCGCTTCTGTAATTGCACACTAATAATTTTAGCGGGGCTCGGTAGCCCAGGTCGATAAGATACTCGCCTGAAGTACCAAAGGATGTTTAGAAGTGTCGCGAGTTCGATACCCGGTTCGTCTTTGTCAGAGAACTTTCTTGACACAGGGGTACAACAGAGACGGCGACATGACCACAGAAAAAATTGCTACCGCAGGGAGTCCCCATCGAGGGGTTAGCGCACCAACCTCTCGATGGGTATAAAAACAAGACTGCCGTTCGGAATCGGCAATATATTGTAGGTCCTGGTCTAATTAGCCCTCGTGTGTAGAAAATGACCGTGGTGCGACAAAAATGATCAATGGCAATTTTAGTGTATTAATTCAGCACGGGTAATCTTTTTTACGAATTCATGTCATGTGGTTTTGCCCGTTTTTGATCATCAAAACCGGTAATTTTTTCGAACCGAGTTGCTAAACAATAAATCCAACGTAAAAAAGCAAATTAAATTTTCACATTCAAATGGTGCCGTTTTCAGAGAAAGGTGTTCATTTTTTATTATTAGAGCCCGGACTATATGCAAATGCATAAATGCATATGGAAGTGTATATTTTAGCACTTTTATAGACAGTGCATATAAAATGCATAAAATCACAAAACTTTTTAAGTGCATATTTTTAGCATTTTTTTCTATTAATCGCATTTTGCTATTTTGTGTTTTCAAGATTATTTTTAACTTTTTATTCAAATTTCATCAAATTTCTTCAATTATTTCAAGAAAATATTTCGCGATTGAGTATTGTTTACTATAGGTCATATTTTTCAGCATTTTTAAATGCATATTTTTCACTTCTAAATGCGTGTGTTCTTCATTTTTTGCGCATATTTTTCATTCTGCTGCATGTTTTTCTTTTCTTTTAGGTTAGACTTTTTTCATGTTTTTCAGTGTTTTTGAAAAAATATCGATTTTTTTTTTCATTTTTAGTGAAACTTCAGCATTTTTAAACGCATATTTTTTTGATTTCACGTATATTTTTCTGTGCACTTATGCATGCCCTTTAGAACATATTGGAGAATATTTAAGGCAATTATTTTTATTTGAGTGTTTTTAGTGCATATTTGAGTGTTTTTAGTGCATATTTGAGTGTTTTTAGTGCATATTTGAGTGTTTTAGTGAATATTTTGCCACTTTTCTAAGTGCATATAGTAAGGGTTCTACTTATTACAACTGTCATAAAACCCGGTTTTATCTTCATGACTGGATCGGCAATTTCTTACACATTGCTCAGCGAACTGAATGTTAGCATTTCTGTTTGAATCAGAAGTTGAGGTAGACAAAACGGCACCCATTGTACACCTAAATTCAGAAGAAAAAAAAAATTTAATTGTTATTTTTAAAGATTTAACGCATTGGTCAGCAACTATTATCCTTGGATAATGAAGATTGAACAAATTCGTCAAGAGAAGGAACGTCGGACTGCTTGTGGATTTCTCCAACTGTCCGCATTTGCTCATACTAAAATAATGATTTTTTTTTTCTATTTAAACCTCGAAGTATCCGAAATTATCGAAAAAATTTTGAATTTAACAAGAGAGATTTGAACATTGAAATGGATAGAAAACTCAGAGGGAGTTCGTAAAAGTTCGAATTATCCACAATTCGAATCAACGAAGTTCCATTCGTTATATTTCTTAAATCCTGTATGTCAAAGTCTTAACCTGAATAAGTCTGAACACACTAGACTGGTTGTAACCGTTCGTGCCAGGCAGGCACAAAAATACATGCATTGATTGCATTGTTTCTTTAGTTAATGTATACGTAGATTTTTACATACAAGTTTCAAATTCAATCATTACGCATTAGGATAGTTGAAATCATTATAAATATTTCTTCTTTTGCTTGGATTGAAAAAAAAAGGTGACATTTACATTGAAAAAGCGTAACCAAAATCGGAATAAAAAATTAAAGGATCTGGAATAGTCTGGCAAAACAAATGTGTTCCCTGTTTTTCGGTTCAAGGTTTTATTGCGACATTTAGCAGTTGGCCGATACAAAGCTTAGGTAGCTTAATCAAGCGTTCATGACATGCTACTAGCTGGCAACTATTTATTATCCTTAACTACCTTCGCAAATATTTCGGATACTTGTGACTCTCGGAGTCGACTATTAATCTTTTCTTTTGCATCGGGGTTTTCTATCTCTAAGAACTACGATAAACCCTTTGATCCGGCAGATACATAAAATCCTCTGCCGGATGATTTCCAGCAAACAAACCTTTTCGCCTCTTTTGTGTGCCTTATTTCATGTCTTTCTTTCTTTTCTCTACTCCAGAATATATAACTCATTTCCTTGTCTTGCAAAAATAAAATATACTGGGTGATTCCATAATTCCCCGTTCTGCATTTTAGTGGCGAACCGTTTTGATAGTAGAGCAGCATACTTCAAATTAGGAAAAGTATCAAAATAACGTGTAGAACTCAGATACGTCATTCATTTTGCAAACGGTTTTATAATTATTAAAATATAAAAATTGACTTTTTACACGGACACCCTGTCCTCAGAAACCATAAATTGTGAGTTAAGTATAATGATTGATTATTTGTAACGTTGTAGGCCTGTTGCTGTCTGTGGCGAGACTCTTTAACGGCGAGATCGGCTCGCATTCGCGCCTTGAAGTTGGAAACCACAGAAAACCAACCCCACCGGCACCACAGTGGTGGTCGTCTGAGTTGGTTTTCTGTGGTTTCCAATTTCAGGGCGCGAATGCGAGCCGATCTCCCCGTTAAAGAGTCTCGCCACAGACAGCAACAGGCCTGCAACGTTACAAATATTCAATCATTACACTTCACTCACAATTTGAAGTATAGATGGCAGCACTGAAATATCAAACACAACACCAGCTACACACTCAGATTGTTAGCACTCACTTTGTCCCAGACTCTGCCACGAAGCTGGGCTGGAAGAGATCTCGGCAACGGGATAAGTCCGGTGGCAGAGCTCCTGGCGTTCGTTCATTCATTGTCCTCAAAAACCCAATCAGAAAGTGTCTCTCTTGAGGCCAAAAAAACTTTTTTAACGTTTCTAAGTGGAATATTCGCTGCGATATTCGAATTCAAAAGTCGAAGAAAAGTTGGGAAAGAACAGTGTAAACTTATGGACAATGCTTCTTTCCCAACTTGTCTCAGATTTCAGAATTTATATAATTCAGTGAATACTGTACTTAGAAAGGTGGAATTTTTCTGCTGGCCCCAGGAGAGAAAAGGCAACTACTTTCTATTTAGGTTTTTAAGGACAGAGCGTCCATATAAAAAGTCAATTTTTATAGTTTAATAACTATACAACCCTTTACAACATGAATGCCGTATGTGAGTCGCACACGTTATTTGGACACTTTTCTATTTGGAAGTAGTATGCCTCTAGGATCAACGGGTCGCCAGTAAAATGCGGCAAGGGGAATTAAGTAATCTTTTGTAGAATGTTTAAGTGAAATAATGAAAAAACTCAAAAATGGACGTTTCAATGCGATTTCATGCATATGAATGAAAACAACACATAAAAATATTCTTCTAGCATTCATTCGGAACCAAATTGCATTATTATATTTTGATAACATTTCCACGTGCGTCATTGGAATTTTTTTTGTCAAAATACAGGAAGATTATAAATGCGCGAACGTCACCAAGGGCCATTTATGCATTGGGAAATATAAAACCTTTTCCATGACCACTTCTACAACCGATAGGGATCTTGCAATGATTGTGAAATTGATTTTCCTTCATGGGGGATGAGATCATAATCACATCATGCGTGCCTATATGATCAACGGTTCATCAGTAAAATGCCGCAAGGGGAATTATGTGGAATCACCCTCTGTATAAATGTATACCTAATGCATTTTCTCGATATGCTCTGCTAAAGTATTCTTTTTTCTCCGCTTTATCTAGAATCAATTTTTATCGAATTTAATTGTGAATTATTTAATTATCGAATGTATGTGAAAAATATGCAATATGGGATCTGGAAATTTCGCCCCCGGCATTTCGCCTCCTAAATTTCGTCCCGGACTTTTCGCCTCCTAAATTTCGTCCCGGACTTTTCGCCTCCGTCACATTTACCCCCGAAGATTTCGCCCCTGATATTTTGCCACGGTACATTTGGCCCCTGGGACGTTTCGCCGCCGAAATTTTCGCAGCTGATCTTTCACCTGCCCTGAACACTGAGTGACTGACTTGTGTGAGTGACAATATAAGTGGATGAGTAACCATGTGGGTGACCAAGTGAGTGTGAAATCGGCTTTAGGAGTGAGTTAGTGAGTACGAATGACTAAGTGAGTGATGGAATGACTGACCACGTGTGCGACAGTATCTATGAGTGTGGAATTGTCTCTATGAGTGAGTGACCGTATGTGCGTCCAAGTGAGTGATTGAGTGATTGACCATATATGAGTAACCGAGTAGTTGACTGTACGAGTGACCGAGTGATCGACCATATAAATGATTGTATGAATGACCAGGTGAGTGGCGGTATGAGTATCCAAGCGAGTGATTGAGTGATTGGCCGTATGAGTGTTCAAGGGAGTTACTGAGTGATTGACCGTGTGAGTGACCGACTGAATGCTTGTATGAGTTTCCAAGGGAGTGACTGATTGATTGAGCATATGAGTGACCAAAAGAGTGACCAAGTGATTGATCGTATGAGTGACCAAATGATTGACTACATGCGTGGCTGAGTGATTCACTGTATGAGTGACCAAGTCAGTGACCAAGTGATTGCTTGTACGAGTTCCAAAGTAAGGGACTGAGTGATTGACCGTATCAGTGGCCAAGTGATTAACCACAAGAGTGACCGAGTGATTCACTGTATGAGTGACCAAGTGAGTAACACAGTGATTGAACGTGTAAGTGTCCAAATGAGTGACCGAGTGATTGATCATATGAATGATTGTATGAGTGACCAGGTGAGTGACGGTATGAGTGTCCAAGGGAGTTATTGAGTGATTGACCATATGGGGGACCGAATGAGTGACTGTGTAGTTCACTGTATGAGTCATATAGTGAGTGACTGTGTAGTTCACTGTATGAGTCATATAGTGAGTGACCATATGAGTGACCGTAATAATAACCAAGTGAGTGACCGTAAGAATGACCAAGTGACCATATGAGTGATCAAGTGAGTTGAGTGACCGTATGAGAAACCGAATAAGTGATCAATCGAGTGACCGTATGATTGACCAAGTGAGTGACCGAATGATTGACCGGATAAGTGTCTGCAAAGATGATCCCCCCCCCCTCTTCATCACCCCCGTTATGGGTGGTTATGTAGTACTTTAATGGGCCCTAAAAGTTTGGAATTTGCTGTGAAGCATAAAATAATTGTTTGCAAATTTACGTTGCAGCGAAATTTTTCAACATAAGCTGGAGTATAACAGTCCTGAAGGAAAACATTAAAATCCCCCAACTACCTCCCCCCGTCACGCTAAATACGTACGCCAATGCATTTGTGACAGCAATAGACATTATAATATGCTTTGTGCAAATTTTCGCCGCATACTCACTTTTACACAAGGGGCGAAATGTCGGGTTTGGAATGAGATATCCAGTCCAACTCACGACGTAGTCGCTTACTTGGTCAATCATACGGTCATTCACTTGATCACTCATGCGGTCACTCACTTGATCACTCATGCGGTCACTCGATGATTCATACGATTACTTACTTTGTCACTCATACGGTCACTCGATGATTCATATGATTACTTACTTTGTCACTCATACGGTCACTCACTTGATCACTCATACGGTCACTCACTTGATCACTCATACGGTCACTCACTTGATCACTCATATGGTCACTCACTTGATCACTCATACGGTCACTCACTTGATCACTCATGCGGTCACTCGATGATTCGTACGATTACTTACTTTGTCAATCACTTTGTTACTCCTGCGGTCATTTCTACGGTCACTCATACGGTCAGAGCAGGTGAAATGCCGTAGCCGGTCAATTTGTCGCACTCAACTTGTCGCGCTCAACTCGTTGCGCCTCAATTTGTCGCGGTACAAATTCGTCGCATTGCCAATTCGTCGCGGTACAAGTTTGTCGCAGTGCCAATTCGTCGCGATACAAATTTGTCGCAGTGTCAATTCGTCGCGGTACAAGTTTGTCGCAGCTCCAATTCGTCGCGATACAAATTTGTCTCAGTGTCAATTCGTCGCGGTACAAATTTGTCGCAGCTCCAATTCGTCGCGATACAAATTCGTCGTGTGTGTTTAAAAGTTTTTCCCCCCATAATTCATGTTCCGAAATTATAAAAACTTTTAATGCAATTCAAAATGAATTAGACTATTATTAATTTTCTTTATTTGAGTTTTTTGTTGTATCTTAAAGAGAGATACAGGTTATACGGATGACAAAAAATAATGTTGTACTTTTTAAAATTAAATTGTTTGAATTCAATTTAAATTGCAATAAATTGAAATCTTCTACGTATCTTTAAAACAAAAGAAAAAAATTATGGTAGTTCAAAATACCATCACGTATTATTCTATAAATCATCAAAGGGTTTTTACTGCGATATTCACGTATATATAAGTGTAAATAAAATGATACTCTCAAAGCACTGAAAATAAATAAAGGTTTAGATATTGTGGAGTGTTTATATGTACGATAAGAATTGTTTTAAAATTAAAATTATCCTAATAAATGTAGGCTATAATCAGAGGCGGATTCATAGTTTTCCCACCTGTGGGCTATTCAACTCTTGCCTTCCTTCTTCCTTTCTAATTCATGTTCTTGATCACCAATTACTTAATTTTGGTCACGCCCTTTCACTTGAACTTGTCATCTTGGGATAAAGCCCGCATACCCCCTCCCCAATTAGGAAATATACCTCTGAATATAATAATCTTACATTGTCTGTTAATGTTAATTCACTTGTATTGTAAGAAGAAATTTTTACTAATCGTTGACTGGAGCCGTAGACCAAGCACACCAGCCTTGTATCAAAAGCTTAGACGCTAATGAAAACTATGTGAAAATATTCAAACAAGCCAGCCAAAGATATGCGACTGATTATAAACATAAGATTAATGGTTATATTGTATCTATGCGACTGACCCATAGTCATCTTTCTTATTGGTGATTATATTGCCTTTGTCGGTGCTCATCCTGTGGTCATTATGAAAACTTCATCGAATCGTCATTCATAAGCACTGTACATTTCCATCCTTGATC
This sequence comes from Pholcus phalangioides, assembly GCF_987345545.1. NCBI lineage: Eukaryota > Metazoa > Arthropoda > Arachnida > Araneae > Pholcidae > Pholcus > Pholcus phalangioides. The sequence goes on along the minus strand of NW_028301600.1, from coordinate 60,672,938 downwards.
TGCGCCCAACTCCCTACGCTGTGAGAAATCCCAACAAAAGTGGGAAGTGCGGCTTATACGGTGAAAATTAAATATTAATTTAATTGAATTATTAATTAATTAAATATTTCAGGTTCTTATGGAGATACTGTAATGGGGTAGATAGAAATTTACCGTTAAAGATAGGCTCACTGTAATTTGGGGAATATCATACAAACCGAAATTTTTCCACATGATATTGAAATTTTATCACAGCAAAAATCAATTATTTAACATTTCAAATTTTTATAACCGAATTTTCAAATATAATTAAACTTTTATATGCAGTTAAATTTTTAAATGTAATTGATATTGTAATTTTAATTTCGAGTGTCATGTACATGAAGAATAATGATCTAATTAAAAGTCTGATTTCATTCTTTTTATTCGAGAGTTGTTACTTTAGAGTTGAAAAAAAATCAAAAATCGATTGACATTTGCAGTGGTGTCAGAGACAGACATGCTGTTGGTGCCCAGGGTACTTTATGGAATAGGTATGAGCACCCAGAGAAATGATTCAGAAATCAAAATTTCCTACTTCAAGATCAAGACAAGAACCCACAAGTTCCAAACACTTCCGGCATGCTTGGCCAGTCAAAGGTGCCGACATGAAGGAAACATTGAGGAGCTGGGGGGGGGCTGAAAATCGCCATTCATTCCGTTTATAAGGGACTCAAACCCGTACTCAGGGACTCAAATCCCGAAAAAAAGTGGGAAATGCGGCTTATACGGTGGAAATTAAAATTTAAAAATTTATTTGATCTCAATTTTTTATTTGGGTGAGCTGTTCAACATCCCTCACTGCGAGAAATGGAAATCCCGACAGAGATGCGACTTATATGGTAAAAATTAAATTTTAAAAATTTAATGACTTCAATGAATACTTTCCTTCATTTGTTAAAAATTAAAACAGATGGGCAGGGGGAACATTTCCAATAAATGAGAAAAAAAATTAGTTCCATTTTTTACGCCTAAAGCACCTACCCTATTTATAAGATCACAACAAACATATGAATTTTAAACCAACTCAAATTTGTCGCGATGAAATGAGCTTGCGACAAATTTGTACTGCGATGAAATGAGCCTGCGACAAATTTGTACCGCGACGAAATGAGCCTGCGACAAATTTGTACCGCGACGAAATGAGCCTGCGACAAATTTGTACCGCGACGAGTTTGTAGCACGACGAATTGACGCTGCGACAAATTGACTGCGACGAATTGTCCCGCGACAAGTTGAGCTCGACGAATTGACCTAGACCCGTGAAATGCCAATCGGCAAATGTCTACCGATACAAAGTAACTTACTCGATCATTCATGCGGTCACTCATACAATAATTCATGTGTTCACTATACGGTCACTCATACCATTGCTCATGTGGTCAGGGTAGGTGAAATGTCAGGAAGTATATGTTCAACTCACTTGATCACTCACAGGGTCACTCACTTGGTCAGGGTAGGCAGTGTCACAAGTAGATGTCCAACTTACTTTATCACTCATACGGTCACTTACGTGGTCATTCTTACCATCAATCATCCGTTCACACATACGGTCATTCATACCATCAATCATCCGTTCACACATACGGTCATTCATACCATCGCTCATACCGTCATACCATCGGGGGCTAAATGTTCAATTTACTTGATCATTCATACGGTCACTCACACCATCACTCACATGTTTACTCGTACGGTCATTCATACGGTCAGGGCAGGTTAATTGTCACGGATAAATGTCCAGCTCACTTGGTTACTCATATGGTCACTCGCTTGGTCACTTGTACCATCATTCATATGTTCTCTCATACGGTTAGGACAAGCGAAATGCCATGGTGTAAATGTCCAATTCACTTGATCACTGATAGGGTCGCTCAATTGGTCACTCATGTTCAGGGCAGGCGAAATTCCCGGAGGCCAAATGTAACGGAGACGATACGTGCTAGGAGCAAGATGTCGGTGACAAAGATTCCATGAACCTATGTAAATTTCAAATCTTTTCAATTTAAACTAAACTTCTCATGATATATATTGAATACTTGATTTCCTGTATACAATAAAGAATATTTCCATGCATATACAGAATATAAGCTTTTTACGTTTACGTGACCGAGACTAAATTTTCGGCTTTACTCGTTTTCTGTGTTGAATGAATTCAGTATTCATTGTTATATGGCAACGAAGTTATTTCATAAAGCTGAAACCAATCTGTGCCAACACCAAACGTAAAGGGTTTTTTTCTCGAAAGACAACAAAGTCTTTGAGATTCGAGATGATTGTGTGTGGTAGCTTGGACTATTTTGTAAAGTCTATATCTACATAGAATATTTGAATACCATTATGAAAGAAGATGACTGTTCCCGAAATGCTTTTTTGGGTAGGGTAAAGATAAATTACTCATCGAGCGCAATTCAAATGACGGGAAACATGATCAGACGATGGATGGCTACAACCATTTATTTTTAGCAAAGACAAATGAGAATTTCAGTCGGAATTTTTTACACATAAAACCGTCGGTTTTCTTTTTTGCAACCTTTTCATGTCCGTGTGGATTTCATAGACTTGAAATGCAAAAAAACTAACGAGATATATAGTATCGTACTTTTTATACATAAGACAAGTATTAAATCTGGAGAAAAAGCTAGAATTCAATTTTTTTTTTCGCTATAAATAGTCTTTTGAGAAACGGGGTGAATATTGTTATCTAATTCTTATTCGCAAATTTAATTTAAATTCTCACCATATAGGCGTTCGGCGCCCATATTTTTACCAAATGAAATGTATCAAGATACGATATCTCAAAATTTAATTTTTTTTACTAATTAATTTTTCTTTCTGAATACGGTCTTTTTTTCCCCAGGTAGTGCATCGAGATCTGGCTGCCAGAAATATCCTCCTGACTGACAGAAAAATTGCAAAGATATCAGATTTCGGATTATCGAGAGATGTTTACGAAGCTAATACTTATTTTAAGCGAAGCAAAGTATGTAAATGTTCTCTTTGTCGATAAAAATTCCCATATTATCATCAATGAAAAAAAATCGTGACAAAATACAGCTCTTTTAGAAAAAGATTTCTATTATCCGTATTTTTGGCAGAGGACAAAAGTCATTCTTACATAACATATTTTATTTTGATTTTGACATTTATGTGTGGGTGTGTGTGAGTACACATATTCAACATTTTTTTTCGATTTCAGAAGATGAATAACGTGCCATACATGTTTACGAATAATATTCGTTAATTCTTACGTAGACCTTATATGGGTAGGGGGTGATTCCGTGACTCCCCTTGCCGCTTTTTACTGGTAAACCGTTAATCTTAGAGACATACTTTCAACTAAAAAATGTATTCAAATAACGCGTAGACTTCAGATATGTCATTAATGTTGCAATTTGTTGTATAGTTATTACAAAAATGTCTACTTTTTTGTACGGACACCGTCCAATAAAACCCAATTAGAAAGTTGTTGCCCTGTCTTTTCTAAGGCCAACAGAAGAAATTTCATAATTAATTGCAATACCTGCTGAGATATTTAAATTGAAAAATAGGAGAAACATTAAGAAAGAACGGCAAAAAACTAACGACCAACGTTTCTTTCTCTTATTTATGTTGTTCTTTAACAACTCTCTCCTCCGATTTTTGAATTCAAATGCCTCAACGAATATTACACTAGGAAACAGAATTATTTTTTTTTTTTTTGGCCTCAGAAAAGACAGGGCAACAACTTTCTAATTGGTTTCTTTTAGGACAGGGTGTCCGTATAAAAAGTTAACAATTTTATTTTAATAACTATACAACCCCTTGCAACATGAATGACGTATCTGAAATTTACACGTTATTTAGATACATTTTCTGAATGGAAGTATGCCTCTAAGATCAACGGTTCGCCATTAGAAGGCGGCAAGAGAAATTATGAAATCATCCTGTATAGTAAACCAGAGGACAAAAGTAATATAAAAATAAAGTCAGTGAAAACGTTAAACTTTTTAATTCAATGATGAGCTATCGATCTGATTTTACTACGAACTTGACCACGTAACACTAACGTCCCACCTTTCGATGTCCGAAAACATCGTATCTTATCAAGTTTAACGTCAAAAAGAGAAATCTGCAATGCTAGCTGATCCGAATGCCCGTCAATTTAAACTCGTGGAATTAATTCTCTTACAAGAAATGCAAAAACGGTGAGCACTCAAATTCTCTATGGAATATAGAATAGTCTTTCCCCTCTCTGTCTGTTTCAGTTTAGTTTCTTGAATTTTTTAGTAATTTTATATCCGGCTATTTCAATTGATATTGTGGGGAATCACTTTCCAAAGAAATTGGCTGTCTTAACACGTAAGATGCCAATTTTAATTCAAGTTTCTATTGAACTTGTCTGTATGTATACTCAATAAATATAGCATTCACTCTCTTTTTTGTCGTGAATACATCTTTTAAATCTGCTGGCAATACTGGATGCACCCTCAAAGAGTTGCGACTAAATCTTTCAATTCCTCATATCTTAGGAGATACGCAAAATCTATGAGTGCAGATGCATCTCGCTGAAACAAATGCAATGGTTCTCTTTTAGTGTTAATAACCTCTTCCGGTCTTGGCACCAGGGTAGCTGCCCGTTTTCGAAACGAAATTATTTTGCCCTGTATTTCAGAATGTGCAAACTGCAGTTAGACGTGAAGAGTGGTGCCAGATAGATTTTGTTGAGACAAATTCAACGTTATTTTACTATTTTGATAGGTCTACTGGTCTGAGTACCAGTCACGCGGTATACATTCGTAAAGGAATCATTTCACATCATATCTCTGGAAGTGTGTAAAAAAATGGAGAATGATCTCGTTGAGACAAATCCTACAGCGCTTTACTTATAATAAAGTCCCCAGTGTTAGTTATAACACCGAACAGGTGAACCAGACAGACTGGTGGAAACATGGGACTGCGGCGCCACATCTCTGTACGTCTAACTTTATACGCCACACGATTTTACTGCACTGTAATGATACGTTTTGAAAGGAGTATTCACATTTGAACTTGCGGTCGAGTCTATGACGCAGCCTCCACCCATTTTTTTAGTACTTCGCATACAAAAGAGAAGACTATTTGTTTTATTCGTCTATGAACTATTAAAAGAGATTGAAGATCTTTATTCTAAGATTAGAAACTATACCAAATAGGATATAGTTCACATTTGAGGAATGTACGCCATCAACGTATGTTTTCAAGTACATCGGCACTTGTGTTGTGGTTCTATTTAGAGATCCAGTTACGAAATGACATAATACCACGTAAGTATAAGGGCCGACTAAAGTTGGCAAAATCTTTTCGTCGCTAACGGAGAGAATGCGACGGATGGTGCAGCAGCTCATGCAATATTCATGATTGTCTTTCATTGCTTTCAGGGAGAAAAATGAGTCGCCGCATCTTCCCATTGCAAATATTCTATTTTTGTAGATGCTATAATTCTGTCATGAGCAAAAGGGAAACAATCACTTGTGTCCTTGATGCGAATAGCTTGAATTCCTTATCGCATCAATTTTCAGTTAGAAATCTTATCTGGATTTTTTATTTTCTTTCCATTACTTAATGCTACAAAGCCAAAGATTTAGGAGCTATAATACCGTGAACCAGAAAAAGTTCTACCACTACTTCATTTTGGTGCTAATTCATTCAATTATTCCATACATTTAGATAAGATTTAGTATTAAGATAATTTAGGGAAGATTTGTATTGCTCCCTAGAAAATTGCTAAACTTCTAGTGTATTTCAATGAATTTTTTTCCTCAACAGTGGTATCGTTCGTAAAAATTATAATCATTAAATGCCGAATCCAATGAAAATTGAAACATGATACTAATTCCTTTTAATAATAACTTTTGATAACTTTTTTAATAACTTTTTTTCCTAATTCCTTAGAGTCGAGTTCCCGTAAAATGGATGGCTATAGAATCATTGGAAGACTCCGTATACACAAGCAAGAGTGATGTGTAAATATATATTATAAATTTGTTTTCACCTATATCTTTTTTTTCAATTATAAATTTTACTGGTTTTTTGAAATGTGAAAAATAGTGTGGCTTTCGTGACCTTGTAAATTTTTCACTCAAGAATCCCATTTCCTTTATGTTTCTTTCATTGCCGTTTTTCCAAAATGTCATACCAACCACAAATCTATACATCATAATGTAATGGTCACGATATTTCTGAAATTACTACCAAAAAGAAAAAAACCTTTTGGAGAAACTAGAAAAAAAAAAAAGTAAATGCGTGTTCAATAGATAATTATTATGTATTGCACGACTGGATTTTGAATGCTGGAACATAGCACGTGCTGCTCTAAAAATAGATTATATGCGTGTATAGGTGCGTTTGATCTATTCTTTTACGCTCCATCTACAGCATTCTATATCTGATGTAGAAAGCAATATTGGTCTAAAATTTATTAATCATCAACACGTAACAGAGAGATTACTTGACTTGCTGATTGATATCGTTCCATCAAATTTTCTTTCGGTAAAGTGAAATTGTCTTGATATGTATGATTCTTTTTTGTCTCGGTATAGTAAATTTAATTTCTCAAAAAACCGAATAGTTACAAATAGTTTCTACTTTTTTTTCCTCTGATAAGTTAAGAAAATGTGTAAAGTGATTAAAAAAAAAATTCGGATATAACTTCTCTAACTCTCCCAAGTATTGAGGAAATAGATATTTTTTCTGGATGTTATGCTGAGATGAACTCGGAAAGAATTGTCTCCCCCGGGACTTTTCTTTCCAAGTTCACTTCAGTATAATATTCAGAAAATATCTGTTGCCTTGGTATCTTGGGCTGAGAAAAAGTCATCTACCTCTCTCCACAAATATTTTTTTCTTTTCTCATCTCCCGAAGTTTAAGGGTCAGACAAAAGTGCTAAAGAAGGCCATCACGACCATCATTATTTTTCAGCTATACAGGATAAAAACTTGAGTCCGTTTCAGTTGAACCGTTCGTGAACCGTTGGTTATAAAATCATGCTTGCAATAAGAAAAACTGTCAACTTATGCGAACATTATGAATGTGTCAATTTTTTTACTAAAGGCAGTGTATGTAACAAAATACAGAACTGAATTTTTCTTACACGTTCTCCCTTGTCCTTCAACTTCCAAAGTTGAAAAGATTGAATAGTTGATGTAGATAGTTATTGCCCTGTCTCTATGTCTCTATCCGGACCCCAACAAAAAAAAAAATCCATGATTCCAACTGTAATATTAGTATAGATATTGCTGATATTAAATGTTAAGGAGACTCGAAATTCAGAATGGTTTTAATAGACTGCAAATGCAAAAGAATGCTTCGAATTGAGGAAACAGATATTTTTCGGATATTATGCTGAGGTGAACTCGGAAGGAAAATTCATTTGGTCTCCGCTGGGACACGAGCCCAGGTGTAGATGGTAGCATGGTTGTCCGGCATGCGAGAGGGCCTGGGTTCATGTCCCGGCGGAGACCAGATGACTATTCTTTCCGAGTTCATCTTAGCATAATATCCAGAAAATATCTGTTTCCTTCATATATTTGGCTGAGAAAAAACCGTCTATATCTCAATGTATCGAATTCTTTCCCGAGTTTGTCCTTTAATATATAATGTTCTTTTCTCATTTTCAGCGATTTTTGAACTCAAATATCTAGACTAATATTACATTTAGAAACGTGAATTTTTTTTCTTTTCTTTTTTTTTGTTAGGCTCAAGAATACGGGCAAAAACTTTCTGATTAAACGTTAAAAGATAGTGACCGTATAAAAAATTAAGTTTTGTATCTCAAAGCCCGTAGTCAAAGAAATGGCGTATCTACAATGAGTACGTTATTCGGATAATTTTTATAATTGAATGTATGTTTTTATAACCAACAGTTGAGAAAAAAAAGCCTGCGTAAGGACTTTCTGAGCGCACTGTGTACGAACACGCGTTAATGTTTATATTTAATTCTAAAGAAGTGACTGTTATTCATATATATATAAAATAATAAGAAGTTGTGAGTCTTGAAAGAAATTGTAAATCGTCATATTAATGATGAATTATAGTCTACAAAATTCTTGGTTTTGTTTTCAAGTTAAGGAGAGATATAGTTTTCTCTTATCTAGATCAGTTTTTCCAGAATAACGTAACGTGAATCTTTTCAAACAACAGATAAAGAAATTCCATGAAGTATTTCAAGCAAATTTTATGCAGTCAACATCGTCATTTCAAAATCTAGAGCAACTTTGAACAAAGAAAAGTTAAATCATCTTCCTCTTTTTTATATTTGATTTCATTTTTAAATTCTCATTGCGTCGTTTCAATTAGATCATGGACGTGCATTATCGACACTTCTAAACGAGAATTATTCGGAAAAGTCTACCTCAAGATAAAAGCTTATCATGGGGGAAAATTGAAGAACAGGCCTCACATAATTCCTCGTAATCCGGAATTAATCCGTCAGATGATTGCAGAGCAGATAACACCTCTGCAAACATAGCTGCAAGGGTATGAGTAATAGGATTATTCAGTTATTGGACCACCTTCGCCGATTGGGGCTTTTCCGCGAACGATTTTAACAGATAATGAAGAAAAGTGGTTCCAGACTATTGCAGAGAAAAAATGCGTTTGCAACCAGTTCATGCAAACAATAGCATTCGAACAAACAAAAAACATATGCTGCAATGAATCATTTGATAAATGCTACCCCAGGTATATACATGTAAGTTTACACTACTGCATATTTTGTAACCACTTAGCATATACATCACGAAAATATATATTATTCCCAAGCTATTCAAAAAAGGGCAAAAAAGATATATATCCATTAAAAAATATTTTTTTCATGAAATGGTTTTCGAGGTAAAAAGGATTTCTGATTATTATCATGCCACGTATACGTAGAAAAACTCATTCGATGATCAAAATGTTTTTAACTCTGCCTCCAACGACTACATCGAACAACAAATCTCAATACTCCCCATGGATCATCCATCTAGTCCAATGTATCACGCGCGTTTATCATCTCACTCTTTAGAATAATTGAAGAAACACACAATAGCAGTCGTATTTGAGAATTTAAATACATTAAGATTAGTCATAGCAAAGTCGATAATCGTCTCATCATAAGAATTAAGTGTAATTTCATGCACTTGAACGACTTTTAATGTGTGGTTCTTGCTTACAAAAAATAGCCCTCTTCTCTTAATACGCACATCTAGATATCTGTCTTTCGATAATGTCCATCTCTTCAACTGATAACAAATATAACTTAAATATTTCTGAGAGAAGTCCATCTAAGCATATCTCCGTAGACGGATCCGTTAGACAGCTGAATACGATGATTTTGGTCTGAAATATTTTTAAACATTGAAGTATTCTGGTGATCTCCGTAAGATGTTTAATATATCTGAGTTCAGAGAAATAAGACGTAAGAGAGCATTATTTCATTAATGTGGATTTATTATCAATCATCCGTCCACGATCAAAACGTCACGTCTGCGGAAAAGAATTTAAGGAAACAATCGTAAATCTTAGCTTTTCTCTTTCCCAGATTTCTTTCTTTACTTTCGCATTCTTCAATGCCATTGGCAAGATATAGAGCTCTTATTTGACTTTTTCCGAGGAAATGTATTAAAACATGATTTGAATTCTTTGTTGTTAAATAGCACATACACGTATAAAACAGATGATGTAATATATCTTTACGATGGCAAACTTTTATTATGTTTTATTTTTAATCATATGCCTTAACATGAATAAAAATGAAATCGTGAATGTAAATGTCACACTAAACGAACCGAATGAGCTCAAAGATATTTCATTTGTGTCAAGGCATGGAATGCGTAAATTTAAATATTTTTATGTTTCCAGAATAATTGCTTACTATAAATTTAAGAATGTACAGAATGGCCACTGTCATCTCAAAAAATGCTCTCTCACTCGCCAGTCTGCATCATACATCAATCTTTACTGAAACAAATCAAATCGAAAAAATCAAATCGAAACAAAGCAAATCTTTATCTATTCAGAACCTGAAATAATGATTTTGTGTATCGTCTTATTTGGATGGCCCAACCTAATCAGAAATCGATTTCACAGTTAGGTGCCGGAGCTCGCGAGTAATACTAACGTTTGTGTCTATCCATGCAGTTGACGGACACCTAATCATTTATCATCCTCAATGTCTATTCGGTAAACTAATGTTAGTGGTTAAACGCTTAACTAGATAATTGCTATTAGGCACTCTCAGAAACTATATTTGCCTGTTGCATTTCCATACCATTTTTGTGGGATTACCAATTCACTCTCCAACGTTTAACGATGCCCTAGTGTGAATTCATTTGTTTATTTTGTCGAAAAATTTATTCTATACAATCTGATGGATTAACAAGACCTGAAACTACAAATTAGAATCAATTTCGAACAGCAGTGTGATTTCAACCCAAATCTCAGCAGTTGAAGATTAGTTTGATAACCATAGGCGTACGCACAATTTTCTCAAGGTGGGGGGGAGGGAAGGGGTTCAATTCTTTTCTCTTCTCAAGGTGGGGTTTTTACGTTTTTTCCTGCACAATAACACTATAATCTCGGCTTGAAAGGGGGGGGGGGGGTTAGAATCCCAACTCCCCCCCCCCCTTTGCGATAAACATATACGATAGTCTGTTAAAAAATACATTTCATTAACCCTTCAACATTTCTTAATGCTTATTCAACAATTGCATTAAAAAAAATTTATATGCACTATATATACAGGGTGCATAGGCGATAACAGGGTGCACAGTATTTTACTGACAAACCGTTGATCTTAGAACAGTTTTCCAAACCTTTTGTTCCATCACCCCCTTCAGTAATTTTTTTCCTCATCACCCCTCAACTCAAGTCAACCCATAGGATTCTATGTTATATCCATAGCTTCTACCGCCCCTTGAATCCTTCCACTGGGGGTGGCGATATTGCCCACTTTGGAATACACTGTCATAGAGGCATACTTCCAATTGGAAAAAATATCCAAGTGACGTGCATATGTCATTCATGTTGCAAGGGGTTGTATAGTTATTAAAATAAAAATGTTACTTTTTTATACGGACACCCTGTACTCAAGAACCCAATTACAAAGTTATTGCCCTGTCTCTCCTGATGCCAACAAAAAAATTTAAAGTTTCCAAGTACAATATTCGCTGAAGTATTCGAATTCGAGAAACGGAGAAAATTTGGGGGTGGGGAACAGCGCTAAATACGAATAAACCGTTTTATACGCATTTAATGTTCTTTTTTAACTTTCCTCCGTTTTGGGAGGTCATTTTTAACGGTTTTAAATGATTTTTAATGATTATTTTTTTCAAGTTAAGACCTGAGGTACACATGTGTACCCAACTAAAACGGTCCTAGTAAAGATATCGACACAAATTAATTAACTAGTTAATTTAATTTTTTTCTTTTTAAAGAACATTTTGACATACAACAAGTGAAAATCAATCAAAAAAACGATTTTTTAATACTAGCCAGTTTTGTCTCAGGTGCGAAGAGGATATGTTCATACCATAGTTCTAAAGATTGATTCTGCCCATACGTAGAAAAATTTAATTCAAAAAGTTTTTTTACAGTGATATTCAGGCTACCGTCTTTTTCTCTCGTGAAAACTTTATTAATTAGTATCAATTATATTTCATCTTTGGAGTTTCAAAACACTCATTTAAAATTCAAATATTACAAGGATTGCATTCATTTAACACAACTGAAAAGAAATTTTCCTTCTTGGTACGAATCCTACCGAAATTTGAGCTAAAAATATCGGGAAAATAATTTCCGAACATCAAGGAAGATGCGCTTTTATACAGGCATCTTCAGCCAAGACAGAAACTAAACTCGTGCTTTCCATAAATGGTGTATCTCTAATTGAATCTTGACTGGCTAATTAATTCTTGCAGTGACTGCTCACGACCAAAGGGAATTCACTACCACCACACAAATAGATCTCTTCTAGCAAGGATCCATTTTCTCCCCGATTTCACCTTTTCCAAGTAATGAGGATTTGTCGTGTATCTACTTGCTGTTCTTTTTTCACGCTCCTCCAGACTGATGAATGCACTAAATTTGTGTTCTTCGTTGATGGCTTGGTTTTTTTGTGGCATCAATTTCTTGCTCGACTAAAATTGGGAATGATTCGAGAAGAAAATAGCTTGTCCTGAGTCCAAATATGCATGATATGGGTATCAAATAATTCCAAATTTATTTTCATAAACAAAGCGAAAGTAAATTGATAGTAGTTAACATAAAAATGTCACACACACAATATGAATATATTTAACCTCAACCAGGATTTTTTTATTATTAGCCTATGTTGTAATAAATGCACAGTCTGTTACACGTTCCGTTATTTAATTCACATAGTTGTAATTTCAAGAAATAAGCTGTTTCAATATCAGCATTAACCCATTCTGACCAGAATTTTTTTTTGGACAATGGGAAAAATGTTTTCTATCAATTTATTTTGTTTTAAGTGATCCAACAAAACAAATAAATATCAATTAAATATCAAAATTTTTCCCAAAAATTCATTTCAGTGTTGAAATTGTGAAACGATTCCAATTGGCATCATTGAACATTTTGGAGGCAAATATATAAATTTATTCAATTTGTAGAAATTTTACTCAAAAATATTTTATTTACATGTGTTTTTCTCTGATCATATGAGAAATGAAAATCAACATTGATGTGATTCAAATGCACAATAAATACCTGCTAAAATTTTTGAAAGTTTCACAGACGGTCAGAAATCCGAATACCTCGTGCATATCATCAACAAAGAATGAAGTTAAACTCACATAACCGATCACGGTGGAACAGTAAGCCAGTGGTTCTCAACCTAGGGCCATGTGGTTCCCTTGTGGTCCTGGGGTATGCTAAGGGGTCCACGGGTGAAAATCAGATGAAAGGGGACCATGGAGAGCTGTGAAGAATTAAAGCTTTCAAGTGAAATATGATGGGGGAAAGTGTTACTGCTTTCAGAATTCAGCAGATATTTCTATAGAACAAGGATCATCTTAACCCCCGGGCCCGTGTGGGCATATCCCGGGGTCTCATATCCATAGGGGCATACGAAATGAGATCTGGTACTATGATTTTCAAGTGTAAAGCATATAAATAAATATGTAAGCTGTTACTTCCATCTAAGTATGGGGCCCCCAGAACAATGGGCTCTTAGTCCGGGGATCCCATGAGACAGCCATGCATAAACCCCCCCCCCCCATAAGAGGGAAACTCACCGAACTTCTGCCCAGGGTAGGTGCGGACACAGGGTGATGTGTCGAAACGGCAATCGTAGGTTCGCGTTGGATCGTCCCATATTTCCCTCAGACCTATTTTTCACATTTAATACGGCTCTTGGGAGATATGATATCCAACTTTCTGGATCCGTGCTTAGCCCAGGATTCCAGAAATCGATCTCATTTATAAAATTTATTATAAAAATTTAGTTTTTGGTAAATTCAATTCGTATAAATTCAATTCAATAAGTGGAAATGGTCTCGTTTGGTGCAGTCGTAAGATGCTCGTGGTCCACGGGTTCGAAACCGGAGAGAAACATCAGAAAAGAGTTCTTTACCTACCGAGCCTATAGGGTGACCCCTGATGGATGGTGCCATCATTTTCCACCCAACTCTACTGGTTGGAAATTACCGTATGGCGGTATATGACCGCAGATGGATGTGGGTAAAATAGTAATATTGCACTTACGGTTGAGAATTTTGCTAATGCAAACAATCTTGGGAGGTCTCATAAAAATAGCATAAAAAGTACATGATTAGAATTTCTGATGAAATTTGCACATATATGTCACACATAAGAAATGGTTAGCGTGACAGTTTTCTTTTGTATTTCTCAACCACGTAGCAAAGCGTGTTGGTTGTTAAACGTTATTCAAGCTTTCGAAACTGCTTTTCTTTTAGATTCATTTTTTAACTCGTTCGTATTCAGATCAAACGTGTAATTTTGTTGTGTTTTTGTTCAGTTATTGATCTAAGTTTTGCATGTACATCACCGATCTCCATAACATGATTATACGACATTTGCGGTTTATAAACGTGACTGTGCAGAGTATTACAAAAAAAAATTCGATACTAGCGATTGAATATGCGGGTGCGGTTATAACACCCCATTCATTGAAATTAGAATGTTTACAAAAATGAAGGAACAATGTCATGAATGGAGCATTTTTTGCGTTGAACTGAAGGAAAAGAAATATTTTCATGGCCACTGTGTCATAGAAAGTAGATTCAGAAATAACAATAATTCTTAGTTAAATGAAGCTTCTCATTGAAAATTTTGTCCTCATCTGTGGTAAATATTAGCCGCTGTGGTGGTCGAGTGGTAATAGTGACGGACTCGCATCGCGAGGATCCGGGTTCGAACCCCACCGGCGCCACAGTGGTGGTCGGCTGAATTTGGTTTCCTGTGATTTCCAACTTCAAGGCGCGAATGCGAGTCGATCTCCCCGTTAAAAAGCCTCGCCACAGAGAGCAACAGGCCTACAACGTAGCAAATATGCAGTCATTACACTTCACTCACAATTTAAAGTATAGATGGCAGCACTGAAATATCAAGTAAAACACTAGCTACACACTCAGGCTGTTAGGTGCACTCACTTTGTTCCAGACTCTGCCACGAAGCTGGGCTGGAAGAGATCTCGGCAACGGGATAAGTCCGGTGGCAGAGCCGCTGGCGTTCATTCATTCATGTGGTAAATATTATCAGTGGGAAGAGAGAACAGAGTCGAGAAAGAATGGCTTTATTTTTTTGCTAAGTAATGCTGATGCTCTACAGGGTGTCTCAGTACTACTACTACTACTAAACCAGACATGCACATCGTCTATATTCCTCTGCGGAACCTCTAACGAATTGGTACATGTTGGAACGTGCGTGTCCGTGTAGTGAAACCTGGCATGCAGTTTGTTTCTGTGTAATGCTTGTTATGTGTAGTGCTGCCATCTGCCACCAGTTTTTTTAACTATGAGTGAAGTGTAATGATTGAATGATTTATCGTTGTAGGCTTGTTGCTCTCTGTGGCGAGATTTTTTAATGGAGAGATCGGCTCGCATTTGCGTCTCGAAGGTGTCTCATTACCAAATTTACAAACTTCTAGGAGGGGTAGGGTACCTTAGACGACTCGGAGTCACATAACAATGCATGGTTGAAAACGCTTCCTTGGTGCGGTAGGGTACAGAAAAAATACCAGAAGTGGAAGAACACTACGTAAGTGAACACGCGTTTCAATAATAAATGTGCACCGAAAAAGTAAACGAGGTCAAAGGTGTTCAAAGTAACATCCACGAGCTGTATAATGCAGGTCTCACATCTCAGGCGCATTGAATTTCGAAAATTCTGAAAGATAATGGGCATGTCTAGGAATTTCCTGCAATGCAGGCAACAAGTTCCTCAGTGCTGTCAACAGGGGCGTCATGCAACAATGTTTAGAAATGTCTCCAGTCCGGGGGACTCTGGAAGAAGTAATCAAGGCCGGTAAGAAGTTATCGAGCAGGCCAAAAAATACACTAAACGCCCGGAACAACCGTTCCCGTATAAAACCATCTAATGCGTCAGGAAAGTATTTCCGACCCTGAATAACGTGTGATTCCGAATCATCTGGATGCAGCCTACTTCTTCTAGAAGTTTGAAAACCTACTCTAAGACACCCTGTATATAAAATCAAAATAACAAAGGTATACAGGATGTTTCAAAAAAGGCGTCGATACTTTAAGAGGTGGTAAAACCCATCGATATAATCATCTTTTTGTCATGGTAGAAAATGAAACGTAGAGGCACTAGAGCAGTGCTTCCCAAAGTGGGCTCTAGTGCATTGCATCGCCCCCTCCTTCAGAAATTTTTTTCTCTCATCGCCCCCCGACTCATGCGATTCCATAGGATCCTATGTTATACTTGTATCCTCTATCACCCCCAGGACCATTCCATCGCCCACCAGGCAGGAGGTGATATTGCCCACTTTGGGAAACACTGCACTAGAGTATGGGTTTCCAACTGGGGTTCCGCATGATCAAACGCCATGGAACCTTAAAAAATCCCGGAACCCAGGAAGCTTTCAAAGAAGAAAACTTTCTTGTTACTGATACTCGCAAAACGGTTACTTATTTTGAATTTTAAGGAGGTAATGTTGGATCACTTTGCTGACTAAACAACTTACGAAAAAAACATTACATTTTTTTTCACATCGAATTTTCGAACAAGAAGCTCATAAATGTCATTTGTCACTTCATCAGTATATTAAAAGTTGTAAAAACGATGGGGTTTTTTTTTTTTTGGAAATTTTTTATCCACTAGAAGTGAGGATTCTTGAATTGCATAATTTACGTGTACTTTAAGGGCACCAAGCGCCATCTTAAAATATGAGCCCATCCCGGGCCCGACACGGGGACCTCATTTGAATAGAGGGCTTCCATGATAAGATCTGGCACAATGATCAATGATTTATGGCAGTAAATATGTAAATCTTAAGCCCTCTTTCATTTCGCCATTGAGCTACGGGGCTTTTAACACGGCAGTAGGGACTGACTGAAATGAACTTCCTGAAGATTACGGGCGTCTTATTTTAGTGCGCCCTTTTTCTCTTCTAGTGGACGGCCCCGTGCGGGCTGTGCGGCAGTAGGGATACACTTTTTTTTCGGTAAATATTCAAAATTTGTTTGAGTTACGTGGAACAGCCTCATCATCATCATCATCAAGAGTTCAGCGAGAAATTTTACGTTGGAAACCCCTGCACTAGAGGGCACCGCAAGCTCCACTCTTTGAAGTTGAGTGGGTATAAAAACACCCGTTCCGCCAACATAAAAGAGCGCTCTACCACTTTTACGCGTTTCATTTCTAATCGTTTATTTATTTTCTGACTGAAAACTATTGTCTCGATGGGCTTCAACACCTTTCAAAATATGATACATTTTCTTCTTTTTTTTAACACCCGATAGAATTCGATGAGAAACAGAAGGTTTCGTATCTGCATTTGATTATTATATCAGAATGAAGCAGATATCAAAACTTATCATTATAATTTTAGAAGTCTATGTTATCGCATTCAAGACTCCTTTTTCTCTTGACTTTTGACTACTTAAACCAGTGATTCTGAAACTTTCGTCACCCGCGGCCAACTTGCACTAGCCTAAGTCTATCTGCGACTCCCCAGAATAGTATAACAAAGAACCGTTTCAAATCACTAAGCAGGCACGCATTAATTTCTGCAGCTCACCGCGGCGCACACTTTGAGAACCACCGACTAAAATGAATGAATGAACACAGAACTTTGGAACTGAACTTATCCCGTTGCCGAGATCTCTTCCAGCCCAGCTTCGTGGCAGAGTCCGGAACACTTTATAACCGACTTAAACCGTTGGCGTACGCAGGATTTTTTAGGGAGTCATAATTTTTTGTCTTCCGTGGGGAAGGGATTCATTTTTTTTATTGCAAAAAAAGTCACTAAAATTTTGGCTACCCTTTTGAACGCTAGTGACTTAAATTATGCTTAGTAATGCTGTCTATTTTTGGATGTTGCTTCCCGAAGATGTATTTGAGAATATTTAGAATGCTCATAAAACATTTTATTGTCGTTCGTTATTGTTATTTTATGTTATGTCCAGAGAAAAATGTGATTTCTATGACGAGAAGAGCAAACAACGTCGTATCATCGACACTCGTTATAACGACCACGCATTATTGCGGCCGTTCCATTATAACGACTGGTACGATAAGTCTCAAATTTTTCCCATTCATTTCGTGTTGTTTTTCATCAAATATAACGACATACATGGACCCTTCAATTCAATACAACGCTCGAAATCAGTTATGCCCTGTCTCTTTTATGCAAAATATACAGAATTCGTGTTTTGTTTTTCATTTTTGCCAAAATTGTTATATTAGACAATTTTGTACGTTCATGTGCGTACATGTAATCAATTATTTTCTAACCTCAAGCATTTCCACTGAAAATGCTTGCATTATTACGATATGAATAATATATTTTTTTTTATTATATAATATGAATTCTTTTAAAAACCTTTTTTTTTTAACGGTCGACATAACATCCGTTTCCCTTGGAACGACAGACGTCGTTATAACAAACGCCGACCGTATTTCCGAATCTAAGTTTAAAAAGCTATAAATTTTATGGTCATTCTTCAAATTATAAGATATACTACAAATTTAATTCAACAGTCTTGTTATCACTGCGATATCTTCAGAAAGATCGTGGCATCATAAATACTAGAATAGTACAAATATAAACATTAATATTGAATCCACTTGCTTTTCTCAGAAAGTTCCGGAAGGAAAAGCCTTTAACTCTTGGTGCCTTGACTGGAAATGCCAACAATTAAAGCAGAGCTATGTGCCCGTGACTGCATTACCAAAAAGCACGTTAGCTTATAATATTAAAGGAACAGGCTAAACTTGAGACGTACACTGCTTGTAGTCAAAGAACAATTTAGGAGTTTTATAGCGATTTAATCCAAGCTCCAATCACCGAAAACTCGTATTTACGAGAAGCAGGCAGAGGCTAGACTCAAATAATGCTACAATTTTTAAAGCTAAAATGTTTCCCAAAGTTGAAACTCGCATGGTCTGTTGGAAAAATGCGGAAATAAAATAATAAAATGTACTTACTAACAGCAGCAATTAGAAAATTCTGGGAATTTGAATATCTCCAAGTCCTTGGTTTTTCTTACAGACCCGTAACCCCATTAAACTATAATATTCAATCATTTAGAATTTTAGACAGAAATGTAAGATAGAAACAATTAAATATACCGTTCTTACTTTTTCTTAAAGGAATTTATGGCTAAAAATATTGTAAGTCAAAGTTTCACCATTTTTAACATTTCGAGACACACTTGAATCTCTTGAATCTTTTTTCCAGATTTTTAAAAAAAATACTTTTTAATAACCTTTTTCCCTGTATGAAATGAAATTTTCTAATTAACTTAGAGATTAAATTTTTTGTTGGTAGTTATGCAAGCAAATGTAACTTTACTCTTCTGTTATTTATTTCAGATGGTCATTTGGAATAGTAATGTGGGAGATCATGACAATGGGTAAATAAACTTTGATTGTGTGTATTTCGAATATCTTTGATTTATACAATTCATTTTTTAAATGTATTTAAAAAAAAAACTAAAGAAATCACAAAAACCCGATAAATTTGTTTTTCCATTACAGGATCTACACCATACCCTGGAGTATCCCCAGACCGGCTTTACAAACTTTTGAAGACTGGATATCGAATGGATAAACCTGATGATTGCTCAGATGAATTGTAAACATAAAATTTATTTTAGTTTTCACAATTTTTATTATTTTATTCAATTATAGAAAGCCGACAAAGTCAAAGTCCGTAGGCAGGACTTTTTATTTTCAATCGTGGGTGATAGAAACATACTTTCAATTACAAAAACTATCCAAATAACGTGCCCATTTTACATGTGTTTTATTTTATCAGGGACCGTATATGTAATGAAATAAAAATGTAAATTTTTATATGGTCCTTCTGTCCTCTAACTTTTAATTAAAAAGTTGCTGTACTGTCTTTTTCTTGAGTCAAAAAAAATTAATGTTTCTGAAGGCAATATTTGCTAAGATATTGCTGATCGGAAGTTAAGGAAGCATTTCAGAATCAAATAATAAGCTGCAAAAGAATATTTCAAATTTTTTCTCAAGTTTGTCCCTTATATATGCTGTTCTTGATCTCATTTTCGGTGATTTTTGAACTCAAATATCTCAGCGAATATTGCACTTAGGAACATGAATTTTTTTTGTGTAACTCAGATAAAACAAAGCACCAAAAAATTCTAATCGGAAGTTGGAAGACAGGAGGACCGTATAAAAAATTAAATATCTATCTCGATACAGATATGTTCCTAATTGAAATGGATGACTTATCTAAAATGGGTACGTATTTGGATACTTTTTCTAATTGAAAATATGTTCCCGTAACCAACCAATGCACACAACGGTTGAGAAATAAAAAGGCCTGGATGAGGACTTTCAGGGCACACTGCATAATTCAATTTATAAGTGTGTCGAAAATCTGTACAACGGGTTTTTTCCCTCTGTTCTATGAAATTCTCACAAACCGGAGAGTTTTACCTCCGAAATAGAAAAAGAAAGCAACAACTGAAGCTGAAATAAAAATACAGAACATGTAAAAATTAAATAACACATGCACACAGTTTGGCGAGTCTATTGCGATGGATTATATATATATGATTTTATATCTATTCCAACCCAATTTAGTTAAGAATCACACCATTGATGTGAGTGAACGTTTTACGAGAGAATGTAAAAAACTCGAGAAATTTATTGAATAGAATGTAAACACTTCTATTAAATAAATTTCTTAAAGCTTAAGTAACGTTTTTTAATTTTTCTGCTTCATTAGGTACGTTTTAATGACATCCTGTTGGAGAAATTATGCAATGGATCGTCCATCTTTCAAAATGATAGTTATCCAGCTAGAATCTTTACTTACTGATAATGTGGTAAGTGTTCAGCGCTGATAATATTCTAAGTTTTAGAAGTACTGTATTTGAACACTGAACTTTACGTGTGATGACGAAAATTGTGAGTGATATAAAATTGTGATCCAAAATATTTTGAATAATGTGTTTTTTTTGTTTTTTTTCGTGGTCTGATTGTGATTCACAAGCGAAAAGAGTTTAAAAAATCAAACTGTTCAATGTTTGTTATCTACTGTAACATATAGATAAGCGTACGATGATCATTTATGTATGAGATGATAAATGAAGATAATGAAAAATAATGAGATGAAAGATTATTTATACAAAAAACCATTATCATTTCATTTGTTTTTCTTTTTGCATGGAAACACGCGAGTAATTTATTATGATTTTATAACCTTAATTAGAACAAGAAGAAAAATTCGTTCAATGAGTTCAGATTTTTAATGACAATAATAAATCATCTTCAGCTTCAGAGAAAAGTTTCTCCAGACGCGTAAAGAAAACATTATGCGAATTTTTATTGTTTTTTTTATTATTATTCAACTTTTATTGTGATTGTGTTTTTTTTTTCTTTGTTTTTGTTATTTTCTCATTACGATCTCTAAAATTTCTACAGTTTTGGCCGTAGAAATTTAAAACTTTCCCATTCAGATCTTAATTGCTATTAACTGCTAATGCTTTTCAATTGTCTAAACGTTTCCCATTATTTAAAATTAATCAGTCAAATTGCATCATTTTCAAAAACTCCACATGAAAAATGTATGAAATATTATGACTTATGAGTAAGGAAACTGATCAGAAACTTTGAATATATCTTGACGCATCTTTAAAATAGAGCATAATACTGCGTTTTATTTAGCCCAACAGTGCTTCTCAAAGTGTACGTCGCGGCTTCTAGAGGTGTCGTAGTGAGCTTCCGATATTGATTTGTACCTGTTCGGTTTTTGAATTCGCTCTTTGTTAGACTTTTCTGGGAAACCACACTTAAAAGTTGACTATTCCAAGGGAACCGCAGCTGACAAAAGTTTGAGAACCACTGCAGTACAGTATAAGCTGAATTCTGAGCATCGTAGGAGTATCAAATCGGGTGTTCTCTATATAAAGTAATCGTTAATGTAAAGAAATAATTAGCGACGTTTGAAATATTTGAATACCATTTCTATATCAGTTAACGTGTCAATAATATTTGAATTCTCGATAATTTCTTGCTCACAGTCAGCGTAAATCGGTACTTTATGTTTAACTCATCAAGTTATAACATCTATTTTGAAATGTATTAAAATCGAGACACATATCTCTACTATGACACTATTATTATTATTATCCACTATGACATTTTCATTAGCAATCGTTTACAAGCGCAGTCGACGTCATTATTTACAACTAATCATCTTAACCAAAGGATGATGTCACCCTCCGCGCTATCCATACGAAAGTTTCAACTGCCGGCTGATGCGAAGGTGAATTCAGGAAAGAAAGAAAATTCACTGTCCCCGCAAGGACAATTGAATTTTCTTTCTTTCCTGAATTCATCTTCACATCAGCCAGCTGTCGAAACCTTCGTAATCATTTTAACTTGCGAAAATCGAACGTGAAGTTAAATTTTGAACGTATTTCACATGATCGGCATTCTTCTATAATTTATAAAAATCTTTAAATCTAGGAATATCTGAATCTCAATGCTGGAGCTGCTCAAGTGGATGATGGTTACATTGCCCAAAACGACAGAGAACAAAATGAACAACACGTCGGCGCAATAGGTAATGAGCAGTTGAAAGAAAGCAATGAGCTTACGGATGGCAATGATGATTAGAGCCCGGATTATATTCGAATGCATATGCACATATGCATTTGCATATTGTGGCCTTTTTTAGCATTAATGCATATAAATGCATAAAATCAAAGAATTTTCTGTATAAGTGCATATTTTTGAAGGTTTATTTAAGCTCACTCAATTTTTTTTATAATTTTTCAAATAAATATTGTTCATAATATTTTCATAACATCGGTTTTTTCCCCGCAGGTGAAATTTAGTGAATTAATACATATTTATAAAGTATTTTACGAATACTAATTGCTTTATTGTAAGGCTATTTCTAGAGATATATCGAAGTGTTAAATTTGTTTTAGAAATAGTGTCGAAATTTCTTTTTTTACTAGTATTTTTTGTTATTGAGCAGCTACTACAAACTAAAAATTAAAAATGCCTGAATAAAAAATATGTAAAAGTTATTTGCATAGGCAGTATATATATATATATATATATATATATATATATATATATATATATATATATATAAGGAGATAAATTTTTGTAAATGAATACATATGCACTAAGAAATAGAAAAGATGCATTTCAAAAACACATCTGCTTTTTTTTTGCATGGTGATTTTTATAATGCATATTTTGAGATTTTAAGTGCATATTTTGGCATTTTAAGTGCATATTTTGGCATTTTAAGTGCATATTTTGGCATTTTAAGTGCATATTTTGGCATTTTAAGTGCATATTTTGGCATTTTAAGTGCACATTTTGTATTTTAAGTGCATATTTTTGCATATTTTTAGAGCATATTTTGCCTGTTTTTTAGTGCATACAATCTGGGCTCTAATGATGATAAAAGAAATGCGATTTGTGAGCTTCCAGGTTATGCTTTGATGCGATTGAAATCAGAGTATAGCCTGAGACTGAACCGTTCATTGCGTGTCAAGTCGCACTGAGCCCAATATTTTTTTCGGATATACTGTATTACATCGGATACGCTTACCATTTCATTAACCTTCTGGCCGCGGGCAACGCGAGTATTGCGTTTCACGTTTTCTATAAAATTTCGCGGGTCACGATATTATCGCGTTCTATATACATAGCTGATAAAAATAACCTACAATTTTGTGCATCCAGACCAATCCTTGACCCCCGCTCTGTCCCCATAGGGCAGGGTTTCTCAACCACCGGGCCCTGATATCATTCATACCGGGTCGCGAATGATTAGCCGTTTCATTTTTCCTCATTCATTTCCCGTTGGCCGTGTATTTGACCGGCCCTTCGACTCACAAAAATGAATGAAACCGGGCCGTGGGCCTGAAAAGGTTGAGAACCACTGCCATAGGGGATACAAGCTGGTTGCGATTTTGTACAGAAAAATCCAAAAACCGCCCGCTGTTGGAAGGTTAAAGAGAGTTCTTTTAATAGTAATATTTTGATAAACGAGTTTGAATAATAGCCGAGTTATGACTAGTTAAAAGTGAAAAATCTTCAAGTGATTACGATGGTGAATTGTGAGCTGAGATAGCATAGGCGCCGAACTGAGACTTTTTCAGGCCCCTCCTCCAATAATTAATGGATGTACGATGCAATGCGTCACTCCCCCTCCTGAATAAAGATTTCAACCCCGTATAACAATTTACGGGCCAACTTTCAAATTTCAGCCCTCTCAATGTTTCTTCATTTCGGTGCCTCTGTTCACATATGGTTATTTTCTTTTATTGAAATGGTGGGTGCCAGTCTTTAAGTCTTCTATATGCAGTATTAGAAATGAATGTCTAATTTCTTGTGTTTTAGCTGGGCGTCGAATCTCAGCTCTCAGATCTTTTTCGTTCCTTTCTGGAACTCGGCTCTCTGCTTCGCTGTAGTAATGGGACCCTAGTGGGATTCATTTTCATAGCCTGTCCTTTTGATTTACTTTGTTGCTAAGCTCAAATATTTCGATCGCGTCTTTATAAATTCGAGAATAGTAGTGCACTTCTGACGAGATAACTTTGTGGTCTGGTGTATTCAAATTTGATTTCGTGCCCAGTTTCCGACATTTGATCTGCAATGGCTGATTTTTCTCGTTTTTAGGTGGAAACTTCTCTGGTGCTCTTTGATTTTTGTGGCAATACTTCGTTTCGTTGTTATTATGTACACTTTTCCGCATAAAAATTGGAACATTGTGTGAACATTGGATCTTTTTTTTTTCAGCCACTCGTTGGGCATTTTGCCTGTTGTAGCCTTTGTATTTGTATTTGCATTGTATAATCCTACCATGAATAGCATTTCTTATGGGTCTTTGGCGACTATCTGACTAGATGGGCTTGAAGTTAAACTTTTCTAAAAGTCTCCCGAACCGCCTTGAAGCTGTATGTATTTCATCGAAAGTGGCTATGAAACCCTAAGAAAGTGTTTCCTCAAAGTGCGGATCGCCAAACTTTGTTGGGGGCGTCGCGGTGATCTGGAGATATCGATTTATGTGCCGATTTATGCTATGAAGTGGTTCTTTTATAAGTGAAAACATCTACTAAACTATTTCGTTGAGCCGCAGATGAATCATGAATTGCGCAAGGGAGCCACGAGTGACAAAAGTTTTAGAACCATTGCCCTAGGATGATGTGAACGAAGTTGAACGGATACAAAAGAGGCGTGATGGGAAAGACTTTCTATAAAAAAATTAATTTAAATTCATCAATTTGATATTATGTCTTTGAATCAATCGAAGCAAGTCATATGGACTGATCCATTGAAAATATTTTGCTGATTAAACCTATAATTTTTTATAGTATTTGTTTATAAAAGTGACTAATCTTCTTTTTTTGGATACATATTGTATATAGCTGCTCCCAATTACGCTTCTCTTCGAATGCAAGAAGGATACGATTATACGGAATCATAATCAACAAACAAAACAGGATTTGACGGCATGAAATTAATCCCTTCATTGCTGAACTGAGATGTTATACATTTTGTCATGTGTGCATTTTCTCATTTTGTGCATGTTACAGTGGGTGAATCTCTTTTATTGTGAATTTAAAATAAAACATTATACTGGTTTATGATTCCAATCCAGTGAATTCTTGGTATCGATATATATTATTATATGTATGTGCACATATATGTGTACTGTGTTTAATAAATGCACGGTGTTTTACCTACTTAATTAAATTGTCACGCTCAATACCGCTTCAATGAGGTTTTCTTTTTGGACCACGTAATATTTTCCTCTTTCAGTGAAAGGTTTGAGGGATATACAAACCGTATCCAAAGTAACCAACATGGTGACTTCCTCAGATGCTAATGGAGAAAACAAATCTAGATTGAAGAAATGTAGAAATGAATAGATTTATTTTCTTCATAATGAGAGCTAGATTTTCGAGAAAAAAAAATTTGAAGTCAAGGTCGATCTGTCTGTTTTTCAGTCAAAAAATGCCTCAATTAAAGCTGTGAAAATTTCTTCAATGTAATGGCCTATGAGCTTTTTGAATTTTAAAGGATTTTAAACTGGTTTTAAACAGTTAAATATCAGAAGATAATACAGAAACGCAAGTTTTCGTTTTATCTTCTTTTATATACATATATATATATACATAGTGCGAAGCAGTGCTCAGATATGTCATTTATGTTGCAAGGGGTTGTACAGTTATTAAAATAAAAAAAATTGACTTTCCAAACAGACCCAGTGTGCCTCAAAACCCAATTAGAAAGCTGTTGCCCTGTCTCTTCCGATGTCACATCGACATTTCAGCGACATCCCAATCACACATCGACATTTTAAATGCGTACCACTACAACAATCTCTCATTGCAGGGAAATATAATAAATTCTTTATACTCTTTATATATATGTGGAAGATGATCCTTTGAGGGGTCTTACTTTTTTCGCTGGAATTATACTTACTGAAGTTTTTTCGCTGGCAAATCTACAACAGAAAATACAGAAAATTCAAAACATCTTAACAAATGTTTATTTTTGGCGTTGAATTTTTGTCAACTGGTAAAAAAATGTCTCTGAACGTATCTTTAGGCCAGTTTTTAAGGGTAGTAGTAGGGTACTGTTTGAAAAGTTTGAAAATGATATTATTGATGAGTTTGATATTAAAACCACGGTCTATAGCAATGGCTCGAATGAAACCAAGTTTGTTATTTGAAGCATTTGCCTCTTTAGGGCTCATGTAGGCAGGGACGGCTCGAGCTTACCTGCCGCCCGGGTGCGAAATCTCATATGCCGCCCCTAATGGCGACCCTGGTGGCCGGGCTGTCTTAAGAGCATCATGGGCTCCCGGGTCAAGTGATTTTTCTGAGACCCTACCTGGTGAATTCTCGAAAATTTCAACCGGTTTTCATTTTTGTGAGGCCCCCGGGCCGTGCCCGGGTAGACCCATGAGTTAAGACGACACTGGTATGGCCGGAGCCTGACAATGCTTTAGTGAAGGGGATCTCGAGATAAACCTGATTTTTTTTTTAGAAGAAAGCCGCACTTTATTGTTTACCGCATAATTGTGCATGACCATATGTCCCGCATTTGAAGTAAGTTTTTGTTTCTTTGTGTGTTCCAGAATTATTTTACCATTCTTAATAATGCCAGATAACTTAATCCTTGAAACAGAACTTGTTTTTGTAAGGCTTCATCACTTATACTGTAAAGATGATATATAATGACGTTATTTTTATTGAGAAACTTTTTTTGAAAGGTGTTTCTGGTATTCCAGGGACGAGAAGTGGGAAGCCGAATTTTTCTTTTGCTTTCATTTTGACTATTCTGGAACAAATTCTGGGTGAGGGAACCAAAATGCACTCTTGCCCATTTTGATAGAGTACAGGAGCGTCACTTGGCCATGGGAGCCCATTGGCCAAGTGACAACCCATTGCGGGGGGCACACAGGGCGCCGCTCAAGAGGTGTGCTAAATCCGAGTTTAATGGGTAAGAAAAAGTTCCATAGGCTGAAAAAATCAAAGAAAGCGTTTTCTCTCTGCTCTGGAGGGGCGCAAAATTCGAGATGAAAAGGCGAAATTTTTTTTTTTGTTGTTGTTAGGAATTGTTTGAATAAGTCGTGAGGGAGGGGCATGACCCCCAAGTAGGGTGGCTGATGGGGCTCCAGCTTGGAGTCCCGGGACTAAATCCTTATAATTTTTCTTTTCTTCTGTAGAAGGGGCCCCATGGAAAATTTGGCTTGGGTCCCGCGGAAGATTCCAGCCTAGGGACCTTGACGCAGGATGTAGAGCTATGGGGGAGGGGGAATAGACAGGAGACACAAAAAATAAGTCCGACATGGGTACAGATTTTGTCTCGAGCCTCCCCGATACCTTACATTATTGTTTCTGGTATTACGGTCAGAGGTCCTGTGCCTATTTTTTCAACGTTCCTTTTATCTAGGTATGACTCAAAAGCGTGATGTTACGTGAATGTTTTACTGTATTAAATTTCGGGGTCTTAACTAAAGTATATCCTGCCGCCCCTTATAATATGCCGCACCCCTTACACCCTCGCTTGAGCCGCCCCTGCATGCAGGCTTCTCTCATGTATGAGCGGAAAACTGAAGATTTATGTTAGTGAGAACGCACAATTTTTTATGCAGAGGAAAGAAACAGAGGATGACCTAAAAATTGTTCATTTGCCATCCACACCAGATCGTGTTATTTTCACAAAAAATTATCAACTTTCCACTCATACGTTAGAAGAGCTCAAGATCTACGTATTAAGAGTCAAGTGCTTTGGTGTCGTTAAAGCAGGGCCTCAACTACGGGGTTGAAAAACACAGGTGGGTCCCCCAGCCCACTCTTGTGGGACGGGGGCATTACGTGCTTGCGTCAGTTGACCTAGCATCTAGTTGCGACCCTGCGTTAAAGTATTATTGCTGCGTCTAATTACTGTATTTGCGCCTCAACGCAACCACGAACCCATTTGTTTTGACGAAAAATGCTTGTTTGAGTTCATTCTACCACACGTTAACACTTTAGGCGGCGTTAACCTTAGGCGGCATTGACGAGATATCTCACCACCTTAAAAGCCTATTATTTTAGCAGTGACAAGTCAAGATATTTTGTAAAGTTGATTTCTCAACGTTTTTCCTGTTGTGGCTTTGTATTTTTATTTTTGCATATGTCCCATGAATTTCGTATTGCAACTCTATGTTATTTTAATTGCTTATAACGAATACTGATTTCAGCAACATAGGCTCATAAAGAATTTTCAGCTGGTTAATTATTTCAGAAATTGTTTATTTCTGGAAATTATTTTAGTGCAAAACATATTTACCTTGAGCAATGATATCAATTGAAGAAAAAAAAGCGATTGACAAAATTTACGTAAGACTTGAATTTAATTTTAACCTTTTTTGTTTTCTAAATATATTCGTTTAGTCTTTATATGTTTTAAGAATACTTACAACCAGGCTGGATAAATTGGAAAAAAAACTGGTCATCAGAAAAAAACATTTAGACATCAAAAATTTTTTACATGAAGAAAAAGGCCCAAAATAATGCTTGTTTTGGCTTTTTCAGGGCATAGTGTCCAATAAACTGCTAGCCAACTATATAATGTTGAATTATCACAGGCTTAAACTGATATCCAGTCCATGAGTCCAAGCCCACTCAATATTTACCACCATGTTGATAAGGCATATAAAAATATTGGATTTGAGCCCTCCTTCAATCCACAATGTTTTTGAGCCCTCTCAATAATTTCAATAACTTCACACTTTTGCATATTGTACTTGATATTAATTCTAATTTGATAATGCACTAGTCAGTTTTAGATACTCTCTCTATGAAATTATTATAATGTACGACCCCTCAAGCAAAGACATGCATAGAAAAAAGGGAAAAGAAGATTTCCAGTGAAAACGTGTTTTTATCTACTCACACAAAAAATGCCCAAGGTTACATTCTTATCTCAAATCAGCACAAATACTTGTCAAGCGAAAGAATAGTTTGCATTTCTTCCATAGAACTCCCAATGTAATATTACGTCAGAAACACTGGGCGGGTTAAAAGTCATTTTGAAGGGGCTTTAGTGGTTTCTGCTGTGTCACTTAGCATTAAAATTTATTTTTTGTAAATTGTTTGCGAATTGGACATGTTTTAGAAGACAATAAAAACAAAACCACTGAAACAGGGATCTAGCACCTGCTTCTTTATCATTTCCTATTCTTTATTTCTCCATATATTTTAAATATTCCCTCCATGCATTTAAGATATGACAAAGAAATAAAAAAAAGCAAAGAAACTGATACAATATGGTCTCCAGATATATTTTATTTATATATATATATATATATGATACAACTGAAAAATCTTTTCACATATTCTTTTCTTGCGCATATCACAATATAAAACCATCTTTGACAAAACATGGGCATTGCATAAAAATTTTGAAAAGCAAAAGCTATACGACTAATTATTAAATTAAACAAAACTAATTCATCACAGATTCAAAATAAGATGTAAATAAAATAATTAATCATTTAATGTTAAATTCATTGGAAATAATTGTTGTAGGCTGCAATAAATGCAGTTTTTTAATGTAATAGATAAAGAAAAATATTTTTTTCAATCTGAGCTTCAGAAAAAGATATCACAATTAGTTCAGGATATACAGGTTCAAGGGTAATAATAATAAAAAAACCAAATGCACACTCATAAATGACTTAGAACCAAATTGAAATTTTCATTGAAAAAGAAATATGTGGGTTTTAAATTACAACCCACATTATTGAATTTCATTACAAAACTTGATGGACAACAAATATATAAGTTTATACTTCATCAATTTGTGGTAAGAGCAGCAACACAACCTCAATGAAAAATGGGTTTAAAAGGTGGATTGAACTAATTCATGTGAGTGCAAGTAACACATCAAGTCATACAATAAAACTAATAGCAAAAAAGATACTTTTAAAGAATATTCATTAGTAAACCCTGAGGAACCATTAAATACTGAAACCTTGTGCTTTTCCTTTACCCAACAGGCAAATACTGATTTTATGAAAAATTAACAAAAATAAAAAAGAAAAACACCTCTGAGAACACTTTTCACTGCCTTTTTAGTAAAAACAATACTATTCTGAAGAAAAAAAAACAAATTTCCCAAGTTGGAAAAAAAATTGGTAATTTTAGATGTGTTGCTAAAAAGAACTGTTGCTCATGTAAAATCACCGGGCATTTTGAATTCACAATAAGAAAAAATTGTTTCATAACAAACAGATAGAGTTGAGTTTCCAAATTTATATTTCACCAGTTTTAGAAATGTTTTCTTAAATGCATTTTTTTTAAAATAAAACTTGTTGTACACAATACATTCTCTGTAACATATTTAATAATAATCAATAATAAAAAACATAACTCTATTAGATCATGATCGATTAAAAATATATATAAACTAAGTTTGAAGAACACCCAAAACAGAAAAATAAAATCATTATGAATCACACAAATTACATTGTATCTATGAATGAAAATATTTTATAACGAGATCAATAAGTTAATGTTTGAATTTTGTGTTTTATGAAGCTCTCCTGACATGAATATACAAGTCCTTGAAACATGCTCTCCTGGATATGTCAGAGAAACTGAGTAAACACATCTTTGTATCACATGTATTTTTGCATGTGATCAAAGTATTTTATATCTAAAAAAAACATGCATGCGTGTGTGTGTTTTCAAACATTAATCACCCATTTCCCCCAGTAGAATAAAACAAAAACCAATACATTTATCACTATTTGCATAGACTAGGATATTTTCATCTTCTAAGTCACCGAGTTTAAGAAAACCAATTTTTAAGTACAGATGTAAATTGTAAAAAGCAAATTCAAAACAGAAGATTTCAAGAAACTCACTAAAAATGGATAAAGAGTTTTTGAAAAAGGATAAAACAAAAAAAAAAAAATAATAATAATAACAATGCACTGTTAATACATAGTGATTTCATTGATTATAGAAAAAATTATTTATGCGAAATACAGTAGGACTTCCTAAATCTGGACGAATCTATCATCCGGACACTTTGGCCGAAAATTTTTTTTTCAACTGGGGACTTTTGATGTTTTTTTACTCGAATTCTGTTTCAGCCTTAATACATCAGTCATTTTATTTCTTTTTAGTACCACTTATTGTTGCTGTCCATTGCAATTTTCGGGCTTCTAGGAAATGATGATGGCAACTGTATGTTGCAATGAATGCAATTACTCAGACAGTCAGCTTTGATCAAAATAACTCTTCCTTCATTTCAGTTCTCTGCACTGTATAGTTAACCTTATTGTTTTAGAACTTGTCCAGCACTATTTTTTTCTGTGATTATCCAAGTGAATTTCATAACATGCTGAAAACGGTGGCAGGTACAAGCTGCAAATGTAAACATGATGCTTTATGTATATGTGATAAAGTTGGACTTTTGAAAAAGCTAGATCATGGAACAAATATGAATATTGTGCAAAGAACATGGATCAGAAAATCTACTGTTTATGATCTTTAGAAACAAAAAACCAGTTTTCTTTTCAGATCCAAGCAATGACTACAAATTTTTTTTTTTAAAGAATAAGGGGTTTTTTCGGACAACTAGCAACAGTATGTAAATTAGAAATTATTATTTTAGTTGTTGTAATTGAATTATCTGCTGATTCATTTTTTTTTCAAAGAAAAATATGAATTAAAGTTCTCAAAGAGGTATATTACTATTTGAAATATGAAAAAACTTGGAAAATATAAAAAAGTTTATCCATAATCTGAAAGTTTCCCTAATTTGGAATAATCTAGGTCTTGAGGAGTCTGGATTTGAGAGGTCCTACAGTACTAATTTTTCAACAAAAGTGCTTTATCAGAAACAAATATAAATATAATAAAGTTTTGAACTTCATATTCTTAGTTCAAGAACAAAGATGAGAAAAAAAAGTTTTGCATGACCAAAAAAACTGCAACAAATTTCTTCATACTTTTATAATCACAATTATATGCTACATATACTGAAAAATATTTCAGCACATCTTGCAGATCTCTTTAATTATTTTTATGCTTTTCAAATCCAATTAATAATGAATTAATGGGCATCAGAAGCTTGTTCAAAATGTGTCTGACATGATTTTTCTATAATACTCCAGTAAAATAGGTTTGCAGAATTTCACAGCAATTGAGAAAAGATTCATGTATAAAAATGATGTAAATTACCAGGTCTCCTAAATGACTTGATTAGAAACACGTTAGGCTATTTACTCTGTGCCCATCAAATTCTCACACTTGTTCTAATGGCTGGAAAGTGTAGCAATGCTACTTCATCTGATTTTCTTGGAAGCTACAACAAGACACCCAAGCAATCAGAAATACCAAAAGCATATACAATAACTGCCTGTTAGTGTTTATTAATAGAACATAATGAAAAAAATGCCATTGTAAAATAAGTGTAGGGGTATGATGATCTCAGTTTAAATAACCCTGTATATATAGCTCCTGTTTGTGACTGAGTAACTATTGCCCCTCAGAAATTCTATTACACTATGAAGGTTCTTTGCAGTCACATGAGATGTTGCCTCTCATACTCAAGATCTAAAACAGTTTCATGTTATTATCATGTTATTAATACTGTCAGTGCAATGAAATAATGAAATATTTGCCTTATAAATAATACAAGGAGGCATCTTAAAAGTAAGGGCTGATTAGTTATAAAAAATAACAAATGAAGCAAAAATTTATCGATTGTTCTGAAGCATACCTAATTATACTTCTTCGCCAGAGGCGTATTTATGGGGGGAATGCTAAGCAGACTATAGCCCGGGGCAGCGAGGTTGAAAGGGTGGCAAATTTCGGTAATTGATGATCAAGAACATCAAATTAGCACTGAGAAAGGGCAGCAGCCTCTATTCTTCAGGAAACATAATTTTTACTGTACATTCTTAAAACCATGGAGTAAACTATTTTAAAACCCTCTATATAAAATTTCACACCAGCAGTGTTTTTGAACTGCATGACTTGGAAAGGTTTTTGCTATAGACTCGCTGCAGGGAGCTTATTCCAGGCATCATGAAGCCTTTTTCACCTGAGAACACAGTTTATATTATTTCATTTGAGATTGGGTTGATTTACTTCGATTTTGCGTTTTTATGTTACGAAATCTGATTAATGAGAAGATTTTCTAATTATCAAGAACATTTGTTACCATGCTCATCAATATCCACTGTCAAACAAACAGGATTTACTGATGCAATTATTGCATTTGCATGGCTAAAGAACCAGTTAAAGTTATTGTGAATAAATTAAGTTTGCTGTTCTTTTTTTATAGCCAGATAGTCCTTACATTTCAGACCCCCCCCCCTCTTGTATTTTAACCCACTCTGAATGTTTGCAAAATATAATAAATGAAAACATTCCATAGCACATTGCTTATGAGTGGATTAACTAAATACTATCTCAGTAAAATTTACAGAGCATGACTAATGAAGTATATGAGAATAAAGGATGGGTATATATATGAACTAATTTTTGCCTGCAATCTGAAAAATCTTATAAATAAAAGTTTACAAGGTATGATTTTTTTCAGTTGATTCACACTATTTAAATCCAATAAATAAAAATTATTAAACAGTTCTTCAGTCTGATTTCACAATTTGAAAATAAAGAAAACAGATATTTATATTTTACTGAGCTAGGTGCACATTTATCTTAGTGAACAAAATTTTGATCTTTTTACAACAAAACAACACTAAAGTAAATTATACAAACTAAATCTTAATAAATCATGATAAATAACAATAAATGTTTAGTTGTAACTTGGTAAAAAACAAAGCAAGAAGACAACTAACACTCTCTAAAATCTTACTATCAACACCTATGTGTGTATCTTAAAAAAATTCAAAAGGAAGAAAGATTATTAAAGGAATAAAAAAGATCCACTTTATAAACAAATTGGTTCAAAACATTTACAAGGCAATATTAATGTAATGCACATTTTGTGAATTTCAATTAAAATTGGATAAGAAGTATATTAGAGTTTCTTTTATGGTGACAAGAAGGAACTATATAAGTTCAGCTATCTATAACTTTTTGATAAGTAATATCTGGTTGTATTTGATAATGAAAACATACATAACTTGAATAAAATTATTATTTCAATTCAAGAATCAATCTCATTTGGATAAAAAAAATTGTAGAATTAAATATGGATGGTGGATCATAAATAAAATTATTACATAAATGAATATATTCACATTATCAACTTAACAAGATACATTTTCTAATTTGAATAGATAAAATGAAAGATTCAACTGGTCAAAATGTTACCAAGAGACCTGTTTCACTTGAGTACATGAAACAGTATGTTTACTGTAAGGTTAGTTGTAAAGAAAATGTATTTAGCATAGAATTCAGACTATCAGCACTTGCCAAATGTAGTATACAAGCTATCACAAACTATAAAAAATCTGCATCACATAAGTAAACCACAGAAACACAAAAAAAACATAACAAACCAATAATTATAATTCAATTACACTATATATCACTTAAATCTTTAAAACATATTTTGAATTCAGACATATATATATATTCATTTGTTTGCATCTACAGGATTTCTAGAAAAACTATATAAACCAACTTCTGGATTTATTACTCTGGAAAAATAAATAGAAATAAATTTCAACACCAATTTTAACACATGGACAGGCTACTATCACTTTTATTCTGATGAATTACCATTACCTGAGCAAACACTGGACAACAGACACACACACACATATGTATGTATAAAAACATGAGGCCAAGTTCTTTGTTATATCTGCAACAAATGCTTTCAGCTAACTCTGAAGACCAGAAAAAAAACTAACCAGTCTACTGGTCTGAAACAAAGAGAAAACAATAAAAAATGTCCCAGTTTTCTTATTAATTATTTAATAATTTGCTGACTCTCATGGACTTCACATACAAAAAAGATTTCTCCTGATTTTGGTTTGTTTGGTATTTTTAGTTACATTGTACCGCAATATAATATCTCTGGAAAAATACAATCAAGTAAATGATTTCTTTAAATTATTTGTACATCTAAGGCGACAAACTAATCCATTTCATCATATCTGTGTACATATTACAACGGCTGAGTAAAAACAGCTGCGCTTAAAAAATTGCTTATCGCTCACTATACATCTACATGTCTGATTAACAAAGTAAATAAAATCATGACAGTATATACCTGCACGAGATATGTACAAGCGCTTTCTTTTCAAATTTTGCAGAACAACCTGTGCAATATTTTAATTTTAATGAACCTTAGAAATTAACCAACTTCTCTATTTACATGCAAGTATGTTCAAGACTTGCACTTTCAGACTAATTCAGCTCCCTTAGCAGATTGCTGCCCAAGGTTAAAAAATAACATGATGTAAACTCGATGGCAGAACTTGGACTTGCAATGCAAAAATACAGGACGAAATTTACCACCAGCACATTTCTTGAGAAGGTCACTTTTTGTTTCATGTACCTGAAAGAACATAATGTAATCATGGAAATTATTAACCAAAATCAAATTGCTTTATTCTTCATATGCTGCGATTTGTAAATGGAACGTTATTTTTGAACATATTCTTCAAGTCATTTTATTGAAAAATAAACAAAACATGAATTTAAAGGCCAAAATTATTTTTGCTTTTCACCTATATACGGTCAGCTTGGCTTAAACGAATATCAATTATTCCAGCACATAACAATCAATTAACTGTTAACGGTATCACCTTGATGCGCTTTGAATTCCATTTTAATATTGGGATATTTTGTTGAAATTGCACTAATTAAGAATATTCCAAGAGAATTTTTAAATACATCAACAGGAAGTATGACAACAAGTGACTTCAATTGAGGACAGCAAAATATGATGCCATATTTAACAAAAAGTTGAAATACACTAAATTGAATTGTGTTAAGTTATTCCCATTAAACTACAATCTAAATAATCAATTGCAAAAGAATAACTTGCATGAAAATAACAGTATAATTTCAATATTATAAGGTGGAAAACAAAAGTACCCACAAGATGATAAAGTACACCAATTTCAAGAGTTCATTTATAAACCAGAAAT
Source organism: Pholcus phalangioides (assembly GCF_987345545.1). Taxonomy (NCBI): domain Eukaryota; kingdom Metazoa; phylum Arthropoda; class Arachnida; order Araneae; family Pholcidae; genus Pholcus; species Pholcus phalangioides. The sequence continues at coordinate 60,636,609 of NW_028301600.1, read as the reverse complement.
GGCTTCTCGAGAATTTTTTTAATGCCAATCTCTGAGTAAGGTTGCCATCTACACGTGCTAATATACTATGTGTAGATAACAGCATCTAGCAGATATACAACATCTAGCTGCAATGATAAAATATTATAAAGCCAAATCCTTGCTGTCCTCAAATGAGGACACTGGGCAGAAACCGGTTAAACAGAGTATATTATGCAGAAAACACTTTAATCACTATATCATATCTTTAATATACAGTCAACACTCCTTATGATAACTCCACATTACAGTGACCATCGCATTACAATGAATAATAGGATAAGTCCCAAATGTTTTCATTTTATGACTAACTAACATAATGTTTTCCTTTTGATATAATGTATCTTTTTAATGGAATGATTTGGGGGGGGGGGGTCATTATAACAAGCACAAACTGTATTAAAAATTAATTAAGGATTAATAATGATTTTAAAATATAAATTTTAAAGAAATGGCTTTGAGAGTAAATTAAACATTTATAGAATGAAGATTAGTTCAAGAGAATTACAATATCTTCTCTAAAATTGCACAAAAAAGAGGCAATTTTTTTTGTTTTTTGAAGATCTATATTTATGAGCCAGTTTTTGAAAATGTTGTTCATCATACAAGAGTTTTGATGCATAAAACAAGATAATTGTTTAAGCCTACATTTTTTAAACCTAAGCATTTTGCTTTAAGCAGCAAGAGACTAAAGCTTTTATTCACCCATTTTGCTCATGACTAAAAGTAAAGTTACTTTTGAATCTACAAAGTAATCTTTTTTGCTTCCAGCATCAGTCCTATTTCTTATAACTCTATAAATCAGAGCAGCCTTTGTTGCAATTGAAAATGCCCACCAAGTTGCATTCTCTTGGTATTGGATTTTTTTAATCCATTCATCACTAATATAGTAGTGTCCACAGAACCTGATTCTCAGTGCAATGTCCTGAACATTTAATTCAATTATTCCTTTGTTATCATCTACATAACCATTCTTTTGAAATAGAAAAATTTTCACTGTTTTCCACATCTTTCCGGATTTTCTCAAATTTTTGCTTGACCGTGACACCATTGAATAATACTACTTTGAGCATGATAACATTCCAGTATAGTTTAATCAACATTATCAAAATTAGATATGGTTCCTTCATTTTGGTATGAGCTTCCATTCTTAAAATTTATGAGCATTTTTTTAAATGTTTGACGCTTGAATTCAAGAAATTATTTATACTTGCACAATTTCAGATTAAACTTTTCTATTTTTTAATTTTAAACTTGAATTTGTTGCATAAACTCAAATATTTTTTTCCCTGTGCTCATCTTTGGGACATTTCCTTACTACGTGATCAATGCATTTATATATTGCACTATCCGGGAAAAAGTTGCAGAAATCATTCTAACAAGTTAAGAACACTGCTTTTATGAGAAATTTGATTTCCTGAGATTTCAATTAGTACAAAAGCAGGATATTTGTTTATCTGTTACTATTAAGTGAGGCTACACTTCATAATAGATGGCTTTGATAGTAGGTATGACATTTATAGATGTCATGCAGATTTTTGGTCTATTAGCAAAAATTACGGCTGAATAAATTGGTCCCATGTGAGAACCCAGTTGAGATGGGAGATATAGAGCAGCAAGTTAAATATATAAAGCAACGATACTAGGAACAGTTTTGTGGTGTTAATAATAATAAAAAAAACATTATATAAAAAAATATCAAGCAGTTTGACTTGTGAAGAAAAAAGAAGAAAAACTGCACTCTTTTATATTTTGAAAATTCCCAACACGGGTTGGGATATGAGAATTTAAATACTAAAATGAATGGATAAGCTATCCTAAAAGAAGCTATCTCAAGACAAATCAAAAAAGTTGAAGAGCAATGGTTTCCACATAAATTAAGAAAAAAAACATAACAATGCTTTTTTTTACATATATACCAATTCACAACTGATATAAATATGGTGTTGAGAAAATAATGCTGAACAAGAGTAAAATAGTGGCATTACAATTGGAGAGAATAAACAAGCTACAAGTAACATAAAAATGCATATTGGCAAAGTAGGGCTCTAGTCTTCTGGAATGGAGATATAAGAATAGGATAGCCAATTTATTAGGATTGCATTTAAGGTATCATTTCTAAGCTAAACTGCAATCAAAGACCGAATTGCATTGTTAAATAAAAGCAGGTCGAAATAGCAATATGCTTGATGACTATGAGCACATCATTCTTATCTCACACATTTGTGTACACCTTCATCAGCAAACAGTTCAGCCCATGCAGTGTCCAGCTCAATTCCTTGACCTGAATCTTATTGAGAATTTTAGGGATATATTAGGGAGAGGTGTGCTGTTCTCAATCTTTCTCTACACCTCCTTACGATGCTTACAGCAGCTGTTCAAGAATGCTGCTATGCTCTGATTGAACATCATAATAGACTCACATGGCAAAAACCCAGGTTTGAAGCCCACTGATGGCATAGTGGTTTTTGGCTGCAGTTGGTTTTCTGACTTCAAGGAATGAATGTCAAGCTAATCTCCTATTTAAAAAATCACCCAGGCCTACAACATTTAAATCAAATCCCCATATAATACAACAGGTAAAATAACCTGCAGAGTTGTTTGCTTCCAAATTTAGAAGACAGATGGTAGCACTTCTTAAACACATAACAGGCATTTCTCAGAAACAAACTTGATGTTAGGTGCACGGCACATTCTGACATGCTCCAGTTCGTTAGAAGTTCCTAAGAAGAATGTTTGTAAGTTGCATGCGTGGTTTAGTTAATAGTAATAGCTGTTTAAGAACAATGACTTTCACTTTCTACTGAACTCATGTAAAAAATAATTTATAGCATGGAACAGATGTTGCATTGTTGTTCTATGTAATCACACTCCATACTGAAGATACTTTTCCCATACAAAACTGACACATGCAATATGAATTTCATACAGGGTAAAATTTCAAAAATCTAACAACTGTCTAGAAATTTGCTTCCATATCATTGTTCACCTTTCAGTTTATACACCATATCAATAATATATTTTGGCTTAAATTCATAAAAATTCACATAAAACTTTCAAAGTTATCTTTAACTTTGTTGTTTTCTGAAGAAACTGGTATAGCACTCAGATTCATAGTGGCATTCAAAATTTTTACCTCATCTCCCTGTACGTAAGCATTATAGGCGGAGAAGGTGGAAGTCTAAGGGGGGGGGGGCACGGTCATTATTGCTGGGGGCATGTTGATGATGTCGATTCATATATACATTAGATCAATCGGCTCCACCTTTGACGCAGGGCCCCCCTCCCGTATCTCTGCCCATGGTAATCACTCAATTTTTTCATGAACAAATCCATATTTTATTGTCAAAATAATAGCAGTATTTTGTTTTCAAACATATTTTAGTGAATGATTTTTTAAATGAAATTTTTTGTGGGGAAAGTTTCATGAAATATACAATGGATCCTGCTTATAAAATTTCCACTTGGAATGATTTCTCGCTCAGAAAGACTCATTTTTCTGATCCCAACGTTTACTGATACTCAATAAGAATTCCCATTCAAAGCGTTTTCCTGCTTACAATGCTTTTTTGTGAAGCTTTTTTTTACAAACATTTAAAACATTATTTAAGCACTGTATTGTATTATCAAAAAAACACAATTTTTTTCAACTCATCAATTAAGCAATTTATATAAATGTTTTATTTATGTATTTGTTCATCTATATATTTAATGACATGTCCTGACTGATTCATCATCACTGAGCCAAAACCGCTGAAGTTATAAATATGAAATTTAGTCAGTAGTTTCATTTTATGAAGAGACCCACTAGAAAAGGGTTTTTGAAATTTGACCCCTAAGGGGTTTCAAATACTGTATAGAAAAATCATGCTGAGCCGAAATTGCTGAAACTATAAATATGAAATTTAGTCAATACTTTCATTTTATTATGTAAGGACTCAGTAAAAAGGGAAAATTAGACTAATTTTCTGAAATTAGACATGTAAGGGGGTCATAAAGAGGTTCAAAGTTTACATAGAGGAATCATGCCGAGCCAAATCTGCTGAAGCTATAATTATAAAATTTGGTCAGTAGTTTAATTTCATGACGTAAAAACTAAGAAGGGGTTTTTTGAAATTCTACCCATAAGGGGGTTCAAATGTTAAATAGAGAAATCACACTGAGTTGAACCTGCTGGAGCTATAATTGTGAAATTTGGTCAGTAGTTTTATTTCATGACGTTGTAACATATCACACACACACATTGGGCTGTATGTTCCATTCATTGTCGTGACACTACTAACCCCATAGTGACTAACACTGGTTGATTCTCCAGGAGAAGATCCAGCAGTGTCATTGGATTCATGAATAATTTCATGTATAATGATATACAATTTAATATAGTGAAATAATGTTTGTAATGAAAATATATTATATTCAAATAAATTGTCTCATGAGTGGAAGACATTTACCGACTTCCATCCCTATTAGCAGTCCCGTGATTTCAATAATAATAGCCATGTTGACATCGTGGATAAGCCTGATCAACTTGTCTCATCTTGTTTAGATTGTTGCCATCCAAAAATATGACCCATCCAAAAATACAATGGTGCTAAAAAAATATTCAATGCCACATGTCTATTTGTAAAATACATCAATGATGTCATCAATTTCTTTATGCGCTGGAGGTCAGCCATGCACCGATTGGTCCAACATCAAACCAGTTCTCATCGGTTATAAATAGTTTGGGAAGAAAACAGTAATCACATTCATCTCTCGACTTGTTCTTGCTTTGTTGGCAGCTTTGCGTGTTTAGCAGTAGATGCTCTTCACTTAATGTACTAACAAATGTAATGTTTTAGTTCTACTAACCATGTGAAATTTATATTTTCAAGATGAAAAGCAAGTTACAGTTCAGCTTGTCCGGGTGGTTTATTTTTAGTAATAGTTTTCTTTCAATCAATTCATCAATGTTCTTGTAAATGTTCCAGTTGAGGTGAAGTGGTTCGACCTGGATAACTAATATCCACCTACGTTGTGAAATATGTCCAGATGTTAAAATGCTAGTTGTCCTGGGTTTGCTTTGGAACTGGTTGCAAATAATGATAGCCATCATCCAATGAGATCATTTGGAATGATCCAGTACCCATTTGTCTTGCTGATCTATTAACATGCCAATGTCTATGTATTTTACATCTTTAACATTACTTGATTAATCCTGCACTTGCGATTATGAACTCTCACCCTGTAAAAGAGTTTGATTCCTCAATTGTCTTCAGATCCCACAAAGAAGTTGTGATGATCTATTAGTCCACAGGGATTTTCATCGGCATAATTGAGTGAGATCATTCTTTATAAAATATAGAGATCATAACTAACATACTTTAATGATAAAATTGAATTAACAAAATTTAATGTAACTTACTATTTGTGATTAGTAATTGAATAAATGACATGATTTGAAATTTATCATCGTTTTCATTAAAATTGCCTAAAAACTTACTTAGTAGCTGTAAGAATCACAGGAAAGTTGCTGGGTGAAACGCTGCAACATAAAGATCAGCTAAGAAGGTTTTTTTTCTTGAAATTTGATCCCTAAAAGGATCATGAGGGGATTCAAAGGTTACATAAAGAAATCATGCTTCAAAGAAACTACTGAAGCTACAAATATATGAAATTTGTTCAGTAGTTTTACTTTGTAATGAGAAACTCACGAAAAAGGGATATTTAAAAATTCAACATTTAAGCGGGTCATGGGGGGAGGGGTTTCAAAGGTGATATGATGCAATCATCACTGAGTCCAAATAGCAAAAGCTACAAATATGAAATTTGGCCAGTATTACACTTTATAATACAGAGAGAATCACTATGACAGGATTTTTGAAAATTTAACTGGGGGTCAATTATATGGAGTGAAATCATTGCAGAACAATTTTCAGATTACTAAATCCATGTGAGTGAAGCCACAGGTAACAGCTAATTTATTTGTAGCTATTTATGTAAAATATATCTTAGAAGCAACACTATTTAAAATTAAGAATTATTGTTTTTAAAAAATTGCACTTACCTCATATTGGACTTATTTCCTGGCCCGAGCATCAAAAACAGAAACAGTACCTACAATGTTTAATAAATAGTTTATATTTAATAACACAATGTTTAATAACCTATGTTACAATGTATAATAACCTATGTTACAATGTTTAATAACCTATGTTACAGTGTTTAATAACCTATGTTACAATGTTTAATAACCTATGTTACAATGTTTAATAACCTATGTTACAATGGTTTTACATTATAATATTTACATAAATGGTTATCTTAGAAGCAATATTATAAAATAAAGAATTGTTATTTTCTATAATTGCCTCCTTCTAATTTTGACCTCCCATTGCTAAAATTATAAGGAAGTGAAGGGGAAAACTTCTGGTAGCATTTTAGAAGCAGCAGCAAACTTAAAGCATAAAAAGCGAAAGAAAATGAATTAACTAAAAACATAATTCAGAATGAAAAAATTTATAATTATGCAACTATGGGGTTTCACAGTGAAGGGTGTGGCAAAATAGAGTATGATTTTCTTCCAAACCAATCAAAACTCTGCTCTATCACCATGGTCAATTTACTACCAAATGAGTTGTGCTAGTAGTTTCTAACAGTCTGAGTGCATATAACTTTTAGTGCTGAAATATATTTTTGAAACAATAAGTGACATGTAATGATTCAATATTTCTACTGTTGTATATTCGTTTCTGTCTGCGGAAAGACTTCTTAATGTAGAGAACAGATTGCATTCATGCCTGAAAACTGGAAGCTACAGAGAATCAACTTCACCGACCACCAGAGGGATTACTTTGCCCCTCCTGAAAAAAGCCAAAGTTTAGTTTATAGTTTCCAAACTTCTGGTTCAATCGCCTCCTTCTTCAGGAAATTTTCTTCTCATCGCCCCCAATTCAAACCAACCTATAGAATCCTATACTAAATCCAAAGCTTTTGCCACCCCTGAACCATTTCATCATCCACTTTGGGAAACACTGGTTTAGTTGACAGATACATAGGAATATAGTTGCTTTACAGTCCTAGCCATTTCTATCGTCTTTGGCATGCTCACTTAGGCTGCTGCAACCTAAATTAATCTTACACATCACTCAACTGTTTTGGAAAGCAAACAAAAAATCTTGTTCTTAAGTTGTCTTGTTCTTGTTTAATATGTTGTACGGTTTAGAGACCATGCATACAGAGGGGCATAGACTTGGTTGGGGGTGAATAGAAGAGCTATGAGTTCTCTTGTTAGCACCCAAGACTTGAGCTATGAAGAAAGATTTGATTTCTTGAAAATGTTTATATTAAAGGAATGCAGGTATCTGAGATATGATCAAAGTGTTTTAAAATTTTCAACGGGATGGATAGGATGGACCCATGAGTTATTATATATAATACACTGTAAATCAACTGCTTCGACAAGGGAACACTAGTATCATTTAGTAAGAGACAATTTCAGGTAATGGTATCGCAGGGAATTTTTTAACTGGGTTGTTAATAAATGAAATAGCTTACCTGTAGAGGTTGTGAATAACATAGTTGATATGTTTGGAAAGTACAATAAACATAGTGGGGTAAATCAAGAAGCTATCCATACTTAGATAAGACTACCATAATCTTTTTTATGGGCAGTGTACTATATAGTATTAATTATTTGTTTTTTCTTTTGTGATATATGCTTTTATATTTTGTTGCTGTATTTTGGTAATATTTGATAAACATATTTTTCAGCCACCTCATTGGGCAATTTGCCTGTCGTGGCCTTTGGGTTTATACTTGTATTTAAGGAGTACGGTCATTGTAAAACATATGTTTTTAGATCTTCAAGACACATTTGCTACTACTTCAGGGCCAAGCAGCAGCTTTAGAAAAAAATCTAAAAAAATTAATTCTAACTGGTTTTGAATCTTATTCTATTTTGTTGCTTTAGTATTTCCAATGCTTTGTTTCCAGGATAAGTGAACATTGAAATCAGATGTGAAAAAAAATTCAATCTACTTTGTAATTAAAAAACTCTAAATCCTTTACAAACAAAAACACTTACTCTAAAAACATAAAGCAGAAGTTTAAAAAAGTATTGTTTTCTATTCATTTTCCACATTTTCCCTAAATTATATTTTGTTAGGATGAAGCATTATTAATCAAGATTATAACAAAAAGTTCTCTGCTTTAGTGTAAATGTGTGTTACTGTGGTGATTTTTCTCAATTTAAACAAACATAAACTGTAATTGTGTAAGTAATTATGCAATAAAAATAAAAAATAGATTGAACCATAAGGAACAAATGATTGCCTTCATTACATGGGAGAAATTTTCAAATGTAGTGCTATGGTTTATACCATGGTGAATACCTACCTACATCTGGTGTGTATTCACTAGAATCCATCTTCAGTATATAAGGAATGATGCTGTCAATCTGAACATTACCAATCAGGCCGGAAAAAAATAATTCCTCTGTTATGGATGGTTGGAGAGATCGGAGAGCTGGTAATCTGAAATAAAATACCCAAAATAAACAACAGAAAAGCACAAATGATAGCATAGATAAGAAGCAACAATAAAAACCCAAACCCTAACAAATTGGATGAGACCAATGGTTATTATGAGACAAATTATTAAATCAAGAAAATTCTTCAATCAGTGTTTCCAAAAAATGGGCAATTTCGTCCCGGGGAGCTGGAATAATTCAGGGGCAGTTGAATCTATGAGTATAGCATAGGATTCTATTAAGGCCGTAACTGGGCTGGAGCAACTGGGGGACTGCCCCAGGGCCCACCAGCTGAATGGGGCCCCTCAGAAAAATATACACTCATTTTGCTTAATAATAAACCTTTCAAGGGACCCTAAGAAAAGTCTCTCCCAGGGCCCTAAAAAGCACACTATGGCTCTGGATTCTACAGGTTGGCTTGAGTTGGGGGGGTTGATGAGAGAAAAAATTTCTAAAGAAAGGGGGTGATAGAACAAAAGATTTGGTAAACTATGATCTAGACTCTAGATCATAGTTTCCCAACCTTTTTTGTCCCCATTTGCCCCTTCTTCAGAAAATTTTTTCTCCTATCGCTCCCAATGCAATCTAACCCATAGGATTCTATGTTATATCCATAGCTTCTACCGCCCCCTGAACCATTTCATCGACCCCAGGGGGCGTTAACGTCCATATTGGGAATCACGGTCTAGATGATCAAAAATACTGGGCCACAATTAGTTGGGAGCTGATGGGTCTCATGCCCTGGAGACAGAATTTTACCATTAAAATTTTGTCTTTTTTTGACCACTAATTCAAATGCATGCTTACCCCAACTGACCAAGTATCTAGTTGAGATCCTGCACAAATATATATATATATATATATATATATATATATATATATATATATGTAAAAACTTAAAAATAAACTTAAATCAAGGAAAATGTTGAATTAAATAGAAAATTAATTTAAAAATTAACTAAATTAAATTGGGGTTCTAGAGCAGTTATAAATGTGGTTTTTTTGGTAACCTGCATCTCTGAAATACTTCTGTTATGACTGAGTTGAGATTAATTAATTACTCAATAAAGCAATTTGAACTTTATGATAAATATAAGAACAAAAAGAAAAATCATGTTTTGAAAATTAAAAAACAAAATTCTGTTTGATACAGCACAACCCTGTAAGGTCTCTCTTTTATATGACTTTCAGATTTATAGAACATTTGGTTTAAGTTTCAATTCATCCCTATACATTTTAATGAAAAATATTTAATTTATGTGACACTAAACATCAATTATTCAACATCTTCACTTTAACCCAAACCTTTACCAAATGATATCATTTCTGTCAATTGAACCAATGCAATATTATATTTTTCAATTGCAAACACAAGTCATTAAATAGTTTTTCATTCATTTTGCCACTGCATTGTTTGAAATTATATCATATACAAATACAAGGCCACAACAGGCAAAATGCCCAATGAGGTGGCTGAGAAAAAGATGCCCATAGCAAATATGGATGTCATATATTTCTAAAATACAGGAACTCAATTAAAAATGCAATTATAAAAACTAAAAACTATATATACCTGATAAAATATTATACAATGCCCATAAAAAATATTTATGGTTGTCGTATTCTAAGTATGGATCTTGATTCACCCAACATGTTTATTGTATTTCTTTTTAAACATGTAAATTGTGTTAGTATTTACTACCCCCCCCCCCCCCGGGCAAACTATTCAATTTATATATATTCAATGGCTTATTTAGTGAGAGAATAGAAACATTATCTCTCTCTAAGCTTAGAGGAAGGAAAAGTTATGTAAATAATCGGAATGAAAAAGAAAATTGCATAACAACAAACTATTGCAGACAAACACATAACAATCAGAATTTTTTTGCCATAAGTTGTACTTATTTGCACTATTTGTGCAAATTAATTCAGTTCAATTTTTTTTTATACTTCAATTTAACATGTAACAATTAAATCTTACAAACCACATACATCTGCAAAATGAAATCCACTTAAAAAAACAACAGAAATCATGTTCTTTTATGAATACAAGATTAGTTAAAAATGAAATTTAAAATTATTTATGCAAGCTACATTATGTATCCTCCAAATTATATAAGCTTACCTATACTCTAACACAGTGATTCCTAACGTGGGTGTTAACACCCCCTGGGGGGCAATGGAATGTTCCAGGGGGACATTAGAAACTATAGGTACAACAGGGGATTCTATGGATCAGATTGCTTTGAGGGGGGGGGGGGTGATGGGACAAAAAAGGTTGGGAAACTATGCTCTAACAAATTAAACTGAAAACTACAAAAATTTATGTATTTCATGTTTTTAAACTCAGAGTTTTAATACAATCAAGTACAGCCACCACAAGTCTATTGGCACCACTAAGTGACTACAATATAGATTATCATTCTGAATTATCTTTCCCCCACCTCCTCTATAATTTTGCAGCCCCCCCCCCCCCAAAAAAAAAATCACTCTTTCAAATTTGAAAAACTTATTGTTGTCCCTCGTTTTCATAGAGATTGTAATGAAATCAAACAATTTGAACTAAAAAATATATCAAATTCAAAAATTTGTTTTAAATTTGAACAAACTAAGAAGTAGTTTTTTGAAACAAATATATCACCTGAGAAGAAGTTTTGGAAACCTGTCATTGTTTTCAGGAAAAGTTTGTCCGATATACATTCTTAACTCTTGATATGCTTTTTCCTGAAATTTTTCAACTTGCCTGGCTGCAGGTAATGACGGATGATCTAGAGAAAGAAAACATTCATTACAATCAAGTGTTGAGAACTAGCAATAGAAGATTGGGGAAACACTAAATTTGAGAATATTTCTGCATTTCAAAAGAGGAATGGTCAACCAATGGTTATTTGTATGTTATTCAACATACTTGTTGAACACATTATAAAAAGTACAGTTGAAAGACTATTTGTGATTAATCCATCAGATTGAGTGTGCCCAACAGAGGATCAAATAATACAAATACAAGAACACAACAGCCAAAATGTCCAACAAGGTGGCTGAGAAAAAGATGCCCTTAACAAATATGGATTTCATATCTTTCTAAAATACAGCAATCCAATTAAACATGCAATCATCAAAACTAAAGGCTATTATGTACATGATAAAATATTATACAATGCCAATAAAATATATTTATGGTTGTCTTATTCCAAGTATGGATAGATTCTCATTCTACCCCAACGTATTTATCGTATTTCTTTTTAAACATGTCAATTGTGTTAGAATTTACTACCCTCGGAGTAAGCTAATCCATTTATTAACAACCCTGTTAGAGAAAAATTGCCTGTGACACCCCACAACCTAGAATTGTCCCTTACCAAAATCGATACTGGTGTCCCCTGGTAAAAGCAGTCGATTGATGGTGTACTAATAATTCATGGTCCATCCTATCCATCCCATTGAAAATTTTTAACACTTTGATCATATCTCCCTGACACCTGCATTTATCAAAACATCCCTCCTTAGCTTCACATCACCTGCAAATTTGCAATCTCGTAGATACCCTGATAGAGTTTATAGATAAAAGTGAAAAAGTACTGGGCCAAGGACACTTCCTTGAGGAACTCCACTTGTGACGCCTGTCTAATCAGAGAATTCGCATTTCACTATAACCCGTCATAACCTATCTTTAAACCATGATTCTATATAATTCAGCAAATTGCCCAATCTCAAAGTTAATCATGATTGGGCAAATCAACCCAAAGCCAATCTCATGTTAAAATGCTTCAAGAGTTTACCATATTAGACCCGATTGAATGCTTTCTGCAAATTAAGATAAACAACATCTACATTTTTGCCTTTACCCAAAGCCTTAGTCACATGACCATAGAAACAAAGTAGGTTGGTTACACAAGAATTTCATCGCACAACTTTTGCGATTACTCCTAGTGTCGTCAGATGATTTAAAAGACGTATTCACATCAAAACCATTGAAGGATTGCACTTTGTTTACTATAGTACCCGGTACTCATTAGCAACTCATGACAAGTGTGGAAATAGAAATATTTCAAAGTATGCATAAAGACTCTTGGAGCTAACAAAGCCCTTAGAAACAAAATATTTTCTTGTGATAATGATGATAAGATCCACACTAACACAGATGGTCAAAACTTCTTTCAGGTTTTTTTACTTGGCAAATGCTCAAATCTAGTTAAAATCCAACAAGTTCTGATTTTGGCAAGTTCTGAAACACTCAAATACTGAGATGTGACTGTTTTTAAACATTCTTCTTTAATCAGAAATAGAGAAATTTTTAAAGAACTTTTTATCTACGTATACCACAGGGTATTTCAAAAAGAATAATGTAATTTTAAAAAATCATAGCTATTCAGCTTATAACACGTTTTTATCAAATAATATATACATAGGGAAAGGAAAATCTTGAGTTTCACACAGTTGCTGACTGATGGCGACTGCACAACAGAAATAGCTTTGTGTTCTAAGCTTCATGAAGTGTGAGTTCATAACAACCGTTCATCCTGCTTTTTGTCAACAATACTCTGGTGTTGAACTTCTTACTGCTCAGAGCATTAGGCATTCGTATAAACAATACCGAGACATGGGTTGTCTGTGTAAAGGGAAATCCCCTGGCCATCCCTACATGTCAGACAGCGTATCCGACAGAGTTTCGCACATAGTCCACAGTAATTTACTCGCTGTGCCGATACAGAACTTAACTTTCCTGCAACATCTGTCTGCTGTGTTTTGTGACTACATTTGTTTTTGAAACCATACAGGATTAAATTTCTGCAAGCTCTTAATGCAGGTGACAAAGAACGACATGTGGAGTTTTGTGAATTCATCCTTCAGAATGTGTCACAAGATGACAATTTTTAAACATGCTTAGTGTTTAGTGGCAAGGCTACTTTTCATCTAAGTGGCAAGGTCAACCACCACATTGTTAGAATATTGGGTATTGAACAGCCACATGAAATTGTACAGCATGAGAGAGCCTTGCCCGAAGTTAATGTTTTTTTTGCAATTTTTCGGAGAAAGTTGCATGACCCATTTTTTTCCATGGAGACCACTGTTACGGGAATCACATACCTCGATATGCTTGAAAACTGGCTTTTCCCACAGTTAGAAACCAATTCGGATGACTTAATTTTCCAGCAGGATGGGCATTACCACAATGGAGCTTAAACATTCAGGAATTTTTGAACAATCACATTCTTAAACGATGGATCGACCATACAAGACCTGACAATTCAGTTAAACATCACTGTCCTCCAAGATCGCCAGACCTCACAGTGTGTGCTTTCTTCTTGTGGAGGTTTATAAAAGACTACATTTATGTGCCTCCCCTTCCAGCTGCATTAGCCAAACTGAAGATATGGATAACAGCAGCCGTGGAAGCAGTGGATGCAAACATGCTCGCAAAAGTTTGGGACAAATTTGACTATCATATAGACATATGCTGTGCATCCCAAGGTGAACATATTGAGCACCTTTAATTTGGTTTGCAAAAAACTTTATGATTAACCATGCAATATAAAATTAATCTTAAGTGTCTATGTCAATATTCTTTGTAATATACGCATTTCAAATTGGGTGATTCATTTTGAAACACCCTGTATTATAACAAGGTATATCCACCCATTGTAGTCCAATAAGCAATTACTTAACCATTAGTTTTAGAGAAAATTTATAATTGCACTAATGTCACTCACCATCCTAGAAACAATTTAAGTAAAAAAAATTATATCTTGAAAAGTTACAAAATTTAAATTATTACACAATCCCTCACTATTTGTAGTAAAAAAATTCATCTTGCAAAAATCTGTAATTTTGTGAGCAAAATTGACCAAGTAATTTAGCATTGAATTATATGAATTTCAACTGATTTGTTGCTTATATACATTTTGAGGTTTGATCGGGTGCAAAAGAGTTGTATTGGCTAACCAAACCAGCTCTAAACCATAGCCCGACAGCCTGGAAATCGCGCACATTTTGTTGAATGCTGGCCAGGCCATGAAAGCCTAAGAAAATATTTTGTAATGAATAATGATAATGTGAACATGATATGTACTATTTCATAATGAAACTCAACGCATACCTGGACTAAAAAGGACTATAGCTTTCAAATATGCATATTCATGCTCATCTACTTGCAATCGTAACATAGAATTTACAAATTCTTGAAGCTTGCAAATATGATCAGTCACTTGTTTTACTCTAGATGCTGAGAGGCGATCTGGCAAATTAAAATCAAAGAAACATTATGCAATACATGTTAGATATGTTCGGGACTGTGTAATAAAAATTTCTATCAGAAATCTTTCAAAAACCAAATTTAAGTATATTCAAAATTCCCATATTGCATAGAAGAAATTTCATATTTGAACACTTTAAAAAAATCATGATTTTACAATATATTTTCCAGATGAAATAGCTGTACGGAAACAACAAATTGATTTCTCTCTCTGTCCAGGGGTCTGTCCAGCCAAAATTTGGGTCTGTTTTCCAGACCTTTCACAAAATTCCAGATGTGTAAAACAGACCCTTCACAAAATACAAATTAATGAAATCATAAATTTAGCCATTGATTTTTTTTTTTTGTGATTAATTAACTAGATCATTTTACTTTCCACAAAATTACTTATTTTTTTACAAAATTAATGACACTTTTCACAAAAATAAGGAAAATTTTCACAAACACAGGACCCTAAGTCTGGACAGACCCCTGCTGTTAATCCATAGTTAGCATTGGCTACATAGGTGGAGATAGACTTGGAAGTCTGGGGGGGGGGGGCACGGTCATTATTGCTGGGAGGCACAATTATGATTTCAGTTCATATATACATATATACATTAGATCAGTCGACTCCACCTTTGACACTGTGGGGGGGGCAGTGCCCCCCTCGTATCTCCGCGCATGACTAGCTATCTAGAAACATTTGTATTTTGTAGAAAATATACAGATTTAAAAGCCTTTTTAACTTTTGTTATTCAAAACCTACAAAGTTTATTTTAAGATGTAAATAGAATGTACCCTGTATACCAAGTTTTGATAAACCACAGAATGAGCTTTAACATGAACACTTATGTTCACTCTTATTATCTGAAGTTTGCTTTCATATACTCTGTTATACTTTCTTTAAAACTGAGCATAACTCCGGTCTATCACATGGGCAATTTACTACAGAGTGAGTTGAGCCAGAAGTGTATGTGTGTACCTAACAGTCTGAGTGTGTATCTAGTTTTGTGTGTGATGCGCTGGTGATCATTTTTTAATTATGAGTGAGTATTAGTGTTTCTAATTATGAGTGAAGTGTAGTGATTGAATATTTGTACAGTGATGCCTTGGCTAACAAATGCCTCTGCTTACAAATTTTTCAGCTAACGAAGATTTTTTCCTGATTTTTTCTGCCTTGGCTAATGAATATGGTTTTGGCTGATGAACATTTTCGTTGATATGGATGCATGTGCTAAAATAACACAACCATGTTATGAGCTGAATTTTAACACCAGTCATCATCAGAAGTACTGTCATTGAGCCTGATCAACTCATGTCCACCTCAGAATCTTTTTTAAATGTACCTCTACTTCTCTTTCTGAAAGTTTTTGAATCATTTCATGAAGGATTCAACTGATAGGAAATGCATTAAAAAAAAGAGTTTATGTTTTCAGAGCATGTGTTCTTCCAGTGCAAGACTCTTTAAGCATCAAACTGAACAGTCTGGACATTCCAGGAGCTTATCTTTTCCATCTGCATGTATCAGACACAGAAATGAGCTGACTAAATCACAAATGGATGGGTATACCTGTGGACTCAACTGGGTTGTGTTGGTTGTGTGCATAGTGAAAAATAAAAAGATCTTCACAGTATCCCTCTTCTCATAAATTCTCATTTACTGAATTTTGAAGCTGTCATTTTAGGATTCAGTCAGTTTGTCTCTTTTATAGTGCTCCTTGGTATTTTAAAAAGTTATCTTCAAATTTTGGGCAGTATCCAGAAGGAATTAAATGATTTTCCATACAAACTTATGAGAAATCATATTTTGGCTCGAGGTATCCTATGTTCACACCAACCCTGGTACAATGGGGGGGGGGTCCCTCTGTATAGCAAAGGGCTGTGCTCAGAAAAAAAGATTTTATTTAAATATGGATTGATCTAGACATTCACAACTATGATAGTTTAGAACAGTGTTTCCCAAAGTGAGAAATATCGTCCCTTGGGGGGGGGGGAGGAATGGTTCACAGGGGCGATAGCAGCTATAGGTTCAGTATAGGATCCTATGGGTTGGCTTGGGTTGGGGAGCAAAAATAAATAGATTTTGAAGAGGGGGCAATGGAATAACATGTTTGGGGAAACAACTATGGTTTAGAACACAGTTTTCCAAACTTTTTTGTTTCATCTCCCACTTCTTCAGAAATTTTTTCTCTCATCACCCCCTCCAACTCAAACAAGCCCATAGAACCCAATGCTATAACCATAGCTTCTGTTGCCCCCTGGAATATTCCATTGCCCACTTTGGGAAACACTGGTTCAGAATAACAACAATTATAAAAAGCAAATGATGGGAAGTAACATGACCAAGATATGTGATCTTTACATTAGCATTTGTAAAAAAAAATTGTCATTGCCTTGGCCATAAAACTTCCATAGGATGAACCACCAAAAAATCAATAATTTTAGTCACCTTGTTGAACACTTGACTGTAAATGACTAACAATGGCAGTCAATATACTCTTTATAGACATCACTTGAGAACACTGTGCCAAACCTAGAGTAAACAACTCACTCCAGCAACTTTTTACTAATGCAGCTTGTGCTTCAGAACTGAAAAAATTATGATAATAATAAAATTCAGATTTAGTGGCAGAAAATTTGAATTCTGGGTAATGTGTTTGAATGTTTTAGAATAAAATTTAAAAAAACAAATAAAATAGAATAAAATTTTTAAATGTTACTTACGAAAGTAACTGAAAAGCAGGAATAGATCTTGCCCAATGAACAGAGAGAAATAGTAACCTGGATCCACTCTCACAAATGTAATGGACATTTAGGTATGATGTCACTGGACTGGGTGCAGTGAGATGAAAGGCAACATGACAGTCAAGAAGCAATGGCCCTACAGAGAGAGAGAAAGAAATAAAAGTACATAAGTCGACTATATATCCATCTAATGAAATCATTTTGTTCCATCAAAAAGTTCTTTACATAAAGACTTCGTTATAGAGAAATAATTTACACAAAAAAATTAAAATCAAAAACTTTTCATTTCATCGACGAATAAAATTTAATATTAGACTATATAATACTCCTGTTTATTCAACTTACGGAATCTATGATTGGGGGGGGGGGGGGAGAGAGAGAAATGAAGAGAGATTTTTTTTCATTCATTGGCATACTTTTGGAGTAATGCTGAGTCTACAGCTATAATTCAAGATATCGACATGAACGAATGCCGGAGCTCTGCAAACCAGACTTACAGTCCGTCTCAAAAGTTTAGATAATGCAGTTTTCTTAAAATAACAATAAAAATATGGTGACTAAAATTCGCATATTTGAATGGATAATACCTAAAGTATTTCTACATGTGCATAAAAAAAGTTGTACACAAGAACATTTAGAATATTTATTATATTGAAATGCAAAAAATGACTGTCTCAAACGTTTAGAAAAAATTCAAATTTACAAAAATTACAGGCTTTCAAATGGCTAATAGACTTTTCATTCTTTCTAATAGCCTCAAACACATGGTCCTCTGGATCTTATTGAATTCTGCAGGTTTTCAACCTAAAAACTGAACCATGACTCCACAATAGAAATCTTTAAGTCAACAACAGTCAAATACCGTATTTCACTTTCATATATATTTATTGTATGTATATCCCATACATTTCTAAAAAGATTCAAGTCAAGACTCATCACTGCCCAGTCTAAAATTGATACATTTTCATGATAAAAGAGTTTTTTGTGGCAGCAGATCTTTGAATTGACACATTAAATGTTGAAATGTCCAGTTTGGTCCACCTAAATCTTCTCCAATTGGTCTCCCTGGCATCAGAGTGTTGATGACCAATTTCAAAAGTTAAGGAAGCCTAACCATTAAAAGCTGCCCATACCATTATCCACCTTGCTGTCTGGTGAAAAAAGTTTTTGGTTCTTTCCTTTCTTTGAGCCAGTAGGAAGTCTATCCGTCTGAGACATGTAAGTTATATTTTTTGCACTACTAAATATTACACTAAGTTATTTGTCTCCATAACAAATATGATTTCATATCTGTTAGTCTTTCATATCTCCTTCCTTTCAAGCTTCCTTATTAGAGGGGGCAGTTTTCTGACCATTCATTCACGAATCAAATATCAAGCTTCTCTGACATGTCTATGAACTGTATCCAGTGAAATTTTCATTCCAGGATCTTTTATAATTTCATGCAAGGTCATTTTTTCCATTATAATCAATCTTCTAATGGTTTTGCTTTTGCGTCAAATTATGTCACACTGCTTACCACAAGATTTCAGCTATAGGGACACATGTTCAGTCAATACACAATAAAAACTGCATTTTGAACTGCTTAAAGCAATTGCAATGCCTTTTACAGCTTTTCTTTTTGCTGTCATATGAAGTACTCTAATGATTTAATCATACACAATATGCCATGACTGGCAATTTTTCTTTAAACGAAAATCATTATGACAGCTATCCACTTTTATATGAGATGTTGTCCCTCATACGCCATATAGATACAATATTCGAAATTTGCATATAATCGTAAGTTTTTCTAAACTTTTGAGACAGTCATTTTTTGTGTTTTTGATATTATGATTGTTCTTTCATAGAACTTTTTTCCTTTATACATGTAGAAATGCTTCAGGTATTATTCATTGAAAGGTGGTAATTTTACTTGCCATGTTTTTCTTGTTATTTTAAAAAAGTGCATCATCTAAACTTTTGAGATGGACTGTATTCTATTGCTGACAAGGAAAGGATCCAAACGTGACATCTTCAAAAAGTTTTGAAAAACTGCCACTGGTCTATTCATTTAAATATGTATAAAAATTTTAAAAAATTTGGCGGAATTATTATGGGTCACCCATAAAAATTTTTTAAATATTAATATTCTGGATGCCAATAGAGGCCAAGAATAAATTTAAAATCTTGCAACTCTGGAGTCCTGAGTTAAGTCACTTAAACAACATACAATCAGGTACAGTAAAGACAAAGGAAGAGAAAAAGAAGCTAGAGTGTGAAAGTTTCAAAATAATTTATTTTATAGATATCGCCAAGAAGCACAAGAGGGGATGAGTAGCCAACTGTTGTAATTTTTATTAATTTTTTGTGACTTTAATAATCGCATTCTGCCGCTAATTTTTTGTTTTTATGTGTTTCTGGGTGAGATGAATGTAATTAATTGTTTTCATAATTTTTTGAGAATGACACCTTGAGACCCTTTCCTTGTGAGATCACTTTCAGCACAGCTTTGTGGTTGAGCTAAACAGGTTATTGACAGATCTTTGGTATATTGTTTAAATGATTAGTTTTATGTTTTTAGGATCAAAATGTATTTATACCAAATAAGGTCTAAATTTCTTAGACTGTTTACAGTTTTATTGTATCCCATTCAAGAAACTAAATGAAAGGTGAATTTAGTTTCTTGAGATGAAATTTCCTTCTTCCAAATGAAATTTATTTTTTCTTGCTTGGAACATTTCCTACACATTAGTTCACCAACTAGTTCTACATCCATATTTTTTATGGGAATATTTTTTCAGCCACCTCGTTGGGCAATTTGTCTGCTGTGGCCTTCGTATTTGTTTATAAAGAAGTCCCATTTCCAAAGGACCGGTTTTCTAAGAAACAGAAGGTGGCTTTCATATAGAGATTTTACTGTGATTTAATATTATATTGACTTACCTTCAAATTCAAATAAAGATTCATTTTCTGTTTTCATTTGAAGGGCCAACTGGTCAGAACAGCTACCAGCAGCCTACAATGCAAATTTTTATCTATTAGTATGAGCAAAGCAATACCAATAACCAATTTAAATAACAATAACCACACAATTATATTAGGAAATTATAAAACTCTCTAATTTGAGATACCCTAGTTCAGCAGCATATATACAGGGTGATTATAAAAAAACTATACCGACATATGGGCCCCTAACTATCATACCATTCACAGAAACTGAATGAAATGATATCAAATGGCAACACCAAGTTTTTTGTATTGGAATGTGATCTCCATTGTGAAAAACCCTAAATAGCATTCGAACGGCAACTGTAGCATGAAAATCACCGGCGGTAGATAGGCTAAAAGTGAGGACAACTAATAAGGACAGAGAAGCAGCATAAAATAAAGCATTTTATTGTGCTTCACAAATTTTCCACATGACCTTGTGGAGGACTAATCAGGCTGGGATCTCAGCCGAAGAAACGGTGTGACGAATGAAATGAACATTAATGCTCTGGTGCATGGCAAAGTCCTTTTTACTTTTTCCTTGCCTAGCTCCGGGGATTTTCGTGCTACAGGTGCCATTCCAACACTATTTAGTGTTTTTCAGTATGGAGGTCGCATTCCAATACAAAAAACTTGGTGTTGCCATTTGATATTTTCGAAATTTTCTCACTGTAACCGTAACTGTTAGAGTGACACTGTTGTTTTCCATGTCATTCTTGAGCGCATACCTCAAAATACCTTATGCCAAAATTTCATTCAGTTTCTGTGAATGGTATGATAGTTAGGGGCCCATATGTCGGGATAGTTTTTTTATAATCACCCCGTATATAGCTTACAATGGTGATTTTTAATGGGAAACATGCTCTCCTCTCATCTTTTTTTCTTCAGTTCCTATATGTTAACAATAATACCATTTTTGAGATTTATCCCTGCTATGAAATTCAACTGCACATCAATCAAATTTTTTTGCAAAAGCCTGAACATAAAGGGGTTAAACATTACATGCCAATAATGGTATTTTTGATCGAAGTTTTCATATCAAAATATAGTATTGATGTTTTTGATGCAACAGTTTAAAGCATGGTTACAAACTTCGAAAACTGTCATACGTCAAAAACTTGCAAATTTTTCGTGTATCATTCACGTGTATAATTACATCAGTGAAATTTTAGTTTAATCTGACACTTTCTTCTTTGTGAGCTAATTTAAGTGACTGTTGGTGCCCAAGGATAGCAAAGATGAGGTCCCAACTATTTCACAATACAATTTCATAATTTTGTGTGCATAACAAGAATAGAATGTTTCATTCCACTTACTACTTTGGCCATTGTATCAAAAGCTTCAGATATAGCATTGCTATCTTTTGATGTCTGTCTACAATTAGATGTGCCATTGGCATTGACTAGTGAAACTCCATACTGACTCTGGTCTGAGCTATTATGTTTTATTGCAGCTAATGATGTCACCACATTTGACAAAGAATTCATGTCTGAAAATAAATTAAATTAAACAATTAATAAACTATGATGAATTGGATCTACATTTGTTTGTGGTTGGTTCATGGTGAACCCCAACTGCAAATTCCATACTCATAAAAAATTATAAATTCATCAACTGAAGAAAAAATGTTAGAAGAAATGCAGCATTTGATTTTTCAAGGAACTAATTCATCAACTAGCATTAAAATAAATTTAATTAAGCAATTTCTACTATTTAACTTAATGTTCCATGGTTGTTTATCAATTTAGCAGTTAATAAGACACGTAAAATTTATTAGATTAATAAAGAAACTAAGTTAGATATATCATGTAGTTTTTGAATAATGGAAATTATAACTCACAACTGATCTGGTACATTTTCAAACCCATTTGCTACCTGTCCTATACTGCAGTGCATAGATGAAAAAAAAAATTTTTTTCATACCATACAAGCCAATTATTCTGTGATTAGTGATAACCGACACTCACAATTCATGACTTATTATTCTTTCAGATAGAAATGAAATCAGTAGGCAGCAATATCTTATTTGAGCAATTCACTGTGCAGTTTGAAGAAGAAACACCATTTTGTGGGCCATTTTGTTTCAAGCTCTTTCGTGGGTTTATCATCCAATTTTCTCATCAATGTCCATCTTTTAATACACGTTATAAATACAATGTAAGGGTATTCATACTAGGCTTATCATAGATTCCACTGGTGAAAGAGATAAGAGTCACATATACAATAAATTTATACTCAGAGATACGGTTAACTATCACAGGTTGACTACAATCATTAATTATCCTATTTCGATCAATAATCAGCAAGTAAAAGAAAGATTCTACTTCCTATAATGATCTACAAATAATAAATCCTTCTAAAAATATTTTTGAAACCAATACAAGAACATTTCTACTATTTTACTTAAAATCTCCTTCAATTCATTAAACACCTCACTATTTTTTGTTCCCCCAAGAGATTATAGTAACATTAGTATTTCATCCAGCAAAAGAGTTAACAAATTTACTAAAGTTGCTACTTTTTGAGTGAGAAAAAAGTAGAATGCAATAAATTCATATACAGACTGAAACAACTTCAATTTAATGACTTAGATATAAAATAAACCCAGAAAATATCTAGTGAATCATTAGGTTTCATATCAATTATCTGTGATATTACAGTAACAACTAACAGAATGTGAACCTTCAAAAGTAACTTGATTTTGCATTGAAAAATTTTTCAGCAGTTAAATTCTTCAGCAGCTTGAACACAACTCATGTACTAGTTAGGTTTCTATGTTGAACATAGCAAATTACAAGTATAATTTAAGTTATTACAAATTAATTTGTTTTTCTGGTGAGCAGTGTTTCATATCTTGATACATTTTGTGTTCATGTTGACTCTCTGTCAAGGGTAAGTTAAAGTGGTACTAAAAAGAAAGCAACTGATCCTTAACACATCGCAAGTGGGAGACATATATCTGTCTAACCTCATCTGACTGGAATTTAAAACTTGTTCTTCATCAGCAGAAAGTTGCAGAGTGTAAAATTCTTTGACACATTTCAATAACAGAGGAAAAGAAAGGGTGTGTGTGTATGAAATTGTCTTTTTCTCCATAGGGTTTCAATATAGCACCTAAAAGAAATGATACAACACTTTCACCGCTGCAGCTGAAATTCACCCATATAAAAAATTTTAAAGAAAAAACTTAAAGAAATAAATAATATTGATGATGATACCAATTTTTTGAAGCTGTTAAAAACTCAAGATCACCACAAAATCTAAGATTTCTACTTCTCTGTGAATAAGATACGAAATTGAAAAATAATAACTAATTCCAATCAAATCAGTTTTTTCTAGAAAATTGTCAAAACTGCAATGCATGAAGACATGTGACAACAGTGGTTTGAAAGAAATGAATATGCCTGTAAATGGTCCTTATAATGAGCATTATACAACCGCAGCTTGATTTTACAAATCTCCAATTTATGAACCAATGCATTTCTGAAAAATATTTCTCAGGTCCCTAACAATATGCCATTTCTTTTACCATCTCTCCTACTCACAAACTTTCGATTTCATGAACTAATTGTTCAAGTCCGTACTGGTTTATGAAATCGAGTGTTGACTGTATTATCAATTAAGTGATTTATTATTTTTTACATAATATTTAAGTATTCATAAGAACATTTTCTGATGGTATCAACAATGTTGAACCATGCCATTGAGAGTAATACGCCATAGATACTAACAATAATAATGTGCCATAAATACCAAAAATAGCAATATGCCATAGATGCCAAACAATAGCATAAATTAAGTGATGTGTGATGGTCATGCCTCTCGATACAATAATATAGTCCCTCTACAATATTTTTTCTTAGTTTTCAGAATATTGTTGTATCAAGATTTCACTGTAATTGAAAAAATTTTCTGTAATTCACTCCAGATGAAATGAACTAAAAGGAAAGGGATTTTTTTTCTGGTTTAACAATAGTTGAGAAAGAAAATATCCTTAATACTTAGAATTGTATCTTATATGCACATTTCTTAGAAACTCAAATAAAACAAATTCAATTTTATAAAATGGTTCATAACTCACCTGAATTTGCACAATTCACATTACCAGAATGAGATCTAGAATATACTTCTACATTATTCGTTCTAGCATCCTGTTAATGAGAGAAAATTCCAATAAACATCAAAATTTTTATTATGTCAAAGAAATACAATATAATATGATCAAAATTATCCATAAATATATAAGAAGGCATGGAAACCCAACTTATTATTCAATCACAGATCCCCCCTATCATGAAGCCTATCCATCATTTCCACTATTTTCACTATGTTGCTTCTGTAATTGTTGCTGAACTACAAAATTAACATTCCTGCAAAAGAGCTGTGGTAAGTTCTGCAACTGATTTAGGATGGCGTGGTCATGCTTGCAACTGATTTAGGATGG
The DNA here is from genome assembly GCF_987345545.1 of Pholcus phalangioides. NCBI lineage: Eukaryota > Metazoa > Arthropoda > Arachnida > Araneae > Pholcidae > Pholcus > Pholcus phalangioides. The sequence continues at coordinate 60,611,688 of NW_028301600.1, read as the reverse complement.
CGTGGTCATGCTTGCAACTGATTTAGGATGGCATGGTCATGCTTGCAACTGCTGTTCCAATTTATCCTTCATTCTAATCTAGGATTCTGGTCTGTGTCATCTGAACCCAGTTTGGTAATTCAAACATGCAATACTTATGATGCTCGAACTGGATTTGAGTAGAAGAAAAATTAGTGTTTCTTTTCCATGCATTAATTCAACCACAAATTAGTGGTCCATTAATTTTCCACATTTATGCCAAAATGTGATTATGTCGCAATTATTAAATTTGATAAGGATTAGATATATTAAATAATAAATAGCACTTATCTTATTAATTAATAAATAGTGATTATTTCATTAATTAATGAATAGTTATTATTACATTAATTAATAAATAGTAATTACTTTAATAAATAATAAATACTTTTTACTTTCAATTCTCTTTTTACAAAATAACCATTCTCTAACTTTTTTATTGATATAATAAACAAAAATAAGCAGGTAAAAATTCCAATTGTGGGTAATTTTTTTGAAATAAATGTCACAGGTAAGGGGCTAACTTCCAATCTTATCTTAAACAGCATTTCAAATGAAATATTTTGTAAATTGCTTTGTGGGTTATATAAAATTCATCAATGGAACAATTTGACCAATCCAACTGTTGTTTATTTGTTATCTTATTTTTATCTTATTATCTCTTATTTATGTTGTGTTCTTTTCTGAAACAGTCCAATGGATCCCGCAGTAACCAAAACATATTTATTAGTGAGATCTGATCAAATGGATTTCAATGTTTCTTCCACATTTGTGACATCGACATCAACAATTTGAATGGATTTTGTCTTTTTAACTATTGCATACCTGCATTCATAAACATATTTTCCGGATCGAAATCAAACTACAGACCAAATTTTACAGGTTAAAATTTCTAAAATTGCCCCTCAAGTACACTGGTTAGATCAGATTTCGATTGAATTATGCAGAGCTGCAATAAATGAGTTGAGTCTGTGACAGGGCCTTAGTGTGCCCTCTCTGGTCCCCCAGGGCAGACTTTACCTAGGAGTACTCTTGAAAGGGCTATGATCAGAAAAAAAGAGGGTCCCTCCATTCAGCTCAGGGCCCAGTTGTCCCAGCTTAGTTATAGGTCTGGTCTGTGAGACCCATGCTTATGTATTTCTCTCATTTACCAACAGGTGGTAGGAACTATTTTTTTTTTTTTTGCTAGCAATGATTAATTACATTCATTTTATATTTTTAATGTAAATAAAATGATATGATCATTATAATCAATCAACTTGTTATTAATTAAAAAAAGCTGTATAAATATTTTATAAAAAAATGTTCTTAAACATGGGTCTGTGAGACCAAACAAGTGCACTCATGTAACATTTTCTCACCCATGCAGGGTTAAAGTTTTAAAATCATGTTATAGCGAAATCTCACTAGGTGAAACCACATAAAGTGAGGAATCCTGTACCAAGGAATTTTGAAAACAAAGTAGAAATTTTTCATAAACGAAAATGAAACACACAATATTAATTTTTTTTACTATCTCAAATGAAACAGTAACAAATAATTTGGTTAATTATCTAGATCTGCCTCAAAAAATTTTTTGTAAAATGTGACAAAATTTTGAAAAAGAGATTGGCAAAGTTTGACTGAAATCCCAGTAGTAGGCCAAAATATTTTAGACAACAATTTATAGTCAAGATAAAAACAGGAAATCATGTCAGCTATCACCAGTTATCTCCCAACAGATGGTTAAATTTTTCATCATTACTGCACTGAAGCCTAAATCACGGCAATAAAAAATCATCATTGGAGCCAAAAACATGGCATATGGTCATCAGATATGCTTGTCATTTGACCATCGATTGATGCTGACTCTCTCTCTTGTTGCTGAATTTAATATTTTTCTCACCAAATACAATGTTTCGTAATGATCTGATGCAATGGCGATCGACAGCAAAAGTACTGGTTACCAATATAATGATACCCCTATATATGAGACCCTAAAATAGTGATTCTTGAAGTAGGTTTGCCAGATGTCCTCCTTTTTGATGTCATTTCAAGGTCGTCCTATGTTTTGGAAAATTTGCCCTTTTGTCTTTCTTTTCAGGTTTCTGGAATTATTTTCTTTTTTTCCTCAAGAATTTTTTTTTTTTCCACTTTGAAACATACATCTCTTCATTGATAAGAATGTTTTCATGTTTTTTTCATTAACCAAACCAATAGCCGTTGAAAATCCTAGAATGTTTTCTGTTTTTTTTTTTTTTAGCGGTTCTGTTTTAGTTTAGGATCACCATACATCCTCCTACATTTTAGAAAATTTGTCCTTTTGTCTTCTTTTTCCGGTTTCCAGAATTATTCTTTTTTTCACTCTGTAATATATATCTCTTCAATGGCATGAAAAATTTGCACGTGTGTGTTTTTTCCCACATATTATTACATGCTTTGACCAACACGCTCTCAAAATTCCCAGATGAATCCAAGTTGCCTCCAAGCAGGGCAAATGCTCTTCTAACTATGGCCCAGCTTGCCCCAAGATAACATGAAAAAGACAGTCAGAAAAACAGGTCTGGAAGAAGAAAATTGCAATATCCATTTCAAGAATACCATTGTTTGCTCACCAACAGCAGATGCAGTGTACTGAAGTGTGGAGGGAGGGGGTTACCTATTCCATTCAGAAATAAAGAAAATAGGATGCAAACAACACTCAATGCTGTTTCCTCTGGCAAAAATTACAGCACTCCCAAAAGATGGGAAAAACTTCTGAGGTTATAGAAAGAAACCCCCCCCCCCCACTCCCGGTGAAGTAATAAAACTGGCCTGTGTGTGTGTGTGTAGGTGGGCACAAATCATTAAAAGTGAGGGAAGATGGATTGCTATTTTTTTATATTTTTTTTTTGCTGCAACTCATAATGTCTGTGAAGGGCATATATGTTGAAATGTTTCAAGTCCAGGACTAATGTATAGCTATTTGAACGCCATCACCCTTTCCACCTGGTCTGAAATTCATGAAGGAAAGAAAAATTAACCAATGAATGGCAACATTAAATAAGCTCAATTATGCATAAACATGAATCGCTTCAGTAAGTTTGATACATTTTTCTACATTTGTCACTTTTACTTACTAATTATGCATAATTCTCAATTAAAGTGGTAAGTATAAAGTATGATAAATATGGAAGAAATCAAGAGAAAATATCACTTAAATTCAACCACTTATTATCTCCTGTACATGGTGGGTGCACCACACATATTTTTCCATAAAAATTAAATTACTGTATTTTAACATGTATAAAGAAACCCTGATTTTTTGGGCTTAAAATTTGGAAAGAAGTTTAAAACATATATCTATATAATACTATCTATGTATAAGGAACCTCCTCCTATTTTGAGAGGCCCAATTTTTGCCAAAGTGTTCCTTATGCAGGTTAAAATATGATAAATACAAATAAGTGTTATGAGAATAAAAAAAATGTATAAATTATTATCAGCATTATAATGCTAGCTTTCTTCACATTCATCAACATTTTTAAACGTAAGTATGGTGATCATACGTCCCGTATTTCCCGGGATAGTCCCGGTTTATTCTGTTTTTCTGGCTGTCCCGACTTTTTTGCCAAAATGTCCGATTTTCACGTACTTTCAACGAAGCCAACTCGACTTTTTTTTTCATTTTATTCTATAAACCACCTATTAAAATTATCTTCTGAGCTCAGAAATTACGTTACGATAATCACAATTACGAATAAGAATATTCATCTCATATATATATGCCATGATTTTTCTAATTCACTGCAATTTCCAGTAACGCTTCATTACCCGCGATTGGGAACTTTTCTGTGATTTCAGCTCGAGTTAGCAATTTTGCTTACTTTTGGCATCATTTTTGGCGATAATTGGCAATGTCCCGTATTTCAAAGCCGATTACCTTTATTTTTCTTGAGCAAATATGATCAGCCTAAACATAAGCAGATCACTGATCGAATCCCAATACGAGATAGGCATTACACGTAACCACCGGTAAATGTGAAATTTTTTTTTTTATTAAACTTACAAAAATGGTAACTATGCATGATAGCCGGTGATTATGCATAATAAACGGATTTATCAAATTTCCGTAACCAATATAGCGGTTCTTTTTAATTGGAAAAAATTATCGTGGTGGTGGGTATCTTTTTTTTGGAAAAAAACTGGCGCCATCTGTTGTAGAAATTGAGAAACGCGACGCTATTAAGGGTGTGTGCGCTCAGGCATCTTCCTTTTTTAGTTTTCGAATCTAGTAACCCTATCTTGAAGTGGGCGCCGCATAGAGACGGATTCACGTTTTTCCGCCAGTAGCTTATACAAATTTTCCCGTCATCTCCCTAGTCCAATTTTCCTGTCCACTCGTTGCCCAGCTTTGCAACATCTTGTACCATCGCCCAAATTTGTCAAGATCGTCGCGCGAAAATGACGATATTTGCGTGTGCTAATGTATTTAATTTATTAGTGTGAATTTCGGACTTCTCCCATACGAAAACATTTGCAAAACTATTCACCGCCACTAGAGTGTCACGGATATACAGGGTGTCCTATAAATAGAAGTACAAACTTTAAGGGGAGGTAGAGAACATCAAACGGATTGAGAATTGCATAGGAACTCATGACCGGAAACGTCATCGCCCGCCGCTAACTGTAGTTGTTCATGACAGCACTGGGGGGAAGGGGATATACATGATTTTCGCTCGAATGAGGAAAAGATCACATATTTCCTCTCCAGCGCTGAACAGAGCGTACGCTGACGGTTCCTATGCACTTCTCAATCCTTTGCCGCTGTGGTGGTCGAGTGGTTATAGTGCCGGACTCGTGATGCGAGGATCCGGGTTCGAACCCCACAGTGGTGGTCGGCTGAAGTTGGTTTTCTGTGGTTCCCAACTTCAAGGCGCAAATGCGAGCCGATCTCCCCGTTAAAAAGTCTCGCCACAGAGAGCAACAGTCCTACAACGGTAAATCATTCAACCATAACACTTCACTCATAGTTAGAAAAACTGGGGGCAGATGACAGCACTACACATAACAAGCATTACACAGAAACAAACTTTACGTCAGGTTGCACTACACGTACACGCACATTCCCGCATGTACCGATTCGTTGGGGGGTTCCGCGGGGGGGGGGGGTGCATGTGTGGTGTAGCAGTAGTAGGTAGGGCCTCCAAAAAATTTTCGGGGATCCATGATGTTCTTAAGTCAGCCACCTCGTTGGGCAATTTGCCTGTTGTGGCGTCGTATTTGTATTTGTATTTTGATGTTCTCTACCCCTTGAAGTTTGTACCTCTATTTATGGGACACCCTGTACAGCATAGGCGCCGGAATCTAGGGGCTGAGGCCATTAGAGCCCACAAATAAATTTTTTAAGGGACTAAGCCCTTCCACAATAATTAAAAAACAATGCAACGCACCCTCCCTCATATCCGTACTCGCTCAAATATCATATATACGGGACGACCAATAACTTTCAGCCCTACAAATGTTTTCTTCATGTCGGCGCCTCTGCTGTACAATGCATGCCACTGTGACCACATCGGGATTTTGATGACAATATTCGTAATAAACACAGAAAATGAGATGACCACATGCTCCGTTAAATGTAAAAAAAATTCTTGAAAGGTATCGTGTCTTTTATTAAAACAAGATCATGTCTTTTTTTTTTTTTTTTTCATTTAGCCATTTAGAGAAATTAAAATAGAGTTAAGGAAAAACAGATATTTTTCCTGGATATTATGCCAAGGTGGGCTCTGAAAGAAAAGGCATCTGTTCTGCGCCGGGACTACAATAGAGTTGTTTAATGAGGGGATTAAGGCAGGTCGTCTTAAGCGACAACATGCGGCAAGCTACGCGACCGGTAATAGCCGACATCGAGTCCGGCGACAAAGGGCGTTTCACGTCGTCCACTGAAAGCGACCTTAAGCCGGGTTCTCCTAGACGCAGGTTTCTACAGCGCGCTTAGAAACCCGCTGATTGGTCAAATCGCTGATTTTCAGGTTTTTAACCAATCAGTATTTTCACGCTGCACGTGGCGCAGAAATTCTACTCCTAGGAAAACCCAGCTTTACACGCTACGCAGTGCGCGACTGCAGTACATGCAGACGAGTGTTTTCGTTAAATAATCTTGAGAAAATATTAAAAAACTAAAATTTTTTAGAACATTTTTTGGTCCATACTTAGAGACATTTTACACAATCTCGGCGAAGGCGTTCTTGTAGAAAGTAAATAAATAATTATATACAGTAAATACAGGGACATAGACAACAATGTTATTAAACCCTCGTTTACTCGTCGCTGATTTCGGTTAACTCGTCACTATGAAAAAATTTGAGAAAGTGGAACAGACTATTTTTATGACTCCCATTAAAAAAAAAGTTTGTTAACAGCATTGCCATATGCTTAAAAGTCACCATAAAATCCTATATATCCAAACGGAACAGTTTAAGTAACGAAAGTTACGCTGGAGAAGTTCATTTGCCGACTAAAGTATTTAGAATGTTGGGGACTGTTCAAGCTAGATCTCATTTCTGCATGGGCTCTACTGGAGAAACTGGAGAAACCGCGAGACACCCAGGCTCTGTCGCAAGAAGCAACGTAAGCACTTCGGCCCCCAGGGGGAGGACCAGGGCATCTCTGACAAAACCAAAATTTATTGATACGTCAAAGATTACACATAGTGCAAGGAAATCAAAAATTATGTAAATCGAAGAATCAAATTAATCAAGTCAAAGTGCAACCCGTGGGCACGGATAATAAATAATCATAGAAAGCATGGGCTCTACTAATTTAGGGCTTGAAATTTAAACAAAATATCTTTGTTGAAAAAAATTAGACATTCTTTCCCAAGTTGAAGCATTCTGTTTACTTTTCCCTGCCCAGGGCCCCTCCACCAAAAGTGTTCGAGATTACTTTGTAGTTGTATCATGAACTACTGATGAAGAATTAAAATACTAAAATTTTAAATTTGACGTCTATGTAAAATTAATGTGCAATAGAGAGTTCTATTATGAAGAAAAGCTACTTATAGCTACTTAAATCTTTAGAATAACAGTTGCTCTATTAGTCTAAATTAAAAATTACTAGTATATATCAAAGTGTACAGTACATTTTATCACAATAATTTAAGTAATAGAAGATAAAAAAAGGTAAAAAATTGCTATTATTTTTTCTTTCGCGATCTATAAATTTTATCAATATTGTTATTTTGATTCATACTTTAATAAATTTCATATTACTTTAGATTTATACGATTTTCACAACATTGCACATTGAAACTGACGGCACTCCGCTTAAGCCGTCATAATTTTTCGATAACCTGCGGTGACGACTTATCGAGGTTTTACTGTATATATATATATTTTTTAATCTATTACTACTTACCGTCACAACCTATGAACGGCAATTATCAAATTTCCTAGCTTCCATGTTCAAGCGGGAAAGAAGAGAAAGAGAAAAAAATGGAGTGAGAGAGAGGTGCGAAAAAAGTAAGCAGTCGTACTGCACCTACGAAGATACGACAAGACGCGTGAGATTCCGTACGAATAGGAAATTTTTTCTTCTGCTGTTGTAGACGCGGAAGTCACATTAGATGAAGATTGCTGCTAATGGGCGACGTCCTCGTACCTTCAAGAGTAGAGGGGCCTCACGAAAATGATATCTAGTTGAAATTTTCTAGAATTTACTAAGTAGGGCCTCAGAAAAACCACTTCGCCCGAGGCTCCATGATGCTCTTAAGACGGCCTTGCCCCTTCCCCAGGGCCGTAGCGTGCTTTCTCGAGGGTAGACTTTTCTTGGAGTCTCCTTGAAATGCTTATGCTCAGAGAAATGAGGAGTTATAAGCGCACCCCCCCCCCCATTCGGCTCGGGGTACCGCCCAAGTTGCCTCAGAATAGTTACGGGCCTGCCCAAGTTGCGGAGCCCGGTGCTTTAGCTGGTGTTTGCCTGCCCCTTCCGTTTCTTAGTACTGGGTCTGAAAGGGATAATTTCAAATGAAGTTCAGGAGTTTTATAAATATGAAAGAAATCATACGGAAATATCACTTTAATTTAACCACTTTTATTATCAGTTTAACCCGCACGTGATGCGTGCAATTACACGTATTTTACCATAAAATTCAATTAAAATAAGTATGAAGAAGAAGATCCTTTGGGAAGAGTAACCTGCATAAATGTGTGCAGTGCCATCTTAAAGCATGGGCCCACCCGGGCACAGCCCGGGGGCCTCCAGCGAAGAGGGGCCTCACAAAAATGAGATTTGGTTGAAATTTTCGAGAAGTTGTTTGCTAGGGCCTCAGAAAAATCAATTGGCTCGGGGGCCCATGATACTTTTAAGACGGCCCTGAATGTGTGACGTTTTGCTTTTTTAATGTGTTTAAATCTCTTAATTAAATCAAACAAGTTATATTTTTAAGCTTGTTTACAAGTTAGACAGCAGTAATTCCATTCTAGGAAGAAAGCTTTTCCGACTTCGTCCCCTAGATCCAACCGGGGGGAGGGGGCGACCGATGGAGACGATCACCACACCAAGAGTCTGATAAAATGGTACAATGAATCTGTCCCGTATTTTACGGGATGGTAAGCTAGCAAAAATTACCTCCTCCGACACATCACTCTAGATCCGCACCTGGGAGAGAGCGCTGACTACTGTTTTTTCACCGGGCGCCACTAGGTCTAAGACCGGCCCTGCACGTGAGCATTTACAAACGGCTTTCTATAGAGGAGGCAAATGGAAAAAAAAGTCCTTTCAGTCTTTGGCCAGTTTCCTTCGGTCAGTCGTGTCATATCCGTGTCTCGAGCATCCACGCGGTATTTTATAAAATGGAGTTGAGCACCTCGAGAATTGATTCGAAAAACAAAATATCCTACAGAAAGCTAGAGCCATGCGTTCACAGGTCTAAAACACGAAAACAGTTAACAAGATTCACTGGATTTCGGCAATAAATTGCAGGTTTCGGTATAATTAGCCTCCGTGTGCAGAAAATGGCCATGGTGCGATAAAAATAATTGAATGATCACCGGATTTGGACGAAAGACTTCCTCATTGAATCTATGGTATATATCTACAAATATGAAATAAATATCTTAGGCTGTTCGTTCGCTAGATGCGACTTTAAGCGATATACAAGTTGCGCTCAGATGCCCGGGTGGGCCCATGCGTTAAAACGGCATTGGGAAGGGGTTGTTTTTTCTCCCTGTAGATTTTTTTTTAACCTCAAGGAATTCGGCTTTAACTTCAACGATAACGCACAATTCTTTAAGTTTGGGCTAAACATATCCGAGGTTAAAAAATTGAATATCTAAAGTGAAAAGAAGCAACCCGCACGTTTGTGCATACAGAGTAGGATTACGCATAGTCACCGGTAAAAGTGTTAAATGTTGCAAAATGTATCAAACTTACCGAGACAATTGGTGATTATGCATTACCGATATGCTTTACCGATTCAACGTATTCTTACCGTAATATACATTTAATTCTATATTTCATCATCTTTAAAAAACCTCATTTCAAATATACGAAGATACATATCCGAAAATTTTTCTTATTCGAAATGGATTTGCCGCTGCCCCCATCTTTGTTTTGGATATGTGAGGTACTACTTTATTTCCATATTTCCATGGACGTCCCAATTAACCTACTCTATTCTGCTGCGTATAGTCCGTGGATTATACGTTAAAAAAATTACGTTGAAATAAAAACAAAACGTCTGAAATGAATTTCTTAGTGTGGATCAAAGCTGCAAGACGAGTTTTAACTTTGAAGGGCTTTAGTGAGGATAAACCACTGCACATCTTATCTACAACTTTTTTTTCTGAGAGAGGTTTCATTAGTTATAATTACTTTGAAATTTATTTACAAAAACATATTTTTTAAATATTTATAGATGGGGGCAATCTCGGCATTAATTTGTGATTACGACCTTCCCGCATCCTTCATTGGCTGACCGACCACTCCAACGCAGGGCTGTCACCAAAATATCCCCTCGAAAGTGTTATCATTCCCCCATCTCTCATTTACGAATTTTGAGTTTCTGTGAGATAGTTGATTATTTTCTCCTCGCAGAAAAAAACATGTAATAATAACAACTATCAAGACGGGAACTAGAGGAGGGGGCACCGAGAAGGCAGGTGCCCCGGGCATCAATGGCAAATTTTAGGGCTATGGTAACGGGGGAATTTTTTTTTTCACTTCAAATGCAAAAAACACACTATGTTTAATTTATAAAACTATCAACTCTTACAGAGAGGGAGGGGCAAACTGAAGTTTTCTCCACCTGACAAATTGATAAAGAACGTAATTACAGGTCAAATCTACGAATAATGAATGGTACACAGTTACGCGGATATTTATGAATAATGAATTACAGATTTTCTGAAGATGGCTTATTGAAAAATGCCAAAAAACATGGAATTGTAGGATAAAACTCGTGACTCTTATTTCATAACTTTTTCTTGGCTTCTGTGGCCTTTTTTTCATTCCCTGACATTTATGGGTCTTTTAACGTTTCCGTGATGACAGACAGACTGTTATCGACCTACTTCCCGATTTGCGTAATATAGTTTGACATCATATACAATAGAATTATTATTCTAGGAAGATATATTATCTTGTCTTTGACAATATAAACACTAACTAATCAAATCATTTAATAAAACGATGACATGAAAAAAAAATAAATAAACACAAATTACAGGCGTATGGGGAGGAGGGAAGAATTTCAAAAAATCCATTTCTAACCTTTTCTGAACCAAAAGTTGGTAAAGCTGCTAATGGAGATCTTATATCTTTTCGAACATATATTCGTTGTGAGCTTGTGGCTATTGGTGGAGTGGCTGGCTTTTCTCTTGAATCTGCTGGCTTTCGTTCAGATTGGACAGCTAAAAATCATCATATTTGAACAAAGATAAATCGGGGATATATATGATGTGTATAAAGTTTAATAAGAACTAATAATGAAGTTTTTACAAATTGGGATGGAATACAATTATTTTTCCTCTCTTATGCATATTCAAAAAAGCAACAACCTACAAAATATTCTTACAGTCAGCTCTCATGCCCCGTGCAAGGCACTTCTGTAAGCGGCAATATTGGCAACGGTTCCTATGATGTTTTGTAACTTCACAATCCCCATTTCCTCGACAGGCATAACCAAGTTGTTTTCGTATGCTTCTTTTAAAAAAGCCCTTACATCCTTCACAACTGATTGCACCATAATGTCGTCCTTAAATTGAAATTAAATAAAAATAATTTTAAGTAAAAAATGTTGCAATCAATAGTAATACAGTTAGAAATATTTATATAAATTTTTCTAATTCATAAATTTAGAAACTATAATTTAAGTTTAGTTATAAAAATTAGTAGTTAAAAGTGTAATTTTCCGTATTTTTTTGAATATCTGAAGTACTACTTGTATTTTAACCCTTTAAGTGGCATTGACGAGATATCTCGCCTCGAAAAATGTCTCTTATTTTAGCATTGACAAGCCCAAATATTTTGTGGAAGTTGATTTCTGAATGAAACACTTTTTCTCCCTTTATCCTTAAACTTTTTCTCCTTAGTGTGCACCCGCTGGAAATCGGAAGAAAGCCTACTTCATTAAATAATGATATGACATTTTGAAAAGTGTTTAGTGATTTCTGTTGTACCGTTTAAAGGATAAAAAAAAACAGAATTTGACAAAAACAGCCATTTAGGTCCATGCGATGCATCGATTGTACTTTTTTTCCCCTGAATATCAAAAAAATGAATGTGAAAAAAATAAGAGACGCCAATTTAAATTTGAAAAAATGCGCAGCTAACATCTCGTTACAGTGCAATACGGCCTGTCTGACAAATGAAACTAAAGGCATATCCACATACAAATGCGGCATCATTCACATTGCGAAACGAAATCAATCCGTCGATAACAAACTGGTTTTAATTTGCACTATACAGGGTGAATCTGACCTATTCTGCCAAACGAAAGGGGGTGATAGACGAGCCCAAGTGGATCATGAAACACCCCACCAACCCTGTCCTATCTCAAACCATGCTCGAGTTATGGTGAATAATCGATTGTCGGAAAAAAACCAGAATCTGTGAAGTTCCTGAAAGATCTATACAAAAACTAAGCACACATTTGGAAAGAACAGAAAAAATTCTATGAGAGAGGTAATATACTAATTTCATCGAAATATCTGGTTTTAATGGCGAGCTATAAGCGCTGAAAGATTGGCCAAGTTCAAAATCAAATTGTCGCCAAAATTTCTAATCGCCAATTCTGCAAACACATTTCTAGCTACAATCGGTCAAATTTGCTAAAAACTTGTCCATTCTATCAGCTTCCGAAAGAGCTTTCAATAAATCATATCGGTTGTCTGGTTCAGAAGAAATTTTTGTCTTTTGTTTGCAAAATACATCACTGAAATTAGCGTTTGTCGAAGTAGATATTAGACGAAAATTCGGAATTGACGGCTGCCGATTCTGGCGACAATTTGATTTTGCACAAAAAATCCTATAAGGTGACAGATACTACCGCTATCTACACGATATCCGTATTTAATGGCGAGTTACAAGTGCTGAGATCGATGACGTGAAAAATCGCGCGCGCGCGCGAATTGTCGCCGAAACATACTAAAATTAATTCGACGAACGCAGATTTCAATTATGTATTGCAAACAAACAACTAAATTTCTCCTGAACTAGATGACCAACTTAGTTTATTCTAGGCTCTTTGCCAACCTGGTGGAATGAACAAGTTTCTAGTAAACTTGACCGATTGTAGTTAGAAGGGTGTTTGCGGAATTGGCAATTAAAAATTTTGGCGACAATTCGATTTTGAATTTCGCCAGCTTTCAGCGCCTATAGGACCAATAAATCCAGATATTTCAATGAAATTGGCGTGACCTTAAAGGATTTTTTCAGCGCTTTCCAAATATGTGCTTACTTTGCGTGTAAGTCTCTCAGAAACGTTACAAATCCGGGGCTTTTTTTTCCATAATCGAAAATAATCCACTATAACTCGAAAACGGTTTGAGATAGGACAGGGTGGTAGGTTGTTTCGTGATCCACTTGGACTCGTCTATCACCCTCTTTCGTTTGGCAGAATAGGTCGGATTCACCCTGTATACTTCGTGCAGGGCCGCAACTAGATGCTTGGTCACACGGGGCAAGCGAGCATTTTGACGCCCCCTTGTAATGTTGAAGGAGAGGTTTCAGAATGAAATTTGCGCCCCCTCGGGGTCTAGCGCCCGGGACACGAGACCCGCCTGCTCCACCCTAGTTGCGGCCCTGACTTCGTGAGATATAGTGCGACATGTTTTCGTTTCGGTATAACTGATCAGATACTTGAACCTGAAGTATTCACACCAAAGAGCTCTGTTGTGTAATGAGATCTCTCCATCGGCTGATATCGGCTTCTACCTGCATCGTATATGTTACATCCTGAGATATATAGCATAGAATTATTTCATTACCGTACAGCTTGTCTGACACCCAAACCTGAAGACCTATTAATATCCATCATGTCTGAAGAAGGGGCTAGAAACATTAGCTACTGGTTGTACCGTAACTTTCACTGCCTATAAACTATCTACCTTGATATATAATCGGCGCCAGCAAATTTTTGCTAGCTGTCTGTATCACTACTTTCGAAATCTTAACTCAGTGTTTCTCAATGTGTGCGTCGCGGCTCCTAGGGGCGCCAACCATTTTCCGGGGCATCGCGGCGAGCTGGAGATATTGATTTATGTGCGATATTTATGCTTCTAAGTGGGTCTTTTATATGGGAAAGTATCTACCACAAACTATTCTGGGAAGCCGCAGATGAACCATGGATTGAGCAAGGGAGCCGCAGATGACAAAAGTTTGAGAACCACTTTGTTAACCGAATGGAAGGGGTTGTTAGCTTGGTTTTTCTCTTTATATTCTTTTTATTTTTTTAATATTTATTTATTTCTTTATTATTTATTTTTTTGTCGAAAAGGTGTTGATTCTTCTTATTAAATCTATATGTCATCTGATTCATTTAAAAAATTATTTTGAAGCATTTTTAAAAATATTTATTTTTATTTCAACATCTACCTAAAAAAAACTGCAGATTTCACAGATTCAGTGGTCTATAATCCGTTCGTCTTAGAGTGAAAGCAGTCGCATAGCGATTTCGGAGTAACAAATTATAATGAATGATATTTTTCAAGGGTTGAAAACCGATGACTCGCATGCAGAAAAAGTGTGCAGAAGTCAAGTCAAAAAGTTTGACTTTTTCCCCGTGCGAAACGCGTATGCTGAAAAATATGTCATAAATCGGAATACTAAATATAAATTGAATATAAACTACACTAACATTCTTAATTTACATCAATGCATCCCATGAATCCCTCAACTGCACCACTAGATTCTTTGTAGATGACTGCGTGATTTATCGCATCATTCACTAACGGTCCGATCATGAACTTTTCCAACATAATCTGGCTTCTATCTCTGACTGGTGTTCACTATGGCAGATGCCTATCAATATTTCAAAAACAGTTTTAATGAGAGTTACTTGTAAACTAATTCCTCTTGAATACCTTTACTCAATCAATAATTTAACCATTTCCCAAGTTTCTGAAATTAAATACCTCGGCGTCATGATCTCAGCTGGCCTACGTTGGAAAAAACATGTTGATTACGTTTTCCACAGAGAGAGAGAGAGAAATGTCTCAACAAACTTTTCTTCCTCCACCGCAACCTCAAACATTCCACTTTGGATGTCAGACTGCTCTGCTACCAAACGTATATCTCCCCCGTTCTCTCCTACGCCGCTAAAATCTGGAACCCCTACACCTCTAGTAATAAAGAAACTCGAATCGATCCAAAATAAATCCACCCGTTTCATCCACGACTGCTGGTCATCTTTTGTTTCCGTGCCCGAACTTAATCTCCTCCCCCCTCTCTACTCTTCGTCTTATTTCTCGACTAACACTGTTTTATAAGATTTTTCATAGTCATCTTAACTTTGATACTTCTGGTATTCTAGCCAAACCATCCCACATCTCCAGAAGACTCGACCATCCCCTTAAAATGAAACCTATTTTTGCTTCCACTGACTGCTTTAAATACACTTTCCTTCTTCATACCACTAGTGAATGAACAAACTCCCCAGTTCTATTGTCAACTCCCCACTATCACTAGTTTTTGCACAATATCAAATAATATCAATGTCTCATGCAACCGCATTCTCGTGTATAGGCCTAGGGCCAACAATATTGTATAAATAAATAAATAATGGGGCACGGTAGCCCAGATAATAAGATACTCGCCTACGTACCAAAGGATATTTAGAGGTGTCGCGAGTTCGATACCCGGTTCGTCCTTGTCAGAAATTTTCATGACACAGAGGTACAACAGAAACGGTGACATGACCACAGAAAAAGATTACTACCACAGCGAGTCCTACACCGAGGGGTTAGTGCACCATCCTCTCAATGAGTATAAAAAATGCTGCCGTTCGGAATCGACAATAAATTGTAGGTGGCGGTCTAATTAGCTCTCATGTGAAAAAAAAATTACCGTGGGGCGACAAAAATGATCAAATGTTCAAACACGCATAATAAAGTATATACACAGTATAGTTTATTATCAGTGGCTTGTCGATTACAATAGATACATACTTTACAAGGGCTTAAGCACGATCGACCTTTGGATGGGGCACAAAAGGATTGGGGGGAATTATGAGTTACCACTCTTCAAAAAACATTTAAGTTAACAGAAATTGGTTAAAATAGCATATAAAAGGTAATTTCTTTGGAAATTTTAGTTTTTTTACCGAAATATTAATTTCTTTTCTAATTTGTGGTTGGCTTGGTGGGGGCTGGGGGGCTCGAGCCCCCTATACCCTTCCCCTGCATTAAGCCTCTGATACTTTATATGTCAGCTTAAAGAAATAAACAACTTAAGCTCAAATAAATGCATTCTCTTTTGGCAATTTTTAAAATAGTATTATTGACCTGCGTAAATACAAACCTGAAGCTTTATCACCACATACAACACAGAGATCACTAAACTTTCTGTCACTTCCATTTTTGAAAGAACAGTCTTCATCCCGCATCCTTGCTAATTGCTCTGCTGTCTGCCATTCTTTCACTCTGGTGGCCCAATCAGAACTAGAAGAACTTCTGTTGTCTTGACTTAACTTCAAATCAGAACCAAGCTCCACAGTTCCAGAATTTGAATCCAGCTTCATGCTATCACTTATGCTGGCCTAAATAAACACGGGAAAGTCATTAAAAAGAATTACTAAAACCTTTTTTTCGATTGAAAAATAAAATTTCAAATTAAAAATAATTTTTGTTGATATTCTGGTGTTTGCTTTCTTGAAAAAAACATTAGACTTAAAATAAAAGTAAAATTTACAATATTGAAATAGTCTAAATTTTACAAAAACTTCATGTTAATTTTTTTTAAATTAAAATTTTAATTAACAAAATAAAATTAATATTAAAAAAATAAAAAAAAAATGTAAAGCGATTTGATTTTGTTTTGATAGTATTATTGTATGAATAATTAGATAAACAGCTCTTTTTGTCCTAACAGGATTCACCAAGAGAAGTTTGACTGCATTAAAAAAAAAGATGCAAAATACAGTCAATTCATGAAAAGTCGAACTCTGATACCTCGAATATGAATTCTTTCCGTATTTTAGTAATTTTCCTTTAACTCGAAGTTTTCGGAAATGAAAACAAATTTAAAGAAATAGCATTTAGCAATAGAATTTAGCATTTAGCAATGTAATTTAATTTACCATTTAGCAATGTAATTTAATTTACCATTTATCAATGTAATTTAATTTACCATTTAGCAATGTAATTTAATTTAGCATTTAGCAATAGCATTTAGCAATAGCATTTAGCAATAGCATTTAGCAATAGCATTTAGCAATAGCATTTAGCAATAGCATTTAGCAATAGCATTTAGCGTTTACCAATGGAATGTAGAAATATAATTTAACACTAGAATTTGTCATTTATCAATGAAATTTAGAAATAGAATTTAACAATAGAATTTGGCGTTTATCAATCGAACTTAGCAATATAATTTAGCATTTATCAATGGAACTTAGCAATATAATTTAGCATTTATCAATGGAACTTAGCAATATAATTTAGCATTTATCAATGGAACTTAACAATATAATTTAACATTTATCAATGGAACTTAGCATTTATCAATGGAATTTAGCATTTATCAATGGAACTTAGCATTTATCAATGGAATTTAGCATTCAGCAATAGAATTTAGCAGATTCATTTAGCGTAATCATTTGTCTGTTCACAAAAGAGAATGACTTTCTCACGAAAGATGGACAAAAAATACGGGGAGAAAGTAAAAAAATCACTGCATTTTTCGTCAGAAAACAATCTTGTATACACTTTGTTAATAATTCGTTTCATTTATACGAGTATCACGTGTATACATCTGTTTCCATAATACCGTATGTACGTCTAGTTTATCTCTAAATATCCTCATTTAATAATTAAATATAATTAAATTAGAATAACTTTATTAATTGATAATTTTTCTTTATCTCCAGTAGTTTTACTAATACGATATTCGTTAATGGCACTGTTTATTTTAATAACTCTTTTTTCCCCCCACTCTGAAATGGGAATTTCCGATAAGTCGAACTAACGATAACTCGAAGTTTTTTGTCGGACGCTGCACATTCGACTTGAGATTTGACTGTATCTATGTAAAAAAAAAAACTTACTGCACCGGATGGTTCAATTTTGACATTTGTGGTACTAATGTCACTCGGATTGCTATCACAGAGTTGGTTACAATCGTGGGAGCTTTGATGGCTGTCACCATCTTCTGTCTGGGGATTTGAGGAGCAGGAACTCAAAGAGTCACAACTTCCATCTAAATATAAAGCACAACTTATTCATTTTTTATGTAATCAATATCTATTTATAAAATATTTTATCCCTTTGCCAAATTTAAATAAATGAAAAATAAAAGAATTGTTGTAACTTATCAACTCAATGGTTGTCAAACTGTATAAAGTGCTATGCTTTTTTGAAAAGTTTGTCAAAACTATTCCTATTCGTGTTCTCAAGGAAGGTATTTTTGAGCTCCTGATTTCAAAACTGGTGTTACTTTTTCTGGATCTGCCTTAGGTTTTGAAATAATACATATTCTCCACTATTTCAATGAAGTCTCTGAAGCCACTAATTGATGCGGCTTTTCATTTTTACAGTTGAATCACTTTATCTCAAAAACTAGAGCCAATCTGAAAACAGTAACACCAGATTAGAAATCAGCGCCCCAAAATCACTCTAAAATCACTGAAATATCTTTGAGAACAAAATCAGTGTTGAGCAGTGTAATAGTTTTTTTTTTTCAAACACAAAAAGGGTTGTGTGTGCCAAAGTGCCGAACAAAGTACTCCCGAGCCGCCCTTACGAAGTATGCGACACCGGGCCCAACACTCGAAGTATTAGAAGTGAAAAATATATATCCATTAAACAGATGCTTCAACTTCAACAATGAAAATATAAAAATTAATATTGGCGAAAACTTATTCGTCTCGCAAAGGGAACCCCGCTGCGGAGCCATAGCTAGGGAAAGTCAGGTGTATTTGATTCCCGGGTGCCAAAAATGGACCCTTTTCTTCATCTAAAATCATAGGAAGAAAAGGCATAAAAATAGATGTTTACCTAGGTGACTAAAAGCGTTTTTGTTTTTAGTTGTAGGTCAAAGGAACCCAGTGCCCTGAACATAACCGAGTGCTACAAATTATTGAAAGCTTTCCCAATTCAAATCGTTTCTTCCATTAATTTTGAATTTTCACAATTCTGGAATTATTTCTTTCATTAATTCTGACTTTTTATATATACTGTAATTGTTCCATTCATTTATTTTTCAATTCAAATTTTGCATTAGTTTTGGAATTAAATTAAAATTACCTTCAGTGCTAAATTTTCAAAAATTCAAAATTTCCATTAATTTTTGTATTAATTTACATTTAATTGTCTGTTTAAATTTTTTTAGTAGATAGCCCATTTTTCCACCATTCCCATCTATTTTACAATGGTATATGAATTTTTGAATGTCCGATTAATAATAATCTCCTCATAAATAATTTAAAATTGAGGCAAAAATGGTCCTAAAAGTTTTTGGAGCCCCAAAATGTTAACCCTCCCCTCCAGTTATGTTATTATTTTCACACTGGGCCGCGTCTGGTAAGGGCGACCCCGAAGTACTCAGACACAGTGCCGTCTTAATGCATGGGCCCACCCGGGCACGGCCCGGGAGCCTCAAGAGAAGAGGGGCCTCACAAAAATGAGATCCGGTTGAAATTTTCCAGGACATACCAGGTAGGGCCTCCGAAAAACCACTTGGCCCATGATACTCTTAAGACGGCCCTGCTCAGACATAGTAACTGACAGATTTGACGAACTCGGGTGGCTTTGAAATTGAAATATATGATGGCTACTGAACTCCCTATACTTCAAAAATGCCGTTGAGGCAAGTGCATAAATTAACAAAAATCAATTACTGTAAGTAACTAACTTAGTTATGAACAAATCATCTTCTACTCAAAAATTATTATTAAACATTAGGACTCCTAGAAACTTATTTCTCTCAATAAACATTTCACTATGTTACATATTTTGGCAGAGTTAATAAAAATTCACCAGGAAGTTTTTTGAGTAATTACTAATTCCGTGTGATTTTGTTCTTATTTAAGGAAAAAACAGTATAGAGAGTAGGCCTATATTCAATACATTTCCTGAGAATTCAATTAAATAAATGTTCACACTCCAAAGTGAAAGAATGAATGAATAAAAATAAAGAGCATGAAACAATAGTTTTTTAAGCAATGAATCAAAATTTTTAACTGTCTTTAAAGACTCCCCTTAATCATTAAAAAATTTTTTAATGATTGTACTAATTCAAAAATCACATACCTACAGCTGATAAAATAATTTCATCTTTTACACATGACATGGCAACACTGGCATAATCACATCCCTGGCTAAATGATTCCACATCCAATGGTGCCATGCATTTCTTAAACCAGAACTATCAAGGTAAAATATGCACACTGAAAAGTATACATGGAATGACATTACTAAGAGCATAAACAAAATTAATCTGATTTTTAAACATATTTAAAAAAATATATATTATCATTTTTTACCATTTTTCTCACACATTAAGGGCTAAGGAAATTCACAAATCCCAATGTAACATGGTTGTTCCAAAAAAATTATCAACAGTTATAAATGTTTTTCATACAGAAATAGAAATTAAAAGACCACGACAGGCAAAATTCCCAACGAGATGGCTGAGAAAAAAAATCCAAAACAAAAGCAATTTTTTACAAAGAAACCAAAAAATATGAGAAAAATTTAATAATCTACCCCATAAAAATTATGCCTGTCTAAAGACTTTTTATCTAAGCATGGATAGTTTTTCGATTTATCCCAACATAATATTATAATTCTTTTTAAAAGTGCCAATTGTAGTAGAATTCACTACAACAGTTGGTAAGCTATTGCATTTATTGACAACACTGTTAGAAAAAACCTCTCTGAGACACCCACGATCAGGAGTTGTCACTAACCAGTGTCCCCCTGTGAAAGCACTCAATTGACTGTATATAAATAATTCATGGTCCATTCTATCCACCATATCAAAAATTGTAAACACTTCAATTATATACCTCAACCAGGACAGTAACTTGGGGGGGGGGGAGGCAACTTCCCTGGGCGGCAAAATTTAGGGGAGGGGGCGGCCATTTTAGGTGGGAACAAAGAACACCGTTATAAAATTATCGTATTTTAAAGTTGTGGGGACGGCAAAAATCCTAGTTACGGCCTTGACCTCAACATCTGCATTTTTCGAATAAAAACATGTTCAAAAAATCCAGTCTCTCTTCATAGCTCAAGCCCTGTGCACCGTGTAATAAATAGGGTATATTCATGTTTTTAAATAGTGTTTGCTTCAATCTATTCTAAATCTTAAAAAAAAAAAAAAAGTTTTAATAATTTTGGTAAAATAGCAATCGAGTTCATGGAGCAAGATTTATCTAAGATAACTTACGTACTGGTTAATATATATATGTTGAGTGAAAAATAGTTTTACTTCTCATCGGCTCATATTACAATAATATATTATTGAATTTTTTTATAATTTCAGCAGAATTCCTTCTGCTGGAAGGAATTCCAAGTCCCTTGGGTGCCATGGTTTCAAGTCTATAGTGTGCGCTTATATGTACATATCTTTGCATTTGTGCATTATAATTAAAAAAAATGTGAATTTCACATTTGTTAATTAAAAAATGGCGCATGGAAATTTCACTTATATGTCGAACCAGTATGAAAAGTAGGTGGGGTGGGGCACATGTGAACATAATGTAATTATCCCAGTTAACTTAATTAAACAAATTCAAAACAATACTAATAGATGAGAATACTGAAACCATGTGATGACTAAAATTTCGGAGCAATTTGCCATTTTGTATTTCAGTTGTGAAAGTTTGTTTTAGGACATGCGCAGGAAATTAGTACTTCCAAGTTCTTGACGAAAAAACAGTATGAAACAAATTTGAATACTGATAAAACAGTACTCAAATTTAAAGATAATATATTTCCGCGCGAAAGGACAATTCCATCAGTATTCCCAACAAGAAACCTAGCACCAAACATAAGTTTTATTCACTTTTGTGTATTATTGATATTTCTCAATACATTTGTTTTCAGTAGAAAATCAGATATGAATTGTTTTTGTGCAGTTCTCACTAAAGCTCAAGCTTCATCTGATATTTAAAAAAAGTCACTTATTTGGAAAAGAAAGTCACAATTTTATTTCACCCAAGGGTCCCAAAATATGACATAATACTGCACATAATATATACCAAAGTGAAACTATGCATTTTATTGTAATTTAATCATTTTTTAATTCAAATATGTGGTATCCTATCGCAATAAAATGGAAGAAAAGATTGTAGAATTAAATGTTTGAAAAAATTCATCCAAGAGAAATTGTATATTGCCATCATCATTTTGAGAAATGCATCGGTGTGTGTAACAAAATAATAAAGTAATTTTATAAGCTTCTTTTTTTCATGTGTATTGCTAACCTACCTTTGTGATAAAACCACATTTTAGCTTGGATCTTGGGGATGCCCTAAAAATGTGTAAACTCAGTTTAAATAAGTGGCACTAGCTCAGATTCTTGGTATTTCAAATCAAAGATTTAAAACATAATTTCCATGCCGTATCCAGAGCACAAGAGTAACATGTATTTGTATCCAAATAGATATTTTTTCTCCAATTTGCTAATCACTATTTTCCCATTCTTCACTTACTACATGAAATTGTTTTCCCTACCTGGATGCGAAAATTCTCTTTCACTGAGAAAAAAGGTCATGATGCAATCACACAAACTGCAGCTCGCGTACTTTGACCAGGAGACGCGCACTTCAGCGAGATAGATACAGGCGAGGTCATACAGTTTCAACCGGTAACCTTGGCGACAGAGAGAAGGTTGCGCTAACGATGACGTCCACCAAATCAGACATGCCAAAGGTCAGAAGGTGAAGCGGGCTGAATGAATGCATTTCTGGAGGTAGTAGGTACGTGTGTGTGAAATTACCGAAACAAAAAAAAAAGTTTCTGACACTTAAATTTTGAGCGTCGGTTTCATTTTCTGTTCTCTCCCGCAATGCATTTTAGCGTCCGAAAACCGCGAGCAGCACTTCACCCGTTTTTCACGTAGAATCTCTGGGGTCACTGAATTTCCATTTCTTAGGCCCCGTGCAGGTGGAAGCACTTAATAACAGCTGCTGAACCAAACGCTACTGCTGGTGACCTCCCCGATTCACGAGTTGCGCTAGTGGGTGCCACGCCGTCGGCCTTGGCCTGTCGCTCTGACGTTCTACTCCAACGACCACACCTGGCCGCTATCTCTTGGAGGAGGCCCTATTCCAAAAGATCGCCTTTTCTCTGCGGTTCGCTACAACGAAAAGGCACGCAATTTTTTTTTTCATTATTGTTATTATTCTTTCGCTCTCTTGTTTTCGATTAAAATCTTTTTGATGTAAAGATAAGCAAACATAAGAGCAAAGGTACTCTAACATCTCCACGTATCATTTCGGCACCGAGTAGCGATGAAAATTATCCTTAAGCGCCGGAGAAACAATGTTTCTCTTTATTGATTTTGCAACGGCATTGTCATGCAGCGCTCTTAACCCTTTAACCGGGGCACTGCAGAAAATCACTGAACTCCTTGTAAAATTCTGTCTTTTTCGACGTGAATACGTCTTTTAAATTACCAGACGATATTAGATGCATTCGCAAAAAGTTGCGTAACGAAATGCTTAGAGCGCTTACATCTCAAAAAATATTCAGAATATTATAGTATTTTTGAGGTCTGCTGGTAGATCTCGTTAATATAAATCCAATGAAAGAGAGAGATACTACTCTGGTTTTGATAACTCTTCAGGTCTAAGCACCAGGCTCGCGGCCTGCTTGCGTAACGAACGGTTTATCTCGAGAGGTTAGCAACGCAAATAGAAGCCAATCGTACGTCGTTTGATAGATATTCTTTCTAGAAATCTACTCAAGTTTTGATACCTTTCCGGTCTGGGCACCAATCTCGCGGCCCGCATTCTTAACGAAATTATTTTACGCTATATCTTGGGAAGTTCACAGCGCATATACACGACAATGGTATCGTTTGTTGTACACTTCAAAGACAAATCCGGCGATATCCAACAGATATTACTACCGCTTCCAGTGTGGGAACCAGGCCCGTGGCCCGCTCTCGTGACGAAATTGTTTTACGCAATATCTCAAGAAGATAACACAAAAAGATGGCATCGTCTGTTAAATATTTCAAAGACAAATCTGATGACACCCATTTCATTAAATCAGTACGTACCTACCACGCGGTTCAAAGTACATAGACGGTATTCACACGTAGACTTGCGGCTGTGTCTATGATACAGTCTACTCCAAATTTTTTTTTATGAAATAGGCTTTCTTCCGATTTTCAGCAAGTGCAAGGTAAGAGAGATAGGAAAATCTGTAACATTGAGAAATCAGCTATAGAAAATATCTCGGATTGTCGATGCTAAAATAAAAGGCTTTTAAGAAAACGAGATATCTCGCCAATGCTGTGGAGAAGATTAAGAAAAAAGGGGAGAAAATTACAGAAAGGGAGAAATATGAAAGGAAAAAAAAATCTTTAAAAATATTCGATTCAATTTCCTTGATTGACAAATATTTCGATTTTAATGCTTTCATCTTGCTTGTCCACGTTCTATAATCCCCCACACATACACATACAGAACCCCGCTAGTTTCACTAATTCCAATTAACTGAGACCGTTACCGGTTTAGATCAGCAAAAAATACGGATTATTGGGGTTCATCTTTTAAAACATTCAATGACAGCGTGTATCCCACTAAAAATTATATACCAAATTATTCGTGCAACCATGGCTGTCTTAACGAGTTCGGGGACAGAAATGACTGAGGATTCTTTTCAACTTCAATAAAAAATGTCTTCCATTAGTTAAACACTGAATCAAATAAAACAGTGGATAACAAAACGAAATAAAATATCGAAATTTGAGAAAAAAAATTATAATAAATACAAATCTTCTACGATTTGTGTGGGGGGGGGGCGCTGAGCACGTCGGGCAATCCATTAAGACGACACAGCGTTTGACAATGATCGAGTCTACTCATCTTTTGTTCTCAGAAATACTGTATAGTAGGCTTATAATCAGTGGATGGGAGAGAGAGAAAAAGAAGCACGGAAGCGCAAGGGTACAACCAGGAGCCCTTGGCTGTCAAGGAACCCTACGATAACATTGAATTGCGATTACTATCAACTGTGTGTCCAGGGTAAGCATGCGCATGGGATGGGTCCTTTTTCACGGATGTTTTGAATTAACGAAGGGTTGAAGTTTAACGCAAGTACATGTTTTATACAGTTAGGCATGAGGTGAAGAGTTCCAATAATAACTTAATAATTCAACACTGGGTTCATTATTATGGTGAGAGGCCTGCGTTACGGCATTGCTGCAAGTTTCAAAGTGTACGCGTCTTTTACATATCGTTACAGAGTAATAAGTTAATAACTATGTTTTTGTTTGGTAATAAAAACAAAAAATGTATTCACATAGTTCGGGTATCGTGGGATTTGCCTAAACGAGATTTACCCGTAGATAGGCTATCGCTGGCTTCTATCTTCATCTTGCACTTCTTGAGATATAGCGTAAAATGATTTCGGTTTCATTAAAGCCACCAGTCTGATTAGGGATCAGGGTCACAATTAGATACTCGGTAAGCCGGGGTAAATGTGCAATGTGTAAATGTTCGTTTTGGCACCTTCTCCCCTTTTTTAATGTTGAATGAGTGATCAAAGGAAGAATTTTTATTAGGCACTACCTCTGATCCGGGGCCAGGAGTAATAGACCCTTCTGCACCCCTTCGTCTCAGAAGTTGCTGTCTTGAATTAGGTATCTGACCCTGGTGAGGTAATTAACCTCAGTGAGGTATCATTAGATTTGTGTAGACGAGATCTATATATACCCGAGAAGAAACCAAAAAATCTTATATATTCTATATACAGGGAAGTAAGGAAAGTCAGGAAAGTCCCTAGGCCACATTTTACTGGCGAACCGTTGATTCTAGAGACATACTTCTAATTAGAAAAAGTACCAAACAATTGTAGATCTCAGATACGTCATTCATATTACAAGGGGTTGTATAGTTATTAAAATATAAAAACTAACTTTTTATACTGACACTGCCCTCAAAAACCCCATTAAATAGTTTTACAATGTCTCTTCTGAGGTCAACAAAAAATTCCACGTTTGTAATTGCAATATTCACTGAGATATTTGAATTCAGACATTTTTTGGAGAGAGAAAGACATATATGAGAAAGAAGCGTTGTCTTGTCCGTTAATTTTCGCTGTTCTCTCCCAATTTTTCTCCAAGTTTTGAATTAAAATTAGCTCAGTAAATATTGCACTTAGAAAGGTAAATTTTTTTTTTTAAACTCAGAAGAGACAGGGTAACAACTTTGTAATTGCGTTTTTGAGGACAGGGTGTCGCATGAAAAGTTAAATTTTGTATTTTGATTACTATACATCCCCTTGCAATATGAATGACGTATCTGAGGTCTACAGTTGTTTGGATACTTTTTCTAATTAGAAGTATGCCTCTAGAATCAATGGTTCGCCAGTTTTTTTTTTACTTTTTTTTATTTTGTATTTACTTCTTGAAATATGACCATTTCAAATATTCTTGTTGCACAAACTTTTTGTAAAAGCAGCCGGTTCAGTCAGTAACCGATTTACAAGACATACAGTCATACCCCGACTTACGTGATTTCGGCGTTTTCCTGTGCGATTTTTTGTGAAAAATGCCTGGTTCTTGTATTCAGCACAATGCATAAGCATTATGAAATTAGTGCTGATATGTAACAATACTTCCATTATATGATATGGTAAACAGGTAAGCGTATATTAGCAGAACACCACATTTAGCCAAGATGAGCTGATTTTCAAGGTAATAAAAGTAGAAATCGGGAAACAGCTGAAGATGTAAACTTAGAGATTATGACAATTAATTTAAGCCTTAGAATCATTTGAAATCAAGGGCTAAGATGAGAGTTTCCATGTTTACAAAATGATTTGTTGAAGTCATCATTACTTTTTTAATACGTTGAGTCAAACGTTATAGCTGATCAAGAAAAAGTTCGTTCAAACTGATGCTAATTTAATATTACAAATTCAAAATTACCCTGATTTAACAAAAGCAGCTCAGTTCTTATGCTGGGCTAAAGTTATTAAATATCGCAGCACACATAATGTTTGCTTGTAGATATTTTGGAATAATTTGAAATTTTAATGATATTTTTAAAATTATATGCAGAAATAATTGTATTTTTTATTGTAATTCTTTCTGGTGTTTTTCGAGAATATTGGTTCCAATTAACCAATATTTAACGTATTTTCATGCAAAATTGCACCCAGACTTACTTACACGCTCGATGTCAATCCCACCTATTGCGTAATTTCTGGATATCACTATTCATATTTTAAAAAAATGAAAAGAGGATTATCATTTCGAAGCCAAACTGCTTTGTACCCCAAACACTGCTATTGTAATAAAATAACCATAACAAATACCAAACATCAAACCCGAAAAAAAAATGGCTTACACCGGGAGCGAAACAAAAACTAATAACAATGATAATTTACCCAAATAACCTAGACGTTAACCGGCCAATAACGATATATACGTTTTCTTTTTTATCAAAACATTGGGGGAAAGAAACGGAAATAAACACATTTGCTTACTGAATCAACGAAGCTATGAAACATGAAAGAGGAGGAGGAGAAGGTAATGTGCGAGTAATGTATTTTGAAAATGAATTTGGAGCACGTAAACCTTGACCTAATCTCAAAGGAACCAAGTTCGCGGTAGCGGTTCGTTCGTTCGGTGAGTATCAAAAACAAAACGTCCTCTTTCTTCTTCCCTTCATTTTCATTGTTACTCATTCCTTTTTTTATTTTTATTTTGCCAAGGAATAGCTGAGCGTTCCTGTGTGTCATGCGTTTTCTCTTCTAGATCAAAACACTTTTTTGCGATGCTCGTGTAATTTGGAAAAAATTTAAACTAAGGGAAGGTGTATGTATCGAAAAAATTATCTACTAGTATTAATACCATCGAAAAATTTTGTTCGTATTTCCCGCACATAATCCCTGTTGTACACAGACGAGACCCGTAAATTACGCGTGGTTTTCTCAAGGAAGGGAAAAGGAAAGGCATAATATCTTTGTATTTACTTTACAAGGAGTTTTTTTTTTTTTTTTTTTTTTTTTTTTACAGCAAAAAAGCTATAATTTTGGCTCAAGTGGTCGTACGCCAGCAGCCGAGTCAATTTGGTCACGTGGACGAATGGTACTTGACACGTGCACAAGTGTCACGCTCTCCGATAATCTGAAATTGGTTTTCTGTGGTTCCCAACTTCGAGTCGCAAATGCGAGTAAACTTTCCACAGCACATACAGACCCACAACACAGTCATACCTCGGCTAATGAAGATAATTCATTCCGGATTCACATTCGTTAGCCGAAACACGATTCCTTATAGGGTTTTGTGGAAAATCGTTTAATTCTCTCTCGTCAAAGGTCGATTTCTCGGGTCGAAATTTAAAAATACTTTTTCATAACATACTGAGAACCACTGTTAAAAAAGACGAAATTGATCAAAGGCTGAAATGAACATCTTCACAATCGGATGAAGAATAATTTTCAGGAAAGAGAGAAACCTGCGAATCTTGTTATTTTTTTACACTATATACACAAATACAAATACCACGCCACAACAGGCAAATTGCCCAACGAGGTGGCTGCCTTAAGAACATCATGGATCCCCGAGCCCTACCTACTACTGCTACACCACACATGCACCCCCCCCCCGCCGCTGAACCCCCCAACGAATCGGTACATGCGGGAATGTGCGTGTACGTGTAGTGCAACCTGACGTAAAGTTTTTTGTTTCTCTGTAATGCTTGTTATGTGTAGTGCTGCCATCTGCCACCAGTTTTTCTAACTATGAGTGAAGTGTTATGATTGAATGATTTATCGTTGTAGGACTGTTGCTCTCTGTGGCGAAACTTTTTAACGGGGAGATCGGCTCGCACTTGCGCCTTGAAGTTGGGAACCACAGAAAACCAACTTCAGCCGACCACCACTGTGGGGTTCGAACCCGGATTCTCGCATCGCGAGTCCGTCACTATAACCACTCGACCACCACAGCGGCTAAACCACCACACCTCATTCTGGTTCGCAGGTGTTTCCACACGTGATAAGTTCAGCTCATTTCATGTCTCATACATGCTGATTGAAAGGGCATCATTTTCCAAACTTTTTGTTCCATCGCCTCCTTCTTCGAAATTGTTTTGTTCTCACCCCCAAGCCAACCCATAGGATCACGCACTAAACTAAACCCATGACTTCTACCGCCCCCGGACCATTTCCTCGCCCCCAAGTGGGCGATATTGCCCATTTTGGAAAACACTGTCTTAGAATGTCCAGACTGTTCGATTTGATGGTTGGAGACTTGCAGTGAAAACATTTAAGTCCAGGTTCTTTTTTTTTCTCCTCTAGCTTGATCATTCATATTACATGAAATGACTCAAAAGCTTCCAGAAAGAGAAATAGAGGTATACTTGGATAGTGATTCGGAAGCAGACATGCATTAATTCTAATGATGATTGTGCGAAAATTCAGCTCACACCGCTGCGGAGTAATGTGAGTGTGTGCATGCATGCGAACTAAAACTTCTAAACAGAATCCGCATCCGTTAGCCAAGGCTGAGAAACTGCGAAAACAATCTTCGAAATCCTAGGTATTCCTGTACGTATATTCATATGTCCTACATGACAATTTGAAGGATTGATGTCTAAACATGTATAACGCTATGTACACAATGTTGGCCCACCAAACAATTCTGACACAACTAACGGTAGCTAATACAATAGCTCTTCTTTTTGAACTGCTATTAAATAGTCTCAATCGCGATAAATCGGAGTTGTGGATGGTTTGAAACAAAGAAAAGTGAAACAAAACAATTGAAAACTTATGCATTAGGGGGTATGGAGCAAAACGTGGGTAATTATTCGGGTTAGCTATGTGTGTGTGCGAATTCATCTCCGATAACACAGCTCGTATATTTTGACATTGATAGACACTGATGGATGCTTTTACTGGAAAAAAAATTTGCATAATTTACATTCTTCATTTGAAACTCAACATAGTGAAAAATGGCCCTGATTAGCATATAAAACAATAGCTATCTTACACTCCAATTACGTTCGCGTTCATCAAAGTTTCCTTGCTAAAAATCGAGATGGATTTCACTGGCGAAAAATTTGACCGTTTTGTAACAATGATTGTTACGGTGAATATGATAAATTCGGTTATTATGCGTAATTAACTGAGGAAACCGGTGGATTATTACGTTCAATAACCGATAACAATCCGGTTATTATGCATAATAACCAATTTATTACATTTTTACCGTAACATGATCATTATGAAATAAATCAACAAATAATACAAAACAATACATTTTTTCATAAGTTAAAGTAATAATTAATCAATACATAACCTGAAACACTAATTAATAAGCGACTGAAGATCGCTAATTCTTCGAATTAGCAAAATATTTTCTCAACATTATACCCGCACAGCTAACACTAAATGAATAACATGGTATGCCATAAAATCACGATAGCGACATTCTCATTAGCAGAAAAGTGATGGAGCAACACTATTACACAAGAATCTGAATAATAGGCTAAAGAATGATTATCTTGGCTGTGTAACTACAACAGTTTCTCACCGTTCCTTGTGTGAAAAATTGAACAGATAGTACTTGAGCAATTTTTCTTTTCTAGTAGTTTATAAAATGAAACAATGAAGTGAATTTTCGAAGAAAAAAAAAATCGATATGCCAACCTTCCGAATTTTCAAAATCACCCTTCCATAAGGCTACAACTAATTTAAGAGAAATTACGAATGATCTTCACAGATAAAAAATTTGTGTTCAAGATTAGCTTCAGGTTATTTCCCACTTTGCTAGGCGCTTACCACGCCCTTGAAGAGACTCGAGTACCAGGTGAATGAACTTTAACCTACACATAGAAAAGAAAAGCTGGAGCCTCACCACCCCCCCCCCCCCTCCGCGTGCTTCTATTTCCTACTACCAATTAAGGCCCTTTTAGAAGAAACAATAAAGGAGGCAGAGGCCAACCTTTAAAAAAATATCTCTTCGATGTTAGTTCAGCTGCTCAAAGCATTCTTTCAGAATAGTTCATTCATAACTGAAAGCGTTCTCACAAATTTGAGAGAGGGACATTATTTATTTTTTTTCTCTCTCGAAAGTGTAACGCATAAACATTTAAAAAATGTCTTAATTTTTTTTTTGTTTAGATAAGTTTCGATAAGAAGAGGGGAAAACGCTTACGGTCCACAATATCGACCGACCAATAATTACACACGTGATTCCTTGTATCTAACTAATACAGAATTGGAAAAATTGGAAGTGTTTTCAGTTTTTTGATTCGACCAATAACTAGGGAGTTATAACGCATTGAGAATTCCGTATCCTGCCAAATTCAGCGAACGTTCACCAAACCTGTAACTTTACGTTTTTAAGTTAATATCAATGCTATAACCCTGAGAATAATCAAGAAATTTAAAGTTGTGCAAATCGGTGTCTTTTCCTTGCCATTTCCCTCAACAAATTTGACTTAACCTCTTTACGATCACGTATGTACTACTGCGTCCAAACGCCAGTGGAATAAATTCAAACAAGTTCTCTGTGTTTTCCTTCTTCTCTCTTCACCATCGCGAAGCGTTATTGTAACCCTATAATTTATTTTCCTCTCCGTTATTTCTTTAGTCATGATAGTGGTTTTTTTACCCACATATAATGTATCTTTCTACTCTTATATGTATATTCTGCTAGAATATACATATAAGAGCGAAAGAGAAGAGAACACGTAGAGTGAGGGTGAAAAGTGACTAAAAAACTCTCTTATCTACCTTATCTATTATACGTTTTCTTATATATATTTTTTTCTTTTCTCCTCCCTTTTTCTAACGTGCGGTTAGATTAGGACGAGATTACCAGATTTATCACCAATTCGTCAAATACGCCAATTTTTTTTCCAAACGCACGTGAAGTGGTTAACAGTTAAGGTAAGAAAATTTCATAATAGATACGGTAAAAGGTAACACTTAATAACAAGGTTAGCATCATTACACGAAAAAGAAAAATTACCAATCGTGAAAGCAAATAATTGAACTTGTATTCTAGCAGAATTGAATATTTCAGTTCATTTTCAATTAGCGGCAACCAGCTGCTGCATGAGGATTTTTTTTTCGTTGGGTATTTGGTACGTAAATTGACCGTTAGAAAACCGACAAGTCACAAAATTTCAAAACGTCATAACCCCCTTAATTCCTCCGATCGTAAAATGGAAAATACTTTTCTATATCAGTTTTTACAAGGAATCACGTGTGTAACTATTCGGTGGTTGATAGCAGGGACGGAACTAGAAGGGGGCAGGAGAGGCAACTGCCCCGGGCGGCACAATTTAGGGAAGGGCAGTTTTGAGTGCAAACAAAGAACACCGTCACAAAGTTATCGAATTTTAAAGTTGTGGGACGGCAAAAACCCTAGTTAAGGCCCCGGTCGATAGTATCCACCCTGTATAAATAATATAAGAAGCCACTGCGCTATTTAGTGGGGGCCATCGTTATAGACTCGAAGTTTGATCTCCGCAAGTGGCACCGCGTTGCTCGGTTGAAGTTGGGTTTCTGTGGTTCTCCAACTTCGAGGCACAAATGCGAGCCGGTCTACCATTAAAAAACTCTACACAGGTAGTAAGCCTTTCAAGTGATAATTATATAAACACGAAAATACATCTGCCACTTTCACTTCCCACATGGAAACAGATGGCATCACTTATTGAACACAAAACATGTATAACTCTTGACATCATAGATAAGTTAGGAGGCCACACATATACCCACGCACAAATTTTTCTGGCATACATCAATTCATTATAATTTGCGAGAAAAATGTTTAAAAGGTTCACATGAACGATTTAGTAGTAGTTATACAGGATGATTCTAAATTCATGGGACAAACTATAAGAGGTGATATAAGACACCTAAACAAGCGTTATTGGACATGGAATGTGTGGTGGAATCGCAATAGCAAAGGCCTTAGAGGTACTTTTAGAAAGTGCACAATAACACTTCACCAGTAGCAAATAATAATATTTTATGTGCTATCAACCATCCGAGGGTGCGTGTGATTCTAATATAATGAAATACCCATTTTTACTGGTAAAAAATTATAAATTACTCATACACTACATTTCTGCTTCAACGGATTAGATACGTCGAGCTCATTACATGGATTCCGTCGTCCACCATATCTCCCCTCTCTCTCAACTTCTTTTTGTGAGTCCATCCTCTAGGAATCGTGCAAGTCTATTGGCACCTTTGAGGCCAATATCTCATCGCCAAAATTAGCATCATTAATGTGTTACTGATATGTTTTATTACAGAGTTTACCTTAACATTCATATTCAACCACACATTCTACGACGAAAAATGCTTCTTGAGGTGTGTTCCATTACCTCTTTAAGTCTGTCCCATGAATTATGAATCACCCTGTATACAAAGATGCCATGTTACTGACGTTTTCAAACCAATTATTAGATCAGACGTGTTCAGCCTTCAGGACAGCGTGGGTCACCACAGCGATTTGAAATTAAGTCGGGGAGAAATAAAATTAAATTGTTCAACTTTTTTCGAAGTTTCGATTAGAAAATGCGATTTTCAAACAAAAACTAGAGTCATCATTTTCATGGGACCAACCTTTTTTCCAACAATTCTAATATCCTTGATGCAATAGAAACAACCATAGAATGTCTCTGTCCTGATTAGAAGGAGTAGTTTAATAAAAAAAACTCTCTGATTGCCCTGATACTTCGTTTCAAGGCAATCTTTCAACTTTGTTTGTAAGGACTTCGTTTCAGATTGAACGTTAGTCGTTCCCAACTGACATTCTTTGAGGATCAATTATCATGCTTGGTGTGAATTCACGGGGCAGCGACCACGAGAACCATATTTGACCATCGGGCAATGGGTTGAGGAGGTATGAATCATATAAACCTGGATTATATCCATCAAGAAACAAAAATATGTAACTAGGTGACCATCATCAAAGGAAAACTATCACTTTGGAAAGTTAAGGACAACGGACATAGAGTTACTTATCGACTGAGATTTTCAAACGTTCGATACTTCAAGTCTTGAAAATACGAAGAGCAGGAAAAATATCAAAAATATTTTCATCAATGCGTGTTCAAATAACGACAAAAATAGATACTTAACGAATAATTATTATCAATCTTGAAGCCCTCCCCGAGTACGATGGAACCCATTACAAAGGGGTTCTGATCTTAGAGAAGAAACAATCCCCAAAGCAGAATGTTTTGCGATGTTCTGCAACGAACCCTCAGCTGACTGAAAATGTTCTGCGGTAAAAATTCGCATATACATAATAGCATTTTTCTACACTATTCTTAAAATTCTTCCAGATTGTTCTGCAACAGCACTGGTTGTTCTTCCCTTATATTCCCTAAATATATTCCCTTATTTCTCCTCTAAGATCCCGATACATTATGTATTATTTCTATTGAAGTTTTTCAAATTTGATGGTAACAAGACAAAAAAAAGTTGATGAGGAAAACCTGAATATGCTCAAAAATAAGAACATAAAAGTTTTGAAATCGTTTGATGAAAAATGAGTGACCGAGAGAATAAATGTGACAATTCGATTTGGGTTTACATAAAGTAGAAAGATATCAAATTTGATATGGGATGGGTAAATTCTGTACGAGTACAGTAGGTATGAAGGAACAAAAAGAATAATGACTTTTTACTCTAGGAAGTAGAACAGGGGTATAAAAGAAGAAGGAAATTTAAATCATTTCACACGAAAAAAGCAATTCTCATATGAATTTGGCCGAGGTCAATTCATACGAGAATATGCAGCTTCCGTGACGAAATCGAAAAAAAGAAAGCGATTTCAGTACAGGTGTATAACAAAGCGTTTTGTTTGGGGAATATAGTAAAAAAAAGAACATTTCTCTTAATACTGTATTCGCAATAAAAAAACGGAAGTCATATGATTGGAAAGTTTCTTCAGCTACGTCAGAACTGTTCTTTAGTTCCGCTGCTTATTCAAAATCAAGAATTTTCCGGAAAAAAATTAGAAATTAAATGATACATATATGTTAGATGAATGTGATAAATCGGTAATTATGAAAGAATAAAAGCAGTAACAAAACGACTAAAATTCAACTTTTAATCTATTACATCAAACACCCTATAAAAATATTCAGGGTATTCAACGTTCAAAATACACCAATTACAATAAGAAGGGAAATATAGGCATAAAAACTCGATAACTGCATAAAAACTCGAGTACTTTACACTCGGTACATGAAACTATAATTCAAATACTTCACACTATAATTCGAATACTTGTACAAAAATTTTATGAAATAGCGGATGTTTAAAATTTACTTTTTAACTAGAACTAAATTAAGCGTCTGTTAGTTGTAATTAATAAGTAATTATAATTTGATAATTAACTAGTGCATTAATTAACCAAGATTAATTATTTTACTCCGACCAGCAAAATCCCGCTTTTTATGAATCAATTCCTGAGACTTATTAACTGATAATCATAATTCATTAATAATTAACTGATAGTATGTTATCACATTCTAATATCAGTTCTTGTGTTTTTCTTTAAGACGTGTACCCAGTTCAATACACAGATGGATTTAGGGGGTCGTCCCCTAACCGCGAACGTGACGAGACCCGGGGGTATGAAGTTTCCGTGGGGAGCAGCCATAGCTCTCACTATAGTAATTATTTTTATTGATTCACACAAGAAACAAATAGTACCGCGGTCACGATACGGTAATCATTTTTTTTTTCGAAATTTGAGAAAAGATTTGCAAATATATAATTTAAAAAATTAAATTAATCGTTAATTGATCAATTGGGAATTACCATAATTAATCGATGCAAAAGCTCCATTGAATTTAGTATTCTCAAAGTGGAAAGTATCCGTTTTATAGTGGATATGGTACAAACTAAAGTGCGGTTTGACTCCATCCCCAAGAAAAACCAGACCGATCATTTAAAGACTTTCGATTCCCCCGTTTTACCCAAAATATTTATTTTAATATGATAGAGACATGCTTTCTACGAAAACGCTCAGAACATTCGGGACGACCTAACGTTTGGGGGCGCGGTAGCCCAAGTCGATAAGATACTCACCTAAAGTACCAAAGGATGTTTAGAGAGGTGTCGCGAGTTCGATACCAGGTTCGTCCTTGTCAGAAACTTTCCTGACACAGGAGTACAACAGAAACGGCGACATGACCACAGAAAAAGATTGCTACCGCAGGGAGTCCTGCACTGAGGGGTTATCGCACCAACCTCTCGGTGACTATACGAAAGGCTGCCGTTCGGAATCGGCAATAAATTGTAGGTCCCGGTCTAATTAGCCCTCGTGTGCAGAAAATCATCGTGGTGCTACAAAAATGATCAAATGACCTAACATTTGTTTGAAAATGTTATCACACTTTCGTCTTTTAAAATTTTTTAAATTCATAAAATTTCACATAATCTAACAATGGTTCAAAGAAATGCATTTAAAATTGAAAGAATGTTTACTATTAGAAACCCTTGAATGTGTATTTACAAAAGCTGACCAGTGGACAAAGGTTCACCACCGTTAGTGCTCATTATATCACCTGTCTTTTATACAACAAAACCCGGAAAAAAATGCAAGAACCTTGGTAGAGAGGCCACCAGTGATTAAAGAAAGGCACATAAAGTGGAAATCAAAGAAGGGGGACTTGTGGTTTGCATGCGGGAGAGCTCAGAGACACGCCCCAAAACAATGTGGGACGCAAACGTTTTGTTGTAACCTTGGGGAACCCATCAAGGAAGTAAGACCGGACCTGTTGATAGCCAAAGAATCAAAACCCGCCCCACTTACCATCTACTTTAGCCATTGTAAAAAAAAAAACTGGCTCTCTTCACCTCCCTTAATACTCCCCACCTAGAGGCTATACCTGACCTCGTAACAGTTGCGTGTGGCTCGGCGCGTCTGGAAGGTCAGGTCCCGCAGCACGGCCGTACGCAAGTGGATATACAACGACACCTGTCAAGGGTAGATAGCCCAAAGGCAACAGCAGAAAGGGAGATGGTCGGCAACGAAGGGGTGTGCAGTTTAATCACGGAGTCATGGAAATGCAAAAGACGTTTTTGTCTTTTCCAAGGACAGAAAGCGTCATAAAGTGTAAAAGTAAGAATAAGGCACAAAAATACACACACCACACTATAATCGACAACATTAACACTGTTAAATTTCGAAGACAAAACCATATTTTTAGAAATCACTCAAGGAAGATTGTTCCAGACAATAACTTCCGTGCTGTTCTACCCACAACGAAAAAAAAAGTGTAATTTAGTCACGTAAAAAAAGAGACCATGTATAAAAGATTGCACAATTTACATTATTAAACTCATCATCCAATTCCTCCAAGACGCACGCATACTGAAAAAAAAAAATATTTAGTATAGCACCTAAGTATACAGTGTTGTGAAATGTTATTACGCCACGCTCATTACTTCCCGTTAGCTATTTCAAAACTGAAAAACCCCAATATTAGTAAGATAATAAAAAAATGTGTTATAAAAATTGCCTATCTTAGAATTTTAGTTTTTTCTCATATTTTTTAGGTATTTACTAAAAAAGAACTGTGCATCAGAACAATCTGAGTAATCCTTCAAATAATGAGCAAGAGGGAAAAAAATTGCCAAAAAACGTTATCTGGAAAAGCTCGGATCAATGAGTAAAAGGGTATTCTGTTTGAAAAGAGCGTGTTCTGTACTGACAGAGTCAAAAGTCATGTTTAGCGTGAACATCCACGATTTCGTCGTGTTCCAAGTGGACGCACTTACCCCCGGTATTTGTCCCACAATCTGCCGAATGACAACTCATAACAGAAGATAATGGCATTGAGCAGGGGTTCTCAGACTTTTGTCACATGTAGTTCCCTAGCCCTAGTTAACGTTTCTCCGCGGCTCCCCAAAATAGTCTCGTAAATATCGTACACTCAAAAAGATCCACTATTAAGT
This sequence comes from Pholcus phalangioides, assembly GCF_987345545.1. Taxonomy (NCBI): domain Eukaryota; kingdom Metazoa; phylum Arthropoda; class Arachnida; order Araneae; family Pholcidae; genus Pholcus; species Pholcus phalangioides. The sequence goes on along the minus strand of NW_028301600.1, from coordinate 60,573,871 downwards.
ACTAAACCAGCATACATCAATATCGACGCCCGATGACGAAGGCTGAGGATGCCCCTAGGAGCCGTGACGCACACTTTGAGAACCACTGACATAGAAAAAAAAAGAAAATGGAAAAGTTATTTATTAGTCTGGATGAGACTGTAATTACTCAATTACTGTATTCCTGGATATCGAGGAGTATGAATCGTGTTAATGGACTTCTAAAAACATCTGAGTCATGGAACAAAGCTACGAAATGTGTATAAAGTGCTAAATTAGATATATTCAACCAAATGATTAAAGACTTGAATATTAGACACTGAGGCTAGTCATTGGTCAATCAATTAAAGCGACCTGACTACAAGTTCTGTACTTTCGATTCCGCTGATGTTAGCAGTCAAACATAGCCTCTAGATCTAGGAAATAAATGGTTAAAGGAGAATGCATGTCTTATCTCACAACTTTAAAAATAGGGACTAGAAGCATAGCAAGTATATGCGTTCGCTGTGAACGTTTTCCGTTCCATCGTCCACTCCCAACGCGTAAATGTTAGGGTGCGCTACAGGAGGTGGTAAGAGTAAAAATACTGAAGTATCTGATGCTTGATTAATTAATAATATTTAATGAATAGTGATGGTGACAGCATGTGCCGCTAAAAGCCAAAATCTGATTTAACCAAGGATTATTTAGAATTTTGTTACTCGCCTGTGGTAATAGCTAGGATTTGCTGATCTCTCTCTCTTCTACAGTAGCATATGCGAGAACCAACATTATTTTCAACACTTAAGCGGCATTGACGAGATATTTTATCTCCTAAAAATTACTTATTTTATTTAAATAACTTTTTTATTTCTTATTTTAGCCCAGACAGTCTGTGAAGTTGATTTCTCAATGGAAAACTTTTCCCTATACCCCTTGTTTTGCACCTGCTGAAAATCGGAAGAAAGCCTACTTAATTAAAAAAGATATAGCATTTTGAAGGAGGTTTAGGGATTTATGCTGTGCCGCTTAAAAGGTTAATTTCTTCTGTGAGCCCTTAAGGAAAGTGACAAAGTATATTGTTTGATATGCAACTTGAAAATTTTGATTTCTGTCACTCATCATTTCTTTCATCTTTCGGGTGCAACCAAAAAAAAAGAAAGAACACGAACATTAAAAGTAGGAGGTTCGTGTGCAAAAAAAGAGATAATTTCAGCCAGAACTATTGCGTATGGAGGCAGTGATCGATTCATTCCGGGATGGTCATAAACTTCTCTTTCCACTATTTCCCGGACAGCAAGTTGTGCCCTTTTTCCTCTTGCCCAAAATGCTTTTGTAGAGACACTTTCGCTTCTGGCTAGACGACCCAGGGTTACCTTCGAGCGATGAAACCGTTGTGGGTTGCCAAGACAACATGATGTCCTTTGACAGAGCATTGACTTCAACAATAGAAGTTTGAAAATCAAGGGTGGCTCTTTGAATGAGCTTTTCAACCCCGTTTCTGAATCAATCGCGTTCAAAACATCAAGATGATCACTAGAAATAGATCACTAAAATCACTAGAAGACTTCGAATATCTGAACGAGAGAATTTTCTTCTCTGTTTGGGATGATTATATTCATTAGCTTCAGCTCAACGAAAAGATCGATCAAATAAATTAAAAATAATTTATGGATATTTATTACAAAATGTGAAACAAACATTTTTACATTTTTACATGTGAAACAAACTACATCAAACCAACAAGTCTATTAAGAAAATATTGAAATTGATGATAAATGATTCCCATCAAATGCCAACGTATCACGCGACTGTCACTTTTAAAACAAATAGCTACGGCTAGAATTAGTAAAAAATAAGAAAAATATTTTCTTCATGTCTGAATCGACATTTTTGGAAAAAAATGTACTCTGTCCATTAGATGGTATGGTAAATAATTATTCAGAGTATTAAAATTCATTAAAAGATACTATATTCATCAGAAGAATAACATAAATCCACACAAATTGAACAAATTTCAGTAATTCAAACTTTGAAGCAATGCTCATTCTATTTGCATCATTAGAATAGCTTACTCCCAGGGGTAGTAAATTCTAACAGAATTGACACATTTAAAAAGAAATACGATAAACATGTTTTGGTAAATCGAGAAGCTTTCCATACTTAGAATAAGATAACCAAAAATATTTTTTATGGGCATGCTATAATGTTTTATCATATATAGTCTTGTTTTTATAATTGCATTTTTAATTGGGTTGCTGTATAGTAAAAATATATGACATCCATATTTGCTATGGCATATTTTTCTCAGCCACCTTGCTGGGCATTTTGCTTGTTGTAACCTTGTATTTAGCTAGTCATTTCAAGTTTATGCAGGATAACATGCAGAGATTGCTACCATAATAAATTTCATGCAACAAAAAGGTCACAAAAAAAATTTTTTTTTTTTTACAACAAATATCTAAATTGCAACCAAATACAAAACATAAATTTTTGGACTAAAATGACAATTTAAAGATTTATAACATGATATAATAACATGACAAATTACTGATTGAGAAATAGTATGACAGAGGGCTAATTTTTGAAAAATATTCATTCTTGAGTTTTCGTGTAAGGTGATTTAAATATTATAAAATTCTAGATGAAAAAATTCTTATAAAATTAGAGATGCTAATGCTTCATGCATTAGCATCTCTGGACAGAAAGCACCCAAGGACACCAAGTGCATGGGGGGAGTGCATTATCTTATTGCATTATATAGCAAATATAAATTGGGAAGGCTGCCCTTGAACATATGATGTTATGGAGATAACCAAAAACACATCATCCCAACCCCCTCCCTTTATGCCAGGGATATGAACTTTCACTTTTTGACTTTATTAGCTTATTCATTGCGATCACTTACTTTGTATAGTTTTGCCAGAACGTGAATGTTTTATCCCCTATTGAAACACATGTTACCAAACATTTTAGGAAAATATCATTCATAGAGTAACATGGGTAGAGACCTTATTTCAGAGTATACCTGACCTTATTTCATTCAAACATTATTTCCCAAGTATTGGAAATTTGCACATTCATGTTTCTGGCATAAGGGGGTGATATTTAGTTAAGAATCCTTTTTATACCAACAATTATACAGAATGTGTAAATAAAAGAATAGAGGCTTCGATAGTAGAATTAGGCTTATTATGTCTTCTTGATAGAGCCAAGTTGTAATTATGAAAGAAAAGATGAATTTTGAAATAACTTCTCAATCATTTAAAAAAAATTAAGAACATAATGTTCTTTTATTTCTATTCTTCTACAAACATATTACTTATTAAGAACTAACATAATATATATATATATGACACAATGCAATATTTTTATTTTATGATCAAGATTCTTTTCAAAATTCTATCACATGTGATTAATGTAAAAATCTTTACTTTACAATTTAAAATAATTAAGTAACTAAAACACATTTTGAAAAATATTTCTAACTCTCTTTCGCAAATAAAACTTTAAGATTGTATTAAGTTCCATAGTGTAACCACTAAATATGCAGCTTTCAATCCCATTGAACGAATTCAAGTATGTGTTACGGTAAATACTAATTTTCTAATGAATAAATAATAATTCAACATGACAACTGTTATTTTTTTTTTCATATTTCTTTTCTTTTTGTTCTGATTATAAAAACATGGAAATCAAATCTCATAAAATTCAACTAAGATCAGCAAAAAGATATATTTTATAAAAGAAAACTATTCGATAAATAGTAATTTTCTTCTAGGTATGACAGGAAAAGCATCTTGCACAATCAAGAACCATTGTTTACAAGGAAATTTATTTTGGATACACAATCAAAAGAATGTAAATTCATTATACTCCTAGAAACTACTGTGATAATATATGTAATAGGTCAGAGAACATTTGCATATTTCTGTGTGTTGTCTTCTTTTTTTTCAGATTATTTTATTGATTCACCGAGTCTTCAATTCCATTCAATATCATTGCAGCTCATCACCATATGTATTTTTAATTAATATTGTGGATATTCTGTTTTGATATGGTTAATATTCAAATAAATGATTAAGCATATTACAAATGATTTAAGCAGATTGATAATAATTTGAGCTGACCTATTTCCCTTTGTTATTTTTTAAACACTCTGTTGTATTAAATTGAAAGATTGATACAGTTGTTATCAGTTACTATTAATTAAAATTAAATTGCATTAATTCTTTCATGCACAAACTAATTAAATCATCATATCTCCTTATATATGAATAAGTTGTTGCATATTTTTTCAAGTTGTTAAACAACAGTAAGTTGTAGGCACTTTAAATGAAGACAAATTAAAGGACAGATTTATTAATGTTTGATTATTAAAATTTAAGAAAATCCATGCTAGAATCTAAATTTATATCAAAAGAAGTGAGAATTATCAGTATTATCACGTTCCAGTGTCAATGTATCTTGTAATTCCTCCGAAACAACTCTATTTCAACTATATTTTTCAAAAATAGTTAAAATCATGCAAAAGAAAATTGTCATGGAATATATTCTCTTACTTTTTTTTATACTTAACACTTGCGTAAATCATTTGAACTGCTTTATATGTATACTAAATTCAGAACTGCAAAATCCTACTATTCAACTATATGTCCATTTGGATACAAAAAAATAAAAATTAAATAAAAATTTAAAAAATATATTACTTTGCCAAAAAATTGAATTTTTTAATTCAATCAGGTCTAAAACTCATCTTAAATATCAGCTATTTTGACTTGGACTTTTATAACGTGAAAAGAGAGTTTTCAAAGAAACCATAAACTATTGTAAAAACAATATTCAACAGTAGAAAGCAGAACTAACAGATTTCAATCCTCAAAAAAATTTTCACCACCTGTGTGAATATTTTTCTTCAATTAACGCATAAAAGAATAATTATAACGACAAAATAAAACAGGTAGAGAAAGTCAGCTGAGAAAATGAAACCATTAAAAATATATTTTTTGATAATTAAGAAAAAAAAAGAATTGAAGTGCACCCGATGAAGGGTCCACAATGATTAAAAAAAACATTGTTTAAACTTCGAAAATGTATTTTCAATGAAAATAATCGGAAATAATGCATGGATTGTAGAGAAAAAATGATAAATATGATCTTACCTTGTGCCCAGGTAGGAGGTACAGATGTTTCAGGTATTTATAAATTACATTTAAGTTTACCGGTGAGAAAAATGAATGATTGTAAATAATACGTGATGTGTCTATATCTAAATCGGTGGGTTTTTAAACTAATATTCACTAAATAAAAGCAGCGATGACCACATAGTTTGAAAATAAGATATGAGATACATTTAAATGATCGGATCAGGTAGAGCGAAGTGCAATGTTTGTGGTTGTGATATTCTTTGCCCTGAAAAGGTTAGAGTTCACGACCCCTAGTAATGTTACAAACGTAGCACACGCTGTGATTTTATTGGCTGGCTTCATACCACGCCTCAGTGATCAGTTTGGGCTCTCAATTGCAAAGTTGTTTACACCCTTAAAATAAATAATTTCAGTTTCACGGCAAAAAATAAAATTTCATTTAAAAATATTCGTTGAAACTATTTTTTCAAATAAAAAAATCAATTGTAATGTGTTTCAGTCGTTCAAAGGATTTCCTTCGTATATTTTGAGATTCAAGGAGAATGTGTTTGTGATGGTGAAATGGATTAAGTATTACGAACTTAGCTGTGTGTAATATATGAACTTTTTAAATTTTTTTTGTTTTGATCTGAATGGCTTATTTTCGTTATTATTAACGTCACTTGTTAATTTGTGATAGAAAGAGAATTTTACTTTTACAGCCTTTCTGGTGTATCAAATACGGACAAAATGCAGAAGTAGAGAGATTTTCATTGGTTGATGCAGACAGACTCGACCAATAGCGTGCCGTCTTCTACATTTTCCTTCATGATAGGCAGGTGACGTAATGCATGAGGGCGGGATTTATTCGTCTTTCAAAAAACTACAGCTTGTAAACCGTCGATATTTGATGAATTTTGTAGTTATTTATTTAATTGCGTGATTTGCTATTTTTTTTACGCCCATTACTTTTTCGTACAATGATATAGATCTGATGCACTTTCCTCTATTTTAGCTTGTGAAAAGTACGCGTCGTGGTCCCCACATCCTGGATCAGGGCCCTAGGCTGGCTTTTTTTCAAACCGAACACACCTCAGGCACATAGCCATGGGCAATTTACTACCCAGTGAGTTGTGCCGGAAGTGTAAGTGTGTGTACCTAACAGTCTAAGTACGTATCTAGCCTGTTGTGTCTGATTTTCAGTGCTGCCATCTGTATTTCAGAAGTGAAGTGTAATTATTGAATATTTGTACTGTTTGTAGTGGCCTGTTGCTCTCTTTGGCGAGACTTTTTAACTGGGAGATCGATTCGCATTCCATTCGCACCTTGAAGTTGGGAACCGCAGGGCCCCTAAGCTGGAATCATTTGCTCGCCAGACCAGACTGTCACGGGCCCCTTTATAGTGAATTTATAGCGTGAAAGAACAAAAAAATAATGGTTTTACAACTAGGTAGTAGGTTCCCAACTTCGAGGCGCAAATGCGAGCCGATCTCCCCATTAAAATGTCTCGCCACACATGGGCGGAGATAAGGGGGCGGGGCGGGGGGGGGGCATTGTGTAAATGTATACATGAATTGGCATCATCATCATCGTGCCCCCTGACCTCCACGTCTATCTCCGCCTATGTCGCCACAGAGAGCAACAGGCCTACAACGATAAATTATTCAATCATTACACTTCATTCATAGTTAGAAAAACTGGTTTCAGACGGCAGCACTACACATAACAAGCATTACACAGAAAAAAACTTCACGTCAGGTTTCACTACACGTACACGCGCATTCCCGCATGTACCAATTCGTTAGACATTCCGCAGAGGAATATGGATGAGGTGCATGTGTGGTTTAGTAGTAGTAGTAGTAGTTTACGAATGAAATTAGAAAGTTTCGATTTTCTCGCTAGCTGTTGTGAACTTATACAACAAAACAGAACAATTTTTATGTATATATGTTACAGTAAATGTGGTAGAATGGTTATTATGCATAATTACCAATCGTCTTGTTAAGTTTGATAAATTTATTACGTTTATATACCGGAGATTATGTATAATACCGAAATACCCAAGCGTCGTTGGTAAATTTGATAAATACTAAAAAAAAAAATCACATTTACCGCCAATTATGCATAATAGCCAAATGTCGTTAGTAAATTTGATAAATGCTTAAAATTTATCACCTTTATCTGTGATTAAAAAATTTTTCAAATTGTAAATTCAAATAGTAAATTTGATAAATATGAAAAAATTCCAAATAAGTCTGATATATGCGATGAATATAGTTGGACCCCAATATTATGATAACAAATTTTACGACCGTTCGTTGATATAATGATACATTACGTGTATGAATTATTATGTATATCATGTAGTAAAATTTATCATTTTTACCAACGACCCGACACTTGGGTATTATGCATACCCTTGAGTCCTATGCATAATCGCCAGTAAAAATGACTAATTTAGGGATTAGGCACTTGGGTATTACTATGCATAATCACCTTTAAAAGTGTGATTAATTTAGGGAAATTTATCAAATTTGCCAAAGATGCTTGGGTCCTATGTATAATCGTCAGTAAAAGTGATAAATGCTTGGTAAGTTTGGTAAGTATGCATAATAACCGATTACTATGTATAATAACTGCATTTATCATATTTACCGTAACATATATACCGTATTTTAACGTGTATAAGGAACCCCTTGATTTTTTGGACTCAAACAAAAAACAAATTTTCATCAAAGGTTATCTTTTTTTATACAAATACACAAATTTTATATATCATAAAATAAAAATATTTTTTATTCACCATAGAAACCCTCATTAAATTCCTCATCACTGCCATCTGATACACCACAATCAGCTACATCAACGAGTTCATTATCACCATCAGAGTCACCCTCATCGTTTCGGTTTGAGTTTCGAAGAATTGAGTAGTTTGTTAATATTTATAGTACTATCCACATGTATAGGAAACCCCCAATTTTTGTCAAAAAGGGGTTCCTTATACACTTTAAAACACAGCATTTGATACAAAAAACTCAGTAATTAAAAGTAGTAATTAAGCCTGTTGAAAATCAATAAATCCTTCAGGCAGAATCCTTCGTTTAACAACAAAATTATAGGCTTTTGATTTACTCATTCACTTAATCCTTCGAAACTTCTTTAATTCATTGATTATTCTGAAAAGTATCTAAGAGATGGCAGCACTAACATGTCTCTATAGCTTTAAGTAGGGTTTCTAGGTCCGAAAACTGAGAAAGGAGGACGTCTGCGCGCGCGCTTGATGACGTCATTTTCTCCAATCTTCATCACAGATGGCGTCACTTTTCTTCCAAAAAAAGAAACCCACCACCGCAAGAATTTTTCCCAACTAAAACAGAACCGCTATGTAACGGAAATTTGATAAATCCAGTTATTATGCATGATCATGGCCCCCACATCCTAGAGCAGGGCCTCCAGGATGGGATCTTCTGCGAGCCCCACAGTCAGACTTTACATGGGCCCTTCTATTGTTAATTTATAGCGTGAAAAAGCAAAAAAATGATGAGAATTGTTTTGGGCCTTGTCAGACTCCTTGGGGGGGGGGGGGCATGTGCATAATAATAATTTTATTGAGGAAAAAAAGAGAAAAGAAAAATACTATATACACTTAAAGCCGAATCCTGTTATAACGAACGCCAAGAGACTGGAAGAATCATTTCGTTATAAAGGAATTCCAGGTTACTTAGCATTGTTCCTATGTAAATTTATCAGGTGGAGAAAACTGTTCGGTAAAACGAGATTTTCGCTATAACGGTATTCGTTAAAACGGGATTCGACTGTATATATACATGCAATATTCTACTCAAGGGATCGCTTGATCCGTTCAGAGTATGCAAACAAATGATAATCACCGGCTATTATGAATAGTTACTAATCGTTTTTGTAAGTTTAATAAATTTTGTTTTCACATTTACTGGTGATAATGTGTAATCCCCAGCTCGTATTGTAAAATTTTGCTCAATTTTCAGTCTAGGATGATGGATTCGTTCAGTGATCAGGACCGTCTTTAGAGCACCATGGGCCTTCGGGCCAAGTGATTTTCTGAGCCTCTACCTGGCAAATTCCAACCGGTTCTCATTTTTGTGAGGCCCGGGCCGTGCCCGGATAGACCCATGCGTTAAGACGGCACTGTCAGTGATGTTGCTTATGTTTAAAAATGTTTACAAATGTGAAGAAAGCTGACATTACAATGCTGTAATTTAATTACCCTTTTAGCACACTGTGAAAAGCAAAAAATCCAACGATGCTCACTAAAAATATACCAAATTGAACTCGTGACATCTGTTTCCGGGGCTACAGTAACCCTCCCCCGCCCACTTCAGTACACGGAAGCCTTTCTTCTGTTGGTGAGCAAACAATGGTATTCTCAGAATGGATATTGCGGTTTTTTTCTTCCAGAGCTGTTTTCCCCCACTTCCTTTTTTATTTTATCCTGGAACAAGATGGGCCATTTGAATAGCACCTGTCCTGTTTGAAGGCAACTTGGATTCGTCTGGGAATTTCGAAGGCATTGGTCTAAGCGTGTAAAAATATGTGGGCAAAAAACACACACACGGCAAATACTCATGCCAATGAAGAGATATGTGTTTCAGAGTTAAAAAAAAGTCCCCTAAAAAAGAAAATTATTTCGGGAACCTGAAAAGGAGGACAAAAGGACGAATTTACTAAAACGTAGGAGGACGCTTGAAATGACACCAAAAAGGAGGACGGATGGTAACCCTACTTTTAGTAGGTTTTGTAGTAGGTTTGTAGTAGGGTTACTAGATACTAGATTCGGAAATGCCTGCGGGCGCACTCTTCGTAACGAAACTTTCCCCAATTTTCAAAATAGATGGCGCCACTATAGTGACAAAACAGTCTTTTTTAGTACTTTAGACCAGTGGTTCTCAACCTGGGGCCATATGGCCCCCTTGCGGTCCTGGGATATTCTAGAGGGCCACGGGAGAAAATCAGAAGAAATGTAATCCACGGCAGGTGGTGAAGGGAGCCATAGAGAACTGTGAAGAGAAAAGCTTTAAAAGTGAAACTTGGTTGAAAAAAATATTACTACTTTCAGAATCCATCAAATCCGTCCATAGAACCAGGGGCATCCCAACCCGTGGGTCTATGTGGGCATGACCCGGGTCTTCATGTCTATAATGTAGGGAGGGGACTGCACTATATGGGATCTTGTACTATGATTTTCATATATAAGCTGTTATTTCCAGCTAAGTATGGAGGGCCACCAGAGCAACGGTTAATGTGTTGGGAGGATCGATTTATCGTGCAGGTTCGTTGGATCGAAAATTAACAATTAGTGAAAAATCAGAACTGATGAAAATTCGGTTGATAAGAAATACAGTAATTGAAGTCTCTCTCTTGAGTCTGTCTCTCTCTACTCACTCTATGGAAATTCGGAATTGATGAAAAAAAATTCCGATATTAACCAGTGAAATAATTACCAAATTAATGAAAATTGAGAATAGATGAAAGAATTAGGAATTCCTTAATTCCGTAATTCAAGCATCAGAGAAAGAAATCATTCCAGAATTAATTTTCGGACCTGTGCGTGCTAATCTTGAGTTTCCATGTCGAAAATTTTGATTTCTGAATCAATTCTGGGGTGCTCGGACCATGGGCGGAGCAACGGGGGGGGGGGGGGCATTGCCCGCCAGCGTCAAAGGTGGAGTCGACTGATCTAATGTATACATGTATGTATGAATTGATATCATCATCATCGTGCCCCCAGCAATAATGACCGTGCCCCCCCCCAGACTTCCAAGTCTATCGCCGCCTATGGCTCGGACCCATTCTACAAATTTCCGTTGGTGCTCCAGCACCGTCAATATCTCGGCTCTGACGCCATTGATTTGAGGGCTACTGTTTGATTTAGAGCCCTGTGCATGGAGCCCATTGGCCACGCCACGCCCACGAAGGGGCTTCCGCTATTATTTTCTCACAAGTCCCCATGTGTGTGTTTGTATACTTCTAGTGAGTATGTATTGATTTTGTAGCACAAAAAAAATTCACCTTTAGTTTTATTCTTAGTTTTATCAGCTTCTTTCTTATCAGTTTAAATCTTCATTTCTTTTTCAACCCATCTGGAACCCCCATCCCCAATAGACCCCTATAACTTGGCAGACAATATATTTAATGTTACCAGATTCGAAAACTCAGAAAGGAAGACGTTGGTGGATGAAGACTTCGTTTTACCCAAAAGATGGCGCCACTACATTAACAAAATTAAATAAAATACGAGCAGCAATTTTTCTAAACTAAAACAGACCAGCTAAAAAAAGATAAAAAAAACTAACGATCCCTTTTCCCTCGCTTATGATTGTTCACACACAGTTTGGTCAGTTTTATTACTTCGTCTGAAGCAAGGCGAGAGGTTTTCTTTCTCTACTCTTCTACGTAGGCTGACGATACTTCTTCGGGTAATTGGGATTTCAAATACGGGACATCGCCAATTACCGCCAAAAGTAAGCAAAGTTGCCAAATACTGATAAAATCATGGAAAGGTAACCAATGGCGGGAAATGGAGCACAACTGCAAATTCCAGTGAATTAAAATGAATTCCACGAAATAAAACGTTCACCATGATAAATATGTGAGATCAATATTCTTATTATATTTTGAATGAATTTATGAGCTGAAAAATAATTTCAATCTTTGATTTTAATAAAGGATAAAAATTCAAGTAGGCTTTGTTTAAAAAACGAGAAAAACCGAGGCATTTTTCAAAAAAGGTCGGGACGGCCAGAAAAACAGAGAAAATCTTTTAGAACAAAAGTTTTGTAGATAGGCGGCTGGATTTAGAAATAATTTTGAATTGTATATCTATGGAGATTCAATTGCTTTTTATGGAGAAATGGCACCTATTGATGAAATATCGAACACATTTTTTAATGATTTACCCCTTCGCTTACAAGCGATTTCCAAAAAATTCGGATGATCTCTATTTGACGAATCGGCAATAAATATGGTAACCTTGTCCTAACTGAACCACACGTTAAAAAAAGGAAAAGAAAGAAAAGATAAGAAGAAAAAACAAGAAACAGTAATACAGTATAATAAATAAGCATATATATAACTGAGGGGTAAAGTAGGTTCCTCTTTACACCCTCACCCCCTTCCAATCTTATATGTACATTCAGTGGCCAAAAAATTAGGAACACCCCCCCAATCAAACTTCGACTCGTCCGTGCAGCACGTGCACTGACGTAATAAACCGGATTTGCTGATAAAAAGCTTTCACCTAGCTGGTCAGAAGCACCAGTTAACGTTGCAATTTGCCTGTTCATGAAGAAAACAAGAGATTTGAGTGACTTTGAACGCGGCATGATTTTGGGAGCCAGAAGGGGTGGTTCCAGTGTCTCCGAAGCCGCTAACCATCTTGGCTTTTCTCGTACAACAATATCTCGAGTCTTTAAAAAGAATGGCAGCTAAGCCAAAAAACTTCGATCGGAATAGTGAGTGGAAATCGCTTGTGAACGAAAGAGGTGCCAAGCGACTGACACGTATTGTGGTTATAACTCAGGATCATCGCAAAACATATCCGTACGCTCTCAAAACGGATTGGTTTTAATAGCCGGCGACCAATAAGAATCCATTTGATTTCGTAGCAAAACCGAAGAAAATGGCTTTTGTGGGCTAGAGAACGCCGAAATTGGACACTTGATGAATAAAATAAAGTTGTGTGGTCTGACGAGTCAAGATTTCTTCTCCATAAGGTTGATGGCAGGATACGTGTGTGGTCATGGGCTAATATTCTTCCTGAACGGTTTCAGCAACTTGAAGAAAGAGTCCATGCCTAGAACATCTGCTGTCATTAAAGCCAGAAGAGGTCCCACACGATATTAGTGGTGAGTAGCAGCGTGTTCCTAATTTTTTGGTCACTGGGTGTATATAGTAGAAAGATACATCGTATGTGGAAAAAAATCACTATCTGCGTATAGAAAAATGGGGGGGGGGGAATTACAGGGTTACAACAAAGCTTCGCGATGATGGTGAGAGAGGAAATAAAACAGAGAGAACTTGTTTTAATTTATTCCACTGTCGTTTGCACACAATATTACTTCCTTGATCGTAAAGTGGTTAAACGAAATACGAATTCATGAGATGAGCTTCATTGCGTAACGTAAACTCGTTCGACAATGTCCAATTTTTGGGATCAGAGACGTACACGGGGGGGGGGGGCATAGGAGGGATTCACGTGCCCCCCTCCCACACGATCAAAAATTTATTTTTGTAATGCAAAAAAATATTTTTTTTAAATTTAAATTTCGGAAGAAAATACCTTTATATGTTATTATAATCAATTTCTGTTAATTTCAATGTTATTTGAAGGCTATGAACTCAATATTTATATAGCTTTAATAAATTCATTGCGACCCACCCTTTAAGCCATATAATGATAAATCACATAAGGGCCCTTGGACCAAATATGGCCCTGGGGGTTATCTGACGCGGCCTGCTCTCATCAAAACTAATTTTGTAAAAATGAACTGAGCGGCACATTTACAGATCGCTTAAGTGTCCCGTGTTACAATTCCAGAACATTTAAGCAGCCCGTGGCACATTTTCAGATCACTTAAATGACCCAGGACACAGTTCCAGAACACTTAAGCGATCCGTGACACATTTAGAGATCCTTGAGTGACATTTGACGTAGTTTTAGAGCACTTAAGTGGCCCCCAGTGCGGTTCTACATCACTCAAGTTACTTGCGGCACATTGTCAGATTATTTAAGTGATCCGCGGCATATAATTACGGATCACTTGAGTGATGCGTGGCACAGTTCCAGAGCAATTAAGCGGCCCGGACACATTTCCAGATCACTTGGATGCGCGAAAAATTTAGAGATCAATAAAGTGGCTCTGTAGGGTACTTATCAATAGTGGGGGCGGGGATGTTACTTCATCAATCCCACAAACTATCCAAAGGTTTTTCTCGTTCTTGGCTCACCGAGTAAGATGCCATTAAGAATATTTCATATTTTCATAAAGGGTGGTTGATGACGTAAGCATTATCCAAGCCCCCCTACCCCTTGTCATCAAAAGTCAGCAAATCGGAAACCCCCTATCGATGATGACGTAATACTTGAACGGCCCCTTAGTGAGCTGTGAGTGTTTTTTGGTTCGAGCAGTATAAAAAGTTTCAGCGCATATACAGGGTGTCCCCTAAGAGCTAATTCGGGCTTTATCTCTTCAACCATTCGTCGTAGAAGGGTATGGTTCTGACTTAAAAAATGCTAAAAATGTGTTCAGAAATCACTCTGTACCAGTTTCAAGAGTGAAAATACAGTGTATCATGAAACACTGAAAAAATCTGTATTTTTATACGGTACCCCTATCCTTTTGGCTCTCTTGAGACAAACAAAAAAAAATTCCATGTTTCCTAGTGCAATATTCACTGGGATATTTGAATTCGAACATTGGAGAAAAATTCGGAAAGGACAGTATAATTTAAGAGAAAGAAGCGTCGTTCGTGAATTTTTCTGTTCATTCCCAATTTTCGAATTAAAGTAGCTCAGTGAATATTTGCACTTAGAGAGGTGGATTTTTTTGTCCTCAGAAGAGACAAGGTAACAACTTTATAATTGGGTTTTTGAGGACAGAGTGTCGCATATCGAATATTTTTTCTTGTATTTTGATGACCATATAGCCCCTTGCAATATGAATAACGTATCTAAGGTCTACAGTTGTTTGGATACTTTTTCTTATTAGAAGTATGCCTCTAGGATCAATGGTTCGCCAGTAAAATGTGGCCTAAGAACTTTCCTTACTACCGTGTTTAAATATCGCAGCAAATATTGCAGTTAGAAACATGGATTTTTCTTTGTTGGCCTCAGCAGAGACAGTGCAACAACTTTCTTATTGAAAGTTAGAGGACGAAGGACCGTATAAAAATTTAGATTTCTTATCTTATGACCACCATATTTTCATTCTCGAAACTGGTGCAGAGTGATTCCTGAAAACATTTTTAGCATTTTTTAAATCAAAATTATACCTCTACGAGGAACGGTTGATGAGATAAAGGGAGAATCAAGAATTACTGGACACCCTGTAAAGTATTATGTTCGGTGTACAGTATGATGAATAAACAAGTGTAAATGGTTACAACAAATTTATTTCTTTTCGAATGATTTACTTTAATAAGTACTTATTAAAGCAGTACTTATTAAGTGCAGTATTTGAATAACTGCACATAGAAAAAAAAATGCTGTCGACGCTATCTTGTTATAACTACCATACGTTATTACAATCATTCCGTTACAACGATCTATACCAGAGGTTCCCAAACTTTTGTCCCACGCGGCACCCTTGTCCTATTCGTGGTACATCTGTGGCTCGCAAGAATAGTTTAGTAGATACTGGGTGCATAAAAGAACCTCTTCAAAGTAAAAATATAGCACACACATCAATATTTCCAGGTCATCGAGGCACCCCGGATAAAGGTTGGCGGCGCCCCTAGGAGCCGCGACGTACACTTTGAGAAACACTGACCTATACGATATGTTAACAAAATTTAATACATTCCATGTTATTTTTCATTCAAAGTAATCTAATACAGCGTCCGAACTCAGCTCTGTTTCGCCTCTTTTTTGCAAATAAATGATCGAAGCCCTTGTTTTTCGTTTGCAACGAATATGTTTGACCTCGATTCTTGATATTCTCCTCAGTAAGGTCCGTAACTAGGAGTTTTGCAGCCAGGAGCAAACAGGATTTTGCCACCTCCCACAGATTTAAACTTCTATAATTTTCTAACGGTATTCTTTGTTCTCACCTAAAAAAAACTGCCATCCCCTAAATTTTTCCGTCCGGATCGCAGTTGCCCTCCGCCCCCCCCCTCCATAGTTCCGGTTCTGCACTCAGTACATAGGAGCGTTGCAAGTAGGCTACAGTAATTAACTACAGTGGATCTCTACTTATAACATTTTTCGAAAAATTGTCATAAAAACGTTGTACGCGGGGAAACGCTTTAAACGGGAAATCTTAATGAGTATTATAGCAAGAGTTAGGAGGTAGAGAGACCACGAAAATAAGTCACACTAGCGGGAAAACGTTCTAAGTGAGAAGCGGGATTCAATGTATTAGTTTTATTATTATTTTTAAACTGATGCATTTCCCCTATAACTGTTTACTTTGTAAGAAAATGAATAAAATAAATTTTTTATTCCGTCCAAATGTGAATCGTCTCAAGTGGCTAACATTTTTTTTCAACCATTCGATATAACGACCGTTTTCCGTAAAACGAGACGGGTCGTTATAACGCCGACTGTATTACGCGTTTTTATATTTCGCCACTCCTGTTGTGTTGTATTTTTTAGAGTTGAGTTAATAATATAGTAATTCACCCTTTTTCTCCCTAATAAACTTACAATTGAACTGAAATGGGTGCCGCCAGAAGCGTTTCTGTGACATTTGTGACTTGAACTTAAGTACAACACTTTTCGCTTTCCATTATTTCATTTTTATTTTCTCATTTCCATCCAGTTAGTAAATTCATTTTTCACAGAACTTTTTTTTATTATTCATTACACTGACATTACCGAATGAATGAAACAGTGGGATATGATGCTTACTTCATTGTGGTAAATTGCACGACAAAAACGAATTTACGAGGGAAAGAGTAGATATTAGAGAGGTAGATATATATCTAGTTCATTAACAACAGTTATTACTGTAGTCCTGATACGTTTTTTTCTAGTTTCCACTTGCACGCACTGTAATCATTTTTCAAAGTTGACTCTCTTCTATCGTTTATTTATTCATTTTTTTCTTCCGAAAGAACGACATTCAAACAAGATCTTGAATACCGCAATTCAACGGAAACGATAGTTTTGTTTTTATTAATAAAATGTTATTTTTAAACATAATTTTCTCGTTGACTCTCGGAAGAAAAATAATGTAAATTAGGTCGTTGTAAACATGTTTTTTCTCTTGACATTCTTGGAATGAAAAGCGTGAGTAAAAATGTATTGATCATTAAATTTTATCTCGGCGTTAACCATCAAAAAATCATTTTTTTATCCAGCTCTGATAATTTTTTTCATAGCTAATGACACGTATTGTAAACCAGAAAAAAAAACATTTAAAAAAATCTACAGGGTGGGCAAAAAGTCCGTGTAGGAGCTTTAAAAATTCATAAAAAACGGAAAAATAACTGAAATAAAAAACGGTTTGCAGGGTTAGTAGCATCGCTAGATCACGGTAATTTTTTTAAGATAGGTAAAAAAAAAAAAAAAGACAAGGAAAGCCGATAGGTGGCGTTGGTACGAGCGACTTCAGTGGAAATATGCAAATGAGACGGTCATAAAAACTTGCGCTCCTAATTCACAACCAGTTCACCGTTGTAAACCGTGTATGTGGACCTGCTTCATTCTGGATTTGTGACTCGCCTGCAATGTGTTATCCCCTATGGTGCTGGTCATGTGGAACACATACTGCTGTAATAAACGATTTGGAGGCATTCTGTTCATTATTTGCGTATCTTTTCTTTGACTTGTGTACGTCAGCGCCACCTATCGGTTGTTTTTGAGGTTTTTTTCCTGTCTTAAAAAATTTCCGTGACCTAGCGATGTCAACTCCGCAAACCGTTTTTTATTTCGGTCATTTTTCCGGTTTTTATGAGTTTTTACGGACTTTTTGTCCACCCTGTATTTTGAATCGCATTGCTTATACAGGGCCTTATTAAAGACGGGCAAAGCCTCAAAAATTGCACATGGAATAAATGTATTGAAGTATATTACTATCAAATATATAACTATTTTCTTTGAGATTCAAACTACAGTAAGAAAAAAATTCGGATTGTGCAAATTTGAAGGTAAAAACAAACCAACAAAAAATTTTAACAAATTAGCGAAATCACAGCCACGCTGCTCTGTAAAAAGAAAAAGCTGTTTCATTATTTAGGAACATTTTACCACACAATTCAAAATATAAAATGAAAAGAATATGACCTCACCTTATGTGCAAACTAAATTTTTATCTTCAAACTGACTGCAGTAATGAACGTTTAAAGAACTCTTTACACGTATGCAAAGCAACGCCTTTAAGAGTTAATAATTTAAAAAATTCGTAAAGCATACATGACCAAAAAATCTGTGGGGTGAAACGTTATAATTTTGGATAAAGTACATGCATTTCGTGCGAGACTGCTATATTCGTAGTATGTTTTCACTGTATGCTGTTTATCGTCATGGTATGATTTTTTCCATTTTATCCTTGAAACGAATTTTGTATCGGAAAACTCCCTTTGCATTTTCTATCTGGTGCGAATATTAAAAATGAACCAATTTTGATTACAAAATTTTCAATACCTCCAACAGTTACTAATTCATTTTCTAAATTTTATGATATTTCCTCATTTCATACTCTATTTAAATTGAAAAATAAGTTTTTATAAAAACTGTTATTTGTTCAAAAAAATGCTTCAAAAACAGTCAGTCACCCCAAAATTGATAAATTATTCTCGAAATAAGTCTGAAAAAAATATTGTTGCCAAGTTTGTGTTTGAATGCAGACCCAAAGGATTTCGAATTTTTTTTGGAGGTCATTTACTATTGTTGAACGTCTTAGGTAACAACCTTCACCTTTGGCTAATTACTTTTTTTTCGGCAGCGAAATGACAATGCATATGCCGCTGGATATAGGCAGCTTTCAACCACATATAAACTTTAATGGCGCTCGTCCGCTGGAAGCTACCACGAGCGAAAACAAGTCGCGTGTATACACAGGACTATTATAGCGGTCCTGAACGCACACGCGACTTATTTCCGCTCGTGGTAGCTTCCAGTGGATGTCTGGGCCTTCTTCCAGAATTTCATGTCGGAAAAAAATTAATGCCAGTTCCTCTCTTTCTCTTTGTTCATATCAAAAAGGTGACGAGTTAAAAAATCTCAATTAAAAAAATGACAATAACTTATCAGAGGATGCAAGTAACACGCCTCTCTTGAATGACGTTTCTCAGTACTCAGTGTCATTATTGTTTAATAGATGACACAACAAACCGACAAGCAAAAATTGAGCCAGAATAACTTTGTTCTTACGGTGTATATAGTTTTGTGAGTTAGAGTTCAAAAATTGCAATTATTCTATTTAGAAATTTTATAAAGTGTGCCTTTTTTCAAGTAAATCATGAATAAATGATTTTTTTTTCGATTATGTGTCACAATGTTTCTTTGAAGATTGCTGCGTATTTCCCTTTTACTGGGTGTATGGTGCAAAATGTATTCCGGTTGAAAAAAGTCTTTAAAATTTTTACTGTTATTTTATTCTAATAAATTAAAGCAACTGGATAGAATCTTTTTCATGGCTCTTTTAATCGTTTTATACGTACATTGATGCGTACCGACGTCAATATGGTTTCATGCCAACGGCACATCAAATTTTCTCAACAAAAGAAGCGATTCTTTTTGTTATCGTATGTTGATATCTATATTAATTTTTACGTTATTGGAAATTTTTCCTTTAGGGCGAATGAATAAACATCTTCTATTGTTGGCGAGAGCAATGATGAATCATCATTCAGACGTGCGTTAAGCCTGACAAATTTTGAGAATGCTCTTTTTGAAGTGAAAAGAAGTGGTTTTTGCGAGTACAGTCGCGCGTAACCTTGGTGATTTTATACATAAATTTTCATGCTGACATTGTTTGTTCGAATGTTATGTTTGTGAGATACTGTTTACCGATAAAACCTCTCTCTCTCTTATAAAAGGAAGAATATAAGGAATAAAGTTTGAAATGAGCTACGGAAGAGTAATTAAGTGTGGATTACGCAGTCACGCACGATCAGAGCATTTTTCACGGTAATTGGAAGGATGCGTTTACAAGGCTGGCGGCAGATTCGCAAAGCGGAAGATATGAAGGTCGGGGTAAAAATGATAACGTCACCGCATCGAGGTCTACATTACCTCCCCGAAGGGATTAGAAGTCAATAATTTTCGCTCTTCTAAGTCGTCCAATGTTTGGTGAGAAGCGATGACAATATATTATAATCACCGCCCGTTTGTTCGCGCTCCAGTTTGCAAAAGTGACAAAATAAAAATGCAAATGGAAGAAGTTGAAGTGATTAATGGAAACTAGCCCTTATGAAAATCCCCTCTGTATCCCAATTACTGCAGAGGCCGATTAAATTCATTTTTCTATGGACACAGCGGCTGTTACTGCTGCTGCTGCTGCTTGCAAGACTGCGAACGACAGAAGAGGATTAAAAAAATATATATATATTTCGGAGGAGAAAGAAAAACGAAAGGAACCAAGTACTTTCCGTATAGTGTACCATTAATGAATGATTCATGGTCGTTCATTCACTTATTTGCGGATGTATTAGAACGATTGAGCCTTTTCCGATATGATTGCTTATAAAATTCAATAATTTTTTTACCGCTCTATTTGCAATGTATGTATCGTCGAAGATATCATCACTAGAACTAGGCATTAATGTTTACTGATAGCATTTTATTTTGTATGATTCAATACTAATTTTTGCTCTGAGAATACCGTGAAAAAATTAAAAAACTGGAGAAATAGAATAGATCAGTTTTTTCAGAGCGATGTATTGGAGTATTTTCTCTGCTCAAATTCGTTTTATACCTGCACAAACGCTCTCACATGACATTTTCTCGTCATATTTAATATAATTAGAATGTTAATTGCATTTTTAATTTGGCTGCTGTATTTTTGAAATGTATGACATCCATATTTTTATGGGCATCTTTTTCTCAGTCACCTCGTTGGGCATTTCGCCTGTTGTGGCGTTGTATTTGTATTATATGCGTTTATGTTCATATGGAGAAGTGTAAATCTCTCATAACATTCATCTTTGATTGACCAGAAGGGTTTTAACAATATATTTCTGAGTGAAACCGATGTATATCATAGAAAGAGTGTTTTTTTCCTTCAGTCAAATATTGGTTTCTTTCTAATTAAAAAAATTGATCGACCAACTTTTTTTTTTCGGGAATAATTTAGAACGAGGAATACGCAGTGTGAAAAAAAAAATATTTTAGCGAATTCAAAAATTATTTTTTGATTAGTTAAATTCTAGTTTGTTTTGCGCAGCAACAAAAACAAAAAAAAAGCAATTCTCTTAAAAAAACATTTTATTATTCTGAAGACTTTATTCAAATGTGATTTATCGATCAGGAATGAAAAGGACGCAACCACATAGACCAAGAAAATTCCACGTTACCATTACAGTGCACTCTTAATTGTCTTAAGCTCCACAGTTCTCATTGTTTATTCTCAAGGTTAATCGTTTTTTGATTACTTATACTCAAACCATTTTAACCACTCACGCATGTAATCAGTGCATTATTATCATCAGTTGAAATTAATGACTTCTAATCATCCCGGTCTTTACGCAGTGTGCGTTATTTGTAACTCACTTTGTAAATTAAAATCGTTCTATAAAATGTATCGATAGGAGAAAAAACGTATTTAACTGAGTAAGCAGTTTGTCTCTTCCAAGAAAAAGAGAATTTGCGAAAAATAAGGTTATCGTCTTATTCCCGACCGAAACCGCAGGGGGCAGCTAAGGGACGATGATGGGGGACCATGGACCCCCTTCTATTTCCGTTCGAAGGCATTTCCCCGTTACCTTTGACCGATGGCCGGCTGCAAAGAAAGTCATTGGATTCATTTTGACAGGAAAGCGCATTCGCAATTACTATTTCATTAAAGTTATTTTATCTGATGTGGCCATAAAACAAATCAATAGCTTCTCAGGAAATATAGAGTGGTATAGAGAGATCAAATAATGTATTTAATACTAAAAGTACATTACTTAATTGCATAATACAGTCAAACTTGGTTAATTCGAAGTCCAAAGTCACTGGAAAAAAGTTCGAATTATCCAATTAATCTCTCCTGGATCCGTAAAATGACTACAAATCGCAACTTAATTATCAACATTCACATAGAATAATACTAGTTATCAATCATTCAAACTTTATCATCGGTTACAAAACTGTTTCCCAAATTTTAATAATTTATATAATATAATTGATTTCTCTCTCTCTCGCTCTCTTAGTTCCTACATTATTCCACTGGTCTGGGATGAACATCACTGCCGAATTACCTGAACATACGACGCGATGTACAGAAACAGTTTATGATCATCCGTTACAAAACTGTGTTCCAAATTTTGCTATCAAGGAAATACACTTTCATTAAAGTATTACAATTTGCACTCTCCGTGCTCTTGATGACGATAGAAAGATTCAGATTTTAAATTGTACACCTTGATCCATAGGTTGAACAACATAATCGGTATCAAGTGGTACACATTCTCGATGCACTCCAGCTGAACAATCTTAAAATGGGTATTAAATTATCAATGAAAGAAAAACAGCATTTTCAAACTTTAGTCTTTAAAAATTTGTTATTTGACAATTGTTCGAGAAAATCAAAGTTTGATTTCTTGTAGAATTTTTCCAAACTAAAGATGCTCACACAAATTTTTTCCTCCAACTTTGAATTATCCAAAATTCATATCAACCAAGTTTCACTGTATACAAACAGGACCCGGATTGAACAATAGACTGCTTTAAAAGTTCGTCAGAGCAGGGCAAATGCCCGAAATGGGCGAAAAACCGTCTGGCAACAAAGATTCGTGGGCCTCAACAATGACTTTTGGAATGTTTATTTTAGTTAACGTGGTTCCCTAACAATACGTTTCAGTCATGAATACGCCTTCATAATGGTTTGTCACTTCTTTAATGCTGCCAGTATATGGAGAAAACCCGGTCAGCACCGGGTATTATAGCTAGTAAAGTACAAAAGAAAGACTACAAAACGACAGTAAACATGCAACTATGAAACTCTTATAGACCTATTCAGCCTGTCCTGGAATTTAATGAACATTTCCGTATACAATTTACGACAAAACACACTCCGTATAGAAATATATCAGATTCTCAAAATATCTCAAAAATTAATAAACGGAATAATAACGTATAATTTGATACGGAATTTGCAAACAGAAAAATTGCCTGCTTAAGATTTTTATTTACAATAACATCGGATAATGCTTCTTCCAAATTTGTTACAAATGGTTGGTACCAAGTAGTTTATACTTTTTGAATGAGGTATTTATTTGATTTTGCAATTGAATAAAAGAAATTGTATCCACTGTATTTGAGGTTCTATCGTTGTTATTTATGAGAAATAAGTTTGATTTTTTGCCATGAAAAAAAAATTAACAATTTATACACTTAGATTTGCTTTGGGTCACATTAAAATTTCTGATTTCAGTGGGTTCGCATTATTTAATGTTATTATTTTAGATTTTATACGATTGTAGGGTGTTGATTAAATTCTGATGTTATATCGTGGATTCCCTAAACTATTATAGCGCAAGTTACTCTTGATTGGTTCCATCCATGGAAAACTGTTTTAAGAAGCTCCGAAATTGAAACGTTCCTCAATTTATATAATGCTGCAGTTTCTTTTTTCTAATTTTATTACATATACTGTTTGAATTACTATTCCATATTTTGGGGATAAAGCTTAATTAAACACAAAAAGTGCTCTGACTTCCAACCAGTGTAACATGGTAAGGTTGGGTGGCACCAAAAACATTTTGTGTCTCAAGATTGATGAAACGTGCTAGAAAATATGGATTTAAAATTTTAATATTTTCAATGGTGCAGTGAACACAAACTTTCTTCGGTTAGGCATATTAGCATATTTTGTTATTGCTATTTTAGTTTGTAGCCTGATAGCACAAAATAAATCGTAATTTCAATTTCGGGTTGTCTCGTCGTAATAAACGTGACAACATTAATTGAGATTTCATCAGAAATGAACGAAGACAAAAAATATAAGAAAACGAAAGTAAACCCCAGGGCCGTCATTTCAACTTTTTCCGTGGGGGGGGGGGGGGCAAAGCACATGTACTCAATGTATGTATATATTTGTGTATATATAAATATGTACCATTGTTAGTGCATTTTCAAAAGCCAGGGGGGTAACGGTCCCCCTGGCCCCCCCTAAATGATGGGCCTGAAGAAAACAATACAGAAGCCGCTATTAGTTCTTTAATCGAGAGTCTACCATTCCATGAGATACTTCTGAAACGTTGGGTGCTGTAAATCACTTCTTGCTACAAGCTACATCTTCCTTTAACTTATCCTCCCTTTCATGCCCCCGGGAATACTACGATTTTTATTTCGGTGGAGAATAATATCCTGGTCACAAATAAGGCGGAACCAAACTAAGCACTATTATATAAAAACACGGAGCAGAACTATATTAGAAAAAAAAACTGAAAAAAATATAGTATTATATTATTACTTTTTTGAACTCTTATTAGGCACAATCTTAATATTTTTATTGAAAACTCTCTTATATATATTGTGCTTTACATTGGAAGAACGTAGGTGTCGGGGGAATATGATCGAAGTATTCAAAATTTTCAACGAGATGGATAGGATGGACCATGAATTATTAATAAATGGAATAGCTTGCCCGCGGGAGTACAGTCGGCCCCCCGTATTCGCGGGTTTTTTTTGCAACTCCCAGAAATCATCATTGATGTGTTTTGTTTATAAAACTTGAGTTGTACATGTTTAGAATGGCTCGCTAATGGCATTACTGTCATCACTAGAGCCGTGGCAACTCCCAAGAGAGAAACGGTCACCTCGGGTTGGATTAACCCCTTTGGCCACAATGTGCGCTAAAGGACACAACCAATTCTACAGAGCCAACTGAAGAGACATTGTCATCTTAGCGAAACAAGTGGGTGGAGAATGGTTCAATGATATAGATATAGAAGTCGAACAGCTAATTAATAGCAGTTCAGAGGTATTGATCGAAGAGCAATTAATGCAGTTGACTGCTCTTGAAACTGAAGCGGTACCAGATGAAGAAGATCAAGTTAAAAAAGTAGAAGACAAGTTCACCATGAGTAACATAGCGGAAGGGCTTCGCACGCTCAAATCAGCACTAGATTGTTTTCATGGCATAGATCCCTCTACGGTACGCTCTTCACATGTAGAAAAATTGGTAGAGGAAGCCTTGTCATCATATCTCAACATACTTGATGATATGAAGAAGAAACGGCAAATAGAAATCACAATGTTCTTTCAGAAAACATCGCCAACAATTTCTGCACCATCTTTTACATTCCCTTATACCTCTGCGTTACCCTGCTCTTCTCATGCTGTCCAATAAACGAGATAGACAAGAAAAAACTATGGTTTCGGTTATTCACGGATTTTCCGTATTCGCGGTCACCCCTGGAACGTAACCCCCGCGCATACGGGGGGGCCGACTGTAGTAAATTCTAACACAATTGACGCGTTTAAAAATAAATACGATAGACTTGTTGGGATAACTCAAGAAGCTATCCATACTTAAAAATAAGACAGCCATAAATATTTTTATGGACATTTTGAATAATATTTTATCATTGTTATATATAGTTTTTAGTTTTTATAATTTTATTTTTAATTGTGTTGCTGTAGTTTAGAAACATATGACATCCCTATTTGTTATGGGCATCTTTTTCTCACCCACCTCGTTGGACATTTTGCCTGATGTGGCATTGTATTTGTATCTACTGGTAAATTATTACAGAAATGAAATTCAATATTCCTGCTACATTTTACAACTTAAATTGGAAAAGAAACAGTCATATTATCATACTAAGCAACAATAAAAAAATTGATTGAGACATTGATAAATTGATTTGGACTTAGTTCAACACGAATAAAGTAATATCAATCGAGTTCGAATGAATGAAAAAAACGGGAAGATTAGAAAAATCGCACGTTTCATCAGATCTGATAATTTATATCTTACCCACAAATTTATCCCCTTCACACCTGAACCAAAATTGACTATTAAAACAATTTTTTTTGATTGATTTGTGTTTAGTGTATGTCAAAATGTCCTTTAAAAATAAAGAAAATTGTTTTGATTAACTAATTAATGAAGTTATTCGCGTCGATATTTTTACTAGGAGCATTTGAGTTAGGAGTACCCCTTAAGAGCGAAGAGGTTATAGCTGTATAGTTAATTTAGTACTTCCACAACGACCAACTGAAACTATTGATTGCAAAGTCTTATATACGGAGCTTGAGAAACAAACTATTAATGACTGAACCCATATAAAATTGTGTAGCATAGGTCTAAAAGTAGGAAAACAAAATATGTTCTTAGTCGTAAAATTATTTTGCATATATATATATCATCATGCTGTACCGTTATGCTAGATAAATTACATTTTATCGTTCTCGTGTGGGAAAATTCATACCAATTTTCCCACACATATCGTCCCCTCATCTAGAAGCCGAATGTACAAATTGTAATTTTTTTTATCAACTTGTTGGATACCTTATTTTGCTATCTACTTATTGCCTGAAACGCGATTGTTTATCCCTGTTGAAACACATGTTATAAAACATTTTAGGAAAATAACTTCAATAGAGCAACATGGGTAGAGTAAACATTCAAACACCATTTCCCCCGTTCTTTTTTTTTTTTGCAAGGCCATTGTACATTTGTGCTTCTAGCAAAGGGACGATGCGTAAATGAAAAAAAAAAATCTATGAATAAAATATTTACTATGTTTTAGAATGTTTTGAATGAATTTACTATTGTTTTTTGTTGATTAATTATTTTTAAATTAATTTAAAAAATTTTCTTCTTTGATATAAAATTTGTTAAAGCTTATGAACTTTGCTTTAGAAATCATTGACCAATCAGATAAGTAGCTATACAAAACTTTGATTTTCCTCAAAGTTGCATAAAACTTAAAATACACGGAATAAACAAATCCACAGAATTTTCAATCACTCATTTATGGTAGTTCAATTATTTTTAGGTTGATGTATACTACTATAAAAAAATTCATAATAGACGAGCTATAGTATGTGTGTACTAAATATTTTTTTCTTTTACTTCAACACAGAACAAATTATTTTCTTAGAGAAAATACCGGTATTTTTTTGGAACTTGGGGAAAAATGAAAAACCGTTTATAGTATTACTGTGTAAAAAAGTTCACAAAAAATATTTGTCAAAAGCGAATGATTGATTTCTTCAATTTTTTTTTGAAAATTTATGCCTAAAAAAAATATTCTGCTTCAGCATGTGGAATCTTGATCCTTATAACTACTTGCGTTATTTTTTTTATGCTGACAAGTAAATGACCTGTCTTCATGTTCTCAAAAGTTTTCACGGATTTTTCGGGTGGAAAGAAAATGGTTTACATTTTCCTATCAATCGTTTGTACACGGGAAAGAAAAAAAGTTGGATTTCACCAATTTGGCTTATTAAAGAATAATCTCGTTTTTCCTCAAAAACGATTTAAAAAAAAGTACTTTTCTGTTACATATAACTTGCTTATAAATTTGTAATATCAAGTTAACATATATTTCATTTTGTATTAAGATATTTATATCAAGTTGAAATTAATTTTTAAAACTCAGACGTTTTATAAAATTATATATTTACGTTTTAAAGCAATTAATTTTTCGCAAATATTATGAGTTTGGGAATTCCCGGTGAGGTTTTAATGCTTTATATATGTGTGTGGTATACGACCTGCCGCTTATCATTCTATTTTGAAAAAAAAAATCAGATTACTAAATTTTTCTACCCTGGATAATTATAGCTTAATCCTCAATCAACACAAATTTTTATGCAAAAAATAAACGAATCCTTTGAGATTGAATATTTATATCCACTATAATCGTGCTATGCCCGTATATGAGTATTACATACACGCGATTATTCAGTTGAGATAGTTTTACTCCGTTAAATAAAGATCGAGAGTAATATAAAAATTAAAATTTATATAAAGCTTTCAAGCAAAAAAAAGCCAATCAGTAAAGTATTAACCTCTCTCTCTAAGGTACCGAGAAAATCTACCTCCTAACATTCGAATGAAAATTCGCAAAAATATCGATAATCGAAGTTCTTGGCTTTCTTGGTATATTTTTGTGATAAAATGAATCAAGTCCGAAAAAAAAACCACAAGGAATTAATCGTGAAAAACCAATAATTTCAACCACTGATATCTCGGTGAATTTTTCTTTAAACGTTACAGGAGAAATTTCTTTCCAGACAATAAAGGCACAAATTTTCTTAGTTAACATATTTTAGATTAATAACTTTATATTGTTTAAAATTTTTTCATCCCTCTTCCCCCACACAATCATCATTTCATAGAAATAACACTATCATAGCAAAATTACCCTCTTTTTGTTGTTAATTTTTTTCATATTTTACTTTGAAGTCACAATCAACCGCAGAATTTTCTATTCGGACAGTCTTCGCGAAACACTCCGCATAATTAGATGATGCTGTGATTTAGTACAACTATTTGCTGACATATTTAAAAAAATTAACTGGAATGATACCTAATATAATGATGTTTAAAAATCATACTGCTTGATGATCAGAAACTTCAGAGCATGAGAATCTCAAGATGATTTTAAATGCATTATTAAATAAATTATTATTGCCATAAATGTGCATTTTTTCTTAATATATTATGGCGGCACGGGATACTTAACATCGTATGATTAATATTTAGCTGAAATGAGATACTTCTGAGAGTTTTACCTAGCCAAAGTTTTGGTCATTTATACTAAGCTACTGTGTGGTGGCATCTGGCAGCTTACCAGACGGCGATAGAAAAACGCAAGGAAAAATTGGCTGCTAATTGAGCATAATTATCTTAATTGGTCTTTGGAAGATGCGACATAAAAAATTAAGCATCCACTTAACCTGAATTTTTTTCTTACCCTTACCCTCGCTTTCTATTATTTTTTCCAAGCGCTTTTTAAACGCGAATAACGATAAGATAGCGAATAACTCACGCCCCTTGACTTACTCGAAATCGAACATTTGATAATTGGAAGGTATTGTGTACGCACCCAATACAAATTGCTTACGGCATAATGTATGCCTACAAGAAAGAATGTAAAAATTGAGCTGCATCTCCTTTTCGCCCATGCAATATAATTATTGCTCTTCCGTGAGAAGTTTTGATTCAAGTATTATAGAATCGATTTTTTTCCCATTAGCATTTAAGCAAACGTACATAGTTCTGGACTAGTTTGAAATAGGTTCAAACGTACAACATACACTATGCAGAATATATCCATACACCATGACTATGCAGAATATATCCATACACCATGACTATGCAGAAATAGGGTTATTCGAAAGTCCCTGTCAGAAACAATAGATAGAAAGATGCAAAGACAAAAACATTTTTTTTCTCCCTAAAAGTGTATACTACAGTCAACGTTCGGTATAACGACCATTCGTTATTGTGACTTTTTCCATTATAACAGGAGTTCTTAACTTATAGATCGAGACCTAAAGTTGGGTCGCAGGTTCTCTTAGATAGGTTGTAAGTCAGTAGAAGCGGTTAACGAATCCATTCATTATCCAGTTATAAATATATTTGTTGCGCCACTCTCTGGTTTCAAGGGCGTCTTAACGATTTCGGTGGCCTCCGCTGGGATACAGACATTTTTCGAGGTCCCTCTTGATCAATGATTATATACATTACTTTTGTGAAGTAGTCAGCATCCGAAATAGCATGATGTGATTACCACATGCAGAGGAATGTTGAAAATTATCCATAAGCCTATATAAAAATAAATATGAACTCATCTAACGAACATTAATTAACATTCAGGCGTGATGAGAATTTCAAATTGATTCAAGAACAACATAATTCCAGAATCAATGAAAAATATTTCCATAATTAATGGAAAATGTTTCTAGAATAGATGAAAAACAATTATAAAATCAATGGAAAATGATTGAAAAATAGTGAGAGAAATAATTAAAGAATTAGTGACGATTCACAATTTATGAAAGAAATAATTCCAGAATATTTATGAAAATTGAGAATTTACGAAAGAAATAATTTCAGAAGCTTTCAATAATTTGCACTCCTTCCCCCATTGGATTCGGGGCTTTGGGTCAGGCCCTGTTGGCCACCTGTTAAGACACCATGGACTGGTTTCACTAATTTCGAAATTCAAGCATTTTGTTAATCAGAAATATTTAACAAGAACTTTAAAATTCAAAATAGACCGATGGGTCGCGATGTTGATCATGGTGTTGATTTCGGGTTGCGGCTGAAAAAGGTTAAGAACCTTGGCGTTATACTTACAGGTGCGATAATGTCAGAGAGTTTTCCTATTATTCTATATATGTATGAACTTATGTTATTTTTCATTAACTTATGTTATTTTTCATTAACTTATGTTATTTTTCATTAACTTATGTTATTTTTCATTAACTTATGTTATTTTTCATTAACTTATGTTATTTTTCATTAACTTATGTTATTTTTCATTAACTTATGTTATTTTTCATTAACTTATGTTATTTTTCATTAACTTATGTTATTTTTCATTAACTTATGTTATTTGTTAATTATGTTATTTTTCATCCAATATAATTCCCTGCAAAGACCACTCAATCCAATAAAACGTTTTAACCTATTTCTTTTTGCAAAGAAATGAACAGAATTCATTCTGTGTGTTTCACTTGTACCTTTTATATTGGAGAATTCGAAACAAAAGTGCGTGTATGTAATTATTTAATGCTATTTTATTATTATCTTCTAACTTGATACATTTTCATTGCAACTGCTTATATGTATTATAACAAAATGAATTGCCATTTTTTTACTCAGTCAAAACATGGAATTTTCATGAGGTACGTACACGTATGCTTACTCGCTCGTCGGACTTTAACTTTTGTTCTTTGTTTTCCTTTTCTCCTTCCCTCCCTCCCGCACAACCCGGTCATAGCACCGCAGTCTTCGCTATACAAAATCCAAAAGGCGCAACGCAAGTCTTTTTGAAGTGCTGACCGTCGGTGGATCTTCCCAAGTCTGACGTTCGTCTAGTGCGCGTTGCTTGGCTTGCAATTAAATATTTCGTAACATCCGTGAACATTATTTATTCGAAGTTTCTACAAACCATTCTGGGACAACGCATAGCACGCGGATGTAGATGCATTTTTAAGGCGATAACTTTTTTTCAAACGTTCGATATAAAAAAATCCTAATATAATGTCCGTTCTCCGTGGAACGATTGGAGTCGTTCTACTGTAATTGACTGCTGTGTTTGAGCAGAAAATTTCGAATCCACATCGAACTCTCAGTTTGAGTTTAAAAATTAAAGTAAGTTTGGGAAAAATAATGTCGATTATAATCTTCACGTCATGAGTTTGTTCTTCATTTAAAATGTTAAGCGAAAATTTGGTGGGAAATATTCTCGGATACTTGACTTTCTAGTGACATTTTTTTTATGCTTATAAGATGGATGGGCATTTAATGGAAGAAAGTGACAACCACACATTTGTTTCCTATAGAATCAAGAGTATATTATTACGGGAAAACATAGAAAATAACACCTCATTAGACCGAATAAACGTGTAATAACATCTTCACCAGTAACTTTTTATCTTAAGCAGTAAAAAATATGACGAATAAAAGAAAATAAAATTCTTTTTTTTCTCATGTGTGTTTTTAAAGATGTTTAAAAAAGCAATAATGCAGCACAGGAAAAGGGAATCAATACTTTTAGTCAATTTTTGTCGTATCGAACCCATTTGTTGAACGAGAGGGCTAATCAGGTCAGAAAAATAACAATAAATTTGTTTATTACATGAAAATAAGGTAATTCAAAGTACGTACAATGCGTGATTAAATTTGTTGAGCCTCTGCATGAGATTGTGGAATGACGGTGATCAAAAACAATGGCTGATGATATGTTCTTCCGTAAGATAATTTTTTAAGCAACTTAAAACCAGAAAATTTATATAAGGCTTCCATGCTTCATGTATTAATGCTACAAATCTATAGAACAAATTTCTTAAGTCCCTTTATACGGTCCTCCCGAACTGTTTATACTAGAAGCATGATTTCAATTAGAAAAATTATCCACACAAATAACGTGTGGACCTCAGATGCGTCATTCATATTCAAAGGGTTGTACAGTTTTAAAAGAAAAAAAATAACTTTTTATTTGGTCACCCTGTCCTAAAATACAAAATTATTGAAGTTGCTGCCGTCTTTCCTGAACCTAACAAAAAAAATTTACATTTTTAAATGCAATATTCGTTTAGATATTTGAATTCGAAAATTGCTAAAAATGAAGAAAAAAACAGCATAAACTAACGAATAAAAGAAGTGCATTCTATATACTTTTCATATAAAGTTCTTTTCCTCATTTCCGGTGATTTTTGAATTCAAATATCTCAGCGGATTGAGATAATTCCATTTCATTAAAAAACATGTATTTTTTTTGTTGAGCTGAGGAAAGACAGAGCAACAACTAAATAATTGGGTATTTTAGGACAGGGTGACCAAATAAAAAGTTTTTATTTTAATAAGTATACAACCCCATGCAGAATGAATGACGTGTCTGACGTCTACACGTTATTTGGATACTTTTTCTAATTGGAAGTTTGCTTCTAGGATGAAAGATTCGCAAGTTATTTCAAAATAAAGGGACTTTCCTATCAAAAACTGTATACTGTATATGTTTCGATGAAAGTTATTTAAAATAATTTAAATTTAATTATCATACTTTTTTTAGAACATGCGTATCTAGAAAATCTTGAGGATCCATCCATATTCCAAACTTGTAGGTATTCACCTAATCAATGAAGCAGAAGTATATCTTGCCGGTCCAAAAGATTTTCCATGGCTACTGCCATTCTCACCGAGAACTGATGATCGAATGCAACACGAATTTCGGCGTCACCATGACTACTGAGCCATTCGGATGTAGTAAGGATAACATCGCAACACATGATGCATTACTTGAGATACCATAAAAATTTCGACTTCACTTGCAACAACTTTTACTTATGTTTAACCATACAGAAATTTTATCTGGTACGTCCACAACAGCTGTAGCCACATCTCCAATTCAGAAGGAAGCCACCCGTTTTCGTTCTCTACATGGTTGAACGGTAAGTTTTCCTGTCGCTTCAAATTTCGTAATTATTTCGCGGACAGAACAAGTAGTTATAGGTACACACTTCACCCGTTTTCACGGCGAAATCATCGGGACAGCCAAAACGGCATTATTGCTGTCCTGAGTTCATAAAGGTGTTATTTTCTGTGAATTTGTTGTTGGCATTGCTGCTGTAGCGTTAAAATTCAACAAAAATGCTTTGAGTTTTACTTGTGCCTAGTCGAAAAACATGTGAATAATTAAAAAAGTTTTATTTTACTAATTTATTGCAATAAAATGCGAGATATAATTAGAAGATACCTAGAATTTTCACGAAAAAAACGGAAAGAATATTTCCACAATAATGAAACTTAAGTACACATATAGGACAGGTCATGTTGTGTTTACAATTGTGAGTCAAATTACAAGGATTACAAAGAAACAGTTTTTGATATTTCAATATTTTTGTGATTTCCAGTAAGAAATTAGAAGGACAGAAATATAAGATATTTACATTTCCATTATTTTACAGTAGTGTAGTCCTTCGTTACTTTATGCAAATCATTTCATACGTCACTAGACAACATACCAATAATAAAAATATACCCTCTTTTATAACTAACTCATCTGTAGAAAAAATGTCACGGGGCACAGAGCTGCAAGAAAGTAAAATTCGTAAAATTTGGCTATTGCACGGCACCGACGTTCTAAAATATATAAAATTGGACGTTCTCGATGTGCCGTCACAAATGTTTTAAACTGTGGGATATGTGGCTTTGTAAACAAATGATCTGGGCACACCCATTAATGTCTGCACCAACAAAGTGCAATGTTTGTGCTCTAGCAGTAAAAAAAACAAAGAAAAGATGCCATTCGGAGATATAAAATCAGTCTTGCAATTGTAGTGCTCACAGCAAACAGTTTCAAGAATTTTAAGTTCTACAAGTAACATCAAATTCATGCAAAAATGAGGAAAAAAACCACTATTAACTTTCGCAAAACGTTTCATGTCTTGGACTCATCAGTGGTATTCTGTTATGTTCTTCAATGAAAAAGAAATTAATCTTGATGGTCCAGATGGTGTCCATTCATATCGGCATTTGAGGTCTGCAATGCAGCAGCTATAATGAGCAGTCAAATCGTCAAATGATTGGTGGTGATGGTTTGCGGGGGACATTTTCTACCCAAGGAGACTGGTGTAGTTTTTTTGCCGTCAAGGATGAAATCAAAAGGCTATGTTGAACTTTTGCAGGAGAAATTTGGTATATACAAATTTCTTTTTTGTGGCGGAGATTGCATATTGGAACAAGATAATGAGTCAATTCATGTGTCAGGCCACACAAAACAGTAGTTCCAGCAAGAATATCAATGTCCTTTCATGGCTGGCTCGTTTCCCTGACCTCAACCCCATAGAAAACATAGGGCATCCTTTGCAGATCAGTATATGCAGGTGGGAGACAAAATTTTCTTCCATTGAGCATCTAAAAGCCGCCATATCACCGGCTTGGAATGATGTCTCTAAAGAGACTGATTTGATTGAATCCATGACAAATCTTTTTTTTTGCGTCGAGCTAGCAACAGAGGTGATAGTACAAAATATTGATTTTGATTTCGGTGAGTTTGTATTTAATTTTTGTTTAAATTTTAGACTTTCCCTCAAAAATCAATCGGTGCCGTATAATTTTGTCTATACTATATTTTTTTCTGTTTTTCCATAAAATAATATGAAAATCGTTTTTTTTTAAATTCCCAATATTTGGTATGTATAAAGTTATTTAGCACGTCATAGAACAGCTTGGAATTTTTTTTTTATATTTTTACTTCGCTTTTTCCTGCGCTTTAACCAAAATTTGATTGCTTAAAATGATGTCTCGCACTGTACCATCACCGAATAAAGAAAGTAAATAAACATTTTTTTGCAGCAAATTTGTTACATAATTATGAGCCGCAAAACCAGGAACGGTTTAGTGTAGATACCATGGATTTTAACGATTCTACACCTATTTGGACACTTTTATGTTTTAATACTATAATTTTTTTTACTTGTTCTTCGGACGTATAACATCATTTTTCCTGTCAGTAATACGAAAGATTTAATAATATTTTTTTTTTCACTACATCTTGTTTCCCAGGCCTTCAATTTCAGTGATCCAACCTGTTTTTTTATTCATGTCTTGTAATTTTAGGACTCGCTGTATCTTGGTGACAGCTGTTGCCTTGCCAGGAAACGAACAGATCTTTTTCTAATAACTGTCGTATCTCATCAGAAGAAAACTAGCGAGCAATCCGCGGTGGGTACGCGAGAGCATTCGCCAGTGCCAAAACAAACGTCGAGGTAGCATAAAAGGTAATGTTTTTACTCGCACATTAAGTTACTAGTTCACCAGGTTTATCGTTGATTGATTGCCTTTGCTGTGTTGCGAAAACCCGAGCTTCTAGAAAAGATATGAGAGCAACAACTTGCGTGAGTGTATATACGATAGAACTAACATATCTACACGCACAAATGTAAGTTGGCGGACAAAAGAAATACGTCAAAGACTTTTCAGTGATAAACAGCTAAATCTTTGGTCTTATACGCTTTTTATTTCTAAAACAAAAATAAAAG
Source organism: Pholcus phalangioides (assembly GCF_987345545.1). Lineage (NCBI taxonomy): Eukaryota > Metazoa > Arthropoda > Arachnida > Araneae > Pholcidae > Pholcus > Pholcus phalangioides. The sequence continues at coordinate 60,538,210 of NW_028301600.1, read as the reverse complement.
ATCGAATAACGGACATTTTCTAAAGTCAAATACTTGAAGAAAACCTTTTATATATTTGTTTTTCTTTGCGAAAAATCTTCACTGAGTTCTGTTCTCAGCAATTTTTTTCGCTTTAACAATGGATCGGAGAAAAGATTTTTTTCCCTTAAAAGTAGCTGTTTTCTTCAGTTTTTGCTTTATGCTACACCAATCATCCTTTTTTTTCACAACATTCTTTTTTCTTTTACAGGTGCGATGACGTCAGTCAATCACTTTCATGCGACGCTTTTTTTTTTCCCGAGGTGTCTTCCAGATAACCAGTGAAAAACTATAGAACGACGTGTGAAAAGAACACTTAAACAGAAAAATAAAATAAAATAAAGAAAAGGTATGATATTTTCAAAAAGAGAAACAGTTATGTGAGATTTCTTCTCTGCTGACGTGACAGCTCGTTCATCTTTACGAGTCGTCATATCGAGATAAACATGGCAAGTTGCTTTCTAAGAAACTAAGCGACTTTTTAATAGTTGATAAAAAGTGATTTGCAACGAGTTTAAAATGAACAACCACCAGATGGCGAATCCCTTCAATATCCAGCCAGTCAAAATACAAATCGAAATCACTTTGAATTCGTTTTATTTGTTCCATTTCGTTTCCAATTTTAAAAGCAATAACCTCATGTGACGTTTTGCCGAGTGTAGAAATATCTAACGGACACGCACACATACAAAAATAAAATAAACATACCATATCTATCTTTCATTTCTGGATAGTCATAGACTTGAGAAATGGTCTTCTTCATCACAGAAAGAAAAAAAAACGTAGAGAACATACATATCTTAAATAGTTTGATAACATCAGCAGAAATATTATTACAGTATTGTATTATCGTCCTACTATTATTTATACTTCGAACGGCGTTTACAATATTACTGTAGTGAAAGTGAAATCCTCTATTATATGGATGGATACAGGCTTCCATAAAAATCTTCCACCACAATTTATCGATCGCTATGAACTTGTAGATTGGTGTTTTTTTACGAATAATTAAATTACTCTTCTCTGCCAGTAAAAGATCTGTACTGCGGTTTCAAATGTTGAAACGTAACTGTTAAATGAGTTTTTTATTTTAACACATAGCTGTCCAATATAGAAGCCAAATGATTACTCTACCCTTACTCAAGGTTGAAAATGTTTCCAAGAACCTCCACCCCTTACAATTTCTAATTACTAAGAAGGAAGAAAAATGATTTTTATTTATCCCCGAAAAATGTGTCTCTTCAATCCCTTAAAAAATGTTAAATTTTCAAGTCATTATTTTAATTTAGTTAAAGCTTTCAAAATTTATTTTCGGGACGAAACATATTTTTCTTTTGCATTTAATTTTGAATCAAAAGTTTGCTTAGCTAAACAACTTTTTCAAATGAATAAGGTTTCGTGAAAATGTCTGTTAATTTTTTTTTAAATGTGTACGTTGAGAACTTCATTGGCCATATTACCTTCACATGTTGAGAATATAGACAAGAGGTAGACTCTTTGAAAAACACAATTTTTTCATATTTTCTCTTAAGATATACGTGGATCATTACTTTTTTCTTTTAACAATTCTTCAAAATATTTTTTAACATTATCTGTTTTTCAGAATTTATTATACAGATCTCAGCAAAAATCAGTGAAGGCCATATTGCCTTCATTTTCCTTACTTTTACATATACTGTAAGAATAAAACTGATTAAAACTTTTGCAATAATATCGCAAATTTATTAGTCACACACACAATTATAGATTATGAAAACCAATTGATATTTTCAACAGAAGAATATTTAAGAAGGGAGAATAATTGATTTTCATTGCTTCGAAAGGAAGTGTTTATCCACCTTTCATCTTCACATATTTGCAAACGTCAGCTGTCGGCCATCATGCAGGAGGCAATGACTATGTCTATATCTATCTGCTGATAAACCGAGAGGAGACCTATGACAGACGGTCAGAAACATGCCTCGAAGAATCGGTATCCTAATTACCATTCCTAATTTATCAACCCTCACTGTCTGGTGAATTCGTAATTTGGCCCAGCGAATCATTTTCCAAAGCAGACGGATATTAATTGCAAGTATGTTCGTGAGAAATTTAATGAAATATCGGTTCGAAATGGAAATGCCACTGATATGAGTCAATAACTATGAGAGGGAAAGGCGGAACCGAAATGAATAGATTATTAATTGTTTCATATACTTTGGAACTTATAAACTGTAAATTTAAGAATTTAAACACATTCATCGAGTTCGTGTGGTTTTGAAGTTCTTCTGATTTTGTGTGGTGAAATGCCCACCTCATAGCTTATGTGACTCACACAATACATTCTTAGATCACTTAAGGAGCCCGCGGCATATTTACAGACCACTTAAGACCCGCGGCATAGTTCCAGATCACTTAAGTGGTCCGCAGCAAGTTTACAGAGCGCTAAAGTGGATCGGGGTGCAGTTTCACATCACTTAAATGAACTGCGGCACGTTTACAGATAATACTCTCAGCCACCTCGTTGGGCATTTTGCCTGTTGTGGCTTGTATTTGCATTTGTAATTCAAGTGACCTGCGGCACAATTCCAGAGCACTTAAGTGGCCCGCGGTGCAAGTCCACATCACTTACGTGACCACGGCACAGTCCCATATCACTCAAATGGCCCACGTCATGGTTCCAGGTCACCCAAGCAGCCCTAGGTACATTTCCAGATCATTTAAGTGATCGATGGCACAGTTCCAAATCACTCAAGCAGCTCGCGGCATGGTTCTAGATCACACAGCGGCCCGCGACACGTTTTCAAACCAATGAAATGGCCCGCACGCTCCTGGGGTTGAGCACACTTGCTTTAGTCTATGAACCTCTCGAGTGACCTACACGTTACTCATTAGTGATTATAGTTTAATAGCGTTTTTAGTATAATTCATTACAAAAAAAAAATGCACCTATAACATGCGATTTGTTTGAGATCGACAAACTAAAAAAACGTCTCTGAAATGTTCATAAATATTTAATTTAAATTTATGCCTGTACACTTATTTTTTCGAAAGAATGCACCGAGTCTGGAAAAAAATTTTCTTGAATTAGTTTAATATTTTTAAATTAAAATTTTATTATATATATTTTGACACTTCAACGCATACATTTAGCTTTGTTATATGACACATAACTTTAGGGGAAAAAATCCAAATATTCTGAATTTATTGACTAAGTAATTGTTTCAAAAAGGCTTTCGAACTATCTAGAGTTTAACAGAAAAAAAAAAAAATGAATGCTAAAAGAGAGAATTCCTAACCTCTCACTTCTCTCAAACTTGTAGAGGAAAAATTTCTCAAAATAACTCAAATTCACACAAAATACAAGTAAAGCCCATTTCGGAGTTATTTTTGATTAGCGTCAATAATATTTTTCGGAGAAAATAACAGTTTCCTTAAAAACAAAACGAATAAATAAAACATAAATTTTTGTATTTAAAGTAATTCTTCTGCGGAGAAAATTGTTCGATATAATGCGCAAATTCTTGGCGTACCTATTGCAGCACACAAGAGTGCCTTCAAGGGATTAAAAACTTTAACAATCGTTGGAAGGATTATTGAATTTTTAATAGTTATTGAATTTATTCATTTATTTAATCATCGTCAAACAAATGAAGCAGAAGCTTATCGGGTAGAGAGAGTTTACTAATTTCTTTTTATTTAACAAAAAATGGAATGGGGACGTGACTTTCGAACAACAATCCTGAAGTTGCGCGATCAGGCCTTAATTATTTGAAAAATGTGATTTCATTCGAATTATCAATAATAAAACCTTTCCCTGTATATAAATGAAAATTCTTGTATTCATTTTAATTTTATAAGAAATCATTCTCTCTCCTATCTCTTTTTTAGAAATTCTCAATATTTGTTCATTTGTTTGAACAAATTCGGCCGTTAAAAGAAAATTGTTTCTAACATCTGAATAGAGGAAAGGATTTTATCGACGCATTTCTTCGTAACATTCACGATAGAATGAGAGAGGAAAACAAGAGTTTTACTGTTAAGGGAAAAACTTTTTTTGCTTCGTAATTATTGTTATTATTTTTTCGGAATGTTTAATTTTTTATACTGTCTCTACTAAAAAAAATGTTTCTTGAAGCATTTGTGCATATATTATTGATAAAGTAATGATAACGCTGAGTGTGGATGGGAATTTATGCAAGATGATTCCGTGATTCCCCTTGCCGCACTTTACTTTGCGAACCGTTGACTATCATACGATCATTTTCGTTGCACCAAGGTCATTTTCTGTACACGAAGGCTAATTAGACCGGGACCTAAAATTTATTGCTGGTTCCGAACGGCGGCGATTTTTATACTCACCGAGGGGTTGATGCGCTAACCCCTCGGGGTAGGACTCATTTCGGTAGCAATTTTTTTTCTGTAGTCATGTTATTGCCGAAGGAACCGTTCATCCTAGAGGCATACTTCCATTTAGAAAAAGTATCCAAATAACGTTTTGAACTCAGATACGCCATTCATGTTGCAAAGAGTTGTTTAGTTACTAAAATATACAAATTAACTTTTTATAAGGACACCCTGTTCTCAAAAAACCAATTAGAAAGATTAGAATGTTGTTGCCTTTTCTCTCTTGAGGCCAACAAAAAAATCCACGTTTCTAAGTGCAATATTCGCAGAGATATTTGCATTTAAAAATCGGAGAGATAAGTGTGGAAAGAACAGCATAAACTAACGGACAACGCTTCTTTCCCTCGTTTATGCTGATCTTTCCAAAATTTTCTCCGATTTTTAATTCAAATATCTCAGTGAATTAGAAACATGGAATTTTTTTTGGCCTCTAGAGAGACGGAACAAGAACTTTCTAATTGAGTTTTTGAGGACAGGGTGTAAAAATTACATTGTATAAAATGATAATTTTCATATTTTTGAAACTATGCAACATGAATGACGTATCTGAGTTCTACACTCTATTTGGATACTTTTTCTAATTAGAAGTATGCCTCCAAAACCAACGGTTCATCAGTAAAATGCAGCAAGGAAATTTCGGAACCACCCCGGTATAAAGTTGACATATACGAGTGCAAATCAAATATAAACCGGAGTTATTTTATAATAATTTTTTGAAACAATTAAAAGACACAAAAACAACAAACTACTCTTCTACATAACCTCCTAGATTTTGAAACAATTTTTTTGTTAAGGAGAAAATTGGCATTTTTCAAATTCTTCCTCAAAGAAAGAAAGGGAATGTATGTGCAGCCAGAGAGTTGTGCGAGTGCTCCTCCACTGCTGCATTGCCATCGAATCACTGTTATCTTTAAGCGGTCCGAACAAACGGTAGTCACAAGGGGGTGGGTACATCCGGACTGTAGGGAGTGTGATCCATAGCTGACCAGTGAGCTGCCTTTAGTGCCCGAGTGGCAAGATGCTCGTCTTCCATTATGAAAGTTACTGTCAAGGTATATTGGTTCGAATCCGGTCAAGGAACATCAGAAATAAGTTCTTTACCTACCGTGCCTAGGGTAATCACCAGTATAGATGGCGCCTTCATTTCCCACCCAACTCCGCTGGTTGGAAAATGCCGTATGGCGATATATGACCGGAGTTCGTGTGCGGTGAAAAAGTCGGCTGCATTCAGCTTTTTAGTTGAGTCATGGACGCAATTCCCCCCTTTAAAGTATTCAATTCGAAGTTAACATGTTCCTATATTCTTTCCCAAGCTGAGAAACCTCGTGGCGCATTCATTTTATTTTTATCGGATATAATTTGCTGGGATCCATCAACAACATTGACGTCAATATGTGAAATTATAAATCCGCTCCAGCCATAACATGCCTTGTGTTTCAAAATATCTCTGGCATCTGAAAGACACCTACATTATCACTTTGAGTCCCGATCGCTGAGATATAGTTTGTATCAGTTCGAACGACTCGTCAGATAAATGCAAATATTTTTCACGATTCACCCAACCAACCAAAGTGCTTTTTCGCATGAACAAAGGAACCAAAACCAAAAGTTAACTCTCTCGATAGCCTTGTGAGAGAGAATTCACTCGCCCCGGCACTATATAAGATTGTAGTTGAATGCTAAGGCACATCGAGATCTCCCCTAAAATAAAGGCGCTTCGCTTTTAAGGGCGAGGTAATAAGGAGGCTAAGAAAATGACGTGAATCTGGATTAAAAGAGCCATGAGAAAGCGAACTTAAAATTTTGAGCACCAATGATGCTTTTAAATATGTCGCATCACGTGAGTCGTTATGTGAATTATGTGAAGTGAGCTCGTGAGGGAAAATGCATGTGTGAGGCACCGTAAATTTCCAACGAGACCATAGTGTTGAGTGACCAAATATTATTATTAATAAATTGATTACATATGTGAGTGTGCCATATGTTGTTGACACAAAATATAAAATATAGAAGAGAAATTAATTATGTTTTTTGAAGAATAATTGTCTATGATCAGAAGTTTCTAATCAAATAAATAGATATTGCGACACACAACGCGTCAGAATTTTTATTTGTGTATATGCATTTTTTTAAAATATCGCAACAGTTGTTAATGTAGCACTGTGTGTTAGCATGCTTTTTCGTCGAAACAAAACAACTGAAAACAAGGAGAAACCCACCTAACAGTCTTTTTTCGGTACTCATGGATATACGCCATCCTCAATGATTGATTGAGCTCTCCCATAGCTTAATGTTATACTAATCTCTGATGCTATTTCCGATATCTTTATGCGGCCATCTACTTCAATAATTTTGCGAAGAGTACGGATGTTTACTGCAGTGATGCTCGTCCATGGAGTGACTCATTTTCAACCGCATCACGTCCTGCTGCAAAAAATTTATACAAATCATATACTTGAGTGTTGGAAAGAGTTTCTTTTCCTGAACTCTGCAGAGAGCCTCCTCAAAATTTCAGATGGTTTTAACCAGAAATGTAATAATAAAGAGTTGCGCAACGAATGCTTTTACCTCATGCTCACTCATTGTGCTTCCGAGTACAGATTTGGCTTGTTGTAGACGATCAGTTGCTGCAGATCAACCTTTTAACCAGAATAGCAGAAATCCTTAAACCCCCCAGTGAAATGTCTTTTTTTTATGAAGTAGGCTGTCGTCGTAGTTTCAGCAGATGCAAAGTGAAGGGATAAGAAAATGTGTTCTATTCAGAAACTAGTTTGACAAAATATCTGGACTTTTGTCATTGTTGAAAAAAAGGCTTTTAAAGAAGGTGAGATATCTCATCAGTGTCAGTGAGAGGGTTAAATGTTGCATAATTAGAGCTAGTTTTTTTGATGTTGAAAAAAATTCTCTCTCAAATTAAAAGAGATTAAAAAAAAGAAACAATTAGTAAAAATTTTGAATCAGCCTATATACGCTTGTATACATTTTTTGAAAAAAAATTATAAAGCGACTAACGTTTAATGTTCATAACAGTGATTCAACTTCATCCAGATCTAAAGTTAATACGAAAACAGCGTGTTTAGTCAAATATAGTGAATTTGCTTTTTACATTAGAAGCAACATCTACTTTACATGCATAATGTAATAAGCCTTATTACATGAGTAATCCATTGCTATAAGGCATGGTAGATATCTTTTGTGCATTATTGGTGGCAATCAATAAACATGCCAGCAAAAGCGACTTTTACAGAGGATATATTGCTAGTTCTAGAAGAATCGGTATGAATATTTCAGAAACGAGCATCCACGTTAATTGTACCAGTACTCAGCTGAATCTCCAACAGACATGGAGAAGATGGACTTTTATAGTCCAACCACGAGTGATGGTTCGCACTTAACAACTGATTCAACTGGGAAAGAAACACTGGTGCCATTAGATCTTTCACACATGCACTAGACGGCGTCCGTTGCATTCCCTCGGGTTCTCATAGTCCAAGAATCAAATCAATTGACGATGCAGTACACTAATAACTTCCATACAAAGGGATGAAATATTCCTACTCAACAACTTAAACGCACATTTCGGAAGTACACCGCTGTTTAACGATTGTACGATTTTTTTTTTCAGTGAAAAGCTCTATTCAGCCAATCACGTCACTTCTTGGTTTACGGTAATTCCTATTATCCGTGTTATCAGTCAACCAAACTTTATTTGCTCAGGTGCTTGGACCCATGGCAATGTAAATGCGGTGACAATTACAATACATGGAAATATTAAATATAGAATACAAAAATGACCTAAACGAAACGTATAACTTAACCAATGCAAGAAATATATAACTTAGTACATACAAAAAAAAAGAAAATACATAAAAAAAAACCAAATAAATACATTTGTAGTACTGAATGGGTGGTAAATTGAACGAAAACTACAAATGGCACAAATAAAAAACGAAAGATACTATTGTGATCTATTGTATAGTCATTAAGATAGGTTACAATAGCTTCAGTCGAAACTTGTCCGAAAAATTTGAATCTATATGTATTATAAGTTGGGCAGCTAAGTACACTCGTGTGCAAAATTAAGAGAATTACCACATTATGTCGAATTTCTGAAAAACTAGAGGACATATTTTAATGAAATTTGGTACGAATACACAGTTATAACAGAGAAAGAGATGTACCATACAAAAGTCATAGTATGTACTCATAATTGTTAGTAAAGCTCATCATTACAGGAATGTCCAAAATCCACGTTGCGAGATCGAACCGAAAATGAGTCTAATATGGGGTATGGTCCCCTCTCACAGTCAGACAGGTCACACAGCCCAACGGCATACTGGACACGAGGCAGTTGAAGAGTCCCTGTGGCAATCAGTCGGACTCTTGCAGCAATGCAGTTTTCAGATCCGGGATGGTTCTCGGAGGGGGATGGCGAGAAGCAATTGCCCTCCCAAGAGCGTCCCAGACATGCCCTATAGGGTTTAGGTCAGGAGATCTGGCTGGTCAATCCATACGCCGAATATCCTCACTTTCTAGATAATCGTTGACCAGCTGAGCCAGATGTGGATGAGCGTTGTCGTCCATGAACAGGAACCGAGGGCCAACTCCGCTCCAGAAAAGTCGAACATAGGGCTCTAAGCTCTCCTCTCTATACCTCCTAGCAGTCACGGACCCTCAGCCAAACACATGGAGGTGTGTGTGGCCGTTCAACATGATGCCTGCCCAGACCATGACACCTCCACCTCCATAGTGGTCCATTTCACCTGATGCGGGAGGGATGGTATCGGGTACCAGGCTCTCTCCAGATAAGGGTACGTCGAGAATCAGTGTCCAGGTTGAATCTCGAGTCATCTGTGAAGAGCACGGTGCTCCAATGAAATCTGGTCTAAGGCTGATGTTGTCTGCAACATGCTAAACGTGCTTTCTTGTGTGCAGCAGTGAGCGGGACGTGAACAGCGGATCTTCTGGCATAAAGTCCTCTTTCATGAAGCTTTCGGGCAACAGTAAACAGTGAAACTCGAGTTCCAGTGGCAGCATGCAGCTCACGTGAGAGCTGTGATGCTGTAGAAGTCCTATGGCGCCGCACTGAAAGTGCCAAATAACGATCCTCATTGGTCGTCCTGACTCTTCGACGACCTTATCCAAGTCTTCTCGATATGGACTGTTTCCAGACTGTTTCAGACGACACTGGGCGTAAGATCGAGCTCTGTAGCCACCTGCACTTGTGATCATTGGCGTACGCAAAAGGGGGTTTGGGGTGCTAACCCCCCCCCCAAGCCGAGATTGGTGTTATTTTGCAGGAAAAAACGTAAACCCCCCCCCCCCCGAGAAAATTCTACGTACGCCTATGCTTGTGATTGTCCTGCCTCCAATCTACCGACGATTCTCCATCTCATTTTGTCATCATTTTTTCGTTCATTTGCGGCTGCTCATTTTACCTGATAGCTTATAAAATTCACCAAACTCTTGCGAGAAACACAGCGAATGTCGTCGAGAAGTACGAGCACACGAATCGTAGAAAACGCCTCGTGCCCTTATCATCCCCTCCATGGTCACAACTCCACCCACACGCACGTGTACGCTTACGTATTCGATACTGAATATTTGCATACTTTTTCGGTGGCGTTATTACTGTGTAGGTGATAATGCACCAGACTGTGAACCCTGAGGACCAAGTTTCGAATCCCGTTCGATGAACTCACCATGGTGTAGCGGTATTTCTTGGTTGTCTGGTTCTTCCTTTTACTATTTTTGAAACACAAGTTGAAACTGTAACACTGCTATCTTCCAACAGGACAAAGCGCCATATCATCGTGCCGCTGTCACACAAGAGTTGATGACTGAGCATGTTAATGGATTTTTCCTCATTTCCTTGTTCGTCTGACTCATTCGATTGAAATAAAACACAGTCAAAAATGTGCAAAATTTGTGCAAAAATGTGTTTCAACGGTGAATTGGCAGTGCATGAACGTCAACTCGTATAACTCGACTGCAAAATAAAAAAAAACAGTTTCAATTACACATAGAGAATTTCAGAATACTCGTGGATTCTATTTAGTTCCACTCGAAGCTGCAAGCCGAACGAACTTAAAGGGCATTAGATAGGTTATTTTAATTACCTCGCAACGTATGTATATAAGTAGAATGCGTGTGTTTTATTCCCATATGTTATTCCTCGAGAAAAATATGTTCTTCACAGAACTAATTAAACATTTGTTTTATGATACGGCTTTCCGAAGTAATATTCAAACACAAAGCAAAGTGTTATGTCTGCTCTTGGCGCCAGTCTTTATGTGAAGTCTGCGTAGCCGTCTGCCACAAAAATAAATTAATAACAGAGTTTTATGTGATTAATAATGTAATAAATAAATAAATAATTTTATTAATTTTACCAGTGGGTCTTTCAATGAGTGGCAAATCGTTGTTGCTGTTTTTTAGAGCCATATTTACACAATATATAATGCAAGGGGAGAAATGAATGAATAGTAACACATAGAAAACTAGCATAATTTACCGACAAATAATAATAAGTAGCATACATATTAAGCGGGCAAAAAAAATAAAATTAAAAATGAAAAACAATAGAAATATATGGAACTCAGTCCAAACAGAGCGAGCGTAGGCGAATACATGTCAAGATAAATAGATACATTGAGTAAACATTTTTGTCAGTGATCGAAAGTAATTGAAGTATATTAACGGGACTTGAGAAGGGAGATTTAAATATTTAGATCTGGCATTAAGTAAAAAGGGCAGAGAAAAAATACATGTGTGATTCCAATCCCCAAAAACCGAAAGGTTGCAATATGTACAGTTGTTAATTTTTTTATCATTAGGAAAAATTTATGTCTGATTAAATCTGAATTGGACAAAACCCTTTTAATTGAGATATGGGAAAAAAGGGAGGAAAAACTAATCTTCCATTAGGGGAAAAAAACTGTTTTTATATCTTTATAGGGAAACATTTTTACTATTTACAATACGGGAAAAATCCGTTCGGATACTCTGGTATTTTATACTCTCTGAAGATAAACTTTTAAAAGACTCGGATTTTGTTAAAACCAAAACCAATCGTTATCAAAAATATTTTTAACTTGAAAAGCCCAATAATTTTTATTATTGGTGGATGAATTGCAAGAGTGCGATAGATGATCATAACTTGTTCTTGTCAAACGTGATTGGTTCATTGCAAGCAAACACGCGTATCCAGCATTTCAAAATATATTTTTTAAACGAAACACTGAGGCTTGGGCGTCCAAATTCAGCTTCAAAGAGTACCCGGGGGTATTTCTAGAAACCATTAATAGTCTCTTAGCGAACATACTAAATATTTGATCCATTTTATCAATAAATTGTAATACCCAAATGGGAGATGCATATGAGGCCGTTGAAAGCAAAAGGGAATCAAAGAGTTTTAAGGTCGTGACCAAGGAATTATTATGAAATCCTCTAAGTATTTTTACCACTGGTAGTATAGCTGTTTTTGACTTTGAAAGAAAGTGTAACTATGCTGCATGAAATTTGCCGGAACTCGAAATGGAACCCCTAAGTACATATAAGTCGAAGTGGTAGTTAGTTGTTGACCCCTAAAATACCATTCGTCATATTTTGACAATTAACCTGATTTTCTGAACACAATAATTTGAGTTTTATTAATATTAAGGTCAATAAAAAAAACATCAGAAAAATACTATAATACTGTATATCTATTTTTCTTTGCAAGTTTTTTGGGGAATCTGATAAAATAACAGCATCATCCGCGTACAGAAGTGCATGTATACCAATGGTTTCATTTATAAAAAAACTGGTGAAATACACACACACACTAGATGAGTTCAAATGGTCTGTGTGTTCTTTGATGAAAACATAGAAATGTGAGGGAGATAAAATTTTACCCTATAAAACCCCTTTAGTAATAATTATTTCAACAATTAGCCTATCGTGGGTTCTAATTCTCACTCTTGTCTTAGCATACATGCCAGAGAGTATCTTAATAAGTTTTTATAATAGGGAAGTTTAATATAAGTTTATAAAGTAAGTTTATGTAATATGAATTATTATCACTAATTCCTATGGATCTCGAAACAGGCCAAAGTAGGGAATGGCCAACACTATCAAAAGCTTTCTTGAAATCAATGAAAATAGCATAAAGTTCACCCGGGTTTAAAAATATGTTTCTGTATGAGTTATTCAAAATAAAAATTTGATCTGTGGTTGAAAAATTAGAATAAAATCCAGCTTGTTCCCTTGGAATAATATCTTTCTCATTCAACAAGATATTTAATCCATTGTTCAAGATGGAGGTAAATAACTTAGTCGCGGCCGAGATCAAAGAAATGGGCTATAGTTCTTTTGTTGGGTGGGGTCACCTTTTTTATACATGCGGTTGACTTGTACCTCGATCCAGGAAACCGGAAAGCATGATTTCTCAAAGATATCATTGAAAATTTTTAGAAGTCTTGGAAGATTCGTAGGTCCCAAACTCTTCAAATGTTCACGTTTTATGAGATCACTTCCGTGAGCCTTTCCACTTTTCGTATTCTTGAGGGCAAACAAAAGTTCTTCCAAAGAAAACGGGTTGTCCAAAATAGATCCAAAAGCCAACTCGAAACTGGAACGAAAAATTTGTACTTGATTGTCATTAGTTGTGTGTGTGTGGTGAAAACTGATTTCAATAAAACTGGAACCATGTTGCTGTAGGAACATTATTGAGATTCGAATGTCTAGGTCTAAAATTACTTATTTCTCAAAATTCAGAATTTTTTTTTCAGAAATCAACAATTTGTTTTGGTTTAAAAAAGTTATTTTGGTTTTAAAAAAAAATGCTTTGGTTTGGTAAAAAAAAACCATTTTTTTTTTGTTTTTTACAGAGATTTTTAAAACTTTAGTTTAAGAGCTCGGAAAGTCATAAATATTTCTTGGGAGTGAGATTTTCTGAGAGAGCAAAGAGTGCTATGAATATTTGTTTTTACTTTACGGTAGTCCTCATCAAACCATGTTGGTCAACATTTTAGATCACTCGATAAGGAACATTTTGCAACAATAGAGAATCTAGATGTTGAGACAATTTTTAGATTTTTAATTTTATCAGTTTTATAACCTAATATGATTCCCCACGTACCCTGCCTGTCCTCGAAGTTTTGACTCCATCAACTTGAACAGTTGTATATTCGGATAATACATTAGGGAGAACGGGATGATTTATATTCCAAGTTTCAGCAGGACAAAATATATCGTTAATAAAAGTTTCGAAAAGTCGGGAAATACAAACTTACTAAAAATATCCATTGTAGAATAGGATTCTTAGATGGCTTACCTTTTCATCAGATCTTGAGGACGGCATCGGTAGGAAAATATTTCCCAGTCTCTCTGTGAGAAGAGATAGATTTCACTCCAGTTTTTGTGTAGTTGAAACATGCAATTTGATCAATAAATTAATTTCATCTTTCTCATCACTCTCAGGGACCGCAGCGTATTTCATTGCTTCTGTTACTTCGTAAGGGTACGCGCATAGTGCACGCGTGTTTCCGATCTAGGTAGTGAGCGTGGTGTACTCGCGCCGGAAGGGTACACGTAGTGTGAGCCAGTTTTCCGCTGCTGTACTTTATACTATGTATTTTGTTTACTCGTCAATCCGGCGGGAGTGAAAAAAGGCGAAAAAAATGCTGACGTAATGGATAAAAAACCGTTTCGATTCCAGAGTTACCAATAAAGCAGTGGTTCTCATCCTTTTTTGACTCGCGGAGACCTTTTTGTTATATAATTTCTATATGCTGGAGCTCCACATAGGCCTATTTTTAATTTATACATGAAAGAGTTACTGATTTATTTTTATTTAAAAATATTTATAATAATTTCTTTTTTCAAATTTATTCTTTTTGGTTATTTTTCCTGAGCGGCCGCGGAGCACCGGTTGAGAACAGCTGCACTAACGTATCTACTTTACCGCACACCAACTTCGATCATATATCGCCATACGACAATTTCCAACCAGTAGAGATGAGTGGGGAATGAAGGCTCCATCTATCGGTTGTCACCACAGGCTCGATAGATAAAGAACTTGTTTCTGATGTTCTCGTGCCCGGATTCGAACCAGTGGACCTAGACAGTAACGTTCATAGTAGAAACCGAGCCTTTTACCACTGCGCCATTCGGACGCCAATAAAGCCTCTGGGAAAAGGGTTACCACATAGAGCAGGGTGGCCAACTTATTTCTGTTCAAGGTCCAGCATAATGATCAGCTGCAGCATCATGTATTAGCCGTACAAGTAAAATGAGAGGGACCCAGAAAACTCACACATTTCTACACGTCACAAGTACTTATAATATGGCAAACGCAGGCAATTTAGTTGCTAAACTTTTACACACTGCGGGCATTATATATATATATTCCCCTTCATCTTCAAAAACATACTCATTGTTTATTTGGTTGCGTTTCCAGTCACATTTAATGGATCAAAACTTAGTTTCTTCTGCAAATTAGTTCATCAAATCTATTCACACAGTTTTATTTTGGCGAAATAGGCAATTTGCCAAACGAGGTGACAGAGAAAATAGGAAAACAAATTACTCATGTGCCAAGTTTTATGAGCAATTTGTAGGTTTGAAAAGAAGCATGGTGATAACCAGGACTCGGATATTGATGAAGCTTGCATGTTTTTTTTTCACTGTTACGACATTTTCACAGGATATGTTTTCATTTTCAAATTTGTTGACAATGGAAAATATTGAGAAAATTATATGAATACACTGATTGTGTGTGTGTGTGCATTGAGCACTTAAGAAAAAATATGCTTGAATTTCTTGGACAATAAAATAAAAGATGGTTTTTGGCTTCCTAAACGTAGGCATGCATACACAGGAAATTCCTCGGGGGGAGTTTCATTTTTCCTTTTTTTTACTGGAAAAAACCCTATTCCCTCTCCCCAGTACGTCAGTCATGGCTCCCACATCTAGCAACAAGGCTCTCCGATCAGATTCTTCGCAAGACTCCCAATACTGAATTTCTTGTGAAAATACAAAACATAAGAATCGTCTCAGGCCCCCAAGTCGGAGCCCTGTCAGCCTCACCCTTATGGGAGCCATAACGCCACTGTTTCTTAACCGATTCATGAATTATAACTTATTTATTAGAGAAAATGCTATTTTTTTGATGAAATCCAAACGAGCGAAAAGGAAAACTAGAGACTGGAGAAAAAACTGGAGAAAAACAGTTTACATATGATTTTGATGCTGTCAAAACGTTTCCCTCCGGCATTCGAACATAACCGGTTTTTCAAGAGAACATTGTTTTATTATTTTGATTTCATTTTTTTCAATTTTAGGGCATTTTTTTTAGTCATTTTTCAAGATTTTTAGAGCAATAACATCCGGGGCTTAGTGATAACATAGTTAATTATTTTCTCCACTAACAATAATGAATGTAAGTAGTTTTCCCTGTTGGAACGAGAATAGCTAGAGAGAATGATGATCACAAATTTGATTTAACATTTTGTAAAGTATAAATTTTACGGGCTAGCTCTTGGCTACACCTGCTATAAAGTATGAAGGAGGGGGAGAGAGAGAGAGAGTAAAGCTCTCAAATTTATTCTTTCTCCCATATACACTATGCCCTGTAAAAAAAAAAAAATCACCCCGGGAAGAAGTTCATCAGTTAAACTTTGATGGGTTTTTACCGCCTTTGGAAAAACCAAATAGAGGTCTAGCATATAATCATTCATTTTATAACTATAAAAAATATTTTTATGAAGTTCAACTTAATTAAAAAAATCGTGTGTGGCACAAATATACTATTACCATCTTTTTTCCTCTCTAATAACTGATGTTGAACGATTCTCTCAATATTTTCAAATTTACCAAATTACCAATTTACCAGAGTAACAAATTTGAGTTTTCAAAAGAAAATTGACAAACAACAATTTTTGTTAATCAATATATATCAGTATCTTCTATCGCTCACAATCTCGTTCAAATACTGGTTCGACACGAGCGGAAAATCTGTTCTTTCCGGGGAATTTTCTGTTTCTCACAGCCGGTTCGCGCAAAGCCGTGACATGCTATGTAAATGAATGGAGCGTTTTCCCATTCTGATTGGTCTGATCGCCACCGCCTGCCCGAATCAGAAACGCCAAGAAATTGTTTCCGTCAATCACCCGAAACCTAAAAGCTAAAAAATGTTGAAATTCGGGTTTTTAACCAATCAGAAATGACGCAGGTTTCCAGAATCGGCAACACGCGTGTACTATGTGCGTACCCTTAGATTTCAAGTCTGGCACCTCAGGCGAGTATTTTCTGTTACAAATTCGTTTCAAATTTTCTATAGGTTGTTCGATCGGGGAGCGCTGGTACGACGATTTCGGTGAAAAAACTTGAGTATAATTTTCAAACGAACTCTGATTCGTATTCTTTTTTGGTGGTCCTTGATTTTGTTCGACTCCACCAATAAGAAGTAGTAGGAAAATGAGACCTCCAGGTATAGTGAACCACATCTCAGATTAAACGAACTTTTCATTACATTTCGCACGATCATATATCCAAATGAATGCCGCAACCACAACTACGCACCGAGAGATGAAGGAAGACTGGACACCGATCAACACACGATTGATTCAAGTTCGAAAAACGCATTTTTCGCATGGATCGGCCATTTCGCACTGTAAACATTGTTGTAGAGACACACAAGAACATTACAAAATACGGTGTTAACATTATGCGCCGAGGAATCTAGACACGAAATTACAAAGAAAAATTACAAACAACAAGGGGGGGGGGCGAATAAAATAGATCTATCATACGGCGGGAGCTAAGAAAAAAACGAGTCTGTTCGACACCGCTACCTCGTTGCCACATCGGTGGTTGAAGGTTTTTTCTAGTTTTATGTAATTACCTTTCTTTGCCACGTGGCTGAAAACTGTGGGTATTCGAATAATTCGTAGTCTCTACCGTACTTTGCTACTACTTCAGTTATTTTCCTTAATTTCATCTAGTAACGAAACACTAAAGAGAATCTTAATTTCGATCTTATAAGAAAATAACTGTCTTATCTCGAGACCGTTTTCTTATACATACGATTGCATTTGGATGGTCTTATACTCATTTATAATATACAATGCTACAGAATGAGACGAAACACGTTATAGAATTCGTCATTTGTTCAATTCGATAGTAGTGTTATTTTTATTATTGTTTTACTGTTTGTTGAAATTATCTTGAATATATTAGTTTTTGAAGTTTCTTTCCCGTCGCGTTTTAATTTTGATTTATTTTATTATGAATGATTTATCGGTCAAATATATCTAATATGCTGTATTTCATAATTTTCCAGATATTCTAAAAATCAAGGTAAATTAAATTTCCATTACATAATAAAAATAAAATAGTTTTTCTCTTTTATACAGTCGCACTTTTTGAAATAAATCGATCCGTCTGAATACCACTGGCCAGTTTTGGCCGTAAATTATATGGGCAACGCTGTTTAAACCTAGTGTGATTTATTATGTAGTAGTCTCCATGCAGTAGCCTATGGGCATATTTTTTCAAATTTTGCAGTTCTGAGATACACAAAAAAGTCACGTTTATTCTTACTTTTTTATTCTTAGATGATGTTACAGAAAAGCAGAACGAACTTTCTCTAGGTTTAAATGTTTTTCTTTGTTGATGAGAGTGAACTTTCACACAAATTCTGCAGTTCTCTGACGATTTTTGCGAAAAATAAATATTTGGTAGGAAATTAATCAAATGGAGGAATAAAAAGTTCAAGAAAGCTTTGTAATGTTATAATTTTCCAACCATTGTTATCACGGTGTATAATGTTCATCGAAAGCATGTATATCTATTTCAATTCAAGAATTATATGTATAATCTTGCATACCTGCCAACCTACCTACTACGGACAGATGTTGTTCCAGATTTGGGCGCACGCCTAGTGACGTCACTCCGTCTGCGTGTGCTGTCCAATGGAATCGTTTTATTCCCTTCTGCGATCGATAATATGCCATGTGATCTCGAAACGCCAATGAGTGGCGTAACTCTTGCGCCTTACCCTTCCCGACCACCACCTACGACTGTTTTTGACTGTGGACGGAAGCAGTGGACTTCGCCGCAACATCGAGGACAGCAAAGCTTTCCACCATCTCGACTAGAAAGACACAAGCAGTTCTCTCATACGACGACTTGCAGGCTCCGGAACGCACCCATGTGACCATAAAACGATGGTGCGACTCCTGTACCGGCAACCAGCCGCGACGGCATTCTCCCGCCGGACCCACAAAATCTCGGGGCCCAAACCTTTCTGGCCGACCGTCGCAGTCATCTTATTGCTTTGCATCAAGCCTACAGACCCGACCGTGTCAGTAGATGAAATCGAAATTGCCGCATCAGAGTAAGTACATTTACCTTATAATACCTGTTTTTACATTTTCTTGGTACTTGACCATTTGCATGCAATTCTAGTCGTTTCGAATGTGCAACGGAAAAATATCCAATCACCCCAAAAATATAATGGAACGTCACCTTAAAATTGTTTGACAATTCACATAAATTTTATTATCATTTCATTTGCGCTGTTTTTGTGTCTATATCACGTTGATATGGCCGAATATTCGCGTTTCTTTAAATTAGATTACTTAAGACACGAGGTTTTTGTGGTATTAATCGAAAAAAAAATTAGATGTAAAATTTACCTCAATTCCAGAAATATTCGCAAATAGTATTGCGTGAAAATTCTGCGTTTCATATGCGGAAAGTAAACAGACAAATTCTGTGAGTTGCTGACTGTGCTTGTGTTTTGTCTTGAGTACTTTCTCTGCGCCAAAATGACGATCAATTAGCAGTGCTGAAGTAAACACACCTGCTTAGAATACGAAGGCATCGCCAATGTTATTTATATTACTCTGCGTTTCCATAGCGCCCAGTGAGGTTCCGTCGAAAAAAATTTTCAGGTCGGCAATATGAAATCAGATGTGTCTACAGTAGTTCTTCATCCATATTCTTATCGAAAATACATTTTCGAGAGCTGTATTGTGTGAGATATTATTATACTCCCATGTTTAACGCAGATATATATTCCCCTTCATCACATACATAAACATTCAATTCCTATTATTCATTAAGTAGGAGAGATTAGATGTTTGAACCACAATACAACCAACCACATATGGCGCGGACAATTTATGACATTTGTAACGCATCGACCGTTGGTAGATTTATTGTCCACGTGATCAGATTTTACATTTGGATGATTATGTCTCTATTGTAAGAAGCCAGCTCTTTAGGCTTTTTCCCGCTCTAAGAAAAATACGATTTTATAGTGTGACAAATCACGTGTGATTGATATTAATCCTATGTTTTTTCCCTTGTATTGCATAGAAGATTGTGAGTTTCTTATCTCATGAAAAATATCAACTGATTAAATTAAATTTCAATTCCACGTGTCTCAGAAGAACTTTGTACAGCTCTTATCATTCCAAGATTTCGTTGTATAAGTCGATATATAAGACGCAACCTATTCTTTCTACATATTTTCGAGGCGAAACCTCTATTAATGAATTTACATTTTTCAAAAATATAAAGAGAGAGTATATAATAAGTCTTCTCTTTCAACAAACTTATCTCACAAACTCATCTAACAAAGAAAAAATACTTTTTTTTGTTAATCTACTTGAATGAATGAAAGAAGTAACCTATATCATGGCCACTGGGATGATGGGGATCCAGCCCGTTGCCCGGAATTAATCTTATTATTTAAATTCCTTTAACCCTATAAATTTATACGTGCTCAGAGAGAGAAAGCCTTTACCCAGAACTTTTTCTTCGCAAATGTTGGTTATAAAAAAATACTTTCACTTATTAAAACTATGCAAATAACGTGCTCACTTTAGATGTGTCATTTCTATTACCAGGGGCGATGTCTGTACCGAGGTACAAAATTTAATTTTTTATACTTTTCCCGTATCCTCTAAGTTTCGATTAGAAAGTTGTTGCCCTATCTATTCTGAGCCCAACAGAAAAAAAACATTTCATGTTTCTAAGTGCAATATTGGCCAAGGCATTTCAGTTCAAAAATTGATGAAAATGAGGGAAAGAATAGCATATCGTCACCCATATGCCAGAAACATGAATGTGAAAATTTTCACTTTTTGGATTTATCAACTTTTTTTTTTTTGCCAGAAACGCAAATGCGTATCCCTTATTGAAACATTGTTCTGTTCTTGCCATGCGTGCTAGACGAATGTGGAACAGATGGATTACAAGGGTACACACAGTAAACATTCAAGCATCATATTCCAAATTAAAAAAAAGTACATTCACGTTTCTGACAAAAGGAAGACGAGAGACAAACTTTGAAAAAAAAAAAAAAAAAAAAAACAGCGTGAAAACACGATTGTTCAAAGTTGCGGTTTAGTAAAACTTTTCTGAATTCTGAGATTGCCATTAGAAACATGTGATTTTTTTTGTTGGACTCAGGAGAGATAGGGCAATAATTTTTTAATAGGACGTCTGAGGATAGAGGGGAATGTATAAAAAATGATATTTTTGTATCTCGGTACATATACGTCCCCTAGTAAAATAAATGATACATCTAAAAAAGGGCACATTATTTGGATATTTTTCTTAATTAAAAGTATGTTTCTATAACCAGCGAGCGGTTGAGACGAAAAGGACCCGGGTAAGGACTTTCTGGGCACGCTGTAGAGAGGGGAAGTTGCGAAAAATCCTCACCTGGGGGACCGCCAAAGTTCTCAGACCACGGAGTAGGCTTCAGTATGTGGAGGAGTACTTGAGAATGATCAGGAAAAAAAATCTCTCCTTAGCAACGAAAGAGATCAAAACGGAGAATCAGTCTATAACACCTAACACCTACAAAAAAGTTGCGTGAAAAACATCTGAAAATATAATAATTGACATTGGGATCTCAATTGCGTTCTTCACGGAAATCCATTTTCAGGAAAACTGCCCATAAGTCTAATTTCTTTGCCGCCGAAACACAATTGATTTCAGTGTCGCACTATTGTACTGTAAAAGTTTGATAAAAGATCTTTCACAAAACTTGGAAAATGCCACCAATAAGCGCACTGGTTACATTGGAGCAAATGTAATTGATACGATTTTTGGTTGTTTTTCCGAAGTTTTATAAAAGGACTTTTATCGAACATTTATAGTGTAATCCCAGCCTGCAGGGATCACAAAATAAAAGTTTGATAAAGGATCTTTTACAAAACTTGAAAAAACAACCAATAAGCCTTGATCGAATATAACCGATGCGCTTATCGGTTACATTTTTTTTTTCAATTTCTATAAAATAACTTTTATTAAACTTTTATAGTGTAATCCCTGCCTTATAATCAAGAGGTGCACAACTTTTTCAGTCCGTGAGGCACGTATACCATATTTCTATCGCTCACGGGCCAAAAACTTGCATGTAAAAAGTGACCATGTGATCGTATTTTTTGGGATATTCCCGAGATTTTGGCCATCTAACTTTTTATATAAAATATCCCATTTATTTTCTTATTTTCAAAAAGGCTCAATTATGAAATCAAGAATTGAGATCTTTTCGTGACTTACAAATTATATTATGATATAATTCAAACTCTATCATAATATTTTCAGTCATAAATATATTAATCTCACATATTTGTTAAACATACGCGGTTTTTTTTAAGGAATCAACATTTTCTTGATGAATGTATGTAATCGTGTCAACTTGCAGTAGACACGATTTCCCGCGATTGGTGACTTCAATTTTAGTTCATTCATCAATTTTAGTGATAGTTGAGAAATTTACTTGCCTTCGGAAATTTTTCAGCAACTTTGCTTGCCTTTGACAATTTTTGGCTGTAATTGGTAACTTTACTTGCCTTTGAGAAATGATTGAAATGAAATGAATATTTTTTTTCGATATCCGTTATTTTTATGAAATACGGACAGCCCAGCTATTGGCCGGAGGCCGGAGGGCCGGAGGTTGTGCACCCCTGGTCTTAACTCTTTAACAGTTTCTCCCGAGTATATTCAAGTAACGCTTCCGTGCCTTTCTTGATTATCCAGAGTATACCCAAGCATTTCATTTTCAAATGTTACGTTTACTATATTCACGTCTCATTTATTCTAGTCTACTATTTGATGGTACTAACTAACCAAAGAACTAACATCGCAACAATGAAAGATTTATTTTAATTTTTCAAGCATTATAATATAAAAATGATTTTAATCATTCTCTTCTCAGTTGAATTAATTTAAAAATTACCCTATTACACATTTCCAGCTTTTTATTACAAAAATTTCTATAAAATTGAATTTTTACAGAAAATATGAGTGAAAAATCATTTCTTAGTCAAAAAATTAAAGTTTTATATCGAAATATTTTTAGTATTATCACTCTACTGTGTAGTAAAAAAGCCATCATCACAAGATATGTAGTTTCATATCATTAACTTATTCACACAATTACTTTCATTAATATTTTACGGCGAAACACGCATTTACCTACATATCACGTAATACTGATAAGGGGCTTTATAAAATAAATTACTGTATAAATAAAATTTTTTCTTGAATAAAAATTATTAGCATTCTTGTAATGTTGCTTTTTTTGCATACATATAGTATGTCTAAAAAACCAACGCAACAGAGTAATGAACTTTTTCCCTCAATTTCTATATAACTGTTTCAATTTTGGCTAACCAGCGCTCTTTTTGACGGTTCTTTTGAAAAGAGTTCGACTATTAAGCTGCTAGTCAACTCTGAAACATCTATATATCTCCTTTGATTTTTCTTTTTCTTTCAGTACTTAAAAAAAAAAATTTGTCAGGAAAACAAATGAAATTTGGACACTTTTACAAAACGTTGAAAACATTCAATGCATTTTAGGAAAAGAGTCATACAATAAAGTGTATTTTTTGCCGTATTTTTCATATGTTACTGCCAGATCGCGAATCGCCCAATTTCATTGTGAGTCAACTTGGCCAATGTCCGAATTTCGGGTTTTGGCCAGCCAGTTCGCTAAGTGGCCGGGATCCCTGGCCAAAGTCCGATAACAAAAGACATGATTCCGTGTCATCGCTAGCGTATCGTTTTATGATAATTATGGCCACGTTAGCTATATGGGAACCCATTATATCGCGGTCATGACACGGTAATAATTTTTATCTTCGAAATTGGACAAACAAAACTATTTTTATATCACTATTTTTTTGTAGTTTATTCTCTCAAATTTATCTTTTTTTCTCTCGTCACATGGAGCTAATGCAATACAGTTACTATATATATAGCCATGTATCACACATCAGCGATGAAAAAAAAAGGATTTGGCGCCTACCGGACCGTCTTACATCAGCACACCGAGCTTTGGCCAGGGATCTCCGGCCACTTCGCGAATTGGCCGGCAAAATCTCGAACCGTTACTGAAAATCGGAATTCGGCCAAAGCTCTCGGCCGATTCGGGCTTTGGCAGTAACCTATAGAATAAACTTTTCCCTCAGAAAATATTTTTGAATAACAAATGCGTCTTATGCTGTACAACACTCGGCCTCTGATGGAGCTTACAAAATGAATGCTGTATATGAGAAGAGAAAACCGTGTTATATACCGTCAAACTTGTGAAATGAATATAAAAAGGTGATGTGCATCATAGAAAGTGCCATGTCAATACAAAAGCATCATTCGTATTTGCACTACTCGGTCTTAAGTACAGATAGTGTGATTGAGCATTACAACCCATAGAAAAAATTATTTTATTATGAGACGAGGAAACCTGGATGATGAAACGAAACGTTTGTTGCTAACCCGTAAATGAACAGAATAAAATAAAATAATTAATAGGTCTAGAATAAGATTGTTATATTCAGGATGCATAGGTAACAGCCCTCACCGCAAATTACTAGCTAACCGTCGATCCTAGAGACATACTTTCAATTAGAAAAAGTTTCTAAATAACGTTCATTCACAATTCCATATTGCAAGGGGTTGTACAGTTACTAAAATAAATAAAATTAACTTTTTATATCGACACCGCGAGAGCTCAAAAACTTGCTCTATCTTTCCTGAGGCCAAAAAAATCCACGTTTTTAACTCCAATATTCGATTAAATATTTTAATTGAAAAATAGCAGAAAATTTGGGGAAAAGCATAATCCGTTAGTTTTTGCTGATTTTTCCCGCCTTTTCTCTCTATGTTTTTGAACTTAAATAGCTCACTAATTACTACACTTAGAAACGTGGAATTTTTTTTGTTGGCTTTAGGAGGGATAGGTCAACGACTTTTCAATTGAGTTTTTGAGCACTAGGTGCCCGTATAAAAAATTAGTTTTGTTGAATTTAAATAACATACAACCCCTTGTAATATGAATGACCTATCTGAAGTCCACACGTTGTTTGGATACTTTTTCTAATTGAAAGTATGCCTCTAGGATCAACGGTTCGCCAATAATTTGCAGTGCGTGCTGCTATATACACCCTGTATATAAATCCATTAGTCTCCGTAGTATATTGAGATTAGAGAGGTATATACCTTTAGTTAAGTTTTAAATAATGACGAAACACAAAAGTTTTCCGTTAGAAAAACACATCTAATATGCTAAAAAAACGAGGTAGAAAATATTTTTTGTAACATGCATAAAGGGTAACATACAGATCGTTGATAACCCACATTCGAGTGACTTTTGCATTGAAATGTCTTCAAATGCGGCTAAACGTCAAGAAATGCTTACCGACGTTAAAGAGTGCATTGAACATATTTTAAAAGATGAAAAACACGATTGGAAGAGGTAGAGTGAGAGATTCGTGAATTTTCGTATGAATGATATCACACTTGATACATACAAGGATTGAAATAGTTAGGAATGACTCATGTTCATAAATATAATGTCGAAGTCCATAAAAGCACGATAATTTATAAAACAAGTGTCATTCCGACTGATTCAGACCTTGGATGTATCAAGTTCGATATCATTCCTCGCGAACATTCAATAAACACAGCGATGATGCCACTTACCATTTTCATATATAAAGCAGTGTTTCTCAACCTTTTTCAGCCCATGGCCTTTGGATCATATTTTCTTCTCGGAGTCCACTGTCTTATGCAGGGCCTCCTACCCTCACCCAAGAGCAATACCTTTTCTACTTATAGAATATAATCAAAATTAAATTTATAATGAACAAAAATTTGATAAATGAGCTCCATCTCTGGAACCGATGAGACATGCATGAATCCTCAGAAGGGGTGGTGGGTAATCATCCCTCCCAAGAGCCGAATTATATGAGAAAAATGGGTTTGCGTAAAACACGGAACGATCAAACGAACCTACATAATTAATAGACCCTCCCAAACACGATTCTGGGTTAGGGTTACCAACCGTCCTCCTTTTTGATTTAATTTCAAGCGTCCTTCCACGTTTCGGAAAATTAGCTCTTTTGTCCATCTTTTCAGGTTTCCGGAATTATTTTTATTTTTTTCCGGGGAAATTTTTTTTCCCCACTTTGAAACATATATTTCTTCATTGATATGAGTGTTTTGTGTTCTTTTCTTCCTTAAGTGACCCGTGACACAATTCCAGAGCATTTAAGCGGCCCTTGGAACATTTTCAGATCACACAAGTGGGCCCGTGGCACATTCGCAGATTACTTAAGTGACCCGCGACACAGTTCCAGAACACATAAGTAGTCCGTAGCACATTTAGAGATCCTTTGAGTGGCATGTGGCACAGTTTTGGAGCACTGAAGCGGCCCCCAATGCAGTTCTACATCACCCAAGTTACCCGCGGCACGTTCTCAGATTACTTAAGTGATCCGCGGCATAATCACGAATCACTTGAGCGACGCGTGGCACAGTTCCAGAGCACTTGAGTGGCCCAGACACATTTCCGGATCACTTGAAGGATCCGCGGAACATTTAGAGATCACTAAAGTGGCTCTGTGGAGGACTTATCAATAGGGAATATGTTAGTTCTGGTGCACACAAACTAGCAAAAGTTTTTGTCGTTTTTGGCACACACGGTAAAGATGCCATTAAGAATATTTCATATTTTTATAAAAGGCGGTTGATGATGGTAAAAAACCCATTCCTCCCATGTCATCATAAGTCAGCAAATCCGGACACCCCCCATCGCTGCCGCAACTAAGGGGAGAAGGTGGGCCTGGTGCCCCGGTGCTGGACCGGCGGGGTTGGGGGGTTTACCGAATTCACCCTTTCACTGCTTCTTTTACATTACACGGCCCTGCTCAGCTGGAAGTAACAGCTTGCATATCTACATACCTACATTCGAAAATCATAGTACCAGATTTCATCGCGTAAGTCCCGATATAAGACCCCGGCTGACGCCCACATATTCCCATGAGTTGAGATGACCCTGGATAGCTCTGCTGAATTGTGGAAGTCGACACATTGTTCTTAACTTATTAGTTCACTTGAAAGCTTTAATTCTTCAAAGCCCTCGTCACCACTTGTCGTGACTCCCCTTTCATCAGATTTTTATCCTTGACCCCTTAGAATATCCCTGGACCGTAAGGGGGCCATATGGGCCCAGGTTGAGAACCACTTGTATAAAGTATAGAAAAATGGAAACTATGCGATGATGAATTTTTGAAGGAAAATTCATCTTTGCATCGTTTCCAGTTATCTACACCTAGAACATTCAATAATCTGCCGTTTGTGTTTTCCAATCTGCTAACATGTGTTCCATGCTCCGTTTAACGTCATTCCCAATGTCTTAACGTTTAGCCATATTTGAAAAAATTTCAGAGTATAGAAAACCACTGAAATCACTTATCAACTGCTAGTACTAGAAACTAGAGCATACCCTTCATGCATGCTACTGCCCATAAAAATCATTTTGTGCTCTTCATTTTGTTTATATTGTATATTAGATACTTTTTTGCAAGCAAACTTATTATTAGATTTCTTTTTCCAACGCAACTATTTTTTCGTAGTTATTTTTAAATTGAACTAAAGCTATATCTAATTTTAACATGTTTTTCGCATATATAACCTTATTCTTTCAATTTCATTTCATTTGGTTCATTCACTGGTTTGTAATAAACATTTCTTTTTATCCTCTTGGGGTTTCCTCATTCCATTATCAAATACTTTTTATTTTCCCAGTGGTTTTAGCTATTGTACTGGACTTGATGGACGCATCGCATCTCTCCGACGAAAAGAAAAATAGTGTAATCTCAGTTTAGCTATGGTTATTGGAAGGATGCCCATGAACACGCTATTCAAACTGTTTCCTCAATCTTCTGTTTCGTTATCATACATCGTCGAATAATTTTGGAAACTCTGTTGTCGGTGTAGAATCTCATTTTGTACCGAGATGATGACATGTTTGGCAGCCATATCTGGTACTAACCGAGATGTAAATATTAATGAATGATTTTTCTGGACCTATTATGTACTTCTATTTTTATTATTTTCATTTCTCGCATAATAGTAATTATTCTTTAGTACACAAATTCAAAGCAGCGCTGCTTCATTGGATGAAGTATTTCGAATAAACTATTATTCTTGAGCTGAATTTAAATCCGAGGGTTAATGAATTTCAAATTCGATTAGTTTGAATAGATTTTCAGTGAAGAACAATTTTTCTCTGGAATACGAAGATTTTGTTATACAGGCTGTCCTAAATTGTTTGCACAGCAAATTTCTCTGCAACCGTTGATTTTAGAGAAACATACTTTTGATTACAAAAAGTTTTCAAATGACGGGCAAAGTCACTTGAAATATCGAAGTTTGTGTCAGGGGTTCTATAAAAAAAAAGGAAAAGAAATTAACTTTTTAAGCAGTCCCTGTGCGCTGAAAGTTCAAGTCATTAAAATGTAGATCTTTTCTGAAGAGTTATTTGCAAAAACATTTAAATGCAATATTGGTCGAGATATTAAATATATAAAACTACTATATTTTGTTGAATTATCACTGTGTTGGCAAGCTCTCATTTGCTCAGAGGCACTGTACACAAATAGAATGATATTGAACTCCGAACCATTTTATATTTTCATTCATAATAAAAAAACAATTACATTTTTTGAGAACTACGGAATTTTACAACTTTGAATTTAATTTGCGTTTCGCAATTTGTAAACCACAGAATGCATTCCTCGCCCTCAATCAGTGGCAATAAATGCTGAAAACTTCAAAGTCGAATATCTTCGTTAATATTGCGTTTAAAAAATATTTCAACACTTTTTAACATATTCTAAGTTTTTTATAAATTACTTCTCATAGCTGCGTTTACATTCCACGAGTCGGAAATTTTAGCGCACCGCTAAAAACCGTCTGCAAAAGAATTTAATTTTTCTATTTTTTTATGTATACGACCCCTTGGGAAATTTGAAAGATCTGAGTAACCGCACGTCATTTTAAAACTTTTTGCAATGGAAAGTATCTTTCTAAAGTCAACGGTTGCGCGAAGATACAGTATCTACTGTGCAAACAAGTTGGAACAGTATGTATGAAAGGGTATCTTAGCACGAAGTAAAAATTCGAAAACGGAAACTAATATTGAAAGTCTTATAAAATCACTCCGAATCAGGACGTGGAAACATGTCATTTTGTCCTGTACAATTAAAAATGTGATCACATCACTAAATTAGTTCAGCTCAAAAAAGGTAAAAAAAAATTATGTTTTTCAAATCGATTCGTTTTACGATTCTATTCGAGTGTACCGAATTTACTAATTTAAAAGGTAACTTTTATTGAAAGAAATGCCTTAATGGTCCTACATGATATCGAGCTTGGGTAGCTTTTGGAGTATTATTGGATTTTCAAAATCTGTTTCGTTGGGATTACTTGGTAATTAAGAACCACGCGTTACAATTCCTCATCTTCACCCTAACATTAGCAATCGGCATTTATCGAAGGAAAAAAAGAAACAATGGAGTATTTCACAATCGAATTTAATGATGCATTCGACTGTTTCCCAAACGAAAATGATCGCATGAAATCCAATTTTTTCTTCATCTTCCTGTAAAAAAAAGTCCAATACTCATTTTTCATTTTATGCAGTTATGAGCACTTTTTTCTTATTTTTCATGCTTTTTTTAGCTAATGAAAGGGATCGATTGTCAGAACATTTCCACAGCTTTTACCTACTAAGCATTTTTTTTTATCGGAACTGGAATGTAATTATATGTACAGAAAAAAATAGTTGAATACATATTTCAGTCATTTTTTCAATGAATAAAAATTATTGTAGAAAAGTTAGAAATTGGTTAAACTTCTTTTAGAACATTTTGATTTTTCTATGGTAGACAACATCAAGGCTGAGACGATATTAATCTTAATAAAAATTTTATAGTCATCTGATTTGTATCTCACAACTATAATGATCAAATTTATAATTTTGTACAATTTTTGTAAAATTTTTATAATTTTACACAGGTTGGTTATAAATGAACTGATACTACTTAGACGTATGTAGACTTCATTCTGATGGAGGTATTTTGATGAAACTTGGCATATAGGATGTATGAACCATGGGGGGGGGGGGAAAGGAGAAAGATTTGAAAAAGTTCAATTTTTGATCACCAGGTGAGAAAGCGGTTTTTTTTTCTCGCAGTTATCTTTTTCCCACGGTCCAAATAAGGTATATACCAAGTTTTAATGAAATCAGTGAAATACGTCCACCACAACGGGCGTTACATAGATCAAAGTAGTGTCAGCATAATTAAAGCGACCCTACTCCGACCTATGTAGCGCCCGTTGTGGTGGACGTATTTCATTGAAATTTGGTATATACGTTACTTGCACCATGTGAAAAAGACAACTGCGATAAAAAGAGCCGCTTTTTCATTTGGTGGTCAAAAATTGAAGTATTTTTTTATAGAATCTTTCCTTTTCCCCATAGTCCACATATGCTATATACCACGTTTCATCAAAATAGTCCATTCAGAATGAGTATTGCATACGTCTGAGTGGTGTCAGTTTATTTATAACCACCCTGTACGAAAGAATTTTCTTATTCTGAACAACATGAGAATTAAAAATAAAAATGTATGCATATACATAGTTTTTATAGCGACTTCCTCCTTGAGAATACATACGGTATATTTATTGTTGGACATGAACGAGAGTTTGAGAAACTTTCCGGTACAGAGTACTGACGAGCTGGATTACATTTTCAAGTGTTATGGTCTAGAACCATAAAAAAAAATGTCTTTCTATTTCTTCGGTGAAATTTATTATCATCTGCGGCATTTTCTTTTCTGAGTACCATAACAAACAGGAATAGTTACTATAAACAAGCTCCAACCTCTATTTCATTGCCTAACATATTTTCCTTCAAGGTGTTCGGTGCCTAAAAACGCATATTCTTATGTTTTTATATAAGAAGGTTCTTCTTTATATGAAAGATACGTAACCATTTTCACCGATAACCCTCT
Organism: Pholcus phalangioides; assembly: GCF_987345545.1. NCBI lineage: Eukaryota > Metazoa > Arthropoda > Arachnida > Araneae > Pholcidae > Pholcus > Pholcus phalangioides. The sequence continues at coordinate 60,507,437 of NW_028301600.1, read as the reverse complement.
ATTGAAATTGTAATGAAAATCATTATTTACGAAATTCGTGGAAGAAAGGGGCATTGACTATAAAATTAAATTTTATTTTTATAAAAAAATTTCTCGAATAAAGTAGAAAGGTTTTATCTCATCCAAAGTCTAAGAACATCTTGCAAAACTTTTAATAACGGTACCGTCTTATGTTTTTGAATATTTAGTAAATAATTTTCATTTCAACGATAAAAAAAATTATTGATTAATTACGCAGATTTAATATACCTAAGTTAAAAGATCGTAGTGAAAGACATGGTATATATATGTGTATTTGGATTTGTACCAAAAATGACTCATTTATTATACTGTATTTCTTTGCATTTTAAGCATCCAATGTAGGTGTTTTAAAGCATCTCAATATACTCCGTAGCCGCCAAGTTAATAAAATTTAACAACCTTATTCCAGACGAGTAAATTTTCTCCCTTCTGATTTCTTTACATATATATGAGTGTTTGAAATATTTTCAGTAAAAAAAAACGTATGCATCACACATATTTGCATATATTTGTTAAAGGTAGTAAATAACAAACATCGTTAAAATGTCATTATTCTGAGCAAGTTGAAACGGAGACTGCGATAAAAAAAAGTTATCGCCGCAGCAAGAGAATTTGTTCTTGCGAAGTAAAATTAGGTTCACTCACACACACACATATATACAGTATACACTGGCATACTGAGCTTGTTCCGCAACCTTCAAACAGTAGTTGTGAAAATACATTAAATTGACAAAGTGCCATATGTTTCTACAAGTTGAAATTGAGAAAGTCACATTTTCGTTAAGGCTTCTTCGATGAGTAGTTTTCTTGGTTCTTTCTGGAGAAATCAGTGGTTCTCTTACCTCGGAATTAACTCTTCTTGCACCTGCAGCCCTTTCTCTTAATCCACTGTCGGAGGAAAACCTTTCCTACTTCAAATGAAGTGCAGTTGACAATGAACGTAAACGCCAATAATATGCAAATCTTTCTCGTGACAACGTACTAGAGAGCAGTGGTGCTTTACTCAGCAATTTATTTCATCTAATTAAAGAATCGGGAAAGAAAATTAATTTCAGTAATGGGTAACATCGAACATCTCGAAATTGTCGTCGGGTGTATAGATGGTAGACGTATATACGGCACCATTCTCCAAAGACCAGCCGATCATTTCTCTTTAATCTGTATATTTTTCATCGAATTAAAATTGAAACTCTATTGTAAATGATAAATACCTCTGAAGTTTCCTGACATATTTTATACCATTAGGTGATAATGTTGAATAATGCACGACATAGATACTTTAACAAATGTGAGCTATTATATATTCTATTTTCAATGTGCGCATAATTTTTAAATAAAGTTAATCTATGCGCGTGTTTTGAGCACACTATAATTCACAGAACACACATGTATTTGCTCTTCACTCAACCATCCCATCATGTTTTACGACGAATATGTTTATTTATGATACGTTTTAGTTTTAAAAATTGAATAATAAATCTCAAATAACTCATTCCTTCTAACATATTTTATATAATGTCTGACACGGAAGGGTCCAAAGGTGTCATCCTCAAAAAGTTTCTAAAAAAATTAACCTTAATTCTACTCATTTAAATATGCAAATAAGTATAAAATTATCCGGCAGAATTATTATGGGTCACTCAAAAAAATTGAAAATATTAATATTTTGAGGGCCAATAGAGAGAGGCTAAGAATGAAAATAATCCCGCAGCCCTAAAGTCTTGGAGTGACGTCATTCATACGTGACACAAGATTAGATATAGCACAGACAGAAGAAAAAGGGAAAAAAAGAGAAACAACTGGAGTTTCTACGAAAAGAAATGCTGGAGAAAAGAGGGAAAATAAATTTTTGTACATAACCACCAAGAAGCGCGAGAGATGATGAGTAGTCGACTGTTGCCATTTTTTTATCATTTTTTGTAGCTTTAATAATTTCATTCCGCAGCTAATTTTTTGTTTTTATGTGTTTCTGGGTGAGATGAATATTTTTAATTTTTTGAGGATGACACCTTTGAACAATTTCCTTGTGAGTTAATAGAGCAGTACTTGCGCAGCAAATGTATTCCTGGTAATAACAGCATATAAGACTAACTATGTTAAGAAGAAAAATTACACTTCACTTTACAAAATTCATAGTTCTGACGCAAAAGTAAATTTTCATTTTTTTTCGTGCAATTTTTTTGTCAAATATAAAAACTACTTCATTTCCATTTTTCTTTTAGGATGTTTTTTTTCACAATTTACGTAAAAACAACTCGCATCAAGCACTTGTTTTAACTTGATGATTTTTATAGTATGAGAAATTTAATAACCCCCCCCCCCCCCCATTCTATAAGCAAGCATCAACTATTGAAGTTATAAAAAGATAGGCATTATAGACCATAAAAAAGTATTACAGAGCATGCAAGATTCGGTTTTCGGCATTCGCTAGAGTTGATGCAACCGATTCAAATGCCCCTGGCAAAAGGAGAAGGTATGTTCAAATGCAACGGCATGATCTTTGAGATCTTTGCCCCGTGAAACTCTGAAATTCAATTTAATCTAAAAGGATTCGCCAACTCCTCGGTACAATTTTTTTGGCTTTTACTGGATGTAGAACTCGCTGAAAGGTAGAAGCGTACACAAACCAGAAAGTAAGACATGATGAAAAAAAACCAGGTTTCCCCCATCAACCGATGTAAGGTAAGTAAAAATTCTTCGTATAAAAATTTATATTTCCCACGAAAAGGAAATATTTCAACTGCTTTTAGTCAGGAATTTTTGTAAAAAACACAAATTTGTTTATGTTCAATTCAGTATATTTTGAGTAGTATTCGTAAAAAAAGTGTAATTGTGAATGTTTTGGAAATGCAGAATTGCAATTAACAACGTTACTGGCAATACTAAATTTGTTATAGACAAATTGTGAATTTGCTATAACTTTTATTTAAGCATATTAATATTTAAAATGTGGGACAATAAATAAAACTTGTTCGAATTCTAGAATCACTCGCGTAATTGAATTAGAAACACTTGGTATTATAATTTTTTTCAGTTCCTGAAATATTAACAAACATGTGATTATAAAAACATGATCGTTAAGGAAAAAAACCAAACTTTAGAAAGATATCTTCACGCGCGTTTCTAATTTCTTTAGTAGAGAAAATCAACTAGAAAAATTAATAAATTAATCATGAAAGAATGAAACTATATAATGAATACATACATCACACAAATAATGGGGCAGAGAAATATAAAAAGAAACAGAATCGATTTTTGGTAGCATGAGCAAAAAGAGACAAAACAATTCAACGTTACTCTTCTTTAATGTGGGTTTTTATTTTTTCTGTTACATTTCAGCACAATGAAATAATAAAAGCAAAAATTAATAAATGAGTTGGTGTTACAGATAAGAAAAAAATTCTTTTCCCTAACATTTTATATTCTATTCATTTTCCTTTCATAACGTGCTATAGACAAACGTACGCTAGAAAATAAAGTACAAAAAAATTAAATGATGTGTTTATGATACCATTCTCGGTAGCCAGGTGGTTGATTAAAAGGTGATTTTTTTTTATAACGTTCAACATTCGGTATCAAAATGTAGGAAAGCCATTTTACACAAATGAGATGGACCTGTATTAACATATTCAAGTGACGCAACCATCTGAAATTACATGTTTTGGCCAGATTCATATATCGCAGAAATTTATCTTTAATAAATACGTTAAAACATTTCGAATGATTTTCATCTCTTTAATCGGCAAGCATTGAAATATCCATAGGAAAATTTTTTTGAGGAGTTCAAGGAACTTTTTTTTATCTCGTTTTTCGAGTTGAGGTACTTTGAATGCCATTACATGGCATAAAAACTATTGTCAATATTAAACAAAAATATGAGATGCTGTTCTACAGGGAACACATTGTATTCACATGATTTATATAGATTAGAACAGTATAAAAATGTCATTTATTGTTCATCAAGTTACTTTTTATCATTGCTGAAGAATATACAGAAATATTTCTCCTTCGCACATTGTATTTCACTCCAAAAATGTGGCAGTTACTTCATTGTTGCAACTGCCCCTTACGATGATAGGAAGGTCCCCCCCCCCCCCGTGAATTCGGCCTTTTAGCAGAACTCATAGGCTATAGAAAAACTGCAAAGAGACAAACATCCAGGATCTTCCTCATTCCGAGGGAGGCGTTCTAAAGTACGCACTGTACTAAAGAAGTGCCGGAAAAACCTCTGGACCGCAAAGATTAACAATAATCATTTCTTTGGTTTGCCACCAAATAGGAGACGTGTAATTTTAGCCATTCTGCAGGCGATTGTAGAAACTTCATTTACAGCTCAAAAGTAAAAATCAGATGTTTTGGAGTTTCTTAGAAGCGCATAATATAATGCCAAAACGCGTGCTTAAAATTGAGTGTACTTTTACTTGAGAAATCTAAGAAACTTTTGTTGCTTGAGAGCAACACTATTTCACCAACCCTGGTCATATCGCTATATTGCAATTTACCGTCATTATTGAGATGGATTGGAAATAAGACGCTATCTATCCGTGGTCGCCTCAAGTTCGTTAGGGAAAATATCTTATGCATATCCTCCCTCGGGTTTGAACCTGGGACCGTGACGGCAACCATCATAATGGTAGACGAACATCTCACCACCACGTCACTCGGGTGCTGAGAGCAACACAGTTGAACAAAGGGTTAAAATCATGCATTCGATTCTTTCCTATAGACCTAAAATATTATATTGTGTGTGTAAGTTAATATTCTTCAAATAAACATCTGCTTAAACAGGAATAAAGTAATTGTTAGTTAGCTGCGAGAAACACATTGTTGCGAAAATAGAAATTTATAAGAATATACAAATATAAAAATTAATAATATGACGTTAAATTTAAACACCCGAATATCTGTATTTGCTTATTGTATGTTAAACCATTACTTGAGAGAGAGAGAGAGAGAGATCGCTCTCTGTTTGCTGCTGTATAATCGACCGAGGTAATATAGACTCTTATCTCAGACATCTTAATGATATGTACGCGTATACAGGGTGATTCAAAACTCAATGTACAAACTTTTAGGGGAGGTAGAAAACACAAAAACACAAAACAGAATCACATATTAATGTATTGACCGGAAACCCCACCCTGATCAGTTGGAGGATAAACAAAGAAATCAGAAATGACAAACCAATAATGGGTGGAAAAAATTCCTTATTTAGCGGTACTGTACACAAGGACAGTCCGTGTACACGTGGCATCCATGCATGTTTCACAACTGCGACACATTAATTGCCAAACTTTTTCAAAAATACTCGGCATTTCATGGACCTTTGCAGCTGCGACGAAAATTCTTGCGACGAGGTCGGTGTCAGAGTCAACGGGCGTCCCGTAGACCATGGCTTTCAGAGTCCCTCACAAGGAGTCAGCCTCCAGCTGATCAGGTTGGAGTTTTCGGTCATACATTCCTATGTGACTGTTTTGTTTTTGTGTTTTCTACCTCCACTAAAAGTTTGGACGTTGAGATTTGAATCACCCTGTATAAAGGCACAACATTAAAATACATAGAAACATAACAAAAATATGAAGTAATGATAAAAGTTTAACTTTGAATATGATAAAAGTTTGTACGTTGAGTTTTGAATCACCCTGTATATGCAGTTTTTCGAGACACAGATCTCTAACTTCTCCATAGAAGTGTCTCGAAGTCATTTACCATCATGAGTGTAAAACTATAAAAGTATACAGAGTTCAACAGATTTTGAAGTTACCGTAGGCATTGGCAATCACGTCAAGATACTGATGTGTCGATGGTAAACTCGCATGAAACTTTGAAACTACCGAAAATATCTTATACTTAACCTCATTAAAATAGATTGATTTTCTGAAGAAAGCGATTTTTCCCTGTCCCATTTTACAATTTCAATGGTGTTTGTTCCCTTTCAAGAGACAGTCGTTACAAGTTATGCTTTGTGGGTGTTCCATTTGGCGCAGAGCCCAAATCCATTCGAGCTCAGGTGAACTCGCTAGTGCTATGTTTGACAAAGTTAACTTAGAGATATACGGAGATTTTGATCTTTTGATAACATAGTTATATATCAAACTGTAGAAGGAATGATATTTTTTTATGTAGGGGGCATTATCCAAGAATGCAAATGTTTTAAAATAAACTCATATGCCACTGCAATACTCTACTTCAAATTGAGGGAAAAGTCATGAAAGAAATTTTAAAATGTATATTCACTTTATATAATTGGGCTTGCACGTAACAGAACTTTTACAAGTGGTAAACTGAGCATCTTATGAAATTAGGGATACATAAAACCATTCCTTCCGAAATTCAGTTTTCAATCAACAAGATAATCCGCTTCACAAATCACCTGGGATATGCTAGTATAGTGCACAGAATGTAGACATTAATGTGCACATATAATGCTAGTATAGTGCATGAAGAATGTGAGAGATCCAATACACAAATTCGAAAATTTGTCCATACTTCACACACAGACTGATATTAAGTTTAGATCAAAGAAATTCCCGATTCAATAACTCGATTGATGTTCTTGGTCTCTCTTCGTAGAATACGGCAGCTCAATTGCCTCGTGTTACAATGATTTTGAAAACATGATTACACACATCTTAGTGATGTTTCCCTTCCAGTAAAGGTAAAAAAATAATTAATCTTTCGAAGTGAACGAAGTGAAATCTCGGCTTATATTTAATAATGCACGTATACACGGATCCGTTTCAACTCAAAAGACTTGTGAACCGTCGGTTATAGAAACATATTTTCAATAAGAACAGTGATCAAATAAAGTGTTTATTTTAGACACGAGTAATTTATTTCACGAGGGGTCGTGTATGTGTTCAAATACAAAATTAAATTTTTATACTGGCCCTGCGTACTGTCCTCTAGCTTTCAATTAGAAAGTTGTTGCCCTTCCTGTGTCTCTCCTTAAGACCAACAAAACATTTTATGTTTCTAAGTGCAATATAAGTTGAGATATTCGAGTTCAAATTTCTGAAAATGATGGAAAGAACGAGTTTTTATACTTATGCTTTTCTTTCCCTCATTTCAGCAATTTTTGAATTTGAATATTTCCTCTAATATCCGACTTAGAAATATCAAATTTTCCACCACGTTCTTTCAATTAGAAGATAGAGAACATGGGGGAACGGATAAAAAAGCGAAGCTTCATGTATCGGTACACATACGAATCCTAGTAAAAAATGAGTTATCTGAAAATGGGCACGTTATTCGCATACTTTTCTTTAAATTAAAAGCATGTTTCGGCTGAAATAAACTCGAGTTTTCAACCTGCATAATAATAGTTTGTTGTGAATGTATCGAATGTATTCCAGAAAACATTTTTTTTTGTGATACATAGATATCTTTGAAATCTCTGCAACACACATATCAACTTTAAAAGAATACAATAGTTCGAGTATTTTGTTTTTAATTAATCTATATATATATAAAGAACATTTCTTGACCGATTCACCATCGCCAAGGCGAAACCGTTCAAGCTATAAATATCAAATTTGGTCAATAGTTTTATTTTTATAAGACGTAAAGACTCACTAAGAAGAGGTTTTTTGAAATTCGACCTCTAAGGGGTTGAATAAGGGGAGGGGGCCATATGGAGAAATCACGCCATGCCAAAACCGCTGAAGCTATAAATAGGAAATTTGATCAGTATTTCTATTCTAATGTACAGACTCGCCGAGAAAGGATTTTTCAAAATTAAACCTCCCGGGAAGGGAGGGGTGGGGGGTGGTTTAAAGGTTATATGGAAGCGATCACCGCTGAGCTGAAATGGCAAAGGCGATAAAGATGAAATTTAGTCAATGTTAAATTTTATAATTTAGATACCTACCAAGACAGGATTCCTTTTGAATCCATTTGAATCCAAATTCCATTTGAATCCCATGAGGGGTTCAAATGATATATGGGGGAGATCATCGCCGAGTAATTTTCAGATTAGCAATTCCACACAAGCGAAGCCGCGGGTAACAGCTAGTTACGTTAAAAAACATTTCAATTTTTTAAAACTGAAATCACGCTAGTTCTCGCCGAAATTTAAACAACGAAACTGTCAAACATAAATTCATATTTTCTATTCGCCGACGGAAAAAGCGCATTCCACAAAGTTTGTACTTATGCGAAATATTTTCCGAATCTTTGCTACATGAAGGCTACATCTATGATATATAGTAAGAGATGCAGATGAGAGAACATCTCGCATCGGAACGCATTTTATGCGTATACTGTATCCGTTCAAACCGGCAAGAGACCTATAGCTATTCCGGAAAAAAAATCATTTTTTCCCGTACCTTTGAATGTTATGAGTTGCTCATCTTTTTCGTACGGTGGACAGAGCGATGAATAAGTGATGAGACATCGCATAAAGCGAGCAACTATGTCGCATATTCCTGCACCTTTTTTTGTGATTCTCGCTCTCTGCCTCTTATGTTTTCACCCCATTTGTTAGAGTTGTATGTTTCATCAGATACAAGGAAAATTTGGATCATATTTTTATGTGTCCTTGCCTTTTTACTATATTCCTGTTTTTCTCAACCTTTCTGAAAACAAGGACCAGTAAAATGTTTGAAACAATGTGACGGACCATTAGTGTCCTGTATTACGGGACATTCCTGTAATTTTCATTGTTCCGATTTTTTTACAACATTTGTTCCGTTTTTTCAACGATACTCTCTCATTTGGGTTAGTAATATTTACTAAAGCACACACACACACACAGTGTTTTCATAATATTATGTTATGGTAATTATGGCAAAAATTATAAACATTCATCTCGCATATTTGTCAGGTTTAACGTTAACGTCCTCCATTATTTTGGAATTCTTATTGCTATTGGTAATTGTGGTTACTTCTGACAATGATTTTGACGGCAATTGGCGATGTCGCGTATACATTTCACGGATTATTATTTGAGATCCCAGTTTACCGTATTTTTCTCAATGAAATATGCTAATCAGATTATTTTTTTTTGTGAAATGCATTATTGTTTACTGCGATTTGTAGCAGCGCTTTATCATTTGTATCCACACTCTTCAGCAATTTTAGCATTAGTCAGCAAATTGCATTTAAAGCAATAAATTGCAACTTTTGGAAAAATTTAGTGATTTTCCGTATTTAATCTTGCAATTTCTTGCATTCTGGTATAATTTAATTTGAACCCATATAGATATTACTAATATAAATTACAACGGGTGAATAATTTTATCAAACCTATGCCATTGTCGCGGACCAGAGGTTTGTCTACGAAGATAACGTTTCATCACAGCAACATTAACCTCTTCACACCTGAGCCAAAACTGACTGTTAAAAAAAATTTTTTTGATTGTTTTGTGTTTATTGTATGTCAAAATGCCCTTTAAAAAGAAAAAAAAGTGAATTAATTAATTGATTTGGGTCGATGTCTTTACTAGGACCATTTCAGAAAGGTGTACCTCAGATCTTGGAAAAAAAAAGTGTCATTAAAAATTATTTAAAAATTATTAAAATTATTAAAAATTATTTAAAAATTATTAAAATTATTAAAAATTATTTAAAAATTATTAAAATTATTAAAAATTATTATATATAATCATTATATATAGCCGTTAAAAATGAGGTACACTCTCTGAAGCTTCTGCACCTCCAAAACAAAGAGGTTAACGTAAATAATTTGTGTTATGAACCTAACTCAGGGGTCTTCAACGTTTCAGAAATCGCGTGCCAAATTGGAAATTTCCACGAAACCCGCAAGCCACCAACTCATACTGGAGTGTTTAGAATTTAAAGATTAGTTCATATTAGAAATTAGAATTAAAAGAGTCCATATATTTACATCTTATTATATTACATATACACAATGACATCTTAACAGAAGGTCCTAAAATAATTGAAAAGACTTCAATTCCCTTGAAATTATGCTTTTTATTAATTATAAGTTTTGATCAGTTCTGAAAGTATTTCTTTCTCTAATTCTGCAATATAATTTCTATTTAATTACTTACCTCTTGCTTTTAATTATTCTGTAATTACTATAAATGATTCTGTAATTATTTGTTCCTGTAATTCTGAGATAATTACTCCTTCAATGCATCTTGATATTATTTCTTTCGTTAATTCCGGAAATTTTACCTCCACTAATTCCGAAAATTTCTTCCAATATAATTCTGGAATATATATTTTTTTATCAATTATATGGAATAATTTTTATCGCTTATTCCGAAATTATTTCTTTCACTAATTCTGGAATTATTCTCACATTAATTAGAAATTTGTATCAATTACGAAATCATTCCAATAATTCCGAAATTATTTCTCTCCAAAATTCTGAAATTATTTTTCCATGAATGTATATTTCAGCATCTCTGTCAATTCTATAATTAGGTAGGTATGCTTATCAGAAATGCGTATATAAAATCAGTCGCCCCCCCCAAAAAAAACAATTGTTTAGGCATTGAGCCCCTTCATTAACTGGCCTATAGGTATATTCATATTATTGTTTTTTCTTAATCGTCTTCTAAATGTTTAGCAATTTTGTAAAAATGGTCGGCGAGTCACGGGAAAAAGTTTCGAGGACGATGCGTACAAGACCGCTGACCTAACTCATGGTAAAAATCATCAGTTAAGTCATCATTTCTCATGTTAAAACTCATCAGTTAAGTTAGGCAGTCGCCAACGGAAGAGTTTATTACTACTAACCCACACATGCACCTCGTCCATATTCCTCTGCAGAAAAGTTTATTGCAGATTGAAAAAAATTATGCTCTTCTTTCAATGAAAGAAGAGTTACTCAAATTTACAAGCTGGCTGGCAGCATCAATATCCATGGGAGCTTCTTTTTGAGTAGGGTTACCATCCGTCCTCCTTCTGGTGTCATTTCAAGCGTTCCCCGACGTTTAAGAAAATTCATCCTCTTGTCCTCTTTTTCAGGTTTCCGGAATCACACTCTTTTTTTTAGGGAATTTTTTTTCACTTTTGAAACATATATATCTTCATCGACATGTCTGTTTGCGTGTATTTTTTCCCCCACATTTTTACACGCTTTGACCAACGCCCTCGAAATGCCCAGACTAATACAAGTTGCATCCAAGCAGGTTAGATGCTATTCTAACCGTGATCATGTTTGCCCTAAGATAAAATGAAAAAGACAGTCGGAAAAATATATACAGGGTGGGCAAAAAGTCCGTAGAAACTTTAAAAATAAATAAAAGCCGGAAAAATAACCGAAATAAAAAACGGTTTGCATCGCTAGGTCACAGGAATTTTTTTAAGACAGGAAAAAAAATAACTCAAAAACAGCCGAAAGGTAGCGCTGGTACGAGTGACTTCGGTGTAAATATGCAATTAAGACAGACGGTTATGAGAACTTGCACTCCTATTCCACAAACAGTTCACCGTTGTAAACTGTATATACTGTACGGTTGTAGACCTGCTGCACTCTGCCGTTGCTGGATTTGTGACTCGCTTGCAATGTATTATCCCCTGCAGTGGTGGTCACGTGATACTGCTGTAATAAACGATTTGGAGAGGCATTCTGTTCGTTATTTGCGTATCTTTTCTTTGACTTCTGTAAGTCAGCGCTAAATTTTTTTTTCCTGTCTTAAAAAAATTCCGTGACCTAGCGATGCTAACCCTGCAAACCGCTTTTTATTTCGGTTATTTTTCCGATTTTTATGAATTTTTAAAGCTTCTACGGACTTTTTGGCCACCCTGTATTTTACAACAAAATATATTTTCTTGTAAACTTACCGTGTTTTCACGTGAAATTTGCGAAATATCTATTGTTTAATGTTTAATCTGAAATAAATATCTACGCGGGTTTATACACTGGGATATGATGGTTCGAAATTTTTATGACCAACCGGAATTTTTTTATTAGTCAGAGTATTTACCTCGCAGGCATATCCTTTGGGTCTAACTATGATGATTTTGTTTTTCCATGCATTGGGGTTTTTTTTATACAGACTAAAGTTGATGTCACGACAAGCATTTCCGACGCTAAGACGCCATTTCAATTGCCAGACTCGATAAATTTAGGATCTGTATAGCGGAGCACGTATTTTTTTTTTTTTTCATTGATCATCATGCACAATTGCCAGAATGGAATCTAGTCATTGAATATATAAACCAACATGTAAACTGGAAACAACCTTATCACGATACGAATATTTACAGAGAAAATCTCGGTTTTGAGAATAAATAAATATATATGTATACACACCATTTTGAAGATCTGAGTGCCAAACGAGAAAAACCGTGAAACTCTTTTATCCCGTGGCACGTGACTTGAATTTGCATGAATTACTGGCTCCTGGAAACATTATATACACTGGTTGCTAGGAGGTTTCTTTGAAGTTTGACGTCGCTTTTCAAAAACGCCTCTTCTACCAAAATTACTTTCCTCTGTGGAATCGGCTAAAATCTTTTTGTTGCGCAATGTTTCCTGCGTTTGCAAAAAATATTTTTCGTATTGATATAAATAAATTAAGTAAATTATCTTGTTTGCAAATAAAAATAACTTAAGAAAACTTTTAAACCTTTGGTATGCCGTGTAAAAAGATATGATCAGTTTTATGTGTGCCACGAATAGATCACAGAACCCTTCTCAAATTTATCTGAATATTTCAAGCGATAATGGCTGTTTTTATCAATAATGGATTTACATATAATAAATTCGCAAAAAATTATTATTTTGAATTTTTGGCGCTGAAATACGTTTTCGTGAATATGACAGACATATCAATATGCTTTCCACAACAGTTCTATATTTCATTTTAAAGCATACTGATTCTACTTATTGTTTTTACTATGGTGTCATATGAAGTTTTTTCTTCTAAATCAAATTGTTTATATGAGTTCTGATTTAATATTGTTCTTCAAAAATATTTCGCATTATTCTACCAAATATGCCATCTATATAGAGTTTAAAAATTTACTTCAAATGATACAGAAATCGAATACATTTCAAGTTGAAAAAAAATCGAAAGACGCAAATTTTGTGAGGAAGAATAGCATCAATTGCAATAAAGTAGTAAAAAATTGTACATCGACGAACAAAATTGAAGATGTTTGTTATAGCGAATTAAAACACGGAACCTCATTTAGAGTTCTTATTGTACACATATTGGGTTCTTTAATTCATTTCTGAATTTCGGTGTATTTCTTTTATGTAAATGAGGAGTCAAAATTTCTCCTTCTGTAGCATTCATTCCACCTTTTTATGAGGAGCGAAAGTTTACGCCATGCAGGAAAAAATTCACATCTCTCCGCCATCTTGGAGTTTTTCTAAATGTTTGTTTGGTGTTGGTGGAATTCAATTATTCCAATTAGCCGCCTGTAATTAACGCCAGGCTCTTATAATTAATGCGGGCTGTTTGATCTGCTTTTAATTTGCAGTTTCTATCTTATACTCCCTCTTTCCACTCCCATTCTCACGAGTATCCGCTCCAGCAAACAAGAACGGTCCAGAGGAAAGAGAGTATTTATGCGTGTGCTTGCCTTCCTTACATTACTAGGAATAAACAGCAATTTAGTTTTTACTCGACGAATAGCTTGTCTTTTCTTTTAGGCTGAAGGCTTTCTTAGAATAATATGTGGTTAGAAAATTTTGTTTAACGAAAAGAAGCCTCATCACTGAAGCGCGACGCATGTAAAATTTGAGCGTACAGAGATATTACATTTTCATTGTGATAAATAGACGTTGAATCATACGCAGGTATGGTTTTAGCGAGGGAGAAACGGTAATTCGATTAATTAGCGAGGGAGGAACGTGCGGTTAATCTATATTCTTCGGTGCTTTAAACAATGAAACGTTCAGAAATGTCTCGTAGAATGAGGATTGATGCTCAAAGTTTGCAACCAGAAAAAAGTTCTTCTGATTTATGAAATGAAATGTTAAAAGAGTTAACAATGTAATTTTAAAGTGCTGTTATCATCAATAAGTAAGCACATGCCGTCATTAAAACATTTTCTCGCTGTTGTCTTTCAACATTTCACGAGCAAAATATAGGGGGATAATATAACGAATCTTATTGAACTGATTTAAAAAATATTCACAGAGCGGCAATCTTATATATAAATGTGAAAGTATGTATGTATATTATACAAATCTACAGTTTTAGACCAATCGTTGCCAGATTTTGCATATATACCAAACAGGTCCGGGATTGGACCGTAGGCTACTTTAAAAATTCGTCAGAGCTGGGCAAATGCCCGAAATGGGCGAAAAACTGTCCGGCAACAATAGTTTTGGGGCCTCAACAATTACTTTCGGAACGTTTACTTTGGTTACCGTGGTTTCCAACAATGCGTTTCAGACGTGAATATATGCCTTTACAATGGTTTGTCACACCTTTAATTCTGTTATTATAACAGTTTATTCCTTTATAACGGTTTGTCACTTTTCCAATCCTCCCAGTAATTGAAGAAAACCCGGGAACAGCCGGGTATTTCTGCTAGCCTATATACAGGGTGTTCTGTAAGTGCTAATGCGGCCTTTATCTCATCAACCACCCATCGTAGAGGTAAAGTTTCAATTTAAAAAATGCTTGAAAGGCGTTTGAATAATATTCGCTGCACAAGCTGGACGTATTACGTCGCTAACAACAAAGAACAACAACTAAGACAAAACTGGGAATAAAAATGTTCAACGCCAGCTGATGAACTCAATGCTTGCCTCAAATCATCAACACTCTGGCACGAAGTTAAAAAATTATCATTATCCACCAACATGCGAGCAAAATGACTCAGCACTGCTATCATTTTCACATCAGTTGATCAAACTTGGCAATGGAAGAATTCCCGTAGAGACCCAAGCACTGGACTGATTACGTTCCGAAATGGATTTTGCCAATTGTTGAACTCAGTTCAAGAATTTACTCAGGCAGTCTTCCCAAACATTCAACAAAATCACCGAAACCATGAGTGGCTTTGTGAGAGGGCGATTCTGGCATCGAAAAATGACAGTGTGAACGAAAAAATCCTAAAAATAATTCCGGGAGACTCCACATTTTACAAATCGGTTGACACTTTCACAGACTCAGCGCAGACAGTTCTGTATCCTGCAGAATTTCTAAGTCTTTGGATACTACTTGAGCCCTGTTTTCCACACGGACAGCTTTACGTCGCCTGCTCGCGTGTTGGTAATCCCAAAAATTTGTACATCTACACACCAGATGGAAAAAGAAAAAATATTGTGTATCCACAAGCGATTGCCTGAAGTTTTTAATTAAAATATTTAAAAATAAAAGTAATTTTTTCTTACTTGATGCAGAAATTTCATTCATTCAGAAATAATTATTAAGCTATACATATATAAATTTTTACGGGGCGGACAACGCCGCCGGGTATCAGCTAGTAATAGATAAAATTGAAAAAAATTAGTTATTTGTATGCAATATATATTCACTGAGATATTCGAAAAAAGGAGGAAATTTGTTAAGAAACAGCATTAAAAATGCGGGTAAAACGGTTTTTCTGCATTTAACGCTGTTTTCCCTCACTTTCCTCCGTTTCACGAAGAAACGTGGAATTTTTTTGTTGGCATTAGGAGAGACAGGGAAACAACTTTCTTACTAGGTTTAGGGGCACACAGAAACTGTATAAAAAGTTAATTTTTTTATTTCAATAAATATACAACGTCTTGAAAAACGAGTGACATATCTCAGTGCTACACGTCATTTGGAAACTTTATTTAATTGGAAGTATGCCTCTAAGATCAACGTTTCACCAGTAAAATGCCATACCCCCTATTTGCTATGCACCCTGCATATAAACACAAATATAAATGGGGAAGGGGGAATTTGATAGTTAAATATTAAGTAATAGATCGGTGAACGGGTATGGGAGAAAAAAAAACCAAAATTAGTAGTTGTAACATCATTGTGGCAACGCGTGGTGGGTGCATTTTAAATATCAAAATTAGAGACCAAGTACGATTTGAATAATTGGGCTACTGTCGTAAAAGGGCAAAATATTTAAGATGCTGATAAATATAAGGGGAAAAAATTAATAACTTTAATTAATGTGAAGACAAATGTTTAAAAATATTTAACCGCGCACGGAATATCATGAACATAGACAGTAGATATCTTTTGAGATACTTTTTGTAGGTATACATAGAGAGAGAGCATTCTCTTAATTTCAATGAAAAGAGAGTCATAAAACTTAGGTATTAGGTAAGAGAAATGAATTTTCTTAATATTTTTGTGAATAATAAGTAATGAATATGTATCATCAAAAAACTTGTTACTTTAGAGAACACTACACGATCGTCAAAATACAAAAAAAACAGCAAGTGTTCAGAAAATATCCATATATATGCTATGCAACACATAATTAAATTAAAGTATTTAGTCTTCTCTCTTTTATATTAAATCATCAAAATAATATCTCAATCAATTAGTGAAAAGCCGAAATCCTTTTAAAATTCGCAACATATATATGCATATAGTTTTATCCTCGAAACATTCTTTGTATTGTTAAACAAACCTGGAGGAGGTGAAAAAAAATTTTTTGTCAGCTTATATCGCGTGGAGTTTGTTGTAAAATTCCAAATTGTATCCCTCCATGAAAGATGCCAACCTCTGTAGAATCTAAAAAGCTTTTTTGAAGTTCATTTGTATAGGATGTCAAGATGCAACGCGGTTTCGGCTCAAAATGTCAAAAGCATGTTCTTTATCAACGGTTGAACGGAGAAAATGAACGCTGTCAAAGCAATATTTATTTTTTTTTTACTTCACTTTTTTTTTGGGGAATTTTGTTTCTGTCAGTATCAAGTCTTGCCATGTAACCGTAATTAAAAAATATGTGTAATTTATTTTTCTGAAAAATTCGCCATCGAACTATTTTAATAGGTTTCAATGTATTTTGTTTCATAAACTTTCTTCCGCGGCTCATCGTTTTAACAAAGAGGTATCTGACAGCAAGAAAAGCCCAACATTAATTTTTTCTTACCGTATTGGGAAAATATTCAATTTTTTTAACGCGCGAGTTTAATATTTTATATTCTTCTAAAATTAATTTTTCCCTTCAAGATAGACATTTTGATTCAAGATGAAAAAATATGTATGTTTCTAATATCTTATTTTTTTTCATATATTTCTGATACTTAAAAAAAGATCGGGATCAGTTAATTTTAGTTTTTTTTTACATCGAAGAGGTTAATTCTGAAAAATACTCCAGCAATTTAGCTTCCCGGTGAATTTGTCTTTTATAAGTGGAAGATCTAATCTCAATAATTGCATTGCTTTTTAATCCACGTAAATAACTTACGACACATCCGCCTGAAAGATTTAGATATTCTAACGTGTTTGGCAGTAAACTATGTATACGACTGTAAAATATTGTCAAGAATTGAGAATTCAATAAGGGAAATAAAAAACGACGAATTCCAAGTGAACCTCTCGCAACTCGATATTACTAATGTCAGAGCCGAACTCTTGAAAAACACTGATGAATGTGAACCATATATAGAAATTTGAGAAAACGATTACCTACATTCACAGTTAAGCTTACTATTTTGACAGTTTTTTTTCATGCCATTTTACGTATACGATAGCTATAAAATTAGACACGAATTTATCTACAATTCAAATTAAATTTCGTACGATGTTTCAGAGCTGAGTTTTTATCTCGGTAGTTGAATACGAAGTTGTCCTATCTTTTTAAACTAACTTTTGAACTTATTCTCGAAATATTTCAGTCTTACATACATATATACATATACACGTATTAAATTTTTTAAGCACATTTCTCCTTTTGACTCTGTGATCGTATATCTGCGGCGCCGTCTTGAAAATAACAATCGTATAAATCTGATATATTCTTCCCTCTCTAACCTGTAAAAAGAGGTGCATTTATATATTCTTAGCTTGATGCAACGCTTTGACGAAGTCTGTCGACGCGCAACAGTCTCGCGAAGCATGCTTTAAGAAGCATTGGCATACATTAAAGTTTACCTGAATTTTCAGCATGAGATTGAAATTTCTCTTTTTGGGTGCTAGAGTTTGCTGACTTTACCTGGAAAAAGACGGAACTGTTCAGGAAAAAAAAGTCATATATATCCATACCAAACAAAAATGTTCTTATCCAAAATTAAAATATCGAAGTTCGATATTAGACGTGCGTGAGCAAATTTAAATTATAATAAAATAATAATAAATAATTTATTTGCATTTAAATATTTGGAGATTTCGTTGAATTGATTAAAGAAAAACAGATAAAGGAAAGGATAGCCATTCGTAGCACTTAAAGTCATCTAGCCGGGTGGAAGCATATCACCGTATCACAGAAATACGAGTTTGCCGATTCTATTTTACCAACAGCCGGTATAGTAATATCTTTTCTGTGCTTTCGTGGTAATACCACAATAAAGCCCACCATCCTCTAGCGAAACCGAGCCCGTTGTCCATTATTCTTGGAGCCTTGTCGTTCACCGTC
This sequence comes from Pholcus phalangioides, assembly GCF_987345545.1. Lineage (NCBI taxonomy): Eukaryota > Metazoa > Arthropoda > Arachnida > Araneae > Pholcidae > Pholcus > Pholcus phalangioides. The sequence continues at coordinate 60,488,966 of NW_028301600.1, read as the reverse complement.
GACACACACACGTTGCCCTTGCATCTCGCAACCCAAAGGGAGAGCAAAATATCTTTTGGAATAAGAAAAAAAAAATAAGACATTTCCCCCGAGGGAGATATTCCCAGCGGTCATGGCACTGACTCTGATAAACAAACCAATTTCCTCAGCGTTTTCTCTCCTTTCTGTTACATTTTCGTGAGATGTTTCCGTTGTGGCTACGAAGATGGCTGAAAAAAAAAAAAAGGAACCCTTTCATTCTTTTGTTACCACCAGCCATAGGAGAAAAGTAAGAAAAGCTTGCATCAAAAGTTTTCAAATCACAGCCGTGAAAAAGTTTTTTCTCCCTCCCCCTCCATATTTTCAATGCTACGTATGAAAGAAGACGGAAATGCTATTACCATGTATGTATACGAAATAGGAAACCACGTGTTCCAACTGGCGAAAAGGTAGATATATATATATATATATATACGTGAAACTCATAATAAATTCGATTGATACCAGTTTATATGAAAGTCTCAAAAATTTATTTCGAAAGTGAATGGCAGTTTGATTGAATTTTCCCTTTTTTTTTTTTCATGGTTTTGCCTTTATATATATAAATGCATACGGATATATTTGATTTGATCTGCTTTTTTATTTGACTTATATTGATATTAATTCATTGGAATTTCGGTTTTCTTAGGATTTTTTTTGTAACTTAAGGAATTTTTTTCCCCATGTCCTTAACCCTTTAAGCGGCATTAACGAGAGATATCTCACCTCCTTGAAAGTTTTCTATTTTATCATTGAGAAGCCCAGGTATTTTGTAAAGTTGATTTCTTAATGAAATAGTTTTCCCTACATCTCATTTTGCACCTGCTGAAAATCGGAAGAAAACATACTTCATTAAGTGAGATTCGGAAGGGGCTTTATAGTGATTTCTGCTGTGCCGCTCAAAGGGTTGATTGCTATTCTATAGCGTGCCCAGAAATTTTTTACCCTAGCCCCTTTCTTCTCAACTGTTAATTGTAGAAATATACTTTCCATTGTAAAAGGTATCGAAATAATGTCTCATTTTAGATATGCCGTTTATTTTACTTGGGGACGTAAATGTACTAAGATACAAAATAAAATGTTTATGCAGTCACCTTGTTTCATAACTTTCAATTGAAAAGTTGTTGCATTGTCTCTTCTGAGCCCACGAAAAAAATTCTCCATGTTTCTAATTACAGTATTAGCCAAAGATATGCAAGTTAAAAAACCACTGAAAATGAGGAAAAGAACGACATACGTTATGGGTCAAACTCCAGAAACAATTCGAAATGCTTTTGCAGTTGTAGTTTATTAAAATTTTATAAATGCTTAGATGTCCCCCTTCAATTATGAATATCTCAATGAATCTTCCATGTTTCTCACTTAAAAATAAGAAATTTCTTTTGTTGGACTCGAGAGAGACAGGGCGATAATTTTTTAATTGGAAGTAAGAGAGCAAGACGGGGACCTTAAAAAATTAAATTATGCATCCCCTCATATATACGGCCCGGTAGAATAAATGACATGTCTAAAATGTACACATTATTTGGATACCTTTTTTATTTGAAAGCATATTTCTATAACCAACGGTTGCGAAGAAAAAAAAACAGGGTAAAATAATTTATGGGCACTTTGTGTAATTTCAATATTTACTTATTGAAAGGATGAGAATATAAGATACAAAAATTCTTGGAAAGAAAATGCTATTCAAGTGAAAGATTTATAATTGTTATAAAGATGATTTGAAAAATTTTGTAATTGAATGCATTGCGAGAGAAATACTGCATTTGTCGAAATAAACACCACATCGATGTATGTGCCGCAGTTAGCAAAAAACATTAAAATTTATTGCCGTATCCAGGATAAAATTCTATTTCTATTTAAATACTGTTTACTTGCATTCTACAAACAAATATTTATTATATAAATACAAATACAATGCCACGACAGGCAAAATGCTCAACGAGGTGGCTGAGAAAAAGATGTCCACATAATAAATTCACTTGATGAATTTGTAATAATTTTTGTCATAACCGATTCTGAATAAATGGGAAAAAATTTAATTAAAATTTTATATAATGATATTCTTGGTCAGCTTCTTCGGAACTGAAATTAACGTACACGCTACAATCCTCCAAAATTATATTTTTAAAACGTAGCGAGTATTTCAAGAAATACGGTTCACACATATAATACATCAAAATAATTCATGCATTAATTATAATTAATGCTAAAATTATTTCAGAATCTAACAAAATCGATTGTATATAAACAAGGGGTAAACAAATATTTAATTAATGTTCCAAGCTCTGTTCACTTGAAATAAACCAAGAAAACATTTGTCAAGGATGGGAATTTCAATTAAACAACATATGCGATGTGTGTGTGCATCATATCTATCAATAAATATCGAGTGAGATAGATTTTCGACCGGATGTAAATATTGAATTCCAACCGGCTATATTACTTGATACTCGTATATCAATGTGCGTGCGTGTGTGCTGCATGCAGATATATTGCAATATCGCAACTTGAATGACGCTAATGGAATAAGGTGTACAACCTCAAATAGATAACAATTCATTCTCTCGCAAGTGCAATATGCATCCTCATATCGTGTTTCAGATTCACGGATACGGTGCATTTGGAGTTCCCTTAATGAGATTCCCATTCTCCAAACTAGGGCTCTACATTGGTCTTCCAATTGAAATTTCGAAACATCGATAAGTTCACTCTCAACGGAGATAGAAATTTATTGTTGAGCTCTATCAATTCACGAAAGAGAGAGAGAGAGAGAGAGGAGAAAATATAAGTACTTTTACTCGGGGCCGTAGTGTGCCTTCTCGGGGCCCCGGGCAGACTTTTCCTTGAGGGGGCCCCCCTCTTGAAAGGCTGGTTATTATGCAAAAGAAAATTTTAAATTTTGTGGGGGCCCCCATTCTGCTCGAGGCCTAGGGGCAATGCCCCGGTTGCCCCAGCCTAGTTACGACCCTGACTGTATTACTTTTTTATGGACTTTTTATATACTTTTAACGCTTTCCGTTATCAGATTTACAAGAGTTGTTAAGCGAATACAGATAATGATGCATACGATGATCAGATAAGTACACCAGATCATGCATGCTCAACCCATGGCCACATTTGGCCCTCGGAGTCACCTGATGTGATCCGTGAGCTCAAGCTCAATTTTGTAAAAATAAAATAAGCGACGCATTTCCACATCATTTAGGTGTCTCGTGGCGCATTTTCAGATCACTCAAATGACCCGCTGCATGTTTACAGACCACTCAAGTGGCCCACTACTTATCTACGATATCACTACGGTACAGTTCTAGAATACTTTAGTGACTCGCGGCACATTCCCAGATCACCGCGGCTCATTTACTGAGTACTTGAGCTAAGCTACCCGTGGCACATTACCAGAGTACTTAAGTGACATATTTACAAATTACAGCGGCACAGTTCTAGAGCACTCAAGTGACGCACAACATATATTTACAGATCACCGTACCAGACAGTTCCATAATACTTAAGTAAACCACGGGACATTTAAATATCACTTGATCAGTGACCCGCGGCTCATCCGAATATCACGTAAGTAGCCTTCGCGTGCTATAGTTCCAGATCACGTATAAGTGATCCACGTCATTTTTACAGATCGTCGTGGCAAAGTTACAAAGCTCTTAAGCGACCCACGGCACAGTTTCAGAGCACTTGGATGACCGAGGCACAGTAACAGTATATTTAAGCGGCCCGACACACAATTAATTCCAGATCGCTTATATTGCATATATCATCAAACTTCATAAGTATTAGACCGCTATATATAAACTTTTATTCCATACCATAGATTAAATATTTAAAATTTAAAAAAAAACTGTTTAAAAATCATGCTTCAAAATGAGGAAAAAGAAATGTCACGTGCAGTAAAATGTAAGATGTAGATAAATACACAAAAATATTGCTGAATGTCAAAATATATAAACATGAAAAGTGTGTAGAATTTGAATCATATGTATAATATAAGCTCCTTTTTCAAAAGTAAATGAAGCAAAAGAGCGAATTTCAGCGGCGATTTCCGCTCAATTTGGTGATCGAAATATCTTCATCTAATGCTCTTTCACAAGCTTCATTGCTTCCCGAATTTTCGCGTTATTCTAAAAATTTAGTCGACTAAATTACTCGCGAAAATATTCCGACACGCCCTTTTACACACACTTAAACACATGAAACCACCTATCGTCAGGGCTATCCTCCCCAAAAATGTTGGCACTCCTTCCTTCCTGGTTGTAACCAAGTCTGTTTTGATGTGTTTTCTCAAAATTTCCAAACCATTGCGAATCAATAAAAGATTCTAAATCTAAAAAGAAAAAAAAAACGCACTTTCTTTTCCATGTGAAAAATTTGGAATCCAAATTATGTGTTTATAGACAAAACCGTATGTTTCTGGGCGAAATAAAAATAATGTTTTTGTACATAAAAACAAGCGTAGGTATGTACAGGGTGCATAGCTAACGCCACGCTAGATATTTTACTGGCGAACCGCTGATCCAATAAGAAAAATTATCCAAATAACGTGCCATGTTGCAAGGGGGTTAATATAGTTAAAAAAATAAAAAAAGTTGTCCTTTCATACGGACACCCTGTCCAAAAACAATACCTATCGGAAAGTTGTTTCCCTGCCTCTCCTACGCTCCCAACAAAAAAGATACACGTTTCCAAGTGCAAAATTCACTGAAATATTTGAATTCCAAAAACGGAGAGAAGTTGGGAAGAAACAGCATAAAAATGAAAGTAAAAAGCGTTTTCCGTTAGCAATTTTTTTTTTTTGTTGCCATCAGGGGAGACAGCGCAACAACTTTTTAATTGGCCTTTTGAGCACAGGGTGTCTGTATAAGAAGTTAATTATTTTTTTTATTTTAATAACTATGCCCCCCTACAACATGAATGACGTACCTGAGTTCTACACGTTACCTCGGATACTTTTTCTAATTGCAAGTATGCCTCTAAGGCCGCGCACGTAGTGCGGCGAGTGTATAATATAGATACTATCGACGAAAACAATTGTATTGCTTTGTTCTATACCTCACATACTCGAGAAGTGAGACAAAGGAGAGAAAATGGGCACTCAACGAAGTGCGCGACTTGAACAAACCGTTTTGTTTTCACCTCCATCTGCTGATTCTCGCCATCTGCTAATTGGCCCGTTTCTCCCATTTTTTATTTTCCTCTTCTGTAGAGGGATCATCATCACCACGCCCTTATCCCCCCCCCCGGTCATTTCCTCTACCCTCCTCCTCTTTTACCATGTGCGGACATCTCTTTGTCCACCCCTACGCATTTTTTTTCTTCCTAGTCACAATTCTTGTGACTCGTGCCTCCTCGCTCCACTATGAGCGTAGTCTAAAGACCGGGATTACACTATAATAGTTTGATAAAATACCTTTTACCAAAATTGAAAAAAAAACAACTAATAACCCTAGTGGTTACATTCACTCGAATGTAGCCGATATGATTATTGGTAGCATTTTTCAAGTTTTATCAAAGAGCTTTTACAAAAGTTTCATAGTTTAATCCCAGCCCAAGATCAATGGTTCGCCAGTAAAATGCAGTGCGTGCTGTTAACTATAAACCCTGTATAGTATGTAGCCTATTCCTTATTTTTCCAATGCTCATTTTAAATATAGTAATTCATAAATATAGTTAGAAACCTAGGTTTATTATTGATGAATTTATGACGAACTTTCAAGCCACGTCGAATATTTTTTTTTTTTTATCACTTTTATGTGGAAATACTTCATCCTTTCTCAGATACCTGTTGCTTCCCAGCACAAGGTAATGAATTATTATATGGACACTAACATCGACTGAAATACCCTGCGAATTCCAATTCGTGTAATCACGCCGTACTTGCCCAAACGTCTATCTTAATGGGAATGCTTTTCCTCCCAAAATGTCCGATCCTGAGAGCGCAATGCGATGCGCTATAACAGCTCGCGTTTAGTATTCATAATTTGATTCCCACTATCCTAACTACCATAGCTGTAAAGAAATATAACCTCACTCGTTTTTAGTGCCAGTATTCTCAACTCCTATCGTAACAACGACGCCAACCAACTATTGAGATAATTACCTGGATGACGATTCGGTTCCCGAATTGTACCAACGTCGCGGACATTTTCGCTTCCAGTGTAATAAACCTTTAAAAAATTATGGTTTTTTTTTTTCCATGAATTTAGAAATTGCGAGTTTCTTCCCAATTATTATTTTATTTTTAAAAATAATTGGAACATCTAATTATCATCTCAACGGTAACATATTCGATAAATTTTATCGTAAAACAGCAATTAAAACTATAATCCTTGAGAAAGAAATCAGCTTATTAAAAATGTTACTCTATATTCCTAGTCTCCTCTTTTTTTTAATACGGAGACCGAGCTACGAAAAAAAAATTCAGGTAAAACATTTTTTTAATCAAATGTATGAATTTATTTTCATATCTGTCTCAGCATCTGTTAATTAAAACAACTTTCGTGAATTAGTGTGGCATTAAAAAGGATCATTAAAACAGATGACCATTACTTGTAAAACACACCGGAGAACAACAACGCGCTTCTGGGTACGTCATTTGTTATTATTTTTCGATTTTTTTTATTTATTTCAACAAAAATTCCCCCCCCCCACCATATATGTTTTTTTATGCAAATATTCCAGAGAGATAAATCAATTTTTTTCCCTCAAACTGAAAAAAAAAAAAAAAGCAATTTTGAAATTTCCGCTGTAGAGTTTCTTTATGAGGGATAATTTCCAGTTCTAGGGTGAAATATTCGGGAAAGGAAAAAATGCGAGAGAAGCTCCGTTAAAGCGTTAATTAAAACACGGGAGGGCGGAATTGTTAGTTGTTGTTGTGAAACTTTTTGCTCGGCTTGTCTTCGTCATAACTTGAAAAGGTAGGCGAAAGAGAAGGATAATTTCAAGGTAGAAGGAGCAGTTGCGCCTTCCAGGGGAAAAGGAAAACGAGTTAATTTTTGACGACGAGAGATTTCTTAATTAAACGTACCTGTAACCGCTATACGAATGTGAAGAAAAAGGAGCGCTTGTGAAAGATACCAGGTTCACTTTCAGCATTAAAGCTTAACGTGTCAGTTGCAGCTTGGTTGCTGCAAGCTAAGGAAGTAAATCCTCGAGATTTAGTGTTGGAAAAGCGACGGCATGTTAACTTGTTCTTACATCAGATAGGTTTTTCGCTAAGCTTTCGATTTCGGTTGGTTTCACTGCAATGACAGTTACCCGTTGTCAGTAGAAGAGATTAGCTTCATTTATTTATTTTTATTTTCTAGGTATATATAAATCTGAGCTGAGTTCGTCGCAAGCGAAACGGAAATTGCTTAAGTGAAATTCAGCGAGCGTGCAATCCAAACATGCTATTAACTTTAGAGAAATAGCTGGGGCTTAGCACTTGCGGGAAACCCTAAATTTCTAGCTTAGAAGTAGTTATTGAGCAAAAAAAACAAAGAAAATCAATCTTACTTTGTTCAATTAATTGATCAATGGTTTTATACGACGCGTAATGCATTTTTTATCAATAAAAAAATTAAAGCAAAGGTTAATTTATAGCTTATATTACAGTATATTGAATTTAATTCTACTAAAGCTACGAATATTTTATTACGCCGTATACAAACGTATAGGACTATAAAAGAAATGGGAATTATTGTCGTGAGTGTGTTGCTCGAGCAAGTTTTAAATGAAAATATGAAAAGCACATACATAACTAAATGCTCCAAAAACACTGACGTTGTTCCGAATTTAAACTTCACACATTTAAGCTTCATCAACATCAAATATTTACTCAGCCATAGGATTGAACCTTTGAACAAACACAATTAAAATTAAACAAAATAACAGATATTTAATTGAGTTTGAGCTGCGTTTAAATTCAATCAATCAACAGAACAAATGACTCCCAAACATAAAAGAATAGATTTTCGGAATGACACGCACACACAAAGAAATGGACTCATCAAAGGCTGGTCATCACCATCCTCCCTGCTGTCGGTAGTCGGCCCAAATGGCCCTTTGAACTACATTTTCAGTATTTTAAAGGAATCCCCTGCTCAAGAATCGTGAGCACCCCTGGGAACTACCTGATACGCGAACCCTACACACGCACGGAAAGCCTCAAAGAAAGTCAGGCTACCGACGGATCTGTCGCTGAATTTATACTGTGAAAATATATTTCCAAAGTAATTAACTCACAATAATTATTATTTGAATACTACAAATTCTAGTTTCAGAAAAGAGAAGTGACTTTTAGAAACTAGAAATCGGGAGCCAAAATTTAATGTAATTCTGGTTTTAAAAAAAGTGACTAGTATTTTCACCATGGTCAAGAAGCCATTCAAATGCAAGCCAGCTATTATCGCTTGGCAACAGTGATAGTGGAATTCATGATTGAGGTCCACTCCTATCTCCGTAACGGAGATTTATGAATTCAATGTCTTGATGCATAAAACCATGGTCAAAATCATAGATGGCTACACAGAACCATGTATTCTTACGATACCAGAACGCATTTTTTCATACTGTCCAAGAAAATGAATACGTAAATTTGCGTTTGCAGAAATTTCCTGTCTATGTAGCCGTAATGTTAGACTGATTTTAGCTTGAATGATTTTAGCTTTGAATACGCAACCAGAAAAGGCATGCAACACTTATTCTATCAAGTGCGTATCGATTTGCAGAAAAATATTCATGAAGTAAACAATTTTAATTTAGATGTTCTAATTTCTTTTAAAAAGAGTAATAAGAGTACTTTAACCTTTCGAGAGACATTCAATCTACTTTATTCAAATTTCTTACCACTGATATGCTCAAAAAGAACCTCTCAGAAGATGGAAGTACAAATTATAGCCATGCTGTTAGTATGAGCGCTTTTCAACATGAGCATTTCATAAACTGCACCAATCAGTTTCTGTGATGTTTAAAAATTTTGAAACAAACGTACTTTTTACAACTATCAACAATTGTGGATCTTGAATATGTGTGATCGCAATTCCTCGTTTTTTTTTCACATGAATACGTCTTAGATCATCTGATGATACTGGGTGCATACGCTAAAAGTTGCGTAACGAAATAATTTAATTGCTCATATCTCAGGAAGTATTCAGAACATATCAGTGTTTTTGATGTCTGCAAGTAAATCTCGTTTTAACACAAATCCAATGACCTCACTCTGGTTTTAATACCTCTCCCAGTCTAGGTACCAAGTTCGCGGCTCGCTTTCGTAACGAAATTGTTTTACGCTATACATCGGGAAGTTTCCAACGCAAATAGACAACAATAGACGACAATACATATTTGAAAGACAAATCTGATGTGATACCCAATTCATTAAGTCAATACCACCACGCGATTCAAGAGAAAAAAAGAGAAGGCTCAAAGAACGTAATCATGTGAAAACTTGCGGCCGTGTCTATGACACAGCCAAACCCATTTTTTTTTAAATTCGAGCCGCCCTTTGAGCTCCCATAATCTGAGTTTTCTTCGAAGTCTAACTGATGTTTCACTTGTTTATGCTGCTTGTTAGCTAACTAAGCAATATCAAAATTTTTGTGGATACAGAAGTTACCGTGCCTATAATCTCCATAGTAATGAGCGTGATGTCTTCGCCCTGAAAAATTGAAATTAACAAATTTATTTGTCTTTGTAACTGCTCTGTCTAACGAAATTTTTATGTAATATGCTATAAATTAAGACGTAACAGAATTTTATAACTGATGACGATAACTATCTTGGTAAAATAGACCCTTCTAAATTTCTTCTGCCGTTATCATGAAATATAAACTGGTATCCGCAGTGAAATATGAAATTGCTGTTTTCTAAGGCTTCCTTATGAGTAGGAAATATTTGAATATAAAAATATTTTTCGAAAAGTTTATAATGTTCCTTCTTTACTTCACACAGGATCGCGCACGCATTATAATTTCGAAAAATTTTACCTCACGGTAAAAGGCACTTAGTAAAACAAAAATAAAAAAAAGTTTCGGACGCTACTACTATAAGAAATGAAAGTTTAATCATTAGGTGCCGGTACCGACGGTTTCGATGAGTTTGAAATGACTTCATCCTCGTTAAAGATCCACTTTTACATGATGTTAGCTAAATGTATAGAGTGAATGTATATATATACGTAAAAAAAAGAAAACGTAAAAGAAAGAAATTTACAGGTCCAAGATAGAAAAGTGTCCCGAAATTTTTTGGATGTTCTTTTTTGCTAGAAATGATCTTCTCGCTTTTCGAAAAATATTTCTTTTATAATTTTTCTAAATTGCTTTCTTTACTCTAGGCTACTTTATCAAAGTTCGTTCGAAAAGACGTCGGATGTGGATCTCTGTCTGGTCCCAAGATGAGCTTCTTTACGATCAAACCTATCAATAAAAGCTCACGCACCTTCCACAAATGATTTTTTTCTCCTTCCCATTCGCTCAAACATCAAAGTCATTTTAAATTTTCCAAGTTTCTTTCAATTCCTAAGCTTTCTGTATTCACACGTTTTGAATTTTTTTTTAATTTTATTTTTGTCTATCTCTCACATTGTTGCTTGATGGGGTCTGAAATTTTTTTTTTTACATTAATTTTCGAACGAGTTAGATCGAATACTGAAGGTTCTATCTCCAACTGCCATCTTATTCACGTCCGATTTAATTTCGGAATAGTGTCATATCATAAAAGTTGGAATTATTATACTCTATTATAGAAACGACAAAGTATGTAGAATTGAAGACTTACGAAAGGGTTACAGAACATAAATTAGAATTTATAAAGAACTTATAAAGTTGCATTACGTTGCTGAAATGCCAATGTGCACACTTTTTAAGTGAATTTTAACTGTAATGAGACTTAATGTTTCAGAAATATCTCTTGAAATAATAGTTTGATTTAAGTGTACTTAAACACGGGATCATTTTCGATCTGAAAATTTGTTGTTTTATTGAAAAATGATACAATTTCCCCGACTTTTAGACAAACAATATCTTGAGCCATCCAAGTTTCTGTAATAATCTTTTATAAAATAATTAAAAAAATATCATTCATTCCTGACTTTTATTGCCTTTTTCTATTTGAAAATCGAATCAATCCTGAATGATTTATCTATAAATAATTTTTTTTTACGAATCTTTACCTGTAAATATCCTCTCTATCTTTTTCGAACTCGTACTAAAGACGTATTTGAGGATCAACAAATCTCCAAGTACGTCTATTCAGTATTTGGAACGAGTCAAGCTCACAGAAAGCAATCTAAATATACAAGAAGTTATCCGCCTTTGACAGACTTTAAAGGAGAAGAATCGTATGCATACAAATACTGACTTTGAAAATGTTATTCTGATGAATATACATGATGGAATGTTTGACAAAATCCTTCTTTAAAACTATTTATAAACGTAGATCTTTGCACTTTTTCAGATTGCTGCTGTTTTTCCTCTTTTATTTTGACGAACACAATAAATCCTGTTTTGCGTAAGAATACGTCTCTCGTGGGAAAAGTCAGTATTTATTACGCCAGGGAAAAGAGAAAAGATTTACATTCACGATGTTTTTAGTTTCCCTTATTTTTCTTTTTATCATGATCCAGCTGCTACCAAACAGGGAATGGAGCTGATAGCAATAACTTAGCCAATGTCTTTTCGCTATATCTTCAATATTTCTTCTTTAAACCAGCTCTTTCGATACGCCATTCTCGGTTTGCTATGTGGAGCTTTACTTGCGAATAATTTGATCTTGCTGTCCTTTTTGTTTTTTTTATTTCAACACCAAAGTGTTTTATTATTTTCGTACTTTATTTTTGCTGTTTTTTCCTTTAATGGAAATTTTTATTTTATTTCATTTTCGAGAATCAGAATCTCGAACTCAAATGCTTCTTTTCGTTTCACGAACATCTTTACTTTTGATCGCGCTGTTTGACATTCTCTACATAACTATTTCAATATTATGATTAATGGTTAAAATAAAAATATGCCTGTTTTTTTAAGATAAAATTTCATCGAAAAAAATGTTTAGGGTTTTGCAATATCATATTGATAGATACACACTGTTCAGTCACGTTATTGTTACTGGCTCCTATTTTTGACATCTAATGACACGAGCCGCGAGTGTTGAACTGGCTTAGTACGAATATAAAGTGAGATGTAAGAGTTTTGAAAATGTATCAGTCGTTGTTGTCATGGGTTTATTCGATTTAAAAATAGACGATTGTTGGTTTTCAAGTTACGCATTACAGTATGCGTGGAACTGGGTAGTTTATGAAATATTTGGTTACTGGTGTCGTTTAAGAGCGTACCGTAACTAGACAAAAGCCACCACGTCAATTAACTGATTTAAAAATGGCGGAGCATTGAGTGCAGTTGATGCAAAAGTGAACGTCTACTTCGAAAGTATCAATCTTTCACAGTTGACGAGTTGTTGCGCACCTCACTGTCCGATGAACCAGGAGCTTTCAGACTTTTGTCTAAAATTTCAGCGTACCTAACCCTGTTGTATGTAGAGCTCAAAAAACAGATGGAGAGTCACTGAACCCAAAGTAACAAAGTTGCTTCGGTAGAAAAAACTTCAGTTTGCAAGGAGGTATTAAAATTTGATCTCTTTTGTGTTCGCAAAAAGTTGCCTCCTTTTATGAGTCATACATCCGTTACTCTCATAATATATCTTCGCAGATCATATGCATCAATGAATGTTTACCGTCTTTTCTGGAGCGCATGAGACCTTCAAGAAATGATAATACGACATACCATTCCACCCTGAAATGTCTGAAAATTGTGAAGAACTCTTTAAACCGGAACGCATTCGACTATATTTTCACCAAACTCGATTCATCATCCACGCCCCCATAGATTTTCCTCCGCAGTTTCCAGTAGCTATCAAATATACTTAAAATGGCTCTTGAATAAATGTAAAATTTTTGCAGCATTTTATTATGTAACAGACCATGCTGTTGATGCCCGGACTACAAAAAAAAAACCATTTTTCCCAGTTATAAGCTGTATTCACATAATGTAACTCAACGGTTTAAGTTTTTTATACCTTATATACTGAAAGAACTTATCACAATGTTGGGAGATTTTATTTACTAACTACAATAGAAATTTTGCGTTAAATACCACCATATTATAATCAAATGTTAAAGTAATAAATGAAATTAGTAATTTTTTTTTCTATTTGTATCTTAAAACATTTTCACTACAAGTGATCATGGAGTTTTGTGTGTGGGTGTAAAAAGTATTTTCCCGCATAGCATTTAGAATTATTTTTGTTCTCAGCAATTTTTTATTTGGAATTTCTATTTATCAATGTAATTATCAATAACGTAAATTTGTTTATATGTTGAAAAAATTTTCATTAGTGTATACAATTTATGAAGCATTCAAACAAATATTTGCTAGATTTAACATTTATGTTAATTTATTCTATTGTTCCGTAGAATAAAATATGGTATCTAATTTTTATTGCCTTATGTAATTTCCAAGTTATCATCGCGGAATGTTTCGCGTAATATATAAATTTATTCTTTTTTTAAGCATATTTACTTCACTATATACAGTCCGTCTCAAAAGGTTAGATAATGAAGAAAAATACGACGAGTAAAACTAGCACATTTTATTAGATAACACCTGAAGAATTTCTGCATTTATAGAAAAAAAAATTTCTACGAAAGAACATTTAGAATATTTATAGTACACATAGAACACATCGTAAGTATGCCCCATACATTCCTAATAGGATTCAAGTCAGGACTCATCGATGACCATTCTAAAACTTACATTTCCGATTGAAGAGCTTTATGGTGGCAGAAGATTTTTGAATAGACACGTTATAATGTAGAAATTTCAAGAGTTTGGTCCTCCTAAATTTTCTCCAATCAGTAGCAAATTGTTCTTGAAAATCTCCTTTAAGTATCAGAGCTTTGACGACCAATTTTGAAAGTTAAGGAAGCCTGACCATTAGAAGCAAATGCTGCCCATATCATTATCGAAGCTCCACCTTACTGTCTGCTGAAAACATCCGTCTGGAACATATGAGTTCTATTTTTTTGCACCACAAAATATGATTTCGTGCCTATTTCAGTATCTTTCTTCTCCACCTCTCTTTGGTGCTTCCTTGTGACCGGCGATTTCCTAACCTTATTTATGAATCAAATACAAGCTTCTCTGATTTATCTTTGACCGTGTCTGTTGAAATAGATACGCCAGGATCTTTAATAATTTCATCCAAGGTGATTTTTTGCATTAAAGCCAATCATCCAACGGTTTTGTTTTCGCGTAAACTTGTACTGCGTTGTCTATCACAACCAGATTTTGGCTTTTGGGACACGTTGGGTCAATACACGTCAGACACTTCATTTCGATCTGCTCGAAGCAATAGCAATGCCTTTTACAGCCTTTCTTTTTGCTTTGGATTGAAGTACTTTAAGGATTTCACCTTCACCATACAAAATATGCGACGACTTCGGCAATTTCTTTTTTAATGAAACCCAATCCAATAGCTTAACACTTTTATACTATCAAGTCACGTCATATAGACAATGATACGCCATATAGACGCAATCTTCCAAATTCGCATATAATCGGAAGTTGTTCAAAACTTTTGAGACAGCTATTTTTCAAAATTTTGATTAAAAAAAACGCAAATATTATTTTCCTCGACAATGACTGAAGTTTAAAGTAGGTGTTTGCATTCTGATCACGAGCAAAAAAAAAAAGAAATCAAAATTTGAAACGGTATCCATGGCGCAGTTAAAAATCTATAGTGTCTAAACTTTTGAGACGGACTGTAATATTTCGAGATTTATTTCACCAATTTTTTTTCTCAATGTTAGAAAATCTTATATCACTTTCCACCTGACATACAAAAAAAACGCTATTCGAATAAATACACCACGCTATTAGAATAAATACATTTCGAATCAGTTAGGAAAAAAAAAATCACCAGCCTCAAAGATTTCGGTTTGTTTTTCCACGTCTAAAAACTTCAAAAGAAATTTAAAATTTTTCCCAAAGGATTACTGTTTCTTTTCCTACGCATACTTACATCATATAAGAGTGAAATGAGGAAAGAAAATAAAAGTGTGAAATCTTAAACATACTGAAAAACATTTATTCTTTGGAATATTCTATTGAGCTTTGAATTTCATGAAAAAGCCCTTTTCTTCTTCCGTTTTATTTTTATTTTAATACTCCAGAGTTTTGGTTTCCGATTGTTGAAAGAGCTTTTGCTTCAACTTTTCCACTGCATTCGGTTTAAGATAAGCTCTTGAGGAAAATGGGTAAAGCAATTTAAAGGAAACGTTTACGGCATGCAGTTGATAGGTTCGGGCACGAAACTAAATTGCTCGTGAATTTGTTTACTCGCCGGTACTATTCAAACCTCACAGACAACAGCATTACACATCCAAATGTATTTGTGGAGTTTTATTTTATTTGTACTTCCATTTCTCTCAATGTATTTGTGGAAGCTGGTTCTGTATATTTGTATGAAACCAAACATTTCACACAGGGTATCGGTAAAGGATTGATGCCAGGCCAGAACAACTTCAAATATAATGGACTGTAGAAAAGAATTAGTTCCAGCATATTCACCTATCGATTCGTATAAATATTTTCTGGTTCTAGGCAAGTGAACGTCTCATATAAGTAGAACTCGTATATAGTAATGGTTGATTTAATTTGTTGTTTTCGTCAAAAATAAAGGAACTTGGTGTTTGGAAACCAAATTTCATGAATGTATCTTCTTTTATATATCTGTTCAAAACGAAAGAAGTCAGTTTCAGTATAGTTTATCAGTATCACAAGGTTTAGGTTTTGGTTTCTGCCCAATGCATTACAGCAGGCATCTTCAACTCGTTGCTCGCGAGCAACACGGTGCTCCCTCAAAGTGCTCGATGCTCGTGTCCAATTTCGTGCTCACGAACACTCGATCAACGTTCCTATTAAACACTTTGGAGGAATTGCATTCAGGCATTGAAATCATCATCATTTCATACATTCGTATGTTAAACTTGCCGTAAGGGTGCTCTTCTTTTGATGATGGATACAGGCAGTGCTCACGACTGAAAAAAGTTTGAAGACCCCTGCATTACAGTAATATGCTGAAGTTACGCGATAGGTGAGATCTGCCGCAACCGCGTAAGTTGCAGTACAGTTTCCATAAAAATGCACATAAATATTGGTCAATTGGGACCAAATTTTAGGAAGAACACCTATCTTTTCTTTCTTACCATGACTATAATGCTATGGTACTCTTCTATGGGGTTCATGAATTTAACTTGCGTTGTGACTGCAATCCGATCCAGTAAAAAAGACTAAAAGAGTTAAAATCTTTATTTGCACACTAAACTCTGTGCAAATGAAAGTCATGCGTTAAACAAACTGCTCGTGTTTGGAGGCGAGAAAACAACTTTCAGCCATGACTTGAAGTTAATTGAAAGTTACAGAGACCAGGTGCATTATCATGAAACAGCAACACATCGAACAAATTATTTTTAAACAGGTGTTGGACTTCAAGTATAAAATTTTGAACTTCACTGTAAAAGTGGCAGATATCAAACAAGATTTGGGATTGCATTTTTTTAAATCCCGGCAAAATTTTCATCTTACTTTCTGTAGCCTCTCAAAAAAATTAGTGTAATTTCATTACATATAATGTTCTGATCGAATGAAACAATTCTTCACTTGATTATCACAACGATCTCCACTGTCTTAGCAATAATCCCGTGATTATGCTTGAATTTCATTAATGCATGCTTTTCACCGAAAATCGCGTAACTCCAAAATCGTGCATCTCGGGATAACGCAAGTCAGGGTATTACTCTCTGTACACTTATCTTTTTTTTTTCTTTACCGTTATACTAACTCGGGTCATGCCCGATCAATGTACTAATAACTGAAGGATCTTTGCGTTTTTCTCTCTAGAGTGAAAACTTATGTGCTGATGACCTCCTTCAGGTGTTTATGCCAACTACATAATTTCAGGGGAGTTTAAACCCCTTTTTTGTTCTCATGCTAAAAAACGGGAATCAGATAAGACTATTTTAACCCACATTATTTGACTGAAGCCTTAACACTCTGCTACTCAAAATGACCGAACTGTTTCTTCCATAAAAAAGTAAACCAGGTTGTGTAAATGACACGATATCGATAGAATATTTAATGTTGATATTCGTAGGCATAAATTTCGCAGTGATACATCTTCCAGTAATTGTCAGTGAATCCATTGCTGTTGATTTATTTTCGTCCTCACTGTGTGTGTGGGAATTTCCATCATGTAGTAAATTTCCATTTTGTAGAATATCATTAGTCAAAAATAAGTCTGAGCAGAAATTCTGTGTTAATAATGTGCTGCCGAATCCCGCTATGAAGAACTTCAACGAACCGAAAATTTGCTTCGGTATACCCCGAGGTTCATTATATTCGATCTACTAAGAAAATGTGGAATATATCGCAAAATACAGTAAAGTATATCAGCATCCACCTATATCGCAAAAGACGTCAATATTATAATTTTACTGATATATTGGATAATAGTTGTGCATTCCGTACCTCAGTTTTGACAGATGACAACGTATTCCTACTCTTCAATATAGCGGTGGATCCCTAAAAAGTGGTAGTATATGATGTAGATAGTGATATTATTAAACTCATCAGCATCAGCTTAGTAGATCCACCAGCCCAATTCCTCATCTTTAATAAAAAATCCTAAATGCGGTGCTACTTTGCGCCGTAGGTTAATTGGGTTTCATAAATAGCACTAGTCTATCGTAACATTTGGCGACAAAGAAACATGGGAACGTATAAAACAACATAAAATGTAACATGAAAGTATAGAATGTCCTTGCTTTTATGTCAAATACTTGGATATTTTTATTGTTTGATAATTTTAATTTTTGGGTGGCAAAATTACGACAGAAAAAAACAAATTCAGTCGAAGAGATTTATGACACTCATTATGTGAGAGCTTCATAATTCTTAAGGCTCACTTTAGCTACATAAAATACAGTGCCCGCCGCTTATTAAAATCAATTTTATCCAAACAATTTTGATTTTGTTAAGCGGCTGATTTTTATAGCCTGTGAATCAAAAACTAAAATCTTAAATACATAAATAAAAGTTCTATAAAGTAAGAACATAATGCACTCTATATACAGATGAATCGACAATTAATAAATGGCTTATTGCTAGTTAATTAAACTAATACATGTAATGTATTTTTTTTTCAAAATGTTCTCAAGAAAATTATGCCTTACAATTTCTTAAAGACTTGGATTAATCTTTTTGGCTGATCTGTCATTATTTTCGATATCATTAAAAAACACATTTAATTGCCCTATCTGGTCGGTTATCTCTTTTGATTTTATGATTTCTGATTTACCGATTTTTTTTTCGATGTTTGCAGTGTTCTTTGCTGTAATAAATTGTACATAATGGTGGTAGACCGGGGTTGTACTCGACTTACAAGTAGAAATCTTTCAATATTTCTAGTTCCCAGTATCTTTTGTCACTTTTCTAATCGTTCATGACTCCTCATTTTTTCCTCTAGTAAAATTGGAAAATATTTACAAACGACTTCCACCGGCAAAAAATGAGACCAGATAATTAAAATTCACAAGTTTGAATTTCATTTCGAGTTTCCGTCAATTTCTTAGCAGACGAAATCGAATTCAAAAACGATTTTAATTTTTTAAAGCGGTGGCTTGATTTTATTAAAAGCAAATTTTATAAGTTTTGGTTTGATTTCATTTTAATTTTAATTTCATTTAAAGCGACTGATTTTATTATCCAGACATTATATTAGCGGCGGGTACTGCAACGTTATACGTGTGTATTACTGACGGGATCAAAAAAGCTATGTTCGTCACATCTGGAGATTCACTATAGCGGGTTTGAGTGCATAAGCAATAAACTATAAATGAAATAACGTGATAGCGCATTTTTTTATTTACCTGTGATTCATGGAGCTTTTTCAAGCATTTGATCGTAGGGAATGTCAACCAAATATGTTTACAAATATAGAATCAGAGCATTGCGTGCTTCCCTTATCCCGTTTCGTAATAAAGAGAATGAAAAACCCAGAAGAGTCATAGTATGAGACTATGAATCAATTCTCGTCCGGGAGAAACAACACGCTCACATTTTACGTATCTCATCGGTGTGATTTAATACACAAATAAGCAAGGGAACTTCTTAGCCATCTATTTTTATCTCTGATCTAATATATATTTCTGCTCTGCTTATAAATTTTCATTCTGTTTGTGTTCTTGCAGAAGGGGTTCTTTATTGAGCGTAAAGACAATTTACTTCGATTCTTGTCGCACGCGCACACGCTTTGATTCATCTTTTCCGTAAATACAAACACCAAAAATTTATTACCCGAGATTTGGCATTTTTGAATTGTCGTTTCCAAAAAGCGCGCATTTCCAGACCACTCAGAGTTTGTTTCTATGGTGAAACGCTTTACAATGAGATATTTTTTTTATTTATTTATTGTGTTGCTTCTTGCTTTCACCATTGAATAGTGAATAGCGAGTCTCAGAAAATGCATCATTTTGATAAGTGGAGAAGAAACATGAGCGATTTGCCATAAAAACAAAATATTCGTTGTTGATTTATCCAAACCACAATGCAAAAAGTATACATGTGTAAACTTTTTGTTATATATTTCATATTTTTTTCGAAATCTCCTTCGTTTATATTAGCTAAAAAATTTTTTCCTAAGGAAAAATTCAACAAAAAAATATATGCTTCCATATACACATGCTGGAAATGAAGCATTTTTCTCGTATTTTTACTGTGGGAAACAATATTCTTGAAAGTGCACGAAGATCATTACGTGTGCCTATTAGTATAATAAGACAGGCAATTAACAA
Source organism: Pholcus phalangioides (assembly GCF_987345545.1). NCBI lineage: Eukaryota > Metazoa > Arthropoda > Arachnida > Araneae > Pholcidae > Pholcus > Pholcus phalangioides. The sequence continues at coordinate 60,469,051 of NW_028301600.1, read as the reverse complement.
GGAGGTATAGATTATGGTAAAACTTTCACTAAGCCCAAAAATTCTTTAACAAAAAACGTTCTGACATTTAATGAAGAAAACTCTAGAGAGAGCAACACAATAACAACTCTAAATGACTGCTTTTTTATACTTACAACGAGAGGAAAAAATTATATAAAAACATATTCTATTTGTTAGAAAAGATGTGCATCAAAATGCAATAGAATTTTTTTTCTTTTTTTTTTAAATAACAAATCCTTTTTGGTCTAGAAGTTTTTCTTCTCCGAAATTCTATTTTAAAATCATATTTCTTTTCCAACCGCATTCCGAAAAAAAGCGTAATTTGAGCTTTCTTGTTAGAGTTCACCCTTCCCTTCTCTTCTGTTATCAGAATTTTGTAGAGTGTAATGCTTATACTTTTTCTTTCCGCTCCGCAAAAATAATTTATATTCCTTCCGGAGCGATTAGGGAAATGAAAGTCCGTTTCGTATTTCCTATTTAGAAAGTCGGCGGTTCTTCGAAGGAGATTACAAGAACTAAGTTTAAGAATAGTCGTAGCACGGTTCTTGAAATATTTCATTTTGCTTTTACGTGGTAAAATTTCATGTTCTTTAAGTTAGCAGATAGTGAATATTCTCTCAGCAGAAGTGCTAACAACAAGAGCTGAGTGAGAACAAATTAAAATTTTTTGGTGGTTCTTATAGGAAAAATAATGAAAGTGTTGTGTATGTGTAATGTAGATGTCGGAAGCTATGTATTAACCCTTTCTGGCCTCAATTTCTTTTGGACTATTGAATTTCTTTTCCATGAATTCATTTTGTCTTCAGGACTAATAAAACATGAATATCAAACATTTTTCTGAAAAACACAATTCGGAGTTGAAATTTTGAAACGACTACGATTTTCATCATTGGAAATTTTGCAGGAAAATATTCAACTTCCATAATTCCAAATTGAAAAATATAATTTATGTGTATTGTTCTTTGATTGTATGAAAAATAAAAATCATCCATTGGTATGATTCAAATACATACAGTAAATATACTAAATACCTGCTATAGTTTTCGGAAGTTTCACAGACAGGATGAAATCACAGAATAACTCGCTAGAGAGAATAAAGTTGAGCTCTCACAGAACCGAACGCGATGGAATGGTAAATCATTGCAATCTATCAGCAAAGAATGGAACTGTAATATGCAATGCTAATTGGTATCATTTCCTACGAAAAATGAGCTAAAAACTTTAATCTCCAATTAAATCGGCGATTTTAAAATGCGCGTCAGTCACATTTTTGTTAGAAAATTAGTTATGTGTTCTTACATTCTGTAGGCTTAGATACGCGGTTTTGTATGAAAGAGACACCAATCCAATGTTCAGCACGGCAACTGAATTTAATATTTGTTTTAAAAGAGGCATCTGTCCTGGACTCATGCCCTATTCATTTTGATTTCCTAAAATTATCTTTTGCGTGTGTACTCATGTCCTTTTCAAAACCACTGATTTCATTGGAATCACTAGGCCAAACAGGGTTAATCACATTCATACGTTTAGTTTATCTTTCGTGTGTAATTTGAACTTATCCTTCTCGAAACAGATTATCATGTGTTTACTCTATTCATTCCACTATATTCTAAATACAGCATCTCAGATATTTTCACCCTCACTACAGAGAATGGCTTTAAAATAAACTTTGAAAGTGCTTTTACATTTCAAATTAAACCTGAAAATGCACGTAAAAAAGTGACTGAGGTGTTTGAAAAATAATATTTATGTACAAGATTATATCTTGAAGTTACTTTAGATTTGAAATTGTTGAACATATTTCAATTGACGAAGTATGAAAAATAAATTTTTGTGAACGCAACTTTTTCTAACTTTTACGCAAAATAATTTTCAATATCGCTTTTGTTTAATGGGTTTTAGATCATTTATTTTCTTTCGTACCCTACGAAACATCAGTTGTTACCCCCTTCAATGCATTGACGTAGAAAATTCTTAAATATTCTGAACACGACCGCACCACCGTTTTTGAAGAAAGTAGAAAATAGCAAAGAACATTAATCTTGTATATCATTGCGAGTTTTGCCACGATGCTCCGGTTGGTGCAGAACATGTATTCAGCGTTTGGGAAATTCAGCATTTAAAAAAAAAAAGAACTCTAGAGAGATAGCACCTACGCATTCCTAACGGTAGTATAGTAATGATCCAGACTCACTCTCTCAGTTATAGCTTTCTATTAGAAGTTTCTGACCCATGCCACAATTCCGTGTGCGCGTGCGAAAATTTTATTCCAAGTATGGTTGAGGAGAGTTTCTTTTTATTGTATATCATAAGCAGAACCACTTAAAATTTAGTTCATCTTTTAAGATATGTTTGCTTTAGGTAGGGGGATGGAAGGGAAATTTTTGAGAGAACACACGTTGAAGAGGTAGTTCTTCTTCAGACGGCACGACTATTTTTATTTTTGCAATTCCGCTCCACATGATTTTCTCGAAAGGTGGAGACGTATTCGGAATTTCGAGCAGATGTTCGTTTCCGCGTCAACGAATTTTTTCAGTATTACAGGCCACGCTTTGACAAATGGTCTCATGGCATCTCTGAGGACAGCCAACATTTAAAATCTTTTCTCAACTGTTTTCTTACGTCCTTTCCCACCTCTTTTTGGTTGCTTTGCGAACAGCGCACGATTTGAGTGGGCCTTGTTCGACTGAAATAAAAATTCGGGTAACGTTTTCGTTCGACAATATTTTCTCTGGCTTTCATTTCGCTAGATTTCTTGGAATACTTCTTCTTCTTTTTGATTTTATCTCTTGACGATTATATGTGACGGCGGATCTGTATGAGGCGTGTACCACAACAGGACTAAAACTCACAAATGATCACGAGAATTATAACTCGTTAGAACTTTGAGTTTAAAAGTACGAGAAAAAAAAATTTTTCAATCGTGCACTTTGGCCGCTATATTACTAAAACTTATTACTTCACAATTTGAATAATAACTGTACATTTTGGACACGACGGTGTTGCGTGAACGAAAATTAAAGGAAAAACGTTGATTAGTCATTACCTCGAAGGATGAGCACCATCAGAGAAAATGGTCGGTGATCATCTTTCTCCTATTATCCTAAACGATTACTCAACCCAAAATAGAAATGTTTAATTTTGATTTAGTGCCTTGAAAGCCATCGATCTTAATCTAACGATCATCTTACGTCGAATTCAATATCATCGTGATTAAATTTCAAGGTAATTGAACAAGCATAAATTGTACTTGCAGTCTGTTGAGAATCCAAATTGTTTCTTCTCTTTGTTCAAAAGGCAATCGATGAGAATTTTTGTACTTTAGCTATTATGTCATCAAATTTATCATTTTGCTTTTTCTTGAAAAAAAGGGGAACATCTTTCTTAGTGACCTTCGTCATTAAGTACCGTATCTGTCGGGGATACAAATTACATATGCTGCCAGAGTTTTTCATTTTAAATATGCATGTGGAAAATAATGGATGTAATAATATTGAATCATACGAAATCACATAGGAAATTTGTTTCTTTTTATGTAATTAGAATGTCCCATACAGACTGATTAAAATTGCGTGTCCGCAGGACTGTCTTTGCAACCGTTTATTTTAGCAGTATGATTTGAATTACAAAAAGTTTTCAAATGACATTTCTAAAAAGGTCGTATTTTTAGAGGTGGTCACATGCATAAAAAATAAAAAAATGAACTTTTTATACGTTTCTCCCGAGATAGAACTTCCAATTAGTGAAATGATGAATGAAAAATAAACTTTAATTAGTGAAAAAAACCTGTTTCGAAATGTTACTTGAAAAACATTTCATGTTTTTAAATGTTATATTGATGGAGGTATTGGACTTTGAAGTTTTCACCATTTATCGTCAATGATATAGGCTGCGGTTCATAAATTGCGGAAACGTAACATAGATGCAAAGTTTAAAAATTCTATAAAAAATATAATTGTCTTTTTACCTAAAAGTAGTTTCACACTTAATAATTTTAATAATAAACCATCATAAACTCTTTCCAGTCAAATTATTTCACAACGAAGCCATCTTTTCATCTTCGTCTCTCATGTGACTAATGGTTTGATGGATGTAGGACGACTAACATTTCCTGCGTTTGCTATCTTCTGAAGAGAGGCTTTCTTCGAGATGCTATCTTCTGTTCTTTTTTTTTTTCATTTCAGTTTTTGGTCCTCAAATAATTTTGTCCAGGAAGAATGAAAAGTATCTAACACCGTACACAATAAAATTTTTTTTTTTTTAAATGCACACTAATCTGAATAAAATAAGCAATACTTGATATCATTTTGGGTGTTCATTTGTTTCTTCAACCACCTGCTTACATCTCTTCCTTGAGACAGAGTGGCGGACCATGATCTGGTAAGGAGGAGGAGGTATTCATTTGTGTACAGTCTCTAAATATGGAAATTTACAAGCCAATACAAACTTCCCCACTTCTTCACAGCAAAAAGTCATCAAAACATAGTGATTTTTCATTTTTAATATTTCGATAAATATTGCATTTAAAATATGCATTTTTTTTCATATAAGTTTTTGGAGAAGATTCTATATTTAACTATTGTAAGTTTATCCCACGAGTGCTGTAGGAAAAAAATTATGAATACCACCCCTCAAAAAATACGGCATTTTAAGGAACCACTTGTCACTTGAAAACTTTTTGTAATTGGAAATATATTTCGAAAGTCAATGGTTGTAGAACTAGTCCAGTGGACAAACAATTTAAATCACCCTGTATATGTATTGACAATGGGTTTTACTCGTGTAGTCGGTTTGTTTTGAATTTTTCCTTAGGATAAATATCTCATGACATTGAAGTTTTCAAGTGAAACCACGTTTTATCTGACTCGTATCCAATGACTTACAATAGATAAGAAACGTAAGGTAAACAGCAATTCTATTGGAATTGAAATGACTTCTTGACGTCTCTGATATATATAAATATTTTTTTTTCTTTCAATGATCTACTATTGTGTTATTTTTAGAAATACTTCTCTAAGCCACTCCTTTCTTTGATGTCTGTTCTCTTGAGAAGTGTTCAGAAAGACGGTCATAGAGAATAAAATGTAGTTGAAAGCATTTTTTTCACCTCCTTCATTCACTTTATCCATATATTTATTCAACCTTCAGGGCTACATGGGAACTCCATCTTTCGACGTCTAAACGATTTTAAAGTCAAATGTGGGACCTATTTCTCTCTCCCACCGGGATGAAAATTCGTACTTTTCATATGTATGACTCCGAGAAATTTAAAAGGATATCTTGTAAAGTAGATTTATAACCTCCGCAAGTCAAACAAAAGACCCGATTCTATTTCAGAGCAATAAAGAAGAGGTTGTGTTTGAGAATGGTTTTTATTTCTCTTGAATTTATTTGATTTAAATGGCTACCAGAGTGATTGTCCGTAAGACGTATATGTGAAAAATATTTTGTGCGGTTCTCAACTACGTTGATAAGTTTTCACTTGGAGAAGTCGACGAATTTCGTGATTTTTTTTTATTAAAATTGGTTTGGCTGATACATTCTCCTGTCGAAGTTATTCCGACAGTTAAGTATACGTATACAGGGTGATTCTGAATTCATGGGACAAACTGTAAGAGGTAATATAAGACACCTAAATAAGCATTTTTTTTGTCATAGAACATGTGGTCGAATCGCAGTGGCAAAGGCGGTAGAAGGTGTTATTAGAGAGTGCACAAGAGCACTTCACCAAAAGCAAATATCACATTTTTCTGACGGATTTGCTGCAATAAACGCAATCAATCATTCGAGGGTGCAGGGGGGTTGTAATGTGGTAGGCCTCCTCATGGTGCAACCTGGGTAACGCAAAATTTACACAAGACATTATACCACTCGTCATTGTTTGGCATAGGATTCGTGTGTGAGGACCATTGACACGAATAAAAACCGAATTCTAATCCAATCCGAAGGTGCATAAACACCATTATAAACCAAACTTTCTTTTTAACCAAAGTTTGGTTTTTATTCGTGCGTGGACCATCAAGGTCATGCTGAGCCGAACAGTGACAAGCTTGGAGCTGATCCAGAGAAATGTGTTGCGAGACCATTTATTGTGTAGGTTCATTTGATTGCTCTGTAAAACGTGGGGCACATCAATTGTTTTCTAAATTATTCAGGTCTTGGGAGGAGTGCTCACCCCTTGCTGGATACTTGCTGTGACCAGCGGTACAATGCCGAGAAATACGCTCTGCGTTACACAGGTTGCACCATGAGGAAGCCAACCACACTACAACCCTCTTGCACTCTCGAATAATTGATAGTACATATCGCCGCAAATACGTAGGACAAACATGATATTTTATTTTGGTGAAGTGCTGTTGAGCAGTCTTTAAAAAACCCTCTACTGTCTTTGCTATTGAGATTCGCCCACGCATTCTATGACCGAAAATGTTTGTTTAGGTGTCTTTTATCGCATCTTAAAGTTTGTCCCATAAACTCAGAATCACCCTGCATTATGGTTTTCCACACCATCCAGTCACGGTCTGTTTCTCAAAACTTGAGAAAATAATAGATGTGTTATACTAGTGCTTTTCAGAAAATAATCGTTGACCTCCTCCCCTCCCCCTAAAAGAATCTCGACGTTTCTAACGGGTCTCTAGAATTAGGGCCTCCTCACCCGGGGATACTCAAATTGAACTCAAGTAGCCTCAACTTGAGTGTTGAGATGACTCGAACGAGTCGAATTGCCCGTTCCCCCTCACACGGTACTACTAAAAAAAAATCTCAAAGCCCAGGAAAATGAGTTAAAACGAGACGCAGTATTTTGTTCACCTCATCTCCCTGTACATTATGAACCGGGATAGGAAAAAAAATCAAATTTTTGGCGATTCTAGCAGCGATGAAGTTGATGATATTTTATTATAATTATAAATAATTATCATTCTACACTATTACTTCCGCAAAAAAAGATAAATAGAGACGAAAATTAAGAGTACATCCATGCCCCTCCCCTTCACAACCTTGATCTTGAGCAGGGCCTCTAGGCTGAAATCTTTCACAGGGTCTTCTACAGTGAAGATGTAGCACGTTGACCACGTTGTTTCACCGTACCGAGAGAAAAAAATATAACTGTGTTTATCTTGGAAGGGAATGGAGTTTTCGTATATCCACTCACGTGTATACGTGACATATGTACACGGTCCCAGTTGTGTTGAAATTATGAGGGCCTGCATATCAGGGAGAATTTCTTTTAAAAATACCTGAAATCCAACGCATGGTCACCCCATCGAATAAGCTATCCCGCGAAAATATGAAGGAATACTTTGCGATTGCGCGACGAATGTTGGCGTTCGACTATTATGCAAGTCGCTAAATGACTCCGTTGCGTGGGATATTTCGTCGCCAATATCCTCGTGTGAGGAGCTCTTTAGAAATATACGTGTTGGTCCTTTGGATCCGGGATCTCCTATCAGTTGCCAGATTTTATCCCCGTGTGAGGAGACCCTTAGTTTCAAAACAAAGCAGAAATTGGAATGAAAATATAGTGAGAAACTATGCTTATCTCTCGTTGGGAATCCTTATTTCCCGTGATGTTTGATCAAAAAATCCACGGTTATTCAAATACCATATGTTATGCTGCTCATTTTGCAATCAATTTTTCTTTTATTCGAGTTTAAACAGTTTGTTTCAATTAATACACCTCACATTAATGAATTCCGAATTTTCCTTTTCCTTGAATAATTCAATGGTCTACTCACACAAAAAAGTTTGCTTATTCTTATGTGTAAAAAGTTAACAGCCAAATAAGACAGTATTTCTCTAGCTTCCGTTTATAGAGGGATGGTCCAAACCGGCCTCTTCCAAAGTAGGTGATATTCTTCCTATGGAAAGGAATATGGGGTGGTAGAAGCAACAGATATTATATATAATATGATATCCTATGGGGTGGCTTAGTGATGGGGATAGGGCGATAGGAAACAAATGCTGAGAAGAAATACGATGACTTAAATAAGTTTGAATGATTCCCAAACGTATAAAAAAAAAAGTACTTACGTTCATTATTTCTATTGACGAAGATAATTTAGTTCTTCCCCCATATTGCCTTTCCGAACACAAAAATTGCTCATATTGTTTGTTATGGACATTTTCTTTTCCGCCTTCTCATTGTGAAAGTTGCCTGGTCTGGCCTCTGCATTTGTACCTGAATGCATTTTTGACGTCCTGCTCATTGTGACGAAACTTTTCCGAAGTATATGCAAGGCACAAAGGCATCCCTCAAAACTTCAACCGACTATATATATATAGGCTACGCAGACCATAATAATTCCAAAGTGCAAAAAATGTGTGATATTTGATAGTGAGGTTCAAATTGTGCTGTTGACGGAGGGAGTTGCCCACCCGTGAACGGTGATTATTTGTGCCGAAAAGAGAAAAGCATGCATCTCTAATTGGATCGCTGAATTCAAATCCAAAGCCACTTTCGCGAATAAACAATTACAAAAAAATACATTATATTACCCATGAGAAATCATGGCTATCTTCATAGATATGTAGATAATCATATCGAATGATATTCTTCAATTCTATATGGATAGTTTCATCCCAATACGATAGAGACCAATTTATAACATTAGATTCCATAATAAAAAATTTAAAAATATCGAGTCGATTGTGATGTAAAGCTAATGTAGCACATTGTTATTTCAAGTCGATGAATCCTCAAAAAAATATACTTGTTAAATGAATAATAAGTCTAAAAGAGCTGTAAAGTACAACGAGTGCTCAACATGAAAGACGTCGCTTCTTGAATGACACCAGCTATGGAGTCCTGTCTTGTAAAGAAGACATTAATTGCCTTTCTGCCGAGTGAAAGCATCTAAAAGTACCTTTTCTTTTGTTGGCCGTGTAATAAAGAAAGAAAAAAAGTAAATAAAACACACTTTTCCCGAGCAAGAAATGAATTTGAACGAACATCTAAGCTTTCGATTCCTGTCTACATCAAAAGATTGTGTACGAGATCTAAGAAGGGAACAGACTTTGTCAGAGATCTTTTTCTTGTTATCGCTTTCCCCTCCCAAAAGAAGCCAAAAACCGTCTTTTAGCCAGCCCGTGTCTTGAGCTCTTCTTTTCGGATGTATTTTTCTCTTATTTTATTGCTCCCTCACTCATTTGAGCAACAGAAGCCAAAGAAGAAACCGGAAACTTTCAAGATAAAGAGTGAGGCAAGAGAGGTCAGATAATTCCGAAGTATCTATTGATTGCCACTAATTGCCAAAAGGGGAGTACCATTAAAGTTTCTATTTTCTTTTCTTTCCTATTGTTTTTCCACTACGTTTTCGTCTGCTCTTGCTTGGTATCAGTAAATATTTCGAAAGGAAAGCACATCATACTGACTTGTTTTTTCGTAGTTTAACTTAAATTTAAAGACAAATCCACTAGTTCAAATTCAACATTTATAAGTGATTTAATCGCAACTTTTATAATATACATTACACTTGAAAAAAAATTTTCTCTTCAAACTGACATAGTGAAGAAAGAATGACAAATTCTTTTAGGCAAAAAATAAACTTGAGAACACCGACATATATGTTTCGACACTCATGCGTGCCATTTTCAAGGCAAATACAATGGAACCTAGAAATAATGATACTCTGCAGATCAAGAAAAAATATCATTGTAGAGTGATTGTCGTTGTATCGAGAGGCAACATTATCATCGTATGTCATCAGATTCATGCTGTTGTTGTCATGTTTTCTAAGTCGGCATTGTTAGTACCACTATAAAATGCGCTTTTATGTATTTGTTCGGCTCGAAAAATTGTAATTCATTAATTGATTAATACAATTCAGTTGGATGCATTACCCCGTAAAGTTGTTTACCGCGTTGCACTTTCATGTCATATATTGAAAGTAGCAATACCATTTACTTCCTTAGCGTTTTTGGTGATACTGTGGCGCAAAATACCGATGCAATAAGTTTCGTTCTTCTGAATGCGTGACAACACAAGTGACGAAGTTAAAATCAAATTAAGAACGATTTTGAGCAAATTATTGAAAATTGCTGTCGTAGCGGTTTTAAAAAAATTTAAAAATACCGTTATAGAGGGATTTATCGTTGTAAAGGATATCGTTATATCGAGAGGAGTTTAACATTAGACTACAGACAATTCCAAACAAGATTTGAAAAAATATCGTTGTAGAGGGATTTATCGTTGTATCGAGGTTTCACTGTACAAGAAAAATCTCCGAACTCAACGAAAATGTTGGGGAGGATGAGTGAGTGTCTGTGGGGTCCGAGTTGTTTGCTTTAGTTGAGTATTTAGTTGTCATCATTGACGTCAGAGTTTTTGCCATCTGTTGTTAGTAACGTCATATGACTAACTTGGCCCCAGCATTTTCGTTTAGTTCGGAGCTTCTTGTTTTCACCTTAAAAACGGCACCCATCAAACACGTGTCGGTGTTCTTAAATTTACTTACTGCCTAAAGCACGCTGTATTTTTCGTGCGATAGTCTCAGGAAAGATTGTTGATTTGTTATAGTTTATAGTTTTATTATTTAGACAGAAGATATGAAATTAAAAAAGAGCTATCTTTTTTCTTTTTAATAGTTTATAAATCAAAATTCAGAAGTATTGGACCGAAATTCTAAAAATTTCTGCTCATCGTGGCTTCTTGATGTTTTTCATTGTCTTGTACTAGCTTACAAATAATTACAACTAAAGTATACTTACAACTTGTATCCTTTGTTTTAACCCCTTCGACTCTAAGCGTGTAAATTCATAAAGATGCTGTTTGAACATAGTTTAAGTAATTACACATTACACGAACAACGGAGTGAATATTCTTATTAATTGACCGACTCCTCCCTTCAACCTTATCGTGAATTTCAACCTTCTTAAGGTAACTCTGTTGAGAAAATGACTTACACAGCAGCTTGATTAGTGATTTCCGATAATCGTATCTGAAAGGAAGGTCGATGCTTCGAAACTTAACGAAGTTAGATTGAGTTCTAGCCTTGGAATATTTCAGATAATGCCAAAGTAAAAATATTGTTCACCATATTAGCATATTATAGTATTCGGCAGATGGTACTCCTATTTGTGATGAACGACGATAACGATATTTTTTTTTAAATCAAATTTTTGGAACAAATATTATTTTTGTGTGTACACTATTTCCCCGCATTAGCCGGCATTTTAGGAAACAGTGAGGGAAACCAAATTCGAGTCACATTATAGATAATTCTTAAATATATAGACCAGAAGTGTCCAACAGCTGGCCCGCGAAGTGATATTGTGCGGCCTCTGACTAGGTAAAAATGCTGTGTATTAAGTTGAATTCCTGATCATTATTTGATCGATTGCTTCCAACAGCATACTTCCTGATAAAAAAATACTTACGTTTATTATTTCTGTTGACGAAAATAATTTAGTTCTTCCCCCATATTGCCTTTCCGAACACAAAAATTGCCCATAATGTTTGTTATGAGCATTTTATTTTCCACCTTCTCATTCTGAAAGTTGTCTGGTCTGACCTCTGCATTTGTATCTGAATGAATATTTGAAGTTCTACTCACTGTGACGCGCGCGCGATATTGCGCTGTTGACTTAGGGAGTTGCCCACCCGTGAACTGTGATTATTTGTGCCTAAAACATAGCGGCATTCATCTCTAAATTTCAATATAACAGGTTGGTGGCATTCGGCATTGCATTACACCGGAACTTCTTCGAACCGAAATACCGATATTCTAGTTAAAGAAGGTAACTAACGAAATAAAAATATATGTATCGCAAATCCGATTCCACATGATCTTATGGCCGTACACGAGAACCAGGTGATGATGCGCGTATCTTTTCACATCTACAGATAGCCTGCCTAGTCCATGCAAAGTGGCCCATCGTACCATTACTTGTTTACCCACTTTCGAATAATCGATACTATCCCTACGATTGGCTTAATTGGCAAGTTTTCCATTCTAATAACAAAAATCCTCTAGAAGTCGAATGGTGCGTGATCAATTTCAGTTCCGGTGCGTGCATCAATTCCTTGAGCGCCTATTCGTCCCGTGTGGCCCCAGGGGTTGCTAAATCAGAGGTAAAGAAAAAATAATAATTGAAAAAAAATACAGAAAAAAATGTTATGTCTGCGAAACTCAAACTATGGATGTAATTGGATGCAATAATTTGCAGGAGAAACTATATAATTTTTTACGCATTGCATCTAGCTGGGAACATGACCCAAAAAATGCATGTGCCAGTTTATGGATAAAAGGAGAAATACACAAAGCCCTTTTGCCGTGTTTCACTATATTACTTATGGCGAGACAAATTTACGAGTTTTCTGGGTCATTTAACTGGTGAGGCGTTGTAGCTGACCGTTATGTTGGCCCTCGAGCACAGAGAAATTAGCCACCGCTGATCTAGACTCTCAGTATCAATTGAATTGACTCATTTGAACATCGTCTGTTCTCTACATTTTAGGATCATTTCTAATTTACGAAATAAGTTGAGATACTTCTAACTTTATGTTTGCTTTTGGTCATGGTCCCACATCTACATAGCAGCAGGGCCTCTAGGTTGAGTTATTTGACGGGGTCCCATCTAGGAACTTTTCTTGAGTCCTTCTATAGTGAATTTATAGTGTGAAAAAACAACAAAAATGAAAAATTAATAATCCCTGGCCCCCGGGCTGGAGACCTGTCAGTCCCACTCTTGTTTTTGGGGGGGGGGCTAATGGTTTTGGTATAGGAAATATTGATTTCTTACAAAATTTCGGATACTAAGCATATTCATTCGTGAAGATTCGGTGAGTTCAATGTGTGTAAAATTGAGATAAGTGGAGTTAGAAATTAAAGAATTGCACACACACTGTAAAACATCATATTTTGATATAAAAGTGAAAAATTACAGTACTTTTCAATCTCTGAGCATGCAAAAAAACAACGTGCATCATACCTGTAGTTCGTATTAGACTGACGATAATTGAGTTAGATTAGTGTTTCTCAAAGTGGGCGATGAAACGGTTCGGGGGGCGGGAGCATCTATGGGTTTAGGAAATTATCCTATAGATGGGCTTGATTTTGGGGGGGGGGATGAGATTTTTAAAAAAAAATTTGAAGAAAGGCGGTGAGATATGGAATTAAAAATTTTGGAAACTGGATTGGAATCTAACCCACAATAATCAACTATTTACTAATCCATCTAACATTTAAATGGATAAGTAAATATCCAATTTTCATTATCATTATCAAATTCCTGGACAAAACACATTTGCTACAGTGGAGAAGAAACATTTTTTATTGCTTGTTTATTCAGTATTTAGCATAAATTGATATCGGTGTTTTGGATGTATTCTGTGATTCTCTTTAAACCCTGCCTTTCTCGGCATGCTGAGAATGAACCAGATTCCAACATTCAAAAGCTGGTGTCTCTCGAATTTTACGGCATGCCGAGTATTGTGGGGGAATACGGTAATATCAATATGTATATGCATTACAAAGATATCGTAGTGATGAAACGGCTCTCACATAATTATTATCATAGCACACCCCTGACATTTTTTTTTCCATAATTTTAAATTTCTGATACTATATTTTCTAATGATAGAAAATCTCGATACGATGTAGATGGAACTTCTTAAAATTTTAGGTAAAGTTAAAATCGTTGTAACGAAATTTCGAACATAACGTCAATATTCGGTGGCCCCGGCTGATTGATATGAAAAATAATGTTAATGAACCTTGCTTATAACGATGATGAAAACTTAGCAACCTCGAAAAAAACAACACATATTCTGTGACTTTGTTTCCGTTTCCCAAGAAATTCCGAGAAAATTTTAAAGAAATGTTTTTCCAACGAATCTTGCATTTTATAATTCAAATACTAAAATTAAAGATGAAGATCATTTACATGATATATAAACAAGAATATGATTTTAATGACGAAAATTCTCGGATATTTGTCATATCGAACTTTTCTTCCCCGTAAAATAATTTTCAATTCCTTGCAGACCTGCTGTAGCACTTCGTTTATAGCCAAGGCTTATTTATAGGCAATACTTGAAAAATTTCGCCGTAAAATGGCGACGTTTTTAAAGAAAACTGGCGATTTTTCGTGCTTATAATCCCAATTTTACGTATTTTTTTTTCGATAAAATAATCACCACCCCCGATCATGATGAAATATCTTCACTTTTGTATTTGATTGCATATATTTTTCCTATTTGAAAAGTCTTGGAAAATGTCGACCTCGATTATAACGACACCTCAGTTATAACGACAAAATTTCAAGAAGTCTTCGATGCCGTTATAACCGAGTTTGACGGTATATTTATTATTATTTTCTATACTATCAGTTTAATTTTATCGCATCAGCAAGAAGCGAAAAAAATAAGAACAAAAAACAATTTTTTTGTCAAAGATTTTGAGATTCGCTTCGTTGACTTCATTCCATTCGATGGCTACCGTCAGTTTCAGTATAAAATATATATTCTGTGCAAAAAAGAAAAGAAAAGGAAAGTGACTGATAAAAGAAAAACAGAAAGTAAAATAAGATCTCGTTTCGCAACTGCAGTGTTTTTAACCCGGTCGTATTTATTTCTCATTTGAAATGTGTTTGCCTCATTGCACTCGATTGACTTGTCAAAGCAACCTAATTCAACACGGGATTTTTCTGCTCCTTTCCGAAATGAACTCCTCGTTCCTGGAAACGTTGCTGTTTAAATTCCCAATGGCATAGTGTAAAGAGCATGGTTATTTGTGTAGTCAAATAGTGTTTGTGTGGAGAGAAAGTCATTGCAATTTGTTACTTTTTTTCTTTTCTTTCTTTTTTATTATAATCTGTTCTCTAAATAACGGGAGATTTTTATGCCCGAAAATAACTCTTTGTTTTACGGGTTTTTTTAAAGCTCGCAATCACTCTTTCGACTAGCATTTTTTAGATTTAATTTTAAAATTAGGTCGAGTTGTGGAATAAATTTTTTTATTACCTATAAATACAAATGCAAATACAAAGGCCACAACAGGCAAATTGCCCATCGAGGTGGCTGAAAAAAGATATCATATATAACCAAACCAATATATAATAATATATATAATAAAACCAGTATATAATAATATATAGCTTATATAATAAACCAATATAAAAGCACATACCTCGGAAAAGAAAAAACTAATAAATAAATATATAATGCACTGCCCATAAAAAAGATTATAGTTGTCTTATCTAAGTATGGATAGCTTCTCGATTTATCCCACTATGTTTATCGCATTTCTTTTTAAACGTGTCCATTTTATTAGAATTTACTAGCCCCGGGGTAAGCTATTCCATTTATTATAACAACCCCATTAGAAACCACAATCTGGAATTGCCCCTTACCAATCGATACTGGCATCTACCGCTCAAAGCAGTCGATTGACGGTGTAATAATAACTCATGGTCCATCTTTTCCATCCCGTTGAAAATTTTAAGTGCTTCGATCATATCCTCCCGATGTATACATTTTCAACATATCAAGTCTCTCTCCTATGAAATTCAAGGTATGTGTGTGTAAATAATAATGTTTAGGCCCCTCGGGGTGTTATAATAGTAATTTACTAAATGTGCACAGCTTTCCTGGTAAGTCTGAAAAGCATCCCGAAATTCTAAATACCGCAGTCAGTGCCCTGTTGAATTTAACAAATTATTTTTTGTTTGTTTTTAATTTAATCATCTTTCAATATTTTTTGCAATTTTCTAAAAACAATCCGTGGGCAACGGCAAAAGCTGTAAGGGCCAAATGCTACCCACAATCCACGCGTTACACACCCATGAAAAAATTTTATACCATTCTGGTAATTAATATGTCTATATGGGCAAGAAAACTATCAAAAGTGTGACAGGACACTGACACACGTTTGATAGTTTTCTTGCCCGTACAAATTACCAGAATGGTACAAAAGTTGTTCTTTTTTGGCATTTGGAATGTAAGTCCGATATAACGAGCCCGACTTGCAACGAGAATCTTGCTATAACGAGTGATTAGCAACTGTCAAATAGCTAATGTTAAAGATGCAGAAAATAGTTGGTTATAAAAAACGAGTTAAAAATTATGAAGCTTTTGCTATAACGTCAAAATAATCTACAAAATACTCAATTTTTGTTTCTTTCCTTGGAAAAATCTAACTTAAAAAAACATTACTATCACTTATATATGTATATAATCACACCTTCGTGCTCCTCGTAAACATAACGCTGAGGTACTTCTCGAAAACGTTGGACTCGAAAACGCCCCATGTTTTACTTCCTCTTTATATTTTTAGGCTTTCGTATCATACACATGGGATATGTGACGATTTTAACCGGTTTTTTTTTCTTCCAGTGACTAGACCACGGTCACTGCTCATTTTACGGGAACTTGCAATTTGAAGTCGTTTCCGACCGAAAAATTTTAACGATTCCGTGCAGCCATGGAAATGAGAATTTTAATTGTTTCGTCGGTTGGCTAAATAGTTGTAAGAATACGAAATCCTGTGCAAATTGTCTTCCAGAATAAACTACTGCGAGACGAAAATCAAGTTTGCGACTAGAGTCTTGTTCATTCGCTAACATTAGAACAAAATGTAAAAAGACGATTACATTGGAGATATAGCAGGCATTTCTTAAAGTTTATAACCTGAGAGAACAAAAAAAAAAAAAAAAAAAAATAGAAGTTCACATAAGCTTATAACGAGAAATATAGCGATAATTTCCCCCGTAATTGTGTAATCGTGAGCTCCCGTTATAACGATCTTTCACCGTATATTGAATGAAAGAAATGTCGGTAAGGCTAGTGCCTGCCTTCGGGATATTTTTTTAAAAAAATCATTTTTTTTGGATAAAACGAATGTGGTTTTGGTTTGGACATGATATAAAATTAAGAAAATAAATGTTATTTCATAATATTTTCCTTCACACAGATTATTGCTATAACATTTTTCTGTGCGATGAACTAAATGTTTTAGAATGCGATGAACTAAATGTTTTAGAATGCGATGAAAACTTTTTTAGATATGATTGTTTATGCGAAAAAAATGCACATTTTTCGTAAATGATACTTAATATTCTTAAACCAAAATCACGTAAATCAAAAAGGTTCAAACATATCGCTCAGTTTCTAATTTATTGCACAGCCGAAGCTATTTAAAATAAAATGGGAAAGTTTCATAGAGATATTTTGAAAATTGCTTGAGGAATAAAGTATTTTGTAAAGTGAAAGCAAAAAAAAAGCAGAATTTGAGAAAACACATTCAAAGATTTCATTTCCAGACTAAGAGCATTAAATTAATTTTACTTAATTCGCAATAACTTTGCTTCTGCATCATTATAGGGTTTAAAACTGAAACAATATTGTGGATTCTAGAATAACTCCACTTTAAAATGAACACGCATAAAAAGGATTTTCAAAATTTTTGTGGAATTCATCATTTGAGGGCAAGCGGTCACCTTAACCTCTTTGCGATCACGGGCGTAATATTACGTCCAAACACCAGTGAAATAAATTCAAACAAGTTCTCTGTGATTTCATTCCTCTCTCCTCACCATTGCTTTATAGTAACAGTATCTACGGAAGTTGCGCTCTCTCTCTTTTTTCTATAGTCCTGTTAATGATTTTTCCCCAACACATACAGGGTGATTCAGAAAAGATGGGAAAAACGTTAAGAGGTGGTAGTACACACAAAAAACAAACAACTTTCATAAAAGAATGCATGGTCTAAAATGAAATGCAAACGGGCTACAGGGCGCAACATTGTAAAACTGAGGATACGAGGAGAAAACACAAGAATAACGTATACGTTAAAAAAAGCAATTTTAATGAATAATTTACAATAATTGCTCCAAAGAGCGACCGCCAATGATATGCATGTCTGGTTTTTCAGTATTACTAAAGTGCGCCATTATCCCGTACGTTACAACTGTTAGAACGGTTGCACACTGGAATAACTTACCAGGGATAACGTTCGCGATTTTTATTCACCTTTGACGCAAATTTGCATACGGTTTCTTCATCTTCCCCAGGTTACATTTCATGCATGGTGTTTTTTTCTCCCGATAAATTTCATCAGGAATGTCGTTTTAACGTTTGCGGAGCGGGCGTTTCGAAACGTGCTAGCGCGTTTGTGTTTCATGGAAGTTTTTCCCATCTTTTCTGAATCACCCTGTATAATGTATCTTTCTACTATACATGTAAAAGCGAAGGAGGGCGAGGGTGAAAAGAAGACTAAAAAAACTCTCTTATCCATTATAGTTTTTCCTTTTGCAATTTTTTCCCCTCCTTTCTTTTTTGTAACGTGCGGTTTAATTTAGCATGAGGTTACCAGATTTATCAGGATTAGTCAAATAGAAATAATCCAAATCCCTTGCCAACTGCAAGCACGTGAAGTGGTTAATTATTTTGGCAATGCAATATTAATTTATTCAAAACATTACTGGTGAACTTATATTGAGAAGAAAGAGCTTGAAAATTCAAGGAAAGTTGAAGATATCTATAATGCTGATGCCAAATCGATATCTCAAAATACATCATCATTGGTCATTCGATCACTTTTGTCGCACCCCAATCATTTTCGGCACACGAGGGCTAACTAGACCGGAATTACAATTTATTTCCGAATTAGAACGGCAGCCTTTTTTATACTCACCAAGATATTGGTGCGCTAACCCCTCGGCGTGAATCTCCCTGCGATAACAATCTTTTTCTGTGGACATGTCACCGTTTCCGTTGTACCCCTGTGTCAGGAAAGTTTCTGATAAGAACAAACCGGGTATCTCGAATTCGCGACACCTCTAAACATTCTTTGGTGCTTCAGACGAGTATCTTATCGACCTGGGCTACCCGCCCCTTCAAAATTCATCAATATATTCAGAAATACATATCGTGGTATATAATCTAAGCTATGTTCGAAGTTATCTAAGGTCGAAGTTTCGACAAACACGAGAGAATATTTAAGCTGTGAGTTTGTTCTTTCAAAAAAGTGGTCGATAGATCTTAGGAACGAACTGGGGCCAGAATTTGTTTACTATCCGAACGGTCAATGCTTAATCCACACCGAAAGAGGATAAAAAAAAAAAAATCAGTACTCCACATACCTTGCGTGTGGTTTCGAAAGCGGTCTATCGAACATCTCTAAGTAGCATTTCGTCATTTGTTTTCTTCGAAAAGAAGACGCGTTTCTTTTTTAAAAAATTCTTCAGCCCAAGGCTCTTTTCTTTAGATTTTTATTCTCGGTGAGATCTTTTGTGCTTGCAGCTGCTAAGTCAACATTTAGTGTTTAGTCGAGCAGAGGGCGAGGGTTGGGAGAAGAATAAGTAAACGCCTGCCCATCTTCGATAAGATTCTGTGCCGGTGTCTTGCATAGAATGACTATTTATTTCGATATTTGGAAGCGCGGTTATCGTATTATGACAGGCTACTATCCCAAAATATATGCATGTAGTATTAAGGAACCTCATTATCAAAATAACTTTACTTTTATTGAAAAAGAAATTAATATATCTTATCAGCTACCTACGTACAATAAATTGTTTCCTTTCTCTTGCCAAAAGTTGCGATGGTTTGATTCGGGAAAGGAAAAATTAATTTCTTATTCCAAACTATATCATGAAGCTGGAGAAAAATTTCGTTATTTAATCATTTAATTGGAATTATCGGTTGGTTAGAATTTTATTTTATTTTCAGTTATCAACGTCTAACAAGAAGAGAAGTCAAGATTGTTTCATTTCGTATAGAGATGAATTGATTAGCATCATAAATTTTTGTATAAATTTCTTACTTTGAATTTTGATCGAAGAAGGAAATTTATAAAGTACAATAAATCAGTATAGGGTGTTGCATAATTTCGTAATTACTGTAGTTTAAAAATTTAGAAAAATTGAAGGAATTAGTATATTTGAATGCGGTTTGTGCAAAAGTTATTCTTAAGAGTGGGTTTTGTTTTGGTTAAGAAATAAAATTTAGTTCTAGGCGCTACACGAAATCACAGGAATTATGCAAATCAAAGTCCTATAAAATATAGGCTGTACGATTAGCAGCTCATTTTTGAATTTTCTTGTCGCTGGCGCTTACATAAGGTTTTCATTGTGATGTTGACATTGGTGGATAAAGCGCTATTGGTGAAGTTGTTTTGCCCCAGTCAAGAATCGTTGACTGAAACTTCATAAACGTTTCAGACACAAAAGAGATTGAAGAAAGGTTCAGGTCTGATCACTTCTGTCGGACTTTCGTGCAGTGCCCCTCTATCGACAAAAATATCAACTAAATTTTTTCTGCACCAGAAAATATCCCCCCGTTGAAATTAACTTTTTTACGAACAGCATTCAAATACACAAATTCCTCCAATTTTTATAAATTTTCAAACTTTTGCGAACTTACGGGACACGAACTTACCTGTATCTCGCATCAACGATATAGTTATACTTTCCAATATTTATCAAATTAGATTTACGTCATGAAATTCAAAAGAACAGAAACTTCTTTTATAGTTAATAAAAAAGTTAGTGATATACTGTTTTCATGAAATACTTTTTTTAAATTTTAAATTGAAATCTTTCTTTCGATTATAGAATAATTTCGAAACTATTCTTGTAAACATCCGTAGAAGGGATTTAATATGAAAAGATTCATCTGTGTAAATTATTCAATTATTTCTGCCATGAGTTAATTAGCTTTTTTTTTGTCTCCTCGTAAAAATATTACACGTACATCATAAGATGAATTACTAATGCAATAAAACTATCCTAAATTTAATAGGTGCACGTTTCACGGAACAGACGTGTTAGAAACGAAAGAAAAACTCTTGGTAATTGCTTGTTCGTCAGATAGTTTGAGGGAGAGGATGTGGAGAATCCCTCTTTAGAAGAAATCATAAAAAGCAGATCACGTAATGAGAGTTCCATAATGCAAAAGGAATGTTTTGTAATCCAAGAGCTTCTCTTTCTTTTTCTTTACAAAGCGATGTCGTCACAGTAACTTTAATTTACGCGTAACGAATTCTGTGAATTGTTATAAATATAACTGAGAAAAAGAACGAGATTTCCGAAAAAGAAAGAAAAACAATCGTTTAAACCTTGGCGGAGGTTTATTTCTCTCTACATATTATGATAATTAAGAAGTCCGCAATAAGTCTGAGAGAAACTCTCATTACACGGCAACGATCCTTTCTCCATCCAAAAGTGGAGCTACTAATGAACTTTACTACCGGAATATATATATGCATATAATCCTGAACATATTTATTTTAGTTTTTTTCTTCTTTTTAATATATTTTTCTACCCAAGGATTCGTCGCTGAGAATTTCGCCGAACGAAAATATGGTATAATAGATTTCATTTTACTTTTTATTTTCAAGCGAGAGCCATACTCGTTTTGTATTGTCAATTACAAACGCTATTTGGAATTATTAAAAATGATGGTATGTAGTAATCTCATTTTACTCCGCTTCTTTTTTTCTCATCTTTATTTCTTTTTCATACTTGAACTTTTAACATTATATTCTAATTTTTGGTTATTCAGACTTTTTTTATGCAAATCAGAGCCGAATTACAAGATTGAAAATTGAAAGAGTTCTTAAATTTGATCTTTTGTGTGTGTGTGTGTGTGTGTGAATGAAAACCTTTTTCCATTCCTTTGCATTTTAATCCATTATTTTTTGAAATTCATACTTTTGATAATCGAAAATGGTAAATTTGAAGTATGTATTTTTGAATTTAGAAATCAATCTAAAATTGTAAGGTAGAATTTCTTGACATTATTCTTCTCTTTCTCTCTATCTATTTTTTTTCCATGAATGCTTAGTATTGAATTGCTTATGAAGAATAAGCACAAAAATTATATTGAAACAGATATGGTGAAACAGAAGATTTTAATTCGAAAAATTACATACGTGTGCTTCAATTTATATGCTTTTCACGAATATTAACTCAAACTAGAAAATTCACGATTTTTGTATCAAAAATTGCGAATAAAATTGAAGTTTTTTCCTTCTCAAAAATATTGATCAAGTTAGTTTGAAAAGGAATGCGTTTTCTTTTTCTTTTTTTAATCTCATAAGTAATATATTTTCTTTCTTGTAAGCATTTTTCATCAACTGAATAAATAGGAAAAATATTTGTATTATACTGTTTGCTGAGAAGTTTTAATTAAACAGAACTATTTTTGTGAAGCTTAATAATCTTCCTTTTGTTTTGTTTGCGTCTTATGTAAATGAGATTATGTCGTTCTGATTATTTTCGGATAACAATGGCATGTGAGATTTTCTCGGAAAACGAGATTGAGGTAAATTTCTTTTTCTTTGTAAATATGGCAGTACGTAGGTGATATAATTCGAGTTAATCAAAAAGCTGCAGAATTAATCTTATTACTTGGGTATTTCTGCAAGTTTCTTATTTTCTTTTTCTGAGCTATTCGAAAGAGGTTTTCTTTGCAATAATAACCGTTCTGCTGGAAAGCCTACCGTAGAAGGGCACGGCGTGCCTCACTTATGTCAATATAATAATCTCAGGAAGCATTACTCATTTTATTCGATGGAAAAATATTTTTTGCCAGAGCAATAATGTACATACAATTTTCCACTGAGAGTGTTAGACATTAAACATTCACGAATAAAATAAATCACCGTACACATTACTTAAATAGCTATAAAATCGTGTAAGCGCTCATAACTCTTTCGAAAAATATAAAATAAACTACCGGTATATTTTCCGGCGTATAATTATGCAATAAATATCCTCTTATCGCTTTAATATTATTAAATATCTTTTAAAAAAACTATTTCATCGATGCAATATCCGGATCATTAGGTATGATAGAAAAACTGATAACCACTCTCTTTAAAATATCCACATTTTGGTTATTAACTGGACATTCCTTTGCAAGCTAAATACAATTGAAATTATTTTTTAGTTTTACTCGGTCCAATATAAACTAAATCTTTATTTCAGCTTTTTCTTCGTTCTCTTTAGCTTTGTTGGTGTATATAAAAATTTATATAGTTGGACCTTTCTAAGTAGATACCAGATAGAGGTGGATAACTCTTGTAGTTCCGTTCAGATTTCAAAATGCATAATTAAGTAAGAGGATAAAACGTTAAATCATAGTCTCCCAAACTTTTTGTTCCATCGCCCCCTTCATTAGAAATTTTTTCCTCTCATCGCCCCCCCCCAACTCACGTAAACCCATAGGATCCTATGTTAAATCAGTAGGTTTTATCGCCCCCTTGGACCATTCCATCGCCTACCAGGGGGCGATATTGCCCACTTTGGGAAACACTGCGTTAAATGATTGCTAAATTTCTCTCCCAAGTTTTCAAACATAATGTAAGGAACAATTCGAATAATATTCTGAATAATATTTTTTTTTAATCAATTTTCTTGTCCACTTGTTTGCAAAAAACGTGTAGAAAGTGTGTTTGTAGTAGAAATTTACAATAAGCTGAAGCATAAATTTGTAAATGAATACGTTGCAAAAAAAATTAATAAAACAATTTTACTGTATTTTGCATGGCCTGACAATAAGTTGATAAATCACTTGAGTAGATTTTTTTCTCCATATGTAGACAGCTACATTGAGTACTGTAGTTTTACATTGAGTACTGTAGTTTTACATTGAGTGCTGCTGTTTGTAGACTGTACATTTAGTACAAGACGAGTAACACATTGCATTTTGAATAAAAAAATGTTTTGAGAAATTTTTTAACTAATCAAAATTAATTTTTATTTAGCTCTACGTTTCAAATATTTTCAATTTTTCAAAATATGGTTAAAAAGTTGATTTCAATTAATATATAAATATATATTTTTTATTACCGCTGCCTTAAACAGAATATCTGTATGGGTTTACTAGAATAAAATGGTTTGTTTTAAGTATAGTACTACGTTTCATATTGTCAATATAACCATCAAAAATAGACGGATGACATAGAGAAAAAAATTTCATTTTGGTCAAAAAGTATATTATTATTTTGAAAACAACAGAAAATATTGAGACACAAGTGTAACATCACGACATTTATCTCCACATGATTTTTTTTTTTTTGCGATTCAGCAATTTTTCCAGAAAATATCGAAAAGCGAAACCAGAATATAATAGGGTGTTTGTGTGTGGTGAAAGCTCAAGAATCACATGATCAGCTGAATTTGAGAAAATTCTAGAAATGTCGGTTAGTATCGAAAATGTTAGAAAAGTAGCCTGTTGAACAGAATTCGATTCTTCGGATGCCGATACATTTTGCGTAGATAAAAATGAAATAAAATGATAAATAAAAATAAAAAATAAAAAACTTGTAACAAATTCCTTCTCTTCGACTTCAGGTGAACAGATGTCGTGTGTCTTCTTTCGTGGTCTTTTTTTCACGGCGGCTTAGCACCCATCACACACACGATGGCAGCCACCGACCGTACAACCGCGCTTTTCGTCAAGGTTTCTACGCGCATTTATTGATTTTGTAATTAACGGCAAGCAGTTAGCTTGTCCTCTCTTATCCTTCCAACCCTCTTCTTAGCAGTTGGTTGCTGCTTTTGCCTCCTATTTCACATTACGGGCAGCCTTCAGGTAGCCCGAATGTATGTGCGCTTCTGCGTCACGGCGAAAACTATGATCGCTGATGTTTTCGAGCTATTTTTCTCTCGAAACATTTGCTGTATGCGTTTGTCGAAGGGATAGAAAAAGGGCGAGAGTGATGTGTACACAGAGTGTTTGGTCGGGCTGCTACGAAATGCTATGGCTAGCTTCTGAGATGGTGAAATGCGATGGTTGGGGACTGGGCTCCCCCCCCCCCTACTCATTCTTTTGTTTCGCGCTTTAAATCGTTCGTCTTTCTTCGATTGTTCGACACTTTCAAGAAGAGATGGCATCAACAACAAAAACAAAAATAAGCTTGATTTTGTCAACATTACAAAGAGATTCTGGAGATATTCACTGGATAAAAGAAATACAAACGTTAGCGTCGGGATATGTTCACCCACGTGCTCTATTGTACTTTTGAATGTTCAGACTGTTCGCAATTTCACAATAAAGTGATTACAAAGGCCCTTATAAATGAATGTGTTTCTCGGATAACATAGACACATGTTTTTGATCGCTCGAAATTCCATCCACGTGTTTGGAAAACTATCACTTGTGACGAAGTTAGAAAAGATCATATTACAATTTTTTCACTGAAGTTTTTCTCTTATAATTTGCTAATTTATACAAAAAAAACATATAAACTAAGTTCGCACATAATCCTTCCCCTGCATATAACTGAAATATATTTATACTATATTTTTTCTGGGGGTTTTATTAGGTGAAATAAACCGAGAAAAACGTGATATTTATGATATTTTTTCACCATGTGAATTGATCAAAATGAAAAATTTCGCAACAAAATATAACATGATTTAAATATTTTATAATATCTCATCATACTTTTACAAATACTTTGCCGAACTAAGGATAAATTTCAAATGTTTATTCCCAGTTATACACCAAAAAATATTGACCAAGATTTCAAATTTTGGGACATGAGTGAAATAAAGTAAGTACAAGTAAAAAGTAAAGTAAAAAAAAAAAGGTAAAGTAAGATATAAGTGTAAAAATTGGAAGTTCCACAGGCTTTATGTTTATTTAATTCCATCTATATAAGCCTATTCTGAAACAAAAAGACAAATTTTTGTGGATGGGAATTATTTCTTTCTATTGTGTTTGAAAAACATTTCAAGCAGTTTTTTTAAGATGACACGTGACGTTGTCTGATCGTATCTGCTTGAGATTTTCAGCTCCCTTTCGCGGATAATGGAAGTGCTTTTAAGCGCAAAACTACATATGATATTAAGAATACCGTTATTTTATTTTTAAAAAAAATTTCAAAGATCATTTTATCTTTGAGAGAAAGCTCACTGAATTTCTCGAAGATTTCACTGAAATTGTTACTAAAATTTTACGACAAAAATTTAAATGTTCTCATTTTAAATGGACCATTTATTGGTACACGATAACTTCTGCACACAGTTAATGACAACTAAAATATTTATAGCTCAAGTTTTTAACTTTCACGAAGAGGCTTTCGAAACAAACTTCTATATAATTTTCGTAATTAAAATTTTTTTATCTTGAAATTTCACAAAATTTATACGAATGACAGCCATCGAGATTTCACTGTAGCGGGTCACTACGTTTCGTTAACCTCGTGTCTTTTCTCTTGGATTTAAAAAAAGACGCTTATTTTGTGCGTCGTATAGTTCCATCAAGCCATCCTATGATGACGTTTTTATAATTGCATCCCATCACATAAATATAAGCTTTTTAAATGTATACCTAGGAAGGACGAGAGGAAAAGAAATGGCAAAGAAAAGGCTTTGTCGTGATTGTCGTAAGCATTATATGCATAATCCGCTTCTTTCAGTGAGTTTCTTGATGGTTGAAAAGATCGTGCTTCCAGTTTGTTTTCGTTATACTTCCACGCATGAGATGGATTCACTAACTTATCTTACTTTATCTCGAGTTGCTTTTTTTTTGTCTTTGATGCGTGTTGCCAACAGCAAAGAGCATCTCCCAAGTTGTCCATTAGGATGAGAGCAGGTAGAGCTGCTGCCTTTTTCCATTTTGAGAATAGAAAAGAAGACGCAAGCAGAAGCCTCTCTCTCTTTCTTCTCGTTCCCGTTATTTTCTATTTTTTTATATTTTTGTTTATATGTTCCGTCGCGTTTAATTTTCGTTGGAATTTCAACATCCATAAGTTTCTCTCCGTTATTTTTTTTTTCCTTTTTGTATAGTTCCGAGTACTTTTCTCTGCTTTCCCCACATCTATTGCACTTTCCCAACCCAATCTAAAGCTGTTGTGATGTGAGTAGTAGAAGTGGTATGGCAAAAAAGAAATTGGAGGGAGAGGTTGTGTTTTTGAAAATAGCTGTCGCTTTCTGGCTCATGGCCAGCTATGACTCCCGCTGTTCCTGGTGGAACATTTAACGCTCCGATCACGTCCCTAAGGATCAGCGGTTTCCAATGAGTTTGCGTTTTTTTTCCTTGAAAAGCAACGTTATTCCTCCACCATACACACTTCACGTATCCATTTTCAACACCCTTGGCTACAACAACGTCTAACACACGTGTATATATGATACGTATCCCACAGACACTACGTACGACTCTTCATTTGCACCTTTGAACAACTAAACATAAATTATGCAACTGTGTGTGTGTGTGTCCCTATCATTTTCTTTTTATTTATTTTCTTTAATTTGATTTCATGCATGAGAAAAATAGATATTTCATCCGATTTTGCCGATTATTTTTATTATTTTTATTTATTTTATCATCATTTCAGAAAAATTTCATTATCAGATGCTGGTCGTTTTGAGAGTCTGGTCACACACACACGTTACAAAAAGAAAAATCTTTTCCCTCAACAGTACACACACATGAGAATGAAATATTTTCTAAAATATATAACGATAGAAGCCAGAAAAAAGTAAATAAATATATATGATAGGGCTGCAGTATCCGCGGGTAATTGATTCCATGTCCTTTCGCGGATACCTGAAACCGTGGATAATGTGAAGAACTATTTTCCCGACATAAAGAATTGGATATATGCATTAGTAAACAAAATCTGGTCTAAAGGCCGATCTGAACAACTAAAGTATTTCATTCGGCCCTGAAAGAAAGTTATAAAATATCACATTATTTTAAAATTTTAAAATGTGATATGACGGGACGTTTACATGCATAGAAAATATCATTAGGTAAACTACGAATATTTATTGAAATTCATAAGGAGGACCCCTGCACTAATTAATTAAAACAAGTATGTTTGAACACACACACACAAACAGATTCTATCAGCAGCTCTTTTCATTCATATTTGACCCTCAAGAGTGTAATTCAGATTTCATAGGGAGTTTTGAAAGTAATCCTAGGTAAAATATGAGTAGCAAGCTGAAAGATTTTGTGTACCCAAAAGTAAGAGAGAAATTTTCCATCATAAGTGTCTACTTACCACAAAAGTTACGTAAATAGTTTTTATTGTGAGTCTGAATATATTGGAGTAGACGATGTTAGGTCAACCAGGCAAATTGGTCAGGATTAGTAAGGACCAAGTATCGTACTCCTACCCCGATCATGTACGGTGGCCGTATTATATAACTTACCTGTTTGTAAAGATACACGTTCGTAAAGATTTCTCATCAATTCATTCAAAAATGACACGGAGTTGTTGAAATGGCAAAATTATTCTGGATATACAAGCGATTCCACGTGAAATTCCATATTTCGTGCTTCGTAGAATAATACGTTAAGACTATCAACTTCTTCAACCGGACCGACACACTCAGCGCTACACCGCCCAAAAACCAGTTTTTGAGGTGTGCCCGAGGTGATTTTGCGGTCAAAAACCGGTTTTTGCTCGGCTCAGAGTGGCGTAGCACTGCGGGTGTGGAACCGGCTTTACACAAATCCAGTTCAAGCAACCGAAAAGCGCAATATTTGTGATTGCACGATTATTTTTTAAACGAGAAAAAAATCTGTTTCTTTTCCCTATCTTTTTAATAATGCACAAAATTAAACAAGGAGAAAAGATTTCCATTTTGATATACTTTTAAGAAACAAATTCCTCAGTTAAGGGAGTTGAAAATTCAGTTTATTGTTTCGCATGATCAGCAGTCAGTCGTCCGATCACAGTATATTATTATTATCTGAGCCATTCCAATTCAGCTTTGAGTAGTAGGTCCCTGAGTAATCTGCATAAAATAACCTTTAAACGACAAAAATTATCAAAAACGTGGCCATAAAAAAAAAACATCAAAAATTCTACCGAGATCATTCCGCATCAAAAACGGCCATTCTCTTGAACATTCATATCCAAGTTTTCAATATTGTTATCTGTAAATAGAAAAGAAAATGATCTTTCCTATGAATTAAGAAAGGCAATAACAAAAAGAAATGAAAATAATTAAGGAAATAATACATTATCGATCTCTTCCAGTCGACTGTGCATACAAGACTACTTCAATTACTGGATGAAAATCAGAAATGTATTAATTTCTTTCGGAAAAGTATATTTAAATTAGCAGGTTAAGAAACGGAAAAGCAATCACGCAACGATTTTCAGAACGATACACTTGAATGAATCGAGTAAGTTTACTAATCAATACTTATTTCGCAAGCTAATCAAATGTAGTTTCAATATTTTCTTGCTTTTTAAGGTTGTTTTTAATACTAGTGAGATTACTGCTTCCTCGTTTCCGGGAAAATTGCTTCGTTTTCAATCTCTCCAGGGATTCAGAAATTGAATTAGTTAATGCTAGCTAGAACTGAAAGGAATTCGAAATCAAGTGAGCTTATGCTTTTACCCTCCCTCAAATAAATGCGATTAAATAGTTCTCGATTCTTTTTCAACGTCAGTTATTTTCTTCGTTTGTGGAAACCATATTTGCTATTGCATTAAATTAATCTCTATTTAATGATTATTTTGATTCTACTTGACAAAAATTCGATTTCGTGCGTCAAACTACCTCGGCTTCTAGATTTACGGCGATCCGTGGCAGTACAGTCAAACTCGGTTATAACGACCTCGGTTATAGTGACACTTTGGGTGCAACGGCAATAATTGTCAGTCCAGACTGATTCCCATAAAAAATAATGTTAATGAGCCTTGCCTATAACGTCAATAAGAAGTAACCACCTCGGTATAATGACAAAATGTTCGTCGTTTTTTTACCTATGATTAAAATTTTGCAAGGACGTTTTCCCTAGAAATTTCTGGGATTAGGGATGATCTCATCCACACAGGCAACGTTCGTCTGATGTTTTATTTATACCTAACGCGTTGAAAATAAGATTTATTACATGTTTGACGCTCCTACCTGCTCCTTGACATGACCACAATACAAAACATTTCCGTATTTTGCACTTTTCGACTATTTCCCTACAAAAGCTTTCTTGTTTTTTCAGCGAAGCTTACTTTAATTCCTAATCTTTATCAGAATCAGGAATGAAGGTAATTTTTATAATTTATACATTGCGTCACAAAGAATATGATTATAAATATTCATTTCACATATTTGCCAAGTTCAATTTCTTTTCCGTGAAATAAATTTTATCAGACTTGCCATAGCACTGTATTTCTCCCCAAGGGTTATTTATTTGCAATATTTGGGAATTTCGCCGACGTGTTATTTCGCAAGAATCAGCGCTGTTCCACATTAATTATTCCAACTCTCCCCATCCGCCATTTTTTTTCAATTAAACATGGTAATTTCTAATCATAAAGGAATAAAAACTTCATGCATAGCATTTGATTGCGTCTGATTATATTTTTCGTGAAAAATGTATTAAACTGTCAACCTCGGTTATAAGGGGAAAAATTTCGTGGAATCTCCAATGTCGTTATAACCAAGATTGACTGTATTTAAAATTATTAATAAAAGAACAAAAAAGGCTATTGTTTGGTAGTTGGAATTTTTAGAACAAAGAGAGTTGAGTAATCGCCGTCGTATAAAATACTATGAGGTCGTTTATTCTTTCGAATTCCCCCACTTTGTCAAAATCTGTAACACCTGTTAAGCGAGTCATAAAAATAAAATTTCAGATAACAAATAGCTATTGAAAATGACATCATAAAACTGGGTACACAGTAAAATTTAGTCGTAAAATTGTTATATCCCGGAAAAAAGAATGCAACTCGAAGCGATCGTTTTTATCCACGCAGGTTGAATTCTGTCCGGTATAACTAAAATGTTTAATTTTTTTCTCTGTCTGGTACTACTTCCAAATACTACCAGATACGGGAGTTCAACAAAACGTGCTAGGAAATAAGTGAATCAGTTTTAATTACTAGAATTAGACCAATTCATTTGTTTTTATATGTTACTGCCAAAGCCACTTCGTGAATTGACCTCATTTCGGGCTTTTACAGTAACATATACGCGAAAAAATAGATGGAATCACGTATCTTATGGTGAAGCTTAGTAAATAACGAATGAAAAGATGACAAAAATATATTTGCTCATTCACAAATTCAAAATTATGTACAGGTTTTCTGTTCTTATATCGTTGTTTTAACATTTCTAAACCATTGAAGGCAATGTGTCTTCTAAAATTACGTGTCTCCCATCATTTTAGAAAAGGTTTTAGTCAGAAAAGATATTTTGCTAAAAAAGTCAGAAAATTCATATTTTTATGTGGTTCTTGGTTTAAAAAATACAGGGTGCGTAGCTAACACCTCGCACCACAATTTACTAGTGAACCATTTATCCTTGGGGCGTACTTTCAATCAGTAAAATTATCTAAATAACGTATGAGCTTCAGATACGTCATTTATATTGCAAGGAGTTGTATAGTTATTAAAATAAAAAAAATTAACTTTTTATTTTAACATCCTGTACTCAAAAATCCAATTAGAAAGATATTGCTCCGTCTCTCTTAAGGCCAAATATAAGAAATTCTACGTCTCTAAGTGCAATATTCGCTGAGGTATTTGAATTCAAAAAATCGAGGAAAATTGGGAAAAGTGACAGCATAAATGAAGGAGGAAAGCATTTTCGTTAGGTTATAATGTTTCTTTCCCCCCCCCCCAAATTTTCTCTATTTTTTGAATTCAAATATCTCAGCGATAATTGCATTTAGAAATGTAGAATTTATTTTGTCGGCCTCAGGAGAGACAGTGCAGCAACTTTCTATTTGAGTTTTTGAACACAGGTTGTCTGCAACAGCATGTTGCTGTATATGAGGCATGCGCGGAGGCCAGTGAGTCCATGCAGTGGAAATGCCTTTGGGAGTTTTTCAGTGGGGAAGTATGTTACGATTCCAGTATTAGCAAAGCGTGAAAATGGCGTATTCCCTTGGAGCAAAGAATAGTGAGAAACACTGATTAGGTGAGAGTGCAACAGCGAGAAAAAGGTGCTTCCAGAGCAAATTTAACATCAAGAACGCTCAACATCCGTTTTTCGAGAAATTCAAACGAACCGGTAGTGTTGCAGATGATTTTGTGGGCAAAGTTTGACGGCCGCAGTCAGCCACGACTGTAGGAAATGTTCACGACGTTCAGAACTTTAACACAACATGTCCGAAGGGATCGGTCCGCAAAACCGCAGCTGCATGCTCATTGAGCAAGACGACAACACTTGCAGAATACTATGAAACGAAATTTCCTCGAAATGTTTCCATACATACTCTAAACACAGCAGCCACTTCTGGCAGTTTCGAGAGATAAGCGACTGATTTTTGCTAACTAAATTCTGCAAATTTTGATTGCGGCTCAGATAAATTATTCTGGCTAGTCCCCGTGTCAGAATCTATATTTAACAACCAATATAATTCCTTGAGATCATATTGAATGAAATAACATGAAGGGTTTTAGAGGTGCTTCTAATTAATAAATGAAATTATTCATCTCTGGAAGAATTATGGGTGTATGACTAACTTTTCATGAAAAAGGTTTGTATCAATTGGCTATAATCAGGTCATTTTTGGTCTCAAAAGAATGGCTTATTTTCAATTCAAAACATCAGTGAATGAAAATATTTTTCTCTTAATATATAACTTATGACCCGAAATCCGTATACAAATTTTAATTTCGTAAGTTTTCAGAATTTTTTTTGCTTTTTTGATGCAAACGACGTCTCAAATGATCATTTGATATTTTTTGCCACACCACGGTCATTTTCTGCTCACGAGGGCTAATTAGATCGGAACCTACAATTTATTGCCAATTCCGAAAGGCGGCGTTTGACGTTTTGCCTTTTTTATACTCACCGAGAAGTTGGTGCGCTAACCCCTCGGTGTGGAAATAGCGGTAATAATCTTTTTCTGTGGTCATGCGGTTGCTGTTTCTGTTGTATTTCCGTGTCAAAAAAGTTTTTGACACGGAAAAATCGGGTATCGAACTCGCGACACTTCTAAACATCGTTTAGTACGTCTCAGATGATGTGACACATCTTATACAGGGTGATTCTAAATTCATGGGACAAACTTCAAGAGGTGATACAAGACACCTAAAAACAAGCATTTCCGATCGCAGAATGTGAGGTCGAATCGCAATAGCAATGGCAGCAGAGGGTGATTTCAGAAAGTGTACAACAGCATTCCACCAAAAAGAAATATCATATTTTTCCGACGTATTTGCTGCGATATCTGCTATCAACCATTCGAGGGTGCATATGCGCATTCGTATTCGATTGGAGCTTGCTTTTTATTGGTGCAAGGACCATCGAGGTTATGCTATACTAAACAATGATCGGGCGGTACAATGACTTGTTATAGAATATGTTTATATATTTTCAACTTTTTTTTCCAAATTTTAAACGAAAAAAAATCAGGGGGTTCCTTATACACGTTAAAATACGGTAATTCAAAGACCAACCGCCTCTAAGACCAACGGTTTAGGAATTAGCTGTTGGACAACAATAAGAATGGACACCCTCGATATAAAAAACGAGATACTCTTGTTATTATTTCGTTTTACTACATTTTAAATTTCTTGCTGGCGAGAATCCAATAGCCTTGCTTAGCATTCCCATTACCGATCCTACATTCCCGAAGCAATATCCAAGACTGAAGATTAAAAGAAAAGAAACGTATAGAAAAGAATAACGTTACAGGGACTTAGAGAATTTATTTCTTCTTTATCATTGAGTGAAATTGGTTTCACTTTCGTTTTTTGGTTCGTCTCGAAAAGAAGTCGAAGGCTCATTTTGTATCGTGTACACATCCCTCGCCATCCAAAGAACAATTTTGAAGATGCGACTCTTTTCGTTTTTGGTGGCTCAAGTACAATGAGGGAAAGAATGTCTTTCTTTATTATTATTTTTTTTTTGTTATTTTCCATCGCATCTAGACTATGAGCCAATGTGGAAAGATAGGAGCGAATCTCGCGACTGTCGGAAATAGGAAATCGCAAATGACAGCTTTAATTTGCGAGATAGCGTGCTCGCTGCAAAAGACGCATTTCGAAAACCTTCGTACGTAATGTAAAATCTTCACCCAACTTGAAAGCTAGACAATAGAAAGAGAAAACAATTCCTCTCCTGTTTTCTCACGCATCTCTCGCCATCTTCGTCTTTTTCTTACTTAAGATTTATGCTATTTCATCTCTTGCAGTTATTGGTTTGTAGAAATGGTTTCCTATTCCCTTGTGTTGTTGACTGGTGCTGCGGAAGTTAATTTGTCTTTAAAGCGCGCTCATTCTCACTGAACAATGCTATCTATGATTGCTTTGAAAACCATTGTTCCGCACCATACATTCCGTAAAAATAGTTCCGCGAACGCTTTAATATCAATCTGCAAAAATATGTAATGTCAAATTATAGTCGTTCAAATAAGAAAAGTTCTTAGCATAACACATCTATTTTTTTGTATAAAAAATACTTTTTTAAATATAAACATTCAAATTAGCGAAAAGGTTTTTTTTGTGAAATATATATGTTGCGGTAAATGTGATAGGTCTGGTTATTATGCATAATTATCGACCATTTTGGTAAGTTTGATAAATTTTGGTAATTTATCGCATGTACCGGTGATTATGTATAATCCCCAGTTCGTACTACTTTACCGCACACCAATTCTGGTCATATATCGCCATACGGCGATTTCCAGCCACAGTGGAGTTGGGTGGGAAATGAAGTCACACTAATTATATCGGTGGTCGCCCCAGGCTCGGTAAGTAAAGAACTTGTTTCTCTGACATTCGAACCCATGGACCTTGATGGTAACCTTCATAGTGGAAGACCAGCATCTTACGACCGCGCCACTCGGGCAAAAAGTGATACTAACACTTCGATGATCGGACGAGAACCGGTGTTTTCAGCATGGTATGGCTGTTGACCTCCAGCTCGTACTGGTAAATATGTTAAATAGTCAATTACTTAAATTGCCGGGAATTGATCAAACCAGTCTAGGATGATGGATTTAATCAGCGATATTGATTATGTTTATAAATGTTGGTAAATGTGAAGAAAACTAACATTACAATGTTGATAAATGTGAAGAAAGCTAACATTACAATGTTGATAAATGTGAAGAAAGCGAACATTACAATGTTGATAAATGTGAAGAAAGCGAACATTACAATGTTGATAAATGTGAAGAAAGCGAACATTACAATGTTGATAAATGTGAAGAAAGCGAACATTACAATGTTGATAAATGTGAAGAAAGCGAACATTACAATGTTGATAAATGTGAAGAAAGCGAACATTACAATGTTGATAAATGTGAAGAAAGCTAACATTACAATGTTGATAAATGTGAAGAAAGCTCAAACATTACAATGCTGATAATATAATCCTTGTAACACTTATTTTTTTCACTTACTTTTTATGGTGAAATAAATATGTGTAGTGTATCCATCACGTACAGGAGAAATTAATAAATGGTTAAATTTAAGTGATATTTTTCAGCATAAATTCTTCCATTTATCATATTTACCAACTTCAATCGGGAATTATGCATAATCACCGGTCAAAGTGATAAGTGTAAGAACATTTATCAGACTTAACCGAGACGATTGCTAATTTTGCATAATTACCGATTTATCACATTTGCCGTAACATATAGGCCTGCTGTATGCAAGGTGATTCAGAAAAGACGGGAAAAACTTTGAGAGGTGATAGTATCCACCAATACAAACAATTGTCATCAAAGAATGCATGGTCTAATATGAAACGCAAACGCACAAGCGCGTTTCGAAACGGCCGCTCCGCAAACGTTAAAACGGCATTCTTGTTGAATTTTATTAGAAGAAAAAGAACACCATGCATATTATGTAAATATAACCTGAGGAAGAAGAAGAAACCGTATGCAAATCTGCGTCACAGTGAATAAAAGGCGCGGACCTGCATCAGACCGGGAAGCAAGAAAGGATCCCGTTTCGCACAGCTGACGATGCAAGCGCGCAAATGTTTTCGGATTGGGCAACCACCGGAAAACGCTCACCGTGCATTCGTGTTGCCTCTGTAGTGCTTCCGTTTCCAGGTCCGTAAATGAAATACATGTCTGCTTTTTCGGTATTACTAAAGTGCGCCATTATCCCTCACGTTACAACTGTTAGAACGGTTGCACGCTGGAATAACTTCACAGGGCTGGCGTCCGCGCTTTTTATTCACTGTGACGGAGATTTGCATACGGTTTCTTCTTCTTCCCCAGGTTACATTTGCATGCATGGTGTTCTTTTTTCTCTCCATAAATTGCAACAGGAATGTCGTTTTAACGTTTGCGGAGCAGCCGTTTCATGTTAGACCATGCATTCTTTGATGGCAATTGTTTGTATTGGTGTGTACTATCACCTCTTAAAGTTTTTCTCATCTTTCTTTTCTGAATTACCCTTTATGTTACGATCAATGAGATTAATCATGATTATATTCATAATCACCGGTTGTTATGCGTAATCACCAATCGTCTCGGTAAGTTTGATGAATTTTTCTACCTTTATCACTTTTAACGGTGACTTTAACATCAATTTGAAATACAATTGTATAATTTTTTTGAAAATATATAGGCCTACAGGTTACGGAATTTTATGGACTTGTAAAAAGTTTGTGTGTTTAATTTTGAGGGTGATAATAAAAAATTTAACTTTTTATATAGACATTCTTTGTCCAAAAACCCAGTAAGAAACTTGTTACCCTGTTTCTCCTGATGTCAACCAAAAAAAATCACGTTTCTAAGTATATACGCTGAGATATTCGAATTCAAAAAACGGAGAAAATTTGGTTGAAAAAAACCGCGTTAACTGCGGGTAAACTGTTTTACACGCATTTAATGTTGTTTTTCCTAACTTTCCTCCATTTTTGGAATTCAAATATGTCAGTGAATATTTGAAGCCAAGTCACTTAGAAACTTGGAATTTTTTTTTTTTTTTTTTTTTGTTGGCCTCAAGATACACAGGGCAACAACTTTTATGCTGGGTCTTTGGGCACAGGGTGTCCGTATAAAAAGTTTAATTTTTTACTTTAATAACTATATATCTCTTGCGACATGTGAATGACATATCTGAATACTATAAGTTATTTGGGTACTTTTCTAACTGGAAGTATGCCTGTAGGATTAACGGTTTGCCTGTAAAATGCGGCAAGGGGAATTATGGAATCACCCCTTTACATGAACGCTTAGAGC
Source organism: Pholcus phalangioides (assembly GCF_987345545.1). Classification (NCBI taxonomy): domain Eukaryota; kingdom Metazoa; phylum Arthropoda; class Arachnida; order Araneae; family Pholcidae; genus Pholcus; species Pholcus phalangioides. The sequence goes on along the minus strand of NW_028301600.1, from coordinate 60,431,979 downwards.
AGTATTTCCCAAAGTAGACAATATCGCCCCCTGGTGGGCGATGGCATTATCAAGGGGGCGATAGAAGCATAGAAGCTACGGGTATAACGTAGGATCCCGTAGGGCGGTGAGAGAAAAACATTTCTGAAGAAGGGGGCAAAGTAACAAAAAGTTTGGGAACTATGACTTAGAGCAGGGGTTCTTAACCTATGGGTCACCGGGGCTTCCACGATGTATCGTTATCTAAATCCATTAACAACCAGGAACTCTGAGCTATGGGATGGGGGGTGGGGGGGTTGTCCTGACTCAAACGTGATTCACCGGGGTTTCTGAGAAGGGTCGTACAAATCCACTTACAGCCAAGAATTCTTGAGCTATGGATCACGACCCAACCGTCATTCGCTGGTGTCTTCCGAGTTATGTCGTAAAAATCCACTAGGCCAGGAAATCGAGGTATGGGACACCACCCAGACTTGATTGGCAGGGGCTTCCGAGATCGGTCATATAAATCCACTAACAGCCAGGGGCTCTTGAGATTATGGATCACGACCCAAACTTGATTCGCAGGGGCTTCCGAAATGAGTCGTAAAAATCCGCTTACCGTCCTGTTACAAATGCACTTATTGTGCCACTGTTTTCACCAATGTCGAAAAATAAAAGTCACATCGGTGCTGATCTTGTTGCTGATTTTGGGTCGCGGCTGAAAAGGGTTAAGGACCCCTGGCTTATAGGAATCCGCCAAGATTTAAAATAATTGAGTGAGTTATTAGCTCAAACCATAGAAAAACTAAGAGCCTCAGATATAAATTTATGATATTTTGCTTGTTTTTTTTGAGTGGGAGGACATAAGCCACTTTTCTTCTCCGCAACATAGCAAGGTAATACTTTTGAAGACATCTATTCTGCGTTTAGGTCTATTCGCTTTTCAATGCAAAGAAGACGACCACGTTTCAAACTCCGATGCTCTCTTTTGAACAGCAACAAAAAATGAAAACGCACTTCACTGCAAATAACGTTGAGAGAAATTATTTTAACGTTATTCATTATTAATTAGCTTAATTTAATAAAAATAATTAGAGTAATTATGATTTTGGAAAATGTTATATACCGTACGTGACGAAAAAAATTTGGCAAAATTTTTTTTTTTTTTCTGTTTTTAAAAAACTTATTTCTGTTCACGGTCACGGAAACAAAAAAAAAAATCTAATTCAGGATTAAAAAAAAATTGAAAATTTAATGTTTGAAAGGTTATAAAAAACCAAAATTCTTTGTAAACAAGTTTTAAAAAATAATATGACATTCATTAAACTTTTTAGTTTCTTAAAATATTCATTTCACTGAAAAATTTGGTGAAAATGACTTTATTTTAAAAATTTAAACAAAGCATTTCGCAAATGCAATGTTAGTCAAAAATGGGGCATAGTAAATAAATAATGAAATATGCAATAATAAAGCATAAATTGCCTCCCCGTACCAAATATTTTTTTAAATATAATTATATTTCACTCTCTCTATCCTCCTTCCTATACATGACATTCCCAAATTGTTTGCACAGTGGATATCTCTGTAACCGTTGACTTTACAAACATTCAGTTATAAAAAGTTTTCAAATGACGTGCAGTTACTTAAAATCTTTAACTTTATTTTAGGGGTCGTACACATAAGAAAATGAAGTATAATTAACTTTTATTACAGTCCCCGTGAGCTCAAAACCCCAATAAAAAAGTTGTTGCCCTGTCTCTCTTGATGCCAACAAAAAAAAATTCCACGCTTCCAAGTGCAATATTCATTGAGATATTCGAATTTAAAAAACTGAGGAAAGTTGGGGAAAAAAACAGCGTTGAATTCGGAAAAACCGCTTTACCCGCATTTAACGCTGTTTTTTCCAAAATTTCCTCCGTTTTTTAAATTCAAATATCTCAATGAATATTGCACTTAGAAACGAGGAATTTGTTTTGTTGGTATCAGAAGAGACAGAGCAACAACTTTCTAATTGCGTTTTTTGGGCACACGGGGAATATATAAAAAGTTAGTTTCTGATTTTAACTACTATACAACCCCTTGAAACGTGAATGACGCACGTTATTTGGATACTTTTTATAATTGAAAGTACACCTCTAGGATCAACTGTTTACCAGTAAAATTCCGTACGTGCACCCTGTACATTAAATTCGACTGCATCACGAATATTTGCACATAATTTCGAAAGAATTCTGACCAATGGTTTTTCTTATTTCACACTGTTGAATTTAATTTATTCAAAATTATTGAAATCAGAACTATAATTATTACCATCCCGTACTTCACGGTATCATTTCATATTCAGTTGTTTTTTGTTTGGGTTTTTCCTCTCGATACTGTTTTTTGTGTGTGTTCATGAGAATTTAAATTTTATAGTTTCCACTCGGTTAATTCAAAATTGTTGTTTCGGATAACAATTTCTCATATTGTGCCGGTTCAATATCCATTCGTCAGGACATTTCTCTCGCTCTCCATCGAAAATGCATCTAGCAAGTACAGCAAAGCGATTGAACTTTGATGTGGTGTAGGAAATCCGTACATGGAAATGTTCACTGCACAATGGATCCGTGCATTCGTAAGTGGTGATTACTGTTGCGGAAATTAGGTAATGTATGTGAATTTCAGTACCTAAATCCTTTAACACGCTCTCCATTAAACTATTGTCCATTATAATACTGGATTGTGGTATGTTCTCGGGTAATAAACTCTATAGCTGTATAGAGGAATTCCTCGGTGGGGAAATTCACCTACAGTACTTTAATGAGACTTATGGCAGAGAGTGGCCCCATTGCCTACCCCAAAATACGCCATAAACTTCTTGAAATGTTACCGCAGGATTTGGGTGGCGTAGTCTGCTGCATTCCTTCGATGTGTAAATGTGTCTTCGGTTTGGGGTTCAGATGATTTAGGCGCTTTTGAGCCTACATCAAAATCTGTTACAAAATCTCAAGCTTTATTACCTAGAAACATGCAGGAATATTCACTGTGAGATCATGGTGGCTGTTACATCTTTTAATGGATACGCTGGCAAGATGTTTTCCCTTACAAAATCGTCCGTTCGAAATTCCACGAAATCCAGTGATCCATTAAGAAGGAAAAAGTTTCACCTTGACAAAATTAGCACAACGTGTAATTATTTTTGATTTTCTTATAAGAATACGATTCCCACTACGTAGCATTATGGGAAATTTTTATGCATGGTGATTATGTGATTCCCCCTTGCCGCATTTTGCTGCCGAATCATTGATCCTAGAGGCATGCTTCTAATTAGGAAAATTGTCAAATAACGTGTAGAACTCAGATACTCAGAGTCATCCATGTTGCAAGAGGTTGTATAGTGATCAAAATAAAAATAATTAACTTTTTATACGGGAACCCTGTCCTCGAAAACCCAATTAGAAAGGTGTTGCTCTGTCTTGCCTGAAGACAACAAAAAACAATTCCACTTTTCTAAGTGCAACTATTCGCAGAAATATTTGAATTAAAAAATGGGAGGAAAGTTGGGAAAAACAGCATAAACGGACAACGCTTCTTTCCCTGATTTTAATGTTCATACTGTAGAATATTGCACCTAGAAACGTGGAACGTTTTTGTTGGCTTCAGGAGAGACAGGGCAACAACTTTCTAGTTGGGTGTTTGAGGACAGGATGTCCTTATATAAAAAGTTTTTTTTATTTTATTTTAATAACTCTACAATCCCTGGCAACATGAATGACATATCTCACACATCTGAGTACTACACGCTATTAAGGTACTTTTTCTAATTAGAAGTATGCTTCTAGGATCAACGGTTCGCCAGTAAAATGCGGCAAGGGGAATTATGAAATCGCCCCTGTACATGAACTTGTAGAGGAATCCACCTAGATTTAAAATAATTGAGTGATTTATTAGCTCACAACCATAGAAAAGCCAAGAGCCACAGATGTAAATTTAGAATATTTTACTTGTTTTTTTGTTGTTTTTTTTTGAGTGGGAGGACATAAGCCATTTTTCTTCTCCATAACATAGCAAGATATTCTTTCTGAAGACATCTATTCTGCGTTTACGTCTACTCGCTTTTCAATGCAAAGAAGACGACGACGTTTCAAACTCCGATGCTCTCTTTTGAATAGCAACAAAAAATGAAAACGCACTTCACTGAAAATAACGTTCAGGGAGAAATTCTCTTGCCAACCTCCGAGTCGTTTGATGGCTTTGGAACGAACTTATATTTGCTTTATATTTTCACTTAGTGATAAGTCCTTTTTCCTAGATGTATTCCGAATACTGAGATGATATTCTCTTTTCCTTTCGAGAAGCTTTCCTTTATTCCATGTAGCCAAGTTTTTGCAACGATTTCTCCCTTTCTTGACGTGCCAATGCTTTTCACTCGCTATCGCTATTCTGCAGGCACAGCTGCAATAGCGAGAGGAAACCGAGCACATCACACACACACAAATATCGGTCGAATGGAATAGCTCATATGCGGATTGTTACTTGCCCCTTAGTTTTACATTTTCTCTTTTCGATGTTTCTTGAAAGGAATTCGTGGTTACTTTGGTCCTTGATGTTCACTTATTTGAATAAAAGGTGGTTTCGAACATTTGAGTGACGTCTCGCCACTTCAATAAATATTCTATCAAAACGACGATGAAGTACATTAAAAAAAAATATTACCAGAAGTTATGAATATGATTTGATTCCATGAATATTTTTTGATGTTCGTGTTAATTTTTTGCTTTATGAATTCGGTTATAGTGTTTTATGCCATTATTTTATGCAAAAACACGAGGGAAGAGTACGTAAAAAGTTCTTAAAACAGAAATTTCTGTACATTTTTTTTTTTTAATTTTATGCTCGCGAGCCTATCAAACTCTGAAAGGATCGAAAATCTTCTGGTATTTTTAACCTTTCAGGCGGAATTGCGAACTAGTATTCCAATAAAAAAAATCTCGCCGAAATACTGTGGGGGGATCGTCAAACCCAATATTTCTATAGGTATTAAGAGATAGTGATGATTTTTCGGGGGATAGAGCTCGAACCCATGGACGGGAAACAACTTTACACCTATGGATGGTCAAAAATATGAGAAAATGCGCAATTGTACCATAAAATATGAATCTTATGGTCACTCTACATAGAACTAAAGTGCGTAAAGTGGAGTGTCAGCTAATAAGGAGTGAAATACCGTACATTAAAGCTATATTCCAGGAGACTAAGAGTAGTGTTCGCTACCGAGAGGTGTCCTCTACGGAAACGACCGTAGCAGGAAATGGGAATACGTTCGTACTGGGAAGGGGCCTCGCAATTATTATCGCACCGGCGATGGGAAAATTGATTTGTGTTTCTGAAACGGTTATAAATTGCCCTATGTATTTATGTGGTTGGTTATAATTAAGTGAATTTTAACCTAAACCTGTTGAGCCAGCAAACTTGGCTGCCTATGCAATAAGCCAAAAACCCATCTGTAACACGAAATTCAAACACACTTTTATAACCGTATAATTAAAACGAATTCAAGTTGTAAAGCAGAATGTCGAGACAAGTGGCTCAATTATTTTTTGCTATTCAGATCATTTATAGTGAATCGATATAAAAGTTGAAAAATTTAAAAAAAAAAGAACATTTCAAAAAATGACTGAATTCGTAATCTGCCCGCTAGACGAGGATTGATCCTTAGTTTGAAACAACAGAAAAAGTTTCAGAAACAAAGTTTATCTCGAGCCATTTAAAAGGAAGCCGTAGATCGTTTGCTTACATAGAGGAGAGAGAAGGCAAATTTGCGAACTTATTTTCAGCATCCATCAAATGCCCTAACAGTGTAGTGTGTGCGGCGAAAATTTTCTTATAATTCTCAATAATTTTAATATCTTTTTCTATCTTCAAAAATTTTACAGATGTTGTGGCAATTGTCATTTTTCGAATACTGACTCTGTCGGTTCTCCATGATGGAGAAGACAGGCAGTGAAACAGTCTTCGGTACTTCGAATCATTTCTCACGTTCACCTTCTAGTGAATTCGAACCTAAACCTGTTGAGCCAGCCACTTGACTATCGAAGAAACTATTGTTCCTATGCAGTTACCTAAAGATCCATCAGTAATACACGAAATTCAAACACATTTATATCAGAGAGGGACAAATCCCAGGCGCCAGGTCACCATGTTGACTAAAAAATTTGTATTGGCGCCTAATATTTTTTTTTTTTGTGTGGTTACTAAATTGAAGGCTGAGAGCAGCACAAAACGTTTGAAATTTATATCGGCTTATCTGCCAACATGAAAGTGGGTCATTATGCCCTGAAAAAGTCAAACGAAGAATTATTTTGGACTTTTTTTTCTCGAGCTGAGATACATCATTTTTTCATAGTTAATGACACGTATGGAAAGCTGGAAAAATCATTTTAAAAATCTATAATTTTTTGCGAAATAGATTTTTACAATAGATTTTAACATTTTTGGCCTATGTTCTCTTCTTAAAACTGACGATTCAATTCCTTTTTGCTATTCATTTACTGTGATTATTCATAATCTGTATTCATTTACTGTGAATTGATATGAAAGTTGAAAAAAAAACTTCAGGAAATGACCAAACTCACATAATCTGCCCGCTACACGGGGATTGATCTTTAGTTTGAAACAACGAAGAAAGTTTCAAAAACAAAGTAGTTCCTAGCTCAAGCCATTTAAAAGAAAGCCGTAGATCGTTTTCTTACATGGGGGAAGAGTACGAAGACAAGGGAAAGTTACGAATTTATTTTCAGCATCCAACAAATGCCCTAATAGTGCGGCAAAAGGAAGTCCTCTGAGCCGTAGAATTTCCTCTAGCGCGGTCGATCCCGGAATCTGTCAGCGGCGCATTCCTGGCGTAATCTCCCTCATTGCATTGGAAGACAATGAAGAACTCCCTCTATAAGGTATCGTGACAGCACTAGTCTCTTCCACCCATTTCTAACTTTTGCTGACGTAGGCCCTTTTGTGTATTTGAGTGTATATATGCAGCAGCAGCATGTGGGGAGAAGGTTCTTTCATCTCTCTCTCGCTTCTAGCTGGCGTCGAATGAATTCTCCACAAATGAACCATATCTCTGATCACTAGAAGTGCCGTTGGAATTTGTAGAATTTTCTAGTCATTTGAAATAGAGGAAAATGGCATATCCAACAGAAGAAAGGCGGCTGTTCGAATTGCTTTATCATTTCAAAAACCTCGATTCCAGAGTAAACTTTAAAAAAGGAGTACTAGAATTGTTTCGCTTATATTCATTCACTTGCGGTACCATAAATGGGTTATTAAATTATGGATCGCATTCATAAAAACGTGGGACAACTTTCGAAAAGTATCTGCTCCATATAAAAATTGGATTTTTATTCGATAGATATTAAAAAAGAAATTATTCCGCTGAAAGAATGTAAATGTCAACAAATAATGTGTATAAAATAAAATGTAAGATGTGTTCGTATAGTTCGTTAAAATATCGAGTATACATTATTCAAACCAGTTATTGTAAATATTCTTACTGTAATGATAAAAAAAATATTCTAACCATAATCCAACTTTAACTTGAGAGGAGCCTTGGACAATTGCAACTTGGAATCCCCGAGATGTTTTGTAAACATGTTTGATGTCATCGAATTATGTTGCCTATATTCAGAACCTCTAATTTATAGAGTCCCTGGGCATATATTCTAAAATATATATAAAATCAGATCTAGATTCCCATCCTGACATCATAGTGAATAGAATAAAAGTTCGTTACTAAATTAGTTATTTTAAAGTATATAACGGTTCGTTTTATGGAATTATCGTACTGAAAAGGAAGGTTGCGCAAAATACAACTATTCTTCTGGGTAAAAGGAGTCTGGGTAAAAAATATATCCTGCGATAATGAAAACAATTTAGTTTCTTTATTCCATGTTAATTTAACTCGTTAAATCAATTAAATACATTTTCAGCAATGATTTCGGTCCAACCAATTTGATAAATTTTATTAATTAAAAACAACCTGATATTTGATCGAGTTATTTGTGTAGTTATAGATTGTTTTTTCTACACGTCTGATAATAATGTCTTAGGCATTTTTGTCTTCGCTTTTCTCCGGAATATTCATCTGTCAGCAAGATTTTCTCTTTACGAAAATGCTATATTGTTGTTGTACCGTACATTTTACGATAAATTGAGTTCACGTACAAAATGCATCTTCAGATCCTTACAATTTACGGAGCTAGCATAACAGCCGAGAACATAGATCATAATGTTTCATAAGAGCATCGTAATTCAAGTAATCGATCAACTAGGTTAGAGATAACAAAGGCAGACAATTAATATATGCTTCAATAAATACGCTCGAGAGCAGATTTATACTGCTAGAAAATTATTGTTTTTTTCGATGGCTGGAAACAACACAATCTTGTGACTTTACTCGAATAATAAAAATTTGTGAAACTGATGAAGCAAATGTTGAGTGGGGGTAAAATAAAAAGTGAGTAAAAAAATTTTTCTAGCTTATAAAGTGGTAGTTCCTTTTTGAGCATCGAGATTCGAACCTGTGCAGTTTAATAGAAATCGATTATTTTTTAATCGTCAGCCAAAAGAGTTTTCTTTCATTGCAATTTTAGCTTATCGCTTCGTGGCAGATGGGATATTTATTGTTCCTGATGCTTGAAGAAACTTCAGCTAATCTTCTTTTTAAAATTGCTTTTGTATGATTTTCAGTGCTATTTTTTTTTTTTTTTTAATTTTATTTTTCACTTTTGCTATCGCTTTCCCATTCGTTCATTTCATTCCCGACTTAATTAAACGAGAACCAGCTGACGTGTGCTCGTTCGAAAGCGTACAGCTAATAGTTTTCTCTCGATTTTTTTTCCCCTGTCTTGTTTTCGTTAGTCTTTTTCATTTGCTCCTGCTTCTCCTTGTGGTCTATTGTTTTATTTAAAAAATATTATATATTGGAATTTTTTTTCTGTCGGAAAAGTATAAAGCTCTTAGTCAGAGAAACTAACTTTATCTATATCACTATGAATTGAACAGGAAATATATATTCAATATAAAATTTAAAAAATTAAAAATCGGTGATTATGTATGTTTTATTAGAGATTTGATTAGAAAAAGTATGTTCGTTAGAAACAACGAATGTTAAGTTAATTAAATAACCAGGTTAATAAAAATAAATTCGCTTCAATTTATAACAGAAAGTACTTAGTAACGACATGTCAGTAAAATTTCAGATCAGGTACATTTCCAGATGCAGTACTCAAGACGATGGGAACATAGTTGGGTACAAAAATGTTATTTTTTAAAGTTCCATCATTGAAATCTGTATTTTTCTGTAAGACTGTAAAACAATGTGCATTTTTGAATAAAAAATGGCGAGGATCGATCAGAGATTCTAGGGTGTGATAGCCCAGGTCAATAAGATACTCGCCTAAAGTACCAAAAGATGTTTAGAGGTGTCACGACGCGAGTTCGATACCAGGCTCGTCCTTGTCAGAAATTTTCCTGACACAACAGGTACGACGACATGACCACAGAAAAAGATTGCTACCGCAGGGAGTCCCGCAACGAGGTGTTAGCGCACCAACCTCTCGGTCAGTATAAAAAAAGGCTGCCGTTCGGAATCGGCAATAAATTGTAGGTCCCGGTCTAATTAGCCCTCGTGTGCTGAAATGATCGTGGTGCGACAAAAATGATCAAATGATCTGAGATCCTTTTGGACGTGGAGTTTTGTTGTGTGGAAAGTCTGAGGTTTGAAAAGTGGTCGAAATGACCGTGCGGTATAGTTGTAGTGTTAAAATATAGGGTGTTTCAAAAAGAATTACCCGATTTGAAATGCGTATATTATGAAAAATATTGAACACATGGACACTTAAGGTCAATTTTATATAACATGGCAAATCAAAGTTTTTTTACAAACCAAATTAAAGGTGCTCAATATGTCCACCTTGGGATACACGGCATATGTCTATACGGTAGTCAAATTCGCCCAAACTTTTGCGAGCATGTTTGCATCCACTGCGAGTAAATTTCTGTGGACTACGTGCGAAACTCTGTCGGATGCGCTCCACATTCTCGTCTGATATGCGGGGACAGCCAGGGGTTTCCCCTTTACAGAGACAACCCGTGTCTCGGAATTGTTTACACCATCGCCTAATGCTCTGAGTGGTAGGAAGTTCAACACCACTGTATTGTCGACGAAAAGCACGATGAACAGTTGTTACGGACTCACACTTCGCGAAACTCAGAACACAAAACGATTTCTGTTGTGTAGTCACCATTTTGACAAACACTGATGTGGTGGCCGAAGGAAGAGCGTTAGCGCTACCAGTCGGCAACTGCGCGAAACTCGAAATTTCCCGTTATTTCCCGAAATGTCTACCTACATATTATTCGATCAAAACGGATTGAAAGCTGAATAGCTATGATTTTTGTAAATCGGATGATTCTTTTTGAAACACCCTGTGTATTGACGGTGATCTTGGAATCTTTCAACGAAAAACGTATGGATGTAGCAGAGGCGTACGCGGGGAGGGGGTGAATGAATGAATGAACACCAGGGTCTCTGCCACCGGACTTATCCCGTTGCCGAGATCTCTTCCAGCCCAGCTTCGTGGCAGAGTCTGGAACAAAGTGAGTGTATACACCTAACAGTCTGAGTGTGTAGCTAGTGTTGTGTATGATATTTCAGTGCTGCCATCTATACTTCAAATTGTGAGTGAAGTGTAATGATTGAATATCTGTCATGTTGCAGGCCTGTTGCTCTCTGTGACGAGACTTTTTAACGGGGAGATCGGCTCTCATTCGCGCCTTGAAGTTGGGAACCACAGAAAACCAACTTCAGCCGACCACCACTGTGGGGTTCGAACCCGGATCTTCGCATCGCAAGTCCGTCACTATAACCACTCGACCACCACAGCGGCGACGGGGGGGGGGGGGTGCTGAGGAGGCCCATGCACCACCCCTACGAAAACCAAAAATTTGAAAATTTTAATATTTTGGTGAAAAGGTTAAATATCTCGAAAGAAAATGCCCTTCATATTTTATATTAACCAATTTCTGTTAATTTAAATGCTTTTTGAAGGGTGTTGACTCAAAATTTCTCAGGAAGAACATTTTTGTGATCCCAAGCTTTTTGCGACCTATCCAAAGGTCGATCATGTGTACGCCTCTCAGACATAGTATGCATAGAAAAACGATATTTGCTATTAAACTAACAGTATTCTACTCGTCGTGCCATGAAAGAGAAGTTATATGACCACCCCATTACTATAGACTTATCGTACGACTTACATTTTTTAGGCTATACCGACTGATTATTGTAGACCCGTGACATCGTTTTTTTAACAGTAACGATTCTCGCGACCAAATCATATTTCGACCAATTTTTTCATGCGGTCCCGGAATAGGTATAGTGAACTGACCCTTTACCCAACATAGCAGGAATCACTAAACCACCATCAAAATGTATTCTTCATATCTTTTTTTTATGAAGTAGGCTTTCTATTGCTAAATGCTAAATTTCATATGCTACATTGTATTGTTAAATGCTACATTGTATTGTTAAATGCTACATTGTATTGTTAAATGCTACATTGTATTGTTAAATGCTACATTGTATTGTTAAATGCTACATTGTATTGTTAAATGCTACATTGTATTTTTAAATGCTAAATTTCATTTTTTAATTTTCACTCATTCCCGGAAACTTCGACTTAATTAAAAGAAGAAAACTTCGAGAGTTAAGGGAAAATTTTAATACAAAAATCATGGAAAAAATCTGGAACTGAGTGAAAATTTCGACTTTAACACATATTCTAGTTATCGGAGTTCGACTTCCCACGAACTGACTGCACATGACATGCGGTCTATGCTATGTTAAGAAGAAAGTTTTTTAAAAGGCTTAATTATATCTAAAGAATTCATTTTTCAAATTTGATAAATAAAAATACAATGATAACAGTTGTATAAAATGGATAGTAAATCGAGACAATAAAATCAGCAAATGATGAAAAGTTTACATTAACTGTATAGAAAATTTGTGTTTTGTGCAAATTTACAAATGAGGTTCTTGTAAAATTTCCGAGAATAAACTTTGCGAAGTTAGTAATTTGAAGAGAGAGATGTAAAAGAAAAAAATATTTTTCTAAGCGCTTATGAGATCTCTAAACTCAAAGTGAACATAACGAGAGGGAAAGAAAACAACATTAAAAAAATAGACGTGAACGTTTTTTTTAAAAAGAATCGAAGCCGTGTGAAGCGTAAAATGACTCGAGCAAACAAACACACAAGTATTCTCAAGAATTCTTGAGAATACAAAATAAATTACCTTGAAAGTAAATATTTATAAATAAAAATTGATGAAGAGAGGCTCTAATGAGATATGTACAGTATATGTGATATTCTTCGTATTTCGTACGTTGAAAATAATAAGAGTTCAGAGAAAAGTATTATACAGAAGAAAAAAAATTAATTGCAACTGTTATTCGTTGAATCATTAAAAAAACTTCAATGTTTGTTGTCATTTACGAGTTTTACGAAAATTTTGATACAGAAAGTTATGGGAAAAACAGTCATGGAAATTTAGAAAAATTCAAAGCATACTAATAAATGTCTAGTGAACTGGATTTTAAATGCATTTCTAGTTATTCCTTTATTTTACAATGTAAACTACATCAAAACTACATTAACTACATTTCACAATACTGTGTAGTTGATAAGGGTTTCGATTTTTTTTATAAATTTTCATGATAAAATTTGCAAATATATTTGTTGATTGTGGATTAAATATTTAATGAAATTTAAAGAAAATTGAATATAACCGTGCTTTTAAAAAATGAAATCTATTAGCCAAAGGAGAAATTACAACCCGGAAAGATATAGTAGTTTCTAAAAGAAGCATATATTGAGAATTTGGGTAGTGGTTTCTTCACTTTCTTTTCGTCATATTTATGAAAAAATTCTTTCTGCTCTTCCTTCAAACTTTTAAAAATTTCTTGATGAAAAGTACAAATAACAGGAGTACAGTATCGCATAATGTTTAATACAGGGTGGACAAAAAGTCCGTAGAAACTTTAAAAATTCATAAAAACTGGAAAAATAACCGAAATAAAAACGTTTTGCAGGGTAAGCATCGCTAGGTCATGGGAATTTTTTTAAGACACGAAAAAAAAAACTCAAAACAGCCGATAGGTGGCGCTGACGTACGCAAGTAAAAGAAAAGATACGCAAATAACGAACAGAATGCCTCCAAATCGTTTATTACAGCAGTACGTGTTCCACATGACCACCACCACCACAGGGGATAGCACATTGCAGGCGAGTCATAAATCCAGCAACGCCAGACTGCAGCAGGTCCACATACACGGTTTCCAACGGTGAACTGATTGTGGATTAGGAGCGCAAGTTCTTATAACTTTTCCATAAGCAAACTTTCCATAAACAGATTTTAAGGCTTTGAATGTAAAAATACATCACACAAAAAGCAAAAGTATTTTCAGTTACATCATAATTCATACACACTTTGGTCAAGATCTTTAATTTCATGCTGATTACGAAAGATGCCACCGGCAGCAAAATATACGTTTAATTTAAGTGTTTAATTAATTAATAATTTAATTAAGTACTTACGTTCAGTCTTATGAAATATGGTTTATTGACAAAAGTGATGAAATTTGTTTACATCAAATAATAATTGAAAAACGGCTGAATTTATAGAATTTGACATAAATAAATCCGAATATAAATCACAAGAAACATTCTTTTTTGTGTGTATGTGTAGTTACGAGATGTTTCTTTAAAAAATATTTTGATAAGATCGTTGTGTGATTGAATGTCAAGGTAATTGTCTAGCGATTCTGTATTAAGTCGCTTGAAAGACTTCTTGACCATATTCCAGTAAAATTTGATGCGTGTGTGTATATTGCATTTTTTCCAACTTGCATATGGCACCGAAAACAAATCACTCTAGCTATCTCTAAAGAAACTATCGACTAAAGAAGACTGCGTCTGTCAGTTCCACAATTTTTGAATGTTTACGCTTTTCAAGTTTTTCAAAGAGGTTTTTTATTTTGTAAATTATAAAAACGCGGCCGTCATCTACCTTAGGAGCTCTGTCGTTCTCAGGTGCTGAGAAATCCTTTCAATATTTTTAAAATCTACGCCACAAGAAAATATCATATAAACTTGAAATAAAAATGGTCGAAATTCTCTTCCCGTGAGTTGACTATCCGAAAATTCCATGTGTGTAAATTATTTAAGGCAAGAATATATAGAAATTTCATGACGGTTTTTAACAATACATTAGTCGATATATTAATATACAGTAGACACTATATTATTAGACGTACTCGTTTATAAGGCGCATCCCCTACTGCAGTGGTCTCAACCTTTGTAAGCCAGCGACTCACAGTTGATTTATTTTTTGTGAGTAGAAGTTTCAGTCATACACACGACTAATGCGAAACAAATGGTGAAAAATAAAACAGTGAATCATTAGCTGCCTTCTTTGACTGATGTCAGGGCCCGCTACTGGGCCACGGCCCAGTGGTTGAGAAACACGCCAAACTACATTGATGCGCAACATCCGAAACATAATTGGGAAAATCCGATATATCTGAAAAAGTACTGAAAAAAAAATTGACACACTCGCACTCGCTACCAATTTCACATGTATGTCATGCCCCGATTTTCTTATTTGAACCCGGTGTCACAAATATATGTCATTTGATATTTAATGGATTATATTAACTGTTTGCACTAAATTTTATCGTAAACCGATTGGAGTCATACTAAAGCATTGTTTCCCAAATTGGACGAGGGAATAGTCCAGGGGGGCGATAGAAGCTCCGGATTTAATATAGGATCCTATGGGTTTGCTTGTATTTTTTGTTTGTTTATTGTAGCAATTACATACCCAGATATTTTGTAAGGCTGATTTCTCAATGGAACACACACATTTTCCTATTCCGTTTACTTTGCATTTGCTGAAAATCTTATCACCAGTATCTGATGAAATCGCTATCGTAAAAAAAAAATGAAAATTTTCATATTTAGCTGTTCGATTACACATATACATGAGCGTAAACAAGACGCCAGAGATCTTGGTGTAATTACTATCCGATAGCTATTTAAATCGTTATGCCATGTGAACGTTGTTTCATGGAGTCCACTAGAATAATTTTAAAATACCAGAGTGAGTATTTCCTTTGTACGAGCTCCTTGGAAAATCAATGTGAAAAAGTGGGTACTTTAACGGAAACTTCTAACTTCCATTTCCTAACCGTCGGTACTTTCATATAGGTCGGTGTTAAATCATCCGAAAAAAACTGTTAAAAACTGAGGAAAAAGTAAATACAAAGATGAAAAGTTTGAGAAATCTTTTCCAGAAATATCTTAAGAAATAACCACTTCCGTTTCAAGTTTTTCACGCCTGGTGCTGTTCTATGTAGTGTACAAATAAAAGCTAAGAATTTTTTTAGCCTGGTGTCTTTGAAATTTCTGAGGAATAAGGTGTTCTTAAATTTCTTCGATAGCTCGTTTTCCTTTTGTACTTTTTTTAAATTTGAACTACTTAATTTTAATGCTTAATTTTGTAATCACTTAAGATATCACATAAGTTGAAAAACTATTCATCGAAGTTAAATGCTTGAAGCAGCTGGTGATGCGGCATAGGTGAATCTTTTTTCTAGCATGTCTCATCATTCATAATGGATCGTTAATAGCTATTCATGTGAAAGCTCCAAAACACTGCCACTTTGTCATCATAAAGAGAAGTGAAAAGACTGACTCAAAATTATTCAGTGCTAATTCCTGTCTCACAGAATTGCACATCCCTTTTTACGCTTGCAATAGCCCATCGATATACGTTTCGTGCGTTGTCAAGAAGCATCATTAGTTTTCTGTCCAACAAAACTGTCAAAGATGATAATGGAATGAGAAAAAGCCCAACACCGCCTCTTACACTGCCATCACCCACTGGGGGAGGAAAAAATGGTATCTAACCATTGCATCTAGTAAGCACTTCCCCCAAACCCGGTAGCTAATTTACAGAGAAAACCAAATTTGTGAAATTGTCATCTATCAGCAGTAGCTACCAAACAAATAAAAATATTCGAATTTCTATGTCAGGATATTAAAAGTAGAAAACAAGTATAACGGACCTTATACCTCTGTAATATTTGCATCGAACGAATTACATGAGTTGAGAAAAGAACATTGATGGCATTGTATTCGTTATTTTTATCGAGCATGCGATCACATTAAGAGCAATTTGTAATTACCGTGTTCTGTTTCCTTGACAACGCTGATATTTATGCACTATGTAGAGGATACTCATACCTTGGCACATTATTTCTCAAACTTTTTTTTCTCAGTCTCAAAATTTTTACAATAAAATTTCATTAAATTCATTTTTAGTAACTGCATACTGTATAAAATATTACATAAATTTTAAATTACCCTTTTTTCTTACTATAATTAAGAAATATGGATTTTTTGAGAACACGAAAGTGATCCAATATACAACAAGTGATCTTGTACCTTGAAACTTGAAAAAATTACAAACATAAAAAGATACAATTCTTACAGGAAAAATAATAAGGTTTTTTTTAATATAAATGGTATATTGAAATAAAAAAAAACAAAATAATGACACAAATATGATTATTAATACATATAAACAAAAGTATAACAATAACGGAGGTAGGAACGTATTTATAAGATGAAATGCATAATTATTTTTTATCATATGTACTTGTAGAAAGGAAAATTATCTTTCTAAATCTTTAGTTCTATTAGTTCCTTTGATGCTAGGTGATTGCATTAGAAACACAATATCCGTGATGTCAACATTTGCTATATCTGGCACTGAGGAACAATAAAATATTTTCTCCCCTCTCCTTTTAACGGAATTCACTTGGTAAAAGTTTTTCTGGACGCATCCCACTCTGTAAACTTTGTTTTTTCCAACAAATTTGACTAAGAAATACCGAAGGTGAACGGAAGAAAAGTGATGGATATAGCTGAAGTTTTTCTAGGCAAAAAGTGTAGAACTAAAGTTTAAAATATAAATTGTATTTAAAAGCAAAAAAAAAAGAATTAGTGAGGTTGAGTATTCGAAGGTAAACTAGGAAAATTTCAAGTTTTACACTGTTCCAAGGTACACGATGCTCTATTATTTGTAAAAAATATTAATAATTTTTTTTCATGATGATTGAGCACTTCGTATGATTTATCAGGAGAATGCATGGATTTTTAATTACTAAATGTAGTTCGCTGAACTTGAAACGTTAAGAAGAAACACAGCCACACAACCACGCTCAGTTGTAAGGTTATGTATTTCTAATCTCTTGCACTCCAAAAATATCAGCTAGAAAGAGATACTGTCAAAACTATTTGAAGTGCTTCAAGGTTTATTATGGTCGGGAGGGAATAGCAGTTTCCCCTATATGATTGTTTTCGCCTTTTTTGACGAAGTTCCTGTTTTATAATTTTTCATCTGAGAACTCATTTTATCTGGTTGGTTGATAACATAGTGACAGTCACATAAAAAGATCATTATAGTGGAAAACAAATTTTGACAAAGTTTCTTCGTCCTAAACAAAAATAGGCATTTCTTATGAAATTCTGTGTAATGAACACGAATTTGACCATAAAAAATCTGGATTGGCTACGGTTTTCTCAGAAATTTCATATTGAATACCCATAATAACACAATACATTGAAACAGAACATAAGAATGTATAGGAAACTACATAAATATTCATGAAAAGCAAAAATGTATAGAAACTTCACCAATATACAGGGTGATTCAAAACTCAACGTACAAACTTTTAGGGGAGATAGAAAACACAAAAAAAAAACAGAATCACATAGGAATGTATGACGGGAAACCCCAACCTGATCAGCTGAACGATAAACAAAGATGCAGAAATGACAAGCCAATAATGGGTGCAAAAACTCTTTATGTAGCAATACTTTACATGAGGACAGTACGTGTACACGTTAAGTTTCACAACAAGTGCTCAAATTTCTTACCAACCACGTCGCAAGAATCTCTGTCGCAGCTGCAAAGGTCCACGAAATGCTGAGTATTTTTTAAAAAGTTTGGCAATCAATGCATCGCAGTTGTTGAAGATGCAGAAATGACAAGTAAATAATGGGTGGAAAAACTCCTTATCTAGCCGGAATTTCTTCTTGGGGGGGGGGGGGGGGGTCCCTGAAAGCTATGGTCTACGAGACGCCCGTTGACTCGAATTCGTCACAAGAATCTCGGTCACAACTGCAAACGTCCGCTAAATGCCAGGTATTTTTGAAAGGGTTCAACAATCAATGCATCGCCGTTGGGAAGCGTGCATAACTGTGGATAATAAGAACTTTGAGCAGTTGATGTGAAACTTAACGTGTACACGTACTATCCTCGTGTAAAGTATCGCTAAATAAAGATTTTTTTCACCCATTATTGACTTGTCATTTCTGCATTCTTCATTTATCCTCCAGCTGATTAGGTTGTGGTTTCCGGTCATACGTTCCTATGTGATTCTGTTTTGTTTTTGTGTTTTCTATCTCTCCTCTAAAACTTTGCACGTTGAGATTCAAATCACCCTGTATAGAAGCACAGATTGACATACATAAAAACACAACACAAATACATAGAAACACAACAAAAATATGAAGAAACGCAAATTATTATAGCACATTACATCATTTATCGGCAACTGACACGTACTTCGTTTTGCATTACGCTTGTACTGGGCATGAGGAGAATCTATTACATCTGTCCAAGTAGTCTGCAAGCATCCAAGTTGACCATTTTCCCTGGTAACGTCGTTCTTTAGTCGTTACCCCCTTCTTCATCACATAATAACGCTCGTAAACACCTTTTAATGGTTAACAGGGTAATATCAAAAACTTTTGCATGGTGATACAGTTGAATCCTGTTTTAACGAATTCTGTAATAACGAAGAAAAATCTCGTTGTAACGAACACTTTTCTAACCCCCAGATAAGTTTACATAGGAACTATGCAAAAACCTGGAATTCCTTTATAGCGAAGTGGTTCTCTTGGAATTCGTTATAATGGGGTTCGACTGCATTTGTGTTCAAGAATATCAAAATCATTCGAAATTGTATATTTTCATGTCGGACGCAATTTTATTGTTGTCCAGTGTTACGTGTCTTAGATGTAACAAAGCCTGAAGTTTAATGCATAAAGTTATTCTGTGGCGTGCATAAAAGGTTTTATTTTCCTGCCTAATCATAAAAAGAGGGGAAAAAATTGAAATCAAAAATACAAACAATCTGATAATTGAGAAACGAGTAAAAATTCACATTCATCTTCTCTAATCCTTTCTGGCCAAAGTTTGATTAACAACACCAGTTTCCAGTAATTCCCGTTCAACACTTCACGGCCAGGGACAATTAGCAATCTCTTCCATCTTGCCGACACGATTTTAATTTAGAGGTAAACGGGCGTGTAAAATCTGTTGCGTCATGCTGTCATAGCAAAGTGAACCGCTGTCGTTTCTCTCACAGCGATTTGCGCGCAAACTGTTGAACCATTTAAGTTGAGGACGCTCGCTCGAAACTATCCTCCGACACACACGCACACACATACACACTCGTAATATTATCATTGTCTTGGGAGCCATAAGAATTTTCGTCGTAGTGGTGCTCGTCATAATTTAAAGCGCATCCAATAACCCTTCCGAGCTATTCTATTCTATGTTTTCTCGCTCTTGACAAATTAGAAGGATTTCGCACAAGCGCTGAATGCGACAGGAGTTTGAAGACGAACTTAAGCCCTGGATCCCTTGATGACTGCTCGTCCTTCGTGCACAGAACTAGCAATTTCCTTGCTGCGGTCTTGCAGGATGGGATTGGGTAGGGAGTCGTTTCTAATTACCATTGCAAAAGCAGCGGGAATCCTTCTTTGAACGGCGAAGGCATTCTCCAATTAATTAGAGACGGAAGACAGCAAAAGCATTTCAAGACGAGGCCGAATAGTTGAGCGTCAATTGGAACGAATTCTTCCGTTTTAGCTAATAAGGCTTTTAAGTGTATTATCCATTTAAATTCCGGACAAAGTTGATTTTAAAACATTAACATCATTCATAAGACACATAAATACTGTTACCCCACATTCCAAAATTTTCTTTAACCTGTGTTGTCCATCTTCATAAACATTGAATTGCCCATGTACACTCATAAATTTTTTTTGCATGTAGCCTGTTCAGATATTTTATTCACTCAAATCATTGCATAAAGCTCTTGTTGTATGGGAAACATTAAAATGGAAATTAACACATAATGCTAAACTTCATATATTAGTATATTATAGATTTACATTATCTCAAAAAAAGTCTTGCTCAATATTACATTGGTGGGAACATGTGAAATAAAGTGTCATAGTGAAAGTTTTTTTTTACAGTTCATTGCTAATATTCATTAGTTCTAAATTTTTCCCAGGACTTTTTATATCATCTTTTTTTTTATCGTAGTGTGAAAACATGGGCTTTAAAATTCGGCAGAGCGATATCTGGTGGGTGCACCGAAGCAACCTGCGTCAGAAAAATTACTGAGGTAAGAGTTTCATATATTTCTTCCTATTTAACAGAACTAGATGTTCTAACAGAAAATTTTATACCATAAATATGATGATTAGAGTAAGCCCTATGTTTGTTGCTGCTATTATGAGAAATCCTGTTCTGATTTAGTATGATGGAACATCAGCAACTTCCATTTTGTATTTCTCGAACTCGGAATTTTCCAAATAAAGGAGGCTAAGCGAGGCTTACTACACTGCTTGTAATTCGAAGCTGCAGCCGGAAACTTTTCCGTTAGCCGCCTTAATCCCTCCTAGTCACGAAAAGCGAAGCCCATTTCGAAATAAGTTCTTACTCTTCTAGTGTGACTCTTCGAAGGGTGCGAAACGGAGCGTACCTTAATAGCTTTATCTAACGCTTAGCAAATGGTCATGTTTAGCGCCATTATCAATCTGTCGAGTACTTCGGCTTGAGCTGAGTAATTTATGGTACCTGCCTGCTTTCAGCAAGATGGCAACCAACAGAGAAAGAGACTGCTATATTTTCAGGATGTATGTCCCAACTTTGAAGGGGCGTTCCAGCAGGACACAAATTATTTTAACTGCAAAATTTTCACAGAATTTTCATATACGTACATTGTTGAAAGGGGAGTAGAAAATGGGGGTAGGAGAGTAAAGCCCATCAAGTTCATAAAGTTATTCCTTTGTTCGAGCCGCGTCAACGCAAACGATCAACAGGCAGTTAAGATTATAAATTACTTTTATTGAACAAGTTTGAGCTCTCCTCTTCCTACATGTAAATGCGACGAGTATTTGCAACGGATTTTCGATCTGCTGCATCGTCTCAGTAGTAGCAATGAGGAGGCTTCCGGTTCATTTAATGCCGATAGGAACGCGTGAACATTAATTAATACGGCTTTATTACCTATAGAACAAATATCTTTATCTTCTAAATTGAGCTGTTAAGTGATGTGCGATCATCAGCTACGCTATAATAAGCTAAGAGCTAAGCTAATACAGCTTGCGCGTACGATTATGATGCAAGATCGGAATAGCTCCCTTTCGGAGAATACAATACCATTATGATGCTCGAAAATGTTAACGTATTTTTAAACGGCTTTCAGCAACGAGTATATCGAAGATTCCGTGAAATTCTATTCCGTGCCAGTAAATTCTCTCTTCCATTTTATAGGCTTTTTAAAGTAACTGTATCAATAACATCAACATATCATAATGAACTTGAATAATGCATCGGTAAGAATTATTATTTAGTTTTACACTAAAACTATGCATGGGAAATATGCTGTCATCGCATTTTAAATAAAAATAATCTGCTGAAAATAACATAGAAGGTAGGTATTGATTTCGAATAGTTTCGGTAGGTGATCATTCAAACCTAGTTTTCATAGCAATCTAACCGCAAATAGAATGAGTGGACTTCGTTGAGCAAACATTTGGCGATACGAGAATAGTTTAATGACAAGGGAATTCAATTCCTCGGAATCTCGAAAGTATTTACACGATAGATGAGAGCAGTGGCTACACGAGGTATTCGAGAAACAGGTCTCAGTATCATTCGAATTCTCAGCTATTGGTGGACGTAAATCATTTCTAATGTTCGCTCTGTCTTGTTTACTAAGTAAACGTGAGCTATCGAAGAAATCGGAACAAATGAACGGAAATCGCCTATTCAATTGAACAGAGGAGTGGTAAACTCCTCCAAAATGGTCCATTTTACATCATGTGCTCAACCCTTAAATCAAGGATGCTCAACCTTTAGGGGAGTGCGGGCCATTTGTTAGGTTCCAAAACGTGTCACGGGCCACTTAACTGATCTGTAAATGTGCCATGGATCGCTTATGCGATCTGGAAATGTTTTGCGAGCAGCTTAAAAGCTCTGAAACCTTGCCGCCGGTCACTCAAGTGATCTGTAAATATGCCGCAGGTCAATTGAGTTATCTGCAAATGTTCCACTGGTCGCTCAACTTAAGTAATGTCGAACTGCACCGTGAGCAGCTTAAGTGCTCTGGAAGTGTTTCCTTTTGATTATATGTGAGCTACGCATGTTAGCATTTTTCAATTAATTATTAAGTTTGAAACCATTTAAAATTTTGCTGTGAAATAAACTAGGTACTCATAATTTACAGATAACCAAGGATCGATTCAGATGTTTCATTGATATTTTGCGCAAGACCCATTGCCTTGGAGGCTTGTGTGCAAACATTCTCTTAGAACTTCAACCATGTACGAAAGCTCGAAAAAATTGCAGCAGAAAGGGAAAATGAGTGTTGAAGGCGGGGGGGGGGGGAAGAAAAAAGTTTTGTAAAGCGTTTATATATCCCATAGCCCTGGATTCGTCGAGGAAAAATATTTCTCCATCGGATGGGACATGGGAAAGACGTTCGGCTGCAGGTAATAACGTCGCACCCATAAAACTCTGAGTGATGCCGTAAAAATCAATGTGTGATGAAGGATATCGACTGAGTTTTCGCAGCAGCATCCAGCAGTAAAGAATACTGTGGGGTTGGCGAAAGCACCCTGCGCTCTTCTTTTTTTACAAAGCACCCCCGAGAAAAGATTGCGCCCTTCTATATGACCATTGCTCATCCTTAGGTCACTGAATCCCCCGGATGTTAAAGCGAGTCGGTCTCGATCGCCATCAGTTGCTTGCCTCCAGCGCTGAATGATAGCGTCACGTATATGTCTTTTCTTCATACAGTTGTGACACAGAGGTGATTTCAGTGTCATTCCTTCCAGCCAATTCTGTAATGGCTTTGCTAGAAAAAAAAAGAGACATATTAAACTTTTACTTTCTGGCTTACACGTACAAGACTGAGTTGCACATGAAATGACCCTCTCTTATTGTATACGATACTGCCAAAACCCGGCCCAGTTGACTCGGCCGATATCCGAATTCTGGACTTTCGCCGGTCCTATAAATCGATCCCTAAGATATCGATAAAAAAAATTCCGATTCCTTTGATCTTTGGGATTGCCATAGCTGACCGTAATTATAAATAGTCATAATTATCACAAAGAAATACTCCATCGTGGCGATAACCCCGAATCATAAGGATCGATATATAGGGGCTGGCGGAAGTCTGAAATCCAGACATTGGCTGGATCAACTGCGCTGGCTAGTTCGCGAACAGACCTATTTCGGTCATTATAATATATAATGAGAGAGAGAGTTATTTCATGTGCAACTCAGTCTTGTACGTGTAAGCAAGAAAGCAAAAGTTTAATGTGTGTTTTTTCTAGCAAAGTCATTACAGAATTGATTAGAAGGAATGACACTGAAATCATCTTTGTGTCAAAACTGAATGAAGAAAGGGCATAAAAGTGATGCCATCATATTCAGCGCTGGAGGCAAGCAACTGATGGCGATCAAGACTGATTCGCTTTAACATCTTGGGAATAATTTAAGTTGAAAATTAAAATTTGTATACGTCCCTTAATGATGGATGAAAATTCACCGAGATGTCGGTGATTGAAATTCTTAATTTTTTGCCTGTTTTTTCTTTTTTTTTTTTTTTTTTGCAACCCTTTCCATAGGTTTTTTTTTTTAAGATTTCGTTTTCAAGCACATGAAGATGAGGCTTAAATAATGATCAGGAGCGTTTTTTGTCAATTTGATTTTAATTCGAGTTGTTTCACATATTGTATCTGGGGAAAAAATAAGAATCTCATGCATAATAAATTCTACAATTATGATACGTAGCCGTATTAAAATATATTCAAGCATACACAAGGTGTTTCACAAAGTGCGTCCCAAAAGAATATAAATGCTTCTGTTGATTCTAATATTGAAATAAAATATAAAAAATGATAGCAAAAAAAAATCCGATATCTCCATAGAATAACATTTAAGAGAAATATAAAATTGAAATTTTTATACAGCCTCCAAGCAAAACAATGTCAAATGTCGCTAATAAAATTCACGCATGTATTTATTGTACCAAAAGGAATTCACCTAACACTTGAACGAAAAATTGTCGAGCTATCAGCGATTGAAATTTTTAATTTTCGCCAGAGTTACGTGATAAACTAACTTACAATGTTAGTCTCACGAATTTCCAAGACACGAGTGGCAAACGTGAACAATTTGAATTACCTGTATACTGACGAATGTTTTCCCAAATGCTACAGAGGGTATATATATATACCTCTATAGAGGTATTATATTAGAGGTGCACGTTCTTAAGTGCAATGATCACTGAGATATTTGAATTGAAAAATCTGAGAAAAGTTGGGAAAGAACAGCGTAGAAAAGGGGAAAAAGCATTGTCCATTTTTTTTTTGGTTTTTTTTTGTGCCATTCTGTCTCAATTTTTGAATTCAAATATCTCAGTGAATATTGCATTTTGGAATTTTTTTTTGTTGTCCTCAGAAGAGACAGGGCAGCAACGTTCTAATTAAGTTTTTGAGGGCAGGGTGTAAGTATAAAAAATTACATATAGTTTTTTTAGTAAAAAAAACTTCGTCTCGCTTGTCTCGGAGACATACGTCCATTTAACCTCAGAAGATGCCTGCCACAGATGTGGGCGGAACGTTAGGAAGAAAATATACTAGACCAGCGGTTCTCAACCTTTTTTGACTCGCGGAGCCCTTTCTGATCTGCAATTTCTATGGCGGAGTGCCGTAGGCCTATTTTTTTATTTATTCATCAAAGTTACTGATTTATTTATGTTATTTAAAATATTTATATATTTTTTTTCAAATTTGCTGGTTTGAAAATATTTTTTTATATTTTGTTTTTTTTTTATATTTTTCCCGAGCTGCCGCGGATCCCTGGGGAGTGCCCTAGGGCTCCGCGGAGCACCGATTAAGAACCGTTGTCCTAGACCATGGCCAAATACCCCGGAAACCGCTTGCAAGTCAGTTAGTTTTTGTATCTTAATAAACTATACAACCCTTTGCAACATTAATGACGTATCTGAATTCTACCTGTTATTCGGATACTTTTACTAATTGGAAGTATGCCTCTAAGACCAAAGGTCCGTTAGCAAAATGCGGCAAGGGGAGAATTATGGAATCACTCCCCCTATATAATCTTACTTGTATAAGAAATCTGAATAGTAGCCTACTCTCGTCTTACAGAATGGAGCCCACGAGTATTTAATAAGATGAAAATATTCGAAACGAGGAGACTGCTAGAATATATTTAAGTAAAGAATATATTAAAGTAACGTCAAAATAATAATTCCGTTAAAAAATACCTGACATGCTCCGTTTCTACACCATTATAACAAATATAAACAAAAAAAGCAAGTGTGAAAAATTTCCACAAAAAGAAATTGCGATATACCTTTCTTTTTGCGCGATGCATATATTTTTCTATTCGGCCATTCAGCGTGGAACATCGAGTAACTTCTTTGGGGTGAAACTACAAGCTCATTTAAAAATTATTGTAGAAGGGCTTCACTTCTTTTTTTTTGGAATATCAAAAACTCTGTCCAAATGATTGTTCATGGACGACTCTCATCAAGCTTGGGTTTTTGCTAAAGCGTGAGGAATAGAATGTTGACCTGCAGAAGTAGTTTCGAAAATGAGGTCTCGTGAGATTTCATGCTATACGCTGATAGCTTTACGTGAGGAGCCTCTAAATGGAAATGCTTTTCTGGCTGAGCCTCGTAAAAAAAAAAAAGTGAATGGCGAAATAAAAAAATTGTGTGCATCGCATAACACGAAATATTTCTTTACGTTTATAGATTGTTACAACAATGCCAGAAAAATTCATAATACAGTCGAACTTGGTTAATTCGAAGTCCAAAGTCACTGAAAAAAGTTCGAGCTATTGAAAATTCGAATTATCCAATTAATCTATCCTGGATCAGTAAAATGACTACAAATTGCAACTTAATCATTAACATAGGATAATAATTATCAGTTATTTAAATTTTATCATCAGTTATGAAACTCTTCCCAAAAATTTAATAATTTATTAATTATAATATACAGAGTGCATAGATAACAGGACGTATGACATTGTATTGGCGAACCGTTGATCCTAGAAGCATACTTCCAGTTAGAACAAGTATTCAAATGACTTTCAGCAATCAGATACGTCATTCATGTTGCAAAGGGTTGAATAGTTATTGAAATACAAAAATAAACTTTTTATACAGTCCCCGTGTGCCCCAAAACCAATTAGGAAGTTATTACCCTGTCTCTCCTGATGCCAAAAAAAAAAAACATTTCCACGTTTCTAATTGCAATATTCACTGAAATATTCGAATTCGAAAAACGGAGGAAAGTTGGGAAAAATTAGCATTAAATGCGGTTAAAACTGTTTTCCCGCATTCAATGATGTCTTTTCCGAACTTTCCTCCGTTTTTCGAATTCGAATATCTTAGAAACGTGGATTTTTTTTCATCGGGTGAGATGGGGCAACAACTTTCTATTGGGTTTTTGGGCACACGGGGACTGTATAAAAAATTATTTTTTTCATTTCAATAACTATACAACCCCATTCAAAATGAATGACATATCTGAGTACTGAAAGTCATTTGAGTACTTGTTCCAACTGGAAGTATGCCTCTTGGATCAATCTTTCGCCAGTAAAATGTCATATGCCCTGTTACCTTTGCACCCTGTACATATTTGATCTTAGCTGCTACATTACTCCATTGTTCTGGAATCAGCATCGCTGCAGAATTTCTTGACCATATACAAAAGTTCGAATTATCCAAGTTCTACTGTATAAATTTGAACCATGCACATCAACCATGTATACCTTGCTTTTTTTTTCTATTCTTTCCATGGTATTTTTATTTTGAAGTAAAGGATTACACTATTATAAACAGGAATAAAAAATGAATATTTCTGTGTTACCTGGTGAATTATTAGTGGAAAATAGTATGACAATATATAGTGTTTGTTATTTTTATTGGAATCGTGATTTTTAGAAGCGTTTATACTCGAAAATGAATTCAACTCAAAGAATCTATTGTTCAAAATGAATTATAAATTATATTAACCATTTCTTTCCTGGTGTTTGACTTTGACAGTCTATTCTTTGTTGGGAATGATACCAATTAGCATTGTATATTGCAGTTCCTTTCTCTGCCTATACATTGCGGTGGTTAACTGTTCCATCGCGGTCGGTTATATTAGCTTAACTTTATTCTCTTTGTTGATATACACGTCTCATTCTGATTTCTGACTGCCTGTGAAACTTCAGAAAATAATTATAGTAGGTATTTACTGTGTCACTGAATATCATACCAATATTTATTTTTATCTCATATGATCAAAGAATGATACAGCCAAATTATGTTTTTGAATTTAAAATTTTGTAAGTTGAATATTTGACTCTTTTAAAATGTCCAATAATGCCGATTGGAATCATTGCTTGGAATTTCAACACTGAAATGCATTTTTCAGAAGAGTGTTTGATATTTATGTTTTAGTGGACCTAAAAATAAATAAATTGATAGAAAAAAATTTTAAATTGTCTTAAAAATTCAGGTCAGAAAAGGAATCCTGAATCTACGCCGATTTAAGAATCAAAAATCCAAACCTGTTGAGAAAACAATGAACTTGATGAGCGACGCTTAACGTCGAGATGCGTTTTGGGACGTAATTTTATCAATTTCCAAATCAAAAATTTTTATGTCACATAATATCATAGAAGTTACGTGTTTCGTTCTTTTGAGACAACTTGTAATATTCGTCTGAGAAATCGATGGATGTAATCGGACATACTTGGACCGTTTCCTCGGATATATTGCATCTACGTAAGCAAAAGTTATTTCAGCCAAATATTTGTAGAAAATTTAATTAAAATTTACTTATACAAATAAAAAATTTATATGGAGTCTCATAACTTTTACAGATAATGAAACTTTGGAATTTTAAATGCCTTGTCAGTAATGTGAACCTGAATTTCTTCTCCTTTCCAAATATGATTGAAGTCAAGTTCCTAAATTTTCAGAAGCGTAAAATTTCAATAATACGCATCTTTCGTTGTCTTTGAAAGTGACATTTCTTTGTGATAAGAGGCATAAACTAGGTTTTTTCTTCGTATTTTCTGTCATGGATGGAATATTTTTATAATGGAAAAGTATTGCGTAATTTCGATATGTGTGTGAAGAGCGGAAAAAATTTCTTTCATGTTAGAGTGAGAAAGAATCTATGAAAATTGCTCATTTGAAAATGCGAGAAGTAAAAAGCAAAAAGTTTTTCGTTTTCTTTCTTTTTTGACTTGTAGCTTAATCGATTTGCCGATTTGTCGTTGTTAGCTCTAAGCTTGAGCTATTTCCTCGTCGTTCTTATTCTCACTTTGAGGAAACCTTTTCTAAATATATCGGTAAACCGATTCATCCGAACTCGGTGCAGTAAAATCCGCCGCTTGCTTTGCATACTTCTCGCATTTGACGTTCAACGAGCAGTATGTAAATACGGGCAAGATGTTACCCATTTCCAAACAACAGGGAGAAGGCATATGCTATTGCCTCATTCCACCTCTATTTCAGATGTAAGTGGTTACGCTCATCGAGGTTAGAAAAGTTATTGTGTCTTATTGGTCTATGGCTGTAAAAAAATGAAGAAATCGAAATAAAAGGGTTCATTATTTTCTCACCGTAGTTAAAATGTCTGTTAGAGGCACAAATCAATCATATATCTCTATGCCTTTTTTTCGTTTCAATAATCTACTAATAACTGTTGGAGGTCATCTCCTATATCAGTGTTTCCCAACATTTTTGATATAGCGAAGCCCCTGTAATGAATATCAACTTACCGTGAACCCCCTGTATTGTCAGAAGGTCAATTTCGACCCCCTTCCCCCATAAAATCTAAAGTGTACTGTTTTTTACAATTTGCATATAAAAAAATTTAATAAATTATAATTCGACGACACAAAATGTGTCATTCGTGTAATGGTAGTAAATGAAAATGATCCCGCGGACTACTTACAGAGTGCTCACAGACCCCAGGGGGGTCCCGAACCACAGGTTAAAAAATACTATCCTAAATGATTGCTGACTGAATTTGGCATAGCTTGAAAGTAATGAATCGATAATATAATAATGTGACATAATGTGCAATATAATGATATCACAAAATCTAATTCCACATTGTTTAGAACCATCCAAAATAAATATTCTTCTACTCTGGGAATAATCTTGCTAAATTAATTAAAATGTTTGAACGAAGCACTTTTTTTTCCAAACATCAATGTATTCAACATATATATATATAATAGGTAAGTTCACATTCAGTCTAATTTATTTGAGTGGTGATTATGTCTATGCTATACAGTGTATAAGGTGATTCAGAATCCATGGGACAAACTTGAAGGGGTGATAGAACGCACCTAAACAAGCATTTTTCGCCATAGTGGTTGAATATGAATGTTAAGGTGAACTCTGTAATAAAACGCATTGGTAACACATTAATGACTCTGATTTTGGAGATGAGTTTCCCCCAAAGATGCCAATAGGAATCACGTGCACGATTCTTAGGCGATGAACTCACAAAAATGAAGTCAAAAGCGAGAGAGGACATATGGTAGGAGACGGGTCTCATGTAATGAGCTCGGCATATCTAATCCGTTGAAGCAGAAATATAGTGTTTGAGCAATTTAGAATATTTTCCAGCAACAATGGGTCTACTTCATTATGTTAGAACAATATAATGTTCGCGCATCAACCTTGGATCGTTGATAGTACATATCACAGTAATTCCGTTGGAAAATATTATGATTTGCTACCGGTGAAGTGCTGTTGTGCGCTCTCTAAAATCACCTCTAACGTCTTTGCTATTGCGATTTGGCCACACATTCCGCAACCAAAAATGCTTGTTTTGGTATCTTATATCACCTTTTAAAGTTTGTCCCATCATTTCAGAATCACCCTGTATGTATATTGTGATTAAGCATTGTCATTAAAATTATATTTAAGAAGTAAATACAATAAAAATTAAAAATTATTTTCATTCCCATCGGTTAAATAAAACTATTTATTTTTTATGGAACATTGACACCTAACTCGCACATCAGAGAAAAAAAGAAGTTGAATACAAAACAAATGGCTGAAATAAAGACGAATTATTTTCATATAATCATGGAAATTTTGGATTTTACAATATCTATCCATGATATGATCCGGTGACACAAATTAATAGTCCACTCACTATCAATATAACTACGGATATACTAGTAACCGTTGCAACTAAGTCATGGAATATCATCCTGTTCCGGTAGATTCCACATGCCGTAATACGATTATGCTGCAGCTGCACGTACAAAGTGTGCATTATATGGCATAAGCTCACGACGCATGCCTCAAGTGGCACAGCGAGAGTTAATGAAATTCCGACTGGTCGCTTATATACCGTCACTTTATGTAATTGAACGAGAACTTCGGTGTTTGACGGTGCCACGTAGGCTATGTTCGCGCTCATCGCTAATGAGCTTGCTGATTAACTACGCTTACTGAAATAGCATTTATCAACTTTAATTATGCCCCGAACTACCACCCTCTGCTGTTTCATTATCGTTTTATTAGCCTCCCTTCTCCTCTTTCGAAGAAGTTCTGCCAATTTTCTTCTCTCGCAACTGTTCGGCGAATAATAAAGTTTGTTCCGAACCTTCATAATTTTGCGGAGACACAGGAATGAACGCAATTTCTTTTCGCTCACTGCATTTTCTGGAAACGGCGTCGTAAACGTATATGTGCATATATATTAGGCTCAAGTTGCTAAAAATTTTCTTCGCTCTAAATTTTAGTTGTTATCAAGTTATTGCGTATTAAATGGTTGACTTAGTTCCAAAATGAATTTTTCTTTTTGATCACTATAGGTATGTTACATCAATACCACTTTCAATGAAAGAGTATGTTCTGTTTCTTAAGGCTATTTTTCAGTTTTTGACCACGGTTACGGCTTTATAGGAAATCTTGTATGCTTTTACGCTCTTAAAAACAGTTGTTCGCTACAAACACTAATAAGCGTTTAGTGCAGTCGAATTTCAGAACATTTTTAGGCTGACTGACTTCCTAAAAATGACAAATTTTGTGTAAATTGTCGAAATTTTTTTTATTAACGTATTTGAATGAACTTTGTTCCAGAATCCAAAACTATTTCATTCTCATACATTCAAGAAGTAGAAAAAAGTTATGACTGGGTTAATTCATCTGGAGTAATGATTCAAATTCAACACAAATAATTTCCAAACATATTTTATGAAGATTCTTGTTTTTTTGTTACTTTGTTGCATGAAAATCCAATTTCTCGAAAAATATTCAAGAGATTTTAATGAAAATTTCAACAATGTTTCAGTTGATACTAGCTGTGCAATAAACTGGGGTCTTGGCTATACGTTCAGAATTTAATATTTTGCAGATGTTTAAATATAAAATATTGGACTTTTTTAATCAAAGTTCATGTATTTTTTCACAAAAATTTACGTATTTCAGAAAACATTTAATGTACCTTAGAACTTCTAGTGCATTGCACAGACAACTGACATAGCAACGTAGTGTATCAAAATTAAATGAATGATATTTAGTAGTTTTCAGAGTACAATGTTTTGGCGTAAGTAAAAAAAAAGCTAATTTCAAGAACATAATGAGTAATATCTTAAAACCTCATCAAATATCTCAGAAATTTTACTGAATTTCCTTATTTCATACTGAGTTATGATTAAACTATACATGTGTTGCAAGTACTGCGCTGTTTTGAAAAGAAAAAATTACCTGGAACGTAATCAATTGCTTTAATCCATATTTTTGACGCTCCTGCAATTCGTAACCAAATTGCACAATTTTTTTACATAATTATGATGACTGGTAACATAAATAACATATTTTCGAAGTTTCCCAAAATTGGACATTAATTTTGCATATTTTTATTTGTAGTTAATGCAAACTTTCAATCAATTTTTATTTAATACGAAATTAATACAATTTTTAATACATTAAAAATACCTACATTTTTAATACATTAAAAATACCTACATTTTTAATACATTAAAAATACCTACATTTTTAATACATTAAAAATACCTACATTTTTAATACATTAAAAATACCTACATTTTTAATACATTAAAAATACCTACATTTTTAATACATTAAAAATACCTACATTTTTAATACATTATTTAATACAAAATTTGTATGCAAATTATCTGAAAAAAGTTTTAAACAAAGCGTTGACCAAACGCAACGTCAGTCAAAAATGGGTCAAGAGATTTTCGGTGCTTATCACTTTTATTAGTATTGGTGCTGGCAAACTTGTTGACAACCTTCAGAAATTATTGCTGATCAATCACTATAAATTACGTATTATACGTGAAATATATAAAAATGAGAACCCAGGTTGTTCAACCATGGGACGTAATAGTTATAAATAAAGCCTATTGAGAGGGAGAGATCAATTGTGTTGCAAACACAATAATATCTTGGTCGGCATAATCTGGTGAAAGTGAAGATAAATCGACCATTTCTCTGTTTTCTGTGATCGTTAGTGCAGAAAAGAATAGATTTCGTGATGAGATTAGAAGCCTATTCTCTTGATAAGTAAATTTTTGCTGATACGTTTAACAGCACATGTATGCGAAGATAATGGTTAATCAATTGTTAATTTATAGAAAATGTTTCGAATAAATAAGTTTTAATATTTTTATTTTATAAACTTTAAGTTTTGACGTTTATACGTCTTTTAAATCATCTGACGATACTGGAATATTCTCAAAAAGTTGCGTGACGAAATTCTTTAAACACTCATATTCGGAAATTACTCAAAGCAAGTCAAAAGCAATGGTATCGTCATATGCACATTGCAATGACAAATTCAATGATATCACTGCGGTTTTAATATGTCTTCCCGTCTGGGCGCCAGGCCCGCTGCCTTGATTCGTAACAAATTGTTTTCCGCTATATCTCGAGCAGTTGACAACAAAAATAGACGACATTGGTATCGTTTGTTGGCTATTCCAAAGCCAAAACCGATGATAATGAATTTCATTATGTCAGAACCTACCTCGTGATTCAAGGCACGAAAAACGTATTCACGTTATTCACGTCGAAACTTGCAGCCGTGTCTATGACACAGCCTACCCCAATTTTTTCTTTTATACAGGGTGTCCAGTAAGTGCTCGCACGGCCTTTATTTCATCAAACGTCCGTCGAAGAGCTATCATTCCAATTTAAAAAATGCTCAACAGGCGTTCAAAAATTACACTGTACCAATTTTGAGAGATAAAATAGTGTTTAACAAAGTAAAAAAATCTATATTTTTATATGGTCTCCCTGTGTTCTAACTTCCAATTTTCCAATTAGAAAGTTATTGCCCTGAGACTTTCCTGATGCCAACAGAAAAATTCCATGTTTCTGAGTGCAATATTCACAGAGATAATCGAATTTGAAAAACGGAGGTAATTTGGGAAAGAGTAACGTTAAATGCTGGTAAAACGGTTTTTCCGCATTTAACGCTGTTCTTTCCCAAATTTCCTCCGTTTTTCGAATTCGATTATCTCTGTGAATATTGCACTTATATAATAATACGTAGTATATACTTAGGAAAATTGTTATAATTTTTGGAAAGTTTTATTCCTTTTCATTCATTTGCTTCGAATGCGATTTTCGGGGCTCTGTACGTCCTCTTTAAGGCCCTGTATAAGCAGTACAATTCGAATTTGATTTTTTTATGATTTTTCAGGCTTTCTATATACGTGTCATTAACTATGAAAAAAAATTATCAGTTTGAAAAAAAAATCATGAATTTAAGGGTTAAGCATCAATTATCAGCTAATAAATGTTCACAAATTCAATTTCTGGTGATACGAACAACGCCGAATCTGAAAAGAAGTCAACGACAGCATAAATTTGGTGGCGCGTGATAATAATGTTGTTCTCGATACAACGACAGTTCCTCTACAACGACATTTTTTCTTGGTCCGCAGATTACCGTTATATCGTGTGGTGTCGTTTAGCTCTACTTTGTGTATATTGCTTGATTTTATTCCATTATCCCAATTTTTACGACAAAATGAAAAAAAAGAAAAAGAAAACAAGAGTTACGTTTCTTGAATAATTCGTTACGAAGGTCACCTTTGGCAGTTTTCGGATGAAATATTTTCTTTGTGATGCTGGCTATGCTCCTTCTGTCATTTGTCACATGCAGTTTTTCCTACTTTTTTTTTTTCCTTCGGTTTAGTAGATATCCTACGTTTGCGACACAAAAGAAATGGTCTCAGCATGTTTTTGACACGATCAAAATAAGACTGATGCCCGTTCAACTTGTCCCTCCTAGATATATTTAATAAATTTCTGCCATCGAAAGGAAGAAGAAACATGAGTCCTCGGCCTTCCTCTCAATCTTGATATATAGCTGTACACGTCTCTTGTTAGAAGTTATAATCGATATGACTTGGAACATTTTTCCTTCACCGCATCACATGTGAAAAAGAATTTAATTCTTTTGACGAAAACTGGGATTATACGGCCGCAGGCTCTTTGCTCATGAAGCCTTGAATTCGCGCTGTCTTGGTAATCGTAAATGTGTATAAATCGTTCAAAAAAATTGTTATTAGATTCGTTGGTCGTTTTTTGATTTTTGTTTGAGATCTTCAAATAACAGACATGTGTACTATTCAGTTAATATCTTCCAGTACTAAAGGTTCGTTCGACTATAGTTTCTTAAATATCAATATTTGTTACGACTAAAGTATCAATAACCATCTAGTCGAAAAGTTATGTTAGTTTTGAGTCATCAAATTATTATTTAAATTAATATCTTTATCCTTATACAAATTTATACTTTGCATTTTTTTTTCTTGCGAACAGTATTATTGTAAATCAACGAAGTATTTTCATTAAATATGGAGAGGAATCATCATCCTCAGAGTAGTTTAAGTATTAATTATTTAAAATAATGAAGAGATATAATTTGTTGTCTGCACAACTATAGTTATAACACTGAACAACAAATTCTGGCAAAATTTCTACATTCGAAACAAAAAGTCATTTATGTTATTCGGTGTAATGAACATGAATTTGACCTTAAAAAAATTGATTGGCTATGGTTTTCTCTGAAATTTCACCTTTAATATGTATACGGGGTGTCCTGTAAGTGCTAGCACGGCCTTCATCTTTTCAACCTTCCGTCGCAGAGGTATGATTCCAATTAAAAAAAATGCTCAATAGGCATTCAAAAATTGCTCTGTGCCAGTTTTGAGAGTTGAAATACAGTGTTTAACAAAGTAAAAAAATCTATATTTTTATACGGTCCCCCTGTGCTCTAACTTCCAATTAGAAAGTTATTGCCCTGAGACTTTCCTGATGGCAACAGAAAAAAATTCCATGTTTCTGAGTGCAATATTCACAGACATAATCGAATTCGAAAAACGGAGGAAATTTGGTAAAGAACAGCGTTAAATGCGGAAAAATCGTTTTACCCACATTTCATGCTGTTCTTTTCTCCAATTTCTTCCGTTTTTCGAATTTCAATAACTCAGTAAATATTGCACTCTGAAACAAGGATTTTTGTGGCTTAGGAGAGACAGAGCAACAACTTTCTAATTGGAAATTAGAGCACAGGGGGGACCACATATATAAAAAACTAGCTATAATACCCGGCGCTGCCCGGGTTTTCTTCAATGAGGCTTTTTTGGATCACGTGATATCTCCCTCTATTTTTCTTGAGGGACATACAAACCGTGTCCAAGTTAACCAATATGGCGACCTGCGCGATTCATGAAATAAACAAATATAGATTTACACAGAAGCGTAGAAATGAATATATATTTTTCTTTTTTTAAGGGGCGCTAGGTATTTCGATCCTTCCCCCTCCCCCCCGAACTTCAAGTTATCCATCTGTCTGTTCCAGCTTTCAAAAATCCTTAGTTAAAGCTGTGGAATTTTTTTGATGCACTTTTCACGGGCTCATAACTAATTTTAAAATATCCTAACCCATATGAATTTATGCAAATAAATATCAAAAGAGACAATATGGAGACATTAATTTTCATACTTGAGAAGATATAAATGAAACCAATGATATTGCTCGAATATCCAACTCAAAAGTATAGGTTTGGCTAATTACTTCATATTTAATCTCCTGGGCTTCGTATATCTCTAAGCGAACTGAATATTTCAAAAATCGATAATTCAATACAATTTTTAAAATTATTGATGGGGCGGAAAATCCCACTAATTTCCGCATTTCTACAGTAAAATCGACAATTTTAGCGCTGATTTCTATGAGGATCACCCTTTTCCTGACTCTCAAAGCGATGCTGATGATGATTATGACGTCTATTCAAAAAGCCTCATTACTGAGAGTATATTGAAAATGTGGCAAACCATTATAAAGGCGTAAACGATTATATATATACTAACAGGATTAAAGAAGTGACAAACCGTTGTAAAGGCATATACACGTCTGAAACGCATTGCTAGGGAACCACGGTAACCAAAGTAAACGTTCGGAAAGTGATTGTTGAGGCCCAAAAACCATTGTTGCCGGACAGTTTTTTGCCCATTTGGGGCATTTGCCCTGGTCTGACGAAATTTTAAAGTAGCCTATCGTTCAAGTCGGGTCCCATTTGGTATATATGCAAATTTGGCGACGATCGATCTAAAATTGTAGATTTGTATAGAGAACATACACACACACACACAGACACACACACAGAAAATCAATTTTATATATATATAT
Organism: Pholcus phalangioides; assembly: GCF_987345545.1. NCBI lineage: Eukaryota > Metazoa > Arthropoda > Arachnida > Araneae > Pholcidae > Pholcus > Pholcus phalangioides. Next base: position 60,394,806 of record NW_028301600.1, on the reverse strand, counting down.
ATATATATATAAGATTGGATTTTTTTTATTTTGTTACACACTGTATTTCCACTCTCAAAAATGGTACAGGGTAATTTCTAAACGCCTGTTGAACATCTTTTTAAACTAGAATCGTACCTCTACGACGGACGATTGATGAGATAAATGTCGTACTAGCACTTACAGAACACCCTGTATAATAACACAATGTACATTGAAACACAACAAAAGTATATAGCAAAACCAAAGTAAATATTCATAAATACACGACTACAAATAATACAGAAACTTAAACCAATACAGGGTGATTCTAAATTCGGGAGACAAACTTTAAGAGGTGATATAAGTCTCCTAAACAAGCATTTTTGGTCATAGAATGTATGGTTGAATCGCAATAGCAAATTCGGTAGAGGATTTTTTTAGAGAGTGCACAACAGCACGTCGCCAAAAGCAAGTATCATATTTTTCTGACGGATTCGCTGCAATAATTGCAATCAACCATTCGAGAGTGTAAGGTATTGTAATGTGATAGGCCTTCTCATGGTGCAACCTTGGTAACGCAAATTCTACCACAAGTCATTATACCGCTTGATCATTGTTTGGCACAGCATAACCTTGATGGTTTCAGCCATCGTCCTTGCACCAATAAAAAAACACATGTGCTATCAGTCATTCGAGGTGCATATGTACCCTCGAATGGTTGATAGCACATATCGCACAAATTCGTCTGAAAAGTATGATATTTGTTTTTGGTGAAGTGCTGTTGAGCACTCTCTAAAAACATCCTCCAGTTGCGATTCGTCCGCACATTCTATGATTAAAAATGGTTGTTTAGGTGTCTTATATCACTCCCTCCATAAATTTAAAAGAATATATGCACCCTGTATATAGAGGCATACCATTCATATACACAGAAACAGAAATGTTCTATAAATAACGTTCATTAACGGCAGAATAGTTCATTTAACGGCATGTGACACGTCACACCATAAAAAGTTTTATTGGCTCCCGTTTTCGAAATATTTTCATGTTAGAAAAGTGCTTTGAGAGCGTTATAAGCGTTATTGTATGGAGAAAAAGGGATAAGGACCACATAGAACAACGTTACCAGGAAAAATTATCAATCTCGATGCTGGCTGAATACTGTACAGCAATATTCAGCCAGCATCGAGATTGTGACATTCATGTTCAGCAGATCAAAAGCATTTTAATTTGATAATTTTCATGTTGGGCGCAATTTCATTGGTGTCCAGTGTAATTAGAATTCACCTGTTTAGTATATTTGGATTTCATACTCTTGTGGATTAAACATAAGCCGTTGGGAACATTCTGAATAGTTACCATTCAAAATTGACATTCATTTTTTTATTTTTTATTTTTATTTATTTTATTTATTTTTATTTATTTTATTTATTTTTATTTATTTTTATTTATTTTTTTTATTTGTTTATATTTTATATATTTATTTTTTATTTATTTTTATTTTTCTGACGTGTAACAATACTTGGAATATATCTTTTTGTAATAGACAGCTGCACGTCCATGGAAGTTGTGTTTTCACTTCTTAAAACGCAGTGGTCTTCTACTCTAATGGTTGTAAGAGAATCCATTATACGTCCTTCACAACACGCCCTTTCACTTTCTCAGCATTCAATTTCTTTTTTCTGATTCCAGATCAGGTCCTAGAAAATCTAAAGAGAACAAAAAAAAAAACTTCACCGTGAGTTCTTATTCTTTTGGTTCTTTTTTATTTTCCTTTCTTCAGCCTTTCTAGAACAGGGCCTATGGTCCTTGATGAATTACTTTCGTCTTTTTCTGCCTGCTCACCATTTTCTTGAACACCGCTGCTACCTTTTCTTCCCTGACCATCAACCCCCTGTTCTTAACCGAAGAATGACAGATCCCAGTAGGTCCATCTTCTCCCGCTTCACTTCCAGGTCCACCCAAACCATTCACAAGATCGAAATCGATGGGTGGCTACGACTGTGTGCTATTAATTCATCAAAGCACCAAGATGATTACCTGGAGACAAGCACTAATATCTCCCCTGTAGCTGCTGATCCATCTTACTTTTTGAAGTAGAACTCGTTCTTTCAATCGTTTTATCTTCTAGGGTCCTCGGCAGTTACATTCTTTTGATGACTGGGACCAACACCATCGATGAAAATGGCTTTTTATGGTCATCTTCTATTTATAGGCTTTAGATTTTCTGCTCTTGATTAACGTAGATTTTTTTTTTAACTATCTTTGTAACAGTTGATATATTATTTTTAGTTTGATTGATTTCAAATTTTTCATGTTCTTATATTAATGCTTTTTTTTTGTCGTCGTGTATTCATTTTTAATTCCGATATAGATGGAAAGATAAATGAAAATATATATATGATAATTTAACCTTCTACGGTTCATCCTTATAAAAATGTATTCAATTTTTTTTACTAATACAGATGTAAATGTGTGCTGTTAGCAGATTTTAATTTAATCAATATCACACACACACACACAAACATCGACAATATACCAAATCATCAACACAGCAATTAATTAGAGTAGAATTTTAATTAGTTGCAATGGCCAATTTGGAAGAATTTTAAGAAAAGTAGAAAACACTATTATAGGAATTTTTATTTCAGAAGCCGCTTTGATATGTATAGTGCACATGATTTTATGTTTCCTGCAATCGAGATTGACATGAAAGAATTTATCCTAAAAAACCAAAAATATATTCAGTATTTTTTGTTCTTTTACCATTAATTCTGTAATATACAGAAATAGAAACACAAAGGCCACAACAGAATTGCCCAACGAGGTGGCCCATAAAAAATATGGATGCAAATATAACTAAAATACGGCAACCCAATATAAAAGCATAAATCAATGCTGTATACTGCCCATAAAAAAATTATGGTTGTCTTATCCTAACCATGGATATAGCTTCTCGATTTATCCCACTATGTTTATCGTACTTCTTTTTAAACGTGTCAATTGCGTTAGAATTCACGACCCCCGTAGGTGTTCTATTCCCTTTATTAACAACCCTATTAGAGAAAAACTCCCTGCGACACTACAATCTGGAGTTGTCCCTTACTAAGCGATAATAGTCGCTTAGTAAGGGACCCCTTGTCGAAGCAGTTGATTGACGGCTTATTAATAACTCATGGGCCATCCAGGGCCGGAACTGAGGGGGACGGGGACAACTGCCCCGGGCGGAAAAATTTAGGGGTGACAGTTTTAGGTGGGAACAAAGAACACCGTTATAGAATTATTGAATTTTAAAATTGTGGGGGCGGCAAAAATCCTAGTTACGCCTCTGGGTCCATCCTATCTATCCCGTTATTATAGTTTTTAAACACTTTGATCATGTCCTCTCCCGACACTTGCGATCTTCTAATGTAAACATATTCAAGAAATCAAGTCTCTCTTCATAGCTCAAGCCTTATGTACTAACAACAGCACGCGTAGCTCTTCTCTGCACCACCTCTACCATATCTACCATATCCTCTATGTCCCTCTGTAGGTATGGTCTCCAGAACAGTACGGCATACTAAATTTTTAATACGTGCAGTTCAGTACATAACAAACAGTTATTAGTACTCGCCTGTACTTAGAGTGCAGAAAATATGAATATAAATTGAGATTTGGTATAAAAATGGTATTTTTGATTGTATGGGTGTAAGTAGGAAGTGTGCATTCACAGAGCTCCGGCCTATCTGGCTTTTTTTTCTGTTATCTGGCCCACTCTTCCACCAAATCAGGCTGGATAGTTCAGAGTCTGCTGTATATAACGAACCATAGAGGGTTAATTACGCATAAAAATTTAAATACAGTTGTAAATTTATGTGATTTTGTTTATTACGTTTTATAGTATAATTATTATAATATTTTATAAGAATTTTCCTAGGTTAATCATTTTCATAATTAAGTCGTCTAAAATTATAAGCTATGATTTTTGTTTTTTCTTTTAAAACTTCACTTCTTTTCACTGGAATAACACAATAAAAAATAATTTAATTATTTTCAATAATAAATGGACACTCACATTTTATCTCATAATTTTTCAATATTATGCATTAAACAAAAAAAAAGTTATACTAGATACTGGGAGTAAAATGTAGCGCAAGATTTATTCAAGCTTCTGTAATTTTTCTTAAGTGCATGTTAACACGAACATTTTTCAAATTCACTGGCAAATTTTATTTTTATTTTTTTCTGTCGCAGGTAGTTGTTTCGTGAAATTCGGTGCTTTTTTTTTTTTCATCTTTCAATGTAATTTAAGTTCAAAGGATCCGTCGGAGCTGGTAGAAAGGGCGTTTGTCGAGACCTCGGATACTCCCGGTTCCTGACTACATAATCATCTTCAGTGATTTTCTTCAACGGTGGTCTCGTTTATCTTGAAGAGAACGACTTTTTCTCCTGATATTTTGACATCGCGATAAAATACGGCTCATTAAGTGTCATTTCGCCTTCTTCGATATCAAAAGGGGCATATGAAATTTTCAATTTTTCCCTCTTCTTTCAGTAAAGAAAAAAAATTCAATATTTATCGGAACTTTTTGGTCCGCTCGTCGGAAATTGAGCCTCGACTTTCTTTGGCTGTCTGCCAGGATGCAAATCATTATTCTTCCGTTTGGTTACACTACGTCGAAGAAGAAAAATCATTCCGAAATACCGTTTGTGTTCCTTTCTTTAGTTAGATGATAAAAAAATCCATTTCCTCAAAACATAATTTTTTTTAGGTCTCCGTCTCACATACCAAAAAAGAAGCAGATATCGGAAAAGAATCCTTTATTTATGGGAAATTTGTCGTTCTCGATCTCATTTCAACTCGGTAGTATATTATATTATCTTTGGTATATTTTCCTTGATTCGTCGAACACAACATACTCATGCATACGTTATCTTCTGTATTCCCGAATAGTAAAAGTAATGCTTAAGAAAAGAATCATTCATAGAATGAAATAAACTTTACATGTAATTAATATAAATTGTTAAATTTTTATAAAAAAATTTAAGTTATTAATGTATAGACAACTACTACAGTATTTTAGAAAAACATTTCTTCTGAATTTTGTCTCATCTTTGAGATCATTTTAAATTACTTGAAGGAGTCTCATACCTTTTAACATCGACAAAAAGCCTTAAAAAGTATGCTGTGTGGTAGAAATATCACTAAAAATATTATAAAATCATTTTTTTATTTCAAGTTTCGTACACTTATTAAAATTGTATATGCTATGCTAGATCAAGACAATGTTAACATAACTTCCAACACTTATTTTTTGGCAAATTTTCAAACAGCAAGAAAAAGAAAGTGTTGTTAAACATCTTGCATGCATATTAAAGTAGCATGACATCAATAATTGAATAAAAATTTATTCAAAAAAAAAAAAGTTAATTGTCTGTTGCATCAAATGAGGGGAAAATATTTGAGATCCATACATAAATACAGTAAAACCTCCTCTAACGGTAATCTCCGAACAACAGTCACATTTTGTTGGAACCGAGCGCGTCCCATAGACTTGACATTACAAGAAACCTCCGAGCAACGGCCACTTTGGACATGGATTCGGATAATAAATACGCATGAGAAAAAAATAATAATTTTCAAGCTGATTTTTAAGCAAGTTTTCCCGCTTCCCGAACTTTATGGGGGGGGGGGAGGGAGATTATGTATGCTTTCCTTTCCCTAAGTAAAAATACTAGATGGGTATATTGAAGGCAGTGGAGAGGGGAAAAACTTGAAGAGATAATATAGGGAGCACAACAGAAGAGACCTATTGTCAGCACTCTAATCACTAGAGAGATATCCAAGTTATTCGATTACTAGAAACCATTTGTTTATTCAGCACTCCCTATTCCAAGGGATGGTTCCGTCCAAAAAAAATGGTGCTCGCAAATAGGATTAGAAATGTCCTGGGTATAAATTTTTTGCGAGGAATGTGTCAATCTTTTTTTTTAACAAGAATATATGTCAGCGCCTATGTCTTCAGCTATCGGATTGGACTTATATACACCCTGGAAAGAAGGTCTAGTTGAAGGTTCAGTGTGAATAAAGAACTATTTGTTGTTGCTGGTACACCGTCTCGGTCCACACATAACAGTTTTTCTCGCTTATGTTCTACCTGAGCACTGCAAACCCGAATTTTAGGAAGTCATAATAGCGTGCTGTAGATCGATTGATCAATTATTATAATAGTATCAAAATATAATCGTATATTTTAACATAATCAATTATATAACTATCGTAATCGGTTATAGAATGGATTGTCATTTCACATGCCATATACTGTACACAGATCGCAAATTTTAGTTGCTTTTTTTCCAGAAATGCATCTACAACTCCCAATAGCAACTAAATTTTCACAGTCCCGTTAGTGGCCATTGTTGAGAGGTTTTACTGTATTTCATTTATGAAAAAAATGGTTTAATTTTTTTAATTCGAATTTTAAATTTAATTTTAAATAAGAATAAAATGAAGTCAATAAATTTCAATATTTTGCCTCATTTGATAAACTAAACATTTTTTTTAAATTGAATCAATTTTTATGCAATTAAATTGATGTTATATTGTTTTACCATACGCACAAGGTGTCAACAATACATTTCTTTTCTTGATATGTGAAAACTTATAAACAAAAATAAGTATTGGAGATATATAAAACCTTGTTCACATAAAATCGAAAATATGTATATACCAAATTTGAAATGAATCAATGATTAAATAATAACTTTAATGATATTTTTACTAGAACATAGTTTTTAGGCTTTTTGCATATTAGGCTTTTTTAAAATGTATGAGACCCTTTATATAATACTTAACACGAAGTGAGTTTACGGTGTATACTGAATAAAAATTATTGTTTTGCATAATTTAGTTTCGTAAGATTTCATATATTCTTTAGCCCACACAAAAGTTTCTATTCACTGATGTAAAAATGAGAAGCAAGTATGAAAGCGTGTCATTTTTTTATATCGTTTATGGAAATATTTTCACGTTCTTCCAATTTTCTACCTCATACAAAAATGTCTGGGAAATTTAAAGACGTGTACTCTTCTTTTAGTTTTCGTCTCATGCGGGAACTTTCATCCATTTCTTTTTCAAAGAACTTTCTCGTTTTTATGGAAAGTTTTCTATCCATCCAAAAACTAGTGACACTGGAGAAAACATCCATTTTCCCGTCGCAACATTTTTTCAACTGCATTCCTCACTAGAAATAACACATAGCCCCAATACGCGCGCACACACACACACACACACATATGTAAAAAAGGAGAGGGTGATGTCTCGTTCTGAAGCATGAAATGAGAGAAAGCAGTTGGTGGAGAAATTGAAGTCTTTTAAATACGACTAGAAAAGTTCCGGGCAATTGCCTTATCTCACTACTTTTGGAATAATTTTTTCCTCAGCTTACTTTCTCCGCTCTATTCCATCCAGACATCTCACACATTACTAACCCACGCTATAAATTTATTGATAATAAACTCGCAATAACTTGACTGACTTTGAAATGATTCTAGCTTTGTATGCAGAGTGAAGAATATTTTTTAATAAAGGATAAATTTTTTTACGATGCCAAATAACTCTATGGACATTTTATTTTCAAAATTTTCAATACAGATAAATTTAATTTACTTGAATAATCAAAATAGTTTAAATAATATGAGTTGTAACTAATTCTTATCCATATTTTCAAATATTTGTTGGTAATTATTATTCATACATAATATAGTGATATTCTATACAGGCTGTCCCACATTGTTTGCACAGGTGATATCTCTGCAACCGTTGACTTTAGAAACACACTTTCAATTACAAAAAGTTTTTAAATGACGTGCAGTTTCTTAAAATATTGAAATTTGTGTGAGGGGTCCACATAAAAAAAAGGAAATTAACTTTTTATACAGTCCCACAGTCCCAGTGTGCTCAAAAACCAAATTAAAAAGTTGTTACCCTGTCTCTTCTGTGGCGAACAAAAAAATTCCACGTTTCTAAGTGCAATATTCACTGAGATATTTGAATTCTAAAACCGGAGGAAAGGTAGAAAGAACAGCATAATGAGCTTGTCCGTTACTTTATACTGTTCTTTCCCAACTTTGCTCCAACTTTTGACATTTTTTTCTGGATATTATGCTCGGAATAATAAAATTGTCTTTCCTTCATCTATTGGAATAAAAACATCATCTCACTCTCGCTAATGGTTATACTGTATTATTTTTACTCAACCATAATGCCTAAACATTTATGTTCAGGACATGATAATATCAAGTCATTTCCCATCGTTGATATTTTAAACCTTTATCTACCAAATTATGAGAAATAAAATAAGAAGAAAATGATAATAAATAAAAATATAAATATAATAATAAATAAAAATATAAATATAATAATAAATAAAAATATAAATATAATAATAAATAAAAATATAAATATAATAATAAATAAAAATATAAATATAATAATAAATAAAAATATAAATATAATAATAAATAAAAATATAAATATAATAATAAATAACTATCATGTGTAAATTATTTGGTAGGTTATTTTAGTTCTAATTAAAGACAAAAAAATTAAAAAAAATTGTTTTTCAAACAACTAGTTAGTACATAAATTATCTAACCTGGTACTATAAAGTACCATCAGCAGATAAAGGGTTAAACCGGCGTTGTCATGTTACTATATGTACAGAATAAATGATAATTTATTTGTCATTCATTATGCCACTGGGTGCTTTTTGGCAAGCAGTGTATATTTGCGGAAAAGCTACTGCCAAGGAAGCAATGCATTGCAAGATAAGAAAAAGACAATGAATCTTTTCCCCTGATTTTTTTCTTTTGGTTCATTAAACGCAGATGTGTTCCACACAATGCTACGAAGTCGGGCTGGAAGAGATCCCGTGAATGGGATAAGTCACATGACAGAGTTCTGGACGTTTTGGAGTTTTGTTTCGTGGTCTAATATAATTTTAAGTAAATTTTTAGTAACACAGTGAAAACTCGATATGACGATAATCTGCGGACAAAGAAAAAACATCGTCGTAGAGGGAATTATCTTTATATCGAGAGGCAACGAGCATCATGAGCCACCAAATTTATGCTGTTGTTCACATCTTCTCCAAAGATTTTTTTTGTTAGTACCACCAGAAAATCCCCTTTGAAGTATTTAGTAGTCGCAAAAAAATTTTAATTATTGATTCAGTTGACTAATAAACTTCAGTTGAAATGGATCCCCCTTAACACTTTATATCCTGACGGTACTTTAAAGTACCAGGTGAGATAACTTGTTTTGAAATAACTAACTTTTGAAACAATGTTTCAAAAACATTTTTTTTTTGTCTTTAATTAGAACTAAAATGACCTACCAAATATGTAATGTACATGATAACTATTTATTAATATCATTACATTTATACTTTTATTTTAATTTATTATAATTTTCTTATTCTACTTTTCACAATGTCGTGTATAAAGGGTTAAAGGGTTTACCGCATTGCACTTTTGTTTTTTACACAAAGAAAGCACCAATACCAACAACTTCATTAATACTTTCTGTGATTATGTGGTGCAAAATACCGATGTTATTAGACACCCTCAGAAAAACGAAATCTATTGAAGTTAAAATTAAATTCAAGTCGATTTTTCGAGCAGTTGTGGTTTCAAAATCTCTTAAAAATATCATTATAGAGGGATTCATCGTAGTGGAGGATATCTGTGGAAATAGTCCTTTTTTTTAAACTGAGTTATAAACTTATTTACTATTGCATCGTTAATAAATGAAGCTTATGAAGTTGCATTGATTTCTTTTTGTTTTTTGATACCTGATTAATTTTTAAATAAGAAAACCCAAGTGAATATATTACGAATATTCGTTTTCTCATTAACATGAGTGTTGGATGAAAAGTCACATCTGGGACGTTTTCTTTACGTAAGACAAACCGCGCACGTGAAAGTCAAATCTTGCAGTTCAAAACAAAAGATCAACTTAAAAATAACAGCAAGAATCTAAACTTTGGGAAGAGCGAGAGTTTCTTTCGTTGGTTTGCTGATGGATGACTTTCCTTAGTTCATCCATCATTATCGACTAAATCGGAAACTCTTGTTTCCTACCAGGGCTGGGCTGGGCTTCGATTTCTGCGCCAATGCTCGACCATGCAAAGAATTCAACGTCACGAGGATCAGAGATTTGGAGAAGAGGCTGCGAGAGAAGAAAACTTCTTATGGATAGCGTCTCCATCTCTTTTCTCCTTATACCAACCAGAGAGAGTAGGTTTTTCTCTCTACCCCTTCTTACCACTTACAGCCAGTCCCGCTTGGGCACTCCAAATATCTAGGATAGTGAATGTGGATGGAAAAAAAAGGGGGGGATATCATCAACCATCAAGAGTTTCAAATTTCTGAAATCGATTTCGTGCTGAAAATTGAGACGAAATCTCTTTTAGTTAAAACCCTGCTCTTGTGGGGTTGGCGAAAAAGCAAAAAAGAAGGGAGGGGGTGAAAGCGAAGGTTATATCCTTATGAAAAATGTCACCTGAAAATACTATCCGAAATTTTGTGGAATAAATCAAGACAAATGGCTCTCTGTCTGGAGAATATATCTGCTTTTTTTTCCTTGATCGAGCAAAAATGACATAGGAAAAGAAAAAGGAGCATTCCGCGTAAAGAAATTGCACGCCTCCTCCATACCTATGAGGAAAATAATTGCTGGAAAGATGGGGCAATCTTCTGTTACTGACGTTGTGGAGTAGACTTTCAAAGTGCTACCATTATTTTACGTTATTAACAAGCTTTCTCGAAAAATCTATAGTTTAATATGATATACATAAGTTATATATAGTGCAATGCATTATCGAGAAAAACATTAGAGCAGAAAGTACATACAAAAATTATCATTCGAACAAAGTAATATTGCATGCAGTTATGTTCGTGCGATACGTATTCTGATAATAACACTAAAAAAAAAAAAATACAGTTCCACTCGATTTTTCGATATCGCTGAATTATTGATACTCATTTTAACTTTATCGTTTCATTAGCAGTGCCATCTACCGGTTTCTCTTTTCATTCAAAATTCATGCAATTCGTCGGTACATTTTACAGAGCACAATGATAAATTCCAACATACACATCAAGCGTTTTTTGTCTTCAGCCTGCCGGGCCTTCTGTAAGCCGTTCTAATCGCCCTAAGGGCAGGACTCGGCGTAAAATTCTCTCATTCCGCCGCGTTTCTGGTGCGGAATACGGGTATTAAAGATACCCGTTTATGAAACGATGTACAAACAACCATGTATATTATATGGTTATATACAAAATGTCTTACTTTGATAAGTTTTTCACTTCCGAAATCAGGAATGATTTTTCAAATTGTCAAAGAAATTATAAAAAATCAGGTGATGAGGGATTTCTCGTCCAATTATTGTTATGAAGTTCAATGTTATTAACGTTCAATTACTAATAATTTATTATGTCTGTTTGTAAAAAGAAGTGAAAACAGATCGCCGATGTTACTTATTCTCTACATCAACGCTTCCTAAAGTGCGAATATCGCCTCCTGGGGACCGATGGGACATACCGGGGGAGACATCACAATACGATACGATAGGTCATACGGGTACGATATAGGATCCTATGGATCGCTCAGGAAGGAGGATGATGAGAAAAATAATTTCTGAGGCGGAGGGCGATGAGCAAAAAAGTTTTCGAAACTATGTTCCACACGATCAAGATAAAATGGTATGAAAGTAACATGTAGTATGAAAGTAATGGTATGACAGGCACGTTTTTTTACATAGAAAAAAAAATCCTCTTTATTTTGTTTTCAGACATTTAACGAGTTGAAAGCGAAAACAGTTTGGGTTGATGCTACCAAAATGCTTGACGACATGAGACAAAATGTCCAAAATATGATGTCGTGGAAGACTGAAGTTGTAAAGGTATATTAAATTCATCAAAATCTCCTTAATTCTTGTAATTATTTTTCATATCCATTATATTTAGACTATTTTCATTTGCTGAAACAAAATTGTTATTTTTATCACCGTTTTTTGAGTACTATCACTTCTTTTTTTTAGAAAATACGTAATGTTGCTGAGGTAGCAGTGACGAAGCACACGTATGACCATAATATTAAGGTACGAACTTACACTGTATAGATATATTTCTTCTTTATATCTAAAGCAACGAGTCGAAGTAATACGTACATATTATTCTTACAAGACTCAGATATTAAAATATTAGATTGATACAGATCTATTTCACCAATCAGCTTCTTTTGCTTTTGAATTGAATTGATTTTCCATGTTAAATTTTGTGATACCACAACGCATACAGCTAAACAATGATTCCGGAATTTTCATAACATTTGTTTCAAGCCGATAGCACCTGTTGAATCCCCAAAATATTTAAAATTGATTATTTCATAATTATTAATGACGAAAGAAACTTACTAGGGATATGTGTATTCCTATACGGCAACAGCATATAATTTGAAAATAAGTAAATTTTTTTGTCTCTTTTTATAGATTGATTATTTTAATGCCAAGAAATTATATGAAGACCCAGAAGATCGCACGCAGGGTTTTAAGCAGTTGAACTTCTTGCCTCATAGAAATTTTGACGGAATAGCTGTAAATTCTAACCATAGCGTCTTACATATTCCAACAAATGTATACGATCAAGGTAGTTATGTTTTATTTGCGTCATTGTTGTATCACTTCATAACATATTATTCCCAGTTTGGCCATCTATGCCTATTCAAAAAGTAAACTTTATCAATTATCAACATCCTTATTTTTTTAAATAAAAATTAACTTTGAAATTATAAATTTTAACTTGTTGTTAGCTTGTATTTTGAATCTATAAATGTTTAAGCATTAATAGTAAATAAAACGTGTGTGAGCGTTAACCAAACACAATTTTGGTCTATCACTGGAGGTAGTGCACATCACTGTTGTTTTACCCCAGAAGGTATGAGTTACGTCAAAGTTGGTTCCTAATAACAAAAATTCTCAAAATACGAGCATTATTGTTATGTGGGTGCTGCCATCTTGCTTCCAAATTGGCAATGAGGGGAACATAATGTTTGAATAAATGTATTTTTGGAAAGTTGAGAATCTCTCGAGACTTTTTTTTTACAAAACTGAAATTGTAAAGGTAAAAAAAGTTTGATTTTCGCTCGTCAAAGTTTGGCAAAAATAAAATATGTAATATTGTATACCTTGAAGATGATTCTTTTAATCCTGATCTATTAGACTCAAACAAAGACGGATATCTGCTGTGCCAAAAAGAAATAAGTGCTTTATCGAAAATACAATCTCACGCAATGAGTTTTCTCCCACAGCTATTTACTTGTCATTGGTATTGTCGGTCTCATAAAGGATAAACGTTCTTTCGTTGTGAAAAAACGCAAAAAGTAATAAGAATAATCATCTTAAGATGTGGAAGAAAATCCTTACGTAAACATTATATTCACGCCAGTACATATTGCTTTTATATAACAATTCGTAATAGCTTTGGCCCGATCGGTGAAGACAATAAAAACAAAAACGTCGGTATTATAAGACGAACTTGGCAGCATAAATCACTTGAGCTGTATAATATAATATATCAGATATAACTGTTAATATATTTTCATTCGATTTGTGATTTTGTCTCTCTCCTACTGTGTTTATTATATATTATATTTTTCTTCATTATTACCTTCAATACCAAGTCTCCATACTCGTTGAATTTTGTTTTTACAGCCCCTGATGTTTTGAATGCTATCAAATGGTCTGAAGAGCTGAATCCTACTTTCAAGAATAATCTTGTGTACGATCCATCGCTCATTTGGCAGTTTTTCGGCAGTAGTACTGGATTTCTTCGTTTATATCCAGGTAAGAGAACATAATAAAATTTATATGAGCGAGTCTCTACCTTTATAGAATTTCTACATATTTGGTATATTATAAAATGTCACCGAATTAATTCTTAAAAATTTACTGTATTTGCATGAATGTTTGAATTTAAAAATACAGTAGGTAACTGGATATGACGTATGGGAGTTAATGTACGTGTGTTCGAAAATAGTCAGTGTAGTTTGAGAAAAAGTATTTGCATAGTAATTTGCCCTTAAGTTTTCTGTTGAAGCAAGTTGGCTAATTTTAATTATATTTTTTTTTGTTTCAGCAACTAAATGGCGTTACAATACTCCTGATATGTACGACTGCCGTATGCGACCTTGGTATGTTATAATAGTTTATTTTTTTTAATTGATGAATTTGTTTGAAGATTCTATGAGTTATGTTTTGTGATGTTTTCAAACTTTTTCTGTTTGTTTAGGTTTTAAAGTTTTTGAATTAAATTAATCCCGATTATTCAACATGTTATTTTTTATGTACAGTAATATGTACGATATAGCAAGTGCCTAAGTATGCAAGGTGTTTCAGAAATGATGGGCCAAAACCTTAAGAGGTGGTAGATCATACCGAGAGAATATGAATGAGTTTCTACCATGGATGGTCAAAAATAAAACGTGAAACCGCTAGTGGGCGCAAAAATCTCCCGTTACACTGTAGTAAAAATGTTATTCTCTCCTTAGAACATGGGCGGAGATACGGGGGGGGCGTGGGGGGGCATTGCCCCCCTAGTGTCAAAGGTGGAGTCGACTGATCTAATGTATATATGTATATATGAGCTGACATCATCATCATCGTGCCCCCCCCCCAGCAATAATGACCTTGCCCCCCCCCCCCAGACTTCCAAGTCAATCTCTGCCTATGCCTTAGAATCATCTTTCGATACTTCAAAAAAAGATGAGTCAAATTTTAAGTAGTGGTAGAGCCGACCAAGATTTTTACCACCATTCTTTTTTTTGTTGTGGGATGCATGGTCAGAAAGAAAGCGTAAATGCATTAGAGGGCGCAGTGAGCGTGAGTTTTATGTTGGCACATAATACTTGGCGCGCCCTCTAGCGCAGTTACGTTTCATTTTTGACGATGCATCCCATGAAAATAATGTTTGATTTGATGTATTGTACCACTTTTATATAAATTTTTTATCTTTTTGAAACACTCTGAATTTGTTATAATGAAAGAAATATTAATTGAAAACTTATTTTAAAAAAAAAAAATATATATATATATATATTGAAATTATAAAAAGAAAAATGTGTGTATTTATATTTATTATTTTTTTACTAATTAAAAATACGGGAAGAGAATTGTTGGTTTTTTTTTTCTTTTCAATTATTTCTTACATATATTATTTTTCTATTTCCAATCGTAATGTTCATATAATTTTTTGATTCACGTAGATGAAATTCGAAAATAAAAGTTAAACAAATATATTTTTTTTCTTTGATGATGCTGCTTCACGGAATAAATCAAAGCATTACTTGAAATAATTTCGATAAATACGGTCTGTTTTTACAAGCCGTAACATGTTTTCATTGTGTAATACTGCTCGCGAATTACTTTCTTTCTTTTGGAAATTCGGATAAACCAAGAACTCCGTATAACTTGAATTCAGAACAAATATATAGTAGGGACAGTCACTTCGAAATTGGTAGAACGCCCTCTCTTTGCGAATGTGGAACCGGCTCGACTGTATCAAGAGCAGCTTCAACACCTTTCACAGTAGAAACTTTTGTAATATCTCATCTTCTTTCCCGTCCCCTTATGTCAAATGCCAGGAGGCCCGTTAGAAGAGTCTGGGAATCGATATAAGACGTTAGTCATCTTGACACAAAATCTGATCGAAGTTCGGAGATCTATATGGGCCGATTGCTCCACTCGACTCCATCTGTACGTGATGGCAAACGGGTTTCGTTTAGCTTTGTATGAGATTTCTGCATGAAAAACTCTCACAGCATCACGAGGAAGATCCAAGATGTGGCCTCTGTTCATCTCTACAGAACAAACGATTGTCTTCAAAGTTGGGATCATATCGATTCCATGGATGAACGTAATCTTAGATACAATGATACATTCATTCTCTTTTACTTTTGAAATAAGAACCTTAGTGTCCCTTCAGTAATGTATACAGTTCATATCTGTTTCATTTTAATCATCGATTGAAAATTGCGCGATCCAGATATTCGTTCTTTGCAAATGTTTGAATGGATTTCTTTTTCTTCGAAACATAAAATAAATGCCAAAAATGGGCTTTATCGAGACAATGTTTTAAAAATGAAATTTCGAGTAAATTTCAAAAGATATTTAATCAGAGTATTAATTACTACAAGAATGACTTAAATGTACACACACAGTATTTTTTTTCGCTTCTATGAAATGAAATTCGTTTCATCGTCGCCATTTTATACCGTATATGCGAGGGAATCGGATCTATAGTTTCAATGAATATTTTCAACGCTTGTTTAAGGCAGTGATTCTCAAAGTGTGCGCCGCAGCTCCTGGGGACGTCTCAGCGAACTGGTTTCATTGATCTATATCTGTTCATTGTTTTGAAGTGGTTAGTTTTTAGACTATTCTGGGGGGGACATGGAGTAACGTATTCATAGTGAGGAAACCGTGGATGGCAAAAGTTCGAGAACCACTGGTTCTCGAATGAACCATTCATTCTCTATAAGAGGATTCTAACCAAAACGTGCGTGTATGATAATGTGCTACTCGTTGCCAGGCAGTCATTTGGAATTCGTTTCAGTTATGTGCTAACCACTGTAAATACACGTTATGCAAAATTCGCTTCATTCGCAACCCGTGATATATGTACTGCAGGCATCGGACCACTTTGCTCGATTGTCTCCTCCTGGATTCGAACCTGGATTTCATATGAGAGACAGATGTTCTACCAACAGACAACCGAGACCAAATTGTCACAAAATTTTCTGTACGGAATCATGCCCTCCAGTTGTATAATACCCACTTTCACTCTTGAGTACATTTGTATTTTGCCGCACAACCCATGCTCTTCTGTATTCGTACCACTGCATATGCCATCGTTTTGGTCACAAGTTTTTCTGTACAGCATCACGTTCTCTCTTTGTATAATAGCACCCAATTGCACTCTCGAATATATTGTACTTAGCCGCAACATGCTCTTGTAAGAAGATCTACCACACGCAAAGAAAGGCTCCAGAGGTGCCCTAAGGTTTGAGCCCACACGTTGTGTACAGATCTCTCTCATTTAGAACTGTCGCATACGCTAATGAGTGTCGCAAATAATCTCTGTACTGTATCATGTGCTCCACCCTGTTTTGCATCATGTTCCCGCTCTATACAGCAATACCCGCTCGTTTTTTGGAATTTTGTGCACCTGACGCAACATGTCTGTCATATTTTGTACTTTGTGCTGTCTCTTTGCCTTGTTGCCTGCACAGTACCATGTACCCCCACTCTTATACTGCAATACCCCATTGGTCCTCATTGAATATTTCCTATTCTGATGCAACATGCAACACTTCACTATAAATGTCATGCATATGTATCCCGTTGGAGCTTACAGAACTTCTCGTGAGAATAAAAGGCTGCACAAGTCCCACCTAACGCAAAAGAAGCCAAGTGCCCAATAAACAGACTAAGACAGCCTACTCATGATGAGGATGGGAACAACATTCATGCATCCAGGACGGGAAGCCCTGCATGTGAGCGGAAAGATATAGGGTTGACCCAGGCCGAATGGGAACAAACCCGTGCAGCCATGCCAGGTGGCCCTGTACATGGGCCGTCGGGCGATATCTTGCCGATATCTCATGAACAATGAACTCTGAGCACTCGTGAACTCGATGTGGCTGAATTCCAGTACACAATTCGTGCTGTCCCCCTTGACACGAGACCGACCTTTTCGCAGGGGGCGCCCTACAAAAGTGATATTGACTTTGATACAGCTTCTTTCCCGTCATAGTGTGTGCCCAAGTGGGCTCTCTCTCTGCGTTTTATATTTATGTAGTTTAATTGTACCATTTTCTATTACTTTTTTTATATTTTTCTCACTTTTCTTTCCTTCTGTTCACTTGGTTAATCGGCCGGACTACCAACTTGAGTTTTTTTCGGCAAAACCACGCTCTCTGTGGCACTGAGCTTACATCGCTAATGTGACAGATCCTGGTTGTGCTCGGTTTGTTCAGTTCAGTGCTTTATGCATTGTCATAGAAATTCAGATCTTACTGCGTTCTTTTTTTTCAAAAACTGCGATTATTCATTGACTGGTTCATGTTAAAATGGTTCAAGCTGTTTAACTCTAAGAGAATTATGGTAGTTTAAATTGAGATTATGATCACCTAATAAGCCGTATGTTCGGAAATTTTACCTGGCCGCATCAAATATTTATCACAATCAGATAAAAATTTCTGAGATGAGTGCTAATCTCTAATATCAATAATAACAAGTTAATGTTCGGTCTTCAGAATAAGTTTCTGGACTATAAAGCCGTGTTTTGACAGTCGAGGAGACTACTTTAGATACCTACTGCAAGTTTAGATCCAACATCTGATTTAATTCCGCCAGGAATATGGTTCTATGACCCGGAAACGTCTAATGACACCGGCCGTGAAGTTTGCGATCTTTGTTTGCTAGTCTGTACACCATATATTGATCATATTTTTCTGTTATAGGTACATCCAAGGCGCAGCATCTGCCAAAGATATCGTGATACTCTTAGATGGAAGTGGCTCCATGACTGGTCTAAGAAAGGAAATTGCTCGGAACGTTGTTCTCAATATTCTTGAAACACTAAGCGATAACGACTTCGTTACTATATTGAGAGTTCGTATTCAAAACTACTGAATTACTTTATTTTTGTACCTACGAAACATAATTTTTCAGTTTAATGTAAAACACTTATCGCAATTTTTGTAACTATATTGCATAGTAAAAGATATAAGGGTATAATGCAATATTTAGATTTTATATATATATATATATATATATATATATATATATACACAATTGAAAGCCGGCGTAGATGGTCGGCTTTCAATTGTATTATCTAACCCAAAAGGTAATTCATTTCTAATATTTAGATTGTTTTTTTTTTTGGAACTCCTTTAAATTCATATAAGTTGGTTCTTTCATTTATTCCCAGTTCTCTGAAAGCGTGAAATCCGTTGTACCTTGCTTCGAAAACACGCTGGTTCAAGCTAATGAAGCTAACCTCAGAGTAAGTATTTTTTTATTTTATCAAGCATTAATTTTCATTCTTATACAGGGTGTCTCAGCACCAGGTTTACAAACTTCTAGGAGGGGTAGGGTACGCGTAGACTACTTGGAATCACATAGTAATGCATGGTTGAAAATGTTTCCTGATGCGGTAGGAAATACCAGAAATGAAATTATACAATTAAAATGAACACTCGTTTCAATAATAAATGTGCATCGAAAAAGTAACGAGATCAAAGGTGTTCAAAGTGTCATCCACGAGCTCAGGGGCGTAGCCAGAAATTTCGTTCGGGGGGGGACCACTTTCATTTCGGGGGGGGACCAAAGTGACAGAACAATGGATTTGGCCATCTTTTTCCCTTTTTTCGGTCATTTTCTCACATTTCGGGGGGGGACCAGACCCCCAAGTCCCCCCCCCCTGGCTACGCCCTTGCACGAGCTGTAATGCAGGTCTCACATCTCAGGTGCGCATTGAGTTTCGAACATTCTGGAAGATTCCGGGCATGTCTATGACTTCCCTGCAATGTAAGCAACAAGTTCCTCAGTATTAAGAAATCACCAACGAATAAGGCAAATACACGAAAAATACAAAAACTTCTAATGCATTTCAACACCAATGGGTGTAGTCTTTAGAGGAAAAAATATTTAACCATTAATCACGCTGAGCGATGATCCCACTTGGGTTGGATACCAAATCTTAACTCTCGATTGCTCAGCAGAAAAAAAGTACGTCTGTTTACTTCAAACGTCGTGGTCAGAACTCCCAAGTTCCTCAGTGCTGTCAACAGGGGTGTCATACACCAATGTTCTGATATGCGTCCAGTCTGGGGACTCCGGTAGACGTAATAAAGACATGATAGATCCGGCGATCGAGCAGGCCAATGCACCAAAAGCCCGGAGCCACCGCTCCCGTATAACGCCATCTAACGCGTCAAGAAAGAATTTCCAACCCTGCATTACATGTCATTCCGAGTCGTCTTGGTGCACCCTACTCTTCCTAGAATTTTTTAAACTTGGTACTGAGACACCCTGTAAATGTATATCCAGTGCATATGTATATCATTTTAACTTCTGGAAGGCTTCATGGTGACGTAATTAAAATTTATGTACCACAGACTTTTATTTCTCAAAATAAGTATCAATTATTGATAATAGGAGAATAATTATTATAATTATTCATTATTAAACAATGCAGTTGATACAAATATCATTACAATTAACAAAATTCATAACAAATATTATTATTTATTTTTTGCTGAACATACCGATACAAGTTTAAAAATTTGATCTTATTTTTCATGAGTAATTTTATTTATCAGCTCCTCAAAACAGTTTCTTATTGTAAATGAAAATTACTAGCTTAATATACAATCAAATTATTGGTCCAAATGCTCATATACACGTCAATAATGTGTTTTTATGCAGTGATTCATTGATATAATGCGGTACAAAATCATCATTTTGAATTGGTAACTGTCGTTAATACATTTTGAAAACGGCTATTTTATGAGAACCTTGTTATTATGTGTATAGATACTCAGACAAAAATGAATTCATATCAGTGCGCTAGATTAAGATCCCAATCTACTGTTCATGTTTCAAATGAAATTGATATTCAAAAAAACAATAATTAATAAAATGATTAACAAATAAAATATAAATAATGAAATAATTTCGAATTAGATTATGCATTTTCGTGTTCACGCTCAATCAGTGGCATTGCCGAAACAACCATTTCGTTAAATATAGAGGCTATCATAGTTTAATGCACTCTTTTATTAACATTTCTAATAGGTTATACTAATCTTTAGTCGATACAAATTTTTAAATTTGCATTTTTTAGGAGTTCCGGGAACTTCTTAAAGACCTAGACACAGTCAATATAGCAAACTTCACTTTGGGTCTCGTAACGGCATTCGAGCTCTTGCAAAAAGTAAGTACCACGATGACGACATGTATTTTGATACTTTTTCTTTCGAAAATGATATTATTACTAGTAAAAATGAAGTTAATCGCATTATTATTTTTATTTTTTGTAATTCGCAGGTCGCTAAAAGTAATGAAGGGACTCAGTGCAATCAGGCTATTATGCTCATCACAGATGGCGCACCGTATACTTACGAAAAAATATTCCACCAATACAATTGGCCGAATATTCCAGTAAGTGTAGATCACGAGTTGTTTTTTTTTTTTTTTTATTTGTGTGATTTATTTATTTATTTTATTTTTGCGGGAAAGGGGGGGAGGATTCAAATTACTCGCGGTTTACAAGAAATCGACTCAACGTTGAGTGCGAATTTTCTATCTTTTCATCTTTGCTCTGTTGCTTTAAAACTGCCTCTAAAAATTTATATTTACTTCATTTCTCCTCGAGCAGCAGAAAACACATTCATAAAGCAAGTCAAATATTGGCTAGCGAAAAAGTCGTTTCAACAACGTTTCCTCTGCCTTTGCACATTCAACTAATTTATGGCTTCTTGAAGCAAAAAAAGAAAAAGCGAAAGAGCGAGAGAACTTCATTTTAAACATTACCTTTCTTAGTTTTAAGCTTTCCAGCTCATATATTTCACGCCTTCCTCATCATTCTAAGTATCAAAATGCGTTTGAAGTTTCCGGTGTAAAGACATTTTTGAAACCTTCGTTGATCCTAAAAGTGAAACTGCAAAGCATTTATATTTTTCTTATTTGCATTGTCCATGTTTGAAAAGTTTTAGAGAAAATCCCATATTGAAAATTTTCATTTTGGAAGAAAAGAATTTGGAAAATGAAATTCACAAAAATATGCATTTCTAAAGTTTCGTTTCATTCTTTCGTGAAACGATTTCACATCACTGCGAAAGTTTAAAAAAATATATATTTTTTTTACGCTGTGGAACTGGGGTCACAAATGCACGACCCGCGAAAACATCATATTTGGCCCTTAAAACCATCTAAAAGAATCAAGTTCAGATATATAATTGAGTTTTATTTAAGAATTTAAATATTACCGTAAAAACGGGATATTTTTAGGAAAAGAATTGCACATTTTTGCAGACGCTATCCGAACTGTGAGTGTTACCAACATGATTTCTGGGGGAAATATAACTACAACCCCCAGCTTACTTACCATGCCCGATTATTTAAAACTATTTATAAAATAAATTCCCGATTATTGCCATGCCCGATTATTTAAAACTATTTATAAAATAAATAGGATGAGATATAATTCTGTTGTCCTAAAGTTACCCCGGAAAGTACTTTTAGGACAAGAATTCTTTTTTTCTACTCTGAAAGCCATAATAGTACTCTTGTCTGATTGTTGCCCTAATACTAGCTTGTAGAAATTTTACAGGAAGAGTTTTGCAATGAAAAAATTTTCATTGTTTTTAGTTTGTTCCTTGAAAACAATTTTTTTTTAGTTTTTCTCCCAGTTAATTTCTTTTTGTTCTTTTAGATTTAGAGTTTAAGAGTTAGAAACTTGATTTTTTATACGGGTTTCAACAATTAAGTAAAATAATTAAATGAACCTGAATAAAAAAATAACTAAACTAATACTTTCAAGCTACTTTTTTTAAATACAGGTGATGGGAAATTGAAGTGATTGAAAATTTTTCACTTATTTATAACGTTTTATTAAAACACAAAAATAGGTGAAAACTGTACAAATATTGGAATTTGGGAATTCTCATTGACGAGCGGCTTAGGTTTTTTGAAGATTGTTTAGCGGTGGTCAAAAAAGCGAATAGAATACTCGGTGTCATTTTCAAAAAGGTCTCTTCGCGTTTTCCTAAAGTCATTCTTCCGCTTTTCCGAGGCTTGGTTCGTCCTGGACTGGAGTATGCTGTAAGGTTTTGGAGACCAATACCTACAAAGGGCATAGACTTGGTTGAAGGGGTGCAGAGAAGAGCTACGTGTGTCCTTATTCGCACGCGGGGCTTGGAAGAGAGACTTCATCTTTTGAATATGTTTACATTGGATGTGAACGCAGGTGTCGGGGAGATATGATCGAAGTGTTCAAAATTTCCAACAGGATGGACAGAATGGAATATGATTTATTAATTCGCCGTCAATCGACTGCTTTTACAAGGGGACCCTAGTATCGATCGGTAAGGGACAATTCTATGTTACGGTGTCGCCGGGAATTTTTCTCTAATAGGGTTGTTAATAAATGGAATAACTTACCCCCGGGGGTAGTAAATTCTAACACAATTGGCACGTTTAAAAAGAAATACGATAAACATGTTGGGGTAAATTGAGAAGCTATCCATACTTAGAATGAGACAAATTGTTTATAATATTTTTGATTGCATTTTTAATTGGGTGCTGTATTTTAGTAATATATGATACCCATATTTTTTATAGGCATCTTTTTCTCAGCCACCTCGTTGGGCATTTTTCCTGTTGTGGCCTTGTATTTGTATTAAGATGAAATTATCTATTTCTTCATGTCAACTAGAGAAATAAATCACCTTTAATTTTTTTAGGGGTATATGAATTTCTTTTATCAAATTCGTAGCAGAGTACCAAAGTTTTTTTTGTAGTCTTTGTATGGAAATTTCCAATATTTTCCTGCCATCTACATATACTTGAACTTTCAGATTCAAAGT
Organism: Pholcus phalangioides; assembly: GCF_987345545.1. Taxonomy (NCBI): domain Eukaryota; kingdom Metazoa; phylum Arthropoda; class Arachnida; order Araneae; family Pholcidae; genus Pholcus; species Pholcus phalangioides. Next base: position 60,371,150 of record NW_028301600.1, on the reverse strand, counting down.
TCAAAACAAATGAAAAGTGTCAGAAAAAACGAAAAAAAATCGTTCTTAAATTACCAAAATTTAGAGAGCAACGTCCTAATGTTACCTCGTCAAATGTAATGTGTTTATATTTTATTAAATAAAAAATTAGCATGCAGAAACAATTCAAACAGATTAATCATCATAAAACTATAACTAATCAAAGTTTTAAGAGGTTTCACAAAGCTATGATAATCACTAAATAGAACAAACAAGGCGCCAACAATCATAAGCATCACTCAAAATATATTTAAACCTCTTAGCTCATTTCCTCTGTGCTATTAAATTTAACAAACACGACTTAATTCAAACCCTCAACAACTAAACAGAAAATTGTGAAATAATTTATACACATATACAAATACAACGCCACAACAGGCAAAATGCCCAACGGAGTGGCTGATAAAAAGATGCCCATGAAAATATGGATGTCATATATTTCAAAAATACAGCAACCCAATTAAAAATGCGATTAACACAAATTATAAACAATATATACACATGATAAAATATTATACAACGCCCATAAAGAATACTTATGGTTGTCTTATTCTAAGAATGGATAGCTTCTCGATTTACCCCAACATGTTTATCGTATTTCTTTTTAAACGTGTCAATTGTGTCACAATTTACCACCTCCGGGGGTAAGCTATTCCATTTATTAACAACCCTATTAGAGAAAAATTCCCTGCGACACCATAACCTTGCATTGTCCCTCACCAATCAATACTGGTGTCCCCTTGTAAAAGCAGTCGATTGGCGGTGTACTAAAAGTTCATGGTCCATCCTATCCATCCCATTGAAAATTTTGAACACTTCGATCATATCTCCTCGACACCTGCATTCATCCAATGTAAACATACTCAAAAAATGAAGTCTCTCTTCAATAACTCAAGCCCCGTGTGCCAATAAGGACACGCGTAGCTCTTCTCTGCACCCCTTCAACCAAGTCTATGTCCCTCTGTAAGTATTGGACTCCAAAACGTTACAGCATACTCCAGTCCAGGACGAACTAAGCCTCGGAAAAGCGGAAGAATGACTTTACAAGTTATATAACGAAATAATTTTAACGCTCTTATGTCAAAAAGTATTCAGTATATATATCAGATGCTTTTGATTTCTGCGGATAGATCTCATAAAGGTGAGTCCAATGGTACCACTTTGGTTTTAATACCTCTTCTTGTCTGGGCACCAAGCTTGCGGCCCGCTTTCGTAACGAAATTGATCGAGAGGTTCGCAACGCATATACACGACATTGATATCGTCTGTTAGCTATTCCGAAGACAAATCTGATGATCCTAACTTGATTACATCGTTACCAACCCGGCGATTCAAGTCACAATGAACGTGTTCACATCAGAACTTGCGGCCGTGTCTATGATAAAGACTATCCCAATTTTTTTAAACGATACAATTTAAGTGTGCGTGGAGTTTCAACTGTATTTTCAAGTGTGCCGTGAGATAAACATAAAAAATTGAATAACACTGCGCCAAAACAAATAATTAAACTGTAATGTAATGGAAGATCTCTTCAGAAGATCAGCTCTGCTTTCAACACGATGCGCCGCCACATCTGGGTGTGACCATATGACACTATTTTACGGGACAGACTTGTTACTTTTTTTAAATTATAGCTGTACTGCGTATATATTTATCTTCTTTTACCAAAATTCATTTGATTATTTTCATTTAATTTATTCATTTGATTATTTTCATTTAATTTATTCATTTGATTATTTTCATTTAATTTATTCATTTGATTATTTTCATTTAATTTATTCATTTGATTATTTTCATTTAATTTATTCATTTGATCTATTCACACACATAAGTTCAGTTTCCGTTCTTTCTCAAATCGCGAGGACCCGGGTTTGAACCCCACCAGCGACGCAGTGGTGGTAGGCTGTAGTTGGTTTTCTGTGGTTCCAACTTCAAGGTGCGAATGCGAGCTGAGATCTTCTCATTAAAAAGTCTCACCACATAGAGCAATACAAATATTCAATCATTCAGCTCACTCACAATTTCTAATATAGATAGCAGCACTAAAAATTCATACACAACACTAAATACGGACTTAGACTGTTAGATACACGTGTAACACTTCCCGCACAACTCATTCGGTAGTAAATTGCCCATGACGATAGACTGGAGTTATACTCGGTTCGAAAGAAAGAAAGTAGACGGAATGTGTTGTGGAACTGAGACGAGACTTATACTTTTCGTATCCCACCGGCGCCACAGTGGTGGTCGGCTGAAGTAATTTTTCTGTGGTTCCCAACTTCGAAGCGCGAATGCGAGTCGATCTCCCCGTAAAAAATTCTCACCATAGAAAGCAACAGGCCTACAATGGTATTTAATCATTGCACTTCACTCTCCATTTGAGATATAGATGGCAGCAGTGAAAAGTCAGACACAACACGAGATACGTACTCAGACTGTGAGCTACACACACTCTTACTTCCGGCACAACTCATTCTTTCGGTAGTAAATTGCCCATGTCGATTGGACCGGACTTGTGCTTGGTTTGAAAGAAAGAAAGACGAGAAGGTTATCTCTCTCTCTCGGAATGGAGACTGGCTGTGACTGAGTGACTGATATGTGTGTGTGTCAATAGACTTTTATAATACATTAACTTAATGACATTAAATTTGTATCAAATTTATTTTAGCATTCAGATTAATGACTTAAAGTTTTCTACAGTGGCGTGCGCGTTCTTTTGAAACCCAAATTGAACTAGAATTGAAAATCGAAATAGAATTATGTGATTAGCATAAGTTTTGCATCTTCATGCTAACTTTTTGACTGAATTCATGAAAATAAATGTCAAGAGTCTTTATTGTTCATCCATCGTTAGTTCAATTGATGAACTATGCTCTTGATAGTTATTCCCACGAATCCAATCGAAAAGTTTGCATGAAGATGCAAAACTAATATTATTCATACAAACCTATTCTACATTATTCTATTTTACACAAACTAGCATTAATTTTCTTTTCAGGTTCGTGTTTTTACTTATCTTATCGGCAGGGAAGTGACTGATATGGACGAAGTTCAATGGATGGCATGCAATAACAGAGGTACATAATATACAGTATTGCGTAGTAATAGTCCATTGCATATGTTGGTGCCCAAGAAATAGAATTTCTGTAGAAAATCTAATAGTGGAAGAGTTATAATTACGACCTAATCAAAATTAATGCATTCTAGATGTGTGATTAGTTATTAATTGTTTATTTTGTTTTCAAAACTTGAAAACAAAGCTGTTGATTAAAAATGAAAGAAATATTCATTTAAACAATGAGTTTATTTATCTCAATAATGAAATGCTTGATTGTTCAATGAATGGTGAATGTCTAAGAATTTTAATTACTTCTTTTGCAGCATGCTCATTATTTAATTTTAGCAGTTTTTGTAAATATACTCTTAGTTATATTGCCAGAATTACGAAAGAGCATTGAGGTATCTGTTGGTTTCACTTAGGACAAAAATAGAAAATTTAAACAGTAGTATTACGTAGTAAAACATATCAAATAACTAGAGCCCGGAAGTTAATGCAAAATGCCATAAATGACTTTTTTTGCCTATTTTCGAACTTTTTTGTAAAAATGCCTTTTTTGAACTTTTCCAGCCATAATTGCCTATTTTAACATAGTTTTAAGTTTATTAGTCAATTTCAGAAGCCATAATCTGCAAAACTTGGATAATAATGCAGTTATAATATAAAATATAATTAAAACATAAAGACGGATTAAGTGCAACCAATTTTTCAGCTACTTTCTGGACCCTTAACAGCATATTTTTTAGTTATATTTTCTTCCTTCTAAAAATTATAAATGCCTTTTTTTAGTGCCTATCTTAGGCATTTTTAGTGCCTTTTTGCCTACCTATTTCCACCATTTTTCGGAACTTCTGATCTCTACAAATAACATTTTCCTTCATTTCCACCTGTTGTCAGTGGAGCCAGTTAAAATCAATTTTCATAAAAAGGCTCTTACAGTAATTTTTTCCCCAAAATATCTTCTAGTGCGTTCGTACATTAGTGTTTTGTTCTTTCTAAAAAGATGATAAGCGATGTGATGAGTGCTTTTTTTTCCCGTCATCCCGATTATAAATGTTTTACTGTCTGACAAGTACTTAGAATGAGTCTTGAGAGCTTTTTTGTCTGCATCGAAGTCATGTAGCTCGCTAAAGACTTTAGAAATTTGTTCAAGTAGTCTTGATGGAAATTCTCAATCAAATTTCAATGCGATAAAAAAAAGTACCTTCATCAACGCTGTACGTTTTTCAACTCATCGCACAAGCTACTACGCGATTAACCAACTGACATTTACTTAAACAAATTGCCGAGTAAACAAATATTTTAACTTGACATTCTTTATGACTTTGACTTTGTCATCGAACAATTTTCTTATTGGAAAAGCGTATAAGGTATCTTTCGCCGTGAAAAATCGTATCCAGGAACCGAATGCAGATGATGATGACCTTTATTGTGCTTTGCGTTGTGTACATAATAAGCAGAAAATTTCCTTTCATTTGCAACAACCTCACTTAATGACTAAAGTTTTAATTTATTTTCCACTCAAAATTGCATTACGCTCTACACATCTGCGTTCTTTTAAAAATTCTTTGATTAGCAAACCACACTCACCTCTTTTTTTATTTTCTTTTTTTCCAACCGTACTGAAAGTTATCCGTAAAATGCGTCATCCGCGTTCATTTTTCTTTTAAGAAAACGCAAAATTTCCTAGGAATGGTGTTGAGGGGGTAGGCAAAAGAGAAAAGATGGAGACGAACAAAAGAACGTTAATGCCTCCAAGTTTAAACATCAAAATTTGCGAGCACTTTTTTGTTTTGTTTTTGCTTTTTTTTTCCAGCCAGAAGAAGTTATGTACTTTTTTGTTTGTTTGTTTAATTAGTAAAAATTGGGAATTCCATACTTCATAACGTTCCATTGTTTTCTATTTATGTCGACGCATTTTTTTCCAATTTTCTTTTCTCTCCTTTCGTTGTTTGTTATATTTTCCGTTAAAAAAAAATGTTTCGTTTTTTTTTAATCGAATCCAATTGCAGAAAACATTAATCTTTGATATGGCAGGAAAAAGCGTATTCAATTTTCCGTAAAGCTTGTTTTCTTTTCCTCAGGACATTATGAGAAAGAGAAAAAGTACAAAATTAGTTGTCTCTTACTGCAAGTTTTATTGCACAATTCTTACTGCCTTTTCTTCAGTTAGTTATTGATTTTCCAATACCAATACCCATCACATCCCGTTCCGGTGCCAAAAAAAAAAAAACTTTCTTTTTGATTCTGCCAACCGATCCTTAAATTTTATGGGTTTTTTTTTTCTCTGTTGTTTAGTGGTCAGTGTTATCAAACTATGGATTTATTTGACTCTAACGTCTTCGTCGGGCTTTGAAAATTTCGTGTGAACCGAACTGCTCTACGTGAAACGTAACTTTTAAAGTTATCGATTATTTTTCATCGTCCTTGTATTACATAAAGCAATTTTAAGCAAATTTCTGACCACTACTTCCAGAAAAAAAAAAGGGTTAGGACACGCGTGTGTGTGCTTTAAGAATTCTTTATCGTCCAAGAATTGAGAAAACTACAGATGATTTTGAATTTTGAAATTAATCAAATTCGAGCCTTAAAAAATATATGAAAGTTTCTTGTAGATCTTTAACCATAGTGATACGTTTGACGTCACTTTAAAACTTGATTCATTATTTTATTTGCTCTGAGATACTCTTTTGTTAGCTGGTAAAATAAACATTACTTATTTTTTATTCACCCAAAGAAAGTTTAAAAGACCGAATGGAATGCGAGAGACTTAAAAAAAAGTAAATTCCACAATGTTATTACTACTTTTATTATTATCGTTGCTGTATTTATATCCGTTTATTTGACGAATAGCATTTTTTTCAGGCTATTACACTCACGTCACTACCTTGTCAGAAGTCCGAGAACAAGTCCAGGTAAGTCTCTATTTCAACTTATATTTAACTGCATCTCGTTATTGTACTATTAGCTATCTTCATGCATTTCATGTCCACAACACACGTGCGTACTCATATTGTCGTATTCATGTTGCCCACCGAGTAAGGTGCTAAGCGAGATGGCACGGGTGATCCCTAATTGCATATATTCCCCCACACAATATTTCTAGTTTGTATTTTTTTTCATCAAATCCACTGGAGCGAGTGAACTCAACCCAATAAAACTGATGCTGGCTTCTAGTCCGCAAGTTATCAAACCCATTTGCTCACCAATAAAGTGTTAAGCGAGGTGACTCGTTCCGATGGATATATATATATTTTTTATTTCACAATAAGATTATCATTTCGTTTTTTTTTTTTTTTTGTATTTTGTGTATATAATATGGCAAGTGTAAGATAACAGATGAGATGGCATGGGGGGGGGGGGCCTTAATTGCTTTTAAAACATACCTCCATCCTAATACGTGTACATTCATCCGTCTTAACGAAACCCCGAAACTTTTCTCCAACTCTCAATACTGTCTCGTCTGTAATCAACTCAAAATTTGTTAATCGCTACAGTACCCAATTGTCCGGGGAAAATATGTTGTAAAAATTTTGTGTTTTTTTCGTCTTTTTTTTTTTTCTTTTTTGACACAAAATAAAGTGTTCCAGACTCTGCCACGAAGCTGGGCTGGAAGAGATCTCGGCAACGGGATAAGTTCAGTGGCAAAGTTCTGGCGTTCATTCATTCATTGTACTATTAGCTATAGTGGTTTTCAGAACATAGCCATCAGTCTTGTTGTAAGAAAAATGTAATCATTAAAAACTGTTACGCAGTATTTCAAACTACGATCAAGGTATAAAATTTTTGATGTGATTATTTTCTACTCCGTGAGTCGATTCTGAGACCTAACTGCTCATAGGTTTATAACTGATTTTAGAACCCTTGGTTTCCGTGGGAGCTTTTTTGGGGTACCGGGAATCAAACGTCACGTAACCCTTAAAAGTCCCGGAATCCGGAGGGCTCATCTTCCTTATACATCTCTCTATGCTCTCACTTTATTCCGACTACTCAATCAAATTATACATCCTTAAACTTAGATTTGTATTTACCTTATACATGTAATTCAAGGACATCAAAGCGATATAGCTATCTCTTGGTGTGTTCAACTATTCCCTTTTGGAATAGTCAATTTATCATTGCAAATTTTCTTCAGATTTAAATTTACATAAATTTTAATATTTGCGTTTTTTTTTTTTACCTGTTTCTATTTTTATTAACCAAATATATGCCAATGTCTGCGCGCTATTCTCTATCCACAACATATTAACATATATCATAATGCATTTTCAGAAATACATTCCAGTGATGAGTAGACCAATCGTATTATCTGGGGAACATCCGATAGTTTGGTCTTCAGTATACGCTGACATTTCCGTAAGATAATACCAATTTCTGTGTGACGATTCATTCTTTTAATGAATTAACCTAACTTTTTGATTTGCAATGTATGAAAGTAATTTTCTATATATGAAGTTTTTTTTTTTTATCATTTAGTTAAGTGACTTGTTTTCTTATCTTACCAGGATGTGAAATTAACCGATTGGTTATGGCAAGATCGGGAAAAAGCAAAAATTCGTAAACTAATCAAAGAACGGGAAAAGAGGCAGAAAGAAGAAAATCTTATCCAGGAATTCCCAGAAAATATAATCAATTCAAGCCAGGAACATATGTATGGAGATGGACCAAATCTAGATTATTCTGGTGAACCAGATTATTCGAAGAAACCTCCTAAGAAAAAGGTATTTATTATTTGCAAGAAGCGTTCTTTCATTATTAGCTTTTTATTTATAATGTTCAGATCGCATCAATTTTCAACCTCTTTACATTTGTGGACTGGCGAAAATAGTGGAATAATTTCGCAGACTGACAGAAATGTGAAAAATACTTTGCAGGCCGGCAAAAAAGCAAATAAGCCGAAGCAATGATTTTCAGGCAGGCGAAAATGAGAAAAATAGCTTGCGGACCGGCAAAAACGTATAAATATGAGAGATTATTTGCAAACATGCAAAAAAATACCTCAATAAGAGAAATAATTTGACTGTCAACAAAAAGAATGTATAAATAGAAGAAGTAATTTGCGGACTAGCATAAAATACATGAACTTGAGAAATAGTTTGCGGACCGTCAAAAAAACTCATGAAAAAAGATAAATAATTTACGGATCAGCAATGAAATGCATAAACAGGAGAAATGAGTTGCAGACCTCAGTTGATGGCTAGGACAGAAATAAACACCGATATATAGACTGTATTTTATTTATTACATCTAAAATATCTAGCGGCTACATCAATTGAGCGGTTGAAGAACACTGGTCAAGATAGCATTTAAACATTGTGTCAAGGAAGTCATCGAAAAGCTAAGCGTGGTGAACAATGGGTGAGACCACGCGTTATCTTCAATGAAAAGTCGGCTCATCGTATTTCCCGGAGAAAAATGCAGAAAATTGGGATCTACGAAAAAAACATTTATTTTCGCATGAAAATGATGCTAAAGTTAGGCAAAGTTTGCTCAAATTGCCGAAAATTCGCCAATGGCGGAGATATGGACACTCTTGCAGATCACAGTCGATTAGAATGAATTTTAAGAAAAGAAACGCTCAACATGACTATGGTGACCATATATCATCGTGAAAATGTGAGAAATTTGGTTCGCAAATACGGGGAAATACGGAACATCGCCAATTGTTGCCAAACATTGTCCAAATTTCGGCGTAATAACCAATTATGACACAAAACTTTACAAAATTTTCTAAAATACCACAAACAGCAGTTTTTAATACCCAGATTTGAAAAATTTCTCAAAATGAGTTCGTTCTTAGTGATTCGAAAATTCCAAATATTTTCCTTCTCATTAATCGATTCAAATTTATTTTTTCCATTCCCTCCCCCAAACACTTTTCCCGTGAAAGGAAAAAGACTGCTACCTACGGTGACCTTACGTCCTGTATATTCCAGGACATTCCCGTATTTTCACGTTATTTTGGCTGTCCCGACTTTAATGGAGGAGAGATACGATTGATTCCAAATTGGAAGAGATATAAATGTGATTCCATAATGAAGTGGAGTGAAATGTGATTCTCTCAAAAATGGAGGATAGATACGACTGAGTCCTTAATAGAGGTGAGATACGATTTATTCCAAAATGCAGGACAAATAAATGTGATTCCATAATGTAGGGGAGTTACGTGCGATTCCATAATGGAGGGGGAGTTACGTGTGATTCCATAAAGAAGGGAAGTTAGGTGTGATTCCATAACACAAAAGAGATACGAGCGATTCAATAATGGACCAGAAATAATTGTGATTCCATACGAAAGCGTAGTTATGTGTGATTCCCAAATCGAGGAGGGATACGGCTGATTCCATAATGTAAGGCAGTTAGGTGTGATTCCATAATGTAAGGCAGTTAGGTGTGATTCCATAATGTAAGGCAGTTAGGTGTGATTCCATAATGTAAGGCAGTTAGGTGTGATTCCATAATGAGGGAGAGATACGACTAATTCCAGAATGGAAGAGAAATAAATGTGATTCCATGATGATGAAGAGTTAGGTATTAATGAAAGTGAGGGAGTGATGCAGCTGACTCCATTATGGAGGATTCCAAAATGGAGGAGGAATAAAAGTGATTCCATAATATAAGAGAGTTAAGTGTGATTCCATAATATAAGAGAGTTAAGTGTGATTCCATAATATAAGGGAGTTAAGTGTGATTCCATAATGAAGAGCATCTACGACTGAATCCAAAACGGAGGAGGAACAAATCTGATTCCACAATGTAGGGGAGTTAAGTGTGATTCCATAATGTAGGGGAGTTAAGTGTGATTCCATAATGTAGGGGAGTTAAATGTGATTCCATAATAGAGGATAGATACGGATGATTTCATAATGGAAGAGAGATACGGCTTATTCCGTAATGGAGGAGGTCTACCAATGATTCCAAAAAGGAGGAGAAATAAAAGTGATTCCATAATGTAGGGGATAGGAAAATTTTGGTTTGTTTTGTGCCATAACTGGCAATTTCACCGAAGGTTTAACAATGTTCCGTATCTTCCCGTATTCGCAAATCAAATTTCCCGTATTTTTCTCAAGGAAATCTGGTCACACTATAAATGGCCATTACATAAAAATACTCAGCATCTGGTTAGCTTCAGCATCGGTTAATGAGCTTAATTCGTTCCACCAACATTGCTCGTTATCCGAGTCAAACTTTCCCATAGGAAATAATGAAAAATCTGATAATTCGTTCCACAATTATTCATTCGCGTAAAAATGACTGTAAAAAACGGCTTCAATCAATAATAGAAAATTATAATAATACAGTATAATAAATAATAAAATTCCAATGATACTTGCTTTTGCCGCCTTTTTACAATTTTTCGGAAATGGGTTGCATTGTGTGTTGTTGGACAGATTTATTGCTCTGTCTCTTTGCTGCAGCTCTATTTGATTGGATCTTATTTTTTACCAAATTTTGCACAGATTCCCACATTCTATACGTTTCCTTAATTTCATTTGAAAGGAGCGACTTCTCTCACTTCTGTCTTCCTCAGACGAAATACCGCCGGTAAACTTTTGCTGTTGCGTGCAAAGGAGATCCACCAGTTCATCTACGGTCAACTCCTGGCGATGTTCCTCCACCGATTTTGAATGTTGCTCTCACTCGCATCCGGTCCCATGTCTTCCCCAAGGACTCAGTCCCTTCGACAAATGATGGCTCCTGCTCATGAGCGAGCCCCTCAAAGTTACATTCGATAATGGAATCGACCCACAGTTTTCTCCAAGCAGAATTTAAAAAAAACTTCAATCGCATATACGTATGATTACAATACTACTTCTAGTTTCGAATCGTAAACAGTCATGCTCGCACGTGTGTTCATTTTTCGAGTGAGGCACGCTGACCGGACACTGTAGGGTAGAATATTACCTTAAATTCCACAGTACATGTGTGGATGAAAGCGGAAAACAATCAGTTCAGTTGTTATAACGTGAAAATAAATAAACAAAGGTCAAATTTGTGCTCGTAATATGAATTATCACTCATTGAGTCAAAATTTGTTGAAACATTTTTCTCGTTACGCGAATCACTCGTTAACCGAAGTTCCACTGTATATTATAATAATTATATGCTATGTCACTGTGCTGACTATATTTGTCGAAAAAGTATTTGAAGTTGAGCTTCGAAATACGGGACATTTATTGCCAAAAATGATGCCAAAAGTAAGCAAAGTCGCCAACTCATGGTAAAATTACAGAAAAGTTTCCAATCAGTAGACATGAAGTGCTACTTCAGAAAAATTGCAGTTTTTTGAAAAAAAAAAGAAAACATAAAAAATGTGTGTTTTCTAGTTTGTAGTCGTAATTATCATAATGTAATTTTTGAATTGGAAAGATCATTTTATTCTTCAAGTCAATGATTAAAAATAAAAATAAAAAGTCAAGTTGGCTTCGTTGAAAATACGTGAAAAACCAAGACATTTTTGCAAAAAAGTCGGGACAGCCAAAAAAACAGAAAAAAACTGGGGCAGTACCAGGAAATACGGGATGTATGGTCACCCTAGCCATTTATAATTAGCCATAGTTAACCCTAATTATTGTTATGGTAACCATACGTCCCGTATTTCTCGGGACAGTCCCGGCTTTTTCTGTTATTCTGGCTATCCCGACTTTTTTGTAAAAATGTCCCAGTTTTTCCCGTTTTTTAAACAGATTTCTTGAATTTATTATTTTCATCAAAAATGTAGGCACACACACACAGGTAATTTTCGTAATTCAATTACTATAAGTTGACTAGTTAACATTATTTCCAGTCAGTATGTCTCAACATACATAAACCATATAGAGTAGAATGCTTATGCATTTTTGTTTTGTCAGAAGCCTCCTGCTTTTCACATTTGACAGACAGCTGTGAAAATAAGTTAATTCATTTAATAGATTTTACTCAACAAACATCTTGTGCGTTGAGAATAACATTAATTTTTTTTTAATAAAACGTGGACATGGCCTGTGAATTTCCCCGAAAATTTTCAATTATGACTGGAAAGAAAGTGCGAGGTTGGTGGTTCGATTTCCCACAGAGGAATGTGACTTTTCTTTCCAATTATCTTCGCTTGGGTATCCAGTGTCATCTGTACTTCATACAATTAGCGGAAAGGTTCATCGTTTTTTTCTCTGTGTCTCTATAAATTCTTGATTTATGAACAAAAATTAGCAAATTGGAGTTTGAAAAAAAATCAGAGTTTGTCTGATTTTACTGTCCGCTATAGAGAGTGTTCGTTTGGGGAGGTTTCTACTGTATAACTACTTTACGATTTGCAGATGACAGCGCAGGTGTGGGAACACACTAGTTTCTTAAATGTTAATTAATAAAATTCAGTTAGTTGTTTTGCCCCTGTAAATGTATTTATACTGCACACATCATCGAATGAAACGATGAACCTCCCCAAGCGAAGATAATTGGAAAGAAAAGCCACGTTCTTCTGCGGGGAATCGAACCACCAACGTCGAACTTTCCGGGCGCGTGCCGTGTCGTACCATTTCGTTCTATGTCGCCACCTGCAGGCTAATTTCGTTACGAGCTGCTGCTGAGTTACGAGGCTGGCTATTGTGGAGTCCCGTTCAGCCCAAAGGAACACAGTGTTCGTAGTGAAGAAAATGCCGGTCCTCTGTAGTTTAATGGTAGAACGCGCACCCGGTAAGCGCGAGGTTGTGGTTCGATTCCCCGCGGAAGAATGTGACAATTAGCGGAGAGTTTCACAGTAGATAATATTTTTCCACCGCTGTTCCGCGAGACATTTCAAAATGTGCAATCGCGCTATTTTCAATGCTATATAAACGATTTTATTTTATAAACCAACAAATTTATACACTGAGAGCACAAAAGGAAATATTCAAATAGCTAATTCACTATTCAAATAGCTAATTCAATATTCAAATACCTAATTTACTATTCAAATAGCTAATTCAATATTCAAATAGCTAATTCAATATTCAAATAGCTAATTCAATATTCAAATAGCTAATTCAATATTCAAATAGCTCACAGGGGATGGCCCTCAGGCACAGAGCCCTGTATAATTGAAGAAGAAAGGCGGATCACGAAAATCTGCAAATTTTAGTAAAATATTTTTCCACTTTATCAATGCATTTTTCGACAGCAAATCGATTGTAAATAAAGAGGAAAATTCTAGTATAAAAAAAATATATTATGCACGTTAATAGTCGTAATATTTAATAAAATATTTAAAAATCGGAACTTCGGAAGAGAAAAGATACTAAAAGATAACTACATTTTTTAGATGGTCTTCATTATTGGTCTTAATTTTTTCTACATGCTTTTGTTATAATATAATTCAGTTGATGGAAAAGGTCCTAAAACTGTTCACTACAAAAGCATATACTTTTAGTGAAGCAAAACCTTTTTCGAAATGTATTACCACCATTATCGCTCGCTGCCATTAACCACGGAATTTAATTTTTCCCCTTACGCGAATTAAAATAAAGAATGTTTGTTTGGCTTACAGCGAGTTAATCTGTTAGAATACATTCCAGTAATTTCATAATGAAGCCGCCTTGTGACCGACAGATCGTACGGCAACTTAGTTAAGTTTTGCCGTCATTTTTGGAGATAATTGGCAATGTCCCGTATCAAGGAAACAAAACGCCATCTATCTCTTTCTAATGTCCCGTATTTTTCGGTATTTGGAATCCCAATTTCCCGTATTTCTTTCGAGGAAATATGGTCAGCTTATATATGTGGAAAAATTCCAAATTGCCGTAAATGCAGAGTGACCATACTTCCGTATTTTCCTGGGACAGTCCCGGTTTTCTTTCTTTTTCTAGCCGTCCTAATTTTTTGGCAAAAGTGCCCCGGTTTTCCCCGTTTCTTACATGACGCCTACTTGGATTTTTATTCTTTATTGAAGTCAAAGATTGAAATTATTTTTCAACTCATAAATTATATTATGATAATTACAACTATAAATAAGAACATTAATCTCCCAGATTTGTCTTGTTGAACGTTTTATTTCGTGGAATCCACTGCAATTTGCAGTAATGCTTCGTTTCCCGCCATTGCGATTTTTACAAAATTTCAGAAATATTTGGCAACTTTATTCATTTTTGGCGTCGTTCTGGCGTCAATAATTGGCGATGTCCCGTATTTTCTCGTATTTGGAATTCCAATTTCTCTCGAGGAAATATAGTCAGCCCATATGGTCTTCACATAAAAGAGAAGTCCCCATCTCTTGTTTTCACACCATCGCTAGCACACACATAATCACCATTTTCGTTTTTTTACATGAAAAAAAATGAAAAAGTGTGTGTGCCGATTTCAACGGTGGAAAAACCCTGATGTGAATTTTCCGAACATTGTAAGCGGGAATGGCAAAAGATTTAAGCGTTGTATCCAGGAAAAGTTAACATTATCAACACAGGCGGAGATAGACTTGGAAGTCTGGGAGGGCACGGTCATTATTGCTGGGGGGTACGATGATGTCAATTCATATATATGCATTTATACATTAGATCTGTCGACTCCACCTTTTACGCTACGGGATCATCACACCCCCCATCCTACCCGTATCTCCGCCCATGATTATCAATATAGGAAAAATGTTAAATTCACGAAAATTTTAGTCGTGCTAAGCGGGATCGATTGTACATAATTATGTTTTTCACAATAAATACATTCAGAGGACAAAGTAAAACTATAAATAAATATGTCAAAATGTTCTGGTATATATAGCAGTCTTTTTTTCCCTTCATTTGAGGAAAAACGTCGAGTGGGGGGAATGGAAAAATTAAATTTCAATCGATTAATGAGAAGAAGAAATATTCGGAATTATCGAATCACCTTAAACAAACTTATTCTGAAAATCTTTGCAAACTTGGAGATGGGAAAACAGCTATTTGTGGTATTTTAGAAATTTTTGGTTAGTTTTCTGCCTTAACAGGCAATTTCGTCGAATATTGGTGACTTTTGGGTGACAATTACTGATTTCCCATGTTTTGCAGGAAAATACGGTCACCCTCATTATTATGATTAGCTATGGCAACTCTAACGATCAAAGCAATCTGAATAGTGATGTAGTATCTTGGTGATCCATATATAGGGATGGACATATATGGGCCGGAAAAAGCCCAAATTTCGGACATCAGCCGGATCAATTGGGCCGGTCAGTTCGCAAAGTGGACAATATCGGGCTTTGGCAGTAACATATATATATATATTTATGCATTTCACAGTGTTTGTGTCCATTTCCATTGCATTTTTTAAAGCTGAGGGGAGGGTAATCGCTTCCCGCTGAACCCCCCAAATGATGGGCCTGTTCAAGGGGCGCTCAATGCACGCTTCTTGCGCAAATTGAGTCGCGTGCAGCGTTCGAGGGACCCGAGTGCGATGACGTCAACACGCCCTACGCGTTGCGAGGGGATGCGCATATTGGAACGCGTTTCAAGTGCACGAGCGTTTTCAAAATGAAACGATTTCGTGAACTGCAACCTAAGCATTTGGGAGGCTCCCAGAGTGGATATTATATATTGGTCATTAAAGTTTACATTAATGAATACATAACATTAATTAAAATATATAAAGTACGGGAGAGAATGCGCTGAAAAATATATTAAAATACCGTATATATATAAAAACATGAACACAAAGAAATAAATCAATCAGCATTGATGACAATTCGAAATTAATGAATAATTAAAAACTATTGAAAATTCAGATTTTTTCTGATAAATTATTCCTTAAAATAACAAATAACGAATGTACATAAATTAATGAAAACTATTTACATAAATTAATCGAAATTGAAAATAGATAAACATTAACGTAAATTTAGGAGGGATAAAAATTTTAATGAAAATTCAGGGTTTATGAAAAATTAATGAAAATATAGAATTTATAAAAAAAATCAAAATTTAGAATGAATCACAATTAATAAAATTAAAGATTATTATATAATTAACAGAAATTGGAATGAATGAATATTCCGAAATTAATGGAATTTAATTGATGGAGTTTTTCCGAAATTAATTTCCGATATTAATCCCATAATGAATGAAAATTTGGAACTTGTGAAAAGTTGAAACAAATGAAAGGATTGATCACAATTAAAAATTAATAAATAATTCCAAAACTGCTGGAAATTCATATTTAATGGAAAACAACTAGATTAATGAAACACCAGAATTAGTGAAATTAATAATTAAATTTCAGATTTAATGAAAAATTATTCCTCTATCGATCGATAAAATATCATAATTAATGGTGAATTATTGTTTGTTTGGTGAATTATTGTTTTAATTTTTTACAATTAAATAATAATAATAATACACATAATTAATGAATATTCGGAATTAAAGCCGAATTCAGAAATTTAATGGGAAATATTTCGTAGGCTATTAAAAAAATAAATTGGATTTTTTCTCTAAAAATTAATAAAAATTATGGATGCATAAAAATTAATTAAAATTCAGAATTAATGACTTTATAAAATTTGGAAACAATCACAAAATTAGTGAAAATTCGGTGTATCAATGAAAATCCTGAAATTAATGAATTCCATAATGAATTCCGAAATTAATGAATCCCATACTGAATTCCGAAATTAATGAATCCCATACTGAATTCCGAAATTTATGAATCCAATAATGAATTTCGAAATTTATGAATCTCATGCTGAATTCCGAAATTAATGAATCCCAAAATGAATTCCGAAATTAAAAATAACTCCATAATGAAAAAAAATTTAGAGCTAATGAAGTCAAAACCTTGGAAAGAACAATAATATTTAATAAAAATTCAGAACGAAATAAAATAATTCAGGAATTAAACAAACAATTGATAATACCGTGGTTATGTAAATAACGTTGATATTAAACATTTTTTCATAAGAGAATGCGAACTCTATCAAAATGACGGTTTAATTTTTAAAAATCCCCTTTCTTTCTTTCATACCGAGCACAACTCAGGTCTATCACCATTTATGGGCGATTTACTACCTAGTGAGTTGTGCCGGAGGTGTAACTGTGTGTGTACCTAACAGTCTGAGTGCATATGCAGTGTTGTGTTTGATTTTTCAGTGCTGCCATCTATATTTCAGAAGTGAAGCGAGTGATGTGTTATGATTGAATTTGTGCTGTTTGTAAGTCAGTTGCTCTCTGTGGCGAGACTTTTTAACGGGGAGATCGGCTCGCATTCGCGCCTTGAAGCTGGGAACCACAGAAAACCAACTTCAGCCGACCACCACTATGGCGACGGTGGGGTTCGAACCCGGGTCCTCGCGATGCGAGTCCGTCACTATGACCACTCGACCACCACAGCGGCTACCGAATACGAAGAATCGTGCGCGCGGGACACGAAAATCTGCGGCTCAACAGCAGCGCCAACAAGTGCGCGCGTACACACGCTTAGCGTAGTGTCGCCTCGTGTATCAATTTGCGCTGTTCTTCTGATTTCCGTTGGCCGCAAAACAGAGTGCTGCCCAAACACGTGCCTCAATTTGCGCTTTGCCTAACTTTGGCCTAACCCCTTTATGATCACGCAGTGCCATCTTTACGCATGGGCCCACCCGGCCTCAGAAAAATTAGAGGTAGTTAAATTTTTCGAGAATTTTCTGGGTAGGGCCTCAAAAATCACTTAGCCCGAGGGCTCATGATGCTCTTAAGACAGCCTTGTGATTACGGACAAAACGCCAGTGGAGTATAAATTCAAACAAACTTCACTTTTAGTTTCTTTCCTCCCTTTTCACCACGAATGTCTGATAGTATTTTTCAAGTTTTATCAAAGAGCTTTTACAAAACTTATGAAACTAAAAAAAAAAACGATAAGCCTATTTTGCTATATTTGCACTGATACGTTCATTTGTTGTTCTTTTCAAGTTTTGTAAAGATCTTTCATCAAACTTTTATAGTGTAATCCAGTTCTAATACTAGCCATAAGAGATATGCCAAATTTGTTGCTAAAAGCTTGTACATGAAGTGTGTAATATATCTACTACTTAATACCATTTGTAGATGGCAGCACCGGCCTGCCTTGTAAGATGGTGAGAGTAATAAAGAAGGGCAGTCATGCTCTGGATGTCATGCTAACTGGTTGGAGCAATCCATGTCCATCGCTATAGTTAGTGGACCAAACAGTAAATAACCAAGCATCAATATATATTATGGTGTCAGTTAGTAAAATACTCACATATTTTTGAATTTACGCTTAAAAGAAGATCTGAAAAAGATGGCGAACAGCCTGCCTATCATCCAGCCATTCGATGCCGGAGCAAACCCGTCCGAAGTATGGAGGTATTGGAAGGAAGACTTTTTTGTTGGGTTACTTAGAAGCGCTTAAATACAGCTCGGAGGCAGAAACTACGAAAACTGCTCTTTTTCGTCATGTGTGTGGAGAGGAATTGAAGAAGCAGTTGCGATCCTTCGATATTGCGCCCGCAGCGGCAAGCGCTACGACATCGCTCGAACAAATCCTTCGCGTGAGTTCGACAAATATTTCTCGGACTATCAGAACGAGATTTAGAATCAGAAGAAAAGTTTCAAATTTCTTGTGACAACTCGGTACTCCTGCCCTATATTAGGCCTAGTTTCTTGCAATGAATTGGGACTAATTAAAAGATTGAATGACCTTATGAAAATGAACAGAAATTCACATATGAGTGACACACCGGCAGTGCCGTCTTAACGCATGGGCCCACCCGGGCACGGCCCGGGGGCCTCGAGCGAAGAGGGGCCCCACAAAAATGAGATGCGGTTGAAATTTTCTAGAATTAACCAGGTGGGGCCTCAGAAAAATCACTTGGCCCGGGGGCCCATGATGCTCTTAAGACGGCCTTGCACACCGGAAGAAGTTATGAAAGAATTCTCAGATGTTTTTACTGGTGTGGGACTACTCAAACGTACTGTAAAAATTAAATTGAAAGAAAATTTATGCACCAAATGTGGCAGCTCCAGGAAAAGTGCCATTGGCTCTTCATGGCAAAGTGAAAAAAGGAGCTCAAACGCATGAGTGATAATGGAATAATTGCAAAAGTAGAGGAACTTACTGAGTGGGTCAGCAACATGGTTGTGGTGAATACACCCAAAAAATTATGCATTTGTCTAGACCCAAGGCCATCAAATGATGCCATACAAAGACCTCACTATCAAATACCAGCAGCCGATAATCTGATAACGAAGCTGCAAGGATGTAAAGTATTTACAATCTTAGATGCAAAAAATGGATTCTGGCAGCTACCACTTGATGAAGAATCGTCATTTTTAACAACTTTCACCACACCTTGGGGAAGATATCGACTTTTAGTTTTACCATTTGGACTAAACAATGCCCCAGAGGAGTTTCGGAGGGCCATGAATGAAATTTTTGAAGATGATCTAGAAATAAATCCATACTTTGATGACATAGCCCTTGGATCTTCATCCATGCAAGAACATATTTTGCCAATGTTACCCCGTCAAACCCTAACACAAGCCAGAGAAGCTGATCTTAAGTTCAATATTGAAAAGACACAATTGGCCTTAACATCAGTCAATTATTTGGGACATATAATGTCTGATACTGGAATAACTCCAGATCCCAAAAAAGTTAAGTCCATTAACAAGTTTGCTGTTCCCAAATGTCGTGAGGATCTACAAAGATTTCTTGGAATGATAACTTATCTAGCCAAGTTCACTCCTCACTTGTCTAGTTTAACTCACTCGCTACGTCAGCTATTAAAACAAGATACTGAGTGGCTGTGGGATGAAAATACCCAACGTGATTTTGACAAATTAAAACAAATGATAGAGCAAGCTCCATGTCTACAATATTTTGATGTGAAAAAGTCAGTGACTGTTTCAGTAGATGCCAGCCAGCATGGATTAGGAGCAGTTCTACAAAATAACAAACCAGTTGCATATGGATCTGCTACACTTACAGCAGCTCAAACACGCTATGCACAGATCGAGAAAGAACTGTTAGCTGTGATCTATGGGACCGATCACAAGCCCCTTCTAGGGTTGAGTAAAAAGCAATATGATACAATCTCTCCCAGACTTCAGCGCATGCTGTTGAGATTGAACAAATATGATGTTGAACTTATGTTCATACCTGGTAAAGAGCTAAAGATTGCAGACGCCTTGTCAAGAGCTCAATCGCCAAATGACAAATTTGAAGAGGATTACGAGCAAGAAGCAGCTGTCTCGATTAATCTCCTTGCTTGTGCTACACCCAATAAGTGGCACGAATATGCTTTGATGACAGCGAGTGATGCAGAGCCGCAGGATGTGCTTCATCATGTTCAAAAGGGATGGCCAGAAAAGAGTAGAACCAGAGCAGCAGTTCAGCCCTACTGGCACTGTAGAGATGAGCTGTATTATTCTAAAGAAGGAATAATATGCAGAGGCCAGAGACTTGTTGTGCCGCAAGTTGCAAGACCATAAGTCTTGGAAAAACTGCATGTCTCGCATCGAGGTATTATTGCTTGCAAATTGAAAGCTAGAGAATATTTCTACTGGCCAAAAATGAATGACGATGTGGAAAACTACATCAATAGATGTAAAATCTGTCAGCAAAATCAGAGGGCAAATTCTAAAGTCCTGTTCCAACAAATTCTGCCTTTAAGACCATGGGAAAAAGTGGCATGTGACTTTTTCTACTTAAGAGGTCAACAGTATGTTTTGATGATCAATTATTTCTCAAAGTACATAGAAGTTAAAAACATGAAGAGTACTAATGCAAAGGCAGTAATAGAAGCGATGAAAAGCAACTTTGCAAGGCATGGAATACCAGAAGAATTGGTGAGTGACGGAGGGTCACCATTTAATGCAGAAAGTCTTCGAAAATTTTTCTAAGAGTGGAACGTGACACACAGTATTACTTCACCTCACTTTCCCAGAAGCAACGGCCAAGTTGAGAGAGCTGTACAAACGTTGAAGAAGTCTCTCACAAAAGCTCTAGAAGAAGGTAAAGATCTACACATGGTCCTACTGGATTATAGGATACAACCTACACAGGATCTTCCTTCTCCGGCTGAACTGCTGATGGGCAGACGATTAAGATCCTTTTTGACAACTCATCCTCACCAACTCAAGCCAAAGTTTTCTACAGCTGAAGCCAGTAAAATCTTGAAAACTAGAAAACTAGACAAGCATATCATAAGGAAAGATTTGACAAACATGCAATGCATCATTCTGAACTCAAACAAGGGTCTGGTTCAAGAAAAGACCTTGTGAACCGTGGCAACAAGGTGTCATAACCAAGACAGGACCAAAACCCTGTTCCTATATCATCGAGGGAAAAGAAGGAGGTACATATCGAAGAAATAGACACCACATAAGAGAAGACAGAACAACTAATGAGAAGATCACCAGAACCAGAACAGTTGAAGATTTGTACCCTTTAACGGCAGTTAAAAAGATGACATCTTCAACTTCAGATACAATTACAGGAGCAGGTCAAATCCTGAGAAAGTCAGCGAGGACTGTAGTTAAACCCATACGTTATAGACAATAAATTGAATATTCATTATCACACATTATCACATTAATTATAATAGAACTTTAATGTTTCTTGGAAAGAAAAAGGGGGCATTGAATATATCTACTACTTAATACCATTTATAGATGGCAGCACCGGCCTGCCTTGTAAGATGGTGAGAGTAATAAAGAAGGGCAGTCATGCTCTGGATACCATGCTGACTGGTTGGAGCAATCCGTGTCCATAGCTATAGTTAGTGGACCAAACAGTAAATAACCAAGCATCAATATATATCAAAGTAGTCAAGGCACGGTTAGATGAATGCAGAAGTTGCAAGTGGCAGCTTGAGTCTCTTGGAAGCAATGATTCATGGCTTTCGAACAACAACTAGATGGGAGGATACATCCAGACATTAACAGGGAACGTTCAGGCATTTCGAAATGGACAGTGACCGAAGAAGTCAAAAGCAATAGAGGTGAATAGAAAAGAGATGGTTCTGAAGCTAAACATATAGGAAACACTTCCCGAGTTTTTCTCCCCAACCCATCATAAACCTTTGATGCTACCGCTAAAGCTCTGAATGATTTCCAGTAACCTTGTGGTTGCCAGAGGTGATTTCCATCCCCAGTAGCACAACGATATAGTACAATATTTGGACCATATCGTTATATATCGAAATGTCAGAGGAATATCAGATGTCATAACTATGATATAGAACGATCTCGTCTTATATGGTGCAAATTATTTATGATGTTAATTGATCAAGTCTTTCATTTTTCAGCCGAATATGTATTTGATTCCTTGTGAATAATCTCTACTTTGAAGGACAACAACTTGGGACAATAAATTATTTTAATATAGTTTGAAAAACATAGATCTATATCGTGAACCTGACAAAGATCTATATCAGATTCTCGATATAGACCTGATATAGATCTATCAAAGAAGACATAGCTCTATATCCTGAACATGACATACATCTATATCGTGAACCTGACAAAGATATATACCAGATACACAATATGCTGATATATCACCATATTGTGTGCCTTTAAATAAAAATATTGCCTTCAAATAAAAATTTGTAGAAAATTTAAAGTCGAGCGTACAATTTTTTGTTTGAATAGAAATTAAAAACGTTTGAATGAATAATTTTTCATATGAAATTTTGATTTTAATAGGATTAATTATGTTGATATATCAAAATCATTTCGTCAGTTATAATAGAATCCTTACTGTGTATGTTTTACATCGTAGATGTTGGTATTTTAGGAGGAGCGAGAACTTATCCACCGTAACTTTAATTGCCATTTTATAATTGCACATATTTTTTAATTTAAAAAAATTGCTCTTGTTTTTGTTATTAAAAATTATTTATTTTTTTTCCTTTTGATGTTTTCATTTTTTACCATACTTTGAGAATTTTAACTCTCTTGTGTTGCATATTTTTTATTCTGTATTTTTTGTTTTATTAGCATAAATAAATAATAAATATATTACACAATACATTAATTTGTTTCTTGTGTTATATATAATTTTTCAATTATCTGCCTCAAAATGATAAATATGTCTCGCAATTTCTATTTTGTAATTTTTGTAAATACATGAAAATGAATAAATTTGATTGAAAATACAAGTAAAAAAAAAACATTACTTGTAAATTAATGTTATAATAACAACCAATAAGCAGTACTGTAGTGGTGGGTTGGTAAGATATGGCGTTGTAGATAGGCAGTGTTCAGGGTACATGGGTTCAAATCCACCCAACTCCAGTTAATTACACTTTTTTTTATTTCTCCCAAAAGGGCACCATCTATCGTCCAAAATTTGAAGTATTTCGATATATCACATTCACGATATAGATCTATTTATCTCCGACTATGCCTTTTTTAGCTAGAACGATATCGTGGCCCAATATAGATCTATATTGGAAACTGAAATTTTACGATATAGATCTATATCTTTGTGCTACTAGACACAATTGTGTCTAACAAACGCATTATATTATTATGATTCTTGTGTAAAATGAAGAATCAGTTAACAGTGCCTTTAGGCATTTCTATAGCCACAACTACATACTTGGTCAGCTGGGCAAGTATGTATTTTGGCTCTCTTCCCCCCCCCCCCAGTGTTGAACGAGAGTTCAAAGAAAGTCAATTTGAAATTTGGCAACCCCACCGGTCTTGCGTCCGAAGCACTCCTTCCCCCTAGTTGTAGTTCTGTCTGTAAACAAGGCCACAACTAGGTAGGAGTAGGCAGATCTGGGACCCCAGGTGCCATATCTGAGAGGGGTCGGGCAAACTTTACCCTTCAACATTGCAAGGGATGTACCATAATGTATGCTTGCCCCGGCTGGTCAAGCCCTGTCTGTAAATACTCCTTTTCTCAGCACTGAATGTTACAGGATGCTCCACTGACTCAGAGTTTAGTTAAGATGCTCCTGACAACCCGACCTTTCACCAATTTCAATTGAATTAACCAAGACTATCGACCCGACCGTTCTTGTGCACACAGACATACAGCTCAATCTCTAGCACACAGTTTGTCTGAAAGCCCTCGTCACTGCGGTCAGTACCGGCTATAGTGGTCCTGTTCAGGACTGTGCGTGTCTAAACACCACCATGGGCCACCTGGAAAAGTGATATCCTGAGGACTCTACCTAGATCAAAATATTTGCCTATCGATTTCCATGGCATTACTTTGGAAAGTGTGTGTGTGTGTTTAAAACCAGCTATATAGTTAGACTACTGGTGTAGGCTTATTCCAGCTGCCCAAGTATCTAATTGCAATCCTGACCTTCTCTGAGTTTGATATTTGCAAGCCCATGATAGGCGAAGACATCAATTTGTCTTAGGCAGTCTCAGCCACCTCATTGGGCATTTCGCCTGTTAAGGCGTTGTATTTGTATTGTGTAGTATTTGACATTGAAAACGGATTCCATTGTCATTGATAGTGATTGCTGAGCACCAGGACAAGTCTTGTATTGCCTTTGTGCATGAATCCTACTTATGTAGGATTAATTAGCCATCAGATTCCAATTACTAAAAAAGAAAGAAAAATTACTGAAAAAAACACCAATAACATTTTTCTAAACAAATGTTAAAATTTATTGGTATACTATATTTGCTTTGTGTACTACATCAATTTTATAATATTTCTGTAATCATTTCATAGGAAATCAAACATGCAAATCATAAAATAATAATAAATATAAAGCAAATTTTTGTAATCATTCAATAATCAATATGTGTATTTGTGTAGGAAGGAATTTCTTATTAACAAATTTATCTCTTATCCAAAATTATGTTCAAATCATTGAACTGCATTCATTTTTATATGCTGTTGTATTTTATTCAGACCGTTCAGTTGATGACAACAGTTTCTACACCTATCTTTGACCGCAGGAATTTTTCGGTAAGTAAACTTTGCCTATCCATCACAAGCCAACTATGCATAACTACAGCAATGATATTCTTTAATTTCACATTGCACATTAGAAATTCACATTTATATATTTTAAAATTTGTGTTACACCATCACATTTCTTTTCACAGTTTCTTTTACTTGAGGTGTGAAGTTCTCAAGTTTCTTTTGAATTAAGTTTTAGCAATCACTTATTGACAAAATTAAGGAGAAAACTAATATAATATTTATGTCAAAAAGCAAGAAACACTTCATGGCCCTCACATATTTCAGCAGAGCCCCCACCCTTGGCTAGGATCTTTAGTGGGCCCCTCTATAGTGAATTTATAGCGTGAAAAACAAAAAAAATGATAAGAATCATCTCTGGCACCACTGGGCACTTTACACTAGAGGACCCGGTGGACAGCCCATGAAACACAGTATTTTAACATGTGTAAGGAACCCCCTTTTTTGCCACCAAGTTGGTCCCAAAAATAATGGGGAGGAGGTTCTATACATGGATAGTATTATGGATTTTAACGAATTACCCACACACAATTCCTCTAAATTCAAATCAAAATGATGAAGAGTGAGTCAATGACAATAATAAACTAGTTGATGTAGCTGATTGTGATGCATCAGATGGGAATGATGAGGATCTGATTTAGGTGATGAGGATCAAATTTAGGTGATGAGGATCAAATTTAGGTGATGAGGATCAAATTTAGGTGATGAGGATCAAATTTAAGGATTTCTTATGTATAAGGAGCTATAAAGTTCATTATGTAGTATATTGTTCGTTCCCTTGTGTTCTGTTCCAATTACTGTATTTATTTTATTTATTTATTTATTCGATATTGTTTGGCCAAGGCTTTATACAAGGGAACAGTTTTACAGGTAATTGGAACAGTTTTCAAATTAATATGCTTCCGTTTTTGATTTTTCTTTTTAACCTGGAGGAATTCGCTTGGTTTGCTAGTGCACGAGAACTCAAGCATGGAGAAAAACTCTCACTCTTTGACACAGTATATGACAAACTGATACTTACTGTCACTTGAAGCGTACTGATTATCAAAACAAGAGCAGGAACACCGACCTTTCTGAGTTTTGAGCAGGAAGCAAAATATTTCATGGAATGAGAGAAAATCTCACGCAGTGAGTTCTCCCGGGTTAAGCCAAAAAAAATTCTATGTATAATCAAATAGGTATTTATGTTAAAAATTACATGTGCATTTCCATTCTTTAAGCCAAAGCATATCTTTAAATTTTATTAAGCTTATTGAACATTTCTGGTACTTTGTGACTTTCAGAATGTGACAGAAAAAATAAGAAGCAGCAAGAACATATGGGTGGAAAGGACACGGGAAGTATGTATTACTACTAAAATCTTTTTTGAATGTAAAAAAATCAGACTATTAAAATAAACTGAAGACATTATGCTAAATAGATTTTTTTTTCAAATTCAAAACTTATATTGGATTGTTTAAAATTATAATACCGAGAAAAATATAAAATTTTTCACACTTCATTTATTCCTGGTTATATAATTATTATCTTGGAAAAGAACATAGATAGCTGAATTTATGCCATTCTTGTGAGATAGAGAGAAAAAGAAATTCTGTAAGGAGGAGAGACCCTTCTTACTGAGAAAGACACAAAATTATTGAAATGAGAACAGGAAACAAGATTTAAATATAGGATTTATTTTACTATGATTATATTAATTTGACGATCATAAATACAGTCTGATTTGTTTTTCCCCCCGTAATTTTGCAAGCACTTCAGTCAGTCCTATTACATGTCCAATTATTCGAAAAATAATCATAATAAAAATATTAATGGAAAAAATAATATGGTTAATAAAATAATTTATAAAATAGGAACATGCATCCCTATCTGCTATGAAGCAAGCATTTCCACAATGCAAACAAAGAGGCTGTTCTTTCCGTTTTTCACAGTGTTTATGACATCGAGTGCAGACAAGTGGATTGCAAGTTAAATATTTGACAGACAGTGATTTTACATTGAATATTAGAAAATTATCTGCATTAGCATTGGAACCAGCCAGAAACAAAGATGGAAAGTTTGAATATTTGCTAGATAGCGATTACTACAGAGACAATGAAGATTTACAGGATATTGTAAATTATTTCGAAGACACCTGGATTGGAAGGTTATATTTGTGTCAGAAAATTCTAACCACACCTTATTTTCAAAATGATTTTAAAGAATTTTGAAAGTATGTACGGCAGTCCTAAGTCTGGAAAAAATGAAAACAGAGTTTTTATTTAGAAAACACAATCACTGCGCTGAATTGTTGCTGCACTAAATTGTCTTATGCTGAATTGTCGCTGTGCTACATTGTCTCACACTGAACTGTTGTGACACCATAATAAGCTCAGATGAAGGACCCCTGGAGAGGACTTTTAATAGTCTCTAAAGAAAGACCAGGCTGTGAGAGCAGATTATTTTTCACAATGTCCTTTATCACAGGATCTGAGACTAACCACCATCCATTCAGATCTAGGACAAATGTTCTGATATTTTCCCACAATTTGATGAGAAAGTTAATTGTTAGCTTGGACATGTGTGCACATAATCATAAGAAAACACAACACTCATAATGTACTCAAAATTTTTCTGGTATTATTTTTTTTTAAATATCACTTTATCTGTTTTTTATGGATTGATAAAGACATTGTAATATCTTACTACCCCTGATTATTGATGGTGGCTCATTGTTCAAGGAACTCAATAAACGAGTTCCTTGGTGACAAGTGTAAGATTGATTGGCATGGTTTGCCTATTTGCAATTTTTTTTTTATCAAGGACTCCTCTCTCTCTCTCTCTCTGAAGGTATAATGTCTTGCTGATATAACATATCACCTATATATAACTCATCACAGTGCACCACATTCGGTTTTTGAGAAAATATGCTATATATATTCTTTTCTGCATCTTTTGTCATCTGGTATCCACTAATCACTGTATCTAATATACCTCTTCATCTCCCCCCCCCCTTCCAGGATGGGCAGATCAGTATCACCTCATCAATAACTATAATGAACGTATACAACTTGTTAGCAGTGAGAGGTGGTTGACTGCTTGGATTGATATCATAGGCACCAGAACCTGAGGCTGAGCCAATTTGAGCCCCCTCCCAATAATTAGTGAACATACAATGCAATGCATGCCCCCTCCCTCATCCTGTATAGCTTGAGTCCTGTATATACAGGATGACTGGTAACTTTCAGTCCCAATCCCAATGTTTTCTTCATGTCTGTGGCTCTGATTGATATAATAAACATTTTTATGGGGGTTTTTTTCAATCCATTTTTATTATATGTGTGTGTAATAAATTTGTTAATTATTTACAAATAATTACGGAACTCATAAGTGATGAAATCATACGAGTTCATTCATGATTTTTTTCTAAATAGATGAGAGTAGCAAATATTGTTGGTGTTGCTGGAACAGATGTTCCCATCAGGGAAATCATAAAGTTGACTCCCCCCTACAAGGTAATAAATCTTATATCAACATTTTAGATTTTGATAATGAAATACTGTAACTTGTTCTCGATATGACATTTATAAACAAACACATATTTTTAGTAAACACTATAACCAGTAGAAATGGGAAATAAAAGTGTAAAGTCCTGACATACCTTTCAGCCCACTATGGGCACCATTGTCACAAAGGAAGGAATAAAAAGTATAAATAATCATACTTAACTTAATAAAGACTCAATTTTTCGGGATTCAACCTATTCTCCCCTTCCTTGAGCTGAGATTATTATTGTTGTCTTTTTTCTTTGCATTTGCATTTGCACCAGAGTAAAAAAATTAAATCATAAGGGGTTCTTCATGTTCCCCCCCCCCCATTATATATGTTAACAGAAATAAACCCAATCAACTACAAAATAGAATGACTAATTTTTCTGTTTAGGGAAGTGACCCATTGGTTAATCCCTATTCTAATGTACAAAATGGTGATATACATTTGAAGGAGGAAAAATTTAACTTCTTCTCCCCCACCCCCTTGAGGAAATATTGTGTGCACCAATGTGTTTAATTGACCTTAAGATCTGGCTAACTTGGAGACAGTGTCATATTGAATTATCACTGGAAGAGAAATTTAAACTGGTGGGACACTGAAGAAAGGGCATCCAACAGTGTGCCGAAAACCCCATCAGTTAACATATGTTATAAAAGGCTTGAATTACCATCTGAGTATGAAATAAAATTTTGTATAAAATATGATAGTAAAATAAATAATAGTAAAACAATAAAAAAAAACAGATCAGATGTACTGCACCATTCTGTCCACTAAGCAACCTGTAAAGAAGTGTCAGACTGGTCCTGATAGAAACCCTAGATCAGCCAGTGCCGTCTTAAGGCATGGGCCCACCCGGGCACGGCCCGGGGGCCACAAGCAAAGAGGGGCCTCAGAAAAATGAGATCTGGTTGAAAGTTTCGAGAAATTGTTTGGTATGGCCTCAGAAAAATCCATTGGCCCGGGGGCCCATGATACTCTTAAGACGACCCTGAGATCAGCAAGATCTTACTGTCCATTTTTAATTATCTATTCCTACTCTTGAAAATGACACTCAGTGTGTGCTGAAATGTAAGTCAGAACTGTAAACTTTGATTTGCCATTCCTGCTATTTATAGTGTTTAAAAACTTTGTCAATGCAAAGTCTGGAATAGTTTTACAGGAACATATTTTTTAATTTCATTCTAATTGATTTCTGCTTCAATAATTAGGATGGACTAATGAACTGGTGATATACAGAACATCTCATTCACAAGAATAAGTTTTTGTCAATGTAAGCCACAGACAAAAATTATTGTCTCACGAAACTTGGAAATTTCCAAGCACACAGCTTTTGAGTTTATTTCACAACTTTTTTGTGAACTCGGTACTAACTGCATATAAAGAGTGTTTTTTTTGTAATGTTTGCAGTGTTTTTCATAAAATGTTGATGTTCTTACCACCTGGTATTATATAGGCCTATGTGTACTATATATGCTCTCAGCATATAATTTTTTTTCTTTTTTTGTTCAAAAAGAGTTAATGGGTAATAACAAAACCAGTGCTCTTAATGCATAGGCCCATTCGGGCACAAAAATTAAAAGTAGTTGAATTTTTCAAGAATTTGCCGGGTAGGGCTTTAGAAAAATCACTTGGTTCAGGAGCCCATGATGGTCTTAAGACGGCCCTGAACAGAACATTCATATTCTATGTAGAAATGTCCACTCCACTTGTCATGGCCGTCTTAAGAGCATCATGGGCCTCCAAGCCAAGTGATTTTTCTGAGGCCCTACCTGAAAAACTCGAAAAATTCAACTACAGTAGAGTCTTGCTTATCCGACATAAACAAGAAGGTAAAATGTGGGATAAGGGAAAATGTTTGATAATAGGGAGGTGTTAGGAAAAAGCCTATTAAACGTCAAACTATGTTAAAATTTTACACATTATGAACCTAATAATCATGTTTTACAACAAAACAACAGAAAAATTGACTGATTACAGAAAATTAACAGTTACAGAATATTCTGAAGTTAAATACAGTATACTTAAAAAGTTCAGTCCTGTGATGATTTAAAGAAATTTTTGATTGTAGTCTGCTTTCCTGATGAGTGCTGTTTCTTCCCTGCCAAGTCTTGCCATCTTTGAAGCATTATTATGTCGATTCCTGTAGCTTCTTCTTGTTACTCAATGTATTTATTCCCAGTTTCTAGAGCCTTAGTCATTGTGTGAAATTCGGAGAAGCTGAACAGTTGGTGCTTGATCTTGCTCTTCAATTTCGTTGCCATCACAATTGACAATAGCGACCATTTCTTCGCCAGTTATTTCATACTGATCATCATGATGTAGAGGGGTGTGCCACTGAACAGTCGGGGTAACTAATTAGCTGTGGTAGAGACGGGAGCAACAAAAAATAGACTACGCTCACGCTCGCAACTTGCAGTTGTTGTTGCAGATTGATGTGTTTTTGGGGTTTTTTTTTCTGTGGGATGTCAGATAAACAAGACTCTACTGTACATCTCATTTTACCGAGGCCTCTCTTCTCTTGAGGCCCCTAGGCCGTGCCTTGAGACGGCACTGCCACTTGTTAATGCAAGATTCCTTGAAACACTGGTTATATTTTTAGAAATGAAATCATCTCCAAAAATATAACCAGTTTTTCCAGGGGCAGCTCACGCTTACCTGCCACCCGGGTGCAAAGCCTCATATGCCACCCCTAATGGTGACCCTGGCACGATGCTGACAGGGCTTCAGTGAAGGGGACTTTCAGATAAACCTAGTTTTTTCCAGAAGAAAGCCACCGCACATCAATTTACCGTGTAAAATGTGTGTGACCATACATCCTGCTTTTGAAGTAGATTTTTCTGGTTTTTTTTTGTTCCAGAATTACTTTACCATTATTAATAATGTCAGATAACTTAATCCTTGAAAGAACACTTATTTGTGTAGGCAATCATCACTTACCCTGTGAAGATGATATATAACGAGGTTATTTTTATTAAGAAATTTTTTCAAAGGTGTTTTGGTATTCCATGGACCGGACAAGTGAGAAGCGAAATTTTTCCTTTGCTTTCATTTGACTATTCTGGGACAAATTCTGGGTGAGGGAACCAAAATGCACACTTGCCCTTTGTGATAAAGTACAGGGCGGCACTTGGCCATGTAACTCATTGCAACCATACTGGGCAACACTCAAGAGGGGTGCAAAGTTTGATGTTAATGGGTAAAAAAAAGTCAAAGAAAATATTTTCTGTCTGCTCGGAGGGGTGCAAAATCCGAGATGAAATCGCGAAAATTTTTTTTGTTAGGAATTGTTTGCAAAAGTCATGAGGGAGGGGCATGACCCCCAATCGGAGGGCTGACAGGGCTCCAGCTTGGAGTCCCGGAACTAAATCCATATAATTTTTCTTCTTTTTCACACTATAAATTAACTAGAAGGGTCCTCAAGGAAAATCGGGCTTGGGTCCTGTGAAAGATTCCAACCTAGGGGCCCTGACACAGGATGTAGGGCTATGGGGGGAAATTAGCAGGAAGTGCAAAAAATAAGTCATGCACGGGTACAGATTTTGTTTTGATATGCCCCGATAGCTTACATTCTTGTTTCTGGTATTACGGTCAGAGACACTGTCTATTTTCTCAACGTTTCCGTTGTCGAGGTATGACTCAAAAGCGTGATATCATGTGAATTTTTACGGTGTTAAATTTTGGGCTCTTAACCAAAGTCTTCGCTGCCGCCCATGGGCGGAGATACGGAGGTGTAGGGGGGGGGGCATTGCCCCCCAGCTTCAAAGTTGAAGTCGACTGATCTAATGTATATATATGCATATATGAATTGCCATCATCATCATCATCGTGCCCCCTCAGACTTCCAAGTCTATCTTCACCTATGCTGCCGTCCCTTACAACCTGCCATCCGGGTGTGCCGCACCCTTTGCATCCTTGCTCAAACCACCCCTGAGTGTTTCGAGGAATCTTGTATTAACATCCATATTTGATATTCATGATATAAATGTTAAAAATGTCAAAATATATATCTGATTAGGCGTTGAATAGTTTTTTGTTGTTTCTTTTTCAGCTTGGAGTCAATGGATATTCATTTGTAGTAACCAATAATGGTTATGTTCTCTACCATCCTGATCTTCGACCACTGGTGAGGTCATTGTTTAAGTAAATTTTATCTATTATTTTAATGCAGTATTTTTATTTAATTTATTTCCCTTCTAAGCTTTCTTCTCATTTTCCCAATCCCAAAGCTTCATATGAGCAATATAATTTCCTATGATGATTTACTGAAAAAATTTTCTATTTTCTTCTGAAAAGATTTTACTCCTATTGAAATAGATTTTTAATTTTAAATAAAAGATTTGAAAGTGTGTGCTGGTGTGATGGGTGGTTTTTATACAGATATCTCACTATTTTGACAAACAAAATACTTTACAGAGAAAAACATTTTTAGGATGAATGAATTTTTTTAAATAATGATATAAATAATTTAAAAATGTAGATATACAGTGAAACTTTTGTTTAAGAGCATAATTTGTTCCATGAGCGTGGTTGCGATCCAAAACACTTGTTATATCAAAACAATCTTTCCCATACAAAATAATGTAAACTCAAATGGTTTGTTTTTTAACAATCTTCTTCATTCCAGCATGATTCTTTTCAAAGATAAGGGTGAGGTTGATTTATTATTGTTGTAGTTTTATCTATTTCATATAGAAGGATCAAGTGTTTTTAAAATGATATAAAATGATACGAAATCTCCACTTACATCAATGCACAGCAAGAGGGTGAGACACA
Source organism: Pholcus phalangioides (assembly GCF_987345545.1). Classification (NCBI taxonomy): domain Eukaryota; kingdom Metazoa; phylum Arthropoda; class Arachnida; order Araneae; family Pholcidae; genus Pholcus; species Pholcus phalangioides. The sequence continues at coordinate 60,337,900 of NW_028301600.1, read as the reverse complement.
GTTTTTCATCGGCTTTTCATACTAAGTATACCACTTCCGTAGTCAGTGGCTTTTTAACAAATAGGCTAGTAAGGCCCAGGAAAAAGGCTCCAAGTCAAACAAGGGTGCCACCATATTGGAAACTTCATTGATACACATATGAATACAATATTTTTTTAGTTCGACCTTTCATTAAAATTTTAAAGCAGTCGTGAAGATTGCTTGGGCCAGGATTTTGAACTACTCAAGACAGTTGGGATCATGCAACACTTGACAGACAATGCTAATATGCAAAGCCTCTTATTTGCTAGTCCTCATCTGGGAGATTTTGGTAGGCTTATTACTCGTATTAAATTCCAATAAATGAATAAATACTCGTATCGTGAGAAATATATAGTCTATCAGGCAAAAATTAGTTAATAAAACTTTAAAATTTTTTGCTGGTATTGCCAGACATTGCTTATTTATCAAGTCAAAATTTGTTTAAAAATTTTTGCTTGTCTTGCTTAAAAAAGGGGAAGTACCTTGTAATCTGAAGATTAGAGAGCAATAAAATGAAAGTAAAAACCTTGATAATACTTGAATTGCGATATTTTTATGAAAATATTTTTTCAAATAATTTCTACAGTTTCTGTTCAGTTTCTTCATCATAATTTAATTTGGCTTCCATTTATCTTGAATTTAAACTATCTAGAAATCGTTTTCAATGCAAACCTTAAATGGAAATCTCAAATGGTTATAATAAGTAATAAACTAAAATACATCATTACCAGGATTTACTGCTTGAAAAATATTATTTATCCCCTAAATTTCTCAGTACAATTTATTTCGCCTGGATTTTACCAGTCATACAATATGGTATATCGGTATGGGGCAGTGATTATGACTCAAATATAATAAGAAACACACTGAGAAAAGTTGTGAATAATATATCTGAAAAAATAAATACAATCCAAGACTGTTACAATGATTATAGATTTAACATCAATAAACTCTAATATGCTCTATCTTTACAAAATATTTTTTATTCAGAAAAATCCAGATTGGTTCAAAATTAAATGCCAACAGACAAACAAGGCAACATGGAATTCAATACGCCATACCTAAACCAAACAAAACCATAATACAAAAACAATTCATATACATAGCACCTGAGGAATATAATAGATTGAATGACGAAATAAAATCAGAAAAATCACTGCACAAATTTAAAAAACTACTGATAAACAAAATCAATGCAATTGAATAATAATTTATACATGAATTTTTTTTTTCTCTTTACGAATGTAATGAGGACTGAATATTATTTCTTGAATTATATATACATCATTGGTCTGTTGTCAACCCCACTATATACTATAGTATCAATATGCCCTGGACGGATTATGTAATCCCTTGGGCTAATACATGAATGGTGATATATATGTTCTTGTATATTGTCTGTATTGTATGTGTATTTTGTTTTTGTGTTTACTATTTATTATATGTTGTACACTGCTGGCCACCCAAATTGCAACACCAAGAAAGACAAGAGATATCGCAACAATATTTATTTTGTAGATAACATGTTGAACAAGCATCAAATGATTAAATTTATAGACTTCTGTGAAGTGTGGTTCCTGCCAAAATCAGTAGCCAGATTAGCCGCCATTGTTGGAGATCACCGCTGCCACACGCCTCGGCATTGATTCAAAGAGACTTTGGATGTGTTCTTGGGGTACAGCAGACCAAGCAGCTTCCACGCGTTGCCAAAGTTGATCTGGTGTGGCAGTTGGGGATGTAATCTGGGTCAATCGTTGAGCAACCATGGACCACATGTTTTCTATCGGCGAAAGATCCGGAGAGCGAGCTGACCAGAGAAGCAATTCAATCTGGCGATTGACGAAGAACCTTTGGACAATGCGTGCCACGTGTGGTCGCGCATTATCCTGTTGAAATATGGCTGTGGGCAAGCCCTGAAGGTAAGGAAGGACAACTGGCTCCAACACCTCGGAGATGTAGCGCTGGCTTTTTAAAGTACCGGAAATGCGTACTAGAGGAGTGCGAGAGTGATATCCAATACCGCCCCATACCATAATACCCGATGCAGGACCAGTGTGGCGGTGCATAACGCAGCTGTTCAGCATCCTCTCTCCACGGTGTCTCCAGACTCGAATCCGACCATCGTGGTGTTGCAGACAGAAGCGTGACTCGTCAGTAAAGACAATTTCATTCCATTGTGCCGTCCGCATCCTTCTTTCATCGCACCATTGGCGGCGGAGACGTCTGTGGTTCTGCGTCAAGGGTAGACGAAGCAATGGACGTCTTGCGGACAGACCACTCTGCTGTAAACGGCGTCGAATGGTACGCGCAGACACTGGATGATGCGGTACAGACTGAATGTGCTGTGCTATGGTTCGTGATGTGGCTGAGCGATCCGTCACTGCCATACGCACAATACGCCTGTCATCACGTGAAGTGGTACACTGAGGTGGATGCGATCGAACACGTCGGTCCGTCGTACCCTCCTGCATCCAACGATCACATATCCGCATTACAGTTGTTTGGTTTCGTCCAACACGACTACCGATTTCCCTGAAAGATAATCCACAATCTCGGTAGGCCACTATCCTTCCTCTGTCGAACTCGGATACTTGATCAAAAGATGATTGCTGTTTTCTACGAGGCATAATTGATCGTTTTTTTGAAAAAACCACAAGAAAAACACAATTGCCGTACTTCAAATCGTCGAAATCTCCAAGCCTTGAATAGCACTTTTAAGTGGTGCCACAGGCGCGCGTGATGTGCGTCTGCGCTGAAATTCTAATCATTTGCATATCTCACCTCCGCTAATGCATGTTGCAAATTTCATATTATTTGCATGCTTCCTTCAGGGTGTTGCATTTACGGTGGCCAGCAGTGTATATGTGTGCATAATAAATTTCAAATTTCAAATTTTAGTTCCAAGACATGTTGAAACCAGAATACAGTAGTGTTGATATGGCGGAAGTGGAACTGGTGGATGATAATAGAGGACCACGTGTAAGTGTATATACATTAAAAAAACATCCTGTTTTTTTGATTTAATACAGACCTCTATAAAACTATCTATTGTATCCAATAAATTTATTTATAATCATTTTCTTTCTAGGATTTTGATGAAACTCTTATGTTGGTAAGTAGGCTTTTTATACACACTTCAGAAAAAATATTTTATAAACCAAATACTGTTTATAAAATAAAATCTATTGCCTTGCTATAATTTAAGAAAAAGTAAGAAAAAATAATTTTGCTGGTGTATTTGTGATCTTTTCTTGTTTTTTTTATAGTATATATATATGTGTAAGTTTCCTGTGCAAAGTTGTATTTATTGTACTTATCGGGCTTACATTTTTTTTTTCAAATTTAAATAGCATATCATATTGTTGTTTGTGTTTTTGTAGATAAAAGTCCTCAAAAAATAATAAAAAGATTTCCATGCATAACCAAGTTTACAGGAAATAGTCTTTGGAACATAATAAGATATGTGACACATGAAAAAAGAATTTTAAAAACAAGAATATGTGACCAGCTTTATTTGATGGTTAAATATTGAAATAAAATACTTAAAATTGTTCTTTAAAAATTTAGTCTATATTTTAGCAGTTCACATTTTCAAGTCTAATGTACTGTTTAATTGTTTAAAAAATTGCTTTCATTATATCAATAGGCAGTACAAACACTATTTAAAATATGATTCAAAAATATATTACTGAATTTCTTTGAATTAGTACAACAGCACTAGTGTTATTAAAAGCACAATTTTGAAAAATTTCCAGCAACCACACTGATGTGACTAGGGCCATCTTAAGAGCATCATGGGTCCCCGGGTAGAATGATTTTTTTGAGGCTCCCCATACCTGGTTAGAAATGATTGCCTACCAATTAACATGCTTACTCTTGAAAATTTGAACCAGATTTCATTTTCATGAGACCCCTCTGCACTTGAGGCTCCCGGACCGTGCCCAGGTTGTCCCATGCGTTAAGATGGCACTGGATGTGCCACATACCTTTCTTTTCTGATTTGAAGACAATTTGATGCCTAATTAAAATTATACTGTAATTTATAAATTACATTTCCATATAGATATTTGTCATAAATTTTCAATTAACAAGTATGTTATGTAGGTAGTTTTATTTTAAGGTAAGAATTGAATCATTTTTCAAGGAAAATTTTTTTAGGCATCAGAGTGTAGCTAATTTCTATTTTTTCTTGTCCTTTTTTTGAACTAGTACCTAACTTGATATAATATACCATCATTATTCTGTTCATAAGATAATAATTTGACTAAAATGTGAAGAAATCAAAGCCAGTTTAGATTGATTTGATTCATCTGTAAAGAACATTATTTTCTATTTTTTATACATTGAAAAGTAATATTATGAATGTTTCTTTTTAATGCACAATCTCTTTAGATGAAGAATACTACTATAAATAGACGTATTGGGTGGAATAAGCTTCCTGTTAAGGTGCATCTAGATGGTATGGTAGGTAGCTTTTTCACACTTATAAATTTCATTTTGTTGATTCATCTGTATTTTTTAGAAATTCTATGTACGAATGTACACCATTTATTGAAAATATTTCATTTTTGGTTGTGTTGCATTCATAGTCATTTTATGCCCTTGAGTTTGTTGATCTGTTAAAGTTTTTATTTATATTTATTTTTCTTTCAACTTGATAGATATTTTAATTTTGTGCTGTACCACACTTTTGTATTCTTATTTTATACTGGTTTTTTTGTTACTGATTTCAAAGTAAATATGGACATAAAATTATAAAGTGGATTAAAATGCCACAAAATTTCAATATCATTTTTATTTTTTAAATTCTTAGAATTATATATTTCTATTTCCAGAGAAGAGTGGTTACCAGGAACAACTCTTATTATTATGGTCCACTGGAAGATACTCCATTTTCGTAAGTATCATGAAATACAAGTAAGCTTTTCAGTCATTTAAAATAATTTGATTCAGATTCTAATACTGTACATAGACTATTCCATAAAATAGAAATAATTCTTTAATTAAAAACAAGTTTTTCAGCTCAATACAGGCATATTTATTTTATAGCTTTTTGGTGAAAATATTAAATTTTATCTTTTCTATTTGTGATATTATGGTCAGAATTGATTTGTTTCATCCCCAGATTTCATTTTCCGTCAAGGAGAAAATAAACCAAAGTAAATAATTCAGAAAAGCATACTGTACAATAAAGAATTTCTGAATTAGATAATCCAAAACTGTATTTTAGATTCTGAACACATTTTGTTGTGTAAGCCATCAATAAATTATAATCAACATGAGAGATTGATAAAAATTTTAAGATATAATTTAAATTTTTATTTTTTACTACTTAAATTTCAAATTTTTTATTATTTAAATTTTTTTATAATTTAATTTTTAAGATATAAGATGTAATCAATATGAGAGATTGGTTGATCCTGTATATGCCCCTGCCAACATAATGAGAAAAATATATAAAAATTATCACTGGTGATACATTTTGTCTGTAATATCACTGTTTATTACTTTTTTGTAATTTGTCTTGCAGTTTAATAATTGCAGTTCCTGACCCATACGGACATTATAGAGTAGAAGGACAAATGGAAGTGAAAGCTAGGTCTGAAGATTGTGAGTATGTTATTAATTTTCTAATTGATGTATTTTTATATTTGGTTACGATAGCTGCATAGCTACTCTAGCAACATATTTCATATAGAGTAGTATGGACTAAAGCAAAATATATAAATTTCTTCATGGAATAATTGGATTCGGACCAATTTTTCAAACCATAAATTCTGAATTTTCTGATCCTCATTTCCCTTTAATATCCTCATCATAAATATTATCAGCCAACATATCTACAAAAAAAGAATTGATTGCTAAAAAAATGGTTTTTTTTTGTGTAGATTTGGAAATGATTCTGCTACCATTATTATTTTTGTTTCATATAATTAGTTATAAAATGTTTCAAAAAATCTGAATGATTTTTTCAAAATGCTGCAGATTTTTCTCTTCTTGTCAAAAATTTAATTACATTCCCAAAACCTCACAGATTTGAACTTATTGCCAGGCTGAGCAGACTTTGAGAAAGCATGCCAGTCTTTTTTTTCTAACTTCATTTATCCGAGTAAATGATCTGTGACATTTTTTTTAAATGAGCCATATAATTACAGATTGAAATTTGTTGTCATGAAAAAATTGATAAAAATAATTGTACATTTTCAGGGAAGCAGTATTTTGGAGGAAATAACTGGCGGGTACATCCTGACTGGTAAGTTTATTTGAACTTTAACTGTTTTGCATAAATTTTATTTACTTGTAGTATTTATTCAATCTGCATCCAACAGAATTTAGCTATTCATTTTTTGTAAGATTCAAAATAACATTTATAAAAATTATTTATTTTACAGGGTCTATTGTGAAGGTCAACAAAAAGAAGGTGACCCATATATAAGTCCTGAAGATGTGATAAGAAATTTCATAGAAGAAAATCAACACAAACAGAAGTATAGATGGCGTACACAGTCTGTAAGGCCACCAATATCAGAGCGCCCAGTGTGTAAGTATTTGATGAACTTGCAATTGCAATTATTGGTTAACAATTATTGTTGCAATTTTTTACAAATTTTAAACTGATTTTCATACATGTTGAACCCTTAATGATGTTTTATTTATTTATTTTTAATTTTTTTTTGGGGGGGGGGGGAGGGAAACCACACACAAAAAAACTAATTTTTTACCATGTTTTGTTGATCTGTGTTCACTGGCAGATTTATGGCTTTGCCACCTGTGGTCCATTCAAACTCTTCTGCCTTTGTTCTGTTATAATGATCTTGATCACCAATTATTAAAACTTCCTGCCCCTCCAGACTTGCTACCCTGGGATATTGCTGCCCCTCCCCATATCAAGGCTGACTATTGCTGAAATGCTCTGGGCATGTATTTTTTTCAACCACATGTCCAACACTAGCATATAAAGTATTGATTTGGACTTTTTTTTTTAAGTTGGGCATGTGAATTTCTATACCAGCAATGCTATAAATATACCTTTGCAAATGTATTAACCCAGGAGAACTCACTGAGATCTCAGCAACTCACAGTGAAATATTTCACTTCCCTCTCAAAACTATTATTTTAATTGTCACTTTTAATTACTAAGGAAAGGAGGGTGAAAAAAGAAGTGTTGTTTATGGTTAAGTAACACTGTAATATTGTAACAAATTCGAGAGAAAATCTCACATGTGAGTTCTTGTGCATTAGCAAATCCAGCGAGTTCTCCCAGGTTAAAGAAACCAAATAGAATGCTAGTAATATGGGTTTATATTAGTTCAGTACTTGTCAAAACATTTTTTTATTTAATTAGCTTTATGACAAAAAATTTTAAAGTTCCCGCGATAACTAACAAATCAACTGGTCAGACATTGATAAACTGTGTATCACTTTTAATGTACGTGTTTATTGGTCTATTCCTGTTTACTTCTGATTTACTCACTCTCTAATGATTTTTTTTTATTTGATCCCCAAGGGTGACATTATATTGAAGTCTGACTGTAGTTGCATGCACACAAAAGCCTAAGATAACAAGCTAGACGGGTCTCAACATTTTTCACTTAAGCTTAGCCTTACTTGAGCAGCTCTGTTTTATTTAATTTTGTTCATGTAGTAATATAAAATTTTGGATCCTTCATGAGTTGCACTTGATCAAGAGCAAATCTGTTGATTACTAGTACATAATATCATTGTTTATGAGCAATTAGGGCAGTGTTTCTCAAAGTGTGCATCGCTAACCTTTGTCAGGGGTGTTGCAGTGAGCTGAAGATATTGATTTGTGTGCCTATTTACTCTTCAAAGTGGTTCTTTTATAAGTGAAAATATCTGCAAAACTATTCCGGGGAGTTGCAGATGAGCCGTTAATGGTAAGGGAGCTGCGGGTGACAAAAGTTTGAGAACCACTGAATTAAGGATTTGTGCATAGTTTGAGTCCATGTTATATTAATGTAATTTGTATTAACCTCTTTGCTCCATTTAATGGTTCTAAATTATTATTTTTGCAAGTTAAGACCTGAGGTACGCATATGTGGAGCTGACACAAGTAAAGTTATTAACCCAAATGACTTAATTAAAACAAATTCTTTTTAAAGGACATTTTGACAATAAAAAAATTCTTTTTAGTAGTCAGTTTTGGCTGAGGGGGCAAAGGTTAAGTAAATTAGTCTCTAAATCTTCTGGTTCAAAACAGTTTTAACGAATTTTTCTGATTAGAATTTTTTGAACATTAGTTAATTTCTTATGGTTGTTAATTTCATTTTCATTTATGGATTCCCCCCCCCTTTAAATTATAATAAGATAAAAATTATATTGAATATGAATAAAATGTAATCTATGACTAAATTAGTCTAAATTGAAAATCTTTAATTTCCTTAAACACAAGTTTTAACTTTGTTTGTAAAAGCATTTGAATGATGAATCCATTATCAGATGAGGATCACAATTTCACAAACTTTAAATGCTTTTATTATTTTAGGTGACAAAACACTGGTTCAGAGTTTAGTATTTGATGCAAAAGCAACACATGTTGATGCTAAAAACTGTTCACCAATTTTGCATGATCAATATGAGTAAGTTACTTTATGATTTTGTGTTTTATGTTTTTCAAATTGTTTCCCATAAAATATTATAATTATGATAACTAAAAATTGATTTTACTGGAAAGCAACTGATAATAAAAATATGTTAGAATCATATGAAAGTACAGGGGTGGCTCAAGAACAAATTGCTAACTGCGCAAGACATGTTTGGCACTCTTCCAGTGTATGAGCCACACCAGTAAAATGACTCGCAAGTTCGTAAACACCATGCATATGCATTAAAAATTACAGTTTTTTTCTGAAAATTATTCCATGAAATATATACATGCATAGTTTGAATTTTACAGACAAAACTTTTTTCTAAATTTGTTTGCTATTATTTTTTTCAAATAATTGTGTCTTAATTTTCCAAATCAGAGGACGCATGTGGTCACATGGGTCACACAAACAAAGAGCCACCCTTGTGGAAGTAAATCTTCAGCAATTTTTCTTGACTTTATCAGAACTATGAGGCTTTCATAGAAAAAACATTTGTTCTGGAATAATAAAATACAGTATAACCTGTCACTTTGGACACCTCCTTATATTGGACGGTTTTGAATGGAACCGGTCATAATCCTATATCAAAGCATGTTCGCAATACTCTATATCTTGGATACCTCTCTATCTCTAACATTGCACACCCTCTGGGTTCTTTTCTTGGACAGATGCAGCTCATTGTCTGCTGATTATCTGCTTAAGTGTTGAATACTTGACAGTGTATATGAATTTGTTGTGAGAGTAGGTTTCCCTGTCTCTTGGCCAGGGCCATCATTTCAACTTTTTCCGGGGGGGGGGGGGGCAAAGCACATGTACTCAATGTATGTATATATATATTTGTATATATATATACCATTTTTGTGTATTTTCAAAAGCCAGGGGGGGGGGCAACGGCCTTCCCCTGCCCCCCCCCCTAAATGACGGGCCTGCTCTTGGCAGATTTAAAAAACAGGTTATTGTTAACCTACAAAATAGGATGCAACAGTCAGATTATGGTGTTATTCTTACAGCTGTGCACCCCTATATTTCTTGAGCTTTTTTTTTTTTTTTTTTTTATCTCTCTGCATTTTAAACTTTTATTCAGGCTTCAATAATGTTCTATATTTAAAGTATAATTTTTGATATCCTGTAAGTGTCAAGTAAATTTAAACTTGGCATTATGAGTAAGCAAAATCATGGTCTCAACAGAATGGGGCTTACAGGACTGCAGCCTGAGGGTGCGGAACAATTCTTATCAATTTTTTTGTTTTTTTCTCACTACAAATTCACTACAGAAGGTGAAGATTTTCCACAGCCAGTGAAAATCGGATCTGGAAGCCCCTTCAAAGATCTCAGCCTTATGGTCCTGCTGCAGTATGTGAGTGTCCATGAACAAAATTTCGTAAAGTTGACCATCGAAAAGAAAAATGAAGTTATTGAATGTTTGACGACTTTGAATCAACCAAAAATAATTGTAGCTTTGCTTGAATTATGACATGAAAGTGAACGGAATTACAACATAAAAGTAAACAACATAAAAGGAATGGCTGTTTTCAACCTTCGATAGAACAAAGCAATGCCTTTTAACTGATTTTTTCCTAGAAACATTGATTTTATATAAGTGAAAAAAAAATAAATGGCTATTACACTCAAAAATACATATTTATTAATGCATTTAAATTTATTTATTGTAAAATATTGTTATTGATTAGATATTTTCTATGCAATCACTTTCCAACACCTATTTAAAAGGTTAATGTTTATGAGTATACATAGTTAGTTTCTTGTCATATTTTACAAGTTAAGGCTTTTAATGGTGCTGTAAAATGTTTCTTCGTACCTCTATATCTTGCACATCTCTCTAACTTGAACAGATTTAAATGAAACTGTAGGTGTCCAATTTAGACAGGTTTTACTGTACTATTTTTTTATATTCAGGGCTGTCACGTTTAATCAATCAATTCTTAATCACAGTTAAAAAATTTAGCTAATCAACTTGATCAGTCCAATTGAAATTTTTCATCAAAAACTAGCTTGATTTTGTTTGAAAAAAAACAATTAGATGTCATAAATTATGTTTCTATACACAAAATTTTAGATAAGTGACCATATTTATAAGAAATGGGATATTCCATCAATGCCCGTACGTACCATCATATCATAGAATGCATAATATTACATGTGCTACTCTACTTGCACTCAGATAATAAACATAACATAAATAATGATGAATCCGCAAGAATAGTCAGTGGATGGTTTCATAGAAAATGATGCATAAAAAGGTGTGTGTGTGTTTCTGTACCTTTTTCATTTTATTAGCCAGCAAGGATAATTGGTAGTCAAATTCTTCTAACATTTTGACATGCTTTTCAATTCTAATGCTAATCTTGTTGCAGACAAATTACTAGTGAAATGTTTAGATCAAACTTTATGGCATGGGGAAATGAATACAGGTGAATTCAATGAAAACTGGTGATGATTACAATGTCAAATGGAGTTTGATAGGTGTTTCAGAAGACACGACCAAAAGACAACAAAGACACACAAAACAAACACTGTGTCTCCACTGTGAACAGCAGTTTTTGTATTCAATTAACATCAGCTACCCCAGTAAGTTAGGTCTTTCATTTAGTGCCGAATTTATTCTTAGATACTTTCCTACAGTTTCTAAAGGAAACAAAAAAGTATGAATATTGAAAGTAATTTGAAAATCAGTGACTATATAACCTAAAGTAACTGATTTTCTAAAAAAAACGATGGGTGAACTTGAAAACAATTCAAGTGAAGAAATTCCATGATTTCGTCATATACAAGGTTATATACAAAGATTGTGTTAACACATCACAAGCTGAGAGGAGGACTGAGATCTCAGTCCAACATTGTCTGACTGAAATTTTTAAACTTGTTCTCCAGCAGCAGAAAGTTACTGAGTTTGGAATCTTTTGTCACATTTTTAAAACTGGGTGAAAGAAATGGTGTTAAAATTAGATCTTTTTCCTTTCCTTAGTCTTTTGATGAGGGAGGGGGGGGAAAAAAAGCAAGAAGGGCAACAAGGTTACAATATTACAGGGTATTGCACGTGAAAGAAACAATAAAACAATTTTATATTACAGCTGAAAATCGCTCACATAAGTGTTAATAATGTTTACATCAAATTTGATTCACTTTGACTCAATATATTTTTAACAATGAGGCTCCAAACACCAATTCATGATTACCCCATATTTATATCGCACATGTTATTTCATGAATTCAGAACCTTGTGTGTAAAAGTAATTTATTTACTCTTTATTAAAATAATTTCAAACTACAGCATGCCCAGAAAGTCCTTACCCAGGCTTTTTCTTCTCAATCAGTGGTTATAGAAATATACTTTTAATAAGAAAAAGTATCCAAATAATGTGTCCATTTTAAATATGCCATTTATTGTACTAGGGGCTGTATATGTACTGGGATAAAAAATTTAATTCTTTATATGGCCTCCCCTTGTCCTCTAGCTTCTAATTAGAAAATTGTTGCTCTGTCAAGATGCTTGAGTTAAAAAATTGCTGAAATGTGGGAAAGGACAGCATATATTAAGACACAAGCTCAAGAAAAAATTCTAAACCTCCTCTTGCAGTTTCGGTTTTTAAAACTTTCTAAATTCTGAGATGTCCCCTTCACTTTTAATCGGCATTTTCCCAGTGACTATTGCACTTAAAAACATGGAATTTCTTTGTTTAGTTCAGGTTGGACAACGCAACAACTTTCTAATTGGAAGTTGGAAACAGGGGAGAGCATATAAAAAAATTACATTTTGTATCTCAGTACATTGATATCCCCTGGTAAAATAGACGACATATCTGAAATGTTCATATTATATGGATGATGTTTTTGATTGAAAATATGTTTCTATAACCAACAGTTGAGAAGAAAAAAGGTCTGGGTATGGAGTGTATAATAGCTGAAATATCATACTCTTTCATTTTTTATACTAAATTTTATCCCATATCAAAAAAATTCAATCATTCTAATAATAAGTAGATTTGAAGCTATTCTGACAACATTTTTCCTATAGGATGATTCAAAATATGAACTTCAATTATGTATACAGGGTGATTCAAAATTCAACATACAAACTTTTAGGGGAGGTAATAGAAAACACAAAAACAAAACAGAATCACATAGCAATTTATGATCAGAAACCGCAACCTGATCAGCTGGAGGATAAATGAAGATGCAGAAATGACAAGCCAATAATGGGTCGAAAAACTCTTTATTTAGCGATACTTTACACGAGGACAGTACGTGTGCACGTTAAGTTTCACAACAAGTGTTCAAAGTTCTTACCATCCAAAGTTGGCAATCATGCATGTTTCACAACTGCGATGCATTGATTGCCAAACTTTTTAAAAAATACTCAGCATTTCGTGGACCTTTGCAGCTGCGACAGAGATTCTTGCGACGTGGTTGGTAAGAAATTTGAGCACTTGTTGTGAAACTTAACGTGTACACGTACTGTCCTCATGTAAAGTATTGCTACATAAAGAGTTTTTGCACCCATTATTGGCTTGTCATTTCTGCATCTTTGTTTATCGTTCAGTTGATCAGGTTGGGGTTTCCCGTCATACATTCCTATGTGATTCTGTTTTGTTTTTGTGTTTTCTATCTCCCCTAAAAGTTTGTACGTTGAGTTTTGAATCACCCTGTATATTGGTGAAGTTTCTATACATTTTTGCTTTTCATGAATATTTATGTAGTTTCCTATACATTCTTATGTTCTGTTTCAATGTATTGTGTTATTATGGGTATTAAATATGTTTTCTATCTCCCCTAAAAGTTTGTACATTGAGGTTTTGAATCACCCTGTGTATTGATATATTGTGCACTTATTCTGAACTTTTTTTAATGAGTTTTTAATCACTTACTAGTAAATTTTATAGTGAAAATGCATTAGTTCTTGTTATTGCTATGTTCTAGTAAACCAGATAAAAAACACATCAACCATTATGATTCCTCTTACTTCTTTAATGCTTTCCATTGCTTGAGTTTTGTTCTTTGAATTTTTCCTGATTGACACTCTTCAACACATAAAGTTCTGTTATTTCCATTTGATTTTCTCATAAAAGCTGATTAAAATTTGTGAAATTCGCATTGAGCATTTTGTTATCACCTAATAATGTAAAGATACGTTGATGGTCATTGAATAATTCAAGTCTGGTCTTCATGATATGTAAATTCAGATGTTTTAATGCTACTAAATATTTTCTTCTTTTACTACATTTTTCATTATTTTTAATTTATTCCATTATGATATCTATTATAAATGCTGATATTATGTATATATTGGTATTATATTCTATGGTAAACTTTGTTCCCAGGTTGGCTTGAACTAAACCATATTTTCAAAAACTGAAGTTTTTCATCAGAACAAAGTAGTTTTGTCAGAGAAGATTTGTATTTATAAAACATTCTCTCATGTAGGACCAAAACTAAATACTTTGTCAGCCGGGCAAGCAGGCATTGGTGCCCCAGTGTAATGCAGGAGGAGCAGTTAAAGGGTGAATTCTGCACCCCCTCTAAGCCATTGCCCAAGGCACCAGACCTATCTTTTTCCACCAGTTGCAGCCTTATTCTCATGCATAGATAATCACCACATATGCTGATCATTTTTCCTATTTTCTGCTGTTTATATAGTTTTGAAAGAGGTTATTCATGATTTCTTTTTTTCTTTGCATGTTTTTCATTTTCTGAATTATAGCTACTATATAATTATTTTCTTCAATGCCTTTCTTTGGAGAAGCAAAAACATTACACCCGCACCCAACTCCTCCCAAAGGTTTTGCACTGTTATTGCTTTCAAGTGCATTGTTCACTGAATAAAGTCTAATACTTTTGATTCAATCAATCATACAAATTACAACAATCAAGCTACATTTTGGTAGCATATGTGACATTGGATTTTTATCTTGTATTTTCAATTGATTTATTTTGCCTGAAAACTAAATATATGTAGTACATGCAATCCTCCTTGGCTGATACAGGTAGTGATACATCACTGTTTTATGTGAATTTGATAATTTTGTTTTTGCATAAATTATTGCGACTAACTTTGTTCATTATTTAATGCAAAAGCCCCCTAGGTCTGCTGCTGGCATTGCTTCCCAGGTAACATGAAGTTTATGTTGCTGAAATTGCTAGCTGTTGTGGTTAGAAAGTGTATACCTTCAAAAGAATTGTTTTTTGTTATATAAATTTCTAATAAAATAAATTATATAAAATTCTCCCCAGCATATTCACACATCTATAAAAGCTTATTATAGTTCCCAGTGTCTTATCAAAAGTTTATTCATGCTAAGAAATACATTGTTTCACGTATATGGTATATTTTTAGCTCATATTGTCAAAACTACAAAATTTTAGCTGATTGTGGAATCAGTCTAATGCCAGTCAATATGATCAATCAGATATACAATAACTAATATCAGTTAATAATAACCTCTTTACAATGAAGGACGTAAATTCAAACAAGTTCTTTGTGTTTTCTTTCCTCTTTTTCCACCATTGCGAAGCTTTATTGCAACCCTGTAAAAAAATTCCCTACCTGTTTTTTCTATATATCCTGATAGTGATTTTCTTGCCCACGTATACTGTATCTTTCTACTATATACATGTAAGAGCAAAAGAGAAGAGAACATGTACGGTGAGGGTGAAAAACACTCTATATATATATATATATTTATTATCTACCCTATCTATTATCCTTTTTCTTTATATATATATATATTTCCTTTCTCCATCTTTTTTTCTAATGTGCTGCTAGGTTAAGATGAGGTTACCAGATTTATCGCTGATTTGTCAAATGGAAATAATCCAAATTTCTTCCCAAATGCTTTTATGTGAAGTGGTTAAACAATATAATATCAATCCATGATTAAATAACTAATATCACTCAAAATAATTATCTATTTGCGACTTAAAAAGGAAAAATATCAGTTGTACTGAGTGCTTTTAATTGGTTGTTTTTTTACCTCTATTGTTATTAAAATGAACATCAATAAATACATCAGTGAAAAGATCAGAAGTTTCTTTTTTGATAATATTAAAATCCATGAACCTAAAATTAGATATGTGCTTGAAAAAATTATAGAATGAGACTAATATACAGTGAAACTTCCATATAACAATACTATCTATAATGATAATCATGTATAGAACAATATTACTCTCGTCCTGAAAGGTTTCTTAAAGTGGTAATGTACATTCCTTCCTGTTCTCAAAAACCCAATTAAAAAGGTGTGTCCTGTCTCTCCTGAGGACAACAAAAAAATTTCACGTTTCTAAGCACAATAATCGCAAGTTATTTGAATTAAAAAATCAGAGAAAAATTGGGAAAGAACAGCAAGGACATTATCCATTAGTTTATGCTTTCCCCCCCCAACTTTTCTCTGATTTTTGAATTCAAATATCTCAGCAAATATCGTAGAGTGACAGTGCAACAACATTTTAATTGGGTATTTGAGGACAGGATGTCTGGTCTGTATATAAAGTTAATTTTTTTATTTTAATAACTATACAATCCCTACCAATCTGCAATACTTGTGGTCCATCTGTTGTCCTGTCTTCTTGCAATATGTCCAGCCCATTTCCATTTCAAACGTTTAATTCTTTCTATGATATCATATACCTTTGTGTGGTTCCTTATCCAAGTGATTCGTTTTCTGTCTCTCCTTGTGATCCTAGTAAGCATCGTTCCATGCTCCTTTGCGTTGTCTGTAGCCTTTGTATCATCTTGCTTGTGAGTGTCCATGTTTCAGCTCCATAAAACAGTGCTGGTAGCACACACTGGTTAAAAACTTTTCTTTTCAGGCATTGCCAAAATTGCTCCATCCAATCCTGATCCTTCTGTTTATTTGATTAATGATTCTTTTGTCCATGGTAATTTCTTGTCCCAGGTATACATAGCTTTCTACTTTTTCCATCTCTGTGTTGTTGAGCAAGATTGTCCTCTTCAACGCAAAGGGGTGAACATAACTTTAGTCTTTTGCAGATTCATTTTCAGCCTACCTGAATACTTGCCTTCGCCATTTCTTCTAGTTTGTCTGGATGACAACAATGTCGTCTGCAAAACGCAAATGGTTGAGAAATTCTCCATTTATTTTAATTCCTTTTTTATCCCAATCCAGTTTTCTCAATACTACTTCTGAAACAGCGGTAAAGAGTTTTGATGAAATAGTATTACCCTATCTGTGACTACTTTTCCGAGTTTAATCTTTGCTTTTCCTTTATCCAAACTAATCATTGCAGTTGCTTTGTCAGATATATTCTTGATGATATTGATGTCTTCTCTACCCAAATTACATCTAGAGCTTTAACAACAGCAGATGTGAAGACAGAGTTAAACGCTTTTTCAAAATCAATGAAGGCCATACACAATAGTAATTCGTATTCCTTGTGTCTCTCTATGAGTTCCCTGATTGTTTGGATGTGATCCATTGTACTGAATCTACTTCAAAATCCTGCCTGTTGTTTTGGTTGAGCTTCATCCAATTTGGATTCAAGCCCATATGTCAACACTTTGGTGAAGATTTTATAAATTACTGATAGGAGACTCATTGGTCGATAGTTCTTCATATCCTCTTTTTCACCATTTTTGTAAAGAAGAACCATCATTGCATTATTCCAATCTTCAGGCACATCCGATTGTGTGAGACAATTTGTGAACAGGGCTGCTAGCATACTGACAAATTCTTCTCCTGCTTCTTTAATAATGTCTATTGGCAGTTTAATATGTCTACCTGGGCATTTCCTTTTTTTCATACATCTTATAGCCTTATATACACTTCCTCTTTCAGCACATGTGCTACTTGTACAAATTTGGCTCCATTTTCTTTTCTTCCTGCTCCTTTTCCTTTGTTCCAATCCTGTTCTTCATGTTTGTATAGAGTATTATAAAATTCCTCAACAATACTAATGATTTAATATCTTTCCTTTTTAGTGCAAAAATTTCCTTTCTCTCAACACAGTTTTCATTTCGCTGATTTAAGCTCCTATTATCTTCCAATGCTTTCTTTACAATATCGTAATTAAACTTCCTGACATCTTCTGTAATCCGCTTTCGTACTGTCTTGCAAAGTTCTGCATCTTCCACTTTTGATTAAGGGTCATTCTTCTTAATCTGAAATTCTCTCCAGTCTTTCATAAGTTTCTTTGTTTCTTCTGTTATTTTCTTCACCGGTTTGATTTCTTTTTCTCCAGCGACTTCTTTTGCTACTTTTTTTAGGGTAGTGGTATATACAGTCCAATCCCGTTATAACAAACTCCAAGAGACTGCAGAAATCACTTCGTTTTAACGAAATTTCGTTATAAAGGAATTCCAGATTTTTGCATTGTTCCTGTGTAAAGTTATCTAGAGGGATTAGAAAAGCATTCGTTAAAACGAGATTTTTTCGCTATAACGGTATTTGTTAAAGCGGGATTCGACTATACATATATTGCTTTCAATATGCATGTGAAACACTATTTTTGTGATTAAAAACTTTAAAAAATTTTTTATGTTATTGTTCAAAGGTGTATAGTGTAAAATATATATATACGTTTAGCCCCTTCACTTACAAGCGATTGGCAAGAAATTTGGATGTTCTCTATTTGACGAATCAGCGATAAATATGGTAACCTTGTCCTAACCTAATTGCATGTTCGGAAAAAGAAAGAAAAAAAAAACAAATGAAGGAGTAAAACAGTATAACAGATAAGTTAATAAGAATGTAGGTTCAAAGTAGCTTTCTCTTTTCACCCTCACCCAACCTGTTCTCTTCCACTCTAATGAAAAAGATTTGTCATATGCGGAAAAAAATCATAGGGTTGCAACAAAGCTTCCCAATGGTGAGGAGAGAGGACAGAGAACAAAGAGAACTTGTTTGAATTTATTTCACTGGCATTTGGATGCAATATTGCGTCCTTTATCATAAAGTGGTCAAAAGAGAGATGAGAAATATTTATTTAGGAATTATTTACATAGTGTTTCCATATCTTTAACACACAATTTGCTAGAAGTGTTTTATGGGTATCTTTTTTCAGCCATCTTGTTTGGAAATTTGCCTGTTTTGGCCTTGGTATTTGTATCAAGTATAACTGTAGGAAAACAATCTTTCATATCCTCCAATTTTCACTGACTCAAAATATTTTGATATTTTCATTCAATGATTCTGCCACAGTTTTATTATGTGTAACTTGTAGTGTGTGTTCACAATTCCTTAACCTCTTGACTCAAAGTTAGCAAAGATATTTTGAGTGATATTCAATATTATCAATATCATAGTAATAAGAAATGAAAACTTAAAAAAAGCCAAATGATAAAAAAAAAAGCAACTATACTGGAAGGACACCACAGTACCTTGGGGATCAGGAAGTGAATGTAACTTACTTATGTATTTTTTGTGTTACAGTGTCTATTGTTTTTGTCTTTTTTACAATTTGTCATGTTTTTGTTTTATTAAAAAAAATAGAAGGGTGTCCAAAGCATAAATTTTGAAAAAAAAAGAAGACTAAATATTTATATCTTTCCGCATTCTCTAAGGAGAAGAAGAAAAATACTTAGATGTGCATAAATACCTGATGCAGCTCAAGCTACAACAAAAGAAAATCTCCTTCTGTCATTTTAAAATCACAACTTAAGACTTTGTCTATATTCCATGTGTTTTAACTGCTAAGATGATAAGATTAGGCTCTATGTCAATTTACCAATTTGTTCATTTCATCTACAATTTCAATTATGTTTAGCATTTTTTGTAATGGTAATTTGATGCACCTTATTTTATTTTATTTTTTTTATTTTCAAAACTGGATTATTCAGGGAAAAGATGATTAAAATGTATGGCATTGTTACTACATTTGTTGCAACTAGAAGTGGCTTACTGAGGTTTGAAGATCATCGAACTGAAGAAGAAAAGGGTAACAGCACAGATAGGTATATACCATTTTACTAAAGAAAATTATTTTAATATGTTAAAATCAATTAAATTCATTGTTTAGTAACTACTACAGTTAGATTTATTTGTTGCTTATTTACGGTTAGCACCATTCTTGTCAACTGTATAAAATAATTTATATTTAATTATATTTGCTTCTCACAATGCTGTAGCTTATAAAAAATATGTTCCAAGTGATGCTATGAATGTCTAATTCATCATTGTAATTGATCAAAGATGATCAATTGTCTATTTAAATTGACTAGACATCTAGAAAAAAGTATTACTGTAGGTAAACAAAGCAGCATATTTTCAGCATTTTTTGTTTATCTTTTTTATTATCTGTTTATTTATAGGCCATTTTATGAGATTCACACCAAAGCTACTGATGAGCTTTTCTATAGAAGAGCAGTAGATTTCTACCATATTAATAACTCTGCTTTTGTCTTTTCTGTGCCATTTGATGCAGGTAGCTATTAGCTGAAATTTAGGATCAAAATTCATGTCAAAAAGCTTTTACTTCACAATTGCTTATTTTCATATGTACCATATACTCGTAGTATTATAAAAATGTCTGTGTAATTTATAAAAGGTATGCTTCCAAAATTTACCAAATATTACTGAAATTTAAAGGCATGTTTCTTTTCAAAATCAATATTTTTTAAACCAATATTCTTACTGTATTTATCTAATATTTTAGGAACTCGAAATACTAGCTTAGTGACCGCAAGTCAGGCTATTTTTCTTGGAAAGGGCAAAGAAAAGGCAGCTGCTGCAGTTGTTGGTGTACAGTTTAAGCATTCATCATTTGTTGAAAGATTCTTCAACATTACAGGAATGGTAGGGAATATGGTAGTTAAAGTATTTGTTTCTATTCTCATATCATACAGCAAAGGCTACCTTGTTGAATTTCATGTGCAGTTTTCAACTTGGCTGCTTTTTTTTTACTTTGATTTTTTTCACCTATTTTTCAAACATGAATCTTTAACAGTACATGAATATACCACATACAAACATGAATAATTACATTGTAATTATTCCTATACTTTGGAAGTATATGTTCCCAGTGTGACTGAACAAATCACTGCAGGTAAGACACTAATGATGCAAGAAAAATTTATGGAAGCAGAACAATTTTTTAATGAAAACTATTTGCATTTGAATTAAATTCTTCATGAGATGCTAATGCATACAATTATTTAGTCAGCAGCTGTTGAAGTGTAAATCGACAGTACATTTCAAATATTGGTTACTTAATATACTCACTTATTAGGGGAGTGCTATTCATATACTTTATCAGCATTCTTATAATGTGAGAAATAATAGGTTTAAATCTGAGTAATTGACATGAACAAATAATGATTCAGAATTGGTCTCAAACAAGAGACTATCTATTTATTCCTTGAGTACATAAAATGGCAGTGGTGGTTACTTTTATATATATATATATAATTTTGTATTTAAATAATACCTATATAATGCGTGATTAGCTATACTTGAATTAGTTTCAGAGTCAGAGTAAAATTTAACTATGATCACATTAACAGAGACTCCTGCAAAGCCATCAAAGAAACAGGAGGATTATTTCAAAAGAATAACTATGTATTGTTTCACTGCAAAATATTTATCAACATCTATTACAATGCACAGTGGTATCTTGATTTATAATATTAGCTTGTTTTTGAAAGTTACACACACACACACACATTATGAAAACATTTCATATTTGAAATTTTTATATGCAAAGTAATATTAATCCCATTCATTCATTCAACACCCTCTAAAATATTGATACTTAAAAAATCGGTTAACGTGACACAGTGAAACCTTGCTAGAACGGTATTTGATGTACCGATAAATCCCTATACAATGATATTTTTTCAAGTCTTGTTTGGAAATATCTGTACTCGTGTCTGTATACATATTAAATTGCTGTCTCCCAGTATAATGATAATTCCTCTACAGCAATATTTTTTCTTAGTCAGCTGAATATTGTTATATTGGGTTTTACTGTATAGTGCCAGTGCATACTATGAACAGAATATAAATTCTTTTTCTTACAAGATAAATAAAGTGCATAGTATAGCCTTGGCAACACCATTGGCTTCAATTTTTGTTTTTAAAATTAAAATCTCCTATGCAGAACATGAGCTTACACCCACAATTTTCATTTCACAACAGACAACTGGAACTTTTCATAAGTTTCCTCACTGCATACAAAGTTGTTTAATTTTCTTAAATAAAATTCTAATTTATAGTTGTCACATTCAAAATTCAATTTTTATTTCAAAGTAAAAAATACCCTTGAAAACTGCAGTAAATAAATTCTAATGCTAGCAAAACAAAGTATATTTCTTTTATTTTAGCAGAATTTGTGTGCATAGTAGTGATTCATGTTATGAGCTGCTTCTTTTTCTGGTGATCTCAGTTTATATAGAATACAAAGACAAGTCCTTAACTCTTTAACTGCTGCTGGTAAAAGAGAGGTTCTAGACTATACTATAAATGCTATGTCTATGTAATGTTTAAGTAAAAGTGAACATGTTGAATCTATTACAAACGATTGCAATACCCTTAGTGGAGAAATAAAGAAAATGAATCCAACTTTATAATGGAGTGTGATTGAAAATATGTTAACATTAATGTTCTGAAGTACAGAGTTCTCAACCTTTTTTGAGTTGTGAGCACTGTCTGTGCCCATTATCAGAAGAGCACTGAATGAAAACTTTGATATATACTCAATCTCAAATCATGACCCTTAAATAGATTATTTTAATTGGTGTGACAATCGAAACATTAAGGATACAAAGTGTTGCGATGCTGGAGAGCAACAGGTTCAAGCCACCTATTATAATGAAAAAGATGGTTTGAAATTGCATTCTCTTTTGGTGGATATATGGGGGGAGGGGTTTATACCTCCTTTTCCATAATTCTTTCTATGGTGAATTGGAAAAAACTAAAACTGTATGATATGGTGGTGCTGTGGAAACATGTTTTCAGCAGGAATTCCTCTCTCTGGGTATTATAATGGCTTTTCTTCCCATGTACTCAGGGCTATAGTCTGCAGTTTCATTCGCTAGCTTTACTGCTATGCCATTTCACTGGAGTATAGTTAGACACCTAACTTCCACTGAGGTTTAATGCGCTACTGTTATGTTTTCTCTGTTACTTGATGTTAATTCTTCATAATTTGACAATGCTCTACCACTTTTTAATTGCATATTTTTTTTCTATTTTGCCTGATTACAGAGTTGGATTTACCAACTTTCACATTTTGCTATTAGGAGCACTACCATTTTTTTCCAAAAGATAGATCCAAGGTTTATCTTACACGACTGGATACAGATTTGTTTCAAATTCTGCATTTTTCAATTTTGAGTTCTTCCATGATCAAATGCACTGCATTTGTTAGAAGAAGGATTAATTTACTATATTTTCACAATAATTTTGCTTTTATTTAGTTATAGCTAAATGATATAGGCCTATATTGTAGATTAATAGGTATATTCATTGTATTTATTTTATATCTAACATTAAATATTGATGCATTATATATATAAAAGAAAGTAAGTCTATCTATTCTATTAATTAATTATATTTGTTTTTTCTTTTGTTGTTTTTTATTTGCAGTGCATGCATGGATGCAAATATAAATGCACCGATGAGGTATGTTTTAAAAATTCATTCAATCAGAATTCTAAACAGTATACAGAATTTTTATTTATATTTTTGCCCTAAATTCAAGGCATAAGATAATAATAGTAACAAAAAAAATCATATTTCGGTTCATTAACCTAAATATTGCAAAAAAAACCTCAAATATTGCAAATACTATGGTATAAGTGTTCAATGAGAGTGACAAAGTAGAAAACATGTCTAGATGACATTCAAATGACTTAATTGTTTTTTATTTTTACTTTATTTCTCAGCAACTGGAATGTTTTCTCTTAGACAGCAATGGTTTCGTCATTGTTTCTGAAACGCATGAACATGTAAGTATAACACAAATATTTGTTCTCAGTAGATTGCTTTATAATTTCGAAATCATTTGTCTGTTTATATAAGATTTTTGTGCCTCAGATCATTAAAAACTGTTTCTATCGCAAATGTGTCATAAAAATTAAAAAAAATATATATATGTGCTGCTTCATGGTTTTATAATCATTTCAAAATATTTAACATTTGTTATTTCTATTATCATGTGCATCTATGCCAATTTCGGAAATGAGTGCAACACAGCACAATGGGAAAATAATTTTTAGTTATACTGAATTTCATTGTTTAAATTCATGATTCCAATTACTTTCTTTTATTCTACAATAAAAAAAGTTAATTTATCTTTATAAATTATATAAAAAGTTAAAAAAAATTATTAAATATAAAAATAATTTTTACTCATAAAATAATAGTTACTCAAACTCAGGATTGGTTCATAAATGGATTTTTGGGGGCGGCTCATAATAATTTAAAATAATTCTGTATTGCTTCCACCTCTAACCATTATAAAATAAAAGTCAAGAAAAAATTCTATTCTTCAGTAAATTTAGTTTGAACATACAAACTGTGTAATCAAGCCAATGCACTTATTTTGAAGAAGACTTCTATTATGTTAGTGAGGTAAGGCTATTTACTTTTAAAAGAAGTACTTTGTTTTTCCAGCACATAAAGGTATGTATAAGATCATGCTAGTTTACTATTATTAAGTGGTTATTAGTCATAAACAGAAAGAAATATACTCTCACTGTTCTCACAACAATTTGGTTTGAAAGTTGAAGAAAAGAATGTTACTATCATGTAAAGGTGGGTTTAAATGATGAAACCTGCTCATACAATTTTATATTTTGTTTCTTCTAAAAAAAACATTCGGGAAATGAAATGTTAATATGAAAGATAAAAAGCAAAAATGATGTACTCCTAAACAATTATTGATATGCTATCGAAAATTAATAAACTGACAAATTATTTTAAATGGGTGTGGTCTGTAGAAAACATTTTTATGATGAAATATTATATTGCTTCAGTTTTAGTTTTCCAAAAGTGTGACTTTATTATTTTATAAAGTCACAATTAAAGATTTAGTTATTTTTCAAAATCATAATTTTAATATAAGTATTCTACATATGCCACATATATTTTAATATTTCTAAAAAAAATAATATGCTAAAAAAATAACATAAATATGTTAACAAGAAGAGCATTAACTACATTCTGAATTTTCAATTCAAAATGAAATGCTGAAATGCACATTCCTTTTTCAAAATTTTCTCAATAATTTTTTGTACGCATTTGACACATCTATGACATTAATGCTTACTGGTCTTTTTTTATATCTCATTCAACAGACTGGAAAATTTTTTGGAGAAATAGACTTCACTCTGTTTGATTCCATGGTGCTCGACAAAATTTATAGGAGGTAACACTTGATGTTTAATTAAGCACATACTTTTCAATAATATATTTTGCATGATATGATATACTTTAATTTTATAGTTCACTACATGGTTTAAAAGTTTAATTTTGGGACAAAGGTGAGCCATATGGTATGTACATATTTACAAATATGCTATGATGACATACTATGAAAATAGTATTTAAGTCACCACCCTGTTTTCATCAAAGGTAATGTAATCCTGCATATTTTTCTTTATATTTGTAAACCCAATGTAAAAATTAAAGTTATATTGCTCAAATGAAAAGCAGGCCTTAAAATAAATGCTGATTTTGGTTTATCCTTTGTTTTATACTCTTAAACTAACAATCAAAACATTTTTTAAATTTAAGTATAAAAAATAAAAATTATTTTTAAGATGATGATAAACACAATTTTTTTCCCAACAGTCTGAAATAAAAATTTAGTAGCTACTAAACAGTGATAAAATGTGCATATATATATATATATATATATATACACACACACACACACATACATGCATTATACCGAATTCGGAATGAAAAGAATTAAACACCGGGTACGAGTATGAAAAATCAATGGCTTAAGGAAGGCCTTTGACGGGCTGTCATTTAATAATTAATATTTGTTGTTCCTACTATATACATATATGTGTATACAAATGCTTATGAAATATAATGGTCTAATGTTTTTATTCTTAATTAATATTTATTTTACATGCATTTTGCATTTGAAAGATGAATAAGCATAGGCAGAGATATGGGGAGGAGACCATGGACAGCACAACGCCCCCCAACATCGATGATGTGCACAAGTAACCTATACATGCATTATATGATGTACAGAGGAACTTTGGTTAACAAGCTATTCACATAACAAGCCATCCGAGTTTCCATTATTTCCTATGGGGAAGTTTGATTCAATAAAATACAAGTGATTCGGATAACGAGCATGTTGGTAGAATGAATTAAGCTTCATAACCAAAGTTTCACTGTATTCACATCATCATCATCATCATACGCCTCTCCCCCCCCCCCCGACCTCCAAGTCTATCTCCGCCTATGCGAATTAGTGTATTATTTTTTTCCCCAATACTTTCTGAAATGTCTTTAAGAATTGGTATTCACTTTAAAGTCTAATGCTAAACAGATATCTAGTGAAAGAAAAATATTTAACTCACAAGACCAGACTATTTTACTTGCTGGACAATTCATAGCTTTTGGGATATTTGGTCAATGTGGTTGAAAACTTTTATTTTTTGATATTTCTTTCACATAAGTACGACAAATTTTCTAGAAATAGGTCTCATGAATTTTGCACCAGACGTGTCTGAGTTAACCTCTTGTGAAACATTTTTTTAACAGTGTGTTGTGCTCTTGCATGCAGATGATGCCAATTGTCAAAAGTCATTTTATGACTACACCGTATATTTTATTTTCTTGAAACATTAAAATTTTCAAATGGTTTCTTCGATGTCTCTCACTGAAATATTGGTATGCTAACTGTTCAGTGAGGCTGGTTGGACCAACCTCAGTGGGGACTGCTAGCATATGCCCTGTTCCAGACTCTGCCAAGAAGCTGGGCTGGAGGAGATCTCGGCAATGGGATAAGTCCAGTGGCAAAGTTCTGGCGTTCATTCATTCATTCATTGCTAGCATATGCTTGTGAAGTCCTCTCAATGTCATCTTTCTTCTATGATCGGAAGTACCTTTGTCAGAGAATATTCATACAAGGTCTGGACAAATTTGAAACCCATCGAACCTCAATGTCCTATAATTTTTCTTATTTTGGTGTAGCTCATAAATACAGATTACAAGATCTGTAAGTATCTAATCTAGATAAGGAAATTTCACAATGCTGTTCCATTTTTTGAGGTTTTTGTTTGTGTTGTTTCTGGGAATTTCAATCGAATTTGAACTTTGACTGAAATTATGCTTTGAAATTAGTAGAACTAGTTTTACTAATTTTAAAGCATAACAAACAAGGAATTTACAGATTATTCAATAATTGCAGCTAAAAAGTATGCAAGGGAATTCTAAGTTTATCTAAGGTTATTTGAGGAAATTAACAATCATTTCATTTCTGGTTTCTTTCTATCATTTCTCATTTAATTATATTTTTAATTTGTGTAGAAATCCACAATCTAAGAAGTGATACATTTCAATGTACAACTGTCTTCATTTCAGCATCGTTCATCACTGATACTTGAGGATGAGCAAATCTATATGTGTTGTAAAATGCTAAACCAGAGGTGAGACAGTCCTCGCAAACATTGATTGAATCCAAGGAAAGAGTCATAGACAAAAATTTTACAAAGTTGTAAATAACCACTCATACGATACTTGAACTCATGTTTTTTTTACAAGTTACAAAATATTTAAACAGAGATTGTGATACAGTAATTTTAGCTGAAATTAAATATGTGCAAAAGTAATGAATCAGAAAGCTCAATGCCTAGAAACAGCATAAAAAAAATATTGAAAGAAAATTAATACCTTTTTGCTTAAAAATATGATGTAAATGACAGGAAAATAAAGTTTCATTTTCTTTCACATTTTTAAATTCTCTTTTTGTGTTACTACTAAATCAATCTCTAAAAAACGCTGGCAATGCCAGCATTTTTAGCAGCAGAAATTTACCCTTCAACAGTACAACTAGTCAGAGATTTGACTCCTCATTCATGCAAAGAAACAATGTACTTTTCTTTTAATTCCAGTACTTCTACTCACTGTTGGTTAAGAGAGATGGCATCTTCACAAAAATAATGGATTACATAGGCTTTGACCAGCTAACAAACTAATTTTTTTCAAGCCTCTCAGCCAGCTAATGACAATAAAAATAAAAGTGGTCTAGAGCATATTCAAATGCCCTCTATATGTCATTTCAAGAATTTTAAAACATATCAATAATTATTCAAATTGCAAATAGATGATTAAGCAATCTGTCAAGCTGATTAGGTATAAGCAATTGAAGCAGTTTGAAGATTAATCTTAATGAGTGATGGGAAAAAATACATACCATTAGTAATTAGAAAAACTTATGTTAAACTTATATAACTAATTATCCAAACTGTAATAAGTAATTTGTTTTATTGTACGTCCCATACAAAAAATAGGCCTATACTTCCATATATTATTTCATAACTTGTGTTTTTGATAATTAGAAGTGATACAAATTTGCAGTAGCACTTTGAGGTATTGGAGTTCAACTGTAAATGACATTTATTGCACAAAAAATTACTTTACTACTCTTAAATCTAGTCAACTTTTTTGAATAATGACTTGTTCAGATATTCTTGCATAAGATCAAAACACTTTCTTAAAAACTTTACACCAATTTTGTATGAAAATAAATATGTACAGGGTGTAAGTCAAGTCTTTATACACACTTCAACTTTTCAATCATTGATTATAGAAACATACTTTCAGTTAGAAAAAGTATCCAAATAATATGCTATATTCTATTTATTTTTTTACCTGGAGCTTTATATGTTCTGAAATGCAAAAATTTTATTTTCCATATGTCCTTCTGTCCCTTCAACTTTTAATCAAAATGTTGTTGTCTTGTCTGTACTGAGCCGAATAAAAAATTTCATGGTTCTAAGTGCAGTATTTCTTGAGATATTGCCCATTGAAAGTTTAGGGGCATCTAAAAATTTACAAAAGTTACAATGAACTGCAACTTTTTGAATTTTTTTCCAAAGTTTTCCCCTTAATATATGCTGTTCTTTACCCCATTTTGAGCAATTTTTGACTTCAAATATCTTGACTAACATTTCGCTAGCAAACATGAATTTTTCCATTGGATGCAGTTGAAACAGACCAACAACTTTCTAACTAGAAGTTAGAGCAGCCATCTTCAACCTGTTGCTCGTGAGCACCACAGTGCTCCTTTAAACATCCAGAGTGCTCGATGCTCATGCCAGATTTTGTGCTCATGAGCACTTGAGATCAACATCCCCGTTAAATACCTTGTACAAATTGCATTCAAGGATTAAAATCATCCAGATTTCATGCATACATATGTCAAACTTGCCATAAGGATGCTTGTTTTTTGATGATGGGTACCAACAAGGATTAAAATCATCCAGATTTCATGCATACATATGTCAAACTTGCCATAAGGATGCTTGTTTTTTGATGATGGGTACAGGCAGTGCTCGCGACCAGAAAAAGATTGAAGACCTCTGAGTTAGAGAGTAAAGAGAACAAATAAATTAAATTTTGCATCTCTGTACATATAGGTGCATTTGATAAATTAAGTGGTATATCTAAAGATGGTATGTTATTTTGATACTTTTTTTAATTGAAAGCATATTTCTATGACCAGCGATTCAAAAGATGAAGTGTTTGTAAGAAATTCACATTCTATGTAAGGACTTTACATTCTGTGTATATATAAACAAAAAATATTTCCCAATAAGACAAATATTGCAAATATCAGGAAGAATAAATATATAAATAGGCCCAATGTATAGATTACGTTCAATAGGTGGGGACCCTTCACATTGGCCCAAAGCCAAGGCATTATTGATGGATGATTAAGGGTGAAACCCTAGGAAAAACTTAGCTTGTCTCCAGGCTTTCTTGGAAACAAATAGAATAGAAATTATCTAGAGATAATGTACAGTTGAACTCCGATTTAACAAATTGGAAGAAGCTGAAAATTTTATTCATTAAATCGAGGAAATTGTTAAATCAGGGGATCAAATTTATCAGGAGAATAAACATACGTGAAACGGGAAATTTTAAAAGCCATTTGCTTTGGAGTTATTGTTATAACTCATTTCTGACACCAATTGAAAAAATATATAAACTTGACCGCTTCGCTTACAAGGTTTCGGTGACAAATTCAGATAATCTCTATTTGATGAATGGACAAACAATATTGTAACCTCGTCCTAACCTAACTGCACTTTAGAAAAAGGTAAAGAAGTTGAATGAAAAAACAAATGAAAGGAAAACAGTATAATACATAAGTGCAGATAAGAGATAGAGATGAGTGAGTGTAGTTATATGAAGTAGATTTCTCTTTCCACCCTCATCCAACCAGTTCTCTTTTGCTCTTATACGTATATAGTAGACAGATACATCATGCACGGGGGAAAAGTCACTAATAATTGGATAGAAATAAAAAGAGAAAATAAAAAAAATAACTTCGTAGGGTTACAACAAAGCCTAACGGTGATAAGAGACGAAAGAAAACAGAGAGAGCTTGTTTGACTTTATTCCAAAGGTGTGGGGATGCAATATTACGTTCTGGATAGTAAAGTGGTTAAGAATAAAGTTGGGATGCATGAAAAAAATGCTTGATAAAAGTTTGTTTAGTACGTCCACATTTTTACTCGATTCTGTCGAAATTGTCATTTTTTGATAACCAAAAAACACTCTCTTCAGATGACCCACCATTCTTTACTTGTCAAGACAGGGTACAAATGTTTCAAGAAACTTTATTTCTTTACTGATTTTAAACATGTGGATAGCAATTTTTTATGGTATTGTCGTACACCATTTTTATGGTTTTGGCCACTGAAACCTTTCCAGAGACTCTCTTAATGGCTTGATTGCCTCCTTTACTCAAAAAGGATCGGATTCCTGCTCCCTACTTTTGTTTATTTGTTATTTGTCTCTAAAGAGCTTAAGGTTAAATCATGGAAGTCAAATCTTCAGATTGTGGTTTTGGCTGATGATGTGGTGTCCTTATATAAAAAGAACTAAACCGATAAGATTGATAAAGACTATGACGTAGGAAAGTGTTTCCCCAAAGTGGGCAATATCGCCCCCTGGTGGGAGATGGAATGGTCTGGAGGGGGATAAAAGTTACTGGTTTAACATAGGATCCTATGGGCTTGCTTGAATGGGGGAGCTATGGGAGAAAAAAATGAAGGAGGCAATGGAACAAAAAGTTTGGGAACCTTTGGCATAGGACGTACAACGCCACCTAGTGTTATGTAAGGAAACTCACTTTGTTCCACCCCAGATATCAAGCTGATAGGATGTCTAGATCTTTTGTGACTTGAGAAATTTATTTATTTCTGAAAAAATGTGCTCTTTTCTAAATTTAATTTCAGCCCATGCTCCTCACATTTTTGTAAAAATTTCTCCAAAGCCCTCAGATATGACTCGTCATTTCGTCCGGTCACTCTGGCATCATCCATAAATACTTTCATGCCATCTATTCCTTGGAATAACCCATCAATGTACCGCTGCCATATTGCTAGGGCTGCATTTAGACCGTACATCAATCTTTTACACCCACATAACCTCTTGACTGTCAGGGTGCACCTTCATTTGCAAATATGCATGACTGAAATCCAGTTATGAAAATCATTTACCCCCCCCCCCCCTTAAACATGAGAATACTTCCTCGAATGTTGGTAAGGGATTCTGAGGCACCTCTAGTTTCGTATTTAATGTGACAGAATAATCTGTACATAACCTTATAGATCTGCCTGGTTTCATCACAGGAACAATCGATGTAGCCCAATCAAAAGTTTCAACTCGCTCAATAATGCCTTCTCTTTCAAGCTGGTCTATTTCTTCTTCAACCCAGCTTTTTAATGTGAAGGGCACAGTTCTCTCTCTACGAAACTCTGGGACAACATCTGGTTTTAGCTTTAGTTCCACTTCATGATTGTTTATATCACCTAATTTGTTATCAAAAATCCCTTTATAATCATTCAAAAAATTTTTAAGATCCATGTCATTAGCGGTCCTCACAGCCTCAAGAGAGTTCCAATTTAGATGGATTTTGTATAGCCACTCACAGCCAAAAATCATGTCTAAATTTGCTCTCACCAAGTATAAGTTAAAGTGCAACTTCTGAATACTAAATTCGTAGGTTGAATTCTTTTTCTGTGAGATTTTTCTGAATCTCTGTAAGCTCATTACTGATACTGTTCCCCACTCGTATCAACTTCCATATTCACTGGCCATACTTCCATACTTACTGTCTATGTTGACAGTAACCATCATTGAAGGCTTTTTCGGCTCTTCACTCAATACCATCTCTAACCCAAACATGGAAACATCATTTTTGTTTTCCTCTATTGAAATCTGTTTCTGCTTGTTAGGTGTCCATTGAGTCGTCTTTGCTGCATAGCAGGCTGTTTGTATGTGGCCTTTTTTTTTACAGAAGCAGCATTTGCTAGCAATAAATCTGCAGAAGTCTTTATCGTGATTTGTTCCCATGCCTATTTTGAATGGGCGGTTTCGTTTTCCCCTTCCCTGCTTTGACTACCTTCATTTCTGCTGGCTTCCCGATAATCTCATTTGCCATCGCCCCCAAACAGCTTTCTCCATCACCAGTGTGATCTTCATTGTTTTGTCTAGCTTGATGTCACAATTAAGGATCACTCTATCTGGGAACCCACTAACAAAAACTTCCCAGAGCATGGTGTTCAATATCTCTCTCTTGTTTATAGTTGCAAGCGATTCAACCATTGCTTTCGCCTTCCTTTTGCTTTCTCTCGGTATAATCTTTAGGATTCAAATGGTTTCCAAACATTTTTCAAAATGGCGAATTCTTTCTCCAATGCATTATCTGAAGACAATAAATTTTTCAACAAATTGTAGAGTTTTGCAGAAATGCTCGAAAAATTAAGACTTTGACACATTTTTCTTCTGAGACATTTTGAATGTCTGAAAACGCCTCAAAATGGTCGGAAGACTTAGTTGTCAAGGATGACAAAGAACTTTTCCAGTTGAATCAAATTGAAACACTACCAGTGAAAGCTCAACATTTAGCAAAAGAGACTCAAAGCGATGAAGAGTTGGGTCCATTGCTAAGGAAATTGAAGCTCTGTGAACTTTTAGGAGGGAAGAAAGCCAAGTATACCTTGCAGGATGGATGGTGGCCAAAAAGTTTTTATTCCTTAGAAATTTAGGAATCAAATTCTTAACAAACTCCATCAAGGCCATCATTAAAATGAAAGCAATTGTTCAATCCTATGTCTACTGAAGGGACATTGATAGAAACTTTGGAAAAGCTGCGAAAAACCGTCCAGATTCAAGTCTGATCCGGTGAAAGCAAGGATAAACCATTGGAATACCCAAGAGCTCCATGGGAGAGAATTCACATGGATTTCGCAGCTCCCATATTCGAGCATATGTTTTTGATCCTAGTCGATGCTCATTCTAAATGAATGGAAGTGTACCCAATGAAATCAACCAACATGTTCAAGACAGTTGAATGGCTAAGGAACTGTTTCTCTTGATTTGGATTGCCTTTAGTGTTAGTGAGTAACAATTGACCTCAGTTCACATCACATGAGTTTGAATTATTCATGAGGAATAATGGAATTAAACACAAAATGTGTGCTCCCTTCAAACCATCAAGCAATGGTCAAGCAGAGAGATATGTTCACACCTTTTGAAACAATCCCTTTGGGCAATGCAAAGATTTTCTAGGAACATCTACCAAAAAGTGAGCCCATTTTTGCTGAATTACAGAAAAGCGCTGAATGTGACTACCATGCAAAGTCCAGGAATGTTATTCCTAAAAGGAAAAATCTGAACTAGGATTGGCCTAGTCTTGCTAAATATCAACAACAGGGTTCAAGAAAGGAACAGAAATGATGTTACAGACTTCTATGATCAAACTTGTGAATCAGGAGATCATGTGACTGTGCGAGATTACAGATCCACTAATAACAAGTGGAAGTTTGGAACTGTTCTCAACAAAGACAGAGTTCTACACTACACTGTAGATGTAAATGGAATTATCTTCAGACATCACGTCGACAGTGCCGTCTTACCGCATAGGTCCATCCTGCCCCAGCCCGGGGGCCTCACAAAAATTAGAACCAGTTCAAATTTTCAAGAATTCGCCAAGTAGAGCCTCAGAAAAATCACTTGGCCCAGGGGAGCCCCCATGATGCTCTTAAGACGGCCCTGCATGTCGACCAGATGAGAGCAGCTGGAAATCTAGTTCAGCCAACCTTGGTGGTACCGAGAGTCCCAGGCAATATTTCAACCGCTTCTGTCGCTGCTGAGTCTGAGGTACTGATTGCTCCAGAGAAACAGACAACTCTAGCAGCAATCAGCAGCAATCTCCCAACACCAGCTAAGGCACCAGAGATGTCCAGCACTCCCATCCCTTTGCGACATTCCCAATGAACCAGAAAAGCTCCTGAGCTCCTGTTTGGTTGGATCTTTAATTAATGGGGAGGAATGTGGTGCCCTTATACAAAAAGGACTAAACTGGTAAGACTGATAAAGAATATCGCGTAGGACATACAACGGCAGATGAGAAATAAGAAAAAAAATTGAGGATAGTTTGAAAAAAATTCTTTATATCGAAGGTTTGTATTCGTTAAATAGGGGTTTGACCTTTGTTTTCGCCAAAATTTTGGAAAAAATTGTTGAGCTGAGGAATTAGTTGAATCTGAGTTTGTTATATGGATGTCTGAATGTATTCTGAAAAAAAAAATACATTATAAAAAACAATTATTGAAAAATCAAAAGTGGTGCACAAATTAAAAACTTTCAGAAACACAAAAATCAGAACTTTTTAGCAAATATTGAAAACTTGAGATTAAATTACTGTTTTTTGATATTTTTCTTTTCAAAATGTATTTTCTAGATTAGGGGTGCACAATCTCTAGCCCATGAGCCAAAGTATTCCTAAGAAACGTATCAATCCACAGAACATGATAAGCAACTAGTTTGTGACCTGTGAGTTTCATCCATACCAAATATCTGGCCCATAGTCTGATAAGGTTGTGCACCCATGCTCTACATAATTTATATTCCAATCATCCAATTACTTTTGGAGACCAACAGACGACAAGGTAGTTTTTTCTAAAACTTTAAGCCATAGTCACCTATCAGAGAAGCCTCTACTTTGGGATTTTTGTCTCTCCTGAAGATGATTCATGCATTGGACCCAATTGTATATACATTTTTGTGATCTTCAGTAGTATTTGTTTTCTTGGGAAGTATTTTTTCTTCATATGATTTGTGGAAACATAAGAGTAGTTCCTTGGTTAATCAAAAATTCATATATTTTTGTGTTTATTTTATTTGTGTTATACATGTATATCTTGTTCAACAGAGAAATTAGAGCGTTTTATCATATTGTCTTTTAATATGTTTTAGGGTGCACATGTATGATTATCAAGCTATATGCATTGACATCATAACTCCCTCAGGACCTGCATCTTATTTACGCACAGTAAGTATAATTTAAATTTATTTGAATTCTGATTTGTTCAAGTTTTAATCGTAACATAACATATTTTTTTGTATTATTTCTATCCTTATAAACATATAATTTACAAGTATATATGTTGCTAAATTTATGACAGATGCAAATTTTGCATATTTTATTTTAACTTACAGTCAACCCTCAGTTTACAAACGGCTTGATGTGTGAACAATTTAATTTACAAACAACAAAAAA
This sequence comes from Pholcus phalangioides, assembly GCF_987345545.1. Taxonomy (NCBI): domain Eukaryota; kingdom Metazoa; phylum Arthropoda; class Arachnida; order Araneae; family Pholcidae; genus Pholcus; species Pholcus phalangioides. The sequence goes on along the minus strand of NW_028301600.1, from coordinate 60,302,531 downwards.
TGATTCGTTTATGAACTGGTCTTGGTTCACTCAAGCTGGTAAAAAACAAACCATGAAAACATGCAAAATAGACTAAATTCCGAGCATGCATATTTCAGAAATGGCCATATGTTAATTTTTTGTTTATTTGAAAGAAGAGTTGGTAAAATTACATTTCATTAAATTTAAGCACTCCTGAGTACAACTCCTCTTATCCTGCCCATGGATCAGAAGGTCATTTCAAACTTTATAAAGCTCTAAACTAGTGGTTCTCAAACTTCTTCCAACCGCAGCTTCCTTGGTCTTCTCATCATTTATCTGCTGCTTTGCAGAATGGTCTTGATAATAATCATTTCAAGGCACTGAATGGGCACATATCAATACACCAACTTCTCGCTATGCCCCTGACTGGGATTGGTGATGCCCCTGAGAGCCATGATACACACTGTGAGAACCACTACTCTAAACCAAAGAACTTTTTCAAGGATGTTTTGCCTACTGTAATTTTTGAAACACAATCAACCCTCGATTTATAAATTGCTACGTTTGCAAACAATGTGGTTTACAAAAACCAAAAATGATTTGGTTTAGAAATTCATCTTGGTTTATGAACATGTAAGTTGTGGAAAAGCAAGCCTTACAAACGCACGATTCCGAAAGTAGCATATTTCAGAAGTCTATGGCCACATGGTGATTTTTATTTTTATTATTTTTTTAGTAGAATAGTTAGTCACAGAGATAGATTTTGACTTTTCTGATCCAGCCCATAGATCAGCAGCCATTTCAAATTTTATGAACTCAACAACTTTTTCAATCCAAACTTTTACAACAAAATCATATAACCAGGACCGCCTTAAGAGCATAATGAACCCCCAGGCTGAGTAATTTTCCTGAGAACCCTTCCTGGCTAGAAATGCCTGACTACCAATCTGCATGCTTATCCTCAAAAGTTTCAACCAAATCTCATTTTCATGAGGCCCCCAGGCCACGCCTGGCCCATGCGTTGAGACGGTACTGCATGTAACACAAATTTTATTCTTTGGTAGCCAGCCTCATTTCCCCATAACTTACAACTTAAAAGAGCAAAAAATAGCAATGTTGTCTCTTAAACTGTGTTTTTGAAACCAGGAGAGCGAATTTTTGTTGTTTTATAGATATCAATTATCTGTAATGTGGGAACGTATGTGTTGCAAGGAAGTATCATGGAAGTAATTAATCCTACAGAATTATTCACTGGAAAATAGGGTATATTTTATCTCTTTAGTGTTAAAGTGATTTTTCGAGTGTTCGTTCAATTTACATTGATTTTACATCACTCTCATGAGCTTATGAGATTTGAAAGTACTGTTGTAGAAGTTTACGTGAGAGGAGTCACCAACGCCACGTATGTGCCCTCACAAGAGTGCAACAGTTGTGTGAGGGAGCGCAACCTGCTGCCAAGACCACAATGATCTTCTACAAGCGATTGGTCATTATGGCAGTGACAACTGGACCTGACCATAGATAAGGATCCATGACTACTGACAACCCAGTGGTGACAATGGAGAACTGATATGTTATAATTTTTATCGCCCATTGGCTTTGTTTATATTTTATTTATCCATTATACAATTTCAAATTGATGATGTTTCATGATGATTATACAGTTTATGCTCGTTATAATAACCCCACATTATAGCAACCATTTCATTACAATGACCAGTAGGATAAGTCCCAAATATTTTCATATAAATACTATCATGTATGTTTTGCCTTCGATATGGTGACTTTCCAATATAACGTCCATTTTCTGTGGAATGATGGAAGTCATTGTAATGAGCATTGACTGTATCAATTTATTTTTGTAGCCTTCATTTGAGGCAGCTATGTTCCTTTGGTTTCAATAAAATTCCGGATGCACCCATCCTTCCGGAATACTTTAATATCTCTCTGAGATGTGAAGTGGAGTGTGTCCGGTCCTTCAATGTTCATTGTAAAAGTCTATACTTGTAACCTTCAGGGTCAAAATTCATTTTGCATTGATTCCTATGGAAAAAATCATTTCAGTTTGCGAACAAACTTCAGGAACAAATTAAATTTGTAAACCAAAGGTTGACTGTAGATCTAACACCCAACAACTTCTGAAAACATTACTTTAATGCAATACACGGTTCTTATTTTCAGGGTTCTCACTTGTCCTACTTTGCCTACAGTGACCTACACTGGTGTAAGAAATTAAGAGGATTTGCAGACTTGGTCGATTATCTCTAGATCTACTGTACCGATTTTAATGAAATTTGATATGTACATACATTGATACAATACAAAACGAATCAATAATTGTAGTACATATGCATGATCATGCGTAACACTCGTTGGAATCGGAAGGTACGAAACAGCGGTTGCAGAATAAACAAAAAAATGGGTTAATAGGGGGTATGGTCCCCTCTTACAGATATACAGGTCTCGCAGCGTGATTTCATATTTGAAATAAGGCAGTTTATCATTTCCTGTGGCAATTGGTCCCACTCGTAACGCTGTTTTCATTCTCTGGATGGTTCCTGGAGGGGGGTTGCGAGTTGCAATTGCCCTCCCCAGAGCATCCCAGACATGCTCTATAGGGTTAAGGTCTAGAGATCTGGCTGGCCAATCCATCCGGCGAATATCCTCACTCTCTAGAAAATCGTCGAGCAGAAGAGCTCTATGTGGCCTCGCGTTATCGTCCATTAAAATGAACTCAGGGCCAACTGCACCCCTGAAAAGGCGAACATAGGGCTCCAAGACCTCATCCCTATACCTCACACCAGTCACAGTGCCTCTTTCAAAGACATGGAGGCGGCCATCCAACATGATGCCTGCCCAGACCATTAAACCTCCTCCGCCATAATGGTCGATTTCACGGACATTGGAGGGTAGGTAGTGGGTCCCTGGTTCTCTCCATATGAACGTACGGTGAGAATCAGTGCTTAGGCTGAACCGGGACTCATCAGTGAAGAGAACAGTCGCCCATTGATCCATACTCCAATCTCTATGCTCTCTGCACCATGATAAACAGATTCTGCTGTCCGTAGAAGTGAGCGGGACGCAAACAGCAGGTCTTCTTGCACACAACCCTCTCTCATGAAGTCTTTTGGAAACAGTCACCCTTGATACACTGGTTCCTGTGGCTGCATACAAGTCACGAGAGAGCTGAGAAGCTGGTAGCACTCCTGTTACACCTCGCTATAATCAACAAATGGCGATCTTCTCTGGCCGTCGTGGCTCTTGGACGACCTTGCCCAGGCTTTCTCTCGATGGATCCGGTATCCTGGAACTGGTTCCATAAGTTACACACGACGCTGGGCGTTAAATTGAACTCTCTACAAATCTGGACTTGAGATTGGCCTGCTTCTAGCCTCCCCACAATTCGCCACCTCATTCCATCATCTAAACGTTGGTGGTTACTCATTTTTACTGTTACAATTTGAAATTAACCGATTTCTGCAAAATAACACCAAGAAAATCGCTGAGGTGTGCTAGCGAATGAAATGCGTCTTAACTTACAAATACAAATACAACACTACAACAGGCAAAATGCCCAACGAGGTGGCTGAGAAAAAGATGCCCATAAAAATATGGATGTCATATATTTCAAAAATACAGCAACCCAATTAAAAATGCAATTAACAAAAATTATAAACAAATATATACACATGAGAAAATATTATACAATGCCCATAAAGAATACTTACAGTTGTCTGATTCTAAGTATGGATAGCTTCTCGATTTACCCCAACATGTTTATCGTATTTCTTTTTGAACGTGTCAATTTACTACCTCCGGGGGTAAGCTATTCCATTTATTAGCAACCCTATTAGAGAAAAATTCCCTGCGACACCATAACCTTGCATTGTCCCTCACCAATCGATACTAGTGTTCCCTTGTAAAAGCAGTAGATTGGCGGTGTACTAAAAGTTCATGGTCCATCCTATCCATCCCATTGAAAATTTTGAACACTTTGATCATATCTCCTCTACACCTGCGTTCATCCAATGTGAACGTATTCAAAAAATGAAGTCTCTCTTCATAACTCAAGCCCTGTGTGCCAATAAGGACACGCGTAGCTCTTCTCTGCACCCCTTCAACCAAGTCTATGTCCCTCTGTAGGTATGGTCTCCAAAACCTTACAGCATACTCCAGTCCAGGACGAACTAAGCCTCGAAAAAGCGGAAGAATGACTTTAGGAGAACGCGAAGAGACTTTTTTGAAAATGAGACCAAGCATTCTATTCGCTTTTTTGACCACCGCTGAGCAATGTTCAGAAAACCTAAGCCGCTTGTCAATGAGAATTCCCAAATCGGTGACCCTAGTTGCATCCGGGATAGTGACACCATTCAACTCGTAAGAGAACCGTGGGTTGTTCGAACCAAAATGAGCGACCATGCACTTATCAATGCTAAACGTCATGCTCCATTCCTAAACGTCCATGTCCTTACGCGTGCTTATAACGCCTGTTTCTCTGCTGGCTCCGCCTACACACACGTGTACGCTTACGTATTTGACGTACAAGATTTGCATTTTTGTCTAGAAGCAGTGGTTTTACATTCAGTTCAGTTCTTTTCATGAAATTTGATAAAATATCCAAATTCTCGTAATTTATTTCACCAGTGTACTTTTGTCCTACTTTCTAGGTTTTATCCTCCTTTCTAATTTTTTTCCTACTTTTCTAACTTTTTTACAAAATCCTGTCAACAAAATTCATGTAATTGGTTTTAATTGAGGAGAGAGTCATATTGATATAATAAGAGCCAAATAATACAAATGTACTAGATTGCAATTAATGGTTGTGCCAAAGACATAGGCCTGTTCTAGGTTTGGTGATTCTGATGTTACCCAATAGCATTCAATTGTCTTTTGTATTTTTAGGGCATGCAGAGGCATAAACAATATTTACAATACTCAGAAAAGAGCTAGAAATGAAAGTGCTTCATTTGTCAAAAAAACTGACATTGAACAGTAAAATGTAAACAAATCTCTTTAAAAAAAGTATGAAACAACACAGTAAAACCATCCGGTTCACCTTGACTTATTTACATTGGACCTTATAATTTACACATTTTGCACTGTGCTTTTGAAAGTGGTCTTTAAACAGCATCATTCTTAAAAAACTTACGTCTTCATAATTTGTTGTGCATTGTCGAAGAGAGTTGACAGACTTTGGAAGACTCCTCGAAAAAAGAAGGTAATATATTGTGAGGTGAGATGAAAAAGAATCATCTATGGTTGCTAGTACACTGTTTTGGCCAAAAGTTATTTTTGTTACCAAATCATTTCTGTCACTTTGCTCTGGCTCGAGTCAATCTTACGGAATACTGACATTATTTTTTTAATTTTTAAAAAATAAAAAAAATTTTGAGGAATTTTTTTTTATTATGCTACGATTATGTCATCTAAGGGGGTTACCACCCCATCCTACTTTTTCTAATTTTTTGAGTGGAATCCCTGTATTTGACAAAACTTGGCAGCAAGGGTCTTACAAAACCATGAATTTGTCTAGGCAGAGACTTTGAGGGCTTCGACATTAATTTCTTCTCTTTCATATTTATGGTTATTTTTGCAACACTAGTTTAATAATTCTATAGGTTATACATTATGTCCAGGAGCTGTTATAAAAATTCACATTAGAAATCTTTGAAGTTACAGGAACAGAGAGATTAATTCATTTTCTATAAGGGAAATTGTTTTGGTTTGCGAACAGACTTCAGGAATGAATCAAGTTCATAAACCAAGGGTTGACTGCATAGGGGCCAGAATCTAGGGGCTGAGGCCATTTTAGCCCCTCCCAATAAATTTTTTAGGGGGGCTGAGCCCTTCCAATAATTTCTGAAAAAACAATGCAATGTACCTTCCTCCTCCTCCTCCTCCATATGTGCTTGAGTCCAGTATATACGGGACGATTGGCAACTTTCAGCCCCTCCAATGTTTTCTTTATGTCAGCGCCTTATGTTGACTGTATACCTTATCAGTGTAGTTCAGTGTTTCGCAGAGTGTGTGTCATGGTTTCTAGGGGTGTCACTTAACCTTTGTCAAGGGTGTCACAGCAAGCTGTCGACATTTGTGATTGTCTGTTCAGTGCTTTAAAGTGGTTCGTTTTTAGACTGAGGAGCCATGCGTAAACGTTGTCATGGCAAAGAAGCTGCGGGGGGGGGGGGAGTTTGAGAATTATTGATGTAGTGTAACAGCTCATTGCAGTTTTCTAAATTCTATAAGCATTATTCATTTATTAGCAAGAAAATTTTAGTGAAGGCTGCACAATAATCAAAGTGGTAAGTAACATATCTACGTGAAGCCGACATACACAATTTTTCTCCAAAATCAAACATGTTTATCTAGCTAAGCATTAGAATTAGTTATAATATTATAAAAAAATATGCACTTTTGCAGCTGGGGGATAATGTGTTAGACTTGAGTAAATACAGTAATACTTTATTTCATCTACCAGGTAAATCAAAGGGTGATGTACAAATGTAAATTGCCAAGAAATATGTTCATTTTTTTATACTCACCATTTTATTATATATTTTTTAATTCAATTTTCATTCTGATGATGATATGCAGGGTAGCCCAAAATTCACTAGACCATTTTAAAGTATAATAATTTTTTTACTATTAATTTTTTTAAATTTTCTTTCTGGGATATTTAAAATGTATATATATTTTCCATAGAAAATGACTGAAGTCTGAGCACTTTGTAAAATGGCCAACCACTTTGCACACATAGTTTGCAAAGTTCTCAGACTTGGGGCTTATTTATATATATGTATATGTTACCATTAAAGCGTATAATCCAGTTATTTCATAGAATAACTAGTTAAAGTGTGGAATTATTAGTTTATTACACACTTTAACTGATAATATACAGTAAAAACCTGTCTTTAACAGAACCTGTATTAAGCAGAAATCTGTCTTCAATGGAAAAAATCGTGGTCCCATGATTTCAATGCTAGAATACGCATTAAAAAAACCTGGATTAAACGGAACCTGTCTAATGGGGAAATGGAAAGAAAAATTATACCCTCTCAATGGAAAATTTCACACAAATACTATGAGGGTTTCACGATCAATAGACACAGAGGTCATACAAAATGATAAAGTGATCTACCAAACCAATTTTTTTATGCAATCTCTGCTTGACAGTGTTCCATGATGAGCTCCACATTATCCACCCCTCTATTAGTAAAAACGTTTTCGTACTTGATGCTGTGATAAGCCCTATGTAGTAAAGCAGTTGCTCTCTGAAACTGTAACAAATGGTTTTGGAAAAGTAGGCTTTTGTATAGAAAGTGCAAGGGTTAGATTTCCAGATGATATGCAAGACACAAAATTCTGTGCAAGCTGGGCAGCAAAAATCAAAAGGTTTTTTTTTTTGGGGGGGGGGGGGGACAACCCACAAAAATCCTAGTTACGACCCTGGTGCTGAGGATTACATAAACATAGACCACAATGTGCAAATGAACTGAACCTGACTCAGCAGATATTGGCACACTCATTAAGAATTTTAGAAAAAGTCAAAAAAGAAGAGGATGAAGATGGTATAAATGTCATTTTAGAAGAAGAAAAGCAGTGTAGGGAAAAGATTTACACAGATGCTGTCAACACCTTGAAAGAACTGCAGTATTTTCTTTACATCATAATGACTTGAGCATGTTTGGTGTGATTTCTGAAGCAAAATTGTTTACTGAAAGTCAGGCAGCAAGAGAGTGAATTGCTTACAGAAAACTCTTATTGTGTACTAGAACAAATGAAAATTCATTTATTTACAGTGCTGTTTTTAATTTTTTACTTACTGTTTGGGGGATGCAAATAGTTATGTATGTAAATAGATGTGTGTAATATATTGTACTTACTGTAATGTTAAAGTAAATATACGGGGTGATTATAAAAAAACTATCACGACATATGGGCCACTAACTATCATACCATTCACAGAAACTGAATGAAATTTTGGCACAAGGTATTTTGAGGTATGCGCTCAAGAATGATATGGAAAACAACAGTGTCACTCTAACAGTTACGGTTACAGTGAGAAAATTTCGAAAATATCAAATGGCAACACCAAGTTTTTTGTATTGGAATGCGATCTCCATACTGAAAAACACTAAATAGCGTTGGAATGGCACCTGTAGCACGAAAATCTCCGGAGCTAGGCAAGGAAAAAGTAAAAAGGACTTTGCCATGCACCAGAGCATTAATGTTCGTTTCATTCGTCACACCATTTCTTCGGCTGAGATCCCAGCCTGATTAGTCCTCCACAAGGTCATGTGGAGAATTTGTGAAACACAATAAAATGCTTTATTTTATGCTGCTTCTCTGTCCTTATTGGTTGTCCTCACTTTTAGCCTATCTACTGCCAGTGATTTTCATGCTACAGTTGCCGTGATTTCCAGTGATTTTCATGCTACAGTTGCCGTTCGAACGCTATTTAGGGTTTTTCACAATGGAGATCACATTCCAATACAAAAAACTTGGTGTTGCCATTTGATATTTTCGAAATTTTCTCACTGTAACCGTAACTGTTAGAGTGACACTGTTGTTTTCCATATCATTCTTGAGCGCATACATCAAAATACCTTATGCCAAAATTTCATTCAGTTTCTGTGAATGGTATGATAGTTAGGGGCCCATATGTCGGAATAGTTTTTTTATAATCACCCTGTATATATTGCAATAAGTGTGCTGTTTATACAGTATGTATTTTTAGTAAATAATGTATAATATCAAGTAATATGTACATTTAGTAATTATAGAGTTAATGTACATTACTTTAGTTATCATATCCATTTACTTCATTTACTTTATATATATTTCTTTTTAATTTTACTATATTTACTTTATATTTACTCAGGATTTATATTTACTTTATGATCAATTAATTTATTTTTATTTTATTGTATTTCAATTACATATGGAATCATTAAATAATTTTACATTATGTGTATTGAACCTTTATTAAGCAGAAACCTGTGTTCAACATAGAAAAAAAATCACTGTCTCTTGCAATTCCATTGAAGACAGGTTTTACTGAAAATGTTTTTATGTAAAATACCAACTAAATTTTTTTTAATTTACCCTAGCATTAAAATTAGTGTTTTTTTCAGCCTTTCATACACATAATGAACATCATGTATTGGATATGGAGCAAGTTACTAATGTAAGTATAAAAAAAATATTTCTGCAAGAATTAATGCAAAGAATTTTTTTTAAAGAAAAGGTATTGGTTTTGAAAGTGGTTCATATGTATATAGGAAAGGAAAAACATATATATTTATATCTCTTTCAATATAATACTTTATAATTCACTTTTCCTAACTTATTAAGTATTAAGAGTTTTACATTACAAAATAGTATTGTAACTTGATGATCAGAAAATGCTTTCCAATAATTTATCTCCTTGGCATGCAATTTTTTTCAAAATGGAATAGGGGTTAATATCTCAACAATTTATTCGTACATAGCCTTAAAAACAAGTGAAAGCAATCATAGAAGAAAATTGTTAGATTTTTCGAGATAGAAATACAGATAACCAAGAATAACATTAAAAATGTATTATTTAGAACTACAATCACCAATATTAAATCATTTGCTATCAAATTTTATTAAGAATTCAGACAGATTTTCCTTACTCATTAATGTGTATTTTTCTTACTTATTCTTTTTTATGTCCAAAAAATATTTAGGTTTATGGTAATAAGCATGTGAATAAAAAAATATTCACATTTATTTACATGCGAATAAAAAGTAAAATTTCTTGATCAATGGGATGAACAGTTACTTCAACTAAAGCTAAAGAATCTAAATTTGAATAAATTTCAGTTGTAACTTTTGAAAAGTACATATGATACACAAATGTTTTGTATAGTACATAGTATAAGTGTAACATTTTACAAAGTAATATTGCGATTTAGATGTTATTTTCCAAATTCATTTCTATAGAATTTGTTTTTCTTATGTATATATATATACACACACACATACAACTGCCATTTTTTATGGAAATAATTAAATAATTAATGGGAATAACAAAATAATTTGTTCAATTGAATTGTCAAGAAAGGTTTGGTGATGTTAATCAGACTTTAAGCTGTCTGTAAACTTATGGAGATATTTCTGATGTATTTCTATAAACAAATACTGATGATATGATCATTTATATATATATTTTTATAGGATTTTTGTACATAGCAATATTCTTCCTTGGTTGAGTGAAAATTGGGCGGTAGCATCAGGTATGTGTAATTTTTAAAGCAGTTCATATATTTATGTATCAAATGCTACTTAATATTTAGAAGTGTTTTGTAATATTCCTGCATAAAAAATTACACATTTGCAGTGATAGCATTAGTATTGATAAGTGAAATGTGGTGTACATAAATACCATATATCTTATTATAAATCTTTCTGTTAGACTTTGATACCTATAAATGTTATAGTCAGGTGAAAAAATAATAATTATAATGCTTGCTAAATAAAAGCAGGAAGTTGAAAGAAATGAGAAGCTGTGAACTTCTTCTAAAGAAACTCTTGACAACCAGAAGTTCCATAACTGTATATACAGCAATATCTGGAATTGAGTGAGCTCAGAGTTACATGATTTTTCATGAAAAAATGCATATTTCTCAAATTCAAGCAATCACTGTATCATATCACTGTATGTATTGACTGATAATCAAGTAATAATTGTTTAATTAATACTATCTTTAACAAAACTATGCTGACTTTCGAAAGGGTGCAAGAAAAGCTGGTAAAGCTGTTAAAAATGAAAATTTTGCTGTGATTTTTAGGACTGGAATCCCAAGCAGTATGACTTGTATAGCATCTGCCATTTTTGCAAACTCGTCACATTAAATCCACCGTTATTGCCAGTCTGGAGGAAAGTTCATTAAATGTGATGCTTATTGATAATAATGCACCTGGTCTGTAGTTTTCAATAAATTTCAACCCACAGAGGAAAGCGTTTTTCTTACCTCTAAACACGAGGTGTATATTTCTTTTGATAGACAAAGGCAGGGCCATAACTAGGTCATGGAAACTGGGGCCCAAGCCGAATGGGGGGGGGCTCACAAATAATCGATCTTGTGGCAGTGTAAACAATTGTGAACTTTGGCCTGAATTAGGTCCGACCATCCATGTACTGTCCCATTCAGTGCACACAAGCTCTAAAAAAAGATTGAGATATTCATTGCCTTTGTAGCCTAGCGGTCGGCGAACTCATTAGTCAACAGAGCCAAATGTCAACAGTACAACAATTGAAATTTCTTTTGAGAGCCAAATTTTTCAAACTTAAACTATATAGGTAGGTACATTGTTATTAACTTAATTAAGGTACTCCTACGCTGGTCTTTGCTAAAAACGTCCTCAATCTGATTGAGGTACGTTCGCTGAGGTCGACCCCTTCCAACTCTCCTACCCGCACTCGTTTTGTATACTTGTTTCACCTATCTCCTTTCGTTCATCCTCTCTATATATCCAAACCATCTCAACATACCTTTTTCAATCCTCGACACTACATCTTCTTTCACTCCACAACGCTCCCTAAAATTAACTTACAGATATCTGGCTCCCTTCTCTGGGAAATGTGAGGAAGACGCGTTCATTCTAAGCTCATCCGATGAGGTGTTAGCCTGAGGACGTCATCGATGAAAACCCAAGGCAGGCCGTCTAGTGGGGCAGAGGCCCCAGGAGCATCGTCTTCGGATGGTCGCCCCTGGTGGATTGCTTCAGCAGCGATGATTGATGTTGGATGCAGATGGAGAGAGGTGGCCCAACACCACCTGCAGAGCAAGGCCTCTGCACGAAGCTCGTGATGTCACTGAAGAAGGCCATTTCACCTATTGCCGTTGGATATAGCAGGCCGACGCATGTAATATCTTTGCCTTTTTTTGCATTATATCCAATGGCAAAAGGAGAAATGGCCTTCTTCATTGACGTCACAAGCTTCGTGCGGAGGCTTTATTCTATAGGTGGTGTTGGGTGGTCACAGGAGAGTTTTCATGAGAGGTGGTGGCCCAGGAGCGTTGTCTTCAGAGGTGTGGCCTCTGGTAGATGGCTCCAAGTAGTGTTGACTGATGTTGGATGCGGATGGGAAGAGGTGGCCACGGGAGAGTCATCATGAGAGGTGGTAAGATGGTGGTCCAGGAACGTCGTCTTCAGATGTGTGGCCCCTGGTAGATCTCTTTTAGCAGTGTTGACCAATGTTGGATGGAGAGAGGAGGCCTCAGGAGAGCCGTCATGAGAGGTGGTGGCCCAGGAGCATAGTCTTCTATGATCTGGCTGGGTAGAGGTTGACGTTCCTTAGTATGGAAAACATTGCATGCCGCCGCCCTCTCCTCTCAGCAAAAACCCGTGAAAAAGATTACTCACTTGGGAGGGGAAGGGAGAGAGAACAAAATGGCAAAAATATGTGTCTAAACATGATTTTGCAAAAATCTGGAATTTTTGTGCACGTGGTATTTTGTGGAAGAGCCACACTCAAGGGGCCAAAAAGCCGCATGTGGCTCGCGAGCTGCGGTTTGCCAACCACTGGTCTAAGGCATTCACCCAGCAAGTAAGAGGACACGGGTTTGATTCCCCACTAGGACAGTTGAATTTTCTCTCTTTCTTAAATTCATCATCGCATCAGCCAGCTGTTAAACGAAACCTTTGTAATACAGTGCAGTTTTGGTTGCAATTTTTAAAAAAGACTGGTTTTTTTTGCCAAATGGTCCCAATTAAATATTATTCATATTGAGCACATTGCATAGGAGTACTATCTAGATACTGGAATGGGTTGTGTACATCAGGTGAAATAAAAGAATCTTCAGTCTCTCATCTTCCTTACAAATTCTCCATCTATTTATGAAGTTGTTTGTTTTAGTCAGTTTTTATTATTTTCTTCAGTGCTTCTTAGGTTTAATAAAACTTATCTTTAAATTTTTGTCAGTACCTAAAGCAAATTAAATGATTTTTCATAGACACCTATAAGAAATTGTGTTTTGACTAAAGAATATGATTGATTCCAGAAAAAATCATCTTTGTTAGCTAAGGTATCACTGTACCTACATTTAGCTTCACTCATATCGTACTACTATAAAACTACCAAATATTTTTATATCTCTTTGTGGAATGGCTGATGAAGTTCTTGAATTAGTTTGGATTGGTCTGTGTGTGGCTGAAGTTTGTGCACTAATGCTTTTGGTATGCTCATCAACTTCAGTCACAGAAGTTTTTCTCCATTATACAGTCGACGCTTGATATAACAACTCCCTTTGTCCCATCAAAAATGGACATTATATTGGGAGGGTCATTATATCGAAAGTAAAACGTATATGATAGTCGTTCTATAAAAACATTATCCTACCGGTCATTAAGTATACTTGTCCTACTGGTCGTTACTATTCAATATTTAAAAAGTTCATAAAATTGAATCAAACCACATGTTAGAATGGTCACTATAACATGGGTCGTTATAATGAGTGTTGACTATATGGTTTCAGGTGTCCCTGGAAATGGCTGGAATCAATTACCATGGATACAGTGGTCCTACTGTAAAAGATATTTATTTTCAAACAGAATTGTTCACTATTATAAAAGATAATTTATTATAAAAGACACAGCTCTGAAAATCACAACACATATTTTAAAAAGAAATACTCTACCCTAGTTTCAACAATGAAATGAATGGCTTGGCATAATTTTTATGTTGAGATATTGTATTGTATTTTATACCATTGTCTCATCAGGACAATATGTTGTTGCATTGATTTAGATTCTACTTCTATTTGTTATGTAAGAATCAAATCAAACCCTATGAATTATTTGTTGCAATTCAGCTCATCTAAATTTATTTGACACAATTTATTTCTGATTTGGTTCTCAGATTTTGTGAGAGAGCATCACTTAGTAAAATAATTTTTTCTACTAATGCCATACATACATAATATTTTTACAGTATATTTTATTGTTTCTTTTTGAATCACCAAAATTTTTTCTCTTTGAAAATAACTGTTGTTAGAGAAGAAGCCAAATAAAAATAAATAAAATTGTGACGTGGGTCTATTGAATGGCTAAATGCTGTCCATTTGCTTTCTAAAAATAAATATTTATTAAAAAGGGCTTGCTAAATACTCAGAACCAACCCTGAATACTTTAAAATTTTAAATAATTTAAATTTAAATGTGATACATTGATGTTTATAGTCAATATTTCTTAAGAATAATTTTTTTTTCTCAAAAAAAAAATGTACATGTTGCATCAATTGAAGTGCTGCAATCCTTCCAAATTATGTTTTTAAAATGTGAATGCTGAAGGAGATGCTCCAAAAGAAATACATCATCTGGTTTGTTTTTTTTGCATCCAAAGAGATTTAAACAAGCAATTAAACATACTATGGGCTATAAGGAAAGGTTGTTAACGAGTTATTATCAAATACGACACAGCCAAAAAAAAATCTATAAAATATTTAGACTAACAAATGTTCAATTTATGAATTCTATCATATAGAATGGTACAATGCCATTTTTAATGAAAATCATTTTTTTTTTCTCAAAAAATTTTATACAAGGAATGCGTGAAGGTAAGAATTGCATGAGTGAGAGCTGAGAATAAACAATATGACTGATTTTCTCTGAATTCAACTTTCTAAGTTTAATTTGTTTTTAAAGCGATACTGCACGTAAAAAACAATTCTTATGTAAATGATTCTACCAGAAAGTATACAAATTATCAATAATTCAATATTTTAAAAGTTCATAAAATTGAATCAAACCATGTTATTAAGTAGTTATTTTCATAATGATAACCCTCCTTTTTTTTAAAGAGTATATTACTTTGTATCATAGATTTCACTTTACATTAATTTACAGGGTGTATTTTTTTTTTATGCATTACTTACAAAATATAAGCAATATTCATTTCACCTTGTACTGTTACATGAGATAATATAAAATTGGCATAATAATTTCATTCAGTATGGGTTTTATACAGCCTGCTGTATTCTCAGTTCTTTTATCATGCTTTTTCACTCTCTTTCCTTCAAATGTATATGACAAAATAGGAGCTGTTATTGTGACTATTGCAATATTGGACAAAGAATTGTGATTAATAGACTTTTAATTGGTTCTATCTCTAAATTTACCTTCAGTTTCTCCTCCTCTAGTACTGACTCTTATGTTTCAGTTTTATATAAGTTGGGCTGATTTATTTTACATATTTGAGGATTTTTTTAAAAATATCTGAAGAAATCTTGCTTAACAATAGCATCATTTCTTTATATTTTACTATTTTTTTTATTGTAAACGTATATATATATTCACTGATAAATTTTGGAAAAATCCGTCATGAGAGTGAGATGATATTTCTCAGCCCAACAGATGAAGGAAAGACAATTTTTCTAGATATTATGCCGAGGTGAACTCAGAAAGAAAATTCAACTTGTCTCCATCAGGAATTGAACCCAGTCCTCTTACAAACTGGGCAAGTGTGCTATCCATATACACCACTAAAGACACAACCAATCCTTCCTTATTTATGCACTGTGGTGTAAGGCGCTGAAGTAGAGGCATAGTAGTCCCCCTTAACTTCAGCTTGGCCCCTAGGCAGTGCCGTCTTAACGCATGGGCCCACCCAAGCCTCAAGAGAAGATGGGCATCACAAAAATGAGAACCGGTTGAAATTTTCGAAATTTGGCCAGATAGGGCTTCAGAAAAATTGCTTGGCCTGGGGGCCCCATGATGCTCTAAAGACGGCCCTGCCCCAGGTGGTAGCAGTAGTGATAGTGAGATAATATTTCTCAACCCAATAGATGAAGGAAAGACAATTTTTCTGGGATGAACTCGGAAAGAAAAATCAAAGGACTGGGTTTGATTCCCGACAGGGAAAAGTTGACTTTTCTTTCCAAGTTCACCCCACCTAATATACAGGAAAATTGTCTTTCCTTCAAAATCAGTCATCATAGGCTAAATAAATGATAATGGACATCCAGGTCAGTTGTCATGTACATATAGTCATAGGAGTTAACTTAAGCTGCTTTTAGCTAACTATTTAAGAATGATGAATGATAGAATATTTGTTCAGTTGATAAAGATAAAGATTCTTAACTTGTTCTTGCATATGATGAAGACTGATGATACTTTATATCACAATTATAGCACTATGATGCAGTATTTCCTGTTACATTTTTCCATGATAATATATATTTATTTATGTATTTTTTTTCTCCCTAAGACGACTATTATGATTTCGACTCTGAGTATCAGCATTTAATACCAAATAAAACAAGACCTCGCCCTTGTGATAAGGAATTTGATCTCTATGAGATGCAACCTACTGACTATTGGGAACCAGTTAAAGGTGTGCTTCCAAAATGTCACTCATCAGGATGTGATAAGTGAGTTGAACTTGCTTAAACAGAAATTTTGCTTTATTATTTTGAAAGAATAATAATCTGAAATATAAAAGGAAAGGAATATATCATGTATATGAAAGGAAAGGATAAAAACTTGATATTTCTTCTTCAAAACTAAAATATAATATGAATACAAAAGAAATAAATACTTTTGATATTTCATGGGAATAATAAACATCATAGATATGTGTAAATTACTTGCAAGAGTTGGAATTATGCATCTTTAAGTTTTCTTGAGCACATAAATAAATGTTCTACATACAGACAAAAATTCTGCAATCAATAGGGCAGTTCAGTTCTTGCTAAAATATACTGAAGCAAGGTTTGTCTAAAGTCAATTATTATCTTTTTTTGTGTATGTCAATATGAACCATTTTGTTATTTACGAGAAGCTACTGATTGTCTGATGACCTAATGGAGACAGCACCAATCTTGTTTTTATGAAAGTTCTCTATAGCAGTGGCTCACAAGTACCTGGATGACAATCTGCGCCAATATTATATTGATTACTCAATAGACATGATTGTGGTACCAACAAATTAGGCTGGTTGTCGACTGGAAGCCACCATGAGCAAAAACAAGTTGCAGAACAAGTCACGTGTATGCACAAGATTACTATAGAGGTCTTGCACATACACACGACTTGTTTTCACTCATAGTAGTTTCCAGTGAGAACAACTTACCTCAGACACCTAATGGGAGGGGCCCTTGTGACTTTCTCTTGTGGAGTTGGATTTTTTGTACGATGGCATAAACTCAGTAAAGTTTATGATCAAAGCCAAAGATGACCATATTACAGTGTTTTCTTATCATATCAGAACATACTATAATTTTCAATGTATAATCCATCTGTTTTACATAGAATGACAAAAAGCACTATATAGTGAAAATCCTATATAATGATACCTTCTGTAATGATAATATACAGTATATATATATAATGACATGTCCTGACTGATTGATTCACTGATTCATCATCGCCGAGCCGAAACCACTGGAGTTATGAATATGAAATTTTATCAGTAGTTTTATTTTATGAATTAAAAACCCACTAAGAAAGGGTTTTTCGAAATTCGACTCCTAAGGGGGTCATAAGGGGGTTCAAAGGTCATACAGAGAAATCATGCCGAGCCAAAACTGCTGGAGCAATATTTATGAAATTTGGTCTGTAGTTTTATTTTATGACGTAAAGACTCACTCTAAGAAGGGGTTTTTCAAAATTTGACCCCTGAGGGGGTTCATAAGAGGGTTCAATGGTTACATAGAGAAATCACGCCTAACCGAAACCAGTGAAGCTATATTTGTGAAATTTGGTCAGTAGTTTTATTTTATGACATAAAGATTCACTCTAAGAAGGTTTCCAAAATTCGACCCTTAAGAAAGTTATAAGGGTCTTAAAATGCTATGTAGAGAAATTATGCTAAATGAATACCGCTGAAACTATAAATTTGAAATTTGGTCAATATCTTCATTTTATGATGCAAAGACTTGCTAAGAAGGGATTTCTCAAAATTCACTCCCTAAAAGGGTCTCAAGGAAAAATTTTCAGATTATCAAACTCACGTGAGCGAAGCCGTGGGTAACAAACAGCTAGTCACCTATATAATGATATTACTCTTTCTGAAATTTTGTGTGGAAGGGGGTGCATGTCACTTTATGCAAATTTTTTACTATGCATATTTGTAAGAAAAACCTCAAAGATAGAAATATAAATTATAAAAATAGCCGTTCTAACATGGACATTTTGTTAACTACACTTGCAAGTTTATTGGCTGTTATAATTTTTTTTTTTAACAAATTTGTATTTAGAAGTTTGTTTTTCAATCATTATATTTTATCACAGCATATATTTTGAGTCAATATATCATGTATGAAATACCCTTTTGTAATAATCTGCTTAAGCATGACCTTGACTTTTGAATTCAAAACATTTAAAATTACTATAAAGTTATTTTGTTGATTTTTTCCTATGATTGTTAAGCTAATAACTAAGTAAAATGTTATATTTTAGGTATCATTAACCATGATTGAATGTTTTATTTGTGACTAAAACTATTTTTCTTTACTGATAGGAATTACATAGTGCAAAGAGTTCCATATACTAATCTAGTAATGCTGGTGATATATAAGGAATGTAAATGTGGTACCATGGCCGTATCGTTAGAACCAAAAGAAATTCACTATGATGAAGAAGAACGATGCCAAAGGATGCGGAACGGAACACTTCGTAAATTACCAGAGCCGTGCATCCATCATCACCCTGAAGTAATTTTTATAAAATATCACATTATGACTATCAAAGTGTGATTATTTTCTAAAAATAATTTAAATAAAAACATTTCTCACTCATTAAGTTTTTATATCAAACTTTTAGTTTCAGTAGCTGCATAATTAGAAAGACTGCTATAAAAGCTATTACAGCAGTCTTTTTTGCAGTCAAAACAAATTTTCTTGAGGTCCCCCCCCCCCCCAAGAAAATTTGTGGCATATTATAAGTATGGGGCTAATTTAATGATATTTATAAATATCAAACATATATATATATATATGATTCAATAGGTATCACATTACATGATTGAATCATATTTTGATGTAAAAAAAATTAAACTAAAAAATTTTATGCATAGAAACATTTTTACATAGTGGCATACTGATACTGATTTTACGAAAATAAGACCTGGCCTTTTTTAATATTTAATTTTTGCTCCAAAATATATGTTTACGGCCTATTATCAGGTGATGATCTATATTTCATTTTATTTTTTTAATATAAAAAAGTCTATATTCATCCAGGTGTTAATTTATTTGCAGGGCAAGCTTGATAAACTTTCCACCTAGATTTTTCTCCATTAAATTTCCAATGCAGTTATTGATTTACATGTGTAAATGGCCTAAAAATCAGGGTCGTCTCAACAGCAGCATGAGCTCTCAAGTGAAGTGATGTTCTAGTGGAGCGGTTCACAATTGGGGGTGCCTGGACCATCCCAGGGGTCTACAGCCTTTTTACTGGGGGTCCATGGCCCAATTGTATGTAGCATTACAAAAAGTATTAATGCTATGTTAAAAAAAAGAATAATATAAATAAATTATTTAAGAAAAAAAGTTTTAATTAAATTAATGTGCAAAAGCACTGCTGCAATGTTGGTAGATTGCAGCAGTAATATTGTTATGATTTGACAAGAATTATACTTGTGGGGACAGTTCTTTATAGGGGGTATGAAACATTGATTTAGTTTTCTTGCAATCAAGTAGATTGCATTGTTATTGCATCACATTTACTAGTACTGGATAGAAGATGCTATGAATGGGGGTTCATGGCAGACACAGAGGTTTCTGAGGGGGGGGGGGGTTCCACAACAAAACATATTTGGAAACCGCTGTTTTAGCACATTTACCTAGCTAGAAGTGCCTGTCAGTCAGTTCATATGCTTTTACTATAGTAACAAATCTCATTATCATGACTCCCCTCACCTCATGCACTTGAGATCCAAGGGCCATGTCTAGGTGAGCCCCTTGAGTTAAGATAGTCCCGTCTTCAATAGCTTGTTTATTAAACCTACAATATCAAGAGCCATAGGTAATCATTCTTCTAGGAATCTTTTCTCTACGTGTTCACCTCTTGTCTAAAGGCACCCTCTGGCTTATTTAATTCAGTAATTTATAAGAATTTTTATTGCCATTTACTTCAATTATAAATTTAAATCATACTATTGCAGAGTTGCCAACTGCTATGGGTTGTTCGTAGTTTCTAGGACCACCGTACTCAATTATGGGGCTACAAAAGATACTCTCAATATTACGGAAATTGTTTTTTCTTCAAATTGTATATTATCTCAATTTTTTTCCTTAAAAATATTGGGTCTGGTTGGTGATCAAATTTAGTCTTCTAACAGATGCACGTATGTAGGAGATAGGCGCACACACACACTCCTCTCCTCTGCGTATCTCCTGGAAGCTTAACAGAATACAATGGCAAGGTTGCAATCTTGGCTGACATGAGCGCATGACAGTAGGGTGAAGAACAAGTATATAATATCAGACTTTTAAAAATCTGAAAAGTATAAGGAATATGTGAAATTTGTCCTCTGGAAGGGCCCGTAGTTGGTCCCCATGTCTGGTTTAGGCAGTTTTGGATCCACTGGATGTGCTACTCTCAATGCCTAAATGTGCAAAAAATTGTTTTTGCAGTCAAAATTGTCCCATACTTTGAGCTAAAAACAACTTTTGAACAGTTCAGTTCGGGTCTGGACCCAGGTTTAGTTCACCGATTGTGTCCGATCGAGCCCGCAGAACTTGTTACAAAAAGAATGATTCATTCTAAGTGCTCTGATACGAAGAAAGCAGGGCTTAGGGTTGCTAGCATAGGCAGAGGTAGACTTGAAAGTCTGGGGGGGGCGGCATGATGATGATGTCAATTCATATATACATTAGATCATTCGGCTCCACCTTTAAAGCTGG
The DNA here is from genome assembly GCF_987345545.1 of Pholcus phalangioides. Taxonomy (NCBI): domain Eukaryota; kingdom Metazoa; phylum Arthropoda; class Arachnida; order Araneae; family Pholcidae; genus Pholcus; species Pholcus phalangioides. Next base: position 60,281,695 of record NW_028301600.1, on the reverse strand, counting down.
GGGGAAACAATGCTCCTGCATGACCCCTCCCTTCGTCATAGGCGGAGATAAACTTGACAGTCTGGTGGGGGGAGACATGATGATGATTGCTGAGGGGCAGGATGATGAAGATGTCAGTTTATATATATGCATATACATTAGATCAGTAGGCTCTATCTTTGACGCTGGGTATCTCCACTCATGGGTTGTATATATGAATAGCAACCATAAGGGCGTATGCAAGGTGGGATTGCACTGAATCTGCATGAATTACTAAGGAACTCTGCCATGGCCTCCACATCCTGGAGCAGGGCCCTAGGCTGGGATCTTTTGCGGGGCCCCTTTATGATGAATTTATAGCTTGAAAAAGCAAAAAAATGGTGAAAATCATCCCGGGCCCCAGGGCTGGAGCCTTGTCAGCCCACCCATTGTGGGGGGGGGGGGACTATGAACTCGGCGACCTCACATAGTTGCTTAGGAAGAGAGGGTGGGCTCATTTAAGTCCCTAGGTTCCAAAAAGTCTATGAGGTAATGTATTTAAATGAACATTGAATTGAAAATTAAAAAAAAAAACATCTTTTGAGTGTTTTTTTTGTTGGGCTATGATTATGTTGTCCCCTCCCCACCCATGCCAAAGCTAAACATTCAGGGCTGTAGCACACCTTCTCGGGGCTCCGGGGCAGACATTTTCTTGGGGGCGCCCCTTGAAAAAGAAAAAATTATACAAAATAAGTGTTTATTTTTTGTGAGGGCCCCATTCAGCTAGAGGCCCCGGTGGCCCCAGCCTAGTTATGGCCCTGGAAACATTTATCACTAATAAGAGGCTTCATGTCAATGGTGGCATGTCTGTACTATTGACATGATGATATCAATGCATCTGTCCTCGATAAGAAAAAAATCAGGTAATAAAGAGATAATTAATGGCTAATAAATAGAGTCAAATAATAAAATAAATATATTAATTAATATTATTACTTCATAATTCAATGCATTATTTTACAACAAACGTATGAAATGCGACCACCTGACTAAGTAAACTGGGGCTTGTTTTTGGGGGAAGGGCTTATATTACGAGTATCCTGAGAAATCTAGCTAGGGCTTATTTTTTGGTTAGGTCTTATTTTCAGTGAAATATGGGAGATAAAGTTGAAGAAGCTATAATTTTGCACAGATTGTATTTTTTGATATGAAATTTTTATAAATGAACAGAATAAAATTCTTATTAATTTCTTCATTTTTGATATAGTAGTACCTTGACTTGAAAGATTAATTTGTTCTTGAAACTTACATGTATCACAAAAAATCTTGTATCTTAAAAATGAAATTTTCTAATATAAAGGAATGGAGATTCCATTAGTTTGCCTACCTTTAAACAATCAATATTCAAAATACCTTTAAACAAAGAATAAATAAGCATCATACAGTTAAGTCTATCTTAACAGCACCATGTAGCATCATCCCTTTGCTCTCAGACAAAGTGATGCTATTTGGGGTCCCTATTTCACTCAAAATAGTTCCAGCCTTTGCTTGAGCCCTCTGGGCCATACCTGTGTGGGGCCTCATAAATTAAGACATCCCTACATACAGTACAGAATACAGACGTTGTGCTATATAAAATAAAAGTGGTTTTACCTGCGTGATAAATACTGTAGACAGTACAGACCAACACAGTATGCCTTTTCTTTTTGTCAGCTTTTGTTTTTCAATGCTGCCAAGCATTCATATATACTTAATGCATTTGTAATAATTTCTCATAATTGTAGGTCGAGATACCACTTTATTTCAAAAATATTTTATAAAAAATTATACATGCATATGCATGCTATTGTAAATTTGTTAATTTTTCTTTTTCTTTTAGGAGGCTAGCCTTGGACAACAGTGTGGACTGGGCCTCACTCTCCGTGCTTCCATTTCTACAATTGTGGGTGCCTTGCTTCTATGCTGGTGTTTTATGGTTTGATGAAAGACTTGAACCTTATTAATAATCATATGATGCCTATTCTTTTCACCTGTGGTAAAAAGGAGGCATACCTTCAAGGTTTTATAGCTCTAAAGCAGTTTTAATGCTGAAAAAAAAAATCATATCTTTTTGGAAACTTCTTTAGAAGCATCAGAGCATTTGGAACTGCTCTTGAAACACCTATATTCCTGAAAATGATGCTATATGAAAAGCATGTAGCATTTGGCTAAAACGATGCTATATGCTTGTCAAGCATACCAATGGAATTGCATATTGATGCTGCATGTGCCATGAGGATGAATGTTGCAATGCTGTAATATATCAAATTTATGAATTTATGCGGAAAAATTCCCCAATACTTTGGAAAATTTCTTGGGGGCACTTGCAGGTATGAAACATACATCATTGTTCATGTCATTACAAATATGTCATTGAAATGCATATCACTCTAGTCTTTCCTCTGAATATTTTATCCGTTATAAAAATTCTGTCCACAGGCTGCAAACTAAGCTGGAGTTTGCATACATTGCATGTCTTGCATCTGTTAGCCTAGACCTAAAATATGTTGCTTGTTGTAAATCATTATGCCATGGCTCTAGCTTTATTGAAATTTAGATGCACATGTAGGCTGTCCTGGGTTTTAGATCAAATTGCATAAACACAAAAAAAAAATTCATACACCCGCCTTTTCCTGTCCATACCCTTGTGAATTTCTGCAAGGAAAGTTTCCATCCACTTTTGAAAATAGGGGATTGATAAATCAATGCTGTGTATAAGTGAAAAGTATGTCACAGCAAGCTCAATTTAGAAAGGCACTGCTCTCATTGATCACTTGTAATTGCTTTCCACAATACATGAACTTTTTTTTTCTACACTACTTTGAAAGTTTTAATCGAAAGGAAATTCAGTCTAATATCTTTTTCTAATATTTTACAAACCTAGCACATGATCATTTTTTGATAGTTTTTAAATATATTTAAACTGTACATGATATTTTTTTCCAGATGCAAAAGTCAGTCCTTCATGGACAGAAGGGGCAGTAGCATGCTAATACTGTAATATTATGGGAAACTTTATTTAGCATTGATTCTCTCCCAAGAAATAACTAGTCTACTAATGGAATAGTCCATATCAACTGTTTTCAATATGCTGTAGTTTATTTTTTATATTTTTCTCATCAGATCATATCTATTATCTAAGGTAAATGTTTCATCTAGCATATCTGGGAAATATATATACATATATATATTATTTTAAATAGCAGGGAAATATTACCTATACCTGATATTATGTGCATTTAAAAATTTTAGGTACTAATATATGTCAATTATTCATAATGAAACAAGTTTCCATTCTTTCATGCATCTGAATGATGTAAAAAGAGAAAAATCAGTATATATTCTGGTAGGTCCAATAACTCATCGGCATTGATGTGATATGAAAACCCGTGCTACAGAAATTGCTTGTGAAAGGAAAATACAGATGTGTTTGTGTATTCTAATAAGAATACATGAGGGTATATTTTTTTGTTTCAATTGCAATGAGGTACAAGCAATTCTGAGCACAGGTTTTTATCAAAGTTCCAATCATATCCTGAAGTACCATTCTTGTTTTCAGAATTTTCCCCTGACATATTGTCCCAAAGTTATTTTACAAGAAAGCAGTGGATGTTTTTTAAAGCTTTTGTAATTTCAAGTGTAGCATCTCCACAATTTTTCAGAAGATATATCTACAATAAAAACGTTTTGGCAGTGTGTTGTCTATTATTTATTCATAATATCAACAGATTCACTACATATAAACATAATTTTATCCCAATTAATTTTCCGGATGTTAATGTTTTGAATTCATGTGTTATAGATTTTTTTAAAAATTTTATATGTAGAAAATATCAGTTTCATTTGTTATAAAATATGCAAATGCTCATTAATAGAGCATTTATTTTATTTAGCATATAAATTCACAAAAGATGGATTTGGAAACCATTTTATTGAAAGTTTTATTTCATATAAGAATCTGTGGAAATCAAATTTTAAAAAAAAATGATATACATGAAAAGCTTAAGTAGTAAAAGACTCCCCTCAATTCCTGGTTCAAAAGCTACTGGATATATGCTAAATCAGGGCCGGTCATAGACCAAGTGTTGCTTCCCCTCTCTCTCCTCGGTTGCTGATCCAGGGTGATGTGTGGGTGGGAGCAGTTTATTGTTAGTCACTACTGTTTCCTAAAATATGGGATTGATTTATGTTCCCATGTTATAAAACTCTTGGGTTCAAGTACTACGTAAGCAAATTTTTAGCCATTTTTTACCCCCTTTGCCCCCCTTGTCAGCAAAACTCTAACCTCCCTTCTCGTCAGCAGAATTTCGTCATCACTGCCCCCTACCTTCTAATGCAGCTGTTCTCAACCGGTGCTCCGCCGAGCCCCGGTAAATAATAATAATAAATTAATAATAATAATATTAATAAAAATAATTATTAATATTTTTGAATAATAAAAATAAGTCAGAAACTTTGATGAATAAATAAAAAATAGGCGTCCGGGGCTCCGTAGAAATTACATACCGGAAAGGGCTCCGTGGGTCAAAAAAGGTTGAGAACCGCTGTCCTAATGAATATTGGTGGGATCAGAAACGTATGCGGGAGGGGGATAGGGGGCTCATTCACCTCCCCCGATGAAAAAAAAAATTTTTTAATGCAAAAATTATTTAAAAAAAAAATTTAAATTTAAAAAGAAAATACTATATGTTGTTATAATCAATTTCTGTTAATTTCAATGCTATTTGAAGGGTAAGAAGTCAAAATTTCTCTTTAAGCCATATATGGTAAACCCTTGGCCCGCGGACCAAATGTGGCCCTGAAGGTTATCTGATGTGTCTTGCCCCCCCCCCCCAAACCTAATTTTGCAAAAATGGACTAAGCGGCACATTTACAAATCGCGTAAATGACCACGTGGCACAATTCCAGAACATTTAAGTGGCCGGTGGCACATTTTCAGATCACTGAAGGCCTCAAAGATCACCTAAGTAACCCGCGACACAGTTGCAGAACACTTAACGATCCGTGGCACATTTAGAGATCCCTTGAGTGACGTGGCACAGTTTTAGAGCACTTGAGCGGCCTCCAGTGCGGTTCTACATCACTCAAGTTACCGGCGGAACATTCCCAGATTGCTTAAGTGATCCGTGGCATAATTACGGATTGAGTGATGCGTAGCACAGTTCCAGAGCACTTGAAGGATCCGTGAAACATTTAGAGATCGCTGAAGCGACTCTGTAGGGGAGGACTTATCAATAGGGAGAATGTTAGTTCAGGTGCCCAATAAGTATCGAAAGGTTTTCCCGTTTTTGGCGCACCGAATAAGATGCCATAAGAATATTTCATATCTTCATAAAGGGTGGTTGATGACGTAAGCATCATCCAAACCTCCTCCTCCTGTCAGCAAATTGAAACACCCCCCCCCCCATCGATGCTGACGTAATACTACCTACTGACGTCACAAGCAGACTGCGGAGGCCTATCTCTAGGAGGTGCTGGCCTGCGGCCCGCAAACGGCTCTGTCAGGCGGGCTCGGACGTCGCTCCTCCGGCCGTTAAAGGGTCCCTTACCCCCGGATTGAAATTATCAACTCTGTTTTCACCACAACCAGAAACATGACAAAACTGACAAGTTCAAACAGAATGTTCCAAAAATTGGCCACGGGCAATACTATATACCACGGCCGGACAGGTTCCGAAGTTCCAATTTTTACTAGAATGATCGTAACCAAAACAATTAATTTAAAAGATCAAGAAATGAAGATGGAAGGGAGGAAAAAAAAAAGCAACAGCTGTGTGCGCGATCTGAATGGGATTCGAACCCACAACCTTTGATGATAGAACCTCTTACGTTAACCACTACACCAACTGCGGTTGTTAGCACCATGTAAAATTAAGTAAATATATCGTTAAACGTAGCCAGGTAATATGTTGGCGCCAAGTCGGCAACCCATTCATTTCCGTTGCATCATCAGCCAATCGTATCACTGTGCCTTTTGAGAATTAACGGCTCCTCTCCAGGAAGAGGGGAATGAAGAAAGACATTCTGCGGGGAAAGAGAACCCCATTTATACGACTTTCAAAAGGCCAAGTCAAATCGTCACATAAAAGCGAAAAAGGCACAACTGAAACCTAATTTTAAATTAGAGTCAACTCCCTCAAATTCGGATTATGCCTAAAAAAAAATAATCTGACATACATATGTTGAAAGGAAAGAGGAAGAGGTCTCAACTGTCTTCGTAAAAAAATAATAGGGACAAAATAAAAGAATAAAATATTTTTTTTTTGCAAAGGAAACACACTTCCAGTATTTATATACTTATATATTCTAGAAACCTTGACTTCCAGCAATGGCCGGAACTAGAGGGGGCAACTGCTTGGGCAGCAAAATTTAGAGGGCAGCAGTTTTAGGTGGTTAATATGATTATCTTCACGGAAATCGGTATACAGTATATATGCACTGTATGTGCACTGCTCATCAACTTAAACCTTGAATTTTTCTTCTCATCACTTATTTTTCATCTGTATTTTGCACAGGAATATTTTCTATTTATATGTAGTATTGTTATAATTTTATGTTTTCTAACTCGTTTCGGCTCCCCCTATAAGTTATGAATTTGGCGCCCTAAGACCGTTACTGAGCTAAATGTGTGATATTGTTTACCATGGTAATCAATCTGAAATTAATTTGATATTTTTATCTTTTTAAAAAGAATATGGAACATTCTTATCAAAAATCTGTCATTCTAGCATTTTAGGTGAAAATAAACATGATATATAAGCTGCTTTGTATATAATATCCACAAAAACGTCTTCTCCGTAATAAATATCATGAGCATGATATTTCATTAGGAAAATACTGTAAATGGTATATAATCTTTTATTACAAAAAAACAGATGCAGTTAATACAATTTTTTAAAACTATAAATTATATGGTTTCTAAATATCTGTCAAACAATAGTAACAAATTACCATTTAACATCAGTAATCCAGCACTGATGATACTTTCACAATGAATAAAAACAATAGATTTACAATTAGGAAAAATTTTCATTCAAGATTAGGTTAGACAATCCTAATAATGCTTTAGCTGCACACTATACACACAAAGGTTTTCTCCTTTAGAGACAAAATGAATAACTTTGATGTAATTCAACTAATACAAACATAAATAACTGAAAAGTCACATTTTTGAATATGAAAAAGTGAATATGATTCTTTAAACATTGGAAATCGCACGAACAACAAATGAATTCAAAAACCAAGTTCTTACACACAAAAAAAAAAACATAATTCACAATATTGAGTTCTTACTCGTGAGGCCGGAGGTTTCTGTTTCACCGACTATATCCCGAAGAGACACGACATACACATGATGTTGGAAATTTGTAAACCCTGGTAAAAGGGCAAGTTTCTGCACTTTCAGGATCAAAGCTTATTAAATGTTGATACGTATATTTCTGTACACATTGAGAATTACGATTACATACTTCATTCTGATTGCATGGATCACCAGGCTTCCTGCAATTAAAACCAAAGTTCAAAACCTTATTGCTAGTTTCAAAAAATAGACACATTTTTTAATGAAAAAGCAGATAAAATGCAACTATTTTTTCTTTGGTAAATTAAAACAATATAGGCCTATCAAGTAAGATAACACTTTTTATCTTTTATAAATACCACTTTTTTTCTTTTAAATCTACATTAGTACTTTAAATCTACATTACCTGCAAACCTCTAGTGAAATCTTTTGGGGAAATTTATCAGTTTGTATAATAACGTGCCATTTCCCTCTAAGGTCTTGAGCAAAGCTTGGCCTAATAATACTTCTTTCTACATTGCATAGTGTTCCTTGCAGCAATTTAGAGGACTTTTCCTCTGTCTTCCAATTATTACTGTCCCATCTCCTGTTAAAATGCTCAGTGATATTATGTGACATAGAATATGATTTCAGGTCTTCAAGTACATCAGGTGTTACTGGCATATCTACGTACATTCTGGTGACCAATTCTTCACATACTTCCACTATTTGAGCAACTTCAGAACTGAAACATCAAAACATTTTTGAAAATTACAGGAAAGATATTAATTTTTCACATTGTGAATCATCATACATGCAAGCATGTTATTTGTAAACACACTTTTAAAACATTTTTCTTGAAAAAGCGTGAAGTCAAATTTCAGTGAATATTTTTGAGAGAGGGGGAGAATAGTATTTTTTGTGCTATATTTTTTCTAAATAGCATATGCCCTCATAACTTTAAAAAAGAATCATAAATAAATGTCTTCTGCAGTTAAAATGCACATTCAGGTGAGTAAGACTCCTATTGTATAAAAGTTTGAAAGAACATTTGAACCCCTTAACGATCAGGAATGAGATATCTTGGCCTTGTCTGAATAGAAAAATACATTCAACTTCTCTTCTCTCTTTTTTTGGGTTTCTTCACTGGCATATTTATTGCCAAAAGCTTGCAACTAAACAGGTTAAAATCTTTGCTTCAGAGAGAGTTGAAGAGACAAATAAAATTTGGGTCTTTTTATATTTAATAATTTCGGAAAATTGATGCACATTTGAATAAGCATTTGTTTGAACAGCTGCACAACGTAAAAAATGGATTTGTTCATTTTAGGTTTTAAAATAAATATAAATACAATACACACATTTTAGAAATGACAATAATAGCTCGGTAATTTCATATCTTTTTTCCTTTCCAAGTACTTGCTTCATAGTTCAAAAATGGATTAGATCGTTAACAATTAAAATGACTAAAAATATTTTTGACTCAACAATTGAAGATCATTTTCTTCACAAGATATTGGCTGTGGACAACACAGTAGACTTGGGGCCGGGTATCGGGAGTGTTTTAGAAGTGTGAGTGCTCGGTAGGAGACATGATTTTCGAGTTATTCCAGAGGGTACTCTGTCATGTGAAAAAAAAATATGTACTGAAGGTGTTCGAGCAACCCGACTTGGACGCCACTGCTCGAAATTCGATATTCCCGAAATTCGATTCTTGGAAATTGATATCATAGTAGCCGAGCAACGAGAATTTGAATCGGGCTATCCCAGGTGATGAGTCGGGGGGGGGGTGACTTATAATTATGTAGTAAATGCCACTGACCCAGAGAAATGTGTCGGGAATAGGGTTACCAGCTTCGAAAATTAAGAAAAGATAACGCGCGGAGGAGTAGACCAGGGAATAGATCAGGCGCCCAGGAATAGACCAGGGTGTGGACCACGACTATCTCTGAATTCATGAATTCCATTGCTTGAATTTTCTCGTTCAGTTAGAAAATCGATTATTTTAGGTTGGTAACTCGTTTAGAAACTAGTTTAGATCTTCATACTGCTGCTTGTTTACCGTGAAAAACGGCAACGGCCGACAGGGCGTCGTCCACTGAAAGCGACCTTTACACGTTACTCAGTTCACGACCACACTCCACGCAGACGAATGTGTTCTTTAAACAATCTTAAAAAAATATAAAAAAACTAAAATTTTTGAAAATATTTATCAAGTCCATTTTAATGAAACATCTGGCACAAACTCGGAGAAGGCGTTCTTGTCGTTAAACAAATAAATAATTATATTTAATAGATTACTACTTACCATCACAATCCATGAACGACAATTATCAAATTTCGAGCTTTCATGCTCATGTGAGAAGGAAGGAGGGAGCCTGTATAGAGCAAAGATATATTAAGATGCATTTAGAGTTAACTTTCAAACGGCTTTGGCACGGAGAAAGAGACCGACCGAAAGAAGACGAAAAACGGAACGATGGCGTGAAAACAGTAAGCAACCAAACCATACTGCCAGATAATACAAGATGCGAAAATCTCAATCTAAGCGGATTTATCGTGATTTCTCTCTCGTCTGTGATATATCGCTCGATCAGGATCGTTTGCAGTGGATGACGTTCTCTTACTTTCTATGCAATAGGATAAAGGCCGAAACACACTACACTGACGTGACGTGATAATCGCATCACGTCAGAGACATTGTGAATTCCGATTCGTGGACGTTGAAATTATATGACGTGAGATTTCTCCGTCACAGAATTTCCACGAATCAGAATCTACAATGTCTCTGACGTGACGTGAAATCACGTCACATCAGTGTAGTGTGTTTCAGTCTTTACGAATACGGACAATTGCGCAGGACTGGTTTATCACTTCAAGTGAACGACCGGCCTGTAACCACTATTGTTGTTTTTTTTTCAAGTTTTATGGAAGATCTTTTATCAAACTTTTTTATATAGTGTAAGCCGGCCTCAAACTAAAAACTAAAGGCTTGAATTTCCGGTTTTTAACCAATCCGTAACGGTGCCGACTCGCGGAATCGGAAATCAGCATGCACTATGTTTCATTGGCGTACGCAAAGCCCCCCCCCCCCCCCCCCCCGAGCCGAGATTATAGTATTATTTATTTTTTTTCAGGAAAAAACGTAAACCCCCTCCCAGAAGGCAAAAAATCTGAGCCCCCCCGAGAAAATTCTGGGTACGGCTATGAAGTTTGTACCTAATGCCGGTTTCACACACACATACAGCGTTATGCCTTTAAAAACCGTCCAAAATTCGGTTTTTGAGGAGTGACATCCAACCAGAGATTATTAGTAATATTTGCACGACTGTTACCAATAATCTCATTGATTGCATATGCTCGAAAGTGGCATGTTTTTATACAAATACAACGCCACAACAGGCAATAAACTGCCCAACGAGGTGGCTGACTTAACAACATCATGGATCCCCGAGCCATTTTTTGGAGGCCCTACCTACTACTGCTACACCACACATGCAGTAGCATGTGTATTACAGGCCTGAGAGGCCATTCAAGTATTACGTCAGCATAGATGGGGGAGGGGTGTGGGGTTTCAGATTTCTCCCCAGCACGATACAACCCACACGGGTAAAAGGCTTATATCCTGGGAGGGACAGAGCCTGGGTCGTGTCTGGTCTGACGGGTTTCAGATTTGCTGACATTTGATTACAAGGGCTTCCCCCTTGTGATCAAATGTCAGCAAATCTGTCCCCCTGCTACTAGCATGCCATGTTTTGTGCTAGTAGCAGGGGGTTTGAATGATGCTTACGTCAGCGATCTAATTAGAGGCATAGGCAGGATCAACATTTGGAAGGGGCACAAAAGAGGCGGGTCGCAATGAATTTATTAAAAAGAAATTTTGAGTTCTTAACCTTCAAATAGCATTGAAATTAACAGAAATCGGTTATATTAATACAAATACGACGCCACAACAGGCAAATTGCCCAACGAGGTGGCTGACTTAAGAACATCATGGATCCCCGAGCCATTTTTTTTTTGGAGGCCCTACCTACTACTGCTACACCACACATGCACCCCCCCCCCCGCAACCCCCAACGAATCGGTACATGCGGGAATGTGCGTGTACGCGTAGTGAAACCTGACGTGAAGTTTTTTTGTTTCTCTGTAATGCTTGTTATGTGTAGTGCTGCCATCTGCCACCAGTTTTTCTAACTATGAGTGAAGTGTTATGATTGAATGATTTATCGTTGTAGGACTGTTGCTCTCTGTGGCGAGACTTTTCAACGGGGAGATCGGCTCGCATTTGCGCCTTGAAGTTGGGAACCACAGAAAACCAACTTCAGCCAACCACCACTGTGGGGTTCGAACCCGGATCCTCGCATCGCGAGTCCGTCACTATAACCACTCGACCACCACAGCGGCTATGCATCTAAAGTATTTTATAACATACAAATATTTTCTTCTGATATTTTAATTTCTTTCAAAATATCTTTTGCATCAAAAATAAATTTCTGATAGTCTGGGGGGGGGCATAGGGGGTTTGTGTCCCCCCCGTACGTCTTTGATCCAAATATGCGTTAGGAGGGGGGGGGCAGAGCTGACGAGTTCCCCTTATTTTTCCTTTAATGAAATATGGTCATCCTGTGGTTTGGATGTTTTTTTCTGAATAAATTTTTGTTTACTGCAATTTATACCACAGCACTTTATTTCCCCACCCTTCACCCATTATATCAGTAATTAGAGCATTTGTCGTAAATTGTATTTTTTGGCTACAATTAGTGATATCCGGTATTTAGGATCGTAATTTCCAGTATTGATGACGTATGGTGAACCTCAGTATAAATATACAATTTTTATTTGATCCCATATGGGGATATCGTTAATATCAATTAAAACAGTTGAATAATTTTTCATTCAGTTAGAATTGAATGATCAAATTTGTTTGTGGACCTCCTGTGGTCTGCGGACCATGGGTTGAGAAACGCTGATCTTGGCCATCACGATACTCACGTAATCAGTTTTCAGTAACTGTATACTAGAGCGTCAGTAAGGTTGAGACACAGGCGGATACAGAGGAAGGAATGGGGCTCTCCCTACAAAATTGTATTATTAGCATAGGAGGGAGGGTATAGGTGGAAATCTAAAAATGTATTATCTATATTATTTACTGTATTAATAAAGAAAGATCATTATAAAAATAATATGTCAGTTGATACTTTTGGTCTCAGCAGAAAACTAAAATAAAACTTACATCGGATAATGCGGGCCAAGATCACACCATCCCAAGTCATTATTTCCACCACATTGTAAGTCGATCGGAGGAACTTGATTGTCATGGTCAACTGTTGCATCATTTTGCGGAGGAACACCTGTGTCTCCCAACAATCTTGATTCGCCAGTCTCCAGTTGCGGTTCAACTCTTATCACATGAATATTCGATGCCCCGAAGACGTGTGATGATCTGTCATGCCTATGAGTTTTTCCTTTTGCGTAAGTAGCAGATTTGATATGAACTGGTTGGGATTTTGTTTTTGACGCACTCACTGAAGAAGCTTTAACAAGTCTCGCTTTCATTGGAGTAACTTTTCGAACGTCAGACTTCATATATGTCACTCTGAAAAATAATAGGAAAATTATTCATACGTATTTATTTTCATTTGACCACCGTTTTAGCTCTAATAACTTTTACAAACTACTATTGAGGAAAACATTCTCTTTCTATTTAAGTCATCAATTTTTTTCCATGTTTAATAAATTTCTAAAACAGGAATAGCGAGATGTGTGTATGTAAGATGATTATGTTTGTTACACTATATTTATTTTATATGCACATTCGGCTTTCAACACGATGGATAGTATCTGCTTTTTCTCCCGCACGTAGGGTGAATGTACAGTAGTATAATTTAAACGGAACTTCGTTCTTGTTGTCCTCCTTGCAATACAATCCTCAGTACGACGTATGTAAATCCACTAGCCTACATGTAAGATTGCACATAAAACTTCATTTCGCTAGGTCTTTTTTCTGACAATTAAAATACGACACAAACAGATTTTTTTAATGAAATTTTCCTGAACATTTCGAAATTTCTTCGAAAAACAGGTCACTTCCGTATATAAGGGGGTCTGGAAACCCAACAACAGTTAAATCACCAGATACAAAAAGAGCGCTAATAAGAAATTTACCTTTTAGCTTTCAAATTTTGTGGCTCGATAAGGATTGCTTTCATTGCTTCTACCGGTCTTCCAGAAGCTCGTTGAGCTTTTAAAATCTTTGGCATACCTGTCTTTTGAGCCTTGAGAAGTGTCAGATGTCCACCAGCGGAGATCAAGTCTCCGTATTCTTCGTAAGGGTGGCCTTTGGTTCGACTAGATTCTCTATTACCATAGGGAAGATCTTCTTCGGAATCTTCTTGATGACTGTCATGATCTATTGGTAGAAAGTTGTAACGCTTGCGACCATTTCGCCCTCTATGATCCTTTATATCATGGTATTCGTTGCTATGGTGATACAAAACTTGTGGCCGCAGTTTAGATGTCGAGGTACCAAAGTTTCTGCCTTCAAAATTTTTCTTATCATCGCTTATAAGATCACCATCTCCTAATTCTTTAAATGTCACTGAAGAAGGGATAACACTGGAACCTCTGTTTGAATCAGCAACGTCTGCGCTCAAAATCTGAATTTTGTCATTAGGAAGAGCAAGAACTATCCGGGCTTTAGACTTTTGAGCTGGCATTCTGCGGTTTGGAATTGTCAGAGGTCTGATGACCACAAAAGGCGGCTCTCCTCGTCGTATGTTCTCAAAAGCTGGTTTGTTAGGTCCTACAGGTGCAGCTGGTGAACGTATTGGAAGGTATCCGTAACGATTAGACACCTTCTCTTGAAATGGAGTTTGCAAACTCAATTTATGGTGTTTACTTTCTACAGCTTCGTAACTTTGCATTCTGATGGTAGGTAAATGTCCTGAGCTTGGCCCTAAACCGACATTTCTGAGAGCAGCTTGTATCACAGGTGGTGCGTTGTTATATATATCTGCTTTCAAATGTGGGTTGAGGTGCTCTTGCAATGACAGTTTAGAAAAGCAAATAATTCCTACTATGGACACTAAGAAAATATTTGCCATCTGAAAAAGAAATTCAAATTTAATTTTGGCGAGTTTACAAACATTAAAAAAATTAGAAGAAATAAAGAAAGTACAGTGTATCAAATTAAATACAGTAAATTTTATCAGGATCTAAAACATGGAGTTCCAAAGCCAACCATAATTCAGTAATCCAGTGTACACGTAGCATTTGATTTTGTATAACATTACTTTAACTGAGATATGGGAAATTACCTGCAATCATTCATAATAAAAAAATAATTTTTTATGAAAATATCTATTAAAAATTAAAAATTTTGAAAAAAATGCCTGTATCTCCTTATATTGCTCTGAAAATATGACATGTGTTAAATGCATATATTCGTGTCCGAATTTGCTTGTTAGAGATCATGATAATGACATCAAATTTTTTGGTCGACCTCTTATCCAGTTTTACTATGTCTTTGATGGAGTGTCTGATTTAAAAATGAAACCTGTATCCGTAAACACGAGCTTCATAAGAATTTAATGTAGCATCCACGATCTTCCTCTTCATGTAAATACACTTCTGTCAAATGCAATGTCATTATGCCATATAACAGCGACACAGTCAATAAAATGAAATCTCTTTCCTGTAACTAATGGTGTAATAGCAATTTATAAGATTTTTTCTTTCTCAGGTTTTCGCAATCGGACAGAAACAGTGCAATGGTTTCTCACTGATTGATACTAACACTACTAATAATGATTAAAAAAACACGATTGTTTTCCAGCCTTCTTAACCTTGATTCTCTTAACCTGTTTCTATTTTATACATTCAGGGTTATCTTAGCTGGAAATAGCTCTTCACTGTCAAATGACGCGCTCATCTTTTGCTATAACGTGAATGACTTTTTTTAAATCCAACAAAATGTCATTTGTGACAATAGTTGTTGCCAGGCAGAAAAATAGTTAATTTATTCGGCCTACTTTTTAAACATTGGTATACCTTAAATGTACAATTATTCTCAAATTGTTACTTATCATTTATTATATTGTTATCTAGTATTTGATGTTTGTCGAGATCTACGAATTGATTTATTTATGGAATAAAGCAAAACATGTTTTCTTATTAACGTTTATAACAAATTCAGTCTAATACTGTGTTACTTGTCATTTCAATTTTTTTTTTTTTGATCTTAAGAGAAGAAATCTTTGTTTTGTTATTCGTAATTCTGTGATCATGCAAGTTTATGCAACATAATGTTTAGCATATCAGCTGTTGAATATTTTTGTGCAATATCAAGTTCAAATTTCACGTTAAATAAATTAATTAAAATTCATTATCCTAATAATTTCAATATACCTCACACACAATGATATGATATAGATTGACCAGAAAACTGTCATAAATTCATTTTTCGAATTGCTTCAAATAATATTTACATATTTATTAATTTATTATCTATATCTTTCGTTGTGCCCTTTTAACGAATGGGCCTATCCGGACACGGCCTGGAGGAATCAAGTGCACAGGACCTTTATGACCTTTATGGCAATGAGATCTTGTTATGATTTTCGATAGTACGTGTACGAATATTGGTAGGTAGGAATTTTCAACGATTTAGGGGGCCTCAGATAAACCTCTTTGCCCGGAGCTTATGATGCTGTTAAGACGACCTCGAGTCTCAATCAATGTGTATCAGTTGAAGCGCATATAATTTCATGGCTGCATCACTTTCTACAGCATCAAATGTTGCAAATCCATATTGTAAATCCTCTGTGGAGAACTGTATCAATTTGTATTCTTCTTCTTCGTATCATATTTCTGTATTTCTCAAAATTATTGAAATTTTTAAACATTCTATATTAGATATCGACAGCGGTTCAAAGGGTTCTCAATTCAAAAAGGCAACAACTCAAAATTCTATGTTTTGAGATATTTGCATTTTAAAGATTCCCCATGTACGGGACTAAATGGGAATGAACTCAGATTTAATTATAGTAGAGAGCGTATAAGCAGAGTTGGAAGTTGTCGCTGTTTTGCAATGTTCACCTTTCTCATGTCGTGCATAACTTAAAAATTCAATTTTCTACGAAAGGAAAAAGGAAAGAGCCGTCGATATCTTCTCTAATGAGTGTATGGGTAAACCCATAAAGTTTTCTTTAAAGTTAGTTGTTCGCAAGCGTGATTAAATTCATAGTGATTGATCATTTTGTTTGTTTTCATATTTACGTATACCTCCATACTTACATTGAGATAATTCAAACTAATATTAAAAAAGATCGGAAAATATATATATATATATATGCATGGTCAATTTATATTTTCAATTTCTGTTTTTATTTCGGCATATGAGAAACAGTTTAGGTATTTATTTGTTTAACAAAAGAAATTTTCAAACGCACGCAAAAAATGGAGAGAACTGACCGTCCAAGGTAAACATGATTGTTACATACTAGATGATGAGTTTTTCATAAAAAAGGGACTACACAAATCTAAATAGGGGTGGTGTTGATAATCAGTTAGATATTGAGTAATACTGTAAGTGGATGAAGGGGCAAGGAAAAAAAAAAGACCAGTTATACCATTGTGGCAATGCGTGGTGGGTGCATTTTAAATATCAAAATTAGAGACAATAAGCATGATTTGAATATAATTGAGCTACCGACGTAAAAAAGGCGAAATATTTAAGATGCTGATAAATATAAGGGAAAAAAATCAATGCTTTTAGTGAAGGAAAAAATGTTTAAAAAAAATTAAAAGTACATGAGATATCATTAATAGACGGAAGATATCTTTTGAGGTACTTTTGTAGGTATATAAAGAGGGAGCATTTAAAAATTTCAATGGAAAGAGAGTAATAAAACTTAGGTATTAGGTAAGAGAAATGTATTTTTTAATATTTTTGTGCGAATAATTAGTAATGAGTATGTGGCATTACGCCTAGCAGAAGATCGAATGGATATTAATGGTAGGGAGTATTGACGTTTAAAGAGAAGCAACAGGGATTTATAAAAATATAAGTATCTAAGTGGTAGGATTTCTATTGCTTGGAAGAGAGAGATGGAAAGAGTATAATAGAGTCATTAGAAAAATTAGCCTTATCAGTTTCTTCTGTAGTGGTATAATAGGTTTTGAGTTAGTCAAATAATCACCATTTCAAATCGGTAGATCGTATACGAAGTAAGAATGGAACAGTGAATAGTAAAGAGTGATTAGAAAAAGCGATTAACGAAATATTTTAGAAAGTGAATCTTCATTTGATTTGTAGATTATGAACATGGGATTTACATTTCATATCAGAATCAATATAAAAATACCAAGTAGGATAAATAATAACATAAAAAAAAATTAACATTGATGTGTTATGAGCTGCTAGATAAATGAAAATTATGGAACGTTATCCAGATTGCACATGAAGTTTCCATTGCAATTACCGGAAGGAAAAACACACAGGAAGAGAGAGAGAGAGAGAGGAAAACAAAAAGAAACTATATTCTTATGAAAACGTACATACACTGTATACATTTTGTATCTATGAAGAAAAATCAGTGCTTACCTGTATAGTAATTCTAGATCGCGCATAAAAAGAAAACAAAACTGACTTAAAACTAGAGGAGAAGATTTGTTGACTGACTGTATGACTAGCACACCTTTATATGATCCGGCTTTAAGTTTGCAACAACTTCTTACACAGGCAGTATTATAACTGTCAAATCTTCCACCTGATCCACAAAGTAGGAATCTGCTGACCTTAATAATCGGTTACTAGTCTAGGGAAAAGATGGCGTGTATAACGTCTTCTTTATTTATTTTTTATTTTCTGGGTTACTATCATTCTCGTTCTGCTTTCTAGATTAAGGGATTTCCCTACGAGAAATTCGTGTGATTCATATTATTTTCAAGATAAATTGTATATTATAGTGGAATATTTTGGAAACATAGATGCTATATTGTCCACGGTTTACGATGTTGAAAATTAAATAAATAATATTCTTTTCGCGGAATTTTTCAGGTTCACTAGATGTGTTGAAACAAAGCGGAATTTTGAATGTTGCTTGTAGAGGAGATTAAATAGTTGATTCTTGATTATAGAGATAGCGATATATACCGTCGCGCCTTATCTGCAGATTTTTTTCCAGAGAGGTTGAAATAGAAATACATATTTTGAAAATTAATTAGTAAAAACCTTTTTTTAAAGTTTTTTAGATGACGTATAGATGTGAGTAGAAAAATCATCATTTTTTTAGAAAAATGTGAGAAACTACCCCTTTCGTACCTTAATATTTCATTATTGGTATATAAAATTTTCACATACGGATTGACCCTGCGGACAATAGATGATATTTTTTTTCTCAAAGTAGCGAAATTTGCATCTACGGATCATACGTCACCACGGATTATACTCAAGAAATTTGTTACTTTCACTTCTATGAGTGAGTATTCAAACATGATTCAGTAAATCTATTTCTATATACTGTATATAAAGCGTCGATTTCAAAATATAAGTTTATTTTTTTATTTTAATAACTATACAATCCCTTGCAATATGAATGACTTCTCTGAGGTCTACACGTTATTTGTGGATATATTTTTTTGTTGGAAGTATGCCTGTAGAATCAACGGTTCTCCAGCAATTTACGATTTGTGCTTTTAGCTATGCAAAATTGAAGTGCAATCCTAAAATAATCAATTGAAATAAATGTATTTTATTGAATTCACCACTCTTCTCTCTGAAAGAAAGAGAGAGGGTTAGTTATAATAAGATATATTTTTGTTTTTCTGAAGATGTGTGATGTCACACTCTCCGCTATTCGTATGAAGGTTTTAACAACTTTCTGATGTGAAGATGAATTCAGGAAAGAATTGAACTGCCTCTACGAGGAATCGAATTCACGTCCTCTCACATTCTGGGTGAGCACACTAGACCACTACGCTATAGAAGCAATGAATTTCTTTTCTTAGAGCTTGTATGCTCCGAACAAGACCATTACATGAACAGACCTAACTCAGCCAACATTTGGTGGCAAATGTCATTGAATTTGGGCTTTTGGCTGAGTTAGGTCATACTGTCCATGTACGGTCTCATTCGGTGCATACAACCTCTGATGAAAGAAGTTAGTTGCTTCTATAGCATAGTCGTGTCGTTTAGCGCTCTCACCCGGCATGTGAAAGGAGGTTGGTTTGATTCCACGTAGATTCAGGCAGTTGAATTTTCTTTCCTGAATTCGTTTTTGCATGAGCCAGTTGTTAAAACCTTCGTATTTTTATTTTTGGTGGGAAATTTATGAAGATTTTAAAGAAGACGTGTTGTGTGTTGGCTTAAATGACGTGTTTTCAGAGTTAAATAAAGTAAAAGTTTTATCCATAATGAATCTAAATGCTGAAGTCATCGCAGTTCACGAGGGAACGATTTCTGGAATCTTCGAATGCGAATTGGAAGTTGAGACTGTTATTACAAATTTTAAATACAAATTTTTAATATTCTTAACTGCTCACATCAACTGATACATATCAAGTTCTTGCCAAAGAGAATGTGTTTTTGATGAAAAACTAAGATTTGGAAGGCCACATGTAACGTATATTCGTATAGGTAGACGGGTCCAGAGAATGGGGGGAGGGATGTCAACTGAACATATGTCTTTGCGCAATGTTAAAAATGTGAAGAATACTCTGTGTCAAGGGCGTAGCGGGGGGGGGGGGGGGCTTGGGGATCTGGTCCCACTGAAATGTGAGAAAATGACCGAAAAAAGGAAAAAGATGGCCAAATCTATAGTTCTATCACTTTGGTCCAACCCCGAAATGAAAGTGGTTCCACCCGAACGAAATTTCTGACTACGCCCCTGCTCTGTGTGTCTAAATATGTCAAAAGATACAGTACATAAACGCATTAGGGACTGCAATTGCATTAAACTGAAAAAGAAATGGCATGTATACCATTTCTAAAGCAACGTCACAAGAGATGAAAATGAAGTGGGACGGGATAGCGCGCATGTTTTTCATGCAGACAAATAGCTGAAAGTAGTATATTCATCGAGGAGAAAAAGTGAAATCACGATGACTGGAACATTCACTGCCATTATCTTACGGAAAACCCAATTACTGACTTAGGCCAATAAAAGGGTGACAAATCACTGATGATTTGGAGAGGATTTGGTTTGGATGGACCGACCATTCTGTCGATTCTTGAGGGAAGACAAGACTCGAATAAGAATCAGGAAACACTCAAGCAACATTTGCGATCATTTGACGAGCTTCTTAGGGACATGGCCCCCCTCAATTGTGGGGCTCACAGGGCTCCAGCCCTGAAGCCTGGGACGATTCTCATCCTTTTTTGCTTTTTCACGCTATAAATTTATCATAAAGGGACCCGCAAAAGATCCCAGCTTAAGGACTATGCTTAAGTATCCAAGTGGGAGTTTTAGAATGATAATGCTTCCATTCCTACTTCAACATGCACAAAACAGTAGCTCCCACAATAAAGTTTCTTAGTTTTAGACTGGCCAGCATTGAGCCTGGATGTGAACCCGATAATCTTTGTGGCATTCTTACCCATGAAATTTATGAGAATTGAGAGCAATCAATCCTCTAGGTTCTAGAGTTTAGAAGAATGTTTCCAAAGTGGGTAATATCGCTTCCTGTTGGATGATGGATGGTCCAGGGATGGCGGTAGAAAATATAAGTTTAGTATATGATCCTATGGGTTGGCTTGAGTTGGAGGCGAGGAAAAAATAATAATTTTGAAGGAGAGATGGATCAATAAGTTTGAGAAATTGTGCTCTAGAAGAACTCAGTATTGCTATCGAGGATTTTGACATTTCCAGAAAAACGCAGAAATTCTTCAAAAACAATTTTTGTTGATGGAAACACGTTTTTTTCAACCTCTCGTGGACAGAAAAACATTACAGACGCTTAATTCTGTGATTGCATGTATTTTTACTAGGATTTCCTTGTTGTTTTTTTTTTTTGTCACGCTTAAACTATTGAGACTGATTCAATAAAATGTGTCTAATTTTTTATTTTATACAAAAAATCATGATTGATCACATGTGATTTTTGACTTTTGGTTGTTAGTAGCATCAAGAGGAACAAAAATTGCAATGGAACATGGTGTCGTAAACCACGTCGAGAGGGTGAAAATCGCGAAAAACGCATACAGGTTCTGAGTCCAGAGGAGATGAAAGGTAGTGACGTCAGTTCATCGCTGAATGCGTTTGTGGGTTCGCTCACCATATCTGACGTAAGCAGCGTCGTGAAACGCATGCGCTGGGATAGGATCACGCTGCGCGGACAACCTAAATTAGCGCTATTGAGGTAGTAAGCACGTGTAGTATTGTCGTTGCTGCGGCAGACATCAAAAGCATACCTGGTATCTTCGACCGCCTCCGGGAATCATTTTTACGTCGTTGTAGACTATGCAATGATGTCAGCAGCCGCCACTTCCAACACAACTCTTGTAATAATTAATCAAATAAATCTTTTTCTAGTTATTATTGTACCTTTTGTCGTTCGAACGTGCCGTCAAAACCTGCATGCGTTTTTCGCGATTTTCACCCCCTCAACGTGGTTTGCGACACCATGTTCCATTGAAATTTTTGTTCCTCTTGATTTCTACTAACAACCCTTTGTGTTTGGCGGTCCATTCACAGAACACCCTGTATGTAAGTGTATTAGTTTTATTTTAGTGTATATTTGTTTTCTCGTGATAATAGCTCTTATTTTGAGTTGCTGTATTTTAGTTATATTTGGCATCCATATTTTTATGGGCATCTCTTTTTAGCCACCTTGTTGGGAATTTTTGCCTGCTGTGGCCTTTGTATATAGTATTTGTATTAACCCTCTATGGTTCACTTTCATAAAAACGTATTTAAATTTTTTTTGATTTCAAACGGATGTAAAGGGGAGCTTTTAGCATATTTTTGATTGAATAATACATCCATTTCATTAATTAGTGAATTTTTAATTAGCTAAAATGGTTAATTAAGGATAAAATATACAGTTGGAAATGATTTTAATGCTATTTATGAACAGATAAAATCTTGCTTAGCAAAGCTGAATAGTTGTTACCTTGAATTTTATTTCCGATTCCTTCGATATTTGGTTCGATTTTATAAATTTCTAAACACGTAAAATTTCAGCAGCTTTCAAAAACTGACACTAACAAAGAAAATCAACTCTTCTAAGCAAATAAGTACTGTACTTATATAACCGTATTTTGTTCTGGAATAACACTAAAAGATGTACTTAATAGATATAATGGGTTTTTTCACCATGTATATTCAAATACATATACGGGATCATAGAGAGTTAAAGTACCTCATTCGCAAAAATATTAAAAGTTTATTTGCCATCAATTTCTCTTCGTATTTGACGTATTTCTTTTGTGCTTAAACTTCAGAGACGAACTATGAAAGCGTAAAATGAGATGAGGCCGTATATACCGTGTGATCACGTGATAAGTAAAAAAAATACTTATATGTGTATTTTTATAATGATTTGTTACTTCTTTTATGTTTCTATCCCCACACTCCTAGCACTGCCAACAGCAGTAGCCTCTATGAAGATGTAATACACACATATAAAAAAGCTCCTGCAGCCATGAGTCGAGGCACTTTTTTTCAACTCGTCCTTTTCGGGTAAGAAAAAAATGTTCAAATTGGAATTCAATTATTATTATTACCGTATTCTGTTTGTCGTCGGCGTCCTGCTTGCTCATCGAAAAACATCGTCAAATTATACAATTGTTCCTTAGAAAAAAAGGGAACAAATTTTTCTAAAATTTGCTCTAATAACGAAACAACAAGTAAACTCGACAGACATAAAACCAGACATATTTTCTCTCTAGTGTATCATTTTGAGAAATGAGAGCAACATGAAAACATAACAGAAACTATAGAAATTGATGTTATTTCGTGAAGTGAAATGTTGCATTGGCACACAATTGCAATTATAATACAATTTAATCTTCTCCGAGAAAAAAAAAAGATAAGAAGAATGAGAATTTTTTTAATATTTTTTTGGAACTAGCAACTAATATTAGAAAATTTCGTGGGAATAAACAAAATTTCTTAATCCTATAAACCGATCGAAAGTTGTTTCGCTCATTCGCTGATGATTGGCTATTCGCAGTTTGGACAACATAACCATCACTAAAAAAAAAAAAGAGCCACCACGCAATGAGAAATTCTGATGTTCCACTCAGTTTAAAGATTAACGTGTAGTTCTGGGTCATCGAATGCAGGATCCTGGTTCTTTGTAGGAAGACCGGATTTACTAGCGCCGAGTTTCTGAGTTTTTAAGCCTCCCTGAGAAAAATAAATAACTGCAGGGTCCATCCGTCAAGAGAGGTGGGGTTCAGACATCTTTTTTTTTTTTTTTTGGTCTTTGAATCTTAAGCTTTCTGTACTGGTTTCTTTTCGAGGGAGATCATAAATGAAAAGGCAACACTTATTCTATTTGAAGACAAAGAAAAAAGAAATATACTCAAACAAGCAACCGCACCCTTTATTTGAAACGCGTTTATGTCAAGTTCAATACGTAAGGTGTTCTCATTTATGCATATTTGGGTAATTTGAAGAGTAATATAAATTATATAATTTGAAAACATTCGAATTTGGACATTCTAAATTTAATATTAAATTAATCTTAAACCAGGGCCGTAACTAGAGGGGGGCAGGGGGGCAACTGATCCGGGTGGAAAAATTTAGGGGTTGGCAGTTTTGGGTGGGAACAAAGAATACCATTACAAAACTATCGAATTTTAAAGTTGTGAGGGCGGCAAAAATCCTAGTTACGGCCCTGCTTAAACTCAAAGAATCTAAATTTAACATTAATTTAATCTTAAACTCAAAGAATCTAAATTTACATTAAAGCAACCTTAAATTATATAAGTCTAAATTTAAAATTAAATTCAAAACCTTCTAAAAAATTGAATTCAAAACCTTCTTAAAAATTGAATTCAAAACCTTCTTAAAAATTGAATTTAAAATTAAATTCAAAACCTTCTTAAAAAATTGAATTTAAAATTCAAACATTCAAAATTTAACATAAAATTCAAACATTCAAAATTGAACATAAAATTCAAACATTCAAAATTTAACATAAAATTCAAACATTCAAAATTGAACATAAAATTCAAACATTCAAAATTGAACATAAAATTCAAACATTCAAAATTGAACATAAAATTCAAACATTCAAAATTGAACATAAAATTCAAACATAAAATTCAAACATTCAAAATTGAACATTAAATATTCAAACATTCAAAATTGAACATTAAATATTCAAACATTCAAAATTGAACATTAAATATTCAAATATTCTAAATTTAAACTACTTTAGAATGGTTTTGTTTAACTAATAAACGGTTGTAAATAAATGAAAATCAAGTTGAGAAATTGCAAAGGAGAATCAAATACTAAAAAGAAATGAAATAAGTGTCATAATTTGACTTATAAGCTTCTGTTGGTTATGTTCATCATGTTACAATTATAATCTACGCAAAATAAGTATTGTTTTTTAATTCTAAAAACAAAGTTATTCATCTAAAAATTTTTTCAGAAAAGATGAGATGTCAAATTTTTGTTTGTTGGAATTGGATATAAAAAAAATGTTATAGTGAGCATCACATTTTCATTGACTTTTACATATAGTGATTTCCTATTACTTTTCTCAAAGAAACCAATAGTCAGTAGTAACAAAAAATAAACCGATCATGATAATTTTTTTTCTCGATGCGATTTTTACACATTTACGTTCCTTTAGGTTATAAACAATGCTTTATTACACACATTTTAAGAGAATTTTTTAGTTTTTAAAAAAATAGTTTTCTCAAGCTATAGTCCGCGATGATGGCATAGATGGTCCGCAGGCAGACTTGATAATTTGATTCTAACCAAATGAAAAATTATTCAGTTTTTGTAATTGAAATTAGTTATATCCATCTCGGTTGAAATTTAAACTATACCTCAGGTTGTCTCACTTATAAGTATGGATAGATTTATCCCCCAATATGTTTATCGTATTTCTTTTTTAAACGTGTCAATTGTGTTAGAATTCACGACCTCCGGAGGTAAGCTATTCCATTTATTCACAACCCTATTAGATAAAAACTCCCTGCGACACCACAACTTAGAATTGTCCCTTACCAATCGATACTGGTGTCTCCTTGTCGAAGCAGTTGATTGACGATGTATTAATAACTCATGATCCATCCCGTTGAAAATTTTAAACACTTCAATCATATCCCCCCGATACCCACGTTCCTCCAATACAAATACAAATACAAATACAAATACAACGCCACAACAGGCAAATTGCCCAACGAGGTGGCTGACTTAAGAACATCATGGATCCCCGAGCCCCTACCTACTACTGCTACACCACACATGAACCCCCCCCCCCGCGGAACCCCCCAACGAATCTGTACATGCGGTAATGTGCGTGTACGTGTAGTGCAACCTGACGTAAAGTTTGTTTCTGTGTAATGCTTGTTATGTGTAGTGCTGTCATCTGCCCCCAGTTTTACTAACTATGAGTGAAGTGTTATGGTTGAATGATTTTACCGTTGTAGGACTGTTGCTCTCTGTGGCGAGACTTTTTAACGGGGAGATCGGCTCGCATTTGCGCCTTGAAGTTGGGAACCACAGAAAACCAACTTCAGCCGACCACCACTGTGGGGTTCGAACCCGGATCCTCGCATCACGAGTCCGGCAATGTAAACATATTTAAGAAATCAAGTCTTTCTTCGTAGCTACCATGCACTTGTCAACGCTAAAAGATATGCTCCATTCATTTGACTACGCAGCAATCCTGTTTAGGTTGGTCTGGAGCAACTCTCTATCGCTTTGATTCCCGACTACCCCATTGGCTTCACGTCAGCACCTGACACCCCAAACAGCCTTATAATCCTACACGTGCCCAACCAAGTCACATGGGTAATAATCTTTGCATTACAAGAGTTAGTTTTGGTATATAAAGATTCGTCTCGCATATTTTTATGCGAGATGAATATTTATATTTATAGCCATGATTATCACAATACAATTTAGGAGTTGGAAAAACTCTTTATACACGATTTCAGTAAATATTGCATTCAAATAGGCATCGTTGAAAAAACGGGACAATTGTATAAAAAATCGGAACAACCAGAAATACAGTCCCGTAATACGGGACATAAGTGGTCATTTCAGACATTTTACTGGTATACTTGGGCTCAGAAAGAGTAAGAAATGCTGACTTAGTTTGTGTTAATTTAGGTGTTCGTGTTATTTTCAATGTTTACGACAGACTGAGTAGTAACATTAAGTATTAATTTTTTTCATCAATGCTAGTGACAAATTCATCTTGAAAATTGTGATTATGCTTAAGTCATCTCTGTATTAAAATTTTTCATTTTACTAAAATTACGATGGATGTCAACACGTGAGTCGCATACGTAAACCTATGCACGCTTTCAAGAGACTTCACGCTCGCGTGATGTAATTTACTGTCGAATGTTATGCTTTCAGTTTTTTTCCCACTTCAGAATATAATGTGCGATTTATACACTAAAAATACTGCATTGATAACAATTTATTGGATACTTGCGTTGTTCATAAACATGAATTATCGACTACGAATGAAAGCCTCAACACACAGAACAATGAACCATAAAACTTTCCTACCAGCCTGTTTATATATATTACTCGTAAGTGTCTCTATATTTCCCCTACTATGTTTTCTGCAACAATAAAAAATTCGAAAATTTACAATTTCTGTTCATTGTTGGAAACGTATCACATTTTTTTCTCGTAATCGTGAAGTTTATCTGGCTAAACATCAGATATCTATAAATCGATTTTCAGATACGAACTGGAAAAAAAAAAATTGCGGTCAAGATACTGTAGATGAAGTGCCATATCCATTCACTTTCCGATAAAAAAATTGTTGACCCACGTGTCTGCAGTTTATGTATTTGAATGACTTCCCAGAAAGAAATTATCATAAATAAAGCATTCAATATTTCTATCACAATGCGTACACACACGCAGTAAAGAACAATTTTTTTGCAATCACTCAGAAAGTGATTCTCGAATAATGAATCACGCGAGCGCATAATGCTACATCACGGCAATTCATAAATAATATATTTTTGAATATAAAATAAGGTATAAGGATAAAAGAATTTGGAGTTATAGGTTCATAGCACGCATTATATTGTATATTTATAATTTCGATGTGTGTAGTTTATAGGTGGTAATTCCTCCACTGGTAACTAGGCTGATGCTTGTCATAAGTTTATTATCGAATGGGTGAAAAAATACACGTAAAAGGATCATAGATACATTTTTCATATCCATAATGTTGACTTGGATTTACTTTTTTACGCATAGTTTTTTAAATCATGATTTTTCTTATAAGAATGTTAAATTTGCTTTTGAAAAATTAGTGAAAATCTTGAATTAAAGCTAAAAAGAATTTCAGTATTGTTAAAAATTTATATTTAATGAAAGAAATAATTTCAAAATCGATAAAAATTCATGTTTAATGAAAGAAACCATTTTAAAATTAATAAAAATTCATATTTAATGAATACTTTTAAACAGTTTAATAGAAAGAAAGATAATAATTATAGCTAAATATTTGTGAATGATGTATTTCTATTAAAATAAAATGTAAGGTTTATTAATATTTTTTTAAGATATCAGATTACCTTTCAAGTCACTTTTCTATAAAATGGTACTGGAGTGAACTTTCATAACAATTTTATAGAAAGTATCTCACAATGATGAAAAAAGTAATAAATTTTGGACTATATAACATTTTCTATGAAAAAGTCACTTTTATGTCAAATTTTAAGTAAAATTTGTAATATTCGTATGTAAATTCGACTATTTGTAATTTCGACAATTCGAAACACCATTGCAAAAAACTCTATGAATGAAATGTTTTGTTATTTTCATAGTAGATTTTAACTAGTAATGATGCAGGTTTAGTACTAAAATTTAAAGGATTTTATTTTATGCTCATACACTCAAATTTGTTGATCTACGTGTGAATTTTATTCAATTCCATTTAATTTATCGGGAATAAAACACCGTAATTAGACAAATGCACGTGATAGACCTTAGACTTAGATTCATGGTCTTAATATATGGTCTTAGTATATGGCAAAATATCATATTAAAATTTTGTAATGATACAATTTACAAAGTTTGCAATGATACAATTTACAAAGTTTGCAATGATACAATTTACAAAGTTTGCAATGATACAATTTACAAAGTGTGCAATGATACAATTTACAAAGTTTGCAATGATACAATTTACAAAGTTTGCAATGATACAATTTACAAAGTTTGCAATGATACAATAGTTGTCTGGAAATCACGTTTTTAAAACTCAAGTAAAATTTCAAAAATAGCATTCGTAAAACACGTTTAAATTTTTTATTCACAGAATACTTAATGTAAAAACACAACACTAACGTGAGTGTAACTTCGGTTCTAAGCGTTATATAAACGAAACAAAGCCGTTTTGGAATCCGCAAAAAATAGGGCTTCCGCATAAAATGAAAAGTGAAAAAAAAAATAGCCATTTTATTCCAAAATGATGTTTTCAACGTAGTCAGATAACTTAAAAACATTGATCAATTTTCAAGAAACGCGCGCGCGTGTGTGTGTGTTGTGTGTAATACAAAACGACGTTCTCGAATTTCTCGTATTCGTTTCTGAAATGTTAAACGATATTCTAGATAATAAATTATTTTCCCTCCAGTTTTCATTATTTATATTGTGTCTGTCTTGTTTGTTTTTTATGGACGTGTGATAGAAGTAAAAATAGCAAAAAGTGAGAGAAAAAAATACGTTAGTTAATTTTCCCTCGTCTAATCGTTTCCTTACGTAAAATAGTATTTTTTTTTGTAACATGTCTGTAAGTTTCCGGGTCATTTCGTACATTGAACACCAGAAATAATCAGGATGGCCTCTAAACGCACTTGATCGGAAAGAATTTTTTTTCCCCAAGTGGTGTTCCCACGTTTGAAAGATACACTATTGATATTCGTAGATGGATAAAATGGGATCCTTAGTTTGTTTAAAGTTTTGAAGTAAGTACTACTTTTAAGATTGCCGTGTTCTTCTGGCTACGCCTGAAGGGTTGCTGATAATGTTACCGTTTAGGGCTCAAGTGATTGTCTTTCTAGTGTTAAACGCCTATAAATGCACGTTTCGACAAAGAAAGTAACACCATATCATGCACAATACCTCCTCAGGTTAAAAAAGAAGTTGATTGTTTCACGTCTGACTCTTTCTTTCAGATTTCTATCTTTTTTTAGTTCCTATTGTGAGTCAAGTTCATCGAAATCATATTCTTCACTTCCGTATACACTAATAAATGCGCTAATGATTTGCGCTACTAGTTAGAAGAGTAGAGATGGTATTATTTAATTTTTTAAATCTTTTTATTTTCATATGCATTAACATATATGTTACGATAAATGTGATAAATTCCAGTTGTTATGCATAATCACCGACTATTTCGGTTTGTGGACGTATCACGTACGGGCAAAACTTTAAACGCATTAAATAAAGACAGAAGAGATCATAATTTTTTTTTCACATCTCAAATTTACCAGGAAATAGTGCATAGAATAGTTGGGATAACCGCCGGTGAGAAAGTGATAAACTAAATGTTAAAATGTGGAATTTATCAAACTTACCTAGATGATTGGAGATTATACATAATTACGGATATGCATTTACCGTAACATCAGGGCCGTAACTAGAAGGAGGGCAGGGGGCAACTGATCCGGGTGGTAAAATTTAGGGAGCGGCAGTTTTAGGTGGGAACAAAGAGAACACCATTACAAAATTATCGAACTTTCCAGTTGCGGGGGTGGAAAAATGATATTTTCCCCAAACGGCAAACGTCCTAGTTACGGCCCTGCGTAACATACATGCCCTCGGTAAGAAGAATCCGGTTTATATTTAGTAATTTAAAAAATCTAATCAATATATATATAACAATGGAAGATAATCAACCAATTTTCGGGGAATATATTTTCTATTTGATTTTCTTTTTTTTTACAAGTGATGACTTTTTCAATTAACGTCAACCGTGAAAATATTTTTATTCAACAAAAAAAAATATATATATATATATAAAAAAATAAATAAAATAAAAAACAATAAAAATAAAAATTGATAAAGAAAATACAAAAAAACGCAAATTTTAATATCTTAATTTTTTCAAGAAAACATTTCAATATTTTCCAAGTCATTATATTAAAGCAGGTGCACTTCTGAAGTAGCAACTATTTTATCGATGTCATGTGTAAATCAAGAAAGCTTATAACAAAGCTTGTCGATACTGCAAAAAAATTTATGATTTATTGATGCGCTCGAATCTGAAATGAAAATCGCAGTAGAACTGGAATATCAAACCGAGTCCATCTCTTATCCAACCGAGAATCAGTTGAAAGAAGGAGATAGCAAATAGTAAGAAATCAATTTTCTGCGCATAATTCCCATGTGGGAATTTTTCAACATTGAGAAAAAATGTCATCGTATAATACACATAAGCGTATCATCTTCACGTGAAAAAATTTCATCCGCCAATTATGAAATTTCAAGGAATGAAATGTGTTGTTGGTCGCTTAACTCTAGGGAAAATGGCCACACACACCTCCCTCTCTCTTTCCCCCCTATGCGCATGTACACATCGTGCTATTTTTTAATAATTTTCTTTAAATATTTATTTTTTTTCCAAACTTCCAGAAAAGATAGATGCAGATTATACACAGCGGCCAGTAATATTCACGAAGAAATTAAGATTTATTTTAACTTATAATCCTCAGGAAATTATACGGTATATATTGTGGGAGAAACATGTGAACTATACTTACTTCATACAGAGATATTGCATTCCATGGATCTATTTAAAAATTAGGCAAAAAATTTCAATAAAATATACAGATTATGTTTTAGAGAGCTAATTGGTATCGCTACAGTATTGCGAATTAATGTGCATACAATAGCGACATAATGAGATCACAAACATCAATTTTAAGATTAAGTAATCAAAATTTAGAATAAGATCCGGTTTAGGAGGAGCTGGATAACGTAGGTTCTCTACTATTGTATCATTTTTTATGATCTTCGAATTTTATTTTTTGTTGAAGATGTGCTAATAAAAATTGAATAATTTTTAAGCCTGTAAATATGCCATACAGAAATCTTAATTAGTAAGAAATATCAAACTACATTCCGTTAACTTTATACAGGGTGTCCTGTAAGTTCTAATGCGGCCTTTATCTCATCAACCGTCCGTCGTAGAGGTGTGATTCCAATTAAAAAAATGCTGAAAAGGCGTTCCAAGATTACCTTGTACCAGTTTTGAGAGTGAAAATGCAGTGTGCCACAAAATAAGGAATCTGAATTTTTTTTACGGTCCCCTTGCCCTCTAAATTCTAATTAGAAAGTTGTTGCTCTGTATCTCCTGAGGACAACAAAAAAATTCCATGTTTCCTAGCGAATATTTGCTAAGATTTTTGAATTCAAAAATCGGATGTGTGAAGAACAGCAAAAACTAACGAACAACGTTCTTTTCCCTCATTAATGTCGCTCAACTTTTCTCCGATTTTTGAATTCGATTATCTCAGCGAATATTGCAGCTACAAACTTTGAATTTTTTTCTTTTTGCTGACCTCAGGACAGACAGGGCAACAGCTTTTTAATTGGAAATTAGAAGACGGGGGGGGGGAAACCGTATAAATATTTAGAGTTTTTATTTTGGTACACACTGTATTTTCACTCTCAAAATTGGCACAGGTTAACTTTTGAACATCTTTTGAACATTTTTTAAATTAAAATTATACCTCTACTACGGGCGGTTGATTAGATAAAGGCCGCATTAACACTTACAGGACACCCTGTATACATTTTTATATCGCATATGCTTCCATCTTCCATCGAGAACAGTAATTAATAATCTATTTTCACCTGATGACCTAACGAATTACGTAAAAAATTCATATCAAAATGAGCCAGTAACGAGTTGGTTTCTACATTTTTTTTTTTAATTAAACACCTCACGTGCATCTGATGGCCAAAAACATCGAACGTGAAATGCATATTCTCCATTTTTTTTTTGTTTGTTTGTAAATATTTATCTGATTGAAAAGAGTGGAGCTTGATGATCGACAAGCCATTTAACCATTTGGAATATCTTTAACGTAACGATAAAAATCTTTCGAACGCAGGTGTTTGCGTTTCATCGAATAAAGTTTTTTTTTGGCTTTTTTTTCTTTATTATTTTCAAATCCTTCAGCTCAAAGTGTTCTACTTTGCCATTGAGACCGCATTTCAAAGCATAATCGTGCCGATCATCCTCTTCTCGATGTACACAAGTACTCTTTTTACAGGCAATGCTCCATATCCGTTGTTTTCAACACTTGAGTGATGATGAGTGGTGTGAATAGGAAAGATCAAGTGCTTGAGAATATCACCCTTCGATTTATAAACGCATCAATGCATTGAAAATCTGTTGTTCCTCTGCATAAACAGAAGATAAAAAAAAAAGTGAAACGGGGGGATTACCGTAGGGGAGAAAAAACAAACAATAAAAACATCCATTTTTATGTTTGAACATTTTAGATCTTTCAAGTAAATATGCAAGAGCGAAAATTAAGTCAGTTATCGATGTAACTCTTACTAATTGAGAGAGTAAATATCAATATATAAATACAGCAAAACACCTCTCTTTTGTGGTCACCAAAAAAGAGTGGTGACTGTTAGTTAATCAGGGGTTTGAAATGCATACTTTTATTATACTAGGGGGAAAATATTATTTGACCGTGAAAGAGGGGTGTCCGTTAATAGGCGTTTTACCGTATGTATACAGGGTGCATATGTAACAGGGCGTATGACATTTTACTGGCGAGCCGTTGGTCCTAGAGGCGTACTTTCAATTAGAAGAAATATCTAAATAACGTGTAGTACTCAGACATGTGATTTATGTTGTAAGGGGTTGCATAGTTATTAAAGTAAAAAAAATTAACTTTTTATACCTTCTTCGTGTGCCCAAAAGCCCACAATTGGAATGTTGTTGCCCTGTCTTTCCTGATGCCAACTGAAAAAAAAAACTGCAGGTTCGCTGAGATATTCGAATTCTGAAATCGGAGAAAAGTTGCGCGGCATAAATGAGGGGAAAGAGCGCTGTCCGTTAGTTTTTGCTGTTCTTTCACAACTTTTCTCCAATTTTGAATTCAAATATCTTAGAGAATATTAAATTTGGAAAAATTGATTTTTTTGCTCTTGGCTCCCTAGGTTTTACTCCTAGGAAACCCCGGCTTAAGAGTTTTTGACCGTAAGACGTTCCAGTAAATATTCAATCGGTATAGTTTATACGTTACGATAAATGTGATAAATTCGGTATTTATTCATAATAACCGGTTACTATGCAGAATCGTCGAGCATTTTGGTTTAAGATTTTTTCCTTAAATTTATCACTTTAACCGGAATTATGCATAATAGCCAAGCGTCGTTGGTAAATTTAATAAATTTCCCTAAATTAAACACTTCTACCGGCGATGAAATAGTGGCATAGTACCCAAGCGTTGTTGGTATATTCCATAAGTACTAAAAAACTTCCACTATCATAACCGGCGATTATGCAAAACACGTCGCATACAAGCCATTAGTAAACATGATAAATCGTTCTTTATGATATACATGATAATTCATATACGTGTTGTATTATTAAATCGGGGTCCGACTATATACATGACACATAGTAGACTTGTTTGGAGTTTTTCCATATTTATCGAATTCACCAATTACACTAGGGAATTATGCATAATCACAAATAAAGGCGATAAATTTCAAGTAATTATGAAATTTACCAGCGACACTTGGTTGATATGCATAATCCCCGGTAAAAGTGATAATGTTTCCAGTATTAATCAAATTTAACCAACGACGCTTGGGTATTATGCAGAGTAAAAAAAGTGATAAATTTATCAAAATTATCAAGACGACTGGTAAGTATGCATAACACAACCGATTTATCACAATTACCATAACAAATACATAATGCGGTTTTTTGTCAACTTTCCTCCACTTTTTAATTCAAATATCTCAGTACATTGCACTTAGAAACGTGAAATTTTTTGCTGGCCCCAGGAGAGACAGAGCAAAAATTTTCCAATTTAGTTTTTCAAAGTGCCCATATAAAAAATTAATTTTTTTATTTTGATAACTACACAACCCCTTGAAACATAAATGACGTATCTGAGTTCTACACGCTATTTGCATACTTTTTCTAATTAGAAGTATGCCTCTAGGACAGCGTTTCTCAGCCCAGGGCCGTAACTAGGATTTTTGCAGATTGACCATATTTCATGCAGAAAAATACGGTAAACCAGGATCTTATATAATAATCCCATGACATACGGGACATCACCAATTGTCATTAAAAAACATAAGTAGGCACAATCACCGATCGTAATTAAAACTAGTGGAAAATTGCGGAAAAAATGTTGAAAAACCTGACAAAGTATGTGTGATGAATATTTATAATTTTTGCCATAATTATCGTAATATAATTTATATTATGAAAACGCTGCGTGCATGTGTGCATTACGATTTTAGTAAGTATTACAAATTCAAATAAGTATCGTTGAAAAAACGGAACAAATGTGTAAATAAAATCAAAAAATGTCCCGTAATACGGGACAGAAGTGGTCCGTCGAATTGTGTCAGATATTTTAGTGGTCCTTGTATTCAAAAAGGTTAAGAAACACTGCTCTAGGACGGTTCGCCAGTAAAATGCGGCAACGAAAATTAAGTAATCCCCCCTGTAGTACTGTATTTAGAAAAAGCCATTTTATATCGAATAGAGAACTTTAAGTAAAGTCATTTTTTTAATGTGTGTCTATAATTGCTGTTCGAATTCTCTAGCTCATATTACGTTACAGTTCGATAATCGTCAGGTATTACTCGAGAGATTCACCAGTACTTTACAGCATATAACTGAAATCGTCGTACTGCCTTCAGCTCAAAACATTTTTTGGAATACTTAAGTAGTCTGTTTTGCAGAATTTGTCATCGATTTTTTTTCAAATATGAATTCTAGGTCAAAAAAAGGAGGAATCGCTCGTGAAAGTCTGTTCGCATTTTAAATTAAAGAGCAGCTTTATAGCCTGTGGCATAGGAATGATGATGATGCAGTCTTGCGATGACCGATGATAACTAATGTCGTCTTTCCATCATACGCCCTCCTGTTATTTCTCATTATTATTTACGACACGAATGAGTAAACTCTTCATAACTGATCGCTGCTTGTTTTCATGCGTCGACCTAAAAAACAAGCCAAGCATCTTTAGGCTCAAAAGTTATGGATCTTGAACCTTTTTTTCCGCTGTTACGTGAATATTTCCGCTTCATTTGCCTAATCTCTTTAATACACACACTATTAATAGGAAATAAATCCAAAAAAGGAGGGAAAATGGTTTAATTGAAGATTTATATAAGTAAAAATTGATGAACATGCCATTTATTTATGAGGTTATTAATTTATTTGAATGAAAATTTTTTAGCTATATATTATCACAAAACTATATTATAATGTACGTCTTGGTCTAATTTTCCCCCTTGACTATAGAATATCTATAGTGATGAAATGGAAAAATTATTTTGTTCTCAACGTAAACTAAAACTTGAAAATCAATATTATATAACCACCACATTCTCTTCTTCAAGCTTGAGCAAACAATATTACAAATACCAACATATAGAAATTTATTTATTTTTATCACAATGTACACTCGTATACACATATAATCATAACAATATACATAATTATAGTACATATTTTTGAGCAATATACAATACATATGTTACGGTAAAAGTGATAAAACCCGGTAATTATGCACATTTCACCAACCGTATCAGTAAGTTCGATAAAATTCATTGCATAAGTTTGATAACTTGGAGAAACCATACAGAAATCCATACAGAAAAAATTGCTTTCATTCAACTACACTGTACTTATCAGTTTTTTTGAACAATGTGATACGTGCGCTACACGTATTTTACCCTTAAAATTAAAATAAATCAAAGTAAGTGTGAAGAAAAAATAAAAATTATCAGTCTTGTAATGTTGGATTTCTTCAGACTTGTCAATATAACAACATAACCGACATTATATATACAGGTTGCATAGGTAACAGAGCGTATGGTATTTTACTGGTGAGCCGACAATCCTAGAGGCACACACACTTCCAATTAGAAAAAGTATCCAAATAACGTGTGGTACTCAGATGTCATTCATGTTACAAGGGGATGTATAGTTATTAAAATAAAAATTTTAACTTTTTTATTTGAACATCTTGCGCTGAAGAACTCAATCACAAAATTGTTGTCCTGTCTCTCCTGATTCCAACAAAAAAAACTTCCACGTTTCTAAGTTTAATATTCACTGAGATATTTGAATTCGAAAAATGGAGGAAAGATTTCGAAAAAACAGTGTTATATATATATAAATACGGGTAAACCGTTTTACCATCTTCCGCTGGATGAAATGCTCTTGTCGAAGTGTGAGTTTGGAGATGCTCCCGGTTACCGCACTTTAAGAAAACACTACCCACGGCTCCCATATTCTGGAGCAGGGCCCTTAGGCTGGGAGCTTTGGCGGGACCCCAGACCAGACTTTCCACCGGCGCCTCAATAGAGAATTTATAGCTTGAAAAAACAAAAATAATGGGACTCTCGTCCCGGGCCCCAGTCTCGTGTGGGGGCTATGACACTACCATATAATCTCTATTTTTTATAATTACGGGGCGTTTCATTGATCAAGAGATCATTTATCCTCTTCGCTCCAGACGTGCACATATGTGTACCTTCATTTTTAACCGTTTTAATTTTATATATAATGATTCGTTTTTCAAGTTGAGTTCTGAGTAGTCCTAGTAAAGATATCAATCCAAATTGATCAATAATTTTTTTTCCTTTTTAAAGAGTATTTTAACATACAATAAACATAAATCAATCAAATAAAATTTTATTTTAATGGTAAGTTTCGGCTCAGGTTTGAAGAGGTTACTTACAAACAGCTTATATAGCCAACTCTTACCATTCAATCTTAAAATTCTAGTATCCATTCATATTTGATAAAAATCAAAAACACTGTAAATTCTATGAATTGAGCGTGTGGAAAACTTTTACATATAGTGAAATCTCGATACATCGTTACTCTGCCGACCAAGAAAAATTTTGTTGTAGAGGGATTATCGTTATATCAAGAGACGGTGGTTTAACATCAGACTATAGTCATTTCCAAACAAGACTTGAAAAATATCATTGTAGAGGGATTTATCATTGTAGTGAGGTTCCACTGTATCTTCAAAGAGGAACAACAATCTAGCTCGATTTCATAGAGACTTGTAGTTTGAATATCTTTAAAATTTAGAACTGAAATTGTTCTTTGCACGCATTTATGAGCATTATCATTATTGTTTATCTACTTCGCCAATAATCTCGTGCAGTCATCTGAAGAAATTTAGAAAGCAAAAAGACAAGATATGATACGATTTAAAAAAAAAAAAAAATGTTTCTTCTTCACGCAGTTCTTTTTCAATCAACCGTTTGGAAAAACTTCAGACTGGTTCAGGATGCAAAATGTTTAATGACGTGTTTTAAATAAACATTACAAGTCAACGCGTGCCGTGGTGTCGGTCTGTGTGGGAGGATTCGTGCCCAGAAGGAAGGTAAGACAAGACAGACATACAGACTTAGAAACGAATCATGCAGGGGCATCGAATCAATCATGTCATTGAGGCGAAATCTGTGTCACTCGAACGATATAAATATTTCTTATTTATTTATTTCATTCTTACAGTTGGACTCTTGGTAGAGAGACTGTGGGTCACACGCATAGAACGAGGTAATGATTATTGGCACGGCTCGCTGTTTATTACGAAACAAAAAAATAAAAAATAACGCAATAAATGAAAGCCTTCTTCTTTTTAAGTCCGACAATTTTCGAAGAAGCGCTCGGATGATCAGCTCATCTACAGTCAGTAATTGATATGTCTTATTCGCATGCAATAAAATAAAAAAAAAATCCTTATGCCACTCGTTTTTACGGAACGATACTCAAAAAAGGTTACGTTACCCGAACTAACAAGTCGCACAATGCTAAAAGAAACATGCAGCGTAATTCTATCACTGTTGTGGTGTTTTGATTTCACGACACGGATACGAAAGAAAACACTTTGAACGTTGAGTTATTGACCCTTTTTTTTATCGGTATTGTTATCCGTTTTTATAATTCGAAATAAAGTTACGGATTGAAATACTGTAAGTTTCCATTATAAATGAACACGCTACTATAGAACAAAAGTGCAACGAAATAATTATTATAATATATTATTATTATACATATAATTTTATGTATATATAATAATTACAGAATTTACAAAAATTCTGGGAAAGACTTCACTAAAAGAAAAATAATTCCAAAATTTTTCAACGCAATAATTTCGAGAATTAGAGAGATAAATAATTTTTTTCAAGAATTTAGAGACATAAATAACTTCAAGAATTATAATGGAAAAAGTAATTTCAAGAATTATAATGGAAAAGTAATTTCAAGAATTATAATGGAAAAGTAATTTCAAGAATTATAATGGAAAAAGTAATTTCAAGGATTATAATGGAAAAAGTAATTTCAAGAATTATAATGGAAAAGTAATTTCAAGAATTATAATGGAAAAAGTAATTTCAAGAATTATAATGGAAAAAGTAATTTCAAGAATTATAATGGAAAAAGTAATTTCAAGAATTATAATGGAAAAAGTAATTTCAAGAATTATAATGGAAAAAGTAATTTCAAGAATTATAATGGAAATATTAATTTCAAGAATTATAATGGAAAAAGTAATTTCAAGAATTATAATGGAAAAGGTAATTTTAAGAATTATAATGGAAAAAGTAATTTCAAGAATTATAATGGAAAAAGTAATTTCAAGAATTATAATGGAAATATTAATTTCAAGAATTATAATGGAAAAATTAATTTCAAGAATTATAATGGAAAAGGTAATTTTAAGAATTATAATGGAAAAAGTAATAGAAAAATAATATTTCACGAATTATAATGGAAAAATAATATTTCACGAATTATAATGGAAAAAATAATTTCGGAATTATTGAAAAAAATAATTTCAGAATTATTGAAAAAAATAATTTCAGAATCAAAGTAAATTTGAAATTAATGAAAAGGAACTTAATAAAAATGCTTTCAGAATTGGTAAAGAACTTATTTCATAATTAATTAAAATTCATAAATAATGAAAGAAATACCAAGGAATTTTCTGGATATTACGCCGAAGTAAACCCGTAAAGAAAAGTCATCAGGTCTCCTCCGTGAATCGAACCCAAGTCCTCTTGCAAAGTGTCCTCACTCTCAATGAAAGAAATGATTTCAAAATAAAAGCCTTCAGTTATTTGGGAACGAATGCCCCGTTCGATTCGGTATCTCGTTAGGAGAATCAGTCTATTATTTCAAATTCTAAATGCTGCAGTGTGAGCTGGTGTTGGCTGGTGTCCTACGAGCTTCGTTAGAAGTCTCAATTAGGCATGCAATAACTAAAAAGTAGAAGGGGATTCCCCACCAACATGCTCTACATATTTCTTGTTCGGCAATTTATTTATTTACATTATTTGTGAATGGCAGACCGCCACTTACATCACAAAGGGGGCAAAAGAGACACAAAAAATAAACAAATAAACAGATAAACGAATAAAATAAAATAAACAAGTAGTAAAAAGTAAAATAAAAAAAAAAAAAAAAAAAAAAATATATATATATATATATATATATATATATATATATATATATATATATATATATATATATATATATATATATATTTTCTGCAACTATTAAAAGAGGTGTATATAAAATTACGTAAAAGAACACAATTGATAAGTTAAAACCACAACGACATAACAGCGGATGGCTCAGAAATGATAAAAACAGTGAAAATTCTTCGCAAAAAAAAAAAATAAATTAATTAAAATTCATCTCATATCGAAGATGCGGTGTTAGATCACAATTTTTTAAGGCGGCCTTGAGTTAATAGATTGTAGGCTTCGTTAAATGGAAGGCAGACGTTATCAATTGAGTACTTGCAGCCTGGGTTGCTGCACCCGAGATTAAGAACCAAGTTTTGAGAGCGATACGGGAAGTTCGTTGGATTGACACCATCTGCAAAGTCCGTCGCAAGCAGCCTGAAGGTTGAAGCACGAGTTGAAATCATGAATGTTCGTATAAATCTTTATATCATCTGCTTACATGGAAACTTGTATGGAACCCAGTGCAGGTGGAAGTTCGTGAACGGAAATTTAATAGAGTACAGGCCCAAGAACGGAACATTGAATTATATCGCTTGTAAATTGCATAGGTCTTGACAGACAGCTTCCAACATGGATCTGCTGAGTTCTTTCAGACAGTAAACTGATTGCTCTGACGACATGTGGGGGAACACCAACATAGTTAAGTTTATTCAACAATACCAATTTTTTCACTTTGCCAAATGCTTTTTTCGAAATCACTATAGATTATGTGACATGTAAGACTATGCACATTATTTTCCACGGCCGTGCTCCAATAATCAAGGCATTGAAGCATCTGTACCACTGAGGATCTGCCGGGGATAAAAGCAAATTGATGATACGTCAGAATACGTCTCTCCAGTAAAAAGGGCAATAACTCTTGAAGTGGACACCGTTCAAAGATTTTTGCGTCCACATTCATTAAAGATATGCTACTTAGAACTGCTACTTAGGCTACTTAGAAATGTGCCCACACTTCTGACATTGGAGGTAATAATTTAATTTTTGAAAAGCCCTAATACCAACGGTGTAGCCTAATCCGAGCGCATCATTTCAAGAAGTGAATGAGTATTTCCTTGATATCTCGTGCTGAGAAAAAAAACCCATCTATCTCTCTCTAAACCGTCCCACCCGGGGGCCATTTCCTGAAGTTAAGAGACTACTACTGCCTCTACTTCAGCGCCTCACGCCACAGTGCGTGAAATAAGGAAGGCAGGGTCATGTCTCCAGTGGTGTAGATGGTAGCATGCTTGCCCGGTATGCAAGAGGGCCTGCGTTCGAGTCCCGGTGGAGACGTGATGACTTTTCTTTCCGAGTTCACCTCAGCATAATATCCGGAAAATAACTGTTTCCTTGAATGAGTAACCTTTTTCTTTATCCCCCCCCCCCACAAAGCCTTCCAAAAATATGACTCTCAGAGTTATTCTATGTGCTTGAGATACGGACGAATCAATCCGTGAATTAATAACAGCATTGTGAGAGATCTTGAGATACAGAATCGGTCTTTTCACACGGAATTTTTGTTCACCATATTCAAATATTATAAATCTCAGATAAGCAAAATTTATCATTTGAAATTTTTTTAAAGATGAAATTGTTTATACAACTCTAGGATTCGTTGAAATGAGTTTCTGTGAACGACATTTGTCCCAATAGGAGTTTTTGAACTAAAGTATCTAAATATTTTATTTTTATTTCTTTTTAATTACTATCGATTAGTAGTAGGAGAACCAATAATTTTAGCGCATAAAATATATAAGTGAACTACTTCAAAATCCTAGAATATGAGGGTTGTTTCACGAAGAGTGTTCAAAAGGAGTAAAATTTCTATTCTTTGATTTTACAATTAAAGTATGTATATTTTTATTTAAAATATGAGAAAAAAGAGAGCAAACTTGTCTGTGTGTGATGGTGACAGTCCTGTGAATTGAATAACTGGGTAAATATATACAAATTTTTTAAAGTTTTTATACGGTCTCCCCAATAAAAAACATGTCAATCATTGTACTGAAATAAATGTCCAAAGTTTTGGTACCTGAAAAAATTTATCCCATGACTTATGGCTAAAAATTCGCCAAAATATTTATTACTGAAATTTTTTATTTTTCTATTTCTCGCGTCTTTTTAAAGTCTTAAAAAAAACGTTTAAGACTTGAGTTTCGGCTCGTAAAAAGTATTTAAAATAAAAAATATTACAATCATCAGTATCTCAGTGATTTGCTTTCATTCAATGGTTTTGGAGAATTCTTTGAACGGCTTCTCATTGGACTCTTTTAAATAGGATGTTCATCTGTCAGACCAGACACGACCAATACCTTCTGCTCTAGACG
This sequence comes from Pholcus phalangioides, assembly GCF_987345545.1. NCBI lineage: Eukaryota > Metazoa > Arthropoda > Arachnida > Araneae > Pholcidae > Pholcus > Pholcus phalangioides. The sequence goes on along the minus strand of NW_028301600.1, from coordinate 60,239,165 downwards.
GTATTGACACGACCCAGGCTCTGTCCCTTCCGGGATTTACCAGTGTGGGTTGGGTCGTGCTGGGGAGAGTCGGGGGCGCCCGCCTGTGAATTACCAGAAGGCGCCCCCTCCCGGCGACCCTGACCCTCTGACTAAGTCCTAGCTGCAAGCGCGAAGCCTGGTCTTTTAGGGTGTCCTCAAGGGGCGGCGGCAGCAGCCCCCCACCCCAGGCAGCCATCCCCGGGGACGGGCCCACAAACCCGAGCGACGGCCAAAAGGACCCCCACCCAGACCCCCCGATTCCTAAAATCCCCTGGGTGCTTTTATTTAACTGGAGGATATTTACAGCATGTCGTAAAAGTGATGCTTCGTGGCCGCCGACGCGGCATGTGTCACTACGGGGTGCGGCTTTCTTATTTACATAGCGTTCCGCCACGCGACAGATTCCCGTATTGGGGAGCGGTTGGTGTTTTCAGTCTGCGTAATTTCCAAAGTCTTTCCTCAGAATGAGAAGTCTCTATGTAGCCAGCCCAGGTGTTGGCTAGATGTCTCTGGTGGGCTCGTTCAAGGGCGTAGCAGGGGGAGGGGGGACTTGGGGGTCTGATCTCCTGTATTTACGATACCTTGTTTTGCTGTATTTTTCTCCATGAAATACTGTCAACGTAATCATCACCGATACTCTCTTGAATTTAATGTGCTTTAATGATAATGCAGTTTACATGTTTTACAAAAACATTTCATGCGTTGACACCGCCAATAGCGAAAAATTAATTAGTAATCGCAAATCGAAGTGGATTAGCCCTTTTATTGGCATTGCTGAGATACCTCATCTCTTAGAAAGCCTCATATTTCGGTAATGACGAGGCCAAAATACTTTAAAACACACTTCTCAATTAAACATGTTTTACATGCCCCTCAGTGCCGTCTTGACGCGTGGACCTACCCGGGCACGGTCCGGGGGCCTCAGAAAAACGAGAAGTAGTTGAATTTTTCGAGAATTTTCCAGATTGGCTCTCAGAAAAATCACTTGGCCATAGGGCCATGATGCGCTTAAGACGGCCCTGTGCCCCTATATTGTCGAATCAATTAGCAGTGGGTTGGGTGGAGCCATCTTTGTCCACATTTGGAGATGTGCAATTAATAACCAATTTCAATAGTTAAAAAAAAAGATGTGCTTTTTTTAACTCAAATCAGTGAAAATTATGAAACCAGCTATGTGCATTCCATTAGAAAAATGTCATGACAAATATTAGAGATGAATATTTATATCTATATGTGGTCATAATTATCATAATATAATTTATATTATTTACGGTAACCTACGGGTATGTCCCGTAAAATATGGTCACTACATGTATAAAACAATGTTTCGAAAATTTGAGTGATGGCGCGCCATCTATCAGTCAAATTTTTAACTGCTTCTAAACTGAATTTCCCTAAAACGCATTTCCGTTAAAATCACTGTTTTAATACAGATACAAATACATAGGCCACACATGCCCTCCCCCCGGGAGGGCTTTTTCGGCAATGCCCCCCCCCCAGCGTCAAAAAGGGAGTGGGCAGATCTAATGTATATGTTGTGTATGAATTGATATCATCATCATCATCGTGCCCCCCAGCAATAATGACCTTGCCCCCCAGACGTCCAAGTCTATCTCCACCCATGAGGCTACAACTGGCAAATTGCCCATCGAGATGGCTGAAAAAATTATGCCTATAAAAATATGGATGTCAGATAACCGAAATACAGCAACCCAATATAAAAGTATATATTAACCCAATATATATAATTTAAGGTGTTTTAAAAAATTACCGTGTACAAAATATGCATGAAAAATGACCGAGATGGAGAAAAAATCGTAAGTTTGAGTATATGCAGTTGATTTTTTAGGAAAAAAAATCTATGAGCCGTGCACCAATGTACATACAGTATACAGAGACAGGCTTACATATTTTGCGGCCCGGTGCGAGAACAGCTTTGCGGTCCTCTAAAACGGGGTTTCTTCAGTCCTCCGGTGTCCGTGAACACATTGCCACAACTAGATGCTTGGTCAGCAGGAACAAGCACGCATTTTAGCGCTCCCTTTTAATGTTGAAAGAGAGGTTGAAGAGTTAAATTTGCACCACCTCTGGTTCGATGCCCTGGACACTGGACCCCCTGCTTCTACCTAGTTGTCGCCATGCACATGAACAACCTTTACTGTCTTTTTTTTCAAACCGAGTACAACTCGGGCCTATCGCCATGGGCAATTTACTACCGAGTGGGTTGTGCCGCAAGTGTGAGTGTGTGTACCTAACAGTCTAAGTGTGTATCTAGTGTTGTCTGATTTTTCAGTGCTGCCATCTATATTTCAGAAGTGATGTGAGTGAAGTGTGATGATTGAATATTTGTACCGCTTGTAGGCCTGTTGCTCTCTGTGGTGAAACTTTTTAACGGGGAGATCTGCTCGCATTCGCACCTTGAAATTGGGGGAATCACAGAAAACTAACTTCAGCCGACCACCACTGAGGCATGAACAGTCCGGTGCACGTCAGGTTTACATTGGCACCTGAGAATGACTAACAAACTACTATTTCATGGTCGTAAAAAAACATTTGACAACAAATTTGGATGACAGTGCCCACTGCTCCTAGTTTTTTTGTTTGCCCCTAGGCACTTGAAGGTTGGGGGCTGTCAAGTCTAGAGAACCGATAAACAACCCTGGGCCGCAAAAACTGATACTCTTACTGCCTGGAAAGCATGCATTATGCTCTTCTGTGTAATTTTGAAATAATTTAGCGCTCCCTCTGGTGCAGATCCAACGGCAACAGATCCAGCTGCACCATTCTTATATCTTGGGGAGGGGGAGGGTTCTGTCCAAACCATAAATTAGAGCAGCGGTTCTCAACCAGTGCTCCGGTTGAGAACGAGAAACATAAAAAAACTCGAGAAAAATAAAAAAAAAACCCAGTAAATTTGAAAAAAAATATATAAATATTTTAAATAATATAATTAAATAAATCAGTAACTTTGATGAATAAATAAAAAATAGGCCCCTACGGGGCTCCGCAATAGAAATCATATACCAGAAAGGGCTCCGCGAGTCAAAAAAGGTTGAGCACCGCTGAATTAGAGGGTTCGCTGTCTAAATTTTAGAGATCTTGAACATAATTTTAAGCTACTGTGTGTGTGTGTGTACTTTGTTAAGAAGTAAAAGTCAAAATGTAATAAAAGTATTTTTGTTTTGCGGCCCCTAAAATTCAGCGGCTCGGTGCGGCCGAACCCTTCGCACCTGCCAAAGTCCTGCCCTGAATACCGATTTCGGCCAGATTAAAACACACATACCCCATTGAACTCTTTTCTTTTCGTTTAGTCCTCCATGAGATATTGGACATACCTTTCTTTTTCTTTTGTTGTTCTGTGAAAAATAAGAATAATTTAGAGGAAATCTCCCTCCATCGCCCCAGTTTTTCCTTGGGTTCCTTACACTTCGGAACCCCAGACCTCTGATCCGTCTCCGTGCTCGCCAGACGTTCTTAGTAATGCGAACAAAGGCAGTTCGGTCACACTGGACACAGTCTAGAAGGGGCATCAAATCGGAGTTGAAAGGGCGGAAAGAAAGTAGGAAAAATTATTTCTGTGCCCACTGGAGGAGGGGCACGGGGTAGAAGGCGAAAAAAAAAAAGAAATGATGTTATGATATATAAAATCTCGCTGTTCCTTTGAACGCATCAAAACAAAGTTATTAAAACAAAAACAAAAAATTTAATTGGAGGGAGATCAAGGGCACCAAAAAATAGGTCAACACGGGTAGAGGATTTTGTCTCGAGCCACCCGTGAGGGCAATGTATGTGCGTGGACTGGAAAATTCTAACAAACCTCGCATACACACTTTTTCAGAGTTTCATGGACCTACGTTTTAGATACCCAGGCACGGAATGAAGCAGGTGCGTAAAGTCAAAGCCTCCAAGACACTATCTATCACAGTCTCTATCTAGGAGGCTTTGGTGAGGTGCGGCCGCAACCGGGCAGCATGAAGGAAACCCCTCTTTTCGTTTCAAGAAACTAATTTCTTCGTCCCTTTAAAGCCAACTTGGAAGAAGAGGCGGGGAACATGAGGAACCAGAGGAGGGCGATGGAGACGACCCCCTCACCCATCCAAGAGCCTCCTTCTTCTAACCAGATCATGGCCCACCACTCTGATCAGAGTCCGCTAATATAGGAGAATGAATTTGTCCCGTACTTTACGGGACAACTAACAACTTTTACGGGACTAACAATAAATCGGCACCCCCAACTCATCCCCCAACTCTGGATCCTTGGGGGAAGGGCGCCGACTGCTTGTTTTGCACAGGGTGCCAGGTGGATTAAGATCGGTTCCTTCATTCCCTCATATTTTCATCCTATTTTCTTCTTGAAAATCAAAACTGGTTTGCTTTCTAAAGCTTTCGATAGATGGCAGCATGCGCTATTTCATATGCTTTTGATTTTGATAAAATTTCAAGTACCGTATCTTCTTATTTCGATGACATCAGATACAAAGCACTAAAATGGTAACTGATGTTAAATTAAATGTTATATTATAGACAAAACAAGGTTTATGTCACTTATAAAATAAAATAAATTGTTTTCTTGTTCTTATAGTTCACTTGAAAAAATAGTTTCGTTTTTAGAATTTTTAGAAAATAAACTCATTTTTCACAAAATTATTTTTTTTTTGCGCTGAGAAACTCTTTTTTTTTTTTAATAAATTTATTATGAATATTATTATTGAAATTATAATATTTATTATATTTTGAGTTATCACATAATTCTTATGAATTTATTCAATTCAACGAAAATGCTCTCAAGTTTAGAAATAAAGCATACACAGGCATGCGGAATCTGAACTAGATCATTAGAAATACTCTTTTTTGATTGTTTATCTCCACTCAATTTTCTTCTAAAAATTCAAATATTTTGACCGATATACGTAAGTATACGGCAGCATCTACATCTTCTCCATTTTTCCGTGAATCTTGTCTCTTGTAATTTGTTTTTATTTAATTTATCAACTATACAAGTATATGGGAAAAGTAACGTGATAATATAATGCGATGGTAAACTCTCTGTTGCAATAAAAAAAAATTAAATCTTTAAATTAAATGTTGAAAGAGTTTACGATCACCCTGTATACATATTTTTAAAATAATTGCGATTATATGTTATTTCATTTATATTTATATAACCATTACGATATTTTCATTATGGTGGATTCATTATTGATTCGAAAATTCCTCTCGTTAGCTTTGCGTATGAAATTCTTTTGCATGTTTTTTAGGACCATTTTAGAAAACTATTTGGAGGAAAAAGAAAGAATATGTGTCTGTCACTTTTAATTTAATACTGCTTACCAAAATTGACTTTTAAATACTGGAATGTGGGATATTCTAAATGGCATTTACACGAATATAGAAACATTGCGTAAATCTTTTTATTAAACAAGTATGAATTCGTAAAAAAAAAGAAAACACAATAAAAAAAGAAACATAATTTTATTGTAAAATATTTCATGAACTCTCTTTGTGAACTCAGTGATAAAAAAAAATTTATACATTTGAGAATACTGTTTTCAGAACTGGATATGTTTCACCAGTATACAGAACGAACACAAAAACGTACGTATATACACAGATGTACATTTTTAACAACGAACTTGTCTCCTCATTTCTTGAGCTTTCATTTTCATAAAAAAAAAGGTTGGAATTAACTTTTCATGCAATAACAACAAAATTGTCCATATCTTACATGTGCTGTAATAAGAAGAAACAAAAACTTTCAACATTTATTATGCCTACTGTTACTAAAGGGCATTACTAATTAATCTTAGAAAACTCCTCTATATATATATAACTTCTATATCCCTAATTTTTCTTAACAATAATAGTTAACATAATATTGAAAAGAAAACGATTGTTTCTGAAATATTTTTAACTAAAATAATTGTCAAAATTTGTCATATCTACAGCGAAATTAGTGGATTAATAACGTTAAAAACGAGGTTTTTATCTGCATTGGACACAGATAATATCGTTTCTCGTCAGTTTAGTTATATGTATAAAAAGTGCTTTTAATCATACCATTGGATTTCTTATTTTCACCAACAGACCAAAGCACAATAAATTTATTGAATTGTTTTCAATACATTTTTGATAAGCACAAAAAAATATTAGAAATGCATGCGTGGAAAAATTTTGTTTATAGGAGATATTACCGTAATTTTACATAATAATGCCGCGACGTTTAAATTCAGTTTTTAGCTCTTGCCGCTCAAAAAGCCGCGTCCAATAACTTTTTTTCTGGAATTCTAACTTTGACTGATTCTAATTAATTTTTATGAAGATTTTTACTTCTGGATGATGTTTAATCCCATAAGTGATATGAAATTCTCGAAGACATCAGAAGGTAAGTTAAACGTTCAAAATTGGCTTTTTAAACATTTACTTTTTTGAGTTCTTGAATGGAAATTACGCTCAACTTATGCGAAGATGTGGTGATCCTACAAAAATATTTTTTTACCTGCTATTTTTCTGAATGCAGCTTTTACAACCCAGTGGTTTAATTACCAGAAATTGCGATACTTCGAAACGCTCTCTAGTATTTAGGGGGGGGGGGGACGTATTAGAAATCTATGTGTTTATCGATATCAAGTAAAATAAAAAAAAAAATACATATACATCAAATGGCCGCATCGATTGTTTTGCAGCTATGGTTAAATTGTTTTTTACGTAACATCAAATAACAATTATTGTCAAGTTGATAACATGATTTTCTTATTGCAGGATGCATGATAGATAAATTTAAATAAATAAACATTCCTAATTAAAACATCACAATTTCGTATTCTTATTGAGAAAGAAATATTCACTGCACACAAACACGTAAAAAGCACCAAGTTCACAATTTTTCTAATTTTTTTTCTTTTGATTCGCATATCTTTTACGTCTTATGACCTCGTTTTCACCGGTATTTCTCCATCTTGACTAGTTATTCGAGTAGGTGTTGTTCCAGAAACGTTTTCTTTCGAGATATGTGTATAAGTTTCTACTGGCTTATCAGTATCTTTAAATTCGACCTCTTTCTCTGGAGCTGAATGACTGCTATTTTCATCAAGCGTTTTCTTTGTTGTGGAACCCATAGGTTGCCATCTTGATCCCGATGATACTTCATCTGAATTTATTGTTTCGAGAGCCTTTAAGCTCACTGGTAATGAAGAGCCAAATCCGCTTTTCTGACTAGATTTCTTTTCTAACCGAGATTCTTCTTTTTTCAGGGTCATGGGTTGATTGCTGCTTTTCTCATATATACTCGACAGCATATCTAGAATTTTGTTTGGCTCATTATCAGCAACACTCGTTGAGAAATCGGCTCTAGGGTGGATTGACATTTCCGCTGAATGTCCACTTCTTATATCATATGATGGTCCAACATTTCTTTGAGAAAGGACTCGTAGGAGATTTTGTCTAATTGTATTCTGTAGTATTAAGGGTCTTTTATAGTTCGAGGGTCTGGAATCATAGTTAACAGATGATTCTGAGACTGTAAGATCTTTCTCTTCAGTTCCCTTTTCGATGGAACTCTTGTCTCCATAAACGTATACAGGAGGAAATAAACCTTTGTAAATTATGATGGGTGGTTTACGCATTCTACTACCGACCATTTCAGCATTTGTTGGAGGTGCATAAGAAACTTTTACTGAGCTTTCCTGAAAGTGTGGTTGTTCACTATAAGCATCACCCGGGATTCTATCAGCATGTGCGTAATCGATATCACTTGAAAAAGATGGATATTGAGACTTCTGTTTACCTAATTGAGAAAATGTTTGCATGTATTGTTTATAGAGAGGAAAATCTTTTGATTGAGATTGCTGGGTCATAAGAGCGCTCCTAAGAGCTGAAATTTTATCCATTAGTCCTCGATAACGTTTGAATTTTTTATCACCAGGCTTTAAGGAATTCATTATATAACTAGGAAAGTAACTCTGGTGATATGGAGGCATTAAAGCAAAATTTTGGTTATTGGTATGCATTCCTGGTTCCTGATATGGGAATGGTGGCATGAATACTTCCTGTTTAAGAGTTTTCGGTTCACTATGATAATTGAAGTTACCTTCATTGCTGATTCCAGAGCTTTCAGCGCTAGGCATGGAATAAGCTGAGTAATCTATCGACTCACTTGTAGGAATGCTAAGCCTAACTTTATCAACTTCTCGGTGAGTGCTTTCTTCCGGATAGTAGTGTTCTTTCTTACCACTTTCTGTGGAACCATGAGATGAGCTGTCGGATTGAATTTCTGTCGTTTCTTTGACTATTATTGGATGTTGAAAAACATGAATTGGAGGATGACCTGTGTAAACGATATGGGGGGAATTTTGTACTTCCGATTTATCTTCAGAAGTGCTTGCATAACCCTCGCTATAATTTCCATTAATTTTGTCTTGGATCGAATTCGGTGCTGATTCTTGCTTACGATCGCGTGTGCGTTTCTCTGTGTTAGATTTAGGAGGTTGTACGAAAACTGCTTGCATTACTGAAGAGCTAGTATCATGGTATTCGGAGGGATTCATGAAATCCGTTATTTTACGGAAAGTTGGATTCAAAGCCTTCAACATCGGAAACTGGTAACTGGCAGAAGTTGCATAATTGTCTTGCATGTATGAAGGGAAAGGGAACTCAGCGAAATCATTTTCTGATTGATATAAGTATGAATTCTTTATGGGAGAAATCTGTGGTATAATTGTACTAGCCATAGACGACATAGGAGACATAGGGGTATTATAGGGCATTGAGCGAGGGAGCATGAATGGCATTCTCATTGCAGGGTTTGGCATTCTCATTGCAGGGTTTGGCATTCTCATTGCAGGGTTTGCTATTTCCATTGCAGGGTATGCCATTTCCATTGCAGGGTATGCCATTTCCATTGCAGGGTTTTTCATTTTCATTCCAGGGTTTGACGTTCTCATTGCAGGGTTTACCATTTCCATTGCAGGGTTTGGCATTTTCATTGCAGGATTTGACATTTTCATTTCAGGGTTTGGCATTGTCATTTCAGGGCTTGACATTCTCATGTTCTTATCTGTCATCTGGGGGATTTTTCCAGGAAACATATTTTTTGGTTGGTTTTCCATATTAGAAGTGAACCTATGTTGCATTTGAACATTGGGATGAGCAGACGGCATACAATTTAGGCCACTCGAACATCCCATCTCCTGTAAATAGTTACGGTAATAACTTTCCTCTGTTCCAGAAGAAGGAGCTTCTGGATTTTCCATTTCAGACGGGTTTTCTTGAAATTTTCCGTTTGTTTGATGGGATTCATAACTGTTCTGTTTTCTCCAGTTCTGAAACCGATCAGTGTTTTTGTCGTCATTAGGCCTCATGCCTTGGGGTTCCATTGATTGACTGGTACCTCCAATGACGTTAGTTACTTGAGCAGTACCTCTGTAAGGTGTTCTGTCTTGCTTAGCACCAACCTCTACATAAGAAGGACTTTCACCAATAACATTGGGTATGTGAATGACAACGTGCTGATAACGAGGGTTTTCTGTTCCATAGTTTTGTTGAGTAGAGTTATCATCAGTAGATGGTGTTTCATTTTCTTCTTTACCTGCCATCTCTCGCATCATGCGATAAGAATTTTCCCGGGATTTAACATCCATAGGACGGTATTGCTGCATGTTTGGGGGACTGTTACTTTGTTCTTGATTTTTAGAGCTACTGTGCATTTTCGGCTCAGGTGACATTTCAAGATTTTGTTGGTTTTGTTTTTTTTCACCTTGTAAGGTACTAATTCCAATACTGACGATTCTTTGCCCTTGAAAAGCATTGTTTTTCGGCTGCTGTTGATTATTATCATCGGTAGTGCCACGATGTCTGGTGAGCCCAACTGTTATATATTGCTGATCATTCGCATATATTTTACCGGATTGGCTATCCATTTCTGGTCTCATCTGCATCATAGAATAGGGGTATTCTGGTTGCGGTCTTTTCTTTTCTTCACCTCCCATTTGGCTTTGCATATTCGGAGACACTTCATTTTTCATTAGCATGGAATTACGTTCATCACGAGGTTGCTGCTGCTGCTGCTGTCTGTGTACTACGTGAATAGGAGGATGTTCCTTCGACTGATAAATTAGAACTGGTAGATTATGGTAAGGAAGAGGAATATACTCGATGGATTTGGATCGTTCTAATGGCTTCATATTTTGGTTTGCTTTGTTGACATCAGGTTTTTCGGGAAATGTTGGAAAGTACAGCACTGGTGGAGGTAAATTGCTGTACACGATTGGACCATTGTACTTCACAGGTGATTCACCATTCCCAATTGCAAAATGTTCAGGATTCTGAGCAGATATATCAGTTAGCATCAGAAGAAAAACAGCAAGCCACATCTGAAATTTAAAACATCGGATTTTTCAAATAATAATGTTGAATGTAAATGTTAGAAAAATTTCATATATCACTGTTGTATAAAACAGAAATAATTTCCGTTGATTTTGTTAGAATTTTGTTAATTTTTTTGTGTAACATAAAGGATCACAGATAATCTTATTTCTCTTGCACACATTCTAAACATGATGGTGACTATAATATTCATCATTTCCTCAATCCTCAAGTTTATTCAGAAACTTAATATAACTGCAGTTGATAATATAAAATAAAAACTTGCATTGTCTTGTATGATCTTTAATTGCAGTAAAGTTTTTTTTGGGCTTTCGGTTTTTGAATAATTTCTAAAATATAAAATATTTCGCTTCATTATCCCACGCAAAAACTTCAATGTATGAAATGCTTGCGTGCTTAAGTGAACCAATGACTATACAAGGCATCTAAAAATTCATACTCAGAGAGAGTATTTGCAGCAATTTCTCGATAAACTAAGGTAAATGGCCGACAAACATGAAAAAATTCATTAGATCTGGGTCTTACTTCAAAACAGACCATAGTGCATACCATCTGTATACCTACATGGAGGCTATAGACCATTTTCATAAAGTTTGTGACAAAAAGAAACTTATCGTAATTTGATTAAACAATTATTTAAAAATGTTTTCTTTGTTCGGACTCATAGGGGAAATAGATTTCAAAGCTGGGGACAGGATGATGAAGATATAAATTCATATACACATACGCATATAGTCGGCTCAGTCATTGACACCTGGGGGCATTGTCCCCTTATGCTTCCCCGTACCTTCACCCATGCTCGAATTATTTAGACTTACCATACCTGTAATATGTTATACATACACTTTGCTCAAAAGTTAAAGAACAAAAGCAAAAATGCTCATAAAAGCAAATGATTTTATTCTTTTTGATCGCACTTGCACAGGTCATAGCATGAAGCAAAAGACATTGTCAGGCGAAATTGCAAAGAAAATAAAAAATCAAAACTCAAACAACAGCCGTATAAAAGAACAATCATATATTGAATCACAAAAAGTTCAATGGAGGAGGTCGGCGAATATAAAATGTGACCACCCTGTCCCGAAATAATTTCCGTTATCCCTGTATAATTTCCCTGTCCCGAAATCCCGACAAAAAAATTCCCGGGAAGTCGGGAAAATTACTGTTGTGACACTGTTATACTTAAAATGGATTATAAAAGATTTTCAAAAAAACCAATGGAGAATATTTGTTGAAATTTAATTAATCTTCTAACTTATAGCATAGGTATATGCTATAGGTATCTACTGTGTCCATAGCATTGCTTGGGAAAAGAAATAGAGGGGGAGGGGCCGCTAATTTGTGTAAACGGTACTAGCAACCTTGCTTACTATGAAATCCTAATACTGTGTTGGGGAAGTGGAAACACGAGGGATGAACGGAAGAGATAAAATCTGAAAAAAAGCACATGGTTACGATTCGGGCATGTTGTGATTTCTAAAGCCCACGTCCCACGATTCTATCTTCCTCACGTGGGATAGGGAAAGGTAATACAACGTCTTTGTTGGACACAAACCGCAAAATGCTTCAGGTAGCCCAAGACAATCCCTGAATTTCTTTTTCCCACCAAGCGTGTTCGTTTGAAAATTTCCGAGGAAGTCCGGCATTTTCTTCACGCCGGCTGCAGTTGCCAGAAACTTTTTACGGTTTACGTCGAAAAACAAAGACAGTTTATTACCTTTCTCTACCTTCCGTAATGACGCTAAAATCGTAGGACGCGGCTAGCTATCCCGTCGATAGCTATCCCAATTATTGTGTGCGCGGGGATCCGTTCATTTCTGAAAAAAAGGGAAGCTCTCTGCTATTTTATAAAGTCAAACTGAAATACGCATAATACCTTTATATTTGACTCACTCATCAGCACCTCTTATTTTTTGGCTTTACTCAAGGGCTCCCTTTTCATTGGAGAGAATAATTGCCTAATACCCTTCAATACATTCTTGCTTTCTTTTCTCTGCATGTGATTTCTACAGGGAATCCCTTCCCTGGGAAAATTTGTCGTCTACAGCTAACCCCCCCCCCCCGTTTTTTAAGCACCTACAGGACTGTAAAAGAGTTATTGCAGAGAGACGAGGGGGGGGGGGGTGCTTTTATTTTATTGCCATGTGGAGTGACCTCGATTGACGTTTCAATCTGAATGGCTTTAAATAAAATAAAAATCCCGTGTATACAAAGTGAGGGAAAAATTACTTTCTACAGCTGAAGCTACAAATCTCAAACGTTTGTAAAAAGAAAAGGGGAAAGTGTTGTATGTCTTTGAGGGGGATATTTACTGATGGGGCCATACGGCCATAATGAAGGGTTAGCCAATTAACTTCAATGGTCACAAATCACACAACACTGTTAATATTATTTATTAAGACTTGGGATTGGAAAGACAAGCCAATGCCTTTGAGGAGGAGCTAAAGTAGCGGTTCTCAACCTTTTTTCACTCGCGGAGCCCTATCCAGTATATAATTTCTATGGCGGAGCCCTGTTTGACTCAAAGAGCCCTTTTTTGTACATAATTTTTATGGCAGAAAACCTTGTAGGCCTCTTTCATTTATTTATCTGTCAAATTTACTGATTTATATTATTTTCCTCGAGTCGTCGCGGTGCCACTGGGAGGTGCACACGGAACCCTTGGGGCGGAGCACCGGTTGAGAACCCCTGAGCTAAAGGACTGAATATGAGCCAGAATGAATACGATGGAAGATGAAAATTGGGGAATTGGAAAATCTTTAAGATTCTAAAACGAAATCTCTAAAAATTCTTGAATCCTTTTCTGTGTTACTGGGTATGAATTGTTATTTTTATCAGCAATGATGAAGAGTGATGTGTAAGCATTCGATTAGCATAATTGGAATGAAGCCATCTTAGTACTGCATATAGGAAATTTGGAATTCAAACTATATAAAAGGTAAGACTTTATTTTTTTCCTTTCGCCCAGTTTATATAGTGAATGGATAAAATAAGAAAAATAAAGAAAAAAGGTTAAATGCCATTTGATAACTGTGGGAAAATTACAGAAAATAGAATTTGACATGCTGCGTAAATTTAATTTAATCTGCAATAGGAAAAATATGAAATTGTATGCGTTTTTCAGAGAATGGCCAAACTGTAAGGAACTTTAGGTCCTGGTGCCAGGGCCGCCACCAGGAGTGTCGGGTACACAGAAACGAGTGCTAATTCACCCTTCAACGCAGAGATTTCCAACCCTTTTACGTTTACTGCATGGATTATTAATATTATAATAATATAAAGATAATGATAATAATATAATATTAATCAATTTAAATTATTGTCCATAAACATGGCACCAGGTCTCGTGGCGGAAAAAAAATGGTGCAAGGAAGGATGGGTGAAGATATGGGGGGGGGGCATTAGGGAGCTCCCCCCCCCCCACCAGCGTCAAAAGGTGAAGCCGACTGATCTAGTGTATATGCGAAAATATGAAATGACATCACCATCATGCGCCCCCAGCAATCATCATCGTCTCTCCCAGACTTTCAAGCTTATGCAAGGAAGTCATCTTGATAGTGCACTACCGTCTTCGAACCTCTAGTGAAGACATGAAGTTCGAGGTTTTTTCCGCATTTGTATCCACTGGGAGACACTGTGTATAGGCTACTCATGTTCAAAAGTTAATCAAAAACTGATAATACTCCATTGTAACGGTAATCTGGACAGCATTTGACTTTCACATCTTTACTAGAGGTTCAGAGACGTCAGTGTACTATCGAGATGACATACTTGCACCATATGCTCGCACCATTTCTTACTGTCACGGGACCTCGTGTCATTTTTATGGACGCTAATGCAAACGTTAACACAGTTTGGGTTGTTGAGCATTACGTTGTCAGAAACGCTGACTCGAATGGAATAACCACCCATTTCTTTTGATTTGAATACAATAGAGAATATATTAGACATCCTTGGAAAACATTCAACTGCTCTCCATGACCCTTCCCAAAGCCTCGGTGAGCTGATACCGCAAAAAGTCATTGATAATCTTATTAATGGTATGGATTGACGTTGTCGAGCATGTGTATCCAGCATAGTTGGTCATATCCTATATTGGCTGACCTTCATTGAACTTTTTGGGGCTCAATGTTGTTCTTTTCTACGCCATTTATTCGATTTTGGGTTTTCTATTTTCTGTGTAATTTCACCAGAGAATGTCCTTTGCTTCACCCTATGTTCTGAATAAACTCCAACAAAAAAGAATTAAAATATTAGCGTTTATAAGCATTTTTGATTTTTTTGCTTAACTTTTGAGCATTATTATTTTAGTATATGGAGTTTCACAAAAAAGGTTCGGAAAGGAATAAAAATTCTACAGTTGGTTCTAAAATTATAGTGAAATAGTAAAATTACCAGCAAAAAGGAAAAAAAAAAGAGCTGTGATAGTGTAGAGAATCCGTAAAGAGACAATTGGGGAGAATAAAAACATTGAAATTTACGTACAGGGTGTAAGTCCTAATTCGTTCTTTATCTCGTCAACCGTTCGTCGTAGAAGTATGTTTCTAATTTAAAACATCCTCACAAAATGTGTTCAGAAATCACTCTGTACTAGTTTCTAGAGTGAAAATACTGCGTGCCACAAAATAAAAAAATCTAAATTTTTATAAGGTTCTCCGTCCTATCCCATAACTTCCAACTAGAAAGTTATTGTCCTGTCTCTCCTTAGGCCAAAAAAAGTTCTGCGTTTTCACATGCAATATTCGCTCAGATATTTGAATTCAAACGGAGAAAAGTTAGGAAAGAACAGCATAAACTAACGGACAATGCTCCTTTTCCTCATTTATTCTATTCTTTCCCAACTTTTCTTCGATTTTTGAATTCAAATACCTTAGTGAATGTTCTAGTTAAAAGCATGGCAATTTCTTTTGGTGGCCTCAGGAGAAGCAGAGCAACAACTTTCTAATTCAGTTTCTGAGGACAGTGTGTCGTTATAAAAATTTAGAACCTTTATTTTATGACACACTATATTTTCATTCTCGATACTGGTACAAAAGGATTTTTGAACACATTTTTAACATTTTTTAAATTAGAACCATGCCTCTACGACGAATGGTTGATGAAATAAAGGCGGAATCAGGACTTACAGGATACCCTGTATAGCCCTGAATTAAATAAGTGCCAATTAGTGAAATTTAATCTTCTGTCTATAGCCTACTATAAATAAATAAATTTTCTTCAAAACAATTCAATTAAAATTCGCTTATACATTGTTGATTGAAAAAATTCTTGATTTTTTCTACTTTTTTTACCCTTAAAAAAAATTCGCATCAAAATTTTTCCAGACTTGAAAAAGGTGTGATAAAAAATTGTTTTAAAAAAAAAAGTTGAAAATGATGCTATTTATTCAAAATATACTCAGTCACACTCACCTGCTACTCTAATTTCAATACACTTGAAAATTTGTTTTCTTGCCTTCATGCAAGAAAACAAAAACTAATAACAAAACTAACCGGCTTTGACACTAGCAGGTAACTTGTTTCGACAAACCAAAATGTTATCAAACATCGCACAACGCGTCTTTCATTTACGCATAACAGGGTGGTCCAGAAGTCTGGACCTGTTTTAAAAAAAAAGACCTTAAATATAGAGGCAAACGTCTTACAGCATTTGAGAGAAAAGGTTTCAAAGTTTTTTTCTTCCATCCATTTTACTTCCATTCTTTGGAAGTAAAAACACGGCAAGAAATGCTATAAAGACTTGACATCCTCCGCATCACTAAGGGAAGCTTCACATTTAGATTTTTTTTAGTTAAGTAATAAAAAAGAAAACTATTCCACCAACTCTGGCCATATCGCAACTTACAGCCATTAATGTGATGGGGTGGAAATGAGAGCGCTGTCTATCGGCGGTAGCCTCAAGTTCGTTAGGGAAAATATCTTATCTATATCATCTCTTGGGTTCGAATCCGGGACCGTGACAGCAACCTCCATGGTGGTAGACGAACATCTTACCACCACGCCACTCGGGCGTAATTGAAAAAAAAACTGTGAAACATCTATCAAATGTTTTAAGCCATTTGTCTATTTTTAACAGCTTTTTTAAAATATATATTTTCTCTAACAGCTTCGGACTCCTGACCACCCTGCGTTTTGAAGTAATTTAGTAACTTTTCAATATACAGTATATATGAAGTTTGAATAATATAGAATATCATTTTTTTTATTCTATTATTTCAATTTAAACCATGATAGAAACCTGAAACCCGTATTTGCACAAAATTTGGATTCTTCTAGTTGCATTGACAAGTGTCTGAGATAAAAGGTGTTAAAAAAAAATTATTTTGTAATATGTGAAATAGGTGTCTCAAAATAAAGAAAACTAATACCAATTGATCAAAAACAGGATTTAACGAGTCTAATAAATGAAAATTAAAAATTTCATTTTTTTTGTAGTTGATGATTGTATGTGTTAGTGTTATAGTCTGTTTACAAGAGTCACAGATACAATCTTACTACTCTCTCAGACATCTCCTCTTCTATCTTCCTAAACTTTCCGGCTTAAAGATATATTCCTAGACCAAACCAGATGATAGTGACCCATAATAACCGAAACATAATCTTTGAAGAAATAGTGTCTCATCTAACCTGAAAGATAATCACTAGCTAAAAAATGAACAGTGCGTGATAAAATGCAACGGTTGTGATGTACATTGTACTTAGTGCCAAATTATTAGGCTCTCTTCCAAAATTAATAAACACTTTTGAAAAATATTCTGAGTCAATTTCTGGACATCTTGGGGGCATTTTGAAGTAGTTTATCACTGTTCCACTTGGGGGGGGGGCATACCTGAAGGCAGAGAAAACCCGTTATTCCATACTACCCGCACTTCCTATACAGGGTGATTCTAAATTCGTGGGATAAACTTTAAGAAGTGATATAACACTTTTAAACAAGCATTTTTGGTCATAGACTGTGTGGTCGAATCACAATAGCAAAGGCGGCAAAGGGTGTTTTTAGAGAGTGTACGACAGCATTTCACCTCAAGCAAATATCATATTTTTCTGTTGGATTTGCTGCAATAAGTGCAATCAACCATTCGAGTGTGCAGGATATTGTAATGTGGTAGGCCTACTCATCGTGCAATCTGGTAACACAAATTCTACCACAAGTCATTATACCACTTGATCATTGTTTGGTACAGCATAACTTTGATGCTCCTTGCACCAATATAAAACAAACTCCAATCCATTCCGAAGGTTCATATGCAACCTCGAATGGTTGACAGCACATATCGCAGCAAATCCGTCGGAAAAGTATGACATTTGTTTTTGGTGAAGTGCTGTTGTGTGTGCACTCTGTAAAAACACTCTCTACCGCCTTCGCTATTGTGATTCGACTGCACATTCTATGATCGAAAATGTTTGTTTAGGTGTCTTATACCCTGTTAAAGTGTGTCCCATGAATTTAGAATCACTCTGTATGTATAGTATTAATAGAACTTTTTTTTAAAGGCTGCAAATATTGGTCTGAATTAACTAATATTTTATGTATTTGCATGCAAAATCGTACCCCGACTTGAGCGCATTCAACTTAACGCGCTTATCGTTGGTCCCGCCTGCTATTTCGTAATTTTCGGGTATTACTGTATCCAGAGTTACAGTAAATGTATTAAACACTGTAACGAAACGGATTTCATGAATTGAAGGAAAAGCTAGGGTCACAATTTATTCTTTTACCTGAGATAATTCAATCAACTACCCGAAGAAGAGAAACTTTATGCGTGACCGGTTTCCTCTCATCTTTGATCCAATAAACCAATGTCAAAAGATTTTTCTTTCCTATATTGAAGGAAGTTTGGTTTCTTTAAAAATTAAGTAACAGCTTTATTTCTTACTACAGGAAGTAAACACAACGCCATCGCTTTCACTCAATAACTTTTTCGTGTTTGCACGTTTCACTCGTTTTTAATTTTGAACTTGAGCCTGATGTTGCATAAATATCAAAGGAAATGAAAGCAAAAGTATCATCTGGAAAAAAATAATTTCCAGATACTTGTTTATTAATTTTTTTTTGTGTTATGATGTACAAACAAAGCTTGTGATACATACGATTATTTCTTCTACAATGAAATACATTAACGAGCGTATTTTTCAATTTTGTCTCGTTTGTCTCAACGTTTGTGCCGCAAACTGTGAAAATTTTGTAGCAATCATAAATTATATTATCATAAAATGTGGAAAAAAATGAGTTATATTTAAAAATAAATAGATATATATATTGATGTGAACCATTAAATCAATAAAAATACTCCAACATTATTTAGAAATTAATTTATAAATTTCAGTTGCAATTTGAATTTGAAATAGCTGATTTTCTATTTACTTCAAAATGCTTCTGTGTACTGATGTTCATGCAATTTATCAATAAATAATCAAACTGAAAGTTTCAATCAACAGTTGCCTTCTACAATTTATTTATGATGTTTTCTCGAATAAATAAATTTGAGTACAGAAATACCTAACTATATAATAATTTATGATATAAATTACATAATTATTAACCAAAATCCATATTTAAAAAATCTTATGTAATTTTATTTGATTGAGAAATTTATAAAACTTAATAAAATAGCACTTACATTGACCGTGAAAGCGATATCCTCTTTCCTTGAGACGAAACAGTTACTGTCCACGATTAGAACTGAAATGAAACAACCTTGAACTAGACCGAGTTATCCTTTATTTAGTGAGCCCCACCCCTGACATATTCTCACACCGGAAGGTTGAAACTCCTTGTATCCTCGATTAAAGGCAAGCCACGACCAAACAAGAAACAAAACCATCAAGGTAGAAGAGTGAAAAAAGAAAGGAAGGTGCTTTGACACCATTTCCAGCGAATATACCGAGGAAGCTATAGAACGAGACTGTTATTCGCTGGCTGATCCTCACGGCTAACTAGGTCCATCACCTTAGCCAGTTAGTTAGTCATTAAACGAGGCAGAAATGATAATAATCAGCAAGTTAAATGGACAACAAAAAAAATTAGCGATGCCTTAAGGACAGAATAGAAAGGGATTCGAAGTGAATTGTGTATAATAACACACTGTATCTATGACATGAAAAGAGGAGATCGAACTTCTTGTGTTTTGCATATAAGTAATTTAAATTATTAAATTTTCATTTAAACACTCGAGGGTATAGTGTTTCGCTCCTATCTTTAATTATTTTATTCTATTCACCACATCGATTTGATTTGATTTTAAATATAAATCACGAGTTCATTAACACACTTAGAAAAATTTTATTAGTTTCGTTTTTACGTGTGACCCTACTTAAAATAAAAGAACTAAATAATATATGGGTTTAGCAATGATTAGGTGTGATTACGATGTGTTTCGCTATCGTTACGTACAATGTTTGGTTTCAATTATAAAGTATCTGTATAATATATTCAATAGAGTATATTCTAGGATTTTTATGACCTAAAAACTGCTTGAAAATGCTCTTAACAAAATGCATTTATGCTCTAAAAAAAATAAAAATATACTCTATAAAAACAAGAAAAATGACCTAAAATTTTTTTTTTCCTTTTCCATTTCCAGTAAAGTTAATTTCAGCGAAATTATATACCAATGAGGAATATTAATGCAGATAAAATTTTTATAAATCATGTAGCTTGAACTGAAATTGTTCAATTTACCAACTGCCAAATGTATAGGCCTCTCACAGAATCAGTAACACAGCTTTTTTTAATTATTTTGGTTTCTGTACCAAACTGAAAGTTTACTGCCTAAAAGCATATCCCGTAGGGGAAAAAAACTTGAAAATATCAATTTAATACGCAATACAAATTTAATCGCTTAATATGAATTAAATAAATTAAATGAATTTTCACGTTGGACATGATCAATTCAGTGTTTTGTTGTTTGATGCAGAATTCGTTTAGTACGAAATACTTTCTGAATTTCTTCGACTTCGTAAAATAGTTCGACTGTATTTCGTCTTGTTTTTCTGTATTGATGTGGCAATACATACAGGCAAAACAACCTATTCATTTCTTGCTTCCGGATTCGAAGACAAATGGTAGCACTTCTTGAACACAATATAAATGAATTTTGGTATTGTCACTAGGACGAATGTACAGAGATGTCCTGAACACTAAGATCCTCCTTTTTTTTTTATCTCGACCTCGTGAAAAAAAATATTTCTCATTGAAAATGCAGAACAATACGAAAAATAATGCCTTAAAATCATCAAAATATGCTCTATCGCGTAAATATAGTGAAATATGCAAAAATCAAACAATATGTAAAGCCATAGAAATCCTACCACAACTTGTAATGCTGTAAATATAAATTTTATTCTCGCGTTCGAACCCCAGAGACAGCACAGTGGTGGCCAGCTGAAGTTGGTTTTCTGTGGTTCCCTAGAATTAACACGTTTGAAAGTCCCGAGAACTTTAGTGATTTTGTGTTCCCTCCCCCCCCCCACCCTCCACAAGTATATTTTATTCAATATTGAATGTATAAATGAAAAAAAAAAACATTAAATGAAAGTTTATACTTCTGAAGTAGCTTCCTAATTTAAGGCAGTGATGTCAAAATTTGTAAGCACGAACTTTATACAGTCGAATCCCGTTATAACGAACTCCAAGAGACCGGAGAAATCGCTTCGTTATAATGAAATTTCGTTATAAAGGAATTATTTGTTTTCTGCATTGTTCCTATGTGAACTTACCTCGGGAATAAGAAAAGTGTTCGTTAAAACGAGATTTTCGTTATAACGGTATTCGTTAAAACAGGATTCGACTGTATTTATTTGCCAAAATTCAAGACGTCGTCCCCTTTTCTTGTTACAAAGTCTTTGATGACATCTTCAAAACTAATGCTACGTCTCACATCTGCTTATATATTTAATAGAGATGTAGTTGATTTCGTAGCACATCGAGAACCTCCCTTGTTACACTGTTCTGTTGAGATTTCCAGAACACATAAATTACTCCAGAAAATGAATGCGCAATCAAAATGCTTTTTATACCACCGTTTTTGCTTCTTAACCCATCAAAGTATTTCGTACATCGCAAAAGTTTAGACACTAGTTGAAATCACACAGTATCTGAAAACTACTAATTGCAACCTCACAAATTAATTACCGCTTATTAGGGTGACCATGTACTTTATTTTCAAAGTAATAAAATTAGACTATACACTTTATAGACAATATAATGACAAAATAAACAAAAATAACATACATACAATGGATGCAAAAGTTTAGACAAAGTTGAAATTTTCAAAAAATAAAAATGACTAAATATCTGGTTGGATGTCCTTTTTCTTTCATGCAGGTTTCCTTCGAATAAATTTATTAAGCCTTGCATTATCTGCGGCTCAAAATTATATCAATAACTCCCGACGGAAGCACTGCGATCTTTTACAGATGAATAATATCGCAGTTATATATATATATGTGTATTTTTCTTTCCTCTATTCAAGTTCTTGATGCATTTCATGTCCACAACTCACGTGCGTACTCATATTGTCGCATTCATGTTGCCCACCGAGTAAGGTGCTAAGCGAGATGGCACGGTTGATCCCTAATTGTATATATTCTCCCACGCAATATATTTCTATTTTGTATATTTTCATCAAAAATCCACCGAAGTGAGTGAACTCAACCCAATAAAACTGATGCTGGCTTCTAGTCCGCAAGTTATCAAATCCATTTGCTCACCAATAAGGCGTTAAGCGAGATGACTCACTCCGATGGATAAATTATATTTCACAATAAAATTCTCATTTCGTTTGTTTTTTTTGTATCCTGTGTATATAATATGGCAAGTGTAAGATAAAAGATGAGATGGCATGGGGGACCCCCTCCAATTGCTTTTAAAATATACCTCCATGCTAATATGTGTACATTCATCCGTCTTGAAATCCAGAAACTTTTCTCCAACTCGTCTGAAATCACCACAAAATTTGTTAATCGCGACAGTACCCAATTGTCCGGGGAAAATATGTTGTAAAAATTTTGCATGTTTTTTTTTACACAAAATAAAGTGTTCCGAACTCTGCCACGGATCTGGGCTGTGGGAGATCTTGGCAACGGGAGAAGTCCAGTGGCAAAGTTCTGGCGTTCATTCATTCAGACGAATACTATCGATTGTTTTCATAAACCTCTCTACAAACTGCCACAAATTCGTCGTTGGTAGCGAATATACATGTTTTGATGACCATCGCAAAAATTCTTTATTTTGTCTAAAGTTTTATAAACACGAATTTCACCCTTATCGTAAAAATTTATATTTATTACGAATTACAGCATTATTTTTGACATTCAAATGTTCGAATAATGTTTTTAGAGAGAGAGAAAAATATTTATCTGAGATAATCTCTTTATTATTCAATAATTCGGTTTTTTCTAATTTAAAAGTGAATTTCATAATTGTCTAAACTTTTGCGGTGCCCTGTATTTTAAATTTTCATTTCAATGCTTTAATTCTGGCTTTAACATTACAAAGTAGCATTTTTGTAGTTTTCTCATTAAAATTTTGTATTGATTCAATATTTTTCTTAATTAAAATTTCTAATTAAATATATATGTCAAAATTAAGTTAACTGAAAAGAAACGCATGTCAGTGTTAACATCACTGTTTTTTAATTTGCGTTTTGGAATTTATCTTTCATATTTTCCAAAAACACAGACGTAGATTTAAATTTTTTTTAAACTTTTAAAAATATTCCAATGTTTTATTGACCGCTTTTCGGAATTTCCCAAATCGGCTTTAAGGAAAAACCACCGAATCTTAGCATGACCATAATTTCACCCACAAGAATCTTATTTTTGCGGGAATCACCGTCGTTGTATACCTCTTTTTTCCTTATACATTTTCGAGAGTTTGCTATTAATCTATATTCGGAAGCTTTTATCTCACTTTTACATGGATGAAACTACTCAGTTCATCCACTAAAGACTCACGAAGAAGAGGTTTTCAAGTTCATGTCTTTATTTTGTAGAACTTGACTTACTCAGTGCCATCTTAACACATGACCGACTAGGGCAAGCGAACCTCAAGTGCGCAGGGGGGACTCAGAAAAACTGCTTTGGGGAGGCGGGGTATTATGCAACAGCCCCAAATCTTAAAATGCCGATGAACGATTGCCTTATGAATTATTTGATTCGGTCACAATTTTTGAGTGCGAGTATGCAAATTAGTAGGCAGGTATTTTTAGCTTGGTGGGGGACGATCTTGATGAACACGTTTCGGGGGGGGGGGGATGAGTTTTCTTCCAGTGATCATCGTGTGTAGTCCGTTTTCACTGTAACTTTTCTTCGGATAAGGTTGATAACAAAAGACTGGGTCCTTGTTTTCGGAGAACTGACTTTGATGTTTTGAAAGGAAGGTTAGCGGAAGTTTTCAAAGACCGGTTGGACGCAGAAAAACTGGTTGGATTCCGGTTGGAATCAGTCGGGGTGGTAAGTCAATGGAAAGAATTTAGTGCGTAGCTGTCATCTGTTTTGCACGACGTTATACCCTTTGTTCGAAAAAAGCGTGTTTGTACATCGCACCCCCTATGGTTCACGGATAGCGTACGTAATCTTTATCTTGAAAAGAAAAGCGCATTCAGAGAGTATAAAAGTGGACGAGGTGACCTATCATTGTTTACTGATAAAAGAAGAGCGTTGAAGAAAGTGATAAGGGATAGTAAAAAGGAACTTGAATCTAGGTTGGCAGATAACATTGGCTCTGACCCAAACTCATTTTTTAGATACGTCAAGTAAGGGGAGAGTTGCCCCTCTTTCGACAGGAGGGTCTAGTGTAGAGAGCAATGTAGGCATGTGTAATGCTTTCAATGGCTTTTTCGCGTCGGTTTTTAATAGAGATAATGACATTCAGTGTACGGGTGTTGCATGGGGTAATAAAATCCTCAACGATATTCAAGTGGAAGACGCGGTGGTCTTAACTTTTCTAAAAAAATGTATGTCAATCAAAGCACCAGGACCAGATAATATCTATCCCAGGGTTCTCAGGAAATGTGCTAATGAATTGTTGGGGCCAGTCGCACAGATCTACAGGAGTAGTGTTATTTTTAATTGAGTTACTGTACTTTTGAAATATAAATGACATCCATATTTGTTATGGGCATCTTTTTCTCAGCCACCTCGTTGGACATTTTGCCTGTTGTGGCGATGTATTTGTATTTGTATTTATTTTTACATCAGAAATTTCAACTAAATATATTATATGTTGATTTCATTGTACTTACACTAGAATTCAAATTTTGTTTATAAACCCCGATTACCCAATCGCATTATGCGTAATATGGATTGATTTATCGACAAAAAATGGTTATTCACATAATCGGACATCGAAGAAAGTTCGTCATCGTGTGAATGTCCCTTCATTTGGTAAAGGAAGTATTTTATAAGAGAGATAGAAAATTGCATTTTTCTTCAAGCTATTCATTTCAGTAGCCAGAGTGTGTGTTTGTGTATAATATTACATTATTTTCATTTCATCAACAGCAGCATCAAAAGCTCATCGACCTCATGAATAACCGGACTCCCCAGTGTTCTATTTTCTTTCACTTTTTTCGTCTAGTTTCGGTTTTCCCGTGTGTGTGTGTTATCAGAAAGTACTCTACTCGCGTCTATTAATCTATATACAGGAAATAGGGCAGTTCGAGTTTCAATGTCTTCTGTCCCCATGGCCGTCTGTGACATCGGAGAGAGAGAGAAAACCATAAAACCACCCTAGTTTTCACTAGATTCATCAAATCAGCGAAACGAGTGAATGTGTATGGATCAAGTACCTCATTAAAAGAATCATTATTGCCCTCGAGGCTTTAGCAACTTTCCTGTTTATGCATACTAATCAGTTTTTCTTTCTTATATAAATCTATTATGATTTTATAGATAATGACCGTTACAAATCGTTACGCCTTTTAAAGACCAGCGAGCGTAATAGATTGTTTTATATCGATTTATCAATTGCAACCGATAAAAATCTTGTGTTTTATTTATATATTGATTCTCATAAATCTTTCGTTTTATTATTTTGTTATTGATTTTTCGACGTGCTTTTAAAGCCTTTTCCGGAATTCTATGTCATGTTTGTAGTAATAACTGATATTGCCTAGCTTTTATTTTCGAGAGTGTAAAAGTTTTAGCATTCAAATTTTAGTGTTATGGCATTGTAAGCGTTTTTCAGAAGTTCATTTTATCCTATGACGCATTATTTATAGATTTATTGTATGATTTATATTTTATTAATTTGTGTTTTCAAATATTTCATCGCAATGATATGATAGAAGAAAAAATTGTGAATAGTTTTGAGGTTGTTCGACTTATATCGAGAAAAATTCACATACGTAATATCGATTAAAAAATTAGGTCAATTTATTGATGGTGTGATACATACAGTTACTGAAATGAATTACGCACTTAAAAATTGGACTTCGATTAACCACTCTTTCCCTTTGTGGGTGAGAAGATTGTGATATTCTTACAGGGTGATCAGCGAATAAGCCCTTATTTCTAAATTAAATATCTCTACAACAAAGATCAATAGAATTATGCGGTAAACGGTACGTTTATTAGCAGAACTGTAAGAATGTTGTACAGAAATTTCGAAAATTTAGTTTTTTTTTAATTTTTTAAAATTAAAAGAAAAAAAATCGCCCAAAGTTACTGCATGGGCTGCGGTATGCGCCAGAGGCATTATCGGCCCTTTCTTTGTGCGAGAAACGATTACTACTGAACGTTACGTTACAATTTTGGAACAATTTGTCAGCACCCATGGCGCATACCGCAGCCCATGCAGTAACTTTAGGCGAATGCAGTGGTTTCTCTTCACACAAATGAGGATTTTCGGAACCCCAAAATCTCCAGTTTTGTTTTGTTTTTTAAATTTTAAAAAATTAAAAAAAAAAACTAAATTTTCGAAATTTCTGTACAACATTCTTACAGTTTTGCTAATAAACGCACCGTTTACCGCATAATTCTATTGATCTTTGTTGTAGAGATATTTAATTTTGAAATAAGGGCTTATTCGCTGATCACCCTGTACTATGTTACCGCGAAGTGCGATTCGAATGAAATATTTGCTTCGACTTCATATTTTATTGTATAACTAGTTGCGAATAATAATATTATTGACATAATTGCAATTTTTACGACAAAAACTTTTCTGGTTATTTAAATCACGATTCTAGTTATTTTTACAAAGATTCCAGTTAGTTAACTTTTATACCGTGTGCAAAACTGCTTATTTAGACGTAATCTTGTGCTGCTTCCATATGTATTTGCGAAATTTTAATTTTTTTTAAGGAACTTCTACTGAACTTCTAATGCGAATACACTTATATATGAAATTGACCACACACACAAAATTATGCAGTAATACACGCACTCTGTGACTTCAAAGGACCGATAAGTCCTTCCAGACGATATATAAGATACAAATACAAATACAAATACAACGCCACAACAGGCAAAATGCCCAACGAGGTGGCTGAGAAAAAGATGACCATAAAAATATGGACGTCATATATTTCAAAAGTATAGCAACCCAATTAAAAATGCAATTAACAAAAATTTTAAACAATATATACACAGTTGTATATTGTTTATAATTGCTTGTATAATATTTAGATATATTATACATTTTTGTACAAACATTTTTATTATCAAGTTAAATTAATATTGAGAATATCAATAAAATATGCAATTTAAATTCTTTTATTTTCTCTTTTACTTAATTAATTAAGTATTGTTTGTAAGAGTATATCTGCTTATAACCTCTTCGCATCCGAGCCAAAACTGACTATTAAATTATTGTTTTTTGATTAATTTTTGTTTATTGTACGTCAAAATGCCTCTTGAACAGGTTTTTGTTTAATTAATTAATTTGTGTCGATATCTTTAGTAGGACCGTTTGAGGTAGGAACCTCAGGTCTTAACTTGAAAAAAAAATCATTGAAACTGTTTAAATATCATTAAAACTGTTGAAATCAGTCTAAATATCTGTTAGAAATCATTAAAACTGTTGAAATCAGTCTAAATATCTGTTAGAAATCATTAAAACTGTTGAAAATGAGGTACGCATATATGTACCGCCAGATCTACATTCATTAAAATTGCTTCATAAATTATATTTTTTAACGAAATCCATTTTGTTCATTTCTATTACTTTATTTTGTTAGTATACAAAATTTGTGTAAAAAATGATTTTCAGTGTAAAAATGTTTTTGACATTTTAGGGGTAACAAAAAAAAACTCTTTGTATGAAATGTTTTATTAAATTTTGGCACATGATATACTGGTTTTTATTTGTTTGTGGTTCTATTTCGATTTTTTGTTAATATTTTTCCTTTATATGCGAGAATTTATGAACTGTACCTAAAAAGTTTTGTCTCAAAGATATGTTATAACATTGTGTTTTCGAACTATATATCTCTACTGCATTATTACTTAAGATTTCGTTCTATAACAGTCGGCGATCGAATTTAAGAACCTCCCATTTACGAATCGTACGTTTTTATGAACTAATCTTCTCTGATCCCAAACAATACAATATTCCGTTAAACATTTTTCCGATTAAGAACTTTTACGAACTAATTGTTCAAGTCCGTACGAGTTTGTAAACCCGTCCGTTGACTGTATATATATGCCATCTAATTAACGGATACTGTCGTCATAATCTGCTCCTCCCCAGGCAGTGATTACGCAATTGTATGAAAACTGAATAAATCCATGCATAAAAAATATTTTATTAACCAAGTTTCTCAATTTCTAAATAATCACTGCATATTTTCTGATATTTGTTTTATAAAACTAGTCAAAAAACGTGAATATATAACACAAAATGAGTTTTTGAACTTTGATTTGCGGATACAAGCACTTTTATGCCGGAGTTTATAGAGTTATTCTATTACAACAAGATTTTATATATATATATATATATATCTAATGTGATACCACATTACTATAATTTACATATACTGTATATTCATAATTTCCAACCGGTTGCATATTATTAAAAAGATTGGAGTTTTGTATTTATGAATAGGAAGTCTACCAAAGGGTCAAAAGAATGAATAAAAAGAGGGTGGCATCATCCCGGTGGTCATTCCAAGCATTCAATTTCCCACGTATGCTTCGACAGCTCGTCTGGAAACTGTGTTATTGGCACGCTTCTTGTATAAATAGTAATTTTATAACTTTTTTGTGACCTCCCTCTTTGTTTCGGATTCCGATTACTTATGGAATGCATGATCAGAGTGAAAACTTTTTTTTTCTCTAATGTTCAAGCCAGACTTATTCTGACGGTTTGCAAAAACGTGAACGAGTCTTGAAAAGATGAATAAAAAACTTATCAGTTCTAATTGAGCTGAAATTAAAAAAAATTCTCAAAATAATTACCAGAAAAATTAATAATTAATAATTTTTTTTACTTTATGTGCTTCTTTGAACAAATTTTTATATCCCATAAATACTTATTGACCATTCCAAAGAAAATTAAGAATTTCTATTGGAATGATATTTTATAATTGAATAAATGCACACTCTCAGAATTTAATTTCACTTCTATTGTAACACACAAAAAGAGCTCTTATAATATGCCACGTGGTGAAAAGAAAAGTCGTGTTATATATCGCCCTACCTACTACTACGTGCCTTGTGTTCCGCTAGCTAAATATCTCACTCTTATCCTGACAGACTGCAATGACCAACCACACTACTTCTGTACATATACGGGAATCAAGCTAGTTTCCAATATTCCACATAGCCGCTGTGGTGGTCGAGTGGTTATAGTGCCGGACTCGTGATGCGAGGATCCGGGTTCGAACACCACAGTGGTGGTCGGCTGAAGTTGGTTTTCTGTGGTTCCCAACTTCAAGGCGCAAATGTGAGCCGATCTCCCCGTTAAAAAGTCTCGCCACAGAGAGCAACAGTCCTACAACGGTAAATCATTCAACCATAACACTTCACTCATAATCGTATAATATTTTATCATGTGTATATATTGTTTGTAATTTGTGTTAATTGCATTTTTAATTGGGTTGCTGTATTTTTGAAACATATGACAACCATATTTTTATGGGCATCTTTTTATCAGCCACCTCGTTGGGCATTTTGCCTGTTGTGGCGTTGTATTTGTATTTGTATTTGTATAGTTAGTAAAACTGGGGGCAGATGACAGCACTACACATAACAAGCATTACACAGAAACAAACTTTACGTCAGGTTGCACTACACGTACACGCACATTCCCGCATGTACCGATTCGTTGGGGGGTTCAGCGGCGGGGGGGGGGTGCATGTGTGGTGTAGCAGTAGTAGGTAGGGGCTCGGGGACCCATGATGTTCTTAAGTCAGCCACCTCGTTGGGCAATTTGCCTGTTGTGGCGTTGTATTTGTATATTTGTATTTGTATAATGTTATCGTTATATACCAGTGTTCCCCTACTATGTAAGCCTCAGAAGGTAGTGTTTAAAATGTAATTAAAATTTTTCCCATGCACAAAAAAATACTTATTCAAACACTCGTCGTACGTGTTTAATTTCAAAAAGAATGCAATTTTAATGAGGAATCGGTTCATCATGAGCACGCAATTTTTGTCGTCTATATTCGAATTACCATAATTTCCGGTAAATAAGCAGCTGATATATTTTATACACATACAGAAAAATGACTGGAAGAAAAAAATGTTTCATAGAAACGTAGCGGGTTTTTTAAACGCCACAATTTCGTATAAGCCTCACGCAACTTTCATTCAAGAACTTAGAATAAAACACAAAAATTTGAATTTTGTGCATTTAACCCTTTCACTACCACGTTATGAAAAAATTATCATACAAATTTTTTGGTAGGTCATTTTAGTTCTAATTAAAGCCTAAAAACAAAAAACCCCACTTTTTTTTCAAAACATTATTTAGTGCACAACTAATTATTTAACCTGGTACCTCTGAAAGTTTCGTCATTAATATAAATAAAAAATGCCAATTCAAATATATTGAAAAACACATAATAATGAATATTTATTCCACAAAGAAAGCCATAATTTGTTTCTTACATTTGCTAAGGCATATTTTATAAAAGCAATGTTTTACTACTGTTTATGAATTTTTGTGTAATGCAATAAACACTTTTACAGGGGTGAAACATCTAACTGAATTTCATTAATTAATATATTTAAAAAACTACGTTTGTGCTGGCACGTAAAGTAGTTTTATACAGCCTTTAAACTTCAAAATGCCAACACCCAACAATGTATGTAAGGGATGTTACGGGGGGTTAGAAAAATTAGCGGTACTTTAAACTTTGAGTTTTCTTTGAGTATTTTATATTAATACAGATTGAGAATCGTATGTTATCCTGCAGTAAAAATGTTAATAAAAATTCATTACAATCCTTCAACGTTAAAATCCTAGAAAAAAATATATTATTCCAAAGCTTTGAAATAGATGAAAGAGCTAAAATTTATCTTGTAAAACAATTTAAATCATGTCTTTAAATGACTACGGCAGTTAGAACATTATTGTCTATCATGCATTTTTTCACAGCATATCTTATGTATAGGCTGACAAATTATCTCCGGGTTAATTATAGAATTAACCTTCAAACGATGTCCTGTTTTTGAACATTTATAATAATTCAACAGTTTTGTTTCACGAACAATATAAGTACCCAAAAGAATCATAGATAAGATCACACACAAATTGAAGTACAATATGAGATAAAATATCTGTCAATGGTTGATTTGACACACGCTCTGATACAAAAGACAACTCGAATCTCCAGCAAATGATCATCCGCAGGATTTTCAGTTTTTATTATTACCATTCTTTCACTTGATTCAACGATAATATCTGGACAATTGTAAAATATTTTGTCCCAGTTTCCATTAGAGCAAGATAGTAGTGACCCATTTGAAAGAATAATTCTGTTTTTATGGCAATATCCGGTCTATGAGGAGTTTGATCTTGAAGTGAATGCGAAAGTACGATATTTCTAAGAGAAAAAAATGGGATGCTTAAATTGCACATTCAACACCAAGTCTTTCGCTATGAGAAAGAACTTCACTGAATGCGTTTAGGCACGGTTTTCACCTCTTAGCCAGCTGGTTTCACATCCTCAAGGCTGTAGGTCAATGTCTGTTTGCGAATATCAAACTTGGGACAAACGGGATACATTTCCGCTACGGTTATTTAGCGAGAATAAATGTCTATATATGAGTGTAAATGAACTTCTTGATCTCTCTCCCGTCAGTGAATAAAGAAACTAGCGAGTGTGTCTTGCCCATCACTTTGTGAAAATAAATAATAATTTTTCATCAGAAAAAATATTTTTTTTTAGTTTTTGCAATGTAAACTTGACGGTTTACATTTATTAACTAAGATGATCTAAGAAAACTTCACGAATTTTCAAAGCGTTTACGGAACTTGACTGAAACGTTTAGAGTGCCAAAGTTCATAAGTTAACCCTTTTTTTTTATCGCTAGTAAGAACGTGTTTCGTGATTCAGAAAATTGATGATATCACATTACTTGTACATTAAAAATAATGATTTTTAGTATAGTGGCATTTGACGTCAAGATTTAGCACGATTCGTTAATCATATTTTACCATGATGTGTATAACCTTCTCATAGTTCACTCAATGCGTTGTGTCTATTTTGAAATAATGAAAAATTCATTCAAGAGAATAAAACATAGGGTCACATGTGCGCTTTGATGTATTTTTCAACTGTCGAATCTAATGAGCAGCATTTAACCAAAAGTTTTATGTGTTGATTTTTTTATGTATAATAAATAATTAATAACTACCTTAAAGGGTCTTCTTTATATTTTTGAACATGGACAAAAACCTCACAAATATACAAGTAAGAAAAGAGTGTTGTTAATACTTTGCGCGTATGATAAAATATCATGACATAAATGAAATTGAATAAAAATTGATTCCAAATAAAATAAACTGTTTAGTTCATCACAAATCAGACACGACTTATTCGATTTATAAAAATTATTTTGAAATATGATAGAATGAATATGAAGTAATATGAAATATTTTGAAATAGATAATGGCAATGAAATTTCAACATTTTGCCTCATTTGATGGACTGGACAGTTTCCTACATTTTGAATCAATTACATTGATTTCATGATATTTTATCATGCGATCAAGATATTACCAACACATTTTTTTCTTAATGTTTGAATATTTTCAAAATATAAGTATTGCAGATATGTAAAATATTGTGTTGCATAGCATAATAATCATTGCAATATATGCAAAACTTTTGAAATAAATCAATATTTAAGTAATATTTTAATGATATTTTTCTACAAGAACATAATTTTTTAGCCTTTTGTCCATGTTTAAAAAAAGTATGAGACTTTAAAGCCAAATTCCACCCCGGCATCAGAATAAAATAGATCAACTTGACCTTTTTTATCCTTCCACTGTGAAAAAAAATAGACTTGACTGATTTATGAGTTGCACAATTCTATTTGCACATGACAAGAAGTGAAATTAGTTGCTGAAATGTTCGGGGCATAGTTGTACAGTACACACCAGCAAAAAAAAAATTGTCGCATTCTTTCACAGACTGGTGTTGTGATCATCTTGTCAGCAGCAACAATCTTGCATGGAGTCTACGGATGTATCGTATACCCCTTGTACATTGTTTTCATGTGCCCTCGGAAGAAGTCTAGGGCAGTTTCTTCAGCCTTTTCCAGCCCATGAGCCAGTCCCCTTTGGACCATATTTTCTTCTCGTGGCTCCTCTGCCTCATGCAGAGACCCCTACGATCATTCTCTCTCTCCCGTGTTTTTATATAGGAAATCCCGTGTTTTTATATCCCGTGCGTTATATCCCGTGTTTTTATATAGCCAATTTATATAGGAACAATAGGTCAGTGTAAAAAACTATACGATCCAACGAACCTATACAATAAATCGACCCTCCCGAAACATCATTCAGGGTCTGCACCTACCCTGGGCTAGAGTTAAGTGTGCTTCTTTTTAGTGGGGGTTTTATGCATGGTCCGTCTCAACATCGTGGGTGCCCGGTAAAAGTGATGTTCTGGGCCCCATACTTAGCTGGAAAAAAGTAATACCTTATATATTTACCTTAGATAATTTTATTATAAATAATACAAATACAAATACAATGTCACAACAGGTAAAATTCCCAACGAGGTGGCTGAGAAATATATGTTACTGCCAATTTCGTTGAATATTGACAACATATTTCGAAATATCATCGATATGGGCTTTCGGAGCCGAAGGCCAACTCGTGTACCCTTGATGACTGCACGACACAAAGCTTTACGCCTCGCCTGGGCCCGACAACACCGACATTGGACTGTTGAGGACTGGAAACACGTTGCTTGGTCTGACGAGTCTCGGTTCCAATTGCTTCGAGCTGATGGACGTGTACGGGTATGGAGACAACCTCATGAATCCATGGGCCCTACATGTCAACAGGGGACTGTTCAAGCTGGTGGAGGCTCTGTGATGGTATGGCGCGTGTGCAGTTGGCGTGATATGGGACCCCTGATACGTCTAGATACGAATCTGACAGGTGACAGGTACGTAAGCATCCTGTCTGATCACCTGCACCCATTCATGTCCATTGTGCATTCTGACGGACTTGGACAATTTCAGCAGGACAATGCGACACCCCACACGTCCAGAATTGCTACAAAGTGGCTCCAGGAACACTCTTCTGACTTTAGACACTTCCGCTGGCCACCTAAATCCCCAGACATGAACATTATTGAACATATCTGGGATGCCTTGCAACATGCTGTTCGGAAGAGATCTCCACCCCCTCTTACTCCTACGGATTTATGGACAGCCCTGCAGGATTCATGGTGTCAATTACCTCCAGCACTACTTCAGACATTAGTCGAGTCCATGCCACGTCGTTTTGTGGCACTTCTGCGTGCTCGCGGGGGCCCTACACGATATTAGGCAGATGGACCAGTTTTTTTGGCTCTTCAGTGTATATTATACTAAGCCAAGCTCTTCCTTTGTCCTACATATGTTATGTAATCCCACACTAATATAACTGCCACTACGGGGCAGGGCCGTCTTAAGAGCATCATGTTCTCCCGGGTCAAGTGATTTTTCTGAGGCCCTACTTGGCGAATTCTCAAAAATTTGAACCGGTTCTCATTTTTGCGAGGCCCCTCTTTTCTTGAGGCCCCGGACCGTGCCCGCGTGGGCCCATGC
The DNA here is from genome assembly GCF_987345545.1 of Pholcus phalangioides. Lineage (NCBI taxonomy): Eukaryota > Metazoa > Arthropoda > Arachnida > Araneae > Pholcidae > Pholcus > Pholcus phalangioides. The sequence continues at coordinate 60,204,546 of NW_028301600.1, read as the reverse complement.
GTTAAAAGGGCACTGCTACGGAGAACATCGCTATTATCAGTACAATCGGCTCGTCAGTGAATCGCTGAGTGGGAGGGGACCCATAGCAGACGACCAGATGGGAGTGACTCCCTGGCAGACGACTGGGTGGGAGTGAATCTCCTCGGCAGACGGCCGAGTGGAGCCCACCTGTGATCACTACCAATTGCCCTGCGGTGGCAAAGCTAATCTTGTTTATATGTTAATATGTTAATTTGATACTGTGTATATCACATTCGTACCTATTTAGTATTTGGTGATTCTCAGCTGGAATCGCAGGCGATGCGTCTATTGTATGGCGCCGGCCCATGTTAAATATTATTGTTGTGATTATATCATCCACCAATAACGGTGGGGGTTTTGTGATTTTCTTAAAATACAATAAACGCGGAGGTGTCGTTGGGATGAGAGTGCGGGAGGCGGATCCGGGGGTGGCGGCCGTGGCTATAGTAACCCTGAGCGGAACGCTCTCCCGGGCTTTGAAACCCCTCGTTCTTCAGCATACTCATCACACCCTCTTGGGGTAACCAGTTTATATCTCCCATGGAGAGAGAGCGGGAATATGCTTGGTGATGGTGGTTAATTTGATAAATATGAAAAAATCCCAAATGCGCATTGGGGTCTAATTGTAAAATTCGTTAAATAAGAGTTGTTATTGATTGTTATTGTGGGATTTTATCATACGAACAAAAACTTGTAAAACTTCATTAAATCGAAAAATTTATTGAATGAAAGTTCGTTATATCGGGTACAATTGAAAACATTGTTAAATGGGGCTCATTATATCGGGGGTTCGATCATAAAATTTGTTAAATAGGAGTTTGTTATATCCACGTCCGATTCCAGAATTCTTCAAATAGGAGTTAATAATAGTTATAAGAGTTATTTCATGGATGTTAGGAAAAATTCGGTAAATCAGAGTTCATTATAACTGGTTGAAAAATACGGTCATCTAAATAATAAACTTTGTCACGGCAATGGGACCGATTTATCATTCTTACTAATAAGAAATGGCGATTTGTGTGTATATAATTACCGGCAGATGTGATGAATTTAGTACGATTCATCCTGTTTATACCAATGACTCTCGGGTAATATGCACAGTTGCCGGTAAACGTGATAAATTCGAGGAAATTCATCATACTTTCCGAAATGATTGGCGATATGTATAACAACCAAATTTATCATATTTACCGTAGCAAATACGACTTTTAATCCGATTGCATAGATAGTTCGTCTTCATATCGAACTTAACAGATGGCAGCACAATTCCATTGTTTTATTAACCCTATGGTATTTATTCCAGCTAGTATGGGTTACCAGATTCGAAAACTGAAAAGGGGAATGCCTGCGCGCTCACCCTTACTGTCACTTTTCCCAATTTTCACAATAGGCGGCGCCACTATTACGACCAATAAAACCGGCCACAAGAATCATTTTTCCCACCTCTAAAACAGAACCGTTAAAAAAAAGCAGAAACAGAAAAATTCTAGGAATTTCGAAAGCTATTGGTGAATGCGTGTGAAAAAATAAAGCACAAAAGCACTCATATCAATGAAGAAATATATGTTTCCAAAGTGGGGAGAAAAAAAATTCCCCAGAAAAAACAAATAATTCCAGAAACATGAAAAAGAGGCCAAAAGGGCCAATTTTCGGAAACGCAGGAAGATTGTTGGTAACCCTAATCTAGGAATGGGTTACCAGATTCAAAAACTGAGAAAGGGGAGGAAGCCTGCGTGCTCACCCTCAATAACGTCACTTTTCCAAATTTGCACAACAGATGGCGCCGCTATTTTGATAAATAAAACCGGCCATAACAATACTTTTTCCTAGACTGACCATATTTCCTCGAGAGAAATACGGGACATTGGGATTCTAAATACGGGAAAATACGGGACATCGCCAATTACCACCAAAAATGACGCCAAAACCGAACAAAGTCGCCAAATATTGTTGAAATAACTGAGAAATCACAATGGCGGGAAATGCAGCATTACTGCTAATTGCAGTGGATTAAAATGAATTCCACGGAAAAAAATGTTCACTAAGACAAATGTGGGAGATTCATATACGTATTTATAGTTGTAGTTATCATAATATAATTTATAAGTTGAAAACTAATTTTAGTCTTTGACTTCAATAAAGAATAAAAATTCAAGTAGGCTTCGTGCAAAATACGGGAAAAACCGGGACACTTTTGCTAAAAAGTCGGGACAGCCAAAAAAACAGAAAATACCGGGACTGTCCCGGGAAATACGGGACGTATGGTCACCCTACTTTTCCTGACTGAAACAGATTTAGAACCACTAAAAAAAAGCAAAGCAGAAAAATTTCTGGAAATTCGACAGCTATTGGCCAATGGAAAAAACCCCTCAAAAATACTCATATTAATGAAGAGATATATGTTTGAAAGTGGAAAAAAAATTCCTAAGAAAAAAAGAGAAAAATAATTCCGGGAACTGGAAAAGTTGGGCAAAAGGGCGAATTTTCCGAAACGTACGAGGACGCTTGAGATGATACCAAAGAGGGGGACATATACTCGTAAAGGAGGACGTCTGGTAAGGTTTACCGGATACGAAAACCGAGAAAGAAGGACGATTTTGCTCGAATAATTCGTAATATCGCCTTTTCCAATTTCCACAACAGATGGCGCCATTGTAGTAACAAAAAACCCCACCTTAATAATTTTCCTCAACTATAACTAGGGTTACCAGACGCTCCCTTTGTCTTGCTTTTCAGATTTAAAGAATTATTTTTCACTTTTTTCCTGAGGAAATATTGTTTTCCACTCTGTGAAACATAGTGTTTGAGCAGCGCCTTGGGCCTCAGAGCTTTGTAAGTAGATGTAGCAGTGGGAAAGAGAAGTTCTACGCAGTTTCCTATGCCTTTTCCCGATGGGTTAGATACCGCTCCCCAGTGACGGTAACACTAGTGATAAATTCCCATACCCATGAAAAATATGGCTAAAATTGATATACGTAGGAATTTTCTTGACATTTGTGGAAATTTCGAGTTCATCAAAAAAATTATATATTTTTAAAATAATACATAGAGTGACCATACGTCCCGAATTTACCGGGACAGTCCCAGTTTTTTTCTGTTCTTCCCGGCTTTTTTGCAAAAATGTCCCGGTTTTTCACGTATTTTCAATGAAGACAACTTCACTTTTATTCTTCAAATAAACGATTAAAATTATCTTTCCAACTCAAAAATTACATTACGATAATTACAACTACGAACAAGAATATTCAACTCACATATTTGTCTTTTTTTTTCAATTTACTGCAATTTGAAGTGGCGCTGCGTCCCTCGATTGGAGACTTTTCTGCGATTTTAGCATGAGTTGGCGACTTTGCTTACTTTTAGCATCATTTTTGGCAATAATTGGCAATGTCCCGTATTTTCCCGTATTTTGAAGCTCAATTTCCCGTATTTCTCTCGAGCCAATATAGTCAGCATAATTATACATGCAGTTCAGTACTTTACTAAGCGTAGTTGACTACATATTTTTACTGATAGGTAGCAGCACATTTTTCAAAATGTATGTGAACAAATTTACACAAAAGGGAAATTTTTCATTCACTTCATATCCATAGGATGATCAAAAAGTAACAAAGAAAGGTAAAAATTCAATAATTCGAAAAACATGGACGATTTAGTTTGCACAGAAAGACAGGATTTTTTAAATAACAAAATTTTGTTGTCAGAATAGTTATATTTATTGCCAACAGCATCGGCGGAGATACGGGGGGAGGGCGTGGGGGGTTTCACAGGTGGAGTCGACTGATCTAATGTCTATATGTATATATGAGCTGACATCATCATCATCGTGCCCCCCCCAGCAATAATGACCTTGCCCCCCCCCCCCAGACTTCCAAGTCAATCTCCGCCTATGGCCAACAGACAGGGCCGCAACTAGGGTGGTGCAGGCAGGTCTGGTGCCCCTGGCGCCGGACTAGAGGGGGCGCAAATTCCCCTCTTTAACCTCTTCTTTAACATTATGAGGGGGCGCCAAAATGCGTGCTTGCCCCGGCTGACCAAGCATCTAGTTGCGGCCCTGCCAACAGATGGGAAAAAGTTAAAAATATTTTTATGGCGTCATCTGTCCATAACTATTTTACCATGGAAATTTTATGTTATAGAAAACAATTTATGTTTTTTTGTGAGAAAACGCTACGATACGTGCATACAATGAATGAATGTTATAATCTAAATGGTTACCTAATTGGTTTTTCCTCTTTGGTTAAGCTTATGATAGGCTAACTACGCCCTGCGGGACAGATGTGGTCACTTAGGGATTCCAATCGGAGATTCCTGCCGCAGATTCCATAATAATAGAGAGTATAGAAGTTTTCAATTTCAGTGTTTTCATTCAAGAGGTTGTTCCATTTTTTGCGTATAGAGAATATAGTCGTGAGAATTTAAATAGAAATTGATTTAAAAACCTTTGCATACGCAAAAAAATTGAACATAATATTCAATTCAGCCAGGTTGAGCGTGAATTTTTTTCTATCTGAACAGACGTATTGAAAATAAAATTTCAATACGCAAATTACGCAATTAATTAAAATAAAAAAAATTTACAAAAAAATCGTGTTTGTGAAAATTGACTACTGGTACCTTGGAATAAAATTTTGTTTTCGCGTCCCCCAGAAGATTCGACCACGAGCCGCCACTAATAGTGGCACCACCTGATCTGACGAATTTAGCGAGCACAAGCATCCTCTTATCATGGCTTTGGAATCTGGAAACCCTAACTAAAACAATACCTCTAAAAAAAGCAAAAAAAAGGACAAGAAAAAGAACAAATAACGATCCATCTCCCCTCGATTTCAATGAATTGTTCACACAGCGAGTTGTTCACCGGTGAGTTTCATTTCCCCTCTTTGCCTAGAGCAAGGGGAGAAGTTTTCTCTTTCTCTACTTTCAGAAGGTTTTTTTTTTTTATTTCGGGATCTGTGCTTTTTTCGCTAGATGTGATTTCGCCATAGGCATCAGCATTGAGTGTTGTTTGTGAATCCTATTTTGTTCATTTCTGAATGTGAGGCAACACCTTTTCCCACTTCAGTATATGTTAAAAGCCGTTGGTGATCAAACAATGGTATATTATTAAAATGGATATTGTGGTTTAGTTCTTCCAGATCTGTTCTTTTCGGAGGGTCTCTTTTACATTAGCCTGGAGCAAACTGAGCCATGGTTAAAATAGCATATGCTCTGCTTGGGGGGGGCAACCCCCTAGGTTATTGTATTCTGGGAATTTCGACAGCATTTGGTCAAAGCGTGTAAAAACGGGGGGGGGGGGCAAGAGATATATACTGAATGTTTCAGAGCGAAAAAAAATGTCCGCAGCGGAAAGAATTAAAAATAATTCTAGAAACCTGAAAAAGAGGACAAAAGGGAGAATTTTCTAAAACGTAGGGGGACGCTTGAAATGAAATCAAAAAGGAGAACATTTGGTAACCCTAACTCCGTCGAGCTCATATTAAGTAATATAAGCTCGATGATTTATTCCCTATTTAATACTGTATCAATTCTTATGTGTGATTGGAGAGTAGGTGCTGCCCCCTCTTTATTCGAATTATATAAAAATATATTTTTTCTTATTCAATTTAGTCGCTCAGCAATATATGATTCTGGATCGATTATTATTTTATATAATTATCATTCTAACAGCTATTTTTTAGATTAAGACTGCGATTCCTATTGTGTAAGGCAAAGGTTCTTAATCTATGAGTCTCGCGACCCTAACATAGATCACATCAAGGCCGTTGAGAGAGAGGCGTACTTGGGGGGTCTGCCCTCCCCCTCCAAAATGTGAGAAAATAACTGAAAAAAGGAAGGAAGAGATGACCGAATTTGTTGTTTTCTATCCCTTTTGTTCCCCCTCCGAACGAAACCTCTGGCTATGGGCATTTATCACAGGGGCTTCCTTGATGGGTCGTTCAAATCCACTAACAGCCAGGGGCGCTTGAGATATGGGTCCCGATACAAACTCAGTGGCGCCGGAGTCGGGGTTGCTGTGGGTGCTCGAGCACCCAGGGAAAATTATGACACGGTCCGCGCACCCTTAGAATTGATTCAGAAATAAAAATTTCCTGCATAAAGCTCAAGACGATCACCCACAGGTTGGTTCGAAATACTTAAGTATTTACGTACATCGTAATTACGGTGCCCAAACTTGATTCCCAAGAGCTTCCGAGATAGGTCCGAGACAAATCCACTCTCAACCAAGACTCTCTTGGGCCTACTCATAGGCGGAGATAGACTTGGAAGTCTGGGGGGGGGGGGCATGATGATGATGATGTCAATTCATATATACATATATAGATTAGATCAGTCGACTCCACCTTTGACGCCCCCCCCCCCGTATCTCCGCCCATGGGCTTACTACTAAACCGTACATGCACCTCGTACACATTCCTCTCCTCCTCCTCCTAACCAGAACATGGCCCGCTGCTATGTCTCAACGAAGAGATATAAGCAGGTGGTCAAAGACCTGGGCCATGCTGGAAAAACATACGTGCTGGGAAAAATACACATTCCTCTTCGGGATTTCTAACGAATAGGTAGACTCTTGGGCTATGGGTCACGCCCGAAACTTGATTCGCAGAGGCGTGTGAGATGGGTCGTACAAACGACTGTTGAAGATCAATATAAATCAGGAAGGTCATATAATCAATTCTTGATGAAGGGATTCTTGAGCTATGAGTCACGACCCAAACTTGATTCGCGGGTTCTTCCTAGTCGTACTTATAATCTGTTATAAATGAACTTATTTCGGGAATGATTTCACTAATTTCGAAGAACAAAGAGCCCCATGGGTCGCGAATCTGATCTTGTTGTTGATTTTGGGTCAAGGTTGAAAAGGGTTAAGAACAGCTGCATGGTGTAAGATTTCCCATATCAGGTTTTTTTTTGCTTTTTTTAATTATTAAAGACTAAAAAATTAGAGCTTCGATAAACTATGAAATATTTTTATATTTGCTTGTGTTTCCAACTTATAATTTGAAATAAGTTATTGTAAAATTTTATTTAACAAAAAACCATTTCAATGAATAGCTCATCTCGATACAGTTACTATAAATTTTCTAAAAATCTTATTTTTGTAGGAATCACATAATGAAAAAAAAATCCGATGAAAATTACGAACTAATCGTTTTGTTCCTATACCGTACATATATCAGTGTTTCTCAAAATGTGCGCCGCCACCCTCTGTCATGGGAGTCACTGTGAGTTGTCGATATTGAAGTGTGCATATTCAATGCTTTCAAGTGGGCCCTTTCTGGGCTATTCTTGGGAATCGTGGATGAACGATTACTAGGGCAAGAGCGTCGCGAGCAAAGTTTGAGAACCAGTGTCCTGTAGGTCTTAACTCGTCTTTATCTCATCGACCGTTTATCGTAGAGGTATGGTTCCAGTTTGAAAAATGCTCAAATTGTATTCAGAAATATCCCAGTAATAGTTTTGAGAGTGAAAATACAGTGTGTCACAAAATGAAAAATCTAAATTTGTATACGGTCCTCTTGTCCTTTAACTTTCAGTTAGGAAGTTGTTGCCCTGTATCGAATTTTCGAATTCGAATATCTCAACGAATATTGCACTTAGAAACATGCAATTTTTTTTGTTGGCCACAGGAAAAACAGGGCAACAAATTTCTAATTGGAAGTTAGAGAACAAGGGGACCCTCAAAACTGGTATAGGGTAATTTTTGAACACCTTTGCGCATTTTTTAAATTCAAACTATACCTCTATGGCGAACGGTTGATGAGATAAAGGCCGCATCAGCGCTTACAGGACACCCTGTGCAATAGTAATTATCAATTTTTTTCTTTCGTGATACAGTAGAGCAAATACAGTATTAAAGGGTGAGTTTGGTGCTCCTCTAGTCCAGCGCCCTCGGCACAAGACCCACCTGCTCCCCCCTCGTTGCAGCCGTGGGTTTACGTACAAAAAAAACAATTAGATTTACGAACATGCAAGCCAGACTAAATCCCAAGAAAATGATATTTAAAGAGTCTGCGGCCACATGACGTTTTTTTTTAATTAACAGAAGAGTATGTTGACGAATTAGACTTCATCAGAGTAACGTTCCTTCTCTCAAATAAGACTCCTGTTATCCAGCCCATGGATAAGTCGCACATCATTTAACCCCTTTCAGATCCGAGCATTCATTTTTTGGAATTTTCATAATATGTTTGTGTGTGCAAACATAAATGTCAGCAAATATTTATTTTTTCAATTTTTTTATTTTTTATTTTATTTCTTTTGTGAAAAAATAATTCACTTCTTTCAAATTTTTTCAGCTCAGATGATGCAAGATATATTTCTACATACAAATTTTTCAGAATTTTATTGTCAAATTTTATGCAACAAATCACACTTTTCCAGGAGGCACTTTCTCCTGGAAGCCATCTTAAAAACCCCCCCTGGAATTTCAACTTGACGCGCTGCTCTCTGATGAAAGCTCTCAAAGTTCATATTCACAATATTATTAATTCGAAACATACACAATCCTCAGGGCTTAACGAGTCAGGGCTTAACTCCCTGAGGTAAAAAGAAAAAATTCTACAGTGCGGAAAAAGCAACCCTCACATTTGTGGCACGAGGGTCTGAAAGGCAGCAAATGTCCTGCACTGAAGTAGGGAGGGAGGGGGTGTAAACTTTTCCGTTCAGGGATAACAAAATAGGATGAGAACAAGTCAATGCTGATTCCTACAGCGAAATCACCTCTGGCAAAAAAGAAACACCCCGAAAGAAAATAAACCTTCTGAGGGTAGAGGAAAAAAACCTCTCGCATTGCTCCAGGCAAAGTAATAAAACTGAACAGAATATGAAAAATTCATCATAAGCGAGGAAAACGGATCGTTATTGTTCTTTTTTGCTTTTTTAGTGGTTCAGTTTTTGTTGGGAAAGATTATTGTGATGGTTTTTTCTTGTTGTGTGGCGCCATCTATTGTTGAAATTGGGAAAGGTGGTATTGCCAAGGGTGCACGCGTAAGAGTCCTCTTTTCTCAGTTTTCGAATCTGGTAACCCTATTAATGACAAAGATTGCCAGCAAGTGTCTTACAACGGTATCATGAATTTGGCTTTGCAGGATATTGTGGTCTGATTGTGTCACAAGCAGAGATTTTGAGGACTTGGACACACCGTGATTGTAGATGACATTAACGAAAACAGACATGACTATATCATCGTTTCTAGTACTTCTCTTTTATGTTATGGTTATGTTTTTAGCATTAGTTTAATGATTTCCATCGGTTATATGCTACGCACTTGAACGTAAATCTCGCTGTTGTAAAAGTTCACACTAAAAATCTTCTGGTCCCAGGAATGGACAAAATCATTTTACATTGATTCCTATGAGAGAAATTCTTTCGTTTTACGGAACGAACTAAGTTCTTACACCGAGGTTTGACCGTATTTACATAATTCTAACATTTTAAAATTATGTACCGAAGGTCGATTTCTATTTGTTTGTAAATAAATTTATATGTGATTGGCCAGGGCCGTCTCTGTTCTGATCCTGGATAGGTGGACTTTTATTTTTCAGATTTTCACAAAATGCACTATTTTGCAAAAAAAAAAACAAACCGCAAAGCACCGTAAAGAAAGTGACTGTTTTTATTGAAATTAAATATGTGCAAAGCTCATGCACGTAGATAATGAAATGATTAAAAATTCAAAGCCGCAGGACTCATCAATGACTAGCAATCGCACACCGAATGTTCAAATCAGTGATTGGTGAAACCTCCTCTGGTGGCGATGGCGATGCATGCTTGCATACGTCGATGTAAGGAGTGTTAAAGATTCCCAATTTCATCTTGCGATACATTCTGCCAAGCATTCATCAATTGTTGCTCTAGTTTTGCATATTTTGGGATGCCCTAATCTTTCGGCCTACCATACATGTTAGATTGGCGAAAGGTCCGGTGACCTTACCGGTCAAGGAAGATTATTAACAGCACGGTATCACTATATTATCACGGTATTATTTAAAAGTAAGAAACTGGACGAAAAATAGATTCAGTGTGTACAGCGATTGAAAAAATACAAAAACCTTTAATAAAAGGTAAAGAGAACTGAAACAAGTTCAAGTTGAAATGTTTCAACTGATTCAGGGAAATGAAAGTCTTTTTATACGATTGTTCCAGTTTTCTTTAATGAAGAAGGTTGTCCATCCTGAGTATTACATTTCCAAAATAAAAAAGTTTTCTCATTGCCTTCTCTCATGATATTATTAAATACAGCCTGTGTGTCCACTCCTTTTTGACGTTTAACGAACAAGAATCTATTGAGATTGTCGAAAGAGAACAAACAAGAGAATATGGGGCCACTCTCAAACTAGTTTCATATCTATGACATGCACATTATTAATTTCAATAGAATAGGCTGGGAAGAGATAATGCTATTTTCGACGTATGGGAACTGGTAATTTGTTTAAAAAAATCAGAGATAAACATTCGATTCTTTAAGGGTTTGACATGCGAAAGAAAAAAAAAAAGTTTGAACGAAAGAGCCTGAATGTTTTGATTTCCATTTGCTTCTATAAGAATTAAAATAAAGTGGGAGTGGATATGTCAAAATAGTTCAAGTTTCTAAAGTTTTTGTAACAAGTGGGACCCGATCATCTTTTCTCTCATTATGGTTTTGTTATTATCATCGGATACTCAGCCGAATGCATCAAGAATGAACAAAACGAATAATGAGGCTTAAAAGGAAAATTGTTGGTGAAAAGAATAGAATTTAATACCCCTTAGAATACAGGGATTCGCTCTAATAAATGAGTTCTAAAATGAGTTCAAAGTCTTCTTGTTAATAGTTTGGGTGGGGATTCGACTGCTGACTATTTCACGCCAGCTTAGTTACGAAACCGAAAACGCAAGTGCAATCTACGAATTAAAAATTCCATATCATCAAGGGCATGAAGATGCATCACTGCCTTAGGCCTGCGCGACTCATGTTATTTCACTTTTAATCTGACAACTTTACTAACTTACCTACATCACTTGTTTTTATTTTGGATTATTTTTTGGAGTTCATTCCATTGTGTACTGTTTGAAAAAAAAATTCATTCGTATTGGTACGAGCATACATATGTATACCATCGATGAATTTGTGTCTGATATTTTAAATAAATATTGTGAAATGTACTACAAAATTTACAGCTGTAGCGTTATTTAATTTTTAGTATAGCAAATGAGAATTTAAAAAAAATTATGGTGTTATGCATGTTTTGAGATTTTTAAAATTAATGTTATTCAGATGTTGGGTATAGATCCATAAACATTTCATAGAACATAAACTATAAAAACATTGAATTGACAAAATTAGGTTTGTGACTCACATATATATGTTGAGGGATTTCCTTGAAACAAAATCAAATTTATTATTGAAGCCGAGAATGAAATCTGAAACTTTTAGCATTTTTAACAACAAATAAAAAATTAAGTGCATCGAATACTACTCGATGATCGAATTCATATATTCAAGGAAGGACGGATCCACGAAAGCATAGAACAAGCAATATTTAAAATTGGAATTTTATGTGTTTTCCTTTTCTCTAAATTTAGAATTGACTGAAACAAGATGATCATTTTATCGATACTATACTTGGTATATTACGCTAAGTTCTAAGTATCGTGTTTTACAAAACCAAAAATAAACGTAGATGGTTGCTCAGCAATACTCATGAGCATTTCGCATATTTTCTCACTGAATTTCTATTAGTTTAAAATACCGATGAATTATTTATCATTTCAGCGTCTGAGTTAAATGCTATGTCCCGTCTAGACATGTGATACTATGATAGTTATTCGTGATGTCATAGCTGCTCCTGTTACTGCGGGGGTAATAGCATACTGCTTATTAGAGCGCAGACAATAAGACTTTCTTCTTTCTAGAAGTCATGGGAGAAATAGCTGATGCGAATCTGTAAAGCTGCAGGGTATGTATGCTGTTTCTTGTGTGGATTGCCAAGATCTCAGAGCTAAAGATGTGACAAGGACCTGCCTACTGGCGGTGAAAGTAATAAATAATATTAATAAAAAAACAGGTGATTTTCTTTTCCTTTTCAGATGAATCTATTTAGAAAATAGAATAGTTGAAAACATGTTTTGCGCGTTTTTCGCGGTTCCACTCGAAAAACTCAAGTACGCTTTCATTGGCACATTGCTCTCAGATTTCATCTGGGATGTCCGGTAAATTAGGCTAGCGAAACTAATAACACATTATAGTACAAGTGACATGCAAATTTTTTTTCATATATGTATTTTCAAAATTCATATTGTGCCATTGGAGTTTTTCGTTTGCTATCGTATAGGTGAATTACATTTTTTCTCTGAGATAAATAAGAAACTTTGGTATACTTAATCAGTACATTACATACCAATACTTCCGACACTAAAACAACAAAAGCGATGTTACGTATTCACTGAATCATTTTCTTCCGGTCAATTACATAAAGACGTATATCTAAGATAACTTTTATTGGTCACAAAATGAATATTTTTGTTGTATTGAAAACATTTATCATTATTTATTTATCAATCATGGTTTATTACTCGCAATTCGTGAGATGAAAATCAGTAGAAAAGATTGAAAGGCAAAGCTTTTATAGTTTGATAATATTCAAGACAGTTATTTTGTTCAATAAAACTGGAACGAAAATAAGAAAATTTACCCAAGCGATAACTTGTAAATTGACTTTTTACCAAAATTTTAACACATTAAGCGAGAATCAGAAGGATAAAGTGATGAAAGTTAATTTATGATTTTATTTTTTTAAAGCATTACTATTTTGTGAAGTTTTTTTTTAAAGTGTTACGTTGTTGATATTATAAGTTGTCACCGTCATTATCATTTATTATTGTTTTTAGTGTAAGGAAATTATTTCACTTCTCTGAGTTCTCGGCATTTTCTTGCTGAGCTGTAATGATTATGTAAGAAGACATAAACCTATGCACTAGAAAAAATAGGCATACGTAGAACCGAAATGGAATAACAACAGTTTTTTTGCCTCTAGTCGTATTAAATAAAAGAATAACTCGCTTTCTTCTCGAAATTATAAAACTAGGACAAGGACAGTACTTTGAGCGAATCTTCTTCTGCCGAAAATTCCTTTTAAACACGCACGGAGAACAACCGTTGATTAGGTATTTGACTACCCCACAGGAAAAAATACACAATTTTATTTTGAAACGAACAGCTTAGATGAGTTCTCGCAATAATGTAGCAATTTTGGTCAAGAAAGCTGTTATCTTGAGCCAATAGAGTCGAGTTTCTTTCAAAGCTTTGACATTAAAATTTTTTCTTTTTTTCTTTGTGGTGATTCGGCCACAACATGGAATATCAAGTTTATTATATCAAGTTATTTCTTCATCATCGCCCAAAAACTGCCACTAACATTTGGGTTATGATCGAGTTCAGTGGCCGTGAAATCACCTTATCCCAATAAAAAAAAAAAAAGATGACCCTTTGGTTTGCCTTTTTTCACCCTTGACCACAGTAATAAAATCATACGCACTTCTTTTCCACGCTGAATTACAAGATCTAAATTCCGCAAAGATATACGTTGAAGCGATAATCTTCATGGCTCATGATATATCTTTTTTTTTTTATCATTTTAATCCGTGTTTTTATTTTCAAGCGTATATGCACACCATTACAAGAATGCTCTGGGTCAAAGTGTCATCGATACAAAATAAAGAAAGAGTAAAATACAAGTGAAACGGCCAGATAGAATTATCAAAAACACAAAGCCTTCATTTAAAAACCTAATTCGGTTTTTTAAATACCAAAAACAAAAGCTCATGTTAATAAACAATAGGTGTAAATGTGTAAATACAAATTTTCCCTTGATATCAGTAAAATAAGATATGTGATTAAAAACAGAGGCACTTGACATTTTACTTTTGTTTCTGAATGGACGCATTACGAACCATGAAATATTATGACAAAAATTCATAGAAAAAAAATTGTGGTGAGAAGTTTTCACGCACATTTCAGTTATGATAATCTGTTTTAATAAGTGACAAAGACAAAATGCTGTTCGAAATACTGTACTTTATCTCTTCAGTATTGGAACATTCGTTACATACAAAAAATAGTCGATATTTTTATGTGAAAAATAACATACATTACCCGAATATTTTGCATTAGTCATTCACAACTTCTTTTAAAATACTTTTACTTTTCAGACACGACATCTATTTTTGAATACCATACATTTGTCAATGCAACGATAAGAATCCAGATTTATTAAAAATAGAAGTTATTATTTTTTAAATGGAAAATATAAAAAAACACATTCCATAATTCTCGCACTTTCTATACCTCCTTTCGGAAACAGATAATTTTAATTTGATAAATAATTTATGTATTTTACAATATTTTAGATTTTAACATAAAGTACACAATCTAAACAAAATCCCAAGACCAATTTATAGTACAGTAGCACCTTGAATTACAAGTATCTCGACTTATGACTAACGATCAAAAAATATCTTTGGCAAGAATGCTCCGACTTGCGAGTGGATATTACCTTATTTACGACAGTGGTTTTCAAACTTTTGCACCCGTGGCTCCCTTACCCAATTCATTAATCATTAAATCACCATTGCAGTACGAAAACCGTGTTGTGTGCTGTAGACACATTGTAAGCGATACTAAATTTATTTTGCATATAACACGCCATACTATATCATGTTAATGTTTATGTGTATTAATTAATATTTCGGGGGTGTGTGGAACGAATGGAAAGAATATTTATTATTCTATGTGTGAAAATTATTTTCAATTTTTTATGATGCGAGTCACATCTAGGAACGAACTGATCTCGTATGTAAAAAGTTTAATACTGTATAAAAACTAGAGATGAAGAAGCTACGCGTGAACTTGAAAAATTTCAGAGCTTGAGGATATAAGACGTTGGCTCTTACCCTCTTGACCTAGTCTACTGCTTATATAAATACAACACTTCAGAGACAGCATAGGATGATAAAAACGAAATTGTCTTTGAAAAGGAAAGGAAAAAACCCGGGGAAAAAAAATATTATATAAACCCTTGAAAACACTGTGGCAATAAAACTCAAGATGACACTTATGATGTCATTTTTAGATTCTGCCGTCTTTATGACTTGGATTATCTAAGCTAAAGGAATAGAAAAACACTGCAGCATATAAAAAGAATGGTAAAATATGTACATCAAGTACATCAACCAAATCTAACATTTATAAAAAAAATTTATAATAAATTTATAAAAAAAAAAACAATGGGAATATAGTATTTTAAATTTTTATAATTAAAAAACTCCGCGCACTAAAAGACTTTTTCAATCATCCGGAATCATTTGTAAGATATAAACTTCTTGCATTTGAAAAACAATGAACTTATTCTCATTTTTAAAACATGTAATCGAGTAAAATGTTTCTTGACCTTGATGTACTTCTCTGGTCACTTTCATAACTGATGCAAAATTATTTATGCAATTTACAACGTGATCAAAAATTACGTATTCTTTTTAAATGGAATGTAATGACTTCGTGCCGACTTGTGTGTTAAGATATTATGTTATTACATTCAGCAAATATACAGTCCGATATAACAAGCACGGCTTGTAAAGAGAATCTCGCTTTGGCGAGTGATTTGCAAGTGATTTATCAAAGACATCATGTCAAGAATTTTCAGTTACAGTGAGTTGAAAATTGGAAAAATTACATTATTACGTCGAAAAAATCCTCGAAAAAGAAAGTTTTTATTTCTCTTTTTCAAAAATTAAAATGAGGATGTAACACTTAACATTCACATGCTCATAGGTATATAATTTCAAAAAACTGGACAAAAAAAGTCAAATTTTCCACGTGCACTTTCTTTGGGAGTGCTTTTTATTTTATACAATATTTAATGAAATTGCAGGATAAATGTGGATTAATTTTTCAAGATCTTAGTTTTACATCAAAAGGATAAATATAGTGATAATTATTTATCGTTTAATTGATAAATATTAATAAAAAATGAAAAAATTCAAAATCCTTTAGGTTATTAAAAACTATAATTACAAATCTAGTAATTATTCTGATTATATTTCGTGCGATTTTGTATCAACCAATGCCGAACATAAAAAAAAATGTGCGAAATAAAATTATAAAGTACAGAAAGTTATCTACAATTATTCAATAAAACTTTTGTGTACAAAACACTTCATATTATTTATTTCTTGTCTATACACGATGCATAGGTAACAGGGCGTATGACATTTTACTGGCAAACCATTGATTCTAGAGGCATACTTCCAATTAGAAAAAGTATTTGAATTACGTGTAGTAGTCAGATATATCAATGAATATTGCACTTGGTGATGTGCAATTTTTTAGTTGGTATCAGGAAAGACAGGACAACAACTTTCTAATTGGGTTTTTGAACACACGGGGACTATATGAAAAGTTAATTTTTTTTATTTCATAATTATGCAACCCCTTACAACATGTGAATGGCATATCTGAGTACTACACGTTATTTAGATACTTTTCTAACTTTTGGAAGTATGCCTGTAGGATCAATAGTTCGATAGTAAAATGTCATACGCCCTGTTACCTATGTACCCTGTATGTCTTAATTACCTTTACAAATCATGAAATTTCTAGAAACATGAGATATTGTACTTTACAAGTACTGCACATAGTAAAAAATTCTTCAGATTCTTCAGTTTGGCTTATTTTTGTTACTACAAAAGGCATATCTTTGTAATGTAATACTTTACTGGTACCTGAATGTTATCTTTTGTCTTTTTCTTCAGAGGCAAGGACACCTCCCCAAAAACACATAATTCAGTCTCACGACTTGCAAGCATATCATATTACACTCTAAAAACAAGAAAATGTCACATTTCTTAGCTCAAAGTAGGCGGCGGTTTATCCATGAAACCATCTTGAAAAAAAAAAATACTGCATGTTAGAAATTACCAATACTTTTTCTTGGTTTTATGATTTTAGAAAATGAGAGAATATGTAACTGAAAAGAACTATAAGTTTTGTTCAGGTTGATGATCACATATTTTTGAGATGAAATAGAAGAAAAATCAAAAATTTTCATCTTCCTGTTGCTAAAGTTCATTCACACGAGTCAATAAAAAAAACGTTTCTTTCGGGCAGCCATCTAATAGCTTTATTGAATGTAATGTTAGAAAACATATTTCTCCAAATGGAACCCCCCCCTCCGCCTTCACATCAACGTCCAGCTGAGGGAAATTTTCAACAAGTGATTTTGCAGCGAAATTTCCGCCATTCAAAGGGTTAATTCGACTTTTATCTCTCCCAGTGACAAAGTGATCACGGTCACTGCCAGGACTTATTTGACCGGAATGCACATTATACAGTGAACACATTATACATTGCGAACGGTTGAACAAACTTCACTAAAAACTTATTCCGATTAGTGGAAAAATGTTAATGTTAATTCCATACAGCCATGGAAGTGGGCAGTGATATACTGAGAATTTTAATTGCTTAGTTGACTAAATAACTTCGATAATACGAAATTCTATGCTAAGGCTTCTTAGAGACTCACCAAAAATCAATTTGAAGATGGAGTTCTGTTCATTCACGAACGAAGAGATCTAATAGACGTTTTAATGCAGATGAAGTAGCAATTTTCAACAACTCATAACCTGACAAAGAAAAAAAATTGACATTCAATTATAGCGAGAAGTCCATTATAACGACAATTTTCCTCGTGATTGTAAACTCTCGTTATAGCGCACTTTTACTGTGTTGTATGATACTTAGTACCAAACTATCTAATTTTATGTAATAGCTAATAGCTTCGAGTCATTTTTAACTACTTGAATCACGGCTTCATAATAAGGTTCTCTGTTCATTTCGAATGAAAGACTCATTGAATAACTGCAGATCACGTTGAAAATGCAACTACATCCATGAAACACGATAACTCATGAATGTCCATTCTGTGTGCAAAAATTTTGTTAGATTTTTTCCTCTTCAGAGTTCTTTATTACCTACTACGGTTTATATGTTCATCCAGTGGAAAAGGCCAACTCATTTCACGTGTTTTTCAGATAATAACATTACTCAGAGTTTTTTCACAGAACGATATTCGACTAGAATGTGAACAAAAATACAAAATATGTCTATAATATCAAAATCTTAATATACACGGGTCTTTAAATACAAATTAACATTTTGATAGTAATTGATAGAAATGATACGACCTAGTGTTTGAGATATCTGAGCAAATATATATGCGAATATTAAGGGGATAAATTTCTTTCAGTACAATAAGGAGAGGCGCACATTTGACTGATTGCCATTTTTTTGCTTGAAAGCCAAAAAAATTTTATATAATATATATATTTTTCCTCTTTTACTATAACATTATAGGAGTAACATCTGTGAAATGTTCGCATGTGTTTCATTTTCTCTCACTGGGTAAAGTATATACTGTATATAGTAAAGTATATGTAAAGTGATCGTATGTGATATTACTCAGTATAAAATTTTCGGATTCGGTCCTCCATGTTCAGGTATAGTACAGGGTGTTTCACGAACAGTGTACGAAATTAATATAAATTTTACGATTGATTCTAAAATTAAATTTGAATATCGAAAAAATATCAGCAAAAGAAGGAAAATCTCTTACGTGTATTTCTGCCTCTTGTGTAAGAATCTTTTCTGGTTATTAGATGAAACACTAAATGTCTATGTAAATATATGTATGAAGATAATACAATAAATAGAAGATAGACAATAAAAGATAATTATTAAAAGAAGACCAAATGAGAAATCACAGATATCAGAAAAATTTATTCTCATCTCTAAAAATAAATTTTTCGCAATAACAAGTTCTCAAAAACGAGTTCTCAAAACAATTCTTTCAGTTTTATTTTCTGAAGATTATTTGATCTGAAATCTACTCAAAACAAATCAAGTTTCTAGAGGTTATAAATAACCTCGAAGACAAAATAAAATCTTTTTAACCGAAATAGCCATAATCAGCATAATGCTACATCTTCAAGAAAATATGTCATAGAAATGATTATGATAAATATATCGAGTTCTCGATTTCCTTTATAAAAATGGCTGTTTCAGAAGCGACGGGTGATTATGACAAGGTTGCACATCACCGACGAACGCATATATTATCATACACATCCGAGAAAATAAGTTGATAGGAGGTATAATATTATAAAAGTTATAAAATTACACAGGTTTCATCTATCATATATTTCATGCAATCAAGATAATGCAAAAACAGACTGAAATTGTGATTTATATTAAACTTTGACTAATGCAAAATCTGCTCCACTGTTTTTTAATATATAGTGAGAATTTAAATTTATTTTGTAGTACACCGTAATTATTAAATTATATTTAGCCCTCTATGCCCCCGTATATAGTTGAATATACATGACAAATACATGGTTGAAAAAAAACCCATTGTACCCATTTATTTTCTCAATTTCTTTCGATATTTTAGAAAACACATCTTTTAGTGCCATTTCAGTACAAAAAACGGCTATGTGAATACAGTGATACCTCTGAACGAAGATAATTCGTTCCAGAATCACGTTCGTTAGCCGAAACGCGATTTCCCATATAGTTTTCCATAGAAATTCGTTCCAAATATGGCCCGAAATTTGGGGATAAGTTTTTGTAATAAGTGCTATAAAAAAAGACAGAAACCAACCGAAGGCTGAAATGAATATCTTTGAAATTGGATAAATGAGAATTTACAGAAAACTGAAGATACTGAAGATGTTTTTATTTTATACTATGTACAAGTTATTTTACATTATGTATGTATTTTACATACAAAGTTAGTGACAGTTCGTAGGTGTCCTCACAATTTGTGATTTGGTCAACTCATTTCTGTGTCTCATACTTATGCACGTGGAAAAGATGATTTGGAATGTCCAGACTGCTCAGTTTCATGCTAAGAGTCTTGCACTGGAACGCGTGCTCTGAGAACATGGGTTTCTTTTTTTTCCATTGCATCATGTCAGCTGAATCTTTTATTTTACTTGAAATGATTCAAAACCTTTTAGAAAGAAGTGGACGTACATCTGGGAAAAGATTTCAAAGTCTCTTATCCCAAAACTCTACAATACATTACCACCACAAATCACTCACTACACTAATCTATCATCGTTTAAAAAATGTGTAAAGCAATACATATTCTCACTTCATGGTGTAGAAAATTTGTTTTAAAGTTTTTTTGTTGCTCATGTAATTCTTAAATATTAACATAACAGTTGAATTTATTTACATGCTACATCTAATTGTTTTTGCTTTTCATTCAACATCCAAAATATACGTTTATATTTTCTGACGTAGCATGTAAAACTGTTCTTAAATTGCACTCCTCTGGTTGCCATGAATTTCATACATATATATACATCCAGTACTATACATATTCAGTTTTATCCGTTCAATACTTTGTTTTCCGTACTAATTTTTACTAGCATTTACCAGAATGGGTCATTTTTTTACTTGACTCTTTATTAAATTTTTTTTTCTATATTTTCTTCATATTTTTGTACTTCTATAATGATAGTAAGAAATTTAATTTGATTAAAAAAAAAATTTAAACACGACAAAAAAAAAAGTATAAACGAGTTAATCGGGCTCGATTGACAGTAACTCTTACGATGATTGGAGCAAAAATTCAGCTGACGGTGAGGCTGTTTTACGTTGAAGCGTGCATCTATATATAAACTAACATGCTCGTTAGCCGAGATAGAAAAATCACGAGAAAAAAAATTCGTTACCCGAAAAATTCGTAAACCCAATTATCACTGTATAATACTTTTTTTGTATCTAGAAAAAGTTGATTCCTTGATGGTGTCATTTTTTGAGAGCTGGTGAAATTTTGTGTTCAGAATTTATAAAATGTTTATAGATTACATAAAAATCAAGGCAAAACAAGTTTTTAGCTAAATAAAAAATTCACGTATTTCTAAAAAAATATTCCACTACGTTTTTAGGGGGAGGTGAACCTTAGAGAGTTAATAATTTATACTTAGCTAGAATTATGAAAGAATATTATAGTGGAATATTATGTACAGTTCAAATATAAAAGACTAGAAAACTGAGCTTCTTCATCAATATGAATTGGTTTAATATAATGGTTTCAAACATGTTATTCGTTTATTCAAGTAAGAATCTAATTTTTACGCATCAGGCAACTTCCGTCGTAATTTAAGAAGCCCCATAAGCCCAGGAAACATTATAAACCTCTAAAATGACTTAGTTCCACGCTTCAGAAGCTTTTCTGAACAAAAATCTTTTGAAAATTTCTTTTTTTTCTTTCAAACATATAATACTATCTGTAATTTTCGGGTAACAGAAAACGCCCCACCTACTGAAATTGCTGGTTTTTGTGGGTTTTTTTTTCATCATTTCCTATTGAGCAACAGGCCGTGACGTTTACTCATTACAGGTTGAAGCATTGGTAATCGGAATAACATTTTACGGTCATCTTGCAATAAAGTGGTATGTTACTGCACAATCAACGGCTGTAATTAAATATCACGCAAATCGCAAAACGAAACCAAATGAATAATGAAAAAAAAATGATGAAAAGATTCTGTGTTTTTTTTCTCGTTAATAAATTAACCCCGGATGTATCTCGTTGCAAGAGGTCATGCGTATGAAACTCTTCATATTTGATTCGCTGGTTAATCATGCGAAAATTAAAAGATGGTATTGCCGTTCATGTAGATACTTATGTTCAGATTTTGCGATCAATTTCAGCTCATTTTTGCTGCACTGTAAAGATACCGTAACATATGCAAACGACGCAATGATGCTTACATATCATTTAGTATAAATTTTGTGCTTAGGTGCAGTTTTTGTGAGACACTTTGCATCGATTTTTAAAATTTATTACCCATAAAAATACGCATCCCCGTGTGACTGATTAATCACAGAGGATAATTAATCACAATAAACATCGGATCTTCTGTGAAAAATTACACAAGAATGCGTATTGCTATATTCCCGCATCAGCCGGCATATCATTTACTCGAGAAACATCAGTTTTTTTAACGTCGGAGTCTGGTTCATTTCTTCATTTCAAATTTTACAACACCGAAAACAAAACATTGAAATCTGACGAACACAGTATGCGTGCTACCTTGCCAAATAATGGATCCAAGTTTAATTCTCTTATTCAAGGTAAACACCTACATATCTTCAACACATAAAATGTTAATTTGAAAAAATTCAAAATACTATATTAAACGTATTTTTTCATACGTGGTGTAATATATTTATCATACTTCGTAATACTAGTTTACATCGTAATTTTCTATTATGCATTTAAAAATACTATTCTGAAAGTGTGTCCGTGGCCTTCACCTCATTAGTACAAGAAGGGGCCCGTAGGAAGGAATATAGGTCAGGGTTCTCAAACTTTTTCACCCGCGACTCCCTTCATCCGATTCATGGCTCATCTTAGGCTTCCCAACATATTATAGTAGAAATGTTTACTTACAAAAAAAACCCCACTTTGAAGCATATATAAGCACAAAAATCAATATTTCCAGCTCGTCGCAACGCCTCTGAGAGCCACGACGTGCACTTTGAGAAACACTGGAACAGGTTAAGAACCCCTGATTTAGATGGACGAGCACAAATGTAGAAATACAAAAAAACCAAAGAAAAAAGGTACTACTGTAACAAGTTATATTTTACCACAGTTTGAATTATTATTTTTCTGGAGATTTTTTTCCCAAATCATATAATTCGTGAAAATAAATAAATACAGTATCTTGTGACTAGAGCTTTAAAAAAAAAAACAGTGCTTTAAAATAGTAACGAGACCATTTCACCGATTTCGGATTTTGTTTTGTTTTCAAGAAAATAGAAACCGATATATTCGCAATTCTTCCTGTTCCGCAATCTTGAAATCCAGCAATTATTTCTTTAAGTTAATTCCCGGGATAAAAAATATCAACTTCCCGTATCCGCCAGTGTCAATATATTATTAACGTTTTTTTAAGCTGAAAATATATTTAAAGACAGGGTTTCATGTTTTCCCCCCGTTTAACGCATCGTCACTCATGTTACTACTAGAAAAGATAACTTACCAAATATATGACAGTTTCAGTCGAGGAAACAATGAGTTTTTTTTTTTAACTTTCTTTTTTGGGCATTTAAAAAGCCATTAGTGCTTATTTATTTTTTTCTTCGAAGAAACTCGTTTCCTTCATTGAACAGTCGTTTCAGTATTTCCTCGCGCGAATAAAACCATTTATATTGCGATTTGTATTCACGATATTTTAAGTACGAATACTGCACGTTAAAGACATCAAAACTGAAACTAATTGGCTATTAAGAATATGAAAAGTATCGTTGATGCGATAAATTATCATTGAATTCTTTCTTAATATAATTTTACAAAAATACGCCTAAAAAATCTAGTTTTTTTTTCCATCAAGTATCAATTCATTCAGACGAATTTTCATCTTGGAATAATTTAGGGGGGGTTTCATACCTTTCAGCATAGTCAAAAAGCTTCAAAAAGAAAGAAATATCATTAAAAATGTTTTACGTATGTTAATAAATTTGTTATATTATAAATTTACATGTTACGTTAAATGTGATAAATCTGGTTACTATGTATGATAACCGGTTATATTTTATGAATAATCACCGAGCATTTTGGTAAGATTAATAAATTCTACTAAATTTATCACTTTTACCACCGATTATGCATAATACCCAAGTGTCGCGTCGATGGTGAGCATGATAAATCGTACTATATAATACATAATTCATACATGTAATTGTATCATTATATCGGGTACGATCATAAAAATTCTTATCATTATATCGGGGTCCGACTATATTCATCGCACATACTAGACTCATTTGGAATTTTTTTCATATTTATCAAATTCACCAATTACACTAGGGTGTTATACAAAATCGCAGATAAAAGCGATAAATTTCCACTATTTAACAAATTTACCAACGGCATTTGTGTGGTTATTATGCATAATAACCGGTAAAAGTGATAAATTTATCAAACTTACCAAGACGACAGGTAAGTAAGCACAATAAACGGCTATTATGTATAATAACCGATTTATCCCATTTATCGTGACATATATACAGTGTATATTGTTTTATTTCAATATTTTTACACATATTTGCGATTGTATATGTATAGTTTGCTATATTTATAGTTTTCGTAAATTTTCAAACAAAAAAATACATTACGTACCTTGTGCACGATAAAAAATGGCATGACAACAATGTAATTTAATAAAAATTGATTTAAAATGAAAAAAACACTATTTAGTTTAAAAAATGATGCAAAATTTAATTTATTCACTCAATATGTTTAAAAATAAATTTAAAATTCAAAACTTTAAAGCAAGTATTTTTTTATAAATCAAGTATTTAAAAATGAATCTCAAATATTTTACCTCATTTTTGTATACTAAACAGTTTCCTTTGTTTTGAGTTAACTTCTATTCAATTAAATTGATTTCATGCTACTTTGTCATGCACGCAATGTGTTTAATGCGTTTTTTCTTCATGTTTGTACATTTGCAAAAAAAAATAAGTACTAGAGATATGTAAAACATTTTATTGGCATACCATAGCATGATATCCCATACCATATACAATCGAAAAAATCTATAAAAAAAATGGAAATAAGCTAATGGTTGAATATTATTTTTAGTGATATTTCTACCAAAGCATAGTTTTTGAGACTTCTTGACCATGTTAATTAATTCCATTCCGGAACAGATATCGATAATTAATTCATTATTTTGATGTGTGTTAACAGTATACAACATTGGTTCTGCTGAAAAGATATTCATAACTTCTTTTATTCTGAAGATTTGATTTTTTTAATTGGCGTTTTACTTGAAACTATCCTTTTTTATAAGTACAGAATGCCTGTGATACACAAGAAAATAATTAATTTAATTAATGTATATGGAGAAATATACGTAACATTTTTTGCTTTGTTTATCGTGTAACTCGTTATCGTATTATTATATTTGTAATGAAATCAGTGGCTTTGATTGGTAAAGGGTAAACAAACCACACACTGTGAGAAAAAAATATAAATCAAGCAGTGTTAAAGTAAAAAAAAACCTGATATTATTACATTTATGAGTTCAATATGTTTTTTGCGTACCGACTTGTGGGATTCTGTGTAGTATTTTAATTTTTTTTAAAGCTCTGTTGCTCTTATAGTTATATACCGATAACAAACATTTGTCGATCATTCAAATTTTTTATTTATTACAACTAACTTCCACCATGAAAACAAGCATAAAAAATAATTGGTTTTTTGAACTCCGAACAAGTTACAATTATTAAATTGTCAAAATTCGGTAAATGTCCAGCATTTCAAGTCGGATAATATATCCTTAAATCCATTCGTAAACCTCTTTTCTCATTTTTATTCTCATGAATATTTTAACACTTTTCCTAAAACATTCGTTTTTCATTTCTAAGATTTCGAGAAATACATCTGAGCTTCTAAATAAGCGGGAGGATCCCATTTCGAAAGATTATAGATAATTTAAGCGAGTATATTGGAAAATATGGATGTTGTTTACTCATGTGGACATAATAAAATTTGCATAAAAATAATCTGAAACCATTTAAACCAACTACATAAACTATGTAAGAAACTGACACGAGTGTTTTCCTCGTTTTCCTATAATGCGTATTCTTTCTTTTGCTGTAGCTTTTAATTAATTATTATGAAATTAAATCATGTTTTGAAACTCCATCTTTGTATCATCAAAATACCATTTAAGAAAATTATTTCAATCTATCTCACTTTAATTTTAATTAACCAAATATTTTAACGTGAACAATAAAAGAAGAGTATTTTGGTTCCCTAAAGATGTCTTCAGACGTAGTTTTTGTGCCCTTTAGGATGAGTTTCCCAATGAGAAGGAAATAAAGTCTTTTAATAAACAATCAAAAATCAGCGTTTTCCAATGACTGATACGGTATAGAATTGATCTATAATTCTCATCAATAATAGAGTACGTGGTTCTCTGATACCAAAGAAGAAATATAATTTTTTCAAGTTATATACGTAGTCTATACATATATATTTTTCAAGTTTTGCGTACTTAGGTGGGTCCCAACTTTTTAGGCAATGCCTAAAAAGATGATAAAATTGCCCCACAGAGAATCTCTGATATGACCCCCCCCCCCGTCAGGGCCGTAACTAGAACTTTTGCCCATAGGTCCCCCTTCCGGTGAACTTCCTGAATCTATAGCGAAGTTTTTGTTTTATTTTATTGAGGAGAAACCATTATTTTTTGCTTTGCATCCTTTAATTTCACCATCTGGGGGGAGGGGGGGGGGGAGCTTTGCCATATCCCCCCTGTTTTGTCGCTTTACCCCATTACCTGAAACTGTTGTTATTATTCAAAAAGTAAATTCTTATTCGTGTTAAGGGAGCCAAAAAAATAATTTATGAAGTCGAAACAGCGGTCCTTTTAGAGATTTCAGGGGGGTCGATATGAGCCTGGATGAGCAAACAATTAACTAATTTTTTTTACATAACTGTATGCAGAATATTTTTTTCAGGGGGGCCGCTCCGTCTGTCCTCAAGAGGCTCCAAATTCGATATGAAAGAGCCACAAAAATGTGTGCTGGAGGCGCCTAAAATTGGTTCCGCACAGGTAAAGTTTTTTTCGAGCCGTTCCTGGCCTTCATTTTTCTTCATTTTATTGGCACAGGGAGTCCATGGACTTCATTTTACTCGCAAAAATTGACCATGAAGCACAAAATGCTAAGAACACTTGATCAAGTCCCTTAGACTGGGATTACACTATAAAAGTTTGATAAAATCCATTTTATAAAACTTGAAAAATCCAGCCAATAAAGCTCATAGGTTGCATTCGAGCAAATGCAACAGATAATCTTACTGGTTGGATTTTTCAAATTTTATAAAAGAACTTTTAGAAAACTTATATAGTGTAATCCCGGCCTTAGAAAGAAGATGCTGAAAAAGAAATATAAAAAAGAATTCAACAAAAAATTGTTTGAAACTTGGTTGTTTGTATAAATTTGAACTGATACAAAAAAATGATGGGGGTTCTGAAAATTTCCCGTGCCTTAATAGAAAAACTCATTCTCAAATTGCTCCCTAGTGGGAATCACGGCCGTAGATGATAGTAGGCAGTTCATGCAGTGAATAAACTGAAACTGCGAATTTTGAATTACAGAGGGGGGAACAATTTATATTCATAATTCATCGACACCTTCGATAAACTTTCATAACTCTGTTCGCAACGAAAAATAACGATGCATAACGATACACAAAACCTATTATACATGCATGAATATTTTTTATGTCTATGTAAAAGTTATTTTCCCCAGAATGAAAAGTAAGAATAATGAAGAATACGGTGAAATTTCGATGAATTAAACTACGAAATTGCTCAATAATAATTCCAAGATTCACCCTTCAGAAAGAGTTTTGGTCGAACTAATAACAAATAATCTTATAGAAGCTCAAATAGATTTAGACTCGTAATATTCAAAACATGTTTCGCATGAAGTAGTTTAAAAACTACAATTTCCTAACCGAAAAAAAATTTACTTTCCTTCATTACGTTTCTTAATACGAAGTAGAAGCGATAATTTACCTCCATGAGACTATTTTGTGCAGTTTTTCTGAAAAGGCTATCAAATCATAACGACAATCGCAATTAGGAATGAAAATTTCCCTCAATTTTAAGGAAGCATCGTTTCACTTCCTTAAAGCGATCGAAAAATTTATCGGATTGATCGACATCATTTACATGTTTTTAAAATACGAGTTCACTCAGAGTTTTATATACTCTTTATTATAGGAGATATTTTATTTATATTTGCACATTATAAACTTGTGTAATGTGGCCGAAACTGGCACAACGTGTTTGACCGAATAATGAATATAATGACCGTCTCAACTAGTGACCGCACTAGCCCCAGATGCATGGAGTGGTATGGGGATTATGATTTCGCATTGAAATTGTTGTAAATTGATGTAAACTAGCAGAAGCCCAACCCATGAATTCGTTCATATGCCCCATTCTGCTATTGAGATGATCTTGACCATTATTGATACTAATTTATTACGTCCTGTTTAGATGAGTCAAACAACTTGATATCAGCAATGACTTTTACACAAAACACACAAAAATATTATTGTTCTTTGTAGACACCTTCCAAATCAGTTATAAAGAAAGTATTTCACATCAAATGTATCAAGCAGCATAATACAATAGACACTCGACTATCCGACTCGTGACTAACCGGCCTCCGTACTATCCGGTCTAGTTAAAAAATAATTATAATTCTCCGTAATAAAATGATGAATAATTTACTTTGCCAAGGCGTTGCAAGTGTAATCAATTTTTGTAATCATCTATCAATTTAACAAGTTAAATTCATTTTTTGTAAGAATTAAGACTACGTTTCAAGTTGATATATTGTTTATTTTAACCCTTTCCGCAGAGTAGTAAAAATCACTAAACTCCCATACAAAATTGCCATATCTTTTCCAGTGACGTAGGCTTTCTTCCGATTTTCAGCAGGTGCAAATTTAGGGATGTAGGTCAAAATGGTTCATTGAGAGAAATTACCTATACAAAATATCTCTGGGCTTTTCAACGATAAAGAGGCTTTTAAGAAATACAAATACAACACCACAACAGGCAAAATGCTCGACGAGGTGGCTGAGAAAAAGTTGCTCATAACAAATATGGATGTCATACACTTCAAAATTACAGCAACCCTAATAAAAAGGCAATTATAAAAACTAGAAACAGTATTCGAAGAAGACGAGATATCTTGTCAATGCCACTGATGGAGTAAAAAAAAGGGGATGTATTCACATATTGTAGAGTGTGCATTATTTTATGTCTCTTGCAATTAAGTTAGACGTTATAAAGTTTGTCTTAAAAAATGTGTGTACAATATTTTTATCCTTGGACTTCTTATTTCTGTTATAAATTTTTAAAACGTACAGTGCACACACACACACACACAATATACATAACAAACATTTATAAAGTACTGACCAAGAGGTCAGAAAATATGAATAAGAGCGGGTTTTGATATAAAAAGGGTGTTTTTAATTTTTTGGGTGGGGGTAGGAAGTGATAATTTTGTAGAACTATGGCTTATCCGGCTTTTTTTGTTATTCAGCCTTTCCTTCCACCACATTAGGTCGGATGGTTGAGAGTTTACTCCAATATATTAAAAATAAAAATAGAAACATTACCAACTGACATATTGGCATAACTTTTTCAAACCGAGAAAGCGAAAAACACTATTGCATATCATTTTTATAATGAAGTTCTTGTCTTAAAAAACGCTCCTCGTTGAGTTTTGATTCAAGATTCTCTAAATTAAGAAAATGCATATGCAGCTTCATCTGATATTATAGATTTTTGTGTGTTCATTTTTGTATCTATAATGAATGAATATGCATATAATAATAATGCATATTCATTCATTATAGATACAAAAATTCATATAATAATATGCATAATATGTATTTTATTTTTGTATAATCACAGTAACCTTCAATCTTTGAACAAACAAATTTGAATATGAATGCGATCACATATTTTCTGGAACTTCATAGAACTGTTGAAACGATGTAAATTACAAAGTATAATGTGGAGTTAATGTGGAAGGTTTATTAACATCTGTTAGAATATTTAATAATATGCTATCATGGAGTGTGTGGGTTGATGCACGATAATACATGTTAACGTACTCATCATTAACCTGCAGAAATTTTCTACACGACAGATTTAGAACTTTGAAACTGAAAAAAAAAAATTCACACGGTGAGGTGAAAAATGAAGTGAGTTACAGATAATAAGGATCTAAAAACGTAAATAATTTTTTTTTTTGATTACTTTCGTCTCTGTCCGATTATAGAGCGAATTCGAGAAAAAGTACACAAAAAAATTTGAATAGGAAACAAGATAATGTTCAAACTGGAGAACAGTTTAAAAAAAAAAACCTCAACAGAGGGTATTGAAGTTCCGCCATGTCCAACGCACCCTGGTGGAGACGCGATTTATCCAGTAAGAGAAAAGACATGTCGAGCAAAAGAAAACAAAAATGCACTCGAATTGAGAGGAAAGAACAAAAAAAAATCAAAGACAGCAAAAATCTTCAACAGGTCTTTCACTTTTTGAGCGATGAACTCTTTCTTTGCATGAAAAAAAGAAAAAAAAAAATAGAACGTAAAGTTGTAGAAGAAATACTTTGAAAAACCATCTTCTTCCCGCCTCCAAATATCAGCCATAAGGCGCGGGAAAGTGGAGCACGCTCACGTGACCGGCTTCTTCAAGATATATAAGCTGCTGCTTAAACATTCAAGCAACACAATAATAACTATATTTCTAGTGTTATCTCAATCAAAAGCTTTGCGTTTTGTATCTACTCTTTTCTATTGGAATATTACTATGTTTAAGGTAAGTTTAGTGTGCAAGTTATTTTATTTTGGCTTGCAAATGCATCAACTAAACCTGAACTTTCTCATTCTCATATTCAATTCCTTTTAAAAATACAGTAGCTCTTGAGCATCGATATATTTCGTAAATCATGTTTTGCTGAAAAATTTTGTCATAGAGTTTCAATGAAACTCAGTTCCTAGGCCGCGTAGTTGGCTCATATGGCATAGACCGGCATGGAAATTTAAATTCTGGTCTGATTTGATGTAGTGCAGAAATTTCTGTCTGCTTGACATTCAGCCTTTAGTATTTCATATAGATTGATAACGTGTTTTTTTTTCCCGAATCAGACATCCTATCTACGGCATCATCTGCTATATAATTCCATAAACAACTCTAGTTACATTATCTCATTTTAGGTTTCATTGTTTTTGGTCGCCGTGCTGGCAGTATGCTGTCAAGCTAAACTGGCGGAGAAGATCAGTGAAGATGACGACTTTGTCGTGTACAGGATACCAGTAACAGCTTTAGATCTCACTCCTCAAGAGACTGGTTATTCTCTAGATGAACCAAGCTACGGACGTTCATCGAGTAAAACTGTCAGCCATAGCAAGAGCTCTAGTCAAAGCACTGGAAGTGGTAAAGGACGCGGTTTCGGTGGTGGAAGCAGCTCTGGACAAGGATACGGATCTGGAGGCGGCGGTGGAGGTGGAGGAGGACATAATCACGGTGGATTCCAAGGAGACCATTCTGGACACGGAGGATTCAGTGGTGGACATGGAGGTGGATATCATTTCCAGAGCCAGCCATCCTTTGGTGGTCATGAAGGTGGGGGTTATTCAGGACCATCATACTTCAGAGGTGAGCCTCTCAATGATATTTTTCGTTGGTAATTACTGGTTTTTTTAAACAATTTGTAGGTGAAAATCTGCATGATATATAAGTGTAATTGTGTCAGGTAAGCATTCAAATGTCTTTTATTTCCAAGACTATTAGTCATGTTCTGGTTTCAAAAAGGTAAGAAATTTCTTATTACATTATTCAAGACTGAACAACACAAGTACTTCGACAATCCGGTGTTCAACTGTGATGCAAAAAAATTTCATACGTAATATGAAAAAAAATCCTTAAATCTACTTTTTTTAGATAAAAGTTGTTATTTACCATATGTCATTTTTTACACACTTGAATGTGCAGTTTGATTTTTTAGTAAACAGTTTCAGTACGAAATATTCGAAAAAATACGCTTTTAATTTTAGTATCTATAATCAGTTTTCTATGAATTTCAAGAGTCTTTTTAGTCTATAAGAACAGTTAATCACATATTTTTTGTTGTCATTCGCAGGTGGATCAGGAGGTTATAATGGAGGCAGCTACGACAGTCACCATGGCGCGGTCTCCCATAATACCAATCAGTATGAAGACGGTTACGGTGATGCCCCAAAAATCGTTACCACAACAAAAAGTTTCACCACCACAAATAACCAGAACAACTACCAAGGTGCTTCTAATCCAGTAGGAGAAATCAATTACCGATTGTCTGACTTCGTTAAAGACGCTCCAGGTCACGAACTGAGCACTCGTTACAGTCAGAAACTACTTGAAGGTGAGTATAAGAGATGAAGAATCAATCTGCATATTATTTCTTTTTCCCGACAAATCAAAATATGAAAACATCATGATCAGAGCCGTAACTAGATGCTTGAGCAACCGGGACAAGCGCGCATTTTGACGCCCCCTTGCAATGTTGAAGAAGTTTCAGAATTAAATTTGCGCCCACCCCTCAGGTCCAGCGCCCGGGGCACGAGACCCGCCTGCTCCCCCCCCCCGTTGTGGCCCTGATCATGATAGTTTCAGCCAATGTTCTTAGCTAAACAACCTCCAACTCCGCCAGCCTGGCCACAAAATAAATAGCTATTCATGGCAACTCTCTAGTAATGATACCTTCCACTAAAGAAGACAAATATTAGTTTAACAAATTTTTATATAATAATTATGCTAAAAATATTGATTATCACGGTCGGTGTCCGGTTAGAGACGTAGTCCAGAGGACTTATTATTTCCAAATGCCTCATTCACATTTGCAGTAGCCATCTCCAGGAAACGGATGCGAAGTCGTGACACTTTCTAAGCTGTCCGAAGATTAACCACAAAATCTATCAGCGCCTAACACTTTTTACACTGTCTATATATAATAATTAGATCCATTTAACTTTATTTTTTCTATCTTGAAAGTTAGGTATCTAAAAAAAGGGGTAGGGGAGGATTTACTTAATGTTTCAAATTATATATTGCAAATTTCCCCAATGAATAAGCATTTGATATAGAAGCGGTAAAAGTTTAAACTGAACGCTTTGCACTTTCATGAAACAGATATTTGCAGATTTGAATTGACTTCATGATCGGATTTATATAAGCGTACATGTATTCAAAAATTTCTGTAGTTTGACGTGTTGCTTAATCCACGATAACATTCTCTTACTTTCTCCTTTATCCCTCGCAATTCATGTTAAAATATAAAATATACAGGGTGATTGTTAACTCTTTTAACAAATAAAAGTCTTGATAGAACTCAATAAGTTTGAAATGGAATTGCACTCCTCTCATAGTGCCACAAAAGAGCAAATTCACGAAAACGCATCCTATGTTTATTTATTTTCATCTCTATTGACTGAAGTAGCATGCTCCTTGTAGCCAATAACTGTTTCATCTTAAAGATGTAAAACTTTATCTAATTTACTCTTATCTGAGATTATGAGTGGAGTGTGATCCGGTCAGTTGCAAATATCATTCGTCCCGGTGATCAATCACCCTAAAAAGTCTCGTCACAAAGAGCAACAGACCTCCAACGGTACAAATATTCAAATATTACAGTTCATTCATAATTTTAGATGTAGATGGCAGCACTAAAATATCATACAAAACAATAGATATGAACTCAGACTGTTCGGTACACATTCCCTTCCTGCACAACTCGGTAGTAAATTTCCATGGCGGTAGGCCAGAGCTATACTTGGTTTGAAAGAAAGAAGAGAAAAAGCAATCTCTTTTCCCCTCCCTCCCATCTTCTTTTATTGAAAGAGTTTATAATCACCTTCTATAAGTTACATAAGACACATATTTTATTTCATTACACAACCTTACGAGTGAATTATTCCAATGATGAATAAGTCTCGTCTCTCCTTAGTAAAAAACTAATAGCCTTATGAATAGGAAAAACAGTGAAAGAAAGTAGATGCGGTAATCAAAAAATAAGCAATGATATTTTAATGCTTATAAAGATGTACACTGACCATGCATAGAGGTAGCTGTAAATTAGTTTCCACAGCGGGAAATGACATAAAAATGTAACATTAGTCATGTTCACAGCTCTGTTAGAATGTTTTTAAGTGAGTTGTAGAAATTAAAGCAGTAAATGATTTTCATTTGTTCGATTATCTGTAGGCCTAGGTGGAGGAGACTACATGGGATCCGCTCCTGGCAGTTACAGATCCGACGCACAAGCTTTCAATGTCAATGAATTTACAAGAAACTTGAACCAAGGTAGTGGAGCATTATCACCTCTATTTACCGCTGGCCGCCAAGGAGTATCTCAGTTTGGAAACTACGGAAGCTCTTCAAGAGTTTTCCCTAAAGCATACGCCCTGAGACATTCTGGATTCGGTCTGTTTTAAAAAAAGGAATTTGAATCATTCGTTGGGTCAGGTACATCCTATTCCTGGCAATTGTATATAGTCGACGGTGGATTGCTGCACTTGGTGTTCACCATCTGTGTGATACTTGAACTATTTCACACTCGTGTACAGTTTTTTTTTTTATTGTGATCATTTCGATGCATCTGAGAATATTTGATGTATGACGTAGGTTATATGCCATCCTCCAATCACTTGCATATGACGTTAAAGTGATAGAATCACTAAGATAGTTTCCGTTATATATCATTTTGTTTGTTTTTCTTTAAATTTTTACAAGTATAATAGATCGTTCATAGCCTCACACAGTATAATTATATTAGCAACACATAGTTGTTTTAAAGTATGTGTTTCAAAGGCGGATTATCTTTGTGTCGAAGAAGATCCATAAAACCATTGATACTTCAAAAATGTCTTGTCTGTTCGTATCATTGTGTGACTCGATTTTCTATTTTTTTTGGAGAGTATTTGGAATATTTATATTTTTCATCACTTTAAGTAAAACTAAAGAAGAGCCGTAACTTACATATGGCTCTTCTGCTTTATTTTAGCCTCAAAAAATGTAAAACATATTTATCACACTCCCGTTTTTCGATTAAAGGGTAGTATCATTTCGAAATTAAACGCAACAGAAAAAAAACGAAACTACGAAACTGTAATCATTTCAGTTATATCAGTATATTTTTGAAAATATTTTTAAAATAAAATTTAATGGAACAATATCGGATAGAGTGATCGGGGTGTGAAAACAAGTAAATTATTTTGGGAGTTGTTTTATCTTACAGAATATGGTTTATTTCGGTAGACGTTTTTATTTATTTAGTTCAGAGACCTATAAATCAAAGTATAATTTTTTTCCTTTGAATAAAAACTCCATATAATTTGAATATATTTTTTTTATATTTTTTTCTCAACTGAAGCGATGTAAAACCTCTAAAAAAAGACACGCAAGAGTAATAATACTGAAAAGTTGGGAGACTTCCTCAATCACCGGAGAAAACAAAACGGTCGCTACCGAAAATAAATACAATACTTGAAACTTCATTCAAGTGACTTGTTTTACAATTGGCTCTTCTCTTGAACTAGGTCAAGACCAATGCCCTTCATATAGTATGTGATACTTTTTTTCCACGAATCTCTCTACACGTTCTCTGCAGACTATTATTAAAGTTTCGTCTCTTTTAAATAAGCCGTTTAAATTCCACGCTCAAAGATTACGCTATTCCTATTTTTTGTATCTTTTTTCTCTCGTTATATTTATCTTTGCCCCGTGAAAGGGTAAATAAATACATTTTTCAAAGTGAATTGTCTAGTTATGATAGAGGAAAATGGTTATCGCCTCATTGGCCTGAAGGGAAAATCCATCTCAAATAAGCCATCCCATCATAAAATTACGGTACCTAGTCAAAGAGGAAAACTTGTGAAATAAGTCTTTCAAGTGTAACTCATACGTAATCTTTGAAGCAAATTTTATTCTAAATATCTAAAACGTTTGTCCATCATATAAGTATTAATGTTTCCATGAATAAGATCGTCATGAATGATCTTCATTGCAATATAATCACTGTTATTATTTATTCATGCAAGGAGAGTTTTCATACAAATAGGAAGTGAAATGAGAAAAATTTTATGAAATCTCAAATTACTTGTATGTGAAGTGCATGAATACGAAATTAAGGATGTGCAAGCACTGTATCCTGAGCTTTCTGGATAGGAAAGACTATTGTCATACGAGAAATCTGAAAGTTAATTAAGAGATCTTCCAATACGGTGAACTTTTGCATGATATACGACTATATAATTTCGTTTATTTAGATTATTCATACCTGAAGTTAGAAGTGTGTCAAAGCACAATTCTGCACGTGCCTCAATAAGGAAAATATTAAAAATCTAGTTGTGTGTGCGCTTCTTTTCAACATATTTGCGTAGCTTTGAGGCAATCCATTTACCTGAGACGTTAATTTTAAAGATGTAAAATAACCAGTTTGATTTGTTTGATTTGTTTTAACTCTTGATTCTAGTCTTTCGATTAGGAAACAAGAAATCATAGTATAACTTAGTTGAAACGTATAATATAGATTATGCGAACGTATTATGCATTTATGGCTGCACTTGTACACATAATCAAGAACTAGAGAGTTCGTTTCTTCCTCAGTTGATCTAATTTCATGAAAAAGCGCTACGATGTCCAGTGAGTGGTCGAATTTCATACAAGCCACATCTTTGGTTAAAGAATTTGAGCGGAAATGAGTCATATACTAATAAGGAAAACAATATTTGATCACAATGTCCGCCAAAATAATGATGAGTTTATTTGTCCGGTTTATGATTCTTTGTATTAAAAAAAAGATGAAAATTTCAATAGAACTGAAATACTGAAATATAAATTTTATACTCGAAAGCTTTGTGGAACAATGTTTTCAGTAGGGAATTGCGGTAAACATGTTTTAAACATATCGTCAAACGTCAGTTTCTAAGAGCAATCAAAAGGCAACACAAAACGGTATAATGCAACAGGTTTTAAAATGATACATTTTTATGTAAAGTATTTTATCATATTTTTATTCCAATCACTGTTTTTACGGCAATGTCTGAAAACATATTCGAGTTTATTTCACAATATGAGTACGATACTCATGAGTTCATTCAGACATTTTATGTACGTATTTGTATTTCGTAGTCTAAATCTAGGACCAACTGTTCTTTTCCATAAACAACCTCAATAGCCTCTCTTTGTGAAGTTCTGAGACAGAATTTTTCTTAAGCTTCAAGCAGGATACTATACGTATATAGCACGTATATCTAGTTATACATCTGGTAAAGTACAGCGACCGGCGCCGAAAAATGCTTGTCGTAAACCGTAAAAAAAAGAACAAAATATCGAACAAGAGAATATATAGCTACAGATATCTACAAAAAAACTTTCTTCGGTGATAGTTCACATTTTATGACGAAACTTTCGACGAAACTGGAGATTGTTTCCCATATTTTCATAACTTTCAATCTATGAGGCCTGACGCAACACTTTTTCTTCTTTGTATATGACCCAGCAGCCAATAAGTATTCATTTTTCCTTTACCCTAAAATTATGAAGGCATTTCTTAAAAAAAATAAATATAAGAGCGTTAATTATTTCCTAGAATGAATTGACGTTTGTATTGAAGTCATCCAACATCTGTAATAGACCAACTTCTACTCAATGGGTAACTTACTTAGAAAATTAATAAATTGATAATTTAAAAATTTTGTAGTATAGATATATATATATATAGCAAGTGCGGGCATCAGAATGGACAATAGTTGGGAAAACGCAATACCGGGTTTACTCTGCCTTTAGGTATGGCCACCAAGTGTGATAAGAACAGTGATAAGGTGCTTCAAAATGTCCCCGCGGTGTTCTACAGTGAGTGTCACTCGATTGTCACCATCATTACATCTGCTGTAGGCAGGACCACAAATAGATACTTTGTCAGCCGGGAAAATTACGCATTTTAGCACCGCGAGTAATGTAGAAGGAGCAATAAAAGAGTGAATTTGGCGTCCCTTCTGGACTGGGT
The DNA here is from genome assembly GCF_987345545.1 of Pholcus phalangioides. NCBI lineage: Eukaryota > Metazoa > Arthropoda > Arachnida > Araneae > Pholcidae > Pholcus > Pholcus phalangioides. The sequence continues at coordinate 60,166,814 of NW_028301600.1, read as the reverse complement.
GTCTGACACCCCCCGTTCTCCCCTCCCCCCCAATTGCGCCCCAATTTCTGTTTTCTTTTTTATTGTAACTCATCGAATCTTGGTTTTTGATCAAATTTAGTTAGAGAGAGCGAGTGTTTCCTCTTTTTTTAACCCCTGGTTCCATATTACCCAACCCTCTCATATTGCTTTCCTAATAACGTTTTTTTTTAATTATTTTTTTTTCTAAGACATGATTTTTATTTTTAAATAATATGCTCTTGTCAATGCAACGACAAGAATCCAAGTTTTATAAAATTTAAAAACAGTATTGCATAATCCCCGCACTTCCTATATATTTTCATAGTTTTTGCTTACTTTTATTTCCATTACACCTCTGGATTCAGTCATGAATAAGCTCGGACTCAGAAGGTTCTTACAAGGCTCGCTGATATGGACTTTTCCAGGCTTTAGGAAACAAAAGAATGACAAATTCCATGAATAGCCTCAATCTTAATATTACCGATTTACTTTTTTGTAATTTGAAGAATTTATTTCATCGTAAAGAACGAAAATGATTAATCGACGCGAGAAAAAAAAGATGTTTTATTTTTTGTTGAAAACAAATAGATCAAGGAGACTTAAATCGGCTAATAATACTTACTTCGCCATAACTTTGCATTCTCGCCGCTGTATTTACGGTATCACCGAAGAGACAATATCTAGGCATTTTCAAACCCACAACTCCAGCAGCGACTGGACCCGAGTGCATCCCTAATCAAAAAAATTATAACAGACATTTCATAAAAGTTTCTTGTTACTTGTTGAATCAAATATAAAAATTAAAAAAAAAGAAATGGCAAAATTTCTCTACTACATAAAATATTTCTAATATTTATTGTCTTTGAGGCTTATAATAAAATGCAAAATATTCAAGGAATTGCTCAAAAATTTGAGTACTTTAGAATTTAATTAAGAAAGGCGATTCTTTTATTTTTATTGTTCCAATTTTGATAGCAATTGAAAACGTTAAGAAAAGAAAATTTTTCCGGCTGCTGTAAGCTTGGGAAATAAAAAATTAAAAACCAGGAAAAAATAAATATCGATTGACGTTTGACAGAAGTATTTTATCAAGTGGGTAACTTAACAGCAACTTTGAAAAATTTAAAATTAAAACACTTTCATAAGAACCCATTACGTCCTGTTATAAATCATTTACGTTTGGTACAGTATAATCACTAGATAAATTGAATAAAAATTCTAACTCACCTATTCGTACCATGACTTTTTCACCTCCATAGGTGTTCTCGAAACTTTCCACTTGAGAAATCATGTCAAGTGCTGCTCCAGCTACGTTTTCTGCATGATCTGGCCTCCTTTCAGGAGCTCCACTGACTAACATGTATACTTGTCCCACGGTCTCTACCTAAGAAAATTATAAAGAAAATATATATTAATTCAGTAGAATGAATACAATGCGTATTGATAAACACACACAAAAAAATTAAATGAACAGATACAGAATGTTCAAAACTTATTTTTTTTGGTTAAAGCAATCTACGTATAGGTAAAAAAAAGTGCTCACTTTAAAAACGTTGTAACTATCGGTGACGGTATCAAATAATGAAAAGATATCATTTATGCAAGTTACAGCCTCCATTGCAGTAATTCGTGCACATAGTTCAGAAAATTCGACGACTTCTCCAAATAATACAGTGACTTCGTCAAAAGACTATAAAATAATAAAGAAAAAAAATATTAATGGTATAATTTATAAATGAATGTATAGTTTATAAATGAATGCTTCTCGTATTCATTAGTTTCCTACATTCATCTGTATGATGAAAATAACCGAAGTTTAAAAAACGATGAATTTGTCAAGCATTATATGTATTATATCTTTGAAAATGCTAAAAATAAGTTTTTTGAACTTCCAAAAAAGTTTTTTTACTTCACACGTATTTATTGGATCTTCCCCATTACGGAGTCTTAACGCTACGGCTTTAGGAATCATAGAATATAAAAGATCATCGCCTTTTTGCTTCCACTCATCCAACATCTTAAGGTTCTGTTCCAGCTTCTTACTTCTTTGCTCTTGCTAAAATTAAAATAACGGAAATAACAATCAGGACTGTGATTGTTTTTGCACCAAATTATCACATCACAGTACAAACCATAATAATATGGGGTGAAAAAATTCTCAGACACACACATACATTTATCTTTTTTCTTTTTGATTATTTATATTCAGTTCTGATTATTTTTTGTACCAAATAATTACAAAATAGCTGCTAAATTAAATTTGAAAAATGCGTTGTTCTTCCGCCAGCTTATTGGTTACCTCAGCAATTTTCAACTTTTTCATCCCCCGATGCACCTGGAAATATATTTTGTATGTGTTGTAGGCCTATATGTTGCATGTTAATTATAGTAGTGAATTACTATTTTTTTTCTATAGTTTTTATGAAGCACACAGGTTGAAAATCGTTGGGATCATGAGAATAACGATTCATGGATCTACAAACAGTTCAATATCGTAAGAAAATTAAATTTGTTCATGTGTAAATATAAGTTATTGAATTTTTTTTCATTTTATGCATGAATATATTTCTTTAAAATAAGACGCTTTTGTGAACACGGACATCTTATTTATTTTCAGTAATGATTTCCTACATTTAAAATCTATTGGTATATCAGCTCTACAATGGCATTAATTTTCAATACCCGTATATGTTTTATGACGTTATGAGTAAAAAATAGTTCGGAATTTTATATATAGAAGCTGTGTACTTTTTCGTAAGATATTTCTAATCTGGCTCCATGTTGCCATCCTGCGAGGACTATTTCTCTGCTGCTATCATGAAGGCAAAGATCAGTCAAGTACAATCCAACCTCTTGCATTTCTTGCAGGTTGCTTAGCCTGTAGGAAACAATTTATACGAATGGTTATATTATTTATACAGGGTGCAAAGTCACCATAATAATATGGTTGACTTAATCAATAAATATTTGAATTTTAAAAAAAAATTCAAATATCGTGTGCTTCTCAGATATATGATTACGTGTTTATTTTTTGAAGGGGGGAATTGTAAATGTATTAAAATACAACTTTTTTTTTCAATACCGTCGCACTTACTACAACTTATATAATAATAATAATAATAATAATTTATTTGTTTATGGGGCCAGACCCATGTAAGGATGGCATACAAAAAATAAAATATACAAGTAATAAATTACAAATCATTAGAATACCAGTCGTACACACACACACACACATATATATATATATATATATATTCCACTGAAAAACATGGAAATCTTTTGTTTGACTCATTAAATGCGGGACAAAGAATTTAAAGATACAACTTGTAGGTAAAGAGAACGTATGTATGAAGATGGATTTTGCATTTTAGTATCTATATATCCCCCTTGAAAAATAAATGGGATATCTGAGATCCACACGTTCACTTGAATACTTTTTCTTATTTGAAGTATGTTTCTGTGATCAAAACAGTTTCAAAATTAAAAGGGTGTAAAAGGACTTTGTTTTGCACCCTGTATATATATTATTTACATGCACGAGTATGCATTACATTTTAATTGCGCGTAATAATAAAATAAACAAAAAATTCTAATTACATTTGTTTAAGATGGTGTCATATTTATAGTCTCGAAAAGAGATAAAGTTTATTTATTTTTGCGTTCACTGTAGCACAAATTACTGAATTGTGTAATATTCATAGTAATTCAAAAGCATTAGAAATTTTTAATCATGATGATCAATAAGTGCCAACTAGCAATCAATTATTTAGTGCCCAAACATCAGTTTGAATCTAGGTTCGGCAGGTATTCTGTGATTGTAATGCTAATGTGCGTGTCTAGACATTTTTAAGTGGTTCTAAGCTCTAGAGAATAAAAGAAGTTTTTAATTTGTGGTAACGAATTGTGTGAGATAATAGCTGATGATCTACTGACATCATATTTTTAGTAACCTACCCAGACATTGGCACTCGTGACACTATATTTTACTTGTCATTTTTGTGAATGCATGAATCAACGAATTAGGTGGAGGCTCATGAAAGAGCTTTGTTATCGTCCTTTCAATAAAGATCAGAGTAAATATCCATCAACAGTACGAAAGCAATTACCCCAAGTCCCTAGAGAGAATAGACTTACGCGATCGAATGCTCTTAAAGAAGATATATGGACAGCGTTATTGGTTGTGGCTTTAGTGGGGGGAACTCGTGAGCAAAAAATTCGATGAAACGATTCTCAGTATATTACGTCAATGAACCAACGAAAAAACTCGTAAATTCTCTTTTTTATTTCTTGCTGTAAGATGATGAATGTTGTTTTTACTGACGCTTTCGAAACATTACGTGTTAGAGAAACCGAAGATGAACGATTTCTCTTTTAAATTTTAATCAGTGATGCGAAAATATATAAATAAATTCTATCGGTCGCGTTGGAAACGTATGGATCACGAGCGTCAATTTTGTTAGTCTTAAAAGTAACGGTACTTAACCCTTAGACGCTCAATATGCCAATATATCCACTCGAGTTTAAATTCATTTCAAATTTGTTATTTGACGCAAATAAAATAATAATCCCAATTAAACTGAAAATGTTATGTTTCCTCGTTTACACTTTCGAAATGGAAAAATATTTTACATAAACAGAAGCAAGTGTATTTTTCTTTGTCCGTCGGATGCAGCTAATTTGCAGTGAGCCATCATGCAAAATTGTTTTTTTCGCATAAGCAATATAAGATGTTGGTTTCCATTCAAAATTTTGATATCCTACACCAAAATATAGGCTAGACAGAAATTTTAAAAAAGCCTTTGAAATATTTTAAAAACTAAGGAGCGAGCTTTCTGGAGTAGAAAAATGCAAATGCTGTGAGGGCAATGATGAATGAATGCCAGAACTTTGCCACTGGACTTATCCCGTTGCTGAGATCTCTTCCAGCCCAGCTTCGTGGCATAGTCCGGAACATTATTTTGTGTCAAAAAAAATTTTTACAACATATATTTCCCCCGGACAATTGGGTACTGTCGCGATGCTGTGAGGGCAGAAGCGTTAAGAAAAAAACAGATAATTTTTTTTTGTTGAAACAATGATACTTTCATTGTTTTCATTGATAATAAGAATTCGAAACGAACTTACAGAGGCACGCACAGGTAAATGATTGCATCCCACTCTTCGATATATCGCATTTGCCCTTTCAGTAATAGATTTCTCGTAGATGCACTGTTACGCCTATCCTCGATAGGATGCTTGACGAAACGGGAATTCAGGCATTCTAGTTCTACCACAACTTTCTGAAGGATAATTACCTAAATCATATCAACAAACGGTAAACCAAGATTACTTCAAGATCATATACAGGGTGCATAGCTGACTCCTCTCGCTCTAAATTACTGGTGAACCGTTGATCCTAGAAGCATATATCCCATTGTAAAAAGTATCTAAATAATGTGTAGACCTCAAATGCGTCATCCACGTTGCAAGGGGTTGTATAGTTATTAAAATAAAAGGTTATTTTTTTTATTTTAATAACTATACAAACCCTTTCAATATGAATGACGTATATACCTGAGGCCTACACGTTATTTGCTTTTTCTGATTGAAAGTATGCCTCTAGGATCAACGGTTCGCCAGTAATTTCCTGCGAGAGGAGTTAACTATGCACCCTGTATATACATAGTTTCATGATGCCGAGATATGCCTTAAACGTTATACAGATACTCAATAACTTATGGATTTTAAATTCTAAATTAAAATTAATCAATTTAAAATCATCTTGATCGTCGCGATAAAAATTTCACATAGTAACTGCTAACATCGTTCTCTTCAGATATTTCCTTGAAGAAAATAGCGTGTACGTCCTATAATATTCAAGCGTGTTGCTAGAAGACGCTTCAAGTTCAATTTTTCTTGAAATACTAAATTGAGGGTATAGAAAGTGGTAATTTTCATAGACACCGGAACGTGAGGGCTCAGGTAGAGTGAGCTCTCTCAATACTTTTTGTGGGATGGACTGGGCCCCTCGATATACAACTGAGGAATATTCAATTCTCCTCTGATCCCATTCCTTTGCGCACGTCCTTAAATCCCGTATATACGGGACATCCGGCAACTCTAGCGCCCCCCCCCCCTCACTCCCAATATTTTTTTCGTGTTGGCACCTCTAGCCACTCCCACTTACCGTGACATCTACTTTGTTTGAACTTATCGTGATATCTCTCCGCCTTCTAATAAACTACTCAGTCGGTTGGTCTTTAAGATGCGTAATGCGAATTGCATGTTATTTTTTATAGCAATTTGAAACTTCACGAATCTTTCTATTAAGACAAACAGGATGTACAAGTTTCGGGTCACATGTAAGAACAGCAGTTCCCAATTCAACGCCAATATTTTTTTTGCAGTCGTAAGCATCAAACAGAAAACAAAAACTTTTTTTTTCTGTGCAGAATCTTTTTTTTAGTTTTACGTCCCGTCTTTTGAGATGTTTCTCATCTTTTCATTCATTATCTTTCTTTTGCTGTAATATATGTCTCCGAAATCACGTGTATGATCGGAGATCTTATCCTTCAAAGATTTTTCTCAGCCATGTTCTACGGAATGAAACAGTAGAAGACAAGTCGTCTTTTTGCTCTCGTTCATTCGTGAAAAATAAGAAGAGCCAAGTAGGAATACTACTTAAAAAAATACCGCTTGTATTTCCTGTTGAAACATTCTAGAAAATTCCGCTAAATTTTATTGTTCCATTTTAAAAGCTCATCCTTTATTATTATTATTTATTTCACAAATAAAATCATATAATATACAAGTACAAACATGTAATACACAAATTCGAACATATAATGCAAACAAACACTTTATGGCCTCAAGGGACTGAAAAGTCCTTTCAGCAGGATTAAAGGAAGAAGTTTATTGAATATTTTAGCACCAGTGCTATTATATTTATTAGATATGTTTTAATGCATTTTTGTTCATATATTTTTGAATGAAAGTTCGGAAATAAATTAATAATTGTGAAGCTCAATAGAATATATCAAGCATCATTTTTTTTATTTTTTTACTATTGCTGTACTCTGTGCAACATTGTTTTTATACACGCTTACAATACATTCATCAAAATGGTTTCGCAATTTATACTTTTAACGTATGATTTATGTGTTTATTATTATCAAGTTTATGTATAGTATGAAAAAATTTAATATCTTGGCCGTGTAGAAAAAGCTATTTTTATATAATGTTTTATTGGGTTTTGGCACTTGATAAACTGGATTATATCTATCTGTAGTTCTATTTTGATTTTTCGTTCAATATTTTTTATTTAATTGCGAAAATTTGACAACTCTACAAATAGTTTTGTCTTGAGGATAAAGTAGGGCATTGTATTTTGGATCTATCTATTACAATTTGAGATCTTATTCTGTTCTATATATTATCCAATTTCCAAATATTCTCGTAATACGCTTCTCCCCAGGCACTGATCGCATAATTGATAATTGAATACATTCATGCGCCAAATAAATCTTTTAAAAAATATTCGTCGATGAAGTTTTTCCATTTTGTAAATATAATCACTGTATATTTTCTAATCTTTTTTTTTAACATATCACAGTGCGAGTTCTATTTAAGATCATCTTTTATTGTGGTACCCAAATAATTGTACGCACGAATAATATATCTCCATAATTTTATCTTCAATACGTATCTGAATGTATTTGATAAATAATTACCTATATTTATGTTTTGAACGGGTTGAACCGTGTAATTGAATAGTATATCATAATACTGTACTCATGAATAAAGTAGGGGACCCCAATTATCCGAATTCCGGGTTATCCGAGGCACTGAACTGATTTTAAAAATTAGGTGCAGTAAAATGAATTGCGAAACGTCTTTTGTCGTGACAAAACTGATTCACAGAATAACTACGTCAGCATTTTAAAATGCGTGTGATAGTGCCCTTTAGAGGGGCCCACGGGTGCGGTAGAAACTACAGATACAACATGGGATCCTCTGGGGTGGCTTAGTAAGGGTAGGATTCTTATTTTTCAGAGAAGGGGGACGATGATACAAATAATTTTATAAGTGTTTGGATTAGACAAACATCATAAACCTGTTGTTCGCGAACACCTTGGCTGTCCACATTCTACTCCTCTCCATCTTAACGCATGAACCAACCCGGTCAAGGTCCGTTGGCCTCAAGTGCATAGGGGGTGCCTCGTGATTATGAGATTTGGTACTGATTTCCAAGAGTAGGTATGCAAATTGGTAGGCAGGTACACCCAGCTAGGTAGAGGTCTTAGAACATCACTTTGCTGGGCGGTTACATGGCACTTCACATGGTGCGGTTAAGATAGCTCTGGTACTCCGTGAAGCATTTAAGAGTATTCGATGAATATAAAACGAGTACGCACAGAATGTAAAATAATCTTCGAAATATTGTGTAAAGTGTTTGTATATTACACAGTAGTTCATGCAGCTTCAAACATATTCATATGATTTTTGAAGCGAGAACTTTTTTCCACGAGAATTCTACATTTATTAGAAATAATTTCACCATTTACAGCTTTATTTATTACATTTAATCCCAAAAATCTGTAATATTATCATATTATCCGAGGTTTCAATTATTCGAGTTGGGTCCGGTCCACATTAACTAAGATAATCGGGGTCCTACTGTATTTTCAATTATGTTTGCTTACGTCATACTATTGCTGTAACATCAAGTCAAATAAAATTATAGATACAGTACAAATTTAGTGGTTTCCATATTTTCCACTGAATATTTTTGAAAACTTACATTTTCCCAACTAAAATTCACTCTTGGTCTATGCATCAAGAAGAACGTCTCAACTGGCAATCCAACCATTTCTTCACGTCCAAAAAGTTCTCTTGATTTTTCCCCTACTTGAAGAATTGTGATGGACCTATCGAATGCTATGGCGAATGGAAAAAGTCTGAACAAATATACACAAGCTACTGGACCAAGAACGGTATGCTCAATCATGTTTTTACGAGCCATCTGAGCATCTCTGTACGGTGTGTTATCAAACCTGGAAAATGCACATAGAGTTAAACATCAATAACAAACCGATCGAATGTTAAAATCACACATTTGTATTAAATCAGTTTATCACAAACTATTTGTAAAAAAAAAAATACGGAAGAATCTCTATATTATGAACAAACTTTATATGACGAAATTTTTATCAGAACATTCGTTTAAATTACACAACTTTGACAATTATTTACTCAAAAAAAAACTTTTCATGCAACGGATTTCTGAAGAAAATGTTCCATGGTGATTTGACTGTAAATAAATAAATAAGTAAAATTAATTTAATTAATTTAACGTTGAAAAATACTGAAAATAATTATAATTAAAACTTCAATTTTCTTCCCTTTATAATAAATTATCTTTAATGAAAAATCGACAATTTTTTAAATTTTCATTTCATATTCAGTTTTATGGAAATAAGTCGGTGACATACATGCCAGAATAAATTACTAAACACTCCGTAATAACATTTGAAACCATCTTCGGAATTGCAAATTTTATTTTATACCATGCAAAACTTAAAAAACGAAGATACTAGCCATATTTAAATATCGGTTAAGTTGTAAAGTATAAAAAAAGCAGTGTTCTGAATTCATCAGTCGATGAAATATTTTGGTTTTGGTAATACTGTATAAGAAAATTAAGAAAGGATAAGACTTAGAAACATGAAAATGTGCATAAATATTTTTTTTTAGGAAACAACATAGAATCTCCAGTTTGACAAGATAAGTGATAAAATGGGTAACATGGTCGCATGAAAAGTTTTCGATAAAACTGATAATAATATCGGAAAACTATATCTTTAGTGTTTATGTAATACGTAATGGTGGAACGAATCCTCAATACGTAATGTGGTCACATTTTATCACTTCTATAATATCCCCAGAATCACTCCATGCTGTTTGTGGAAGTTATCATATAGAGCTCAGCTTGTTTCATTTCTAGTTTCTAGAGGTGGGGGAAAGAAGGTACAAAAACATGGCCTCCTACGGCACGACCTAGACTTTTCCCAATAAACTTAGCTAATCAATCTGTATGAACCAAAGGGTCATTTCTCCGAGAAGAAACATCTTTATAACGTTGCTGTAAGATTACGAAAAAGAAAGAGATTGTGCTAGAAACTGTTTTCTCTTGAGATTTGATATAGATCCCATATTTAATGTTATTCTTTTTTTCCCAAATTTTACGAGTTTTAAAGTTTTACGATACGATAAGCAATTTTTTGTGATTTTAGCTCATATAAATGTCTTATCAAAAAATACATGTACATACAATGGAACAAATAAAAGAAATTTTCTATTTTTTTAAATAAAACTATTGAATTTTGTTCGCTTGTTCAAGTGAAATCCATAAGTGATACGATAATCATTTCGGTTTAACATACTAAAGGGAAAATTAAAAACATGTGTATACTATATATGTACTAAAGAATTACGCTTTTAGTTCAGTTTATAATATAATATGTTATGACAATAACTTAACATAACTTCAATTTACGAAGTAAATATTCATAAGTTAGATTATGAAAAAGAAAAATTTGCATTCATTACAGTTCTAATGAAGACAGCGACGAGCACATGAAATTGTTTACATTCAAAAATAATTAAACATAAAATTATTCAATTGCATTTATTTTTATTTATTTTGTTTGTTTCACATTGTCATTGCGGCAAAATTTATATTAAAGACAAAAAATATATATCTTTTGGATTTCACATTTTCATTTTCGTAAGAATGATTCAACCAGTTCGATTGAATTAATTCTTGTAATGTACTAAGCTACTGTAAATAAAAATTTCAAATTAAGGTGCATACCTAAGATCATAAATCATATGACATCCTGTAGCATCTTTTGAGTTGCTTTCACTCTGTAATATTGTAACTTTTAGATCTAGTCCGTAGAATGTCCTCGCAATCTGAACTAGCTGTCCAATAACATAGAAACCAAAACCAGATCTTTTAGACCTATAATGAAGCAATGCTCCACCAATGTCTTCTTTCTCAACGTAAAACGATGGACTCTGCATTTTTGGGTAACTGAAACGAATCTGATGATGAAGGTTATCGATACCATGGAGAAAATCTCTGAAGTATCTTCCCGATGCTTGTATCAGTGTATCATATCCGTAATGAGAAAAAAACCTCACGAAGCACCGGCCGAAAAAGCACAAAAACTCATCAGATTTTTCAGGATTCTGGAAAGTGTTTCTACAACAAGCTTCGGCAAGGTACAAAATCAACCTATCAGGATATACCTGATGAGTTGTAAATACCGCATTCTTGTATCCGGCATCTTCGAGAGATTTATTCCACATCTCCTCCCCATATTCTGCACGCACAAAATGCTGAATGCTCTCTAAAAGCATGCCATACATGGCGCAGTCCAATACAAAAATTACTCAGTAAATCCAACTTGGTTCAGAATAGAAATTCGTACTACGAACTATGAAACGAAATTCGCGCTCAGCAATGATGATTTTGCGAAACAGAAGAGCATCGAGGGAAAATTCACTCGTGTTTGTGTGTGACAAGAAAAGTCGATTTTTCCCTATATCTAGGGAGGAAAAATCCCTCCCGATAGATAATCCCTTGAGTGTGTGGACAAAATGAAATATTATGACGAATGACTATACTAGACATGATCTAATTTCATCTACTATCTTTAATAAAATATTATCGAATTTACTATTGAAACTAATAATCGTGAAATATATACAGCATTTTCATATTTGAAATTAGATTAATACAAAAATACATTAACTCAAAATATATACACAGTGATATCTCACTGCAATGATGCTTGATGTAACTATAAATCCCTCTCTCTACAATGATATTTTTCCAAATCTTTATTTGAAATTATGTATAGTCTAATGTTGAACACCTCTCGAAACAACTATATCCTCTACTACGATAAATCCTTGTATAACGAAAATTTTAAAGAGGTTTTCGAATTTCCACAACGATATGTTTTAAGTTTCACTCAAAATCGTCTTCGATTTAATTTTAATTTGTTAAGCCGGGTTTTCCAAGGAGTAGAATTTCTGTGCCGCGTGCAGCGTGAAAATGCTGATTGGTTAAAACCTGAAATTCAGGTTTTTTGACCAACCAGAGTTTTCACACTGCAGGCACTGTAGAAAACCTGCTCTTAGGAAAACCCAGCTTTATATGTAGGGTCGTAGCCAGAAATTTATTTCGGAGGGAACCAAAAAGTGATTGAAAAATAGTTTTAACATATCCCTGGAAAATCAGTCATTTTCTAACATTTCGGGGGTGGGAATCGCACCCCTCGATCCCTTCTCGCTACGACCTAGGTTTTGCACCACACGATCACTGAAAGTGTGATGGAGTTGTTGGTATTGGCATTTTTTGTGTGAGACAGAATAGTATGAAACTCTTTTATAGGGGCTATGCATCTAAATGAATTTTATTAATCTGTACACTGTTTTCCGTGGTATTTTCTGATTGTACTAACATCTCAAAATTAGAGAGGCTGCTAACAACACAGCGTAAATTTGGTGGCACATGATGACATTGTTGGCTCTTGGTGTAACGATAATCTCTCTACAACGATATTTTTTCTTGGTCCGCAGAGAATCGTTACATCGAGGTTTCACTCTATATAGAATTAAATAGCATTTACAAATCCAAGAAACTATGTATTGTACTAATTGTACTATGGCTCCGGCCTATACGAATAAAATATAGCATTCACTAAAAATCCAGTTTACCTACATCCCTTTTATTGAGTTCAAAAAGATTCAGCATAACAGTTGCTGTAAATTTTTTTATCAATTTAAACTTGACCCTTGGAGGCTCAAAGTGCTAATATATTGGCTTCCCCTATTTGCTATGAAACGTTCAAGGTACTGATATATATCGGCTCTATATTTTTTAATTTAAAGTTTGTTATTTGACACAAATTAAAAGTAATAGTCCTGGCGAAAAAGATGATACATTTGCACATTTATGCTTTGGAAATGGGGATCTTCTTAACGACTATCGTCGTCTACAATATATATTTGAAAGTAAGTAATGTTTCCCCCACTTGTAAAAAAATTGTTTACGCAAACAATAATGTGTTGTTATTTCGATTTTAAAAAAAATTTGATATCCTAGACCAAAAATAGGCTCTCAAGAAATTTTTGCAGAAAACCTTGAAATTTTCAAAAATAAGGGATGATCTTTATGGGCTATAGAAAAATGTAACTGTTGTGAGAGCGAAAGAGCTAATTAATTTTTGAATCGAAAAAAACTAATTGTTCAGTTACTTTTAATACAATTTCGTCGTTTTATCGGAAATAAGTTAATAACTATTATTATTTTACTGGGTTTTTTTCATTAAAAATAGGTTTTTAATGTGACAACTTAAACTTTTCTAAATATCAATGTAAAATATAATAGATTTAGCCAATATATACAACTCGCATTTCTTTTTCATATTTTTTTCGTGATGCAATAGTTTTATCGGATTGATATGACATCATTGAAAGTTTGTTCGAAAATTGTTGAAATGGAATAGAAGAACAATCAAGCTAAAAATGTTAAATTTTTAATATAAGCCGGTGTTTTTTTACACTTGATACTATTGATTTATAGGAAGGGAACCTGTGAAATTGTTCTTAGGCTCTTTGTTATTGGCTTAACTTATTAGGCTGTTGAATCTGTTTTGAAATTGTTCAAATGAAACTCAAAAAAGCTGAGGTATATATAATTTCAAAATACTGTTTATTATATAAGTCAAAGTTCCTTTGCTTCAACGATCATGTGATTAAGGATTAAAGTAAGAGTAAAATATGGACGTTATCGAGCTGGATTTCAAAAAAATCATTTGATCTGTTAAAATACAGTAAATTTGACCTCTTTTAGTGCTTAATTAGATCGAGGTACGAAGGAGCTTGCTGAATTTGATGGGTTCGTAGCTGCAGTATAGATAGCAGTCGGTTATGGATATCTCATATCGTGTAACTCACAAGTAACTTACAATATATATTAATTGATAATTTTTACGATAATTTATCAGTTATTACATACACATATAATGCTTTCTTTCTCTATCATAAGCACTGTGAGCAGATGTAAATAATTCGCTGCACTTACAATATAGGCAATGCTTAATGCAATAGTTATTATCAATGGAAGTATGAATAGGTTCAATATATAAATGAGAAATTAACACTTTAACGACCAGATTTATATTCAGATTGATTTTCATTATTTTTTTCCTTTTACTTCCCTTTCTAATCTTAGCTTAAAGATATCAGCCCCAACATTCATGAAAAAAAAATTCCTACGTGTTTTCTGAACTCACCCATATCCATAAAAACAACATTAAAAAACAAGCAAAAAAAAATTAAATTTTATTCTATTTCAAAAATAGGTGATTTTAAAAAATTACATTTATGGCATAAGTGCTGAAATGAATGAAATTATTGGTTTCTAAATTAAGTTTGGAATCTCGCACTTTCAGGGAAAAATATTCAAATGCTTTCATGAACAAAAATATTTGTTCTCTAATTATTAAAACCGATGTTCCCAATTAGGAGCATTGGCCGTTAAACGGTTAATATCTAATGTCTAACAGGATAACGAAGTGAATGATGATTTTGAAAGTAAATTTGACCGAGGCCTGTTCACGTATCCCCTAAAACTTGGGAGTGATCATCTGTACTTATGAGAGTTCTCATGTAGTGATTCGTTTTGTGTCGCCGTGACCCAAACGGGGAAGGGAAATGTCAAACGAGGAAGAGACATCGCAGTTTCGCGTCACCATATACTAGACGTCGACCTTGAGACCACTCGAACACACTAAGCTCGTTGTGATGCATCTAAAAAAGTTGTTAGAGAGAGAGGCTTCCTTTAGCTTTTTGGGAGGACGACTCTTCTCTCTCACACGTTGGAGATCATCTTCTCTATTTAAAAGTTCACATCCACGGTTTATTTTTCTTTCATATTTCTATTACTTCCCGTTCTGTTCATGCAAAAGGAAGTAAAGGGATAGGTCTGAATGATGACGTTTCTTGTCCATTTCCTGAGACATAGATAGCCTCGACGAATTTCAAAATGCATTTTAAAAAAACGAAGAAAATGATAAAACTCAACAAAACTTCCCGACTTTACTTTCAACTTCAATTATATCGTCAACTGTAGTTTTCTTTTCATTCATATGAAAGGTATCTATCATCAAAGTTGGCGTGTTCTGAGCTGTCTACGGTATTAACTACCCATTTGAAAATTACGAAACTTTTGAAATGGCTTAACCCTTTATTTGGCAGTGTTGCTTTCGAAAAAGCAGCGCATGAGCTTCTTATATTTTTCAAATGAAGGCATTTTATATTTCGAACTCATTTTGGAATTGATACTTCTGAACATTCGATTTTTACTTGTGATCTTCTGTTCATGAAGTTTTTCTAATTACCAGTAGAATGGCTCAAAGGCGCGCGCACACACACGCGCACGCGTCTCTTATATCATGACAAGCCAAGCAAGAACTTTTTTGACCCTTGCATTTTGGAGGGAAATACCATGTGTGGTAGAGACGTATTGCATTCTTCAACAACAATAGATAAGTAAGTCGGCAAACAATAAATGACATTTTTATACCATTCAAATCTACATAAAGTATATAAATACAGTGCAACATCCTATCTTTTTTTAAGTACTGTGTTGACAATTTTCTTTTTGTCATGTAATATCATTCAGGGTATCTCACTTGCTTAATATAACCCTCAAAATTTATCTCCTTTGGATATTTCAAGGCTTGCCAATTAAAGGGTTAATGAAGGAATGGGTAAATTTTTGAAAGCCTCTTTTTTAGAAACTGAAAATCTCTTGACAGCTTTCGATGTGGAATCTCGAAAACGATCGTAAAAGAGTTTCCCCAGCAAAGAATGTTCATATGAACTGTAACCGTCAACAGCGTCGGAACCCGGTATAATGTTGATGCTCGAGCACTCACATTATTTCGTAGAATGGGGTCGAGCATCCTCCACCCCTGTCTTAAATCAGATATCAAAATATCTTGCACAAAGCTCAAGCCGGGCACCGACAGTTATAAAACACTTCCGACCGCCCCTACTCACCGTCATACTCTTTAGCAAAGAAATGAAAATGGAAATGGTTCTGCTGGAGAGATGGTTTAGATGCCTTGCCGTGAAACTTGAACAATTCATTCACATGTCCGCAAAAAATTATCGTGTAAACTACAATGCGCACAGAGAAAACACCCTTCAGTCAAGAAAGTCGGAACTATTTTTTCACTGTTTATTCTTTCTAAACATCGAGGCGTTCCTAAAGTTTTATAGCGTTCTGATGGCTATAGACAGACCAACACCCTGTAATGACGAAGAAGAAACATCAGAGAGCGAAAGAAAGAACAATCTACGCAATACGATTTTTAGGATTTTTTAAAGAAATATTGTATACATCTGCGTAATTAAACAATTTCAACATGATTAAATAAAAATATGCGACTACCCCAAAACAATTTTTTTCATTTAGTAAAAAAAACAGTTTTACAGTCAGACCTCAGTCTGGGATGGACTTAAGCAAGTGCGAAGGGTGCTGCCGCACCGGGTCGCTAAATTTTAGGGGCCACAAAACGGGAAAAAACTACTTTGATTACATTTTGACTTGAATGTTTTAACAAAGCAAATAGCTTAAAATTCTGTTCCAAGACCTCTTAAATTCAGACATCAAACCCCTCTTGACTAGGGTTTTCTTCACAGAACCCCTCTCCCAAGTCAAGAGAAGGATGCAGGTGGATCTAGTGCCCCGCGCTCTGGACCAGAAAGTGCGCCAAATCGTTTTTTTTTATTATTCAAAATTACATGAGGGGTAGGCATAATGCATGCTTGCCCGGCTGAAATAGTATGTAGTTGCGGCCCTGAATAGATAATTGGTTCTCTAGCCCTCCCCCCCAACCTTCAAGTGCCTGGGAGCTACTTGCTGCCAGCAAGTGCTACTTAGTGCCTGCTCACTTGCATTTTTATTCCTGGGCAGTGTGCACTGTTGTCTAATTGTTCGAGTGTGTTGCAGAATGGGTTTTTTACTACCATGAATAGTAGTTTGATGTTCATTCTCAGGTGCCCATGTAAATCTGGCGTTCACCAGTGTGTTCATGGTTATGGGGGATGGGAAAAATCCGTTTTAGAGGGTTTGTAGTTGTTATCAAGATCTCTACTTTAGAGGGAGGGGGGAACGGATGAAAAAAATTCCGTTTTAGAGGGCGGCAAAGCTGTTTTTGCATCAGGCCGCAAAATATTTAAGCTCGTCCCTAACCTCAGTATAACGTCACACTAGTACCGAACAAAAATTACTTCATAAGCGTGATGATGATAATGAATGACCATAATTCACTAATATGCTGGCAGAAATCAATAAAAATAACGTTATAGGCCGTATGTGAAAAGTGATTACGTTATACCGAGGTCTTACTGTTATATGCATAATTGCTCATGAGAGATCGCAATAATCCTCATAATTATATCGTAGTATTTATAGAACAACTTATGGAAGAATGCATTCGTTTTGTTCGAGCAACGTCTATCTAGATAAGACCGAAAAAAATCACTTCCGTATAACTATTTCCGGTTATTTACTTCCGTATATCCACGACAACTCATCACACACAGTTGACATCCAAAAATACTCTACAGATAAACGCTTCGATGCATAGTGACTCAAGGTGTAAATAATGCCAGCATTTAAATTTCAAACTGGCTATTAATTAAACTCATCAATTCGAAGACAAGCAGCATGATTATGAAAAATTTTGTCTGAATACCCTTATACCAGTGGTTCTCAAACTTCTGTCACCCACGGCTCCCTTGCTCAATTCATGGCTCATCCGCATCTCCCCGTAATAGAGAGTATAGGTAGATATTTTCACTTATAAAAGAACCAGTTCGAAACATAAATATGGAGAGATATGGAGATATTCATTAAATGAATATCTCTAGCTCACAGCGACACCCGTGACAAAGATTAGCGACCCTTCCAGGAGCGTGACGCACACTTTGAGAAACACTTCCTCATATCATTGAATTGAAGAGAAATCCGGCAATGATAAACAATTTAGAATCATTACTCAAATCTAAACGAATGTTTTTAGTTCTCATATTAAATATTCTATCAGATCTTTATTTGCAAATTCCGGGTTAAAAAGGGAAAGCACTTTTCTGTAAAACTAAAATTCGCATTTGTTATGAGCCGACTCACAAATAATGTCTGCAATGCATATGTTTGTCAGCAACTTACTACGTAACTTTCTCTAAAGCTTAATGCTAAAAGCCGGAAATAACAATTTGTGTTTATCGAGATAACTTCCGCAGAAACATAATATTTAATAGCTAGTCGTATTCTGTGTCGTGCTTGTTTCTCCAAGTCCCATTTGTTATCATTACTAATATAACCAATTGTTTTTATTACATTAAAGTGTAAACAAGCTCGCTAACATTTTGCGATCAGAACATTTGGTAAGTTTCGAAAAAATATTCCTAAAAAGCAATTAATAATAATTAATATATGGATAAATAACTTTGATCTCCAAATAACGAGGGAAATATTTCATGTGTGTTTTTATTTATCCGAGAGCTCGTGCACTTCCTCGGATTCGGACTTCAGCATATTAATTTTTTTAATGAAAATTTTAAGGGATCTCTACTACCCATTTTTAAATAATACTCGTATCAGATAATCGGAATAGGAATCATATAAATTGATCCCTTTCATTTAAAATGATTACCTATCCATTAGAAGTTACGCAAAAATGAACGTGTGTTTGAGCAAATATTTTCAAACGAGCCAGAGATCAGATGTCTGTTTTGATCTTCAGCGTATCTGAATGAAATTTGATTTCACTGATATTCTTTTTATTTTTGTTCATTTTGCCATAATATTTTTAATAATTTAATTATTGGTCTATCGATAAGTTAAAAGATTTAAATTCTTAACACATCATTCGAATGATTAACTTTTTATCGCTGGAGGGGTACTTATAATATTTCAGCTACCTTGGAATGGATATATTCGAAGAAGCTTATGAGCAATCATTCATCGCATTTGAAACCGAAACAAATACTCAGGAAGCTGTAGATCAGAGTGTTATGCTGGACAAAAGCCCACAGGAAGAATGCAGTTTTCTCGATAATAAGGTATATTCACGTCATTTTAACATGAATCTTGAGAGCTTCCATCTTGCTATTTTTATTTATCTTATCACCTTTCATCAAATTCGTCTTACCGACTCACCATATTTAGTTATTTCATTTCAGCTCAAATAAAAATTATAAAAATCGAACAATACAGCTTAACCACAGTACCACATTATGAAAAAAATGAAATAATTAACATCATTTTTTTTTTGGTCGGTCAGATTAGTTCTAATTAAGGCCGAAAAACAAAAAAAATTCAAAAAATTATTCAATACACAATGAATTAATTAACCTGGTACTTGGAAGTTTCGTCAGCACTATACGTTTACAATAAAAAAATACCAATTCAAATATGCTGAATAACACATAATAATGAATATTTATTTCATTTATCACAAAGAAAGCTATAATTTGTCTTATATATACACAAATATTAGGGGACATTATGTAAAAGAAGTATTTAGATGACGGATACCAAGCGAATATAATTGGAAAGGAAAGTCACATTCCTCTGTATGGGGGAATCGAACTACCGACCTAGCACTTTCCAGACGTGTGCTCTACCATTAAGCTACAGAGAACAGACGTTTTCATTCCTGAAAACACTGTGTTTCTTTTGGGCTGAACGGGAGTGCGCAATAGACGGCCTAACTCAGCACCAACTCGTAACGAAATTACCCTCCAGGTGGCGACATAGAATGAAACGGTACGACATAGCACGCGTCCGGAAAATGCGAGGTTGGTGGTTCGATTTCCCACAGAGAAACGTGACTTTTCTTTCAAAATTATCTTCGCTTGGCATCCAATATCATCTGTGCTTCGTATAATTAATGGAGAGGTTTATCGTTTCGTTCTATGATGAAGTAAACACATTTACAGGGGCAAAACATCTAACTGAATTTTATTAATTAACATATTTAAGAAACTAGAGTGTTTTCACACCTGCGCTGTCATCTGCGAATCGTAAAGTAGTTATACAGTGGAACCTCCCCTAACGGATACTCTCTATAGTGGACAAAAAAATCAGACAAACTCTAATTTTTTTTCAAACCTCAATTTGTTCATTTTTGTTCAAACCTCAATTTGTTCATTTTTGTTCAAACCTCAATTTGTTCATTTTTGTTCAAACCTCAATTTGTTCATTTTTGTTCATAAATCGAGAATTTATCATATTCAACGGTGATTATATGCATAATCCCAAGCTCGTATTGGTAAATATGATAATCCGGCAATCAATTACTTGATTAAATGAACGAACTATGGTTCAGGATGGTGATTCCGAATGGTAATGTTGGTTTAGTTTGCATTTGTTGATATGGGGTGTGAAGAACGCCAAGATCACAAGACTGATAATGGTTTATATATAATGCTTTGAAATTCCAGTTCTCCTCATCATCTATAATATATATATATAAATTGAAAACAAAATTGATAATGAGAAGAACTGGAATTTGAAAGCATTATATAAAAATTGAAAAATTCAAAAATGAAATAAATCGAAGCCAATGTCTAGAGCTCTATGGGGAGGGGGGAACACCCTGATATTGGCTTAAAGCAGAACGTTTCTGAGAGTATCCCTTGAGCCTCGAAAGCCTAAATAGATGCTCGGGTGTTCCCCCAGATGAGAGCCCTAGACATTAGCTTCGATTTATTTCATTTTTGAATTCTTCGATTAATTTCTTTTCTGAATTTTTTTTTAATTTATATTTTCCTTTATTTAAGATTTTTAAAACACAGTTACAAAACATTTAGGGGGCTAAGCGCTTGTGAGTCCACAAAACAATAGCCAATACATATCTGTATATATATATATATATCCATATACTCCATTCCTGTTGCCAAACACTATAAAATAAGTGGCAACAGGAATGGAGTTGATAGACAAAAAAATTTGGCATTTAGCAGCGTATGCAAGATAAAAGAAGATTACATTATACAATATCAAACAGATAATTTAAATCTTCTTGAGTTAACAACCAAGATTTTAAATTGATAAAAAAAGATGTACATGAAGGTTGTTCTTTTATTAACTGAGGAAGTAAATTAAATATTTTGGGAGCTAAATAAAGGAAAAATTTTTGGAAACGAGTTTTATTTGGCCTTGGTACCTATATAATATGACGTCTAATATGCATACCTGTGTAACCACTATAGTATGACGTATGATTTCTTCGATTAATTTCATTTTAGAATCCTTCGATTAATTTCGTTTTAGAATCCTTCGATTAATTTCGTTTTTGAATTTTTCAGTTTTCATATACTGTTCAATTGTCATATAATGCATTCAAATTCCAGTTCTTCTCATCATCAATTTCAAATCAAACTTTCTTTATCCAGACAATTGGTGATTATGCATAACAAACCGCACCGCTGTTCACTTTTACAGTAACATATCCATTTTAACATCAGCATTTATAGGAACTAATTGAGACCGAAGCCAAACGTCGTATAAATGTCAAAGTCGTAAAAACGAGGTTCCACTGTACATCGTATCTCCCCATTAGCGGAGAAAACTTTTGATCCCATGGGTGCCCGTTATCGATAGGTTTGTACAGCCTTTATACTTCAAAATACCAACACCCAACAACGTATGTAAGGAATGTCACGGGTGATGAAAAGTTCGTGCTACTTTAAAGTACCTTCAATACTGAAAGAGTTAATAACTTCTTGTATGAAAATAGAAAAAATGATGAATTTATTTTATATTCAGAACAAAAACAACAAATTACTTATAATAGTTTTGAACTCCAGAATACTTGGAAAATAGCCTGCACGATTCAAGTCAATGAAAAGGAGCCGAAATCGAATCAAGTAAGACTGGCATATACTATAAATATTCGTGAATGTAAATGGGTAATCAAAAAAATCTTACATTAGGAACACATCTTTGAAAATGCGCATTTTATGTCTTTTAATGTCTTTAAAAAAAATTTGTTGCTTTTTTAAAGTCAACATTCGAGTCATCTAATGTGTACTTATATGCATATACAAATACAAAATTTAATTTGCTTTCTTGAACAGACTATATGGAAAACAAAATTAAAGCGTATACCCAGCAGCGAATCCCTTGCTACAATACAGAGCACAGTAAGTAATTAACAGGAATTTTAAATCACACAAGTGTGTAGTGTTATTTTTTTGTGTGTGTTCCCGTATTTTGTATTCATTAATATCATCATCAACAACCATTTTCAATCCACTGCTGAATGAAGGTCTCCTCTAAATTTTTCAGAGAAACATTCAACGTTAATTTGACAAACATTTAAATTTTTATCAATTAAAACATTCATAGATTTCCATTTCAAATTTGTTTCCTATTATATATATATTAAGATTTTTTTTTAAATTCATATATTTCACATGAAGAAAGACCAAATTAAAAAAAAAAAACATAAGTTTACGTTGTACTTCATCTTACCTTTTCTTTTTCCGTTCTGGTTATTTCATTGCAAGTTAAAGTCCGCGCCGCTTAATGTTATCACATAGGAATCGCGATTCCTCTGATAACATGTTCTGCTAATTTTTTTTTATCTTTTTATTTATTTATTTATATGCTTACATGATTCATATCAAATTATAATTTGTGATTGCCAGTAAGGGCCATTTGGCTCCTTGGTAATTTTTCCCCCCCTTCTCTCTGTATTCCACATTTCTCACTAATAAAGTATTGTGTTATTGTTAAAAAAAACACACACACAATAATCCAATGATAACTATATCAGAAAGAAATCCAGTTTGCAAGTATGGTGACGGCCACCCATCCCGTTTGGTCAAACGGAGCGTGTGCTAAACGGATGATGGTAAAACGTGACAACTCTGTTTTTGTTCCCTACATAATTGATTGCAGAATGTTCGGCCCTGTCTAATGTATTTGCTTTTTTTTTTAATGAACAATACGTTCAGATCCCTTGAGAAAGCCTCTAGGAAAAAGAAATTTGAATCTGATCAACTGGAAGAAAGTGATCAAGAACTGAAGAAAAGGGCTTTTTTGTCATACATTTCTTTCACTATAGGAAGGGCACTGCAAAAGCAGCTCCACACGTACATGAATGTATAGTACCACACAACAACAAGGGAGCGAGAGAACACTTTCTAACCTTCTATATGGTCTTGCAGGCTGATAAGGACAACTCACGGGGGGAGGGGGGGGGGATAAGTTTGAACCTTAGCTTCAGAATGCACACAAAAAATTTTGACGAAGAAAAAAAATTGATATAATATTGTCCAAAGTCTCGATAACTATAAATGAATTTTTCCCCATGTTATGATATTGGTCCGTTCCGTTCTTTTGAAAAATGATAACATTACCCATGATTTTAATAAGCGATGTCGACTGTATATACTAGCAGTTACCCGCGGCTTCACTCGCGTGAATTTTTTGGTAACCTGAATATTCTTCTTTGAGACACTTTAGGGGTTTAATTTTGAAAAATATTTGACCCCTTCGTGGGGTGAATTTTGAGAAATCCCTTCATTTAGTGAGTCTTTACATTACACAATAAAACTACTGGCCGAATTTCATATTTATAGCTTCAGCGGTGCAGGTTCGGAGATGATGAGAATGAATCAGCCAGGACGTTATTTTATATTTTGTTATGTGTGTGTAGACTTAGACTATTTGACAGAAATGCAAGTAGTACTATATTAAAATTTATATCATTTTCACAGCAGCAAAAGGATCACAATGCATGTCTGAACAAACTAAGGATAACTTCGGCGAGATTCTGTTCAACTATAATTAAAGATCCTGAGAAAGTGTTCAAGCTAATTTTTCTTGGTGACTCAGGAGTCGGAAAAACCAGCTACACGCGTCGGTTTTGTGATGGTACTTACCGGGAAAGTTTTCGCGCAACTGTCGGTAAGTACAGTAGACGCCCTTATTAAAATTACGGATAATGCTATCATTCGGTTATTGTTATAACTTTCGCAAAGTACAGAATGGACCAATATCATAACAGGGGAAAAATTCGTTTATAGTTATCAGGACTTAGGTTTTTGCTTACGTTTTTTTTTTCGTCGAAAGTTTTTCGTTTTGCATATTTTGAAGATAAGGTTGAAGCAGACTCTTCTTTTTCCTATAAATTATCGTTACCAATCTGCATTATCGTTATTCGTAATATAAATTAATAGAATTAGGGCAATTTAATTCTAACTTCTCATAATTTCTGAATAAAAGAAAAGAGATTTTGCCTTTAAGGAAGGAAATCATGTTTTAAAACAATTGAAAACACTAAAATGCTCGATTTAACATTTTGAAACCTGCTGTTACGTGGGAAAGAAAAACGAAGTTCTCCCCTTTTTTTTCCATACGTCCCGTATGACTAAACGGGGCACATGGTCATTTAGTTACAAACAGGATTTTTTCTTGGATATAGTTTTTAATCGGTTATTATTAGGAATCGTGAGTCCCGATGTGATCACATTAAGCGGCACGCACTGTATTCAGATAACTATAAGCTACGAAAACAATTTATTGGATATCTCATGGTATATATTATATTAGAATTTAAATATTTTCGGAAAACCCGTTTTATCCGCATTTAACGTTGTTTTACCCAAATTTCCTCCGTTATTCCAATACGAATATCTCAGTGAATATTGCACTTAGAAACGTGTAATTTTTTTTTGTTGGCACCTGGAGAGACAGGGCAACAACTTTCTAACTGGGTTTTGGGGCACATGGGGACTGTATAAAAAGTGAATTTTTTTTATTTTAATAACTATACAACCCCTTGAAACATGTATGATATATCTGAGTACTATTATTTGGAAACTTTTTCTAGTCGGAAGTATACCACTAGAATCAACGGTTCGCCAGTAAAATGCCATACCGTCTGTTTGCTATGCACCCTGCATATTCAATTAATGTGCAAATGAATGAGTTTGATTAATATTGGAGGTTTAGTTTGCATGTTTCATTCTTGAATCGGTCTAATTTTAAATTTATAAATATGCAAGCATAAAAAAATCAGATTTTTCCTCCATGTTTTGCATAATAATTTGTTTATTTAATTTCTAAAAAGTAAAGGCGTTTGGCAGTTACATATCCTCAACGCTTCGCACAATGTTTCTGAGTATACATTTACATCATGCTTTGAATCAGTTGAAAAAAATGCACCTTCTTTTTTTTCGACAATGTAAAGTTAAATTTTATTGAACTTATTGGTTCTTAGGTATGGATTATCAAGAAAAAGAAATTTTTATCCAAAATCGACTTGTCATTCTTCAAATATGGGACACTGCTGGACAAGAAAGGTATTTATTGGAACTACCTTTTTTTTTTTGTTGATATCACTTGCTATAGTTTCAGTTTCAGACAAAATAATATTTCATGATCACTTTAGGAAAATAATTACGCTATTAGTAATCTGTCCCAATGAAGTCCTAAAAAACACAACATTTTGATTTTTTTTAAATCAATCTATTTGTAACTTACTTTGAAGTGCCGTATCTATTTTCTGACTTCCTCATGAAGTATTATATTTACTTCCAACTTGCTTGAAGTAACACATTTCTTAAAATAAGCGGGCGCAGTGTGAAAGAAACATCGAAAATACCATAAATGATGTGATCACACCGTTCCAAAATAAAATTGAACTACTTTTATGTAGGGCCTCTAGTACCTTATGTTTTCTTGTATTTCTTAAACAAATGTGTTTTTGGAAAAGGCTTGATCAATACCGAATCTGAATATTAAAAACATATTTCAATTAATGGATCAAAGTAATACAGTGACGCTCAATTTTGAAACTCCTTTTTTTTTTTTATAATTGCACTTTGCAAAACAAAAACGAAAGTAATCTCCGTATCAGTGTAAGCACCGTAAGACTGAAACTGTTTCTAAAAATCTAAGCGCAAATATTCTTATATGTTGAGGAATGATGTGTGTGTAAAATTTATTATTTTTTTGTGAACTCAAATGTAAATCGAAATCAACCGATGTACTCGTTCGTTTGTCAGATTTCAGAGCGTATGTCAGCAATACTTTAGGAAAGCAGATGGCATCCTCGTCATGTATGATATTACATCAGAAAGAAGTTTCGAGAGTGTTTGGAAATGGATGAACATCGTTAAAGTATTTATTATTATTATTACATGCCAAAACTGTAATTAATACAATAATTGCGATGGAGCCTAAATAATTGTAACTTTCATAAAATATATGGTTTCAACTGTTACTTGAAGGCAGGCCCGTAGCCGGAAATTTCGTTCGGAGGGGACCAAAGTGATAGAACAATAGATTTGGCCATCTTTTTCCCTTTTTCTCGGTCATTTTCTCACATTTCGGGGGGACCCCCAAGTCCTTCCCCCTCGCTACGGCCTTGCTTGAAGAAAAGAAATTATGAGAACTGTTTTTTTTTTTTTACACGATAATTTTTTTTTAGTTAAGGACAACTCGTCTAAAAATTGTAATTCCAACATGGGACTTCATTTTTGAAAAACGAGCGCTCGCTATTTCGCAAACGGGCAATGTTCACTCCCTCAATCCAGTGTTTTTCTAAGGGTGCGTCGTGGCTCCGAGGGGTGTCGCCGACATTTGTGACAGGCATCGAGGCTGGCTGGAAATATTTGTGTGCCATATTTATGCTTTGAAGTGGTTCTCTTATAAGTGAAAAGATCTAAACTATTCTGCGAAGCAGCAGATGAACCGTGAATTGGCCATGGGAGCCGCTAGAATGACAAAAAGTTTGAGAACTTCAATACCTTGCGCACAAACAAACGTCATTTTGAATCACGTCAACAGTGTGTGCGTTTCGCGTCGTGGGATACGAATGTTTAAGACAAAAAGTCAGTTATTCCGCTTCCCCTCACCGCAAAAAATGCTACACAGCAAAGCTTAATCGTCACGTATGTGAAATGTATGGTCCAAATGTCATGAGTAATAGCGAAGTTCATAAATGTACGCCTTTTTAAGGTGATGAATGTCTGCCGCTGTCACATTCCTTGCAATCAGAAAGCGAATAAGGGCCTCCTCACACAAGGATACTCAACTCGAACTCCAGAATTGAGTTGACTCGAACGAGTCGAGTTGTTCGTTCTCCCTCACACGGCTCCCTCATGCAGGAGATAAAAGTCAAGGTTATGAAACTCAACTATTTATTAATAACGATTAACTAACAGAATGTGTTAACAACAGTTAACAAAGTTAAAAACATTTAGGTGGTAGTAATTATAAAAACATGTTAGCAACATCCGGCCAGCAAGAAGGTTAGGTGTAGAAAGGCCTCTAGAATCGTGACCATCTTGGTTTTATAGCCGAAGACCAAAGTAGCGCATGCGCCGCTACATAGCAATATCCTCCAACGCGCACGTGTGTGTGCGTGACCTATATATTTATATTACACGCCTTCCAGATGAGGAATATTATGGGGGCTATTAAGTTAAATCCAACGCGTGGTCACCCCATCGTACAACCTAGACTGACGAAAATATGAAGAAATACTATGAAGTCGCACTACAAATGTGTCTTTCGACTAGCACACCCAGTCGTCAGTGTCTCCTTCGCCAATATGCCAATATCCTCGTGTGAGGAGCTCCATAGAGATATACGTATTCGATCCTCTGAATACCGAGTCTCCTATCGGTCGTAAAACTTTAGTATCTCCGTGTGACGAGGTCCTAAAGCCCTTACATCCTGTCGAACACCAAGTTGCCAATGCCAACAACCACTAGACATTCAAAGGCAGTTGATACTGACGCTAAAATATGTTTTCCCTTTCACTCCCAGGGTTACATTAGGAACCTTTTTTCCACACAGTTTTGACGCCAGTGGCTTAAATTGCATGGAAAGATGCGCAGAAAACAAAACTAATTTGCAACCCAAGGTTTCTTTGCGAAAATTTTTTGTCTTGTCATGCATTATCGCCTCTCTCATTCTGGTGGTAAAAAGTTCTGGGGTTCTTTTTTTCATCTGTGGATTTCATCATAAATTTCAGGATAATGTTAGTGAAGATACTGCAATAGTCCTGATTGGAAACAAAATTGATGTTGAAAGAGCTGTTCAAACATGTCACGGTCTACAATTGGCTAAGGTGAGCATATAAAAATACTGATGAAGTTTTTTATCTCACTATTTATTAATACTATTCTATTGCACCATGGACATTCTATGCATTTTAAGACAAACATTTTCCTGGATCTGAAGTTGAAAACGCATTCTCAACGGCACGCAAAAAAAGCGCCTCCTGAGTTAATTTAATCGTGCGTGATCATTAAAGTACCATAAATACTGTTCTAATATGTAATAGCTACGAGGAGCACGAAAAAGTATAATGGTTACGGATTTCCTTTTTTTTCGAAAGTATTGTGCAGGTAACTGTCACCACGCACCCTATTGAGCAGTCTATAGTTCTGTTGTCAGTGGCGCCGGATCCGAGGGTGCTGTAGCTGCTCGAACACCCACGGTAAATTATGGCATGGGTCTGAGCATCCATTGAATTGATTCAGAAATCAAAATTTTTCTGCGTAAAAGTCAAGACGAGCACCCACAAGTTACAAACACTTCCGACGCCCATGTCTGTTTTAGGCTTATTGCTGAATTAAGAATTGCAATAAAGACTGAAATTTAATGTAGCTGTCGTGATTCATCTTTTTATTAGATATTTTATCAATATGAAATGTATCCCTCGTCTTGGAATCGGTCGTTCAAAAATATTTCTTGCAAAATTCTGTCAGTTCTCTGCACTGGTTATCCAGTACTTTTCGTGTTATTGAAAAACAAAAGTAGAATCACTTGTTCGATAGCTCCAATTAAAAAATATAATTTAAACAATCATCGGGTAAAGTATTGTTGGTCAGAGGGCAGCAAATTTAAAAAATGGGTTGTCAGACTAAAACGCCGTGACAAAACCAAAAATTCACTTCTTTTGCAGGTAATATCAGAAAACATCCACTTTTCATTGCTATTTTGTGTAACACTAATAATATGTAATCTTTTTTTTTTAATTTTTAGGAATATGGTGCAATGTTTTTCGAAACTAGTGTGAAAAATGGGCATAATGTTGACAAAGCCATGGTAGAACTCGTTGAGTAAGTAAAGTACTTTTATACAAATAGAAAGGCCACAACAGGCAAATTGCTCAACGAGGTGGCTGAAAAAATTATGCCCATAAAAAATGCAGATATAAAAAACCAAAATACAGCAACTCCATATGAAAGCATCGACAAGAAAAAATAGCAAATATATACACTGCCCATTAAAGAGATATAAAAACTAAAAACTTTACATACATGTGATAAAAAAGTATAGTAAATAATATAATACAATGCCCATAAAAAATATTTATGGTTGTCTTATATATATGTAAGTATGGATAGCTTATCTATTTATCCCCCTATGTATATCGTACTTCTTTTTAAACGTATCAATTGTGTTAGAATTCACGACCCCCCCCCGAGGTAAGCTATTTCATTTATTGGCGATTATTAGAGAGAAACTCCCTGCGACACCACAACCTGGAATTATCCCTTACTAAACGATACTGGTGTCTCCTTGTCGAAGCAGTTGCTTGACGGCATATTAATAATTCATGGTCCAACCTATCTATCCACACCATCTATAGAAGAAAGCCTCTGCATGAACCTCGTGACGTTACTTAAGAACATTGAACGTAACAGACCGACGCATGTGCCATCTTTACCGTTTTTTGTAGTATATCCAATGGCTGTAGGTGAGATGGCCTTCTTCAGTGACGTCACAAGCTTCGTGCGGAGGTTTTTTTCTACAGGTGGTGGTGATCCATCCCATTTAAAATATTAAGCACTTCGATCATATCCTTCCGATACCTGCGTTCCTCCAATGTAAACGTATTCCAGAAACAAGTCTTTATTCATAACTCAAAGCCTTGTGTGCCAACAAAAGCATGCGTAGCTCTTCTCTGCACCCCCTCAACCAAGTCTCTCTGTAGGTATAGTCTCTAAAATCTTTCGGCATACTCCAATGCAGGATGAACTAAGCCTCGGAAAAGCCGCGGAAGAATGATTTTAGTAGAACGTGAAGAGACCTTTTTAAGAATCAAACCGCGAGCATTCTATTCACTTTTTTGACCACCGCTGAACAATGTTCCTAGAACCTAAGCCACTCGTCAATCGTCAATGAGAATTCCCAAATCGGTGACCGTAGTGGCATATGGAATAGTAATACTATTCAATTCGTAATTGAAACGTGGATTATTCGAACCAAAATGTGAGCGACCATCCACTTATCATCACTAAAGACTATGCTCCATTCATTACTCCATGCTGCAATCATATTCAAGTTCGTTTGAAGCGTCTCCTTGTCTCTTGGATTCCCAACTACCCCCCCCCCCCCAGCTTCACGTCATCTGCGAATTTGCTAACAATTCCATCGATACTCTGATCGAGTTTATCGATAAAAAGCGAAAAAAGAATAGAGACAAGCATGCTTCCTTGAGTGACTCCACTTTTACTGTTCAATCAGAAATATCTCTGTTTACCATCACCAGTTTGACTTATCTCTCAACCACGATTATATCCAATTCAACAAGTTGTCCCCAATCCCAATCTCATATAGCGCTTCAAGAGTTTGCCATGTTGGACCCGATCGATTACCTTTTGGAAATCAAAATAAACTACGTCAACGTTTTGCCATTTCCTAAAGCAAAGGTCTTCAACATTTCTCCAGTCGCGAGCACTGCCTGTTCCCGTCATCAAAAGAAGAGCACCCTTACGACAAGTTTAACATACGAATGCATGAAATTAGGATGATTGCTATTCTTGAATGCAATTTTTACGAGTTGTTTTAATTGGAACATTCATCAAGTGCTCACGAGCACGAAATCGGACACGAACATCGAGCACACTGGGTACTTCAGGGAGCACCGTGGTGCTCGCGAGCAACGGGTTGAAAATGCCTATCCTAAAGCCTTAGTTACGTGATCATAGAAGCAAAGGAGGTTGGTTACACATGACTTTCCCTTCCTGAACCCATGCTGGTTTTCAAACAATACATTATATTCTCGTCTATCCACTTTACCAATTGCCTTTTGATAGTAATTTCCAATATTTTCGAGAGGGAGCTCGTCAAACTCTCTGGATGATAATTTGACAGGGTTTCTCTACTACCCTTTTTAAATACAGGAACCACATTAGCAAGCTTCCACTCCCTTGGGACGATAGCCTCAGCAACACTACTCCTATGAGCCTGATCAGCTGGAGGATAAATGAAGATGCAGAGATGACAAGCCAATAATGGTTAGATAAACTCTTTATTTCGAAAAACTTTTTAATTCTTCTTTATTTCTCTTTACACTAGGACACGTGCTGTCTCCGTGTAAAGTATCGCTAAATAAAGAGTTTTTCCACCTATTATTCGCTTGTCATTTCTGCATCTTCGTTTGTGCTCCAGCTGATCAGGTTGTGGTTTCTGGTCATACATTCCTATATGATTCTGTTTTGTGTTTTCTACCTCCCCTAAAAGTTTGTACGTTTAGTTTTGAATCACCCTATATATATATTTTTTTTTCTTATGTAGTAAAAAATTCTTTGACTCCTTGTTGTATGTGTGTATGTGTGTGTGTATTCTAGCATTCAAAATTATATTGTGGAGTCCGAGATCGGTTGTTACGATTTTCAATTAATTTATTTATGGCGATTAACTATAAATCTCTTATACAAGCTTCAAACCATAGTGTAAAGTCTCTATATAATGGATGTCTAAGTAAGGAATTTTAACGAAATTTTTACCGGAACACGTAGAATCCGATCTCTTCTATTGAAAGTTTAAATTATTTTCACTTGTATGAAATTGAATTATTGCACCAGTTTTTAATAACATTTTTCATCATTTTATTTCATTACAGATATTTGTTGCACAGATGTAACCAGCATAGCAAAAATCAGTATTTGCAACTGCATGTAACTGCGAATAAAAAAGAAAATTGCTGTTAAAACTAAAAACCGCTTTGTTTTTCATTGCCACTGAATAAACTACCTTTTTCATAAATCGATAAGATTTGAATAATTTCACAGAGTTTTTGCCTTTTTTACACTATACGCAAAACTTTGGTTCATTACCATTAGGCAATTTACCATCTTTGAATCACTTCGGAATATTTAACGTTTGCTTTATAATGGTTATCTTGAGTTGTGCATGATGCAGGGTGATTTTTTATTGAAGCATCTCAATGAATTCGCTAATAATTCAGTTTTTGATGCACGTAACCGCTAAACATTAGCACATATTAATCGCTCGGCTTTGTAGAGTGGAATAGTCTAATAATTTGCGAATAGCACAAACAGATGGTATCACATACGGTTTTAAGTTCAAGGATACATAAGCCCCCAAGATCCCCAGACATCGGAAGGCTTAATTTCTTTTCATGGGGTTTTTTGTGTAAAACAGAATGTACACATTGAACATTGAGGGACCGGAGACACCGTGCTTCACATCTCAGAGAGGTATCGAAACGTTCCCGAAGAATGGGTGTATGCCAGAGTGCACACAAGCAAACCTGACACTCACGCATTACAAAATATGAAGAATAACATTCCTCCTGAGATCTGGACAATCCCCAAAAGAACACTACTACTACTAAACCACACACATGGACCTGGTCCACATTCCACTGCGGAACTTCCAACGAATTTGTGCATGCCAAAATGTGCGTTTACGTGTTGTGAATCTGACGTGAAGTTTCTTTCTCTATAATGCTTGTTATGTATAGTGCTGCCATCTTCCATCAGTTTTTCCAACTATGAGTAGAGTGTAATGATAGAATAATTTCCCAAAGAAACACTGCAACACAACTGAGAATATAAAATATTGAATTCAAGAAAACGGCACCCACTTTCAACACCTGCATCTGCTATAATCGCAATAAATGGCATTCGGAGGTGCAGTACCAATCCAAGGTCAGTTATATATCAAACACATAATTATATGTATAGTATCTTTTATGATGTAACCTCAGGACCCTGTATCCCAGGTTCATAAGATACTACTCGCCTAAAGTTCCAAAGGATGTTTAGAGGTGTCACGAGTTCGATACCCGGTTCGTCCTTGTCAGAAACTGTGAATATTACGAACTACTAGTACACACTAGATTCTTAGGGCATCTTTAAGTCAGTGGCATAGCCAGAGGGGTAGCAGAGAGAGCGATGGCTCCCCCAATCGCAAATTTCGTCTACATTGGCACCTATTGTTCTTAGTGATTCTTGATCTCTCTATTTCTCAAAAAAAAAACTGGAAAAATATTGAACACTTCATTTTTTCTCTTCATCAACTAAAAGTATCATGGCCGGGCTTAATTATTTGTTGCCCGGTGCGAGAAGTTTTTTGCGGTTTTGTGGTCTTCCTTAATATTTATATGCATGTCTCTCCCCCCCCCCCCTCCCGCCCACGAGAGATATGATGGGGCTTAGAGATTAACTAACATTTTGCTCTACACATTCACCGAAAATAAATTTATGGGACCCTTTAAAGGACTCGGAATTTGGGCCCGTCAAAGAACCTTACCGAGGAATAAGGGTCGTCCCGAATGCAGGGCCGTCTTAACGAATGGACATAGTTGTAGGGTAGGCCCATGCATTAAGACGACACTGCTCTGGGGTCTTAGATATTGGGGGGTCTCATATTTCTCTAATATTTAAAACTCTAAATTTTCTTGAAAATCAGTAACTATAAGGAGTCAGTTTGGGATCAAGGCCCAATTCGAGGATGATGTGGAGCGCCACACACGGATTCGCTGTGATAGGCCTATGTGTGTCTATTAGAAAATCGGCATTTTTCATCAATATATCGACAGAATTTCAAGTTCTGGTTTTTTAAAGCAGTTAAAGTTTTAAAAAAGTTCAGTTTTATGGCCCTTAATATTTTGCGGCCCGGTGCGATAGCACCCTTCTCACCTGTCCAAGTCCGGCCTTGAAAAGAATGAATACCGAAGTGAAAAAATAGGAAAATAAAAACTCTCGATTGATTTTGTACTCATTTCAGGGAAGAGGAGAGACAGAAACGCGGAAGGATTTTTCTTATCACAGTTTTTTAAAATTGTTTTCAAGCTCTTCATCTGAGAGCACGTGCTATCTAAGGGCACCTTGGCTAGAATTTGAACTCCTAAAAATGCCACCCTAACTAAGGGTGCTTTACCTAGAGTTTAAGCTCCTATACTGCTTTATCTGTTGACGCTGTGGCATGTGCTACTGCCTGATGTCTAAAGTTGTTCTGATGTTTCACGACAAAAAATACGAAGCCCTCATATTGCTACTCTAATGAAATGTTTCGGCTGACAGAAATTTGATCAAAAACCTTACTCAATACAGCCTAGACTCCGTACTCTGCCACGAATTTGGGCTGGAAGCGATCTCGGCAACGGGATTAGTCCGGTGACAGAGTTCTGGCGTTCATTCATTCATTCAACCTAGATGCAGGGCCGTCAAAACAGCAAAATGGGGTCCATAGGGGGAGATAGACATGAAAGGCTGGGGGGGGGCACGATAATGAAAGCTGACAGTGGTCATAATGATGATGATGCTAATTAATATATATGCATGTACCAGCTCCGTCATTGACGCTGCGGGGCATTTGCCTTCCCTCTATGCCCCCCCCGTATCTCCACCCATGCACAGGCCCCCAGACCAAGTAATGTTCGTTCATACTATCTGTGTACTACGAATTTCATTCTCGCTCACTAAAATCACAGTGCCTCATCGCATTACCATGAGGTCGCCTCACTCTATGCACTTGAGGCCCCAGGCCGTGCTTATGGGCTTATGCGTCAAACCGACCCTGCTCAGGCAAACAACCGAGAGCCAATAGGATGTGTGTGTATGTGATCCCGTCTTCCTGCTTCTGGAAAGGTTTCTCTCCGGAAAACAGCTTTGAAATAAGAAAACCTAGCACATGTCTCGAGAATGTCATTATTCGCTCAACTGCACAGCACACAGCTCTTAGATAGCTTTAAATTTTTTTGTTCTTCGCTGACAATTTGGAGGTTTTGTCCTTTTTTTTATTTTTTTGTGGCTATCTGCATCTGATCGAACTCGAGGTTAATTGAATCGTCAAGTCCAAAAATATAAATAATAGTAAAGGGAATAAGTCGAAAAATATAACATTTTTGAAAAATCGAAAACAACTGTATAAGTGGTAGGGTTTTTATTCAATAACCACCAAATTTTTTGGTCCTATATCTTCCTTTAGGGACTGGTTTTTCTTTGATTCTTACCACTCACGTGTAGAGCGAAGATTGAAGACGCAGTCGAATCCCGTTATAACGAAGTCCAAGAAACCGCGAGAAATCACTTCGTTATAACGAAATTTCGTTATAAAAGCATTAAATGTTTTTGCATTGTTCCTATGTAAACTTAACCTGGGGATTAGAAAAGTGTTCATTAAAACGAGATTCGATTTTACTTTCAAGCAGAGGTACTCAACCTTTAGAATCCCGTGGACCGGTTGAATTCTTTTTTGAGTGGAAGGCCCGGACATCAGCATGACTAATGGAAATAAATGGGGGGAAAAAGATTTACTCACACAGCCCGGTTTCACTGATGCCAGTTCTCGGTGGTTGAGAGACTGCTTTAAAGTACAAAAAGTGATTTTGAAATTTTCTGTCTTTGCTTCTTTCTTATACTTAGCGATTCAATTAGCTTGGAAATATGATGTGGGTTCATAATTTTCAGGCGAATGCAGTTAGGCAGGACTAGCCAAGAATTTATTTCGGAGAAACAACTGATGTTTCGGGAGCGATCAAAGTGACAGAACAACAGAATTAACCCCGCCATTCCATAAAAATCAGCAATTTTCCAACATTTCGGGGCTCCCTAGTCCCCCTCACTATGGACATAGTAGGACATAGTAGGTGTGATGGTCTAGAGGTAGGAAAAAATACAATAGTTGCATCATTTCTATTTCAATCGGAAAACTATTGCTGTTTCTATTTCAGTATAGTGGTGCCATCTGTTGTAAACACAGCAAACGACATTGCTAAGAGAGCACGAGTGAGCGTCCTCATTTTGGAGTTCTTGAATCTGAAACCCTATGAATCTGCTCAAAGCTTCTAGCGCTGCAAAGTAATTAAAAAGTTTTCAGCCTGCCAGGCCGCTTGTAAGCTGTTGTAATCGCCTTGAGGGCAGGATTCGGCGTATGAATTCTCGCATTCATGGGCGGAGATACGGGGGAGGGGCGTATGGGGCAAAGCCCCCCCCCCCCCCCCCAGCATCAACAGTGGAGTGGGCAGATCTAATGTAAGTGTATGTATATGAATTGACATCATCATCATCGTGCCTCCCAGCAATAATGCCTTTGCCTCCCCAGACTTCCAAGTCTATCTCCGCCTGTTCTCGCATTCCGCAGTAATTAAAAGTATTCCTTATTTTTTTTTTATACATCAAGGATAATAAATTTACTCATATACTTCATTCAACTTGTACAAAATATGTTAACATGATTTTCCAAAAGTAATTAAAAAAATAATAACAATTACATTTCAGCTCTAATCTAGTTTATACTCCTAGAAATACTTAATTCTTACTGAACTGACTCTGGCCGGTTGTTTATATTTTGGAATTGCCGGGAAAAATTTGACAATTGCTCCCTTTTGAAAAACAGATAGTAGCAGTTTTAAGGATGATTTCAGGTCGAATCATTTATATAACCACAGTTTCATTATTCTACCATATAACTCCTAAGCATATTTAAATTTTAGCATAATTGTAAAATCACTTTAGTATTATGTGTATGATTACGGCTCGCCAATTTTTACATCAAGTTATTAATTAAGATCATTTTCTTTTCTTGTCCTCTCTTGAAAAAAAAAATGTATAAAATCTCATTTTTACTTTATTTTTAATTATTACCTTCATGAAATCTCTTGTTTTCTTTTGTTGTCATGAATGTTTATACACCTATCCATCCCATTCAGTCAAAGTATAATATTGAATATTAGACAAACAATTTTCTTGTGTTTATTTGAAATTGTTTTATAATAGTTGCTCAAGGTTTGTTGGTTTTATATTAGTTTAGTTTTTATAAGTGCATTTTAATTGGGTTGCTGTGTTTTAGAAATGTATGACATCCATATTTGTTATGGACATCTTTTTCTCAGCCACCTCTTTGAGCATTTTGCCTGTTGTGGCCTTGCATTTGTATTTTATTATTCAAACTAAAAAAGTCACAATAGTAACTAAAGTAGAGGTCACATGATAATTTATAATTTTGACTAAAATAACATTGTTATTGTTTTATTCAGGTCATGGAGTACTTGGATATACCGTTAGAAAGCTATTAGAATTAAGTAAGTGAAACCATTGGAAACCAGTCTTATTTTTATTATCAGGATAAGCTTACATATTTTAATTGAAACAATAAATACAGTGGTACCTTGAGTTACAAGTGTCTCAACTTACAAGTAATCTGAGTTGCGAGCAAAAAAAAAATTCACTAAAAATGATTCAGCCTCAAAACAAATATGACTTATTAGCTTGAAATGCATGAAAAGAGTTTTTGACGCACAAAAGCTTGGCTGCTTTGAATGAGTCAAAGCCAATTAAGATTTTCACAATGTAGGCCTACCCGTGCTTGTCTCATAAGAAAAACTATCTTTCCCCAAAGCAGAATGTGCCAAAATCTGTGACGTACGTCAATGAACAATTAGTGTTACTGCAGAACAATAGAACAATTTGGAAGAATTTTGAGAAAAAGTGCAAAAACGCTGTTAAAGTTTGGGGATTTTTACCACAGAACATTTCCAGTCAGCCGAGGGCTCATCGTAGAACAGTGCTGAACATTCTGCTTTGGGGCTATCTTTTACATGTGTGTAAGCTAAGTAGAATTGTTTAAAAATTTGTTCTCCGGTGTTGCATTTGCCTTGGAACAGGAACAGCTATTGTCAGAGACCGGTTTTCACATAGGCATTTGCCCAGGGCCACATGTTTTAAGGGATTCCAAATTTATAATAGAATATATTTTACTCAAACTTTTATATATTTTACTTGATAAAATTTTGGAGAATGGTACAGTCTTTTGTTTGATTTCTCAATTTCACACCTTTTTGTCTATAAAATGATTTGTGAAACGATGATAGGAAAAAGTCGCATGTTTGTTGAACACAAAATCATCAAATCTTCATGAAGAATCTATATTTGTGATGTAAAACTTTGTTCATCTGATCTTGTAAAAACTTTTTCAGATAAACTGACAATTTTCATCCTTGGTTCAGGCACGGGTGGAGATTCGGGGGGGGGGGCGCATCCCCCCAGCATCAAAGGTGAAGTTGACTTATCTAATGCATATATGTATAGGTGACATTTGACATCATCATTGTGCCCCCCAGCAATAATGTCCCTGCCCCCCAGACTTCTAAATCTGTCTCCGCCTATGGGTTCAGGTTGGTGACACAATGCCACAAATGTTAAATAACGCTAGAGGTTTAGAAGAGTTTCCAAATGTTGAGACAGCATTTAATAATCATTGACAGCATTACCAATATCAAATTGTTCTAGAGAAAGATCATTCCTCTTATTAAAAAGGATAAGACAGTTCGCTCAAGTCTTTTACAAGAAGGGCGCAGTAGCACAGGTCGATAAGATACTCACCTGAAGTACCAAAGGATGTTTAGAGGTATCACGAGTTCGATACCCAATTCGTCCTTGTCAGAAACTTTCCTGACACAGGGGTACAACAGAAACGGTGATATGACCACAGAAATAGATTACTACCGGCGGAAGGGGTTAGCACACCAACCTCTCAATGAGTATAAAAAAAGGCTGCCATTTGGAATCGACAATAAATTGTAGGTTCGGGTCTAATTAGCCCTCGTGTGCAGAAAATTACCATGGCAAAAAGATCAAATGACCTTTTACAAGAAAAACTGCTATCTCTTTAGCTTTATTGTGTATTGAAGCTGAGAGATAACTCAAAAATTAAATTTTGATGATATTTGTCAATTATATATTAGATTTCTCATTGAAAGTAGTGCATATACTTTTTTTATGTGTTTATAAACAACATGTACTGTATTTGCTGACATACCAAACCTTTTCGACCACAATGGAAGGCCCCCCAATACCTATTTTGTCCAGGGC
The DNA here is from genome assembly GCF_987345545.1 of Pholcus phalangioides. Lineage (NCBI taxonomy): Eukaryota > Metazoa > Arthropoda > Arachnida > Araneae > Pholcidae > Pholcus > Pholcus phalangioides. The sequence continues at coordinate 60,127,580 of NW_028301600.1, read as the reverse complement.
CCCATCAAGTTAAAGTCGGGGCCCTAGCTATAGTATAATCTCTTTTGGCGATTTTTTTTTCTTTCGCGAGAAAAACCCCTGAAAGCATGATGAGAAATCGCCAAGAGTGAAACAGAGTAATGTAGTCAGATGGCTTTTTTGCTAACACATCACCAAAAAAGGGATAGGAACAGCTATAGTATTGTCCGCAGATTCCCTTGGCGACTTTTTTCCAAACGATAAGTTTCTAAGGCCGACATAATGGCTCTAGGGGGGTTGCTGTTTCTTCTCTCGTTACTTCTAAAACTTTCTGCGCAGGTGCCGTTAGTTGAATTTTGCTTGAATCATGCTTTCTAGAATGTTCTATACAACCATACTATGTTGAATAGTATAGAATGTTCTATACAGTCTCTGGATTCAATTAAAATATAATTGTTGGATCAAAACTATAACGGCTGGTATGCAAAAAAATGAAAATATGAATGTAGAACATGAAAGAAATAAACTTTAAATCTGGCCATAGGACAGACAAGAAGACCCATAAAAATTATATTAAATGAGCATGCTCATTGTGTTAAAAATCAAGAATGTGAAAAATCTGCCATCACTGCTGGCAAGAAGGCCATAGATTCAAATTTCAGGAAGCTGAAGTTTTTCACAAAGTGAAGTCCACGGATGATTTAGACTTCTACCGAGTCACATATATTTGGGCCTTCAAAAATAAAAAAATTAGTAAAATAAATAAACACCACCGATCACACAGTGCCATGGCTTAAGTTCATTGTGAGCAGGAATTGTAAGAAAATTTGAATAGACCAATCAGATGGCTCTATTTCCTAAGCAGCCAATCAGGGCAATACAGAAGACTTACCCACAGGTGCTGAGTTTCATTCTGATCATGACATTTAATTTGGACAGACGTATATTTTTTCTTTCTGCTTAGCAACTGAGAGTTAAGATTCGGTAACCAATCCAAGTGGGATTCTCGATGAGCGTGACATTTTTTATCCTCTGAAGACGACACACCCATAGCATGCCAAAATGTATTAGGAGTTTTGTATTTTCCTTGTATTTGTTTTTTTTCATTGGTGATTTTTCTGAGTAAAAAATTATGTATGGTAGACAAAAACAATAGACAAAGATAGAGAATTTCTCTTCTGGGATTATATATACACATTGAAGTACAGCATACTGTATATATGCTAGACCCCCTTTTTTACAGACACTTATGGGGAAAAAAATCAGTAAAAGTGGAGTGACCCTACGGGGGTATTAAAAATAACTAAAATAGTTCTTTATTTGAATATGAATGAAATTCTGACAATATGAGATGCGTTTAAAGTCATGAAAACACATAATTATTGCATAGATATGTAATTAAAATTACAAAAGAAATATACAAAGTTTATATACTGAATTTAAATCTTTTGGGAAAACTGATTAATCTGTGTTTGGTGGGTTTTGCTGAGTATTTTAACTCCTTCAAAATGTATTTTAAGCTGTGAGACTAAATCCAATGACTTTCTGTTATTTTGTTTGCAGGAAAATGTATTTAATCAATGTTTAATGATAGAAAGTAACAATTCTACTAGAGCTGGCTACATTATACAGCGTGGAATAATGTAAAATATACTAGCACAACTAGTAACACATGATTTCAGATTTTAAACGAACATCAGAGTTGCCAAACATTAACAAACTTCAAGCCAAAATTACATTCAAAAGTAGCCAAATATGAAAAAGTTGATCAAATATTTAAATTATTGCTGCCATTTAGTGAGCATAAATCAAACCAAAATTACAAGTGTTTTTACAGGGGTTTTAGTGTCCAGTATAGTGAATAATGAAAATGTTGTCTGTGACCATATCTGAGAGTGACTGTTACACAGAGGTTTGAAATGCATCATTTAAATAGGCTTTTTGCAGGGAATTATTTTTTGGGCAGGGGTAACTGTTAAAAGAGGTTTTGCATAATGAGTACAATGAAACCTTGCTACAATGATACTCGATGAAAAGACAAAGCTCTCTACAATGATACTCCATAAAAAGACAAAGCTCTCTACAATGATACTCCATAAAAAGACAAAGCTCTCTACAATGATACTCCATAAAAAGACAAAGCTCTCTACAATGATACTTGATAAAGCAATTAATCCCTCTGCAGTGATATTTTTCAAGTCTTGTTTGGAAATGTCTATACTCTAATGTAAAATATTACCTTTTGATATAATGATAATCCTTCTACAACATTTTTTCTTTGTCCGCTGGGTATTATTATACTATATATATAACATGCCAGGAAATTTACTAAAAATCACCCACACAACAAGTGTTAAAATAATAAAAAGGAGCCCTAAAAAATGCTTGAGCTGCCTCTTAATTCATTAACACACACTTGCTCGCAGTGAGAAAATGCAAACCATTGGGTTTTTAATTGTGATCATGTGATGCTGACGCTCAACAGACATAACAAATACACAAAGACTCGTATAGACGAGTGTTCATCTAGGAGTATTTAGTTTACTCTCTTGTGTTGCGAGAAATATCTTGTTCATCAAATCAAATTCTGTCAAAAAATTAAAAAATTTTTTCATGACTTGCAAAACACTCGTAAAAACTGAGTTACTCACTTATAGATACTCAGTTTCACTCATAATTAGAGTTAATTTGACTATACATACAATACTTTTATATGAGAATTAATATTGTAAGTATATGGGACCAGTTATATAAAGATTGCCATCATTAGAAAAAAAAATTTGCTTTAAGATAGAGCTTTTCATGACCCAGCTAAATCTTTCAGGAACAAATTAAAATCTTAACACTGTATTATTAAGTTTTCTATCATGGCTAATTTATGTTTTGTTTTTGTAAATTTTAGATAATGAATTTGTTTTGAGATTTCATACCGAATTTAAAAAAAAAACCCAGAGCTTCTCCTTTTTCTTTCATTTATTTTTAAAATATTTATTTTTTTTGTAATGCAGTTACCCTTTCCTTTATTTTACAATGGATTCTTCACTGTGCGAGCTTGGACTATTTCATGTTCCCAGAGTGCATAAAAGCAAGCTTTGATTTTTTTGCTTTGTTTTTTTTTTTTTGTACATTTGCTTTGATTTTCCCTTATTCCTTCTTCAAAATAGACTTATACTTGCCATAAACTCACTTTTTTTTCCTTTCTCTAGAAACTGTTTCTCATATAAGATGTTGACACCGGCTCCTACTAGTATGTCTGCACACCATAGGCAGACCAGTGGTCATAGTGTGCGCAAGAAAGTCCAGGTATGCAGTTTTAAATCATTTTGTATGTATAAGAATGCAATATTCAGTAGAATCTCTATAACTTGACATGTGCAAATAACTCAACATTTATTATTCTCATGGTGCCAATGCAAGCGCGCAAATGTTTTTGGATTGGGCAACAGCCTGTGGGAAAAATGCTCTCCATACGTGAGCTGCCTTTGTGGTACTTCAGTTTGCAGCTCCATAAATGAAATGCATGTCTGCTTTTTTCAGTATTACTAAAGTGCACCATTATCCCATACGTTACAACTGTTAGAGCGGTTGCACACTGGAATAACTTTACAGGGTTGGCATCCGCGCCTTTTATTCACTGTGATGCAGATTTGCATACAGTTTATTCTTTCCTCAGGTTACATTTGCATGCATGTGTTCTTTTTCTCCCGATAAATTTCAACAGGAATGCCGTTTTAACATTTGCGGAGCGACATTTCGAAACGTGCTAGCGTGTTTGCATTTCATGTTAGACCATGCATTCTTTGACGACAATTGTTTGTATTGGTGTGTACTATCACCTCTTAAAAAGTTTTTTCTATCTTCTCTGAATCACCCTGTATATATATGTACATGATATAAATTATGTTTAAAAATTGAGAAAGTGTGATCAAATGAAACACCTCGCTAACTTGACACCTGCTTAAGCCGACATGTTCATTGATACTTTTGGGGTGTTGAGTTATCGATCCACTGTATTTCGTACTAATTTTCTGTTAAGAGTCAAATATATAGAAAATTAATATAACCACTCATACAACTTGCACTAATAAGTTTTTATTTCCTGTATCCATTCCTAGGTATCTTTTGTAATAAGGGATGAAGTGGAAAAACATCATCGTTCAGGAGTAAACTCTCTTCAATTTGATCCTTACCTTTCAAGGCTGTACTCAGCTGGTAGAGATTCCATTATACGGATATGGAATGTTCGAAATATTAAGGTTGGTATGTTAATTTTAGTAATTTCATACTAAAATCATTAAACATGCAAACAATAATTCATTCAAAAAAAAATTTTATACTTATATTTAAAATACTTTGTATAAAACATTCAATCAAAAATGACTAAATGGTCATACTAAACTTTATCCCAATATATTACATTCATGTTATGCAAATATCATTGAAAGTAGCAGTGCGGTATAACAGAACAAGAATCCAAGTCTGACTAATGAGTAGCTTTGTCTCTAACTTATTTTTTTACTTGAACCATGTGCATATCCACAGTGATGTATCGGGAGGGGGAATTAGAGTAAAGCTTTTCTGTGACCATGTATACTGTATTTCATAAAACAATAACAATTTTCTGTATTATTTTTAATTTTTAGAGAAACAGTTCGCCTCTCTCTGGTTCTGCACTTGACCTGTACTCACCTGTGGCTCAGGGCACAGAATAAAAGCATAACAAGATACTAATACTGCCCGGCTTTGATGCACAAATATAATAATACATGATAAAAGAAGGCTTGTAATAAGGAAGCTTCCGTAAACACCACTTATATGTGGTGTTTACTGAAGCATTTTTATCATTCACACTAGTTATAGTTTAAAAAAGAAAAGAAGTAAAGCATGTGAGCAAGAAGATTCCAATAATTCAAAAAAATTGAGAGATATTTTTATCCAGTTTGGCAGAGCCAAATTATGCTGATGTCTTCCTAGCAAAAAAAAACAATTTTTGCTGTGCTTGTTTAATAATTAATTGCTACTACTGCGCATGAATGATAATTCATAAAAAAAAATGGAATCACAAACATATTCTATAATACGTTTTACTTTTAGTGGGAGAGCTTACAAACCATTTCTCTTTCCTTACAAAGACATTTTTACTTCTCAAAAATAGCCAAGAAAAAGATGCTCATTACTGTTCACAACTTAATATATCAGGCCTAAAAGTACTGTTTAAAGTATTTGCAAGTAGAAAAATTTGCAAATAAGTTTTAAATTTAAGTCTTTTACAATAGTTTTTTACTATAAATCAGTTTAAAATTTCATTGTTGGCATACTTTCTAAAAATTAGTTATATGTTAGAAGTGATCAAGGTTACACAGGCAAATGATACAAAATTGAATTGATCATTTTTGTTGCACTATGGTCATTTTCTGCACACGAGGGCTAATTAGACCAGGACCTACAAGTTACTGCAGATTCTGAACAGCAACGTTTTTATATGCATCGAGAGGTTGGTGCGCTAATCCTTCACTGTGGGACTCCTTACAGTAACAATCTTTTTCTGCGATCAGATCTCCGTATCTGTTGTACCCCTGTGTCAGGAAAGTTTCTGACAAGGATGAACTGGGTATCGAACTTGCGACACCTCTAAACATATTTTGGCGTAATATCTTATCCACCTGGGCTACTGCCCCCCAAAATTGAATTGACATTTAAAAAAAATGTTATTTCAGGGAAACTTTGTTATGCATACAAATTTTTTATGTCTATTTTTTTCTTTTTTTTTTAAATTATAGTATACGTATGTATACTGTAATAATATTTCATTATACAATAAAAGCCCACTATGGTGAACCTGGCTTATGGACAAAATGTTTTGGTCCCATTTCAGAGAATGCTCTCTTATTAATATAGTCAATCTCCAGATATAACAAAAACAAAATTTTCAGTTTCTTGAAGTTTTTTATAACAGGGTTTGACTGCATAACAAATTGATTTCTATGCATTTTTAAAATAATTGTTTTTTTCATGCAGGAACCCTATATACAGTCGATGGAACATCACACAGATTGGGTCAATGATATAGTTTTGTGCTGTGGTGGAAAAAATTGTATGTAATTTTTTTTTTACAAACTAAAACTATTTATATTTAGTTTTCTTCAATCTTTATTCCAGATTATATGTAATTGTTCAATACAGCATAAATTGATAATTGTTTTTCTTTTGTGAACTGTATTTCTTAACGTAAGTGCCATGGCACTTATGTTTTCCAAAATATTATTTTAGAGCTTGCAACTCTAGCACTAATGCGTTACATATGTTAGATGAATATAAGAACTGATTTTAAGGCAATAGTGATGATATACTTGTTTAACCACAACTATTCTTGATGGTTTTTTTTTTTTTCAAATTTTTCTTCTTTTTTTTCGAAACAGTAATATCTGCATCCAGTGATACCACAGTGAAAGTTTGGAATGCTCATAAAGGATTCTGCATGTCAACTTTGCGTACTCATAAAGTAAGTTGCTGGGAGGAAATTTTTTTAATTTGTTTCTATAAGTACTTTTTCTATTTAAAATTGTTACTTTATCGAAAAAATTTACATATTTTACAATTAAATAAATAAATTATTGCACAATATATTATAATATACAGTGAAAATCCTAATTTAATGATACCCTCTATAACTATAATCACCTGTATAGCAATATTGTACTCTCTGATGCCAATGAACTTTTCATAGTGTTAATATATTTTATCTATAATGATAATTCCTATATCAAGATATTTTTCCCCAGTACCTTAAATATCATTATATAAGCATTTCACTGTTTATATATTTTTTCCCACCTAGGACTACGTTAAAGCTTTGGCATATGCAAAAGATAGGGAGCAAGTTGCATCTGCTGGCTTGGACAGAGCAATTTTTCTCTGGGATGTCAATACATTAACAGCTCTTACTGCATCAAACAATACTGTTACTAGTAAGTACTTCGGAAAAAAAATCTGTATTAAAGTTCTGAAGGTTGCATGAAGTTGCAGCTAAGCATATAGAACATGTTTAGACTTTCCTTCTATATAAAAGACTAGCTGTTACCCGCGGCTTCACTCACATGGATTTGGTAATCTGAAAATTACTTGGTGATGATTCCCTTATATAACATTTGAATGCCTCATGACCTCCTTGGGGGTTTAATTTTCAGAAATCCCACCTTGGTGGGTATTTACATCATGAAATATAATACTGAACAAATTTCATATTTATAGCTTCTGTGGTTTTGGCTCAGCCATGATTGCCCCTCATAACCTTAGGTTAAGTCCCTCCTTAGTTAGCCTTTAAATCATAAAATAAAACCACTGAATAAATTTCATGCATGTAGCTTCAGCTGATCATGATTTCTCTATGTAACTTTTGTACCCCCTTAGGGGTTGCATGTTGAAAAACTCCTTGTTAGTGAACCTTAATGTCATAAAATAAAACTAGTGACCAAATTTCATAATAATAGCTTCAGCGGTTTCAGCTTGGTGTGATTTCTCTATATAACCTTTGTACCCAGGCCCGTCATTTGGGGAGGGGTGGTCAAGGGGGGGGGGGGCATTGACCCCTCCCCGGCTTTTGAAAATACATTAAAAATGATATATATATACAAATATGCATACATTGAATACATGTTCTTTGTTCCCCCCCCCCCTGAAAAAAGTTGAAATGACGGCCCTGTTTGAGGCCCTTATGAGGTTGAATTTTGAAGGAAAAACCTTCTTAGTGAGTCTACATCAGAAGTCTTCAAACTTTTTCTAGTTGCGAGCACTATTTGTAACCATCATCAAAAGAAAAGCACCCTTACAACAAGGTTAACATAAGAATACATGAAATGACAATGATTTCAATCCTTGACTGCAATTCCTCCAAGGTGTTTAATTGGAACGTTGATCAAGTGCTCGCAAGAACAGAATTGGACACGAGCATCGAGAACTCTGGGTACTTTAGGGAGCAATAGATTGAAGATGCCTGCTTTATGCCATGAAATAAAACTACTGACAAAATTTCATATTTATAGCTTCAGTGGTTTCGAGGCCAGCTATAATGAGTCAGTCAGTCGGTACATGTTATTTTATATATATATATATAGACAATACTGTGTGTGAAACCTGTCTTGGGGATGATTAATGTTTTTTCAATCATGGGAAACCTCTTTAAGACAGAAACTGTCTAATGCTGAAACGGAAGGTGCATTTGTAGATTTAAAAAAAACTGCTAAAACTGAAAGAATTTTTGGCCAAGTGCTACAATTTTTTGTCCTTTGGATGGGAGGAAGTTAAGTTTTTTTTATCCCTCTTTTTGTTAGGAAACTTTCACTTCTTAGAAAAACAAATGAATGCTTATTATCTATCTGAACTGGTTCTAGATGTAAGGGGGTTAGGCTTGAGTGGAAGCTGATTTTTTTTTTTCAAATTTATTTACTATTCAAAATTTAGTAAAAGCCTGTTTAGCATTTCATTTATGATGTAAATGGTGGTGGCTTTTGTTAGAAAAAACTCCAGTTTCTTGGAATTTTTTTTATAATTTTCATATAAGCTAGTTCAGGAGAGTAGTAGGCAAGGAAAACTGAATCATTGTTCACAATTTAGCAGTATGTTTCACATGTTTTGGCATTTCATTCAGTCTGGAGATGGCCACTAGCCTCAAGAAACACGTATTGAATGTGAACACAAAAATAGAGTTCATAGAGGCAAAAAAAAAGGAAGTAAAGTTTAAGTGTACTGAAATAGAGAATCTTTCTTTCATGAACTTTATTGGTTGTTGCATTGCCACTATTTTTAAAAAGGCATGTAATTTCTTAATTTTTTATTTTAAATATTAAAAAATTTTCACTTTTGACTAAAGTAAGTGTTCATTCTATAGCTATTTAGAAGATTTTATATTGAAGTTTAACTATTAGTGCATTAAATATGAAATTTCAAATGTGTAGTAATTTGAAACAACAAATATGAAAAAAATCAATAATAATATCCATGTCTTTGCTTAATACTCATTGGTTTATAGTAGTTAGGGTAATGTGTTCTCAAAATTTGAGTTTCACAAAATGATAGAAATAAATCACTACATATATTTTTATGTGCTCCTTTATTTTATAAAACAGAAACGTATCTGGAATAGAAAATTTCAATCTCCTGACATTCTGTTTTATACAGGTTTCACTACATTACATTCAAGTATTAGCATAATTCATAGGTTTAGCAACTATGGAAAGAAAATGCAGTAAAAAAAATCACTCTTGATGGTCAACCCACAGATGTGGTCACCCATCTTTTATGGCCAAATAGTAATTTCCCTGAAAATCCCTATTCAAAGTATGTATTTTGAACCCCTGCTTAATCATCCTGAGATATGGTCATGGCCACTATTTACATCGCTCATTCCATTGTGCTATAACCTGTTTTGTATGGATATAAACATTCTTTGTTCGAATATTCTTCATCCTGTAATTCCTCATATCAATTTCCCATAATAATGGTGTGGCTTATATAGCTTCCAAAGTTAATTTTTAGCTCTTGTAGCTCATTCAAACCCACAGCCTGCTTAATAACTTTTTTTGTGATTTTGAAGAATTTTAATGAATTTTTCTAAATCTTTTATGTTATTCTCATTTCAGTTTAAAAACATTTTTTAATTCCAGGATAATGCCTTATGTTTAATCAGTAATAATATATACTCTCGAGAAAAACTTGAATAGTGAATAATAATATAACATACAAAATTGAGTTTTATTTAATTGCTAGTTTATATAATCAGATCTGGAATAAAAATGCTGCAACTTATATAAACCTGCGTTTCACAAAAACATTTTTTGCTCTGGTCATTTTTCTTTGTATAGCTTATTTACAAGAAATGGTGGTAATTTTTTTAAATGTTTCATCGTAAATTAAATTGCTTATTTGTACAAATGTATGCACAATACTGGTTTCTTACAGTCTCTAACTTTTGTTGCTAAAACTGGGTTTATTTAAAATAAATTATTTTGAAGGCTTCAGTAGGAACCTTTTTTTTTGCGGTTGAATCATTTTGTTCCACCAGTTCTGCAGTTTTGTTTTGCAAGAGAGGGGTTTTACTGTACAAAAATCAGACGAATGCATACTTGGTATAGCAAATTTCATAAACTGTGCTATGATTATATAGCCACAGTTTATGACCACCTGCTACCTGAGCAGTTAGCATAACTATATATCGGAACTATATGAAGTTCCTTCATCAGTAGCAGAAATAGTGAAAAATATTGTAAAATACTCCTTATAGCGGGAGTTACTCGCTGTTGTAGACAAAAAGTCGAATTCAAAATGAACCGGCAACAAGAGCAGAGGAGGACAGAAAAAAAGAAAAATGGGAAAGCCAATCGCAAACGTGATAGTGATGCTGATGGAGAAGAATAATTATTGTAGAAACTGTTGCCAGATTTTTAAGAAGTGTGGTGTGCTAATTAGGTCGTTGACCAACTGGTTTGAGTTTTTGTTGATGTGGAATGATTTGAAGTCCAAGTCAGACAGTGAGGGGCATTTTTGAATGATTTTGGCAGAAGAGAAGTCAAATTTATGGTCCTGTTGGTCCTTTGACCATCGAATCATTCCACATCAACAAAAACTCAAACCAGTTGGTCAACGACCTAACTAGCACACCACCCTTCTCAAAAATCTAGCAATAGCTTCTACAAGAATTATTCTTCTCCATCAGCATCACTATCACGTTCTGGTTTGCGATTGGCTCTGCCATTTTTCTTTTTTCTGTCCTCTTCTGCTCTTGTTGCCTGTTCATTTTGAATTTGTCTACAACAGTGAGTAACTCCTGCTATAAGGAGTATTTTTCGTTATTTCTGCTACTGATGAAGGAACTTCATATATTTCCAAAACGCATATAGCTGTGGTTCCTTTTTGCAATTTTGGGTCAACTAACATCAGTTGTTGAATTGTATTAATTCTTTTGTGATTCAAACCCGTTGGATCTCATTCAATTCCATTATCAGGACCAATAATTCAAGAGAAAGCAAAAAATTTCAAAAACAGTCTCAATCAAGGTGATTTTACTGCAAGCAGTGGATGGTTGACCCGATTCAAACAACGCCATGGGATTGTGGGATTGTTTTTAGGAAAGTTTGTGGAGAGAGCATATCTGCATCTCAAGAAACTTGAAAATTGGAAGAATGATATTCTCAAACCAATGATAGAAGAGTATAAAGATGCAAATGTGTTTAATTGCAATCGGACAGGTTTATGTTTTTAGTTTTTGCCTAAACAAACTCTTGCCTTCAAAGAAGAAAAATGTGAAGCATGTGTAAAAAATACAAAGATTGCTTGACATTTCTTTTGGCAGCAAACTCTCAGACGGGTCAGAAAAATGAAAACCATTTAGTTAGTGGAAAATCACAAAAATCGCAGTGCTTTTAAAAATGTTGAAACTATTCCTGTGCACTATGATGGCAACAAAAAGGCATGGATAACATGAGAGATTTTCGAGCAATGGTTGAAGAAGCTAGATAGAAAATTTTCAAGTGAGAAAAGTTTTATTTATTTTGGATAACTGCACCGCTCATTCAAAAATATACTTGATTATTTCTGTGGTGTTTGGTCAGAACATAACTCCAAAATCACATTTTTCAGATATAATCATTTTCATTGCCCTTTAAAAATCAAAAATAAAGCATACACAAAGATACAAATGAAAATATTATACATCAGCATGTTGTTTAGCTGTATGCGCGTGTTTGTGCAGTTATCTCACTTCTAATTAGTTATAATTAGCGAGACTTACGTTTAGATCAAAAAGTCATTTTTTTGGAGATATCATGTTCTGACCAAACACCACAGATTTTTCATGAGGTAAATTTTTTTTTATACGATTTGGTTATATTATGAAACAACCCAAATTAAAACTAATGAGAATTAGCATTTTATTTAATAGAATTGTTTGAATGGGTATAATTACATACACAAGAGCAATCAGACAAAAATTGAAAACAGTGAAACCCCACTAACTTGACATCCGCTTAAGTCGACATGTTTGTCAATACTTTTGGGGTGTCGAGTTATGAGCGTCTACTGTATATTTGGTATAAACTGCATGCTTGTACAATTTCCTTTTTGTGAATTTTTAAAAAATCTAGTGACTTTTTGTCCATCTTATATTTATAATAATTACACAGTGCAAATTTAAATTCATTCGTCTCATTTGAAGAAATTATGCATCTATAAAGTTTGATTCAGTTGAATGTACTTTTTGAATATATAAACTAAGTGCTCTCTTTATCCAATTGAAAAAAGAAAAAACCCTGCCTATTGTATGTAACAACTGATGCTCATGTATTTTATGCTTTTAATATTGTCTTCTGAGATTAGTGTTTTATACACAAATTTTCCTTTTTTCACTAGCATCTTCTTTGTCTGGCAATAAGGACAGTATTTATAGCTTAGCGATGAACCCAGCTGGTACTGTTATCGTGTCTGGATCAACAGAAAAAGTTTTACGTGTTTGGGATCCAAGGACATGTGTGAAGTTGATGAAACTAAAAGGCCATTCAGAGAATGTTAAAGCACTGGTATTGAATCGAGATGGAACACAAGTATGAAATGCAGTAAATATTTTATACTGATGAAATTAAATACGGCTTGAAATATTTTCCGAGTTTCTCAGAGTACATTTACTGCAGTACATAAAATTTCCAGGCTGTTGGACTATAATTTGAAAACATTTTCTTAATATTTTATTTGCAGTTGTGGCAGTGTCATTAACCCTTTATATCCGACATTGTGAAAAGTAGAATAAGAAGAAAATTATAATAAATTAAAAGCATAAATGTGATGATAATAAATAGTTATGTAAATTATGTGGTATGTCATTTCAGTTCTAATTAAAGACAAAAAAACCAATGTTTTTGAAATAATTAGCTACTTCAAAACAAATGATCAAACCCAGTACTTTAAAGTAACGTCAGGATATAAAGGGTTAAAAGGGGTTTCACTAGACTCTCTGCAGCACAATTCCTATCATTACCAGACAACAACAAGAAGTTATTTGCCCAGATTATGGCCGAACACCTCAGAAATTTTATGCATTGCCAAAAAACACTTTTTTTAAATTATACTCTGCTTATACAAGATATACAGAAGACTGGATGTTGTGAAGATATTTATTATTTGAGATGTTAATTTTTTAAGGAAGGAAAAAACTCATCTCTGCCTCTACCGGGAGTCAAACCCGGGTCCCTCGATTGCCGGACGAGTGCTCTGACCGCTAAGCTACAGAGGAGATAGAGATTTTCCTTCGCTAGAGCGTATATATGCCGAACGGAACCGTGCAATGGACGGTGAAACCGATCAGCTAATAGCTCATGGACGACGAGCCACCAGAGGGCTATATATACACGTTCGGCATATATACGCTCTAGCGAAGGAAAATCTCTATCTCCTCTGTAGCTTAGCGGTCAGAGCACTCGTCCGGCAATCGAGGGACCCGGGTTTGACTCCCGGTAGAGGCAGAGATGAGTTTTTTCCTTCCTTAAAAAATTAACATCTCAAATAATAAATATCTTCACAACATCCAGTCTTCTGTATATCTTGTATTAACAAGTGGAGAGCGACATTCATGTCATACTCTGCTTAGCCAAAATAAAGTCTCGTATTCTAATACTTTGTAGGAAAACACCTTTGGCATCAATTATAGCACACCACTTAGATTATGATTAATCATATAAAATGGATGTTTCTAAGACTGGAAATAACATTAGTTATGAAACTGACTGGGCTAAAAAAATGACAGGTGCTACACAAACCATACAATTCAATTTTTAATTCACAGCAAAGTTTTTCATGTTCTACAGCTTCCTTATCTTGTACTGCAATCTGCAGCCTCATTCATTATGCAGAATATTTAGTTTAGTTTTGTTATATAAAGCATTCTAAGCAACCAAACAATTCTTACTTGATTATCATTTGATGATCGCTACTCTCTCAGTAAAAATCTGTGATTAGGCTTGAATTTGAGGAATGTGTATTTTTTACAGAAAATTATGCGAATCTGAATTCACGCATCTCAGGGTAATGCAAGTCAGGCTGTAAGTTGATTTATGTTCAAACCACATGATTGCTCCACTGTATTCCAATACTTGTATTACCTAGTGAACATGAATATTTTTTCTGAACAGTCTTACTAACAAGTGGTTTCGTTATTATAACACAGCAATTCTACCTTAATTCTTTGAGTTCTGATCTCATTGTTTGAGTTTGAATGATATTGCTTCCACTATCAAGCATAGTTATTGTTAATTTCTTGCAATTAAATTTCACAAAAGGTTTCAAAGATCTTGTTCATTCAGAATTGTTTTTGACCCCACATTTTCCTATGAAATAAATAGTCTTCCAAGATTTATTAATGTTTTTGGTATTGTTTATATTATCTGTCAATCTGTTTTTAAACTGGCTGGTGATTTCAAAAATTTTCTTGCAAGTTTTCTGTTCTTATTACAGGCCAATAACTAAACCCTTTTCAAGCAATTAAACATATTTTCTGTTACTGCAGGAAATTTCTCTAGTCACAATTGCTTCAAAATGATAAGCAAGTATAAAAAATCAAACTTAAATAGTCTACATAATGAAAATTATTTCAAGAAAAATCATTTTGGGCACTATTTGATATTCTTATTTTATTTTCTGTAGTTTAGTAAGCAATAATTATGTTTTAAAACATTTTCCTTGCACAGTGCTTGTCTGGAAGTTCTGATGGAACTATACGTTTATGGTCTTTGGGTCAACAGCGATGTATTGCAATCATTCGTGTCCATGAAGATGGTGTTTGGGCATTACAGGTGAGTTTTGTCAATGCAAATTAGTTGCAGTTATTTGATTACATTTATCAAGTTTCATTAAACTTTTATTTTGCTATATTATTTTGATAATGCTTGTCAAATACTATCTATACAGTGAAACCTTGCTACAATGGTATTTGATATAACGATAAATCCCTCTACAATGATATTTTTTCAAATCTTGTTTGGAACCACCTGTAATCTAATGTTAAACTCTCCTCAATACAACGCGGTATCCTTTACTATGATAAACCCCTCTATAATGATATTTTGTGGGAGATTTTGATGCAGCTCTACAACAATATTTTTTTAATATTTCACTTGAAATATCCTTCAATATAATTTATCATCACATATTTTAGTCCTTCCGAGAATATCTAATAATATCAGTATTTGCAGAGTTGCCAACTGTTACGGATTGTCCATAGTTTCTACGGACAGCCCCAATAAACTATGGAGCTACGGGAGACACTCTCAATACTACGGAAATCAGTTTTAAAAAAATTGGGTTTTTGAGTTTCTTGTAGTGTTTTACATATTTTTATTATTATTATTTTTAAATTTTACCAATCTTTACCATAACGATGAAATCGTATATGCTTGTGAGAGAAATTAAGAGAAGACAAACTTGAAGAAGTAATGTGTTAAATATCTGAAATTACCAAACATTAGCTGATCTGTTTTGTCTGTATGCAGAAGGCAATCAGTAAAGTCGCATCTAAACCCGCCGCTCTACTCGATGCCCAAGCCTGTAAAAACAGCCCTACGGTGTGGGCTAAAAACAGGTTTTTGAGTGGTTCAGCATGGCGATTATGAACCTTGCTTTATTTGCATAGTGCATGGTCGAGCTCGCGGAACTTGTGTCAGAAAGAATGTTTCATCGTAGGTGCTGATATGAAAAAAACGGGGATGCGGGGAGGTCTAGGGTTGCTAGATGTCTATATATATGGCTCACAAGGGTGTATGCAGGTTTGGATTGCATTGAATATTCATGAATTATTAAGGGACTCTGCAACCTCGGAAAGTTGCTTCAGGCCTGAGCCTTCTAAGTTCCAGTACCAATGAGGTGCTGTATTTAATGAACTTTGAATTAAAATTTGAAAAAATTCAATTTTTGAGTGATTAGTTTTTATTGTAATATGATTATAGTGTCCTAGCGGGGTACCCCATCCCCCATGGCAAAGCTGAACATTCATCACTACTGACAAGCTTCAAGCCAATGTTGGCATGTCTGGTATTTGGCACCATCTGATCACTGAATATGTTGAAGTTTTCAGTATTGCTACTCTTAATGAGATACACCACAGCATATTGCGATAAACCTCTTTGTAGGGACAATATATAGTTACAATACACTGGGTTGGTAAAAAAAACCTTTTTTTTTTTTTAAACCAAAAAACTGGGATTTTTGGATTTAAACTGGTTTTTTTAGTTTTAACAGCATTTACATTAAAAACAATAAAATTTCTGAAAAATCATTCAAACTTCTAATGATTATAATAAAATGTTTATTAATGTAGTTAACACAATTCTCATATTGATTAATCTATAAATATTTCTTATATTTTAATAAAAACCAACTTTTGCAATTTAGTTATTTTAAAACTTAACTCAAGGGAATATTTTGTTTGAGGATTCTTAATCTTATATATATATATTATTAACTATATAATAAAGATGTTTTCGCTAGTTACTCTTTCAATATGCTTAATTAGGAATCTTTTTTGCAAAAACTATGATAAAAACTAAGCAATTACAGTGTGTTTAATGAAGCATAATTAATGTAATTTAATTAGCAATTATTTACAATATACAGGGTGATTATAACTAAAGTTCTGATTTCAAAACACTGTAAAATAAAAACCACTGGTCAGAATGACTTGAAAATTTATATGAATGTTCCTGAGGTAATGGAATTTTGTATGGCTAAGAGGAAAAATACTTAAAAATGTAAGATAGATGACACACTGTAGTTACTCATCCAGCACATGGGAAATTTGCTCGCAGAATGGATATGACAGCCAGTCAAGACAAAATGATAATGCAATTAACATGACACTATTTTGGAATTCATGGAAACCACAAAAATAGTCATTTAAACAAACTACAACTTACGCAAGAAATATTAAATATGTTGTCTACTGTGTTCTGGCTGTGAGGTGGAAGAATAAAATTGCTTGTTCAACAACAGATCAGAGTAGGCCTATGCCATGGTAATGATGTGGATGTGCTTTCAATTCACCAAAGTTTGCAGATTGACCACTGTACATAATATTTTGGGAGTATTCCCAAAGTCAAAAGTTGCAAGGGTTATAGTAGCGTTCACCTGTCAGGTGAACATGATGGCCAGGTATCGTGTTATCTTGTTATTGTCAAAATAGTTCTCGGATCTGCCAGCCAAAATTTGGGTCCATTTTCCGGACCCTTCGCAAAATTCTATCCCTGAAAAACGGACCCTTCACAAAATAAAAATGAATGAAACCATAAATTTGGAATTTCATTTCTTTTGCGATAGATTAATTGGATTACTTCACTTCTTACAAAATTACTTATTTTTCACAAAATTAATGATCCTTTTCACAAAAATAAGGAAATTTTCACAAAAACAGGACCCTATGAAAAAGTCTGGACAGACCCTTGGTTCTTCAGCAGTTGCTTCACTGGTGTGCATCTTGATAAAAGTTGTGCTATCTACCAGGGCTGGGCAAATCAAAAAAAATTTAGGTGCTAGCCAAATTTGTTAAGAGCGAAGCATGTTTTTCCCCAAGAAAAACAGTCCTGAGTAATGTTGTTTTTTTTTGTTTTTTTTACTTTTCTGACTTTATGACCCATTCTCATGTTGGAAGACACATTATTATACAAAATTTTTAAAAAAATGTCTCGTACTTATGCTACATTTTAGCAAGGATGCATATAAAATTTTATGTGCCGAAACTGATTTTCTAGTTATCTCGGCATCTGGGATTTGTCGAGCCTTGCTATTCACACACTGATGCTGTTGAAATGCTGTAGTTGTGAAAAATAAATTATATACCGCTGGCCAAGTACAGCATCATGTACTTGTATATTTTAAAGTTTTTTTTCTTTTGCCAAATATATCATCTTACACCATTTAAAGATATACCGTCAGAATGTACCCCAAGAATAAAAAATGTGGTAAGAATAAAACATTGGCTAATAATGAAAAAATTAGATATTTTTAAGGGGAAAAAATTATATTTAGGCCACTTTTATGTGATTTTTTGAAAAAAACCACTTCATTAAAACCATGGTTTAAACCAAACAACCCTGCCAATACATATAACTGAATTTTGTTAATCAACAAAATTTAAAGTTAAAGTTTAATAAATTTAATAAATAAAAGTTAATAAAATAAATATTATATATAACTTGTTTATAAAATGAAATTATTTTTTTCAATAAAAATTTTTAGCAGTCAAAGCATATTTTCTGGTGGTACCAACACCACAGATTTAGAAAAGAGGCCAATAGCACATAAATTTGATGGCACATGACGATAATGTTTCTTCTTGATATGACGATAATCCTTTCTTGGTCCACTGAATATCTTTATATCAAGGTTTCACTGTATTTGATTTAGTTGTTTGAATGGAAAAAAAATGTTTGAGTATGTTGAATTTTACATGATTATATATTTTCCAACAGGCTAATGATAACTTTACACATGTTATATCGGGTGGGCGTGATAAAAAGATAATCAAGACTGAACTTCGTGACACAGATATAAGAATGCTGTTAGGAGAAGAGACCGCACCAATATTAAAAGTTTGTATTAACACTAATGTAATTTTATAACAACTTAAATATTTTGATATTTATTATTTGAATTCAAATTTCTTTATTTTGATGACGCTTCCTTATGGTTAAAAGCATGACCCCCACAAAGGTGGGGCCAATAAGGCCTGGATGATTCTCTTTTTTCACACTAATTTCACTTGAAGGGACCCGTGAAATAGCTAGTCAGGGGCACGCCACAGATCCCAGCATACAAGCCCTGCTGCAGGATGTGGGGGCCATGGTTAAAAGTTATGTATTTACAATACATAAGTATTCTCATGGATTTCAAAAGTTTTGCAGGAGAAACATTCTGAATATATATATTCAGTAAAAATTTTTGTAAAAATGTTCAGATAGTTAACATGATGATGACTGAAGAACAAACTATGATGATTTAAGATGATCAAAGAACAAAGGGATAAATGATGATTTAAGAACAATAATATTAATAAAATCAAAATTTGTTTGAAAAAGAAATTAATAGAATTGCTGTGAAACATAAATTTATATTTCTGTAAGTGGATATTTTGCATTACTTCTGTCTGTTGGAAGAGAAGTTGATTGGTTCTTTCAGGGTAACATTCTCAAATGTTATGAAATGAATGTTCAAGTGATGAAATCTGTTATAATGTCACCACAAACAGTGATTGTTGATGAATGTAAAAGGATTTCCTGTAGGTTACAAGGTGATTCTGGTGTCTGAATTTGACAATTTTTTTTTGTTAACGGTCCCTGCCAGATGAAAATGTGCAGCATCCCTCCAAAAAATTTGGAAGTTATTGAGACATAACAAAGAACTGGAGATAGTAAAAAAATGTTATGCAAATTCTCAAAAAATGGCACAGAAACATTGGTTAAGAAACAAGTATCAGTTAACATTAAAATGAGTTGTCACTATAAACAGTTTTTACATTATAATCTCCTATATGGCATATTGATTCATTGAAAATTTTTAGCACTATGTAGAATTGGCACTATACCAGGTTTCATCTTATTTTCTCTATTCAAAATTTTCATGAACGAAGCTTTATTTCAATGAACTTTAATGATGACATATTTTTTTTGGTTTTCTTCCTTTATACGTCATTAATTTTTCATCGTTATGCTATAATTTTATATTGCAGATGATTTTAACTCCTGATAGTTCTTCCTTGTGGCTTGCTACTACTGATTCAAGTATCAAAAATTGGGTATGTGATAAATTTTAAATGAATGTAGTCATATAGTGTAAATTATTTATCTTGCACAACACAAGTAAGGAATTTTAAATGACCCAGACTGTTGTTGAATTTGAGAACAAAAAATGTTTTTTTTTTCCAAAATCATTTAAACCTATCTGATTTCAATTTTTTTTTGTATTTGACTAATGTCTTTATATATATTTGATACAGCACATGATTTTACAGGTCCGCATGCTATAAAACACTGAAATCCTGAATTGGCAAGTTTTAACCAGTGTGTTACAAGATGTTGATGTGCCACATGATTAATGGAGTGTACCACACATTTGGTGCAGAAAAACATTTTTTAAGCATGAATGTAGAGATTGCATAATATTTGATCATTTTTTGTCGCACCACTGTCATTTTCTGCTCACGAGGGCTAATTTGACCGGGACCTACAATTTATTGCCAATTCCAAACAACAGGCTTGTTTTTATACTCATGGAGAGGTTAGTGCACTAACCCTTCGATGGGGAACTCCCTGTGATAGCAACTTTTTCTGCGGTCATGTCGCTGTTTGGGGTCATTCAGGTATTATGTCAGCATCTATGGGGGGGGGGGGGGTTCATTCAAGTATTATGTCAGCATCCGATTTGCTGACTTCTGATGACAAGGGGGGGGGGAGAGGGTTTTTATGATGCTTACGTCATCAACTACCCTTTGTGAAAATATAAAATATTCTTAATGGCATCTTATTCGGTGCGCCAAAAACGAGAAAAATCTTTTGCTAGTTTGTGGGCACCTAAACTAACATTTTCCCTAATGATAAATCCCATACAGAGCCACTTCAGCGAACTCTAAATGTTTCACGGATCTTTCAAGTGCTCAGGAATGTGTCCGGGCTGCTTAAGTGCTCTGGAACTGTGCAACGCATCACTCAAGTGATCTATAATTATGCCACAGATCACTTGAGTAATCTGGGAATGTTCTGCAGGTAACTTGAGAGATGTAGAAACGCACTGGGGGCCACTTAAGTGCTCTAAAATTGTGCCACGGATCGTTTAAGTGTTCTGGAATTGTTGCTGGTGGTTTAAGTGATCTTTGAATGTGCCACAGGCCTACTTCAGTGATCTTTGAATGTGCCACAGGCCTACTTCAGTGATCTTTGAATGTGCCACAGGCCTACTTCAGTGATCTTTGAATGTGCCACAGGCCTACTTCAGTGATCTGTAATGCACCACTTAGTTCATTTTTACAAAATTGGATTTGCGGGGGCAAGCCACATCAGATAACATTCAGGGCCACATTTGGTCTGCGGGTCAAGGGTTTACCATATATGGCTTAAAGAGTGGGTCGCAATAAATTTCTTAAAAAGAAATTTTGAGTTCTTCAAATAGCATTGAAATTAACATAAATTGATTATAATAACATATAAAGGTATTTTCTTTCGAAATTGTAATTAAAAAAAAAAATGTTTTCTACATAAAAAAAAAAAAAAAAAAAATTTTCATCAGTGATGTGCACGAGCCCCCTATGCCCCTTCCTGCGTACGTTTCTGATCTGACCAATATGCGTTAGGAGGGGGGGGGTAGTGCTGACGAAATTTTGCTGACAAGGGGGAGGAGGTCAGATTTTTGCTGACCGGGGGGGGGGGGGAGTCAAAAATGGCTAAAATTTTGCTGACGTAATACTTGAATGGCCCCTTTCTGTTTACCCCTGTGTCAGGAAAGTTTCTGGCGAGGATGAACCGGGTATCAAACTCGCGACACCTCTAAACATCCTTTGGTACTTTAGGCGAGTATCTTATCGACCTGAGCTACCGCGCTCTTCTATAATATCATATGACACTATACATAATGTTATTTAATAATATAGTAGTGTTCTCTTCAGTCATTTGACTGGTCAGACCATCCAGCTAGGATTTTATTTTCATCACATGAATGGCTACTTGAAATTTTTATAACTGTATTCTCCACACGTAAACTCTCACCCTGATGTAAATTAAATTCTAAGGAGAAACTACATTATACATAATTTAATATTATAAAGCAGTGATTACCACCCTTTCCTTTATCCCTGCCAATGTCAGAACCCAAAATCTTTTGCATGCCACTCTCTAATGAAACAATGGTTTTGCTTGTCTCACTCACTTATCATAGTTCTCATTTAGGGCTTATAGACATCCTATATGTAGGAGATTGTGCCATATTTTAAAGAAATCTTATGTCCCAAAAAAATTCAATTAAGTGTGAGAAATAAGAACTTTTTTCCCTTTGTAAATCAAAGTGGGACACATGCAGCAGGTTGGCTACTCCTTCTATCAAGCAACCTATTAGCATCCTTCCATAATTGCCATGTAATGCACAACAGAATTTTCAACAATACATGTAGGTGTATCTTGATATGAAAAAAGTTTCCAATCATTGATTTATGTGCATTAATTAGAGACATTTTGTAAAGAAACCTCAACAAAGGAATGAAGTTAAATGAGTTTTCTGAGAATTTAAGTTGTCTCATGAGACTAGTTGACAATTATTATTTTTTAATGGTACATAGATGTAATGGTCCATGCGCACCAGTAAAGCTCAAAAACTACATTAAGATGTTAAAAAGAATAATTAACAAAATTGCAGTTTAAAGTTCACTTTTTGCTCCTGCAGAAAAAAATTTATTGAATTATTTTGTTCAGCAATAATTAAAAAGAAATCAGAAAAATGACTAGCATAAATTATGATAGTATTCATTTCTCACAGTTTTAAAATAGCATGCAATGTACCATTTGTTTTTTGTTCAAAATTAAAGTTTGACTACAGCTGTGTCAAATTTCGAGTATTTTTTCCATAAAGACAAATGAACTTTTTTGCAATGAGTCTTCTGTAAATAAGGAACTTATTTTCACTTCATTTTAATTCAGTTCAGTTTTTTCCCCTTTACTATAAATTATGCAAAAGCAGAATTAGACGAAACAAGATATCAATATCAAGATATCTTTTTTTTAATGACCTATTCAACTTTTGTATTGTAATAATTATTGTATGATAATGAACAAATATATTCTCTAAGTACTGTATTCCTTGGCCTAACTATAGCAGTCGGAAAAGAAACATTGAAAGAAAAATTGTTCAATTCAAGCACTACATCTGCATATATCTGCCATACCTTTCTATGATGAAATTCAAGTATCACGGAATCAAATGTTTTTGCGCATTTTTAAAGAAATGCTTGCTAATTGCTCAGAACCGATTCTAAATGGTTGATTGCTATTACTCAATTAGTTGATATTTGAATGTTATGTTATAACTTTCATAGTCAATTTTTCTTAAAGATCTTTTTTTTAAAACAAATTAATATGAATGGCACAAACCTTTAAAACTATGTTTCAAAAATGTGCACACCATGGCGGATGTACCAAGAAATACGCAGAAATTCATGTGATAGATATAAATTAGTGATAAGAAATCCAAGAAATAATCTTCATGGGTGAAATAATTTCAAATTTTAAATTTGATAATATTTATAGATGTGTAGGCTTTTTGAGTTTTTTTGTATAATTTATATCATTTTTTGATAGTTTATAGTTTGCTTGCATGATTCATTAAATTAAATTATTCATATTTTTTCTATACCTTTGTGCTTACTCTTGAAGGCCATTGGAACTAGGAATTCTCGTGTTGAAGATTATGACAGTGAAGCATTCATGCCACTTAATGCTGGTCCAGAACATGTAATAAAAGGCAAGTCTTTTCCGCACATTTTTCAATTTATGTCTAAAATCTTTTTGTGGGGAATACAAAATTTATGGTTAATGGATATTGAATACTTTACTATTTAATATGCCTCTATTGTCTCTATCCTTCAATCCTTTAACCCAGTATTCAGTTGTGATGATACCCAGAAAAGACTGACAAATGTTGTTATATAAAATGTGAATGACTATATTACAGATAATGGAGTAACTGTTTTTGACAAATTTTGATATTTGTGACCACCACCCTCACAAGATATTGCACATGTTCTTAAGTACATAAATGTTGGGGACCACTGCAAACTGCAATATAGTATGCCTAGGATCTCAGAGTTGGGATGCAAAGCCCCCGCCCCTGAATTCTTTACTCTGTTACTCTATAGCTGTGTTCATCAATCACAGGCCATTTTCAGTGAGTGAAACATTTCACCCAGTTCATGTAACTGCTACATGGTTGTAACATTGTGAACAGGAGGCTTTTGATAAGGCAGAGACAAAGAGTTGTCAGTGGTAAACTCAAACAGAGAAATTGAATGAAAATTAATGCATCATTTTATATCCTGGGAAAAAATGCTCCATCAGAGGTGATGATCAAACACCAAGCAGAACAGTGGGAGACTGGGAGCTGGAGCTACGATCCACACCAAGCAAGAAGACGAATGACTGAGATCAACAACAAGAGCCAGGACGATGATCAATGCCAAGTGTGATAGTGGATAACTAGGAGTTATGATATGATTGTAAGAAGACATAAAGGTCGGGAACCAGCCAGCGATGTGCCAAGCACCAGTGAAGTTGTTATAGCATACTGCTATCAGGATGACTCACCAAGAGCTGATCATTTTACCGAAAGTGAAATGATTGTTGATATGAATGTGCTTTAACCACCAAGACTCAGGTATAAATACTCACAGATATTTATACCTGAAAAAAGAAGTGTGGTATGGACCAATTCCAGGGACCGACCATCTCAGAAAATGTATATCAAAACATGGCCAATAGAAAAAATAGTAAAACAAATTTGCATAACAGAACAATAAAATTGGATTTTGCAAAAAACTGACTCTAAAGTGGCAACACGACAAGAAACAAAATGGTCATGTGATCAAGATCACACATTTTCAAGTCTATGGATAATGAAAACATCACAGATTTTAACCGACCATGCACGATTGTAAAAGGTAAGACAATTTGTGTATAAAAAATGACTAGAATAGGACTCTTTTTCGCTGGGGTCTATGAGTAATGTTACACCAGGATATTTTTTTTGTAAATATTCAAAAAATTCATAAAAAACATGATAAAATATCATGATATCAATTTACAAAATTTTTTTTTTTTTTTTTTCAAACCGAGCACAACTCAGGTCTATTGCCATAGGCAAAATTTACAAAAGTTAAGTATCCAAGGTATGTAAACTTTATACCAGCATAGGATAACATACAATCAAGAACATGTGTAAAAAAATTGAAAAAAATCAATGGCTAAATAGTATTTTTAATATTTCTTTTAGGGCATAGTTTTTCAAAATGTTGAAAAGTATGAGACCCCTTAATTCTTTTTTTTGCCATGATCAATATTTAATTTTGGCTTTTTTTTTTTTGAAAATTAATTCAAAAACTAAATTGCAAAACATTACTATTTTTTAAAATTTTTCAAAATTAAAAAAAAATATTCAAGAAATAGTTCTGATCATTAATGTTCTGATGACTAGTGTATTATTATAAACTTTTTCTCTTACTGATTCCAGCTGGAATAACAATATAAATGTAGTTTGGCACTTGTGATTAATTTTTTTCATGTTTTTCTTTAGTCATGCTCACAACAGTATCAAATCTAAGATCACAGCATCCTGATAACATGGAAAAGTAAAAACATCATAAAATACCATGATATCAATCTACAAAAAATTAAGTATCCAAGGTATATGTAAAACTTTCTATCAGCATAGGATAACACATACAATCAAGAACATGTAAAAATTTGAAATAAATCAATGGTTAAATAGTATTTTCAATGATATTTCTTTTAGAGCATAGTTTTTACAAATGTAAACAAACATATTTTGGGTATTAATGATATCTTTTCTCAGTCGAAATGGAAAATAAGTATGATCGCTAATTGAAAAAGAAACTTTTGCAACACAAATTTGTGTGAGACATTTTTATAAGGGAAAGCCAATAGATGAGATGTCAGAATTCTAATTTTTTTGAAAATGGAAAAATGTAATTTTTATCATAATTTAAATTTTCCAGTAAAATAATCAGTCAATGTGTAATTTTTTTTTTCATCTCGCACCCCCAAAAATGCTTTCCTGTACCCCGGGTTGAAAACCACTGCTTTAGATGATATCTACCTACCCCAAACGTTTATTCCTGATATTGAGACACCCTGTACATATTTTCCTGTCACCTTGCATGTCATCCCCGGTGCAAAATTTGTATCATTTCACTTGACAGGTTTCGTACAGTCCTTGAAAATCCTTGAAAAAGAGTTCATTTTCAAGTCCTTGAAAAACAAATATAATGATTTTCTTTCGAGTGCTTATAAATTCTTGAAAAAAAATATTTTGTGTGAATTTCTTCCTTCAATTTTTGTTCCCCCTTCAACTCAATCCCCCCCTAAACCATATTCCACTGGGGCAAAAATGTGTAAAGTAACAATGGTACAATAATTATATGACAGTGTTCAAAACAGGACATATGGTCATGCATTCCTAAGGTAATACTCAAAAAAATGTAGTATAAAATCTGGCAGCAAAACACTGTGCTTTAGATATTGCTTCAAAATATTTTAAACTATTGAATTAATGAATGTCAGTTGCATATATGTGGACTGACCATATTTCCTCAATAAAAATATGAGAAAATTGCCAATTGTCACCAAAAATGATGACAAACGTAAGCAAAGTTGCCGATTATTTCTAAAATTGCCAAAAACAACACGAAAGACAGAAAATAAAGCACCATTGAATTGAAGCAGTATATTTAAATGGATTCTATGGCAAAAAAAAATTAACATGATGATATTTAAAATCAATTATTATAATATAATTCATAGGAGTGGGAAAATAAAAAAAATTTTAATACTTAATTACAGTAAAGAATAAAAATTTCAATAGGCTTTGTTGAAAATATATAGAAAATAATGGGACATTTTTTCATGAAAAAGTTGAGATGGCCAAAATTACATGAAAATATGGGAATGTTCCAGGAAATACAGTTCATATAGTTACTCTAGATATATAATTACATGCTTTCTAATTTTTTTTATCAAAGGCAAAGTTCAATACTATTTCAAACGTAAAATGATTTCTGCTTAATCATGCTCATTTGCATACTAAACTACAATAGCTTTTTTTTAAAAGCAAGACCTTTAGAACTTGACATTGTTTACAAGTTGAAATGAGAATTATAATTGTTTTAAAAAATTATATATCTTTAAAAAATTAGCATTTCAAAATTAAAAATGAATAAATGTTGAATATAAATTTAAAAAATCCAAGTAATTTCATTTTTATAAAATCACGGTTTATATCAACTGCGATATGAATGTCCTTGAATTTTAAAATTTTGCCTGGAAAAGTGCTTGAATAGTCCTTGAATTTTTTACTTTCAAAGAGTATGAACCATGCTTGAGTAAGATGCTGCAAATAAATAATGTATAAATGGTTTGTTTACAAAATTAGAGCACTTAATTCATCATTTATTATAAAATCCAGTTCTTTAGCAGTTGTTAAATAATGAGTTTTTCTCAGTATTAGATAAGTTTCTTGCCTTCATAAATTTTTACTCTTGTTCAGGTAATCCTAGTATAAGACATTATGCAGTCCTGAATGATAAAAGACATATACTGACCAAGGATACTGATAACAATGTGACACTTTGGGATGTGCCAAAAGTAATGTAATATTTTAATTCAATATTTTTCTGAAATAAATCAGCATAAGGCATAATTTTCATGTTAAAGCATTCATGAATTTCACAAAAAATAAAGTTTATATACAAAATTATTTTTTTCCCTCTGTAATGCCCTTAGCCTTTCATGCCAATATCCATAATTTTATTCTCATGTATCTCTTGATTACTTATATTCTTTAAAGGAAAATTTTGCATTCTTTGTAGCATATTTTCTTTTAACTGAATTTCAACTCTCCATCAATAAAATAGTAAGCCTACAATGTTCATATCTGTAATGGTCAAAGATTTTTTCTTTAGAGAAAAGATCGTCACTTTTTTAACGATGAGCTTTGTTCTAAATCAAGGATGCTCAACCTTTTGGAAAGTGCAGGCCACTTAATTGGTTTGGAAACGTGTTACAGCACTTTAGTTATATGAAAATGTGCTATGTGAATCACTCAAGTGATCTGAAAGAGTGCCTCTGGCTGCTTGAGTGATCTGAAAATATGCTGCAAGTCACACAAGTGATCTGAAAGTGTGCCACTTAGGTGTTTGAAAAATGTGTCATGGGCAATTTAAGTGATCTGAAAGTGTGCCAGCCAGTCACTTAAGTAATCTGCAAATGTATCATGTGCCACTTAAGTGAATTAGATGTGTGCCATATATGGGTTGCTCAAGTGATTTGGATATGTGCTTGGGGTCGCTTAAGTGATCTGGCTATGTGCTGTTGGCAGCTTAAGTAATCTGCAAATGTGCCACGAGCCACTCAAGTGATTTCATAATCTTTGGTGGACCACTTCAGTGGGTTGGTTATCTGTCATGGACAATGGATGACTCCAAGGCCACATTTAGACCGCAGGCCATGGGTTAAGCATAAGGTTTATAAATAGGGTGCTGTTGATGAGCCAGGCAAGTTTTTATTATAAATAAGCTGTTCAGTATGAATCACTATGCCTTGCCAACATCAAAGGAAGTCATACACACATATCCTATCACTCTTTTCCTGCTGGCATTCTCAATGAACTTTGAGCTTGGATTAAAGCAGCTTGGCAGGTAATAAATATCCCGGGAGACATTCAACACCTTTGATTCAATACTATGACATGTACAGGGTTTTTAAAAATACATAAAATATTTATTGTGTGTAATGTGACTGCATGGCTATGAAACTTAAATCATACATTTATATCCCTATTAACCCTTACAGTGGCAATCCCGACATATCTTGTCAAACTTGATCTGCTTTATTTCGATCAACCCGAAGTATCTTGGGTTCTTAACACTCTTCTATTTCTATTGTGGCAGTTATAATGCGGATCAGGAAAATTTTAAGAACTGCTTAAAGGATTAAAAAAACATGTTTAATACATTTCATTGAAATTTGGCAATTCCTATATGGTGTTATAATTTTCTTAAAAATGGGTGCAGTAATCTAATACTGTGTTTTCCTAAAAATAAGACCTATCCCAAAAATAAGCCGTAGCATGATTTCTCAGGATGCTCCTAATATAAGCTGTGCCCTGAAAATAAGTCCTGGCTAGAATTGCCAATCAGATGCATTTTTAGTATGTTATTGCAACACGTAACGAATGTATTAAGTGATATATGTAAAATGATAGTTTTATTATTATTTATTATAAAATAAAAATATAAATAAATTATATCATTCAAAATGTATACTTCAAATAAATTATAATATAAACAAAAATTTAGTTTTTGTTAACACCCAAGCAAGCTTCCTTGGGTGAAAGGTGAACGTCTACATAAATTTAAAACTTTCACTATTATCAAAGAAAACGAAGAAAATTACAGCTCGCAGCATTTCTGATGATAAATAAAAAAAGAAACATGGGCGGTATTAGACTATGGAAGTGTTAAGAAAATATTTTTATAAAACTAAGAAAATGCAACCAATAAGCATATTGGTTACATTCGAGCAAATGTAACCAATGGGCTTATTGGTTGGTTTTCAAGCTTTATGAAAGAAATTTTCTGAAACTTTTATAGTATAATACTAGCATATGAAGCATATGACATATTCAATCTACCCAATGAATGCCGTTTGACATAGGCCAGCATTACACTATAAAATTTTTGTGAAAGCTCTTTGATAAGAGCATTTTGCATAAGCGTATCTTATGCAAAAATTACATCACTTTCCGCTACCATACGAAGGTTTTTAACAACTAGCTGTTACGAAGATGAAATTTTTTTTTTTTTGGAAAGAAAATTCAACTCCCTTTACGGGGAATTGAACCCACGTCCGTTCACCCAGAAAGTGAAAGGATGTGGGTTCGATTCCCCGCAAAGGCAGTTGAAGTTTCTCTTTCCAAAAAAAAATTTCATCTTTGCAACAGCCAGTTGTTAAAAACTTTCGAATAAGCGTATCGATTACATTCGAGGGTATGTGACCAATAGGCTTATTGGTGTGTTTTTTTAAGTTTTCTAAAAGATGTGTTATCAGACTTTTATAGTGTAATGCCAGCTATGATGAGTACCATTCGACGCTGAGGACCAAATGAAGTGATGAATATTTCCAGCGGGCATGGACACATTGCTTTGTTCGAGAAAATCTAAAAACTGAACTTCTTGTTTACTTCAAACAATGATACCTAAAAGAAATGTTTTATGAAGTTCAGCATTTGTAATTTTTTTGTTGATTTTTGTGTAATCATCATATGCAAGAATGCCTTCGAAAAGATAAAGTTATTCTACCAAAAAATAAGCCTTAGCATGATTTTTCAGGATGCTCCTAATATAAGCTGTACCACGAAAATCAGCCCTAATGCATTTTTGAAGCAAAAATTAATATAATACCAGGTCTTTTATTTTCAGGAAAACAGAGTACAGCTGGGGTTGAAATTGTATTAGCATCTAGTAATTTGCTAATACAGGTAGAGACAGCTTCTGTTGCATGAAAGTTAGCTTCTAATTTCTTCTTCCTTTAACAAAGAAATATTTATATACAGTAGACTCTTGCTAATCCAGCACATATCAGACCATGGTGTGCCAGATTATCAAAATCACTGTATTACTGGAAGTCAATTGGAAAAGCCCATTTAAATGATATAAACTTTTGTGCACAGACATACAGTGACATGTTTTTCTCTTCTATGCTCCAAGAAAACCTGTCTAAAAAACGCTATATTACTGGATGGGCCGGATTAGTGCACAGCTAGTGGGCCAGATTATGGGATTATCAAGAGTCTACTGTACTTCCAAAAGTATTTATTGTTGACGTACATCAGATTGATTTCCACATGCTTCTGCTTAGGCCGTTAAGGTAGAAGACCTGAATCAAGTAGACTTTGATGAGGAAGTGAAAAGAAGGTTCAAGATGATTTATGTGCCTAATTGGTTTACTGTTGATCTCAAAACTGGGGTGAGAGTTTCACATAATGTGTCAAAATAAATTATGGTATACTAGTGATGTAAACTTGAGTGTTACTGTGTTATTAGCTGACATAGGTATTACATGATTATGGTTATCACACGAGTAGAATATAGCAATGCAAGAGTAGTGAATTTCTTTGCGACAACATTTATATGTGTATTTAAATATTTTTCCAATTCATTTTCCTGCTTGAACGAATGACACCATGAAAAAGAGATACCAAAAATTTTTCCATAAACTATAAAAAAAATATATATAACATACTACAAAAAAAAAACTTAAGAAATATAGTCAAAAACAAACTTAGAACAATAAATTTCTTATACAATATCTACAGAAAACTGGCTGCATGAAGATATATTTTTGTTTCAGGAAAGTAAAATTCATCTCTGCCCTTGCAGGGACTCGAACCCTGGTCTCTCATTTGCTGGACGAGTGCTCTACCAACTAAGCTATGAAAACAGATAGCATATTCTCCTCTTTGAGCATATGTATATGCTGAATGGTTCTGTGCAATGGATGGTGGCAACATTCTGCTAATAGCTCACAAATGACACCAGGACCACCAGATGGCGACGTATATCATAGAAAGACGTCATTCTCCCTTGTCAATACTATATTTACAGAAAAGTGGCTGCATGAAGAGGTATTGGTGTTTCAAAAAAGGGAAATTCATCTCTGCCCTCACGGGGTGGCAATATTCTGTTAATAGCTCACAAATGACATCAGGGCCACCAGATGGTGATGTATATCGTAGAACTAAGTTGGTTGAGCACTCGTCTGATAAACGAGAGACCAGAGTTCGAGTCCCAGTGAGGGCAGAGATGAATTTTCCTTTCCTGAAACACCTATATCTCTTCATGCAGCCAGTATTCTGTAGATATTGTATTAACAATGGAGAAAGTGACGTCTTTCTATGACAAATGCTTTTTACAATGAAGTTGACTTGGGCCCGGCAACATAAAATCCTTTCATCTTAATAATAATTTATTCTTCCATTTCAATGTGACTAGATTGTCAAAATGGCTTCATGTGGCCTTGGTTTCTTCCATTATCACCCCTAACGCAGTAGTAGCAAAGTAGTAATACATCACAGCTTTTCACCTTAAATTTTGAGGAATAAAAACCCTTCTGAAACCCTCTAAAAATTATATCATTTCTATAGAAGGTGGTGGCACTGACCATGGTCCATTCCAGTCACCACTAGGAAATGAAGGGATCTTTCCACCTTGATGACAACTTTCAGTTTCAATCTATAAACACTTTACACACCTACTGTGCTTATTTAAAAGTGAAGTTTATGAAAAATGGTTGTTTATGCTGTATTAATTATGCAATACAAGATATACAGAAGACTGGATGTTGTGAAGATATTTATTATTTGAGATGTTAATTTTTTAAGGAAGGAAAAAACTCATCTCTGCCTCTACCGGGAGTCGAACCCGAGTCCCTCGATTGCCAGACGAGTGCTCTGACCACTAAGCTACAGAGGAGATAGAGATTTTCCTTCGCTAGAGCGTATATGTGCCATAATTATGCAATGTTGACAGGGTTGGCAGATTTTTGACGATTTAAACCGTCACATCAAAAACCCGTCAAAAACCTCAAATATTGCTTTTCAATATAAAAATTCCCGTTAAAAATACACACATTAATGGCATTTAATGTT
The DNA here is from genome assembly GCF_987345545.1 of Pholcus phalangioides. Taxonomy (NCBI): domain Eukaryota; kingdom Metazoa; phylum Arthropoda; class Arachnida; order Araneae; family Pholcidae; genus Pholcus; species Pholcus phalangioides. The sequence goes on along the minus strand of NW_028301600.1, from coordinate 60,095,120 downwards.
TAAAGTCCCTATGTTATACAAAGAATAAATACTCCCTTAATATGATTAGAAAATAGTTTTCTACTCTCTACAGAATCATTTTGGACAATATGTATGGTTTCTTTTTTCCTTATAAAATATACAATCTGAATAGAGTATAGCTTAAAAGCTTAAGGAAAAACTATGGGACTATTTGATATTCTTCAATTCAAGATGATTCTGAACCTTCTGGACCAAAATTTCTTCAACTGCTTATGTATGTGTATTGATATAAACCATATACTGTACTCTTTCCATGACAGATAGGTGTTTAAAAAGTTCTTTTATGCCATGTATGTAATGTTGATTTCTGTTATTAAATTATCTAGATAATCATAGAAACTTAAAACAATATCCTTATTGCGTGCATAACATTAGAATATATCTAGCAATATATTAAAATACATACTGAATTGTAGAACTCTAAAATGTCTTTCAATTTCGCTATGCTGATTGCATATGATGCTTAAGAAACTCCTATAACTTGTTCATAGTGTAAAAATAAGAATGGCTAAGTTTCACTATATGATATGATATATTTACCAACATTTATAATACAATGGTTATCCAGTTGAAGCTGTATTTTAAATGTGCGAAAAAAGGCTTTGAGTATCATGTCCGGTAGCTCACCCAATGTATTAAGCTATGCATTGATTTAAAAATATTCTTTAAAACTCAAAAATTTATACAACTTAACCTAAGAAATTTTTAGGGAGAATAAATGAGTTAAATTGGTGTGTGTGTTGAGATGTGCAATAATTTTTACATGGAATAAAATGTTGGGCAGATAAGCAAATTTAAAATATCAAAATACAAGGCTTCCATAATTAAAAGATGTAGGCGTAATTAAAAGATTTTAAAGTAGCCTACAGGCAAAAGCAGACATCAGAAAATTGTGAAATTTTGTGGAGGACTTCATGAAGTGATGGGAATTTGTTTTGTGGGAAAAAATTAGTTGCACATGTCGCCAACAGAGGGCGTTTTATTAAGAAATGACAAATTTAGGCAAACGTTTACAATTTTAACAATTGTTTAACGCTTTTACAATTGTTACTGCAACAAAACATGTCCCACATGATGGCCATTTTCAGATGCCATATGAAATTGCAAGATGGCATGTTCCACAACTGACCGAAGTGTATGCTGGGAAATGTTCAACACATGGCATGAAATGCTGCCTTTAAGATCATGTAAAGTTCTTGGATTGTCACGACTTACCAGATGTTTCAAATGTTCAAAGCCAAAAAATCGCATGGATTAAGGTTTGGTGATTGGGGAGGCCATAGATTAGGGAAGTACCGGCTGATGACACGTTCTTCTGTAAAATGTGCTTTTAAAAAGAACATGCTTAACACACACTGCAATGTGTGGAAGAGCTCCGTCATAAAGATTGTGTCTGCAAGGCAAGTAGCATGCTTGCAGAGCCGGAACAACTTTATTCTGTAACAGCAATGCATATCACTTCTCTGTGATCGAAAATGTCACTGGACCTGTAGAATGTAACTTCTTGTAGAAGTAGGGACCGAGAATAAATGATGCAGTAAATCCACACCATATCACTTTTGGTGAATGCAACGGAACCTCTAAGATAGCGTGCAGATCTTCTGATTCCAAAATTCGGCAATTGTGAGGATTGACTACACCATCCAAGTGAAAATGTGCTTCGTCTGTTCAGAGGATATTCCAAGGCCATTTTGAATCGACCTCAACGCTCACTAGAAACTGCAGTGAGAACCGAAGTCGAACGTCATAATCATGTGTAAGCAACCGCTGCATAAGTGAAAGTTTGTACAGATAATATCAGAGGATATTCTGCATGATCTTATGGACAGTTGAACGTGGCCTATCGAACCCCTGTGCCTGACACTAGTGCTACCACTAGAATTTGGAGCTCTGTCGTCTTCCACCTGAAGCGAAACCTCCTGTACTGCGTCTATAGAAACAGGTTTTCCTCTTCCAGGATGAACAGCCAACAATCCTGTGGTTTCAAATTTCGTTATCATACTCCAAAGGTTTTTAACATTCATTGGACCGTTTTGAATCATGTTCCAAATCTGATATTTCTGTAGACTGCAGAATTGCTGTTTTGGTAAAACAATTTGACCGAGAAAGTGCGATCTCGTAAACTTGTCATTGTAAGGAGCAAACACGTTGAAAAACAAGTTCTTTGCGAATGTTTCTAGGTTTTATAACAGCTGCTGCACGACGTCACATAAATTTACATGTTTACTACAGGTATTCAAAGTGAAACATCCTCTGGTGGCGACATGTACAACTAATTTTTTCCCTCCTGAAACAAATTCCCATCACTTCATGAAGTCCACAAAATTTCACACTTTTCTGACTGGTTTTGCCTGTAGGCTACTTTAAAATTTAATTATGGATGCCCTGTAGATATTCTATATGCAGTGATTATATAATTCAAAATATAAAACTTTAAGCTATAGAAAAATAAGTTTTTAATTATTTAACATATCTATCATGTTAAAAGAATCTATTTGACAACATCAATGATAAGTTTTTGACTTTTTTAATACTGTGCAAATTTCTGAGTTCAAAAACCTAACCCTGATCTCCCATCACATATTTCTATTTTGCTTAGTAAATTGAATACTGGTAATCAGTAGTTTACATAAAATGGACCAAAAATTATATTATCTGTCCTAAACTCTTTGTATGATGATAAATTTGAAATTGTAAAAAAATATATTTTATTTCAATTATTGTCATAAATTAGTGTTTAAAAATAGAACATATGCAAAAAAGTAAGTTTCTCATCATGTTATATACCTATTGTGTTCAAAACGTTATTCAAAAGCATTCATTTATGTTTTTGACAGTTTCTGATGTTTTAAACCAGTTTTTGATGCTTGTCATACCAAGAACTCAACCCTGAGAATGTTGATTACTTTAAAAATTAGTAAAATCAATTAAAAAAAATGTATTGATTATAACTTTTTTGTTTCACAGCTATTGTGTATTCACTTGGATGAGCCTGATAGTTTCGCAGCATGGGTTTCAGCTAGAGAATTTGAAATAGGTACATCTGAAGGGCCTGACACTAAAGGTGATAATTTATTTACTCAATATTGTTTCGCTGATCCCTATACAAGAGAATGTGTGAGTCTACAGGATGATTTTTTAAATTTTATTTCTCAACATACAAACTTTTAGGGGAGGTAGAAAACACAAAAACAAAATTGAATCACACAGGAATGTATGATCAGAAACCCCAGCGTGATCAGCTGGAGGATAAACAAAGATGCAGAAATGACAAGCCAATAATGACTGGAAAAACTCTTTATTTAGCAATACTTTACATGAGGACAGTATGTGTGCACAGTAAGTTTCACAACAGCAATGCATCGATTGACGAACCCTTTAAAAAATACCCAGCATTTCAAGGATGTTTGTGGTTGAGACGGAGATTCTTGTGATGAGGTCAATGTCAGTCAACAGCCTGCTCTCGAAACTTACCGTGCACACATACTGTCCTCATGTAAAGTATTGCTAAATAGAGAGTTTTTCCATTCATTATTGGCTTGTCATGTCTGCATCTTTGTTTATCCTCCAGCTGATCAGGTTGGGGTTTCCGATCATACATTTCTATGTGATTCTGTTTCGTTATTTTTTTTCTCTACCACCCCTAAATGTTTGTACATTGAGTTTTGAATCACCCTGTATATTGATACAAGTGTTGTTTTACATTATACAAAAAATCATCTTCAGTCTTCTGATAATAGTGAGTAGGGGGTTACTCCTAGTCTATTTAGAAAAGATACTAAATTTAACCCTTCCACTACTGACAGTACTTTAAAGCATCACTAATTTTTTTTGTGACATTCCTTACATACATTATTGGGTATTAGTATTTTGAAGTATAAAGGCTATATTTGAAGTATAAAACTACTTTATGATTACAGCACAAGTATGGGACAATTAGTTTTTAAACATGTTAATAAAATTCAGTTATATAGATGTTTCGCCCTTGTGAAAGTGTTTACTGCATTACACTTGTGTGGTGCAGCAAAACCCTGCTTTTATAAAATGCTCCCTAATAAATGTGTAAAACAAATTATGGCTTTCTTTGTGGTAAAGTAAATTAATATTCATTATTATTTATTATTCCACATATTTCATATATGATTGGTATTTTTTTTATTGTAAGCTTATACAGGGGTTGGAAGTCTGCGCCGCACTGCACCAAAATTAACATCTTGCACCATTTTGCTCCAATGGTGTCTTTTCAAATTTTTCTGTTCCAAATAGCCAAAATAGCAAATTTTGCCTGGAATTTCGGAAAGGATGGCAAAATATTTTTGTTCCTGCTTGCCGTGAAATGGATTATTCTGAGAAGTGCGTGTTTTATTCCTCTGTACTTAAACTATCACATTTTTTAAACTGTCTGCCCCTCATCGGGCTTTCCATTGCGAAATCCCGATAATATCCATGATCATGAAACAGAAGATGGTTTACAATAATCTGTCAGCTTTAAAGTGCAAATGTGAGTCAGTTTCCGTTTAAAAAAATATAAAGTCTCCACTGAAAGCAGAAGAAATTACTGTAGTCATTGTGTCAAATCCAGATGTTTTGTAAAAAAAATTTTCATTCCAGGAGTTAAAAAGCATGTCCGTTGAATTACAAATGCTAATTTAAAAACTAATAAATAACCAAATAACCAGCATTAAATTGCCAATGTTGCCAAATTACGAGTATTAAATAACCAATATCTCCAAATAATGAGGGTCAAGTCGCCAATCTCGCCAAATAATGAGTGCTGAATCACCAAACATTGTGTTGATTCTTCCAAAATTCTCTCCCATTTTGCAACAATTTCTTTCCGAGTATAAAAAAAATGAAAACTTATAGAAAATTTTTAGCCCATTTGAACTGCTGTTTTTCCAGACAGCAAATAGTGCCCTCAGTAAGCAAAAATCATCTTAAATAGACTGGTGTGAAAAATTTGATGACAGCTGCTCTTTCAAATAAGGTGTCAAAAGCCTGAAACACCAACAAGCTGATAAAAAGATGTTTGATAACAAAAGACAGTGCGGTTGTTTTATTTTGAAAAGGAGTGGGGGTTAACGAAAATATTCTTGTAAATTAATTTCACTGCTCTCCAATTTATAAATATCTGCTCCAAAACTGCTCAGAATCCTATATTTTGCTGCTCTGAAATGGACTTTGCCACTTCCCACCCCTGTGTATAGTGCTTACAAAACTTTCAAGAACAAGGTTAATTAATTCGTTGTGTGCTAATTTTTTTTTTGTTTTAAGGCTTTAATTAGAACATAGATTTAGATTTTCAACATAAAAGATGTCCTGAAACTTTTGTTGGTTATGAGGTGTTCTGTAAAACCTAAACAAATTTTGATTATTTCTGTAATATTAAAGTTTAATTTTATATTAAGGTTAGGTTTATGTAAGCTCTGCAGTTCAAGAATATTCACTTCTAGTGGATAAAAGTTCCCCCAAAAAAAAATACCCATCTTTTTTTTATGACTTATAATTTACATATAAAATACTGACTCCACAACAAGCAGAATGCCCAACAAGGTGGCTGAAAAAGATGCCTATATAAAATATTGATGTCAAACATAACTAAATATGAAAGCAATTATCATGAGAAATAGTTAAAATATATAAATTACTAAATAGTGAAATTTTATTTCATGTTGTATAACAATATTGAAATTTTATTGAATTAACTTCATTGTAACAACCATTATGGGACCTTGGTGTGTCTGGTAGTTTTCTTCAACAAATGTATAGTAACATATTAACCTAATGTTAATAAATTAACTTGAAAAAAAAATATTGAAAAACTAATACACATACTTAAAATAAAACTAATGATAAAAATGAAATACACTGCCCATAAAAAAATTATGGTTGTCTTATCTAAGTATGGATAGTTTCTCAATTCATCCCAGTATAAATATCATATTTCTTTTTAAACATGTCAATTGTGTTTGATTTCACAACTCCGAGGGAGACTTATTTATTTTTTATTCCCAACCCTGTTAGAGGAAAGTCCCTTGTGACACCACAACCTGGAGTTGCCCCTTACTAATCGATAGATACTGGTATCTCCTTGTCGAAAAACTAGATTAGCTGTGTATTAATAACTCAGGGTCCATCCTGTACATTTAGTTGAAAATTTTAAAAATACTAGGCATAATCCCCCCCCCCCAACACCTGCATTCTTCCAATGAAAAAATATTCAAACAATCAAGTCTTTCTTCATTGCTCAGCCCAGTGTACCAACAAGAGCGTGCGTGGCTCTTCTCTGCACCCCTTCAACAAAGTCCATGCCCCTCTGTAGGTGTAGTCTCCAAAACGGCATACTCCAGTCCAGGATGCATGAAGCCCCTGAAAAGTGGAAGGATCACTTTAGAATGTGAAAACACCTTTTTTGAAAAATGAAACTGGGTATTCTATTTGTTTTCTTACCACTGCAGAACAATGTTACAAAAACCTAAGCTGCTCATCAATGAGAATTCCCTAATTGGTGATCCTATTTGCATCCGTAGTAATATTACCATTTCATTTGTAAGTGAAACAGGTTGTTTGAACCGAAATGAGCTACCATATACTTGTCAATGCTGAAACTTGAGTTTCATTCATTTGTCCATGCTGTGATCATATTAGAGTTCATCTGTAGCATCTCCCTATCACTTGAATTCCAGACTACCCCCATTAGCTTCATGTCATCTGTGAATTTGCCAACAGTCCCATTGATTCCGTGATCTAGTTTATCGCTAAAAAGTAAAAGTATGGGGATCAAGGTCACTTTCTTAGGGGGGGGGGGACTCCGCTTTTAATGCCTGTCCAATCAAAAAATTCTATTGATCATTTGATCATAATCTGCTATGACCTATCATGATTCTATCCAGTTCAACAAGGTGCCCTGAATGCCAATCTCTTGTCAACACTTCAGGAGTTTACCATGTTGGACTCAATCCAATGCCTTCTGGAAATCAAGATACACAATGTTGATGTTTTTGCCTTTGCCCAAAGACATGTCACTTTTGAAATATGAGTGTGATGTGACTAAATAAAAAATTAATGTTTTGGGGAAATTGTGAAAACTATGAAGTGGGGTTATAAAAAGCAATTACATATAATATAAGGAGGAAAGTTTTTGTAAGTACAATCCTATGCCAGTTGGTGCATAGGAGGGTATCATTTGGCGATAGGCCAGTGAATTGACAACAGTTGAAAACTTGCTAAAAGAAGAAAAACGACTTGAGACAGAGTGAGACTTGACACAGACAAATAAGGACCCTCTTCCTATCAGTGAGTAATCATAGCATTCCTTCTCTCTCCCCCTCCTTGCCACCTTGCATTAATTTAAAAGAATATGATATTTTGAAATTGTAAATTGATGGATGGATATAGGAATAGACAGGATTTGATGGTTACTAGAAACTGGAACCTGGCATTTATGTATTTATTTGTTGAAATGAGTGTTTAATTTTGATTGATACCCTGTTGTCGTATCACAATAATCCAGGCAATTTGCGAATGAACCCATGCAAAATTGCAACAGAAGCTTTTTAAAGCTGTACTCTAATTTATCTGGGTTCCAGGACCCAGGTTATTGGCAAAATCTGGGTCCTTTTTGAGTGAAAGTGGATCGCTCTTGAAAAAAATGATAGTTCCCCCTCCTCATCATCTAGTGGTATCTGTGAATTTTTTCCAGCATGGCCCAGGTCTTTCATCACGTGCTTATATCTCTTCATTGAGACAGAGCAGCGGGCCAGGTAGGCCTTGGTAGATAAGGGGGGGGGGAGGTATCTCTTTGAATCAAATAATTCATTTCTAAACACATTGTATGCAAAGGTTCATTAAAAAAATTAATTTACCAGCTTATAACTAGGTTATTTTACTTTCATTGTCTACTAGTAGAAAAAGCATGCAAAGAAGCCCATTAACACTGAGAATTTAACATGGAATTTAACAAATGTAATAAATCTGAAACAAAAATATACAGTTGGTCCCGCTTACAATGTTCCCATTTAGAGCATTTTAGTGTGACTTATTTTCATGGTCGCAACTGTAAGTAATTCTCATTATAAAATTTCCCGTTTAAAGCGCTTTTCCACTTATGTTTTTTATGACGGTTTTTCTTAAAAAAAAAACACCTTTATAAGCAGGATATACTGCAATCAAAAGTTAAGCACATATTTATATATATTTAATAATAAATCAATCTCTAAAATTCCCTTCTGTGATTGATTTTTCATTTCATTATAAAAACCTTAGCTATTTCAACAATATCCTGTGATTAAATTTAAAGCAAATGAGGTTCTGACACTTATCTTCTGATTCCCTTATTCACATAAATCTTTGCAAAGCGATTTCCTGGTGGAATGACTTTCTTTTCCCTCCCTGATAGTTTACCACTCTGATCTGTCACCATTTAACTGCCACATATTTTCACGCTTAAATATGGCAGCTATGTCAGATTTGTATTGGTAAAACTTAACAGTGTGCTTGTGTGTGTGCCCAGCATTTGGCATGTTTTATGTTCAGTAGGTGGTTCCATCTATCCAGGGCAGTAGCTAGATACTTTCTCAAATGGGGCAATCATGCATTTGGAAGCCCCATGTAATGTAGAAGAAGCAGTTATAAAGGGTGAATTTGTCACCCCCGTAGTCCAGAGCCCGGGGCACCAGACCTGCCAGCTTCCCCCCTCCAGTTGCGGCCCTGCATCTATCCTCCAAATTGGTAATGCATGGATTTGAAATTTAATGTATACATGTTTGTGTTGTAGGCTGAAGCAGATTTTAGTCAGTTGAGGCCTTGGGTACAAGAGAAAACATTTGGTCCTTAAATGAGAAAAAAAAGTGTAAAGTTTGGGTTTCCTCTGGGCCATTCAATCGGCTCCCTGGGTACGCCCGATGTCCCCTCCGTTAAATCCGCCTCTGGTTGTAGATCTGTGTAAACGTGGCAACTAGGACTTTTTTTCAAAGGAATAATCAACTTGAAGTTTGGAAAACTTTAGGAAAATCATATTTTTAGCCGATTACCACTGCACAATTGCAGGTTCCAAACCCAGATTTTCATGAAAGCCGAAATCTGTGCCCCCAAGAAGATCAAAAATTAAAAATATTTTTGTAGAAAATTTAAATATTGGAAAAAAAATACATTCTTTTGCTATCTGTTAGTTTGAAATTGTTTTTCAGTGTTGGTGATCCAAACTTTCTGTGAAAAATTAGATCCTTGTTCCTCTCCAAAAAGCCGATTCTACATACACACCTGTGTCTTTCGCAATGCGGAACGGTGACTGCCACATAGCAGCTAAATGATAAACCTGTGGATATTCAATGTAAAGTTTTTACAGATTCAGTTTTTTTCTCAATGACCTCAGAAAAGTTTTTGCAATTTGAATGGCCGTTCCAATCCTTTAAGATTTTTCAAAAAACGTGCATTCGCAATCTTGCAGGAACATGGCAAATTTATGGCGTATAGATGCTGTCTTTGAATACTGGTAGATAGCTACAAAAGTACCGTAGTTTCCGGTATGTAACTGGAGGGGAGAAACCCCCAAGGGAATAGAAACTCTGAAATTTTAAAATTTGGTACGTGCCCTCATTCAGGAACACAACCGGATATCCATCATCTTATTCTTCAACAATCTGCATGTATATCAATACAATACAGTACACTAAAATGCTTCATTTGTACTTCAAAGTAGTAAAAATACTTTTTCAAGGTTGCACGCTCATGGTAGGTAGTAGAAAGGGAAAAAAGGGAAAAGTTAGAGAGGGTTTTTCTCTCTACTTTTTTTTCTTGGAACTAGGAAAGAATGCATCCTTGAACCAAATTTTTATTCGTCTTTTTCTGAAATTCCAGGTATTTGGCATGTTATAGGGCATCATTGGTATCTCTGTTAATCAATAATCATTACTGAACAACATATCCAAAACCTGATAACAGCAGGATTCCCAAAAACAAATTTCAAAATAGCGGAGCAGTTTTCTTGATTTAACTACATCACATACAAGGTTTTGGCAAGAAATTTGGATTATCTCTGTTTAACAAAGCGCTGATAAATGTGGTAACCTTGTCCTAATCTAACTGCACATTGGAAAAAGAAAGAAGGGGAAAACAAAAAAGGAAAAAGTATAATAGATAAGAGATTTTTTTTACAGTTCTCTTTTGCTCTTACATATATATAGTAGAAAGATACATTGTAAAGAAAAGAAGGAAAGAAAAAGAGCAACTTCTCTCTCTCCATTGATAATAGGGTTGACAATAATAGGTTAACATTCGTGATAATAGGGTTGCTATAAAGCTTCGTGATGTTGAAGAGAGAGAGAGGAAAGAAAATGCAGCGAACTTGTTTGAATTTATTCCACTGATGTTTAGGCGTAATATTATGCCAGTGATCGTAAAGAGGTTAAGGCAAAGGCAACTTGATGCACTCTTTGAATGGAAATCTCTATTGCTTTATTTTATTATTAAGTATCTTCAAACAGTACACAAAAATCCATTCTGCTCAAAATATTTTTCCCCCCTTCAAATTCAAATAGTTTATTATTATTATCATAGAAATGCAGCAATATGAGAAAAATTGCCTTTTGATAATAATTTCCAAAAATTTTGAGAGGGAGCTTGTCAAACTCACTGGCCAATAATTGGACACAGTTTCTCTACTATCCTTTTTGAAAATGACTAACGTTTATGACATTGTATTCATTAACCAAAGTTTTAACCAGCTCCTTGTTTGAAAATTCAACATAAACTCCAAGAAACACATAAACCAATAAATTTGGTTGACGCCGAGTAAAGAGACAGTTTCAAGCTAAAGTGCACATAATTCTCTGGAGGCTGCCGAATGTTTTTGATTACCACATTATGTTACATGAAAATTGCTGATTAGATAGTGAAATCACCTGTATGTTATCCAGGGTGTGAAGTCTCGAAATTTTCAGTGCTTTCACTCGCATATAGTGATGATCACTCATGGGAAATTTCCCCATATGCTTTGCTCTTAACATCAAACTAGAGAATAATTTTAAGCAAAAAAATTTAAGTGTGATGGCTTTCTTGAATTCTCTCCATAGCTCAGATGTCTACAGTCCCTGATCGATGAGGTCAGGAGAGCAAACTATTGGAATCACAGTTTCTCAAATGTTTGTCATTGGAATGGTACAAATTTTTTAAGGAACACTAGTTCAAAATAAAGAACAGCTCTATAACAAGAAAGTTTTTTCTTCAAAAAGCTGTCAGGGTTCTAGATGTTTTTAAGGGTTCAGTGACTTTTCATACAGTGACCACTGGTTTGAAACCCATGAACTAGAGGAAATTGTAGATATTTATATAAATTATGAATGTGTGTGTGTGGGACTTACTTTCATACATATAAAGTTCATGAAAATCCAATTTGGGGCCCATCACTCCCTGTGGAGCAGAGAGCCTTAACTTGACTTTAACGATAGCCAAAGTGGAAATGGCCCATCACCATCAGACATTACAGGCAGCCAATCAAAGCCTGACACATCTAACCAAACCAGTCAATCAATACAGCTCCTCTGCACCTGATCAATTCTCAGACATGTATATAAGTACAGACCTGCCAATTCTGTGGATTTGTTAGAAATTTCTCTGGATTTTAGCAGAAAATTAGATTTGGAAGAAAATAATTTTGATTTCTTTTGGATTAAAAGTTTATAGATTTTCCCTGAGCTTTCACAATGTTTTGGTATTAAGGACTATGGTGGCTGTTAGGGAAAACACCTATAGAGGGCAGCTGTAGTTCGCGGAACCTACCCACTCTGTTGGAGACGTCACTTCCATTAAGTAGCCATCAAAAAATGTCTTGGTGACCTCATTTAAGCAAATTGGCAATGACGTAACTTTACTTAGCATTTATCAGGGAATGGTCTCTGTTGCCGACATCCCTGTATAATTATTACTGTATTCTATCAACAACCACGAGGCAAACAAGAACAGAGAGAGATTGGTTGTACACCAAATGATATGTAATACCACTGAAGCTTTTTTCGTCACCAGCCTTATATTTTGAAGGTTTTTTTTTTTTTTTTTGTTTCCTCTGATCAAATGTCTTAAAATATATATATATAATTGCTTTGAGAGTTTGTATACCCAAGATTATCCATCGCTGATAGCATCCACGATGATTACATTCCATAGCTGCCAAGTCTCCCCCGAATTTTCCAGGAATCTCCCAAATTTTAGCTTCATCCCTCGACCTCCCAAAAAGTTCTTAAATCTCCCGAATTTTAACGAAAATCACAAAAAATCCCTAATTGTCCCTAAAAATTCTGTACTTCATTTAAAAAAATCCCTAAGGAATTTCTGATGGGACATGAAGCCTCTTTTTTTTTCTCCTTTTCGAAATGACGTCAAATGTCATAAATGGGAAAATTCCCTTTTTAAGGAAGTTTTACAAACCCTCTGATAGTAACAAGAAAGTTGTTTGTCTTATCGTGCAGGGAAATAGCTTAGCAGCCAATAGTCCTGGATAATAATGGAAGATTATAGTGACACGCACGTGGTCAAAATTTTTGTTGAAGTTACATATGTGCGATATAACAAAACATGAATACTGATAAGCAAAAACATATTTAATCAATTTTAAAGATACTTATTCCAATGAATTTCCTTTCATCAAACGTTCCAGAAAAGGGCTGACTTTTCCTTTTTGTATAAGTTGTGTTACAGACATAAACATCGGTCATGGAAAGACTGCCATCATCACTCATGTGAAATGAAAAAAAAAAAAACATCAAGCAAGTTTCACAAAAAGTCAGTGTTCTTCAAAAATTGACGCTTTTTTTCCCTTCATCTTCCGATGATTTTGGGGTCATTCACGCAGAATGTTTGTTCATAGCGTTTCTGATTGAACACAATATTTATTTATTTTTTAGATCACCATTTTGAAGTTTTGGCCTCCAATTTCACTTGTTTTTTGAGTAGGGATTTTATTCCCTAGGCTTTAACTTTTATGTGTGTAAAATCCGCAGTTTATTTGGAAAAATCCCTTTCATATTTATTAGGGAGTGGTTTCAGCATAAAATACGGGTTTGTGCAAAAATCTCCCGAATTTTCATTTTCAAAAGTTGGCAGCTATGATATTCTGCTCAGGGGCTACCCAGGACCTGTTTAGGAGAAGGAACTTTTACTCAATTGATTAATTTTTTTTTTTTTTTAAATTTGGTTCACGGGGGAGGGGGGAGGGTTCCCCCCTCAGGAAAATCTCAGGATTTCTGGATTTCAAAAGTTGGCAGGTTTGTGTGTAGGTTCTTATCATGGACTTGGCATGCAAAAGTATGCTTGCAAGATTTTCACCTTTTAAAGGTTGGCAGGTCTGTAAGCAGCAACTCTGCATTGCAGTCTGGTTATTGAACCTCTGAAGATGAACTGCCACAGATGTTGAAGAAACACCAGGATGTGAATATTTCGGACCACCAATCAAATATATTTGATATTGTTGTATTCAGAGCCAATATAAATCTATAATTTGCAAGTTGATAAGATTCCCTGTTTTATAAAACAAATGGCTTGCAATTTTGAAATTATAATGAATAATAAATTACTATGCTTCCATCTATTTCATGCTCATAGTTCAACTGTGTATGCAAGATGAGAGCAATGAACAATGTAAGTTGATGCATGCTTTTCTGTGGGGTTTTTTATTTCTGATTCTTTGATTATTTTCCAGTGAATTTAGGTGGCTTGTTACTGCAGGCATTGCTTGAACATTGGCCAGCAACATACTCTGTTGAAGAAGACTGTGAAAATGGTAATGTTCACATTTATTTCATAGCTTAAATATTTAATTACAGTATTTTATAAGACACTTTATTAGAAATTTTAAATATTTTACACCTTAGATGAGTAAAATTAAATAATTGAATTTTTTATTCAGCTCTTTAATGTGATATTACCATGGTCATACTCAACTTGATATCTACAAGTTCATTTTTGCTTTATAATAATAAAGTTGAACCCTGATTTAACACCACCATCGGTTTTGAGTTCACAATTACAGTAAAACCTCTCTTTTGCAGATACTGATGAGACAAAAAAAAATTGTCCATAAAAAAGGAGTGACCATTAATCAGGAGTTTGAAATGCATACTTTTATTACACAAGAAGAAATTATTATTTGGCCATAAAAGAGGAGTGTCCATTAAGAGGGGTTTTACTGTACATCAAATCATGGTTGAACCTGTTGTAATCCTGGTGTATGGAGGATTTGTTCACTGAAAATTTATAGCTCTAAATCAGAGGGTGCTATATCAGGGTTTATCTGAGAAGTTTTGATACAGGATTTTTTTAACTGCTTTGTAGATGGATTTTCAAGTTTTGGTTTCAGTTTCTTTTTTACTTAGTATCAAAAAGAGAAAGCTTAGTTTAAACTTGGGTCTGTTGACAAAAATATGTTATCGATTTTTTTTTTTAATTGAAAAATTTGAAAAATAGCTGTCTCAAAAGTTTAGATAAGCATATTTGATCATATGGAAGTTTGACACTATGTATTGTCAATTTTAATATCATGTATATGATAGTAAAAAGTGGGAAGTTATCAAACTGGTTTTATAAAAAGAAAAGATGTTGGTGCTTTTACATCATTTGTCTGGTAAAATTATTTGAATACTCCATTTGAAGGCTATAAATGATGACAATCATTTAAACCAATGGTTCCCAAACTGTGCCCCATGAAGAAATTTGGAGGGTAGGTCTACTTCATTAACTGTAACTTGTGTCAGTTATTTATAGGTGCTGTGATATCCGTGGGCAGAGGGCTAGGACCACTGCCAAAGCCTATTTTTAATCCTTTTGCACTTGTGGGGTTGAGTGCAGCAAGATTGCATAAGCTCTCTAGGTAGAAATTGGTAGTCTGTGATGAAATTTTTGCTTAAAAAGTACTACTCCTGGACTTGAAAAATTTGGAAATTACTGCTTTAAACCTAACAGACTCTGCCACGAAGCTGGGCTGGAAGAGATCTCTGCAACGGAATAAGTCCAGTGGCAAAGTTCTGGCATTCATTCATTGCTTTAAACCGATTGAAATGCAGTATTTATTGTGTATTGGTTTAATGTGTGTGACATAAGCTGAATCTTCATTATAGTAGGCCACACAGCATAAGTCTACAGGATGATAGAGCCACATTTCTAAATTGGCTTCAACATGAAAAATGACCTTGCCTAAAATTAAGAAACTGCTGTTGTGTAATATTTTACATATATGGTTTGTAGATGGGTTAAAAAAAACTAGGTATTTGCATCACAAAAGAATGGCCAGGAAACTGCTTCTCATAAGCAAGCATAATCTAGTATTAATGTTGGAATCTGACAGAATTCAATAAGATCCATGGAAGATCTTGTGTCTGAGATTACTAAAAAAAATTGTGAGTCTACCAGCTATTAAAAATGCCTGTAACTTTTTTAATTTGGAATTTCCTTCCTCTAAACTTTTGAGACACTTGTTTTTGTATTTGTGAAATAATAAATATTTTTAATATCAATTTCATAGAAATGTTTTTATTTATACATGAAAAATGTCTCTGTTATTTTCCAATAAAAAGGTATGTATGTTTACAATATTTTTCTTTTCATTCTAGAAAAAAATGAATTATGTAAACTTTTGAGATGAACTTCATATTTTTTCATTGACAACAGTTCTCTATTTTTTTAGATTAAAATAATCTAATCACTATCGCTTGACAATTTTGTAATTTCACTTCAATCACTTTCAGTAGCATATCTTGATTTTTATTTAAATACAAATACAATGCCACAACAGGCAAAATGGCCAACGAGGTGGCTGAGAAAAAGATGCCCATAAAAGATGACCATATGGATGTCGTATATTTCAAAAATACAGCAACCCAATTATTATTACTTTAAGAACACAACACAGACACCGTACCATGAAGTACAAAATACAAATACAGATGAAAGACAACACAACAAAGCGATACATATACTATGAAGCTCTTAGGGACCCACTTGGTCCGCCCTACTGCACATAAAAAATTTCTGTACACAATAAACACGCTCTTGATTTATTTCAGTTTTTTTTAAGTGGAAATGTCAGTATGTTTTTGAAATTTCATTGTAGGATTTTGTGTATTTGAAAATATGCTTATTTCTTGTAAGGCAGAACTTGAATTTATATCTAAGGTATGATTTATGATGCAGAATTTTTTAATGTAAACAAAACCTTTCCTTTTCAGAAGCTGTGAACGATGGTGAATCAAATGTGGAAAAGCACAGACCAGGAAATTTGTATTTTAGTGTTCCTAAGCATACACCTATGATATTCAGGTTCAATTTAATATTGTATTTTCTGTCATAAAAGGAATGATAAGTCTAAAATGATTGTGTGTGTAGATTTTGAGTTTTTCAGTTTTTTTTTCATGGGCATAGTAACTCAAATCTGGCATAGTCTTTCATCGACATAGAAATTTCGTTATGTTCACTCATAGACTTCTATGTATGCAAACAAATTTGTTATAAATTTACTATTTAATCCTTTTTCTGCTCATAAATTTCAAATTTTATGTTTCCTGATAAATAATCTCAATAATCTCTTCATTCCAAAACTGTGTTTTAACTAATACTTCATTAAAATTGGCTTTCTCTAAATAGCACTTTAATGTATTCACAATATATTTCTGTAAATGATATTATTTAAAAATCATAATTATTATCCTCTATAGTTTTTCTGCACAATAGTTGAAGATTTGATGGGTTCTTTTGATATTTTTGTGTTTTTCCTTGCATTAAAGATACTGATAATGGGGTAGAGGGGCCCAAATATTGATCACACTTAAGCCATTATTTTAATTGGAGGACTAATTCATGTGCAATTTGTCTAAAAATAGTTCTGATCTATTATCTAGACTGTTATCCAAAAATAAACTGAATTACAACTCTAACATAATTTTAACACATCCAAAAAAACCCATTTTTTTCAACTGCATTTTTTCTGTTAAAAAAGGTGTTTCTAATATTGCTTACATCTAAAATGGGTTGAAATAAAGTTTTATTTATGTTATGATCATACTTTCTTTGTTAAATGGGAAAATTAAGACACAACACACAAAATTGAAAATAATACAAGACACTTTTTTTGTACTTTTAGAAATATAGTTAATATATACCCTTTTTTAACACTTTTCCTAAATATAACATCAAAATAAAAATAAAAACTTAAAAACATTCTACAAAAACATAACTTTTTGTTTACTTTCCTGTTATCTCATATTTTGTGGACCATTTGTTTCATATCACACATTTTAACCATGACAATTGTTAATGACTTTACACAACCTATGACAATGGTTTGTGTAAAGTCCATCACAAATTGAATATTGGACATCATTATCTTCTTTGCCATAACTGCTGTCGTTGTCATCAGTTGACACATATAGAAGTTCTTCATCGTCTTTTGAAAAGGAGGAAACTTCCTTCCGTTTTTCCGATTTACATTTTTTTGGAGCTGGTTCTTTTACAGCTTTGCCTGTTGCTTTTCCAGAAGTTAACTGACTTTCAAGTGATAGTGCTTTTCCCTTTTTTCTTTTCCAGAGACAAGGTAGGGTGTCTCTCGAAAAGAAGGGGGAGCCATTTCCCACCTGAACTTTTTGTTTTTTCAGAAAATGGGTGACATGAATTATTTCTGATGGCAAGTTAAAATACCATCCTTTTTACATCCTTTGTCGTAAGTCCATACCAAGTTTTATCCATTTGTAAATAATACTCAACAAATTGATCTTCTGCATCAGGAGATTAAATAGGCCTTTGTCCTAGTGGTACATCAAGTAATTTTTTAAGTTCATCTTCAGGTTTTATAACGTAGTCTAATGTAGATCCAGGTACTTGAAAAGCTACAGATGCTTTCAATATCTCTTTATTTTTTACCGCTATTACATCTTTCATTTCAATTTTGTCCCATGTCTTTCTATGTGGCATCTGAAAAAAAACCTACTTCAAAAATGTTTGTAATATTGCTTAGGGCAATAAAATGGGAACAACATAACTTTCAAACATGGCTGCCTCAACCTTCGGAATCGAATCACAAACCAAGAAACAAACTACACTAAAATGTAGCCTATCACAGTCGCTATCACTGCCTCAAATGATATAACTAGCATTATCACTTGTTAACCTTATTGATTATACTAAAAGTAATGAAACGTATTTATTAACTCATTGTACATAAAAATCAAAAAATTCTCAAAGAAAAGACAAATCAACACAGGTGCATCTAACTTTCACAAAGAAATACTGAAGGAGAAAGCTTCATAGTTTCTGTAGTGGCCACCAGCTACCAGCATTAATCAAGAAGCAACCGTGGTAGGCAATATTAGGAATGTAGGTGATATTTGGGGCCCCTACCCGATGTGTTCTAGTGAAATGCCTAGTTTAATTTTAAAAAAAGGCTGTGTTGTATATAGCATGCCTTACTCACTGTGTTTTTTTTTTAAACAAAAATATAAACTGAAGAGCCAAAAAAACTGGTAAATGGTAAAAAAAAAACAGAAATACTTGAAAGTTTATATTGAAAAAAAAATTTTATTTATAATTTAAAAAAATATTTATGTTGAAAGAGTATGCTTTCATGACTGCTGAAAATGAATCATTCAAAAATTCTGAAATACTACAAAAATACTCCTTAAAATTTAGAAGAGGAGTGAAATTACTTTTCATAATTACTTTTCCAAATAGCAATGTGTTAGTATAGCTTACTTATACATCGCTATCAAGAGGCTTTTTCACAAAAAGAAGAAAAAAATAGCTTTCTGATAATTCTATAAATTTAGTGCTTGTGATGAAATAAAATATTTATAGTCTCTTAAAGTAAAAGTTAATCAACAAAGTTGTATATTTTACTTATAATCAGTGAGGTTGGAGGGAGAACGTTACTTCGACTCCTAGTTGGTGATGCTGGCAGAGAGACAGAAGATTTGTTACTCCATGAAACAGTTCCTCAGTGGGTGACGGATGTAGTTGTTTCTGTGAGTTTGCTTTCTCTCGTGGAATGTTTATTTTAAGTATTTATGCCTAGAATAACAAGTGTTTCTTTCTTAGCCTTTAAACAAATTTTATTCAGTAAAGTTGTATCACAAAATTTGTGAATCACAGAGTTCTGTATGAAAATGAAAATTCTGAAAACTTATTTGACTAAATACAGATAAATGTAATAATCTTTTTATTATTTTAGCAAATTAGAAAAGTTCAAATCTATATAAAAAATTTGTTTACTTTGAGCAATGTCAGTTAAAATTTATCAAATAATGTTAAAATTAATTTATTGATTAATAATAAATTGCCCAACTGTGTAAGCATTATCCTTTTTTCTGATCCAAAGAGCATAATGCTTTCTTATCAAATGTCTGAGCTTGTTAAAGTTTCAAATTTGTAATACTGAACGAATGAATGCCAGAACTTTGTCACTGGACCTTATCTCATTGCCAGAAGAGATCTTCTCTTCCAGCCCAGCCTCGTGGCAGAGTCCAGCAGAACACTATTTTGAGTCAAAAAAAATTTAACAAACATACAAAATTCTTACATTATATTTTCCCCGGACAATTGAGTACTGTCACGGTTCGCACATTTTGTGGTGATAACATATGAGATGGGGTTGGGAGTTAGAGAAAAGTTCTGTTGTTTCGTTAAAAATGAATGTACATTAATGAAGGTATATTTTAGAAGCAATTGGAAAGGGCCTGTGCCATCTCATCTGTTATCATACACTTATCATATTATATACAATAATATAACAAAATGTAAATGTCATTGTATGATATAAAATATCCATCAGAGCAAGTCATCTCGCTTAACACTTTGTTGGTTAGAAATGGATTTGATTGGCCTTGTTAACTTGTGGGCTGGAAGCCAGCATGAGTTTTATTGGGTTGAGTTCACTCGCTCTGGTGGATCTGATGAAAATATACAAAATAGAAACATTGTGTGGGGGAATATACACAATTAGGGACTACCCATGCCATCTCGCTTAGTACCTTATTTGGTGTGCAGCATGAATGGCAATATGAGTACTCGTGTGTTGTGGACATGAAATACATGGAGAATTGTGACAGAGAGAGGAAAATAATAATACAAACATATACATACATTTATATGCACGTATGTAACTGCTAGGCTGAGTCATCTTGCTCTACACCTATTTTGTTGAGCAAATTAGTTCAAGTGGGGGGATTGTCTGAAGAGAGCCTTAGCTAAGGATTACCTTCAGTCTTATTGTTTTGGTTGACTTGCTCTGGCTGCTCATATTTATAAAAAAAATGAATATATATATATACATAAAAATTGCATGTAATGTTTTATTATGAAACCGTTTGTGTTGTCCCGCCTAACACCCCCACTAGATGAGTTGAATGGAGGCTAGTTGTCACATTTACATTGTTGTTATAGGAATGTCATAAAAATTCTTGTTCAGGTCCTGTTAGAACATACTGTATCTTGTTCATGTACGGTAATTTATTAGTAGTGGCAGACACACACACACATGTGGATATGATTTTTGTTGTTGTTTTTATCTATTTATATATTTTTTTGTTTGTTTATTTTTGCAATAGTTAAAAAGTTGAAAACATTATTTTATAAATTTGGTGGGCATGTTTTCC
Source organism: Pholcus phalangioides (assembly GCF_987345545.1). Taxonomy (NCBI): domain Eukaryota; kingdom Metazoa; phylum Arthropoda; class Arachnida; order Araneae; family Pholcidae; genus Pholcus; species Pholcus phalangioides. The sequence continues at coordinate 60,074,472 of NW_028301600.1, read as the reverse complement.
GTTAGCGTGTATATATTTGACAAGGCTTGTAATCCTTACTGCTTTGTTTTTGTTTTTGATGATTTGAGTGAACCATTGTTTTCTATTGTTTTCGGAATATATGTACATGTGTAGATGATTTGTAAATTTGTACTCTATAGCATAGTGAACTGGAGTACCCACAATACCGCAGGTTTATTTGTCTGTTCACAGCATTTCTGTTTGTGTAGATATGTAGGGAGTGGGCTGTGTCCTGTTATAAAGATAGTCGCCTCCTTATTCCAGTTTAACATGTTGTACATAACTCGGACAATTTTGTGCACTTTCCTAGCTGTTGTTCCTTGGTCCTAAAGTTGCTGTCATTTCTGGAGGGTTGCTTGTTTGTTTTTGTTTCAGGAGGGTTAGTGGGAATGAGTTATCAAGTTTATTGTCACAGTTGATGGCAGCCTTGGCTAGAGAGTGTGCTCTCTCACCTCTATTGTTACCTACATCGGCCTTAGTCCAACCTAGGTAAATTTTTGGGTTATCTAATAAACGCCGCCTTGATATGCATACAATTGTTTCTATTTGTTAAATCTAGAAGTGCTTGAAGGGAAGAGCAGCTATCAGTTATTATTAAAACTCATTCTCCTGTTCCCGTTGCATATTGTGTAGCTGCTTCTATCTTTAACAATTCTGCTTGAAAGTTACTGTTTTTATCTAGCCCTACTTGCCATGTTTGCTTTTTTGTATTGTTTGTGTATACGCAATAGGCTGCATTGGCACCTTCATCAGTTTTGGAGCCATCCAATTGGTACGTATATGTGGGTGTTTGCTAGTTTTATATCTTAGTCGTCGATCAAAATTTGCTTAGGAATAGTTGAACAGGAGTGGTTGTAGTGCCATCCATGCTCACATGATCCAAAGTTATTGGGTTCAAAGTGTAGAAGTTCTGGAAGATGATCAGAGAAAAAAATTTTGGGAGTGCTACAGTTTTCAGCGGTGGGAACTCTGTGCCAAAATCAACATCTTGCTCTAATAGTGTATTTTTGTATTTTTCTGTGCAGTATGGCGAGTTTGTTTTTTTGTCCCCTTTCACATACTTTTATATAACAAATACAAGGCCACAACAGACAAAATGCCCAATGAAGTGGCTGAGAAAAAAGATGCCCATAACAAATATGGATGTTATATATTTCTCTAAAATATAGCAATCCAATTAAAAGCCGCTGTGGTGGTCGAGTGGTCATAGTGATGGACTCGCATCGCGGGAACCCGGGTTCGAGCCCCACCGTCACCACAGTGGTGGTCGGCTGAAGTTGGTTTTCTGTGGTTCCCAACTTCAAGGCGCAAATGCAAGCCGATCTCCTCGTTAAAAAGTCTCGCCACAGAGAGCAACAGTCCTACAAACAGTACAAATATTCAGTCATTTTACTTCACTTCTGAGATATAGACGGCAGCACTAAAAAAACATACACAACACTAGATACACACCCAGATTGTTAGGTACACATACTTACATTTCCAGCACAACTCACTAGGTAGTAAATTGCCCATGGGGATAGACCTGAGTTGTGCTTGGCTTGAAAAAGAAAAAAAATCCAATTAAAAATGCAATTATAAAAACTAAATCTATACATATAAAATTGGTTTTCTGTCTGCATGTGTATGTTCTCTATACAGATCTATAATTTTAGACTGATCGTCACCAAATTTTGCATATATATACGGACCAGGACCCGGATTGAACGATAGGCAACTTTAAAAGTTTGTCAGAGCCGGGCAAATGCCCAAAAACTGTCAGACAACAATGGTTCCTGGGCCTCAATAACCACTTTCAGAATATTTACTTTGGCTACCATGGTTCCCTAGCAGTATGTCTCAGACATGCATATGCCTTTACAATTGTTTGTCACTTATCTAATGCAGCCAGTATATGTATAACAGTTTATTCCTTTATAATGGTTTGTCACTTTTTCAATCACCCCGGTAATCAAAGAAAACCCCAGGCAGCACCGGTATTATAGCTAGTACATGATGAAATATTATACAATGCCCATAAAAAATATTTATGGTTGTCTCATCAAGTATGGATAGCTTCTTGATTTATCCCAGCATGTTTATCATATTTCTTTTTGAGCATGTCAATTATGTTACAATTTATAACCCCCACCGAGGTGTTATTCCATTTATTAACATCCCTATTAGAGAAGAATTCCCTGTGACACCACAACCTAGAATTGTTCCTTACCAATCGATACTGGTGTCCACTTATTAAAGCAGTCAATTGACAGTGTATTAATAATTCATGGTCTATCTTATCCATTCCATTGAAAATTTTTAACACTTTAATCATATCCCCCCCACACCTGGGGTTTTCCAATGTAAACATATCTTCAAAAAATGAAGTCTCTTACTATCTCAAGTGTGTGTGCCAACAAGGACACACATAGCTCTTCTCTGAACCCCTTCAACCTGCCTTTTATGTATAAGTATTGCCAATGATGTGCTTAGCATGTCCAATTCATGGAATTTCAGAAAAAAGACTGCGGAATATTTTCTTGCCACAAAACGATTGTTTCCAAGAAGAGCGTATTTAATTCCTCCGCACTTCAGCATGACTTCCCACCATCTTCCATAGTAATGCTATCTTGTGACCTTGGAAAGTAGTTCAACTACTGCAAAGTACAGTACTGTATTGGAAATAAACTCCCAGGCCAAAGCCATGTGCTTTTTTTTTCGCTCTGCAGTCACTACAAAGATATTCTTTTTGCTCAAAAACAGGATGAAAATTTTCAATGCAAAAATGTTTACTTTTTATTTATCCTTTGTAACTTTACCCCAAAACAGGCTTCTTTGAGAAGTGCTACAATTATGTTGAACTGATAATTGATCCTATCTCACCCTGAAAGAGTTGTGGGAAGCGAAGAAAAAGTGCAAAATTGGAGGCGATAGATTTTTTTCGAATCAATTTCAGATTTTTCTGACAAGTTCCCGCTCTTGATTTTGTCCCTGAAAATTGAGTTAAGATAACTATATGACCCATTATTTAAATTATTGTTCCCTCATCTGGCTTTTCATCACAAAACCTGATAGATATCCACAATTATTGCAGCTAAAGATGGTATATTCGAGTCTACCAACTTTGAAGTGCAAATGCTAGGGGGTTTCCATTAAAAAAAATCATTCCCACTGCAAGCAGCAGAAACAACTATAGTTGATTGTACTTGCATCAAATCTCAACGAAATGTTTTATTTTGCAAGTAAGAGAGCTAGTCCACCTTATCTTAAATTATAATTTGCCAACTTTGCCAAATGGCGATTGTTAAATTGTCAATGTTGCCAAATAAGGAGTGCTAAATCATCAAATACCGTGTTGAGTCTCCAGAATGTTCTCCCATTTTCCAAAATTATCTTTCTGAGTAGCCAAATTGCTATAAGGTCAGGATTACAATATGAAAGTTTGAAGAAAGATCCTTCACAAATTTTTAAAAAACCAACCAATAAGCGTATTCATTACGTTCGAGCGAATGTAACCAATAGTCTCATTGGTTGGTTTTGTTTTTTTTTTCAAGTTCTGTAAAAGATATTTCATCAAACTTCTGTGGGCTGTAATCCCGGCCTAACTAACAATAAGACAGCAGGAATGATGCCAATAAAATAAAAAATAAATTTTTCATATTCATTGATAATCAGTTTCTCACTTCCTATTTATAACATAAATGGTAGCACATAACGCTGCCTGATCTATCAAAGAGCATAAGGTTTTATGGTTTCAAAACCATACTCATTCACATCTTGTCAACAGGGGTGTCTCTAGGGTCATGCTCTGCACAGAGTGCCACTCTATGAGGAGCCCCATAAAATTTTTTTAATTGTTATAGTTTGTTATCAATCCTAAATATTTTTGCTTTAATTCATTGTTTGGTTTCCAGCATTAATTTTGTTGCTCCAATCCCTGCTCTAAAACTTAAAATTTGCTGCTCCGAAAATTATTCTAAAAATGGACTTCCATCTCTGAGTTTTTCGATATTGAAAACAATCTGAATAAAACAAATATATGAATGCTGACTTTTGTACGAACATGGCCTCTAGTCTAAACATGGAATCAAAATCTTAATGTACTAAATTTATATTGCAATGATAAATATCTTTGTATATATCGTAACCTTTTTATTATATCTTATTAATTTTTTCAGACATTTTATCATTGCTTGAATTAAGAAATTACATTTTTATTTTTTTTAAGAAAAATATTCCCCGGTTAAACAAGATACCTTTTTATCTGTTGCCTCATCCTTCGTCTGGTGTGAAAGCTTTGAGGAAGTGAGTAGATAATTCTGTTTCAACTGATTTTTGATTAAAAAATTTTTCCAAAATATTTTTTATTAACATATTAAAATAGTTTGTTAACAGTTTTTTTTTTTTAATTCATGTGGTTCAAGACAATGTTTTAATTGTGAGGTGGATTTGTTTGGGAGATCATTTATATGAGCCAGAGCATTTTACATAATATGAAAAATTACTGTTTTGATAAAATCTATATATTTGGTAAAGCTTTTCTTCATTTAAAGCAAAAATCTGCAAACTTTATATCGGTCTATGGCTTTTCCGTAGATTCAAGTACACATATGAAAAAGAAAATTATTTATCTGTGCTTATAGTTTATTGATTTTCATGTATGCAACATGTAGACTAAATTTTTTGTTGTCATATTTTTCAGCTCATTTACCTATATTCACAAGCATTACTTCTCATTACTTTACTCAATTTCAGAATACAGTAAAACCCCTACTAATGGACATCCGTAAGATGCGGTCACCCCTCTTTTACAGCCAAATAATAATTTCCCTTTTTTATAATAAAAGTATGTATTACAAACCCCCAATTAACGATCACCTTTCTTTTATGGATGTTTTTTTTTGTTCCATGGTGTCTGCAAACGAGAAGTCTTACTGTATTAACCAATATAGGAAATTAATTTATTGATCCATTTTTCCATGTAATAGACCTTTGAAAAAACCTCAAACAGGTTGTTAGGTTGCTTTGTTTCTTTTATATATTTATTTATACAGTATTGCCTGGCAGAGGCCTAAACAAGGGAATGCGGTGGGGAAGTTTGACAGAGATGATTGATGTTACAAAGGAAATCAGAAACTGTTGTACAATCAATAATGTTTGACAGAAGGTTGTTCCAATCAGTTATTGTTCAAGGAAAGAAACTAAATTTGAAACAATATGTGGATGCAAAGATGGGTTTCAATTTTTGTGAATGGTTAATTCATTTTGAAAAGTATGAAGCTGGCGTTAGAAAATTGGAAGTGTCAATATGAAAACTGCCATGAAGAATTTTGAAAAGGAAAGTTAATCGAGATATATGTCTACCAATGAAAAGCAGTTGCATATTGAGTTGGTGCTTGAGTCCAGTGAGGGAGGCAGAGGATGACCAACAGTTAAGAATGAAGTGGGCGGATTTATTTTGAATAGATTCTAATTTGCCTATATTTGAGAGGGTATGGGAGTTCCAGATTTCACAGGCATATGAGAGTACAGGAAGGATATAGATTTGGAAGCAGAGAGATGTCTGAGGTGACAGGTGGAGTTTTTGAAGTTCCGACGAAGAAACAAAGAGTTTTTGAGACACTTATATGAAAGGCTTAATCAACATGGAGATTCCAACTGAGGTTGGCAGAAAAAATTACTCCCAGATATTTATAATTAGAAACTTTGGTGGTTAAAGAGTTATTGATAGTGTAAGAAGAATTGAGGGGAAGTCTTTTACGAGTAATTTTCATAAAAACTGTTTTTGAAGAATTAAGTTGTAATCGCCAGGACGAGCACCACATTCCGATACAATGTTGAGGTTATATACATATTCATTCTTTTAAAAGAATGAATATGGATCTTTTGTTAAAACTTCAAAGTATCATTATACCATAAGTTAACCTTTCTGAAATTTCTTGAAGATAGATGGTAACTAATCATAGCTTGTCACAGTATCTCTATTCTGTTTTATTCTTTTTTTTGGTAGGCACATTCATGCTACAGAGACTTTTGAGGGTGCTTTTTGAGGATTTTGATTTGCTAAATGTCAGTGAATCTTAAAAAGTTCCATAATGTTGTAACAAGTAAAATTCTTCATTTTTGATAGGGAGCGACTTTCAGCAAGTGATATGTTGCAAGTACGTAAAGTTATTGAGCATGTTTATGAAAAAATAATGGGTGCTGGTTCTGATGCTGGATCCCAGACTGCTAGTCAATCAGGTGGTTCAGGTGGACAAGATAAGACAGAAACTGCAGGAGATGATGAGAGGTCATCTATAGCAGAGGAAAAAGTGGAACTTTTATGCCAAGACCAGGTATTGTCATTAGTGCTATTATAAGAAATGCATAAATGGTTTTTTTGTGGATATGGGTGAAGATATGGTAGAGCATGGGGGGTGGGTAATGACAGAGCCAACTTATGTAATGTATATGCATATACAGTATAAGAATGGCATCATCATCTTGGACCCCCCAAGCCTTTATATCATTTCCTGCCCCCCCCCCAGCCTTTCAAGTCTATCTCCACCTATGTTTGTGAACTGTATGAAAAGTTCACAGAGCAAAATAGTTTAACAATAATAGTTAAACAGTTTTAATTAATAGTGTAACTATGCTACAGTTAACTCGGGTTATAACAAACCTTTAGATATAACGAACAAAAATTTTGCTCCCATCCCATGGGAATTAGATAAAATATAGAAAACTTCCAGATATAGCAAATAAAATTTCTGGTCCTTTGTAGTTTGTCATAACAGGGTTTGACTGCATATCGTCAACTTATAATGAAAACCTCATACATTAAAATTTCTCAATTTTACAGGAAGAGCAAAAAAAGGATGGGGTGTCCCATTGAATAAAACACAAAGGGGATTCATTTTTTTTCTCTATAGAGAGCAGATTGTTGCTTTTTTTTTTTTCAAAAGCTGTAATAAGTGAAATATGATCTTAATCTAAAACTGTCAATAAGTCAATTTTGAAAAAAAAATTATGCACAAGGTTTTCATTAAAAGGTAACAATATGTTTGTAATTCTTAGAATTTCTTTACCTGTATCCTGGCATACATGACCTGCATTATTTATACTTCCAATAGTACACTGTCCTATGCCATTTGTATATTTGAAATTTTGCATCTGTCCCAGATTCGTGTGAAAATAACTTATATAATCGGTATATAACAGATTATATAAATTGCATCAGTTAATTTACCAATGGATTAATTATTTAACACATAAGTTCTTATTATTTTTTTATTAATCCTGCAAATAATACGCCACAGCAGAGATTATAAATTTTTTTCTTTCTTTAAATTTCGCATGCGGATTTTGTGCCACCACGGATTATAAGGCACAGGAAAATATGGTATATGCAAGCTCTTGTATATACAGTCAGGCCTGTTCATAATGAAGTCAAGTCAAACATCATAATGACTTTGTTACATAAGAATAAGCTCAGCCTAAATGAAACAAAATTTGCCCATTCATTTTTATTTAATAAATATGTAAAATATAATGGTTTTTTTAACAAGGGAAAACACTGTAAAAAGTTTTCCTTAAATTTTTTCTTGTAACCATTTTAAAAGAACCGTTTTAACCCTTTATACAGAACATGTCTCACTTTTCAATAATTCTAAAAGTGATTCTCTGGGCCATTCTTAACCTATTACTAGTGATATATTCTATGTTTTTTTTTCTTTTGTAAATATAATATTTATAATTGTTTTTCAAAAGTCAACATCATAACAGTTGTCAACTCTGACCTTATGATTTATTATACCACGCAAAGCATTGAAGGAAGAGATAGTGTTTTAAGTTTTGACATTCTGATACTCTCTCTCTCAGATTTGTTATTATATTTATAAAATATATAAATATAAAATATAATATTTTTTCATTATAATAAATTGTTTAAAAGTAATTGCAAAGATTCTTTTTCTTTGTGTTTGTTATCATTGCTTGTTTAGGTACTGGATCCTAATATGGATTTACGAACTGTTCGTCATTTCATATGGAAGAATGTTGGAGATCTTGTTCTTCACTACAGGCCTGTTAAATAGTGTTGTGTCTGCATTAAAAGAATTTGACTTTTTCTAATGTGTTTCATCAATCTTAAGGGAATATCTTTATAGGCATTCTAACATGTTTTTTTTTACAAAAGATCCTCCTTTTGAATGAATTAAAATATAGTGGCTCAGGGAAAGAACATAATTTACTTTGCTTATATATAATTTTCTTTTACCTGGCTTCTCTGTAGTATCATCAAATTGTTCAATAACTGACACCAAATCTTATCACCTTCGGGTACAAGAAATGTTTTCATGATACTGTAACTTTGTTATACTCTGAGTTTCAAAAAAGTAACAGAACTTCATTAGTGAAGAAGAGAAAAGGTAAAAAAATATGACAATGCAAAACTTCAGAACAACTCGTCTCAATCCTCAATTTTTTTTTTTGCAGTATATGAAACTTGAGTCTCTCAACTCTAATGCATGTTTTTTAAAAAAAAACAACTTTGAGATGGCTTAAAACTGAAACCAAGCATCGATTTGAAAATTTGTTGCCTTTTTATTTTTCAATTCAAAAATATTAGAATTGAAAAGACTGAACTTTCAGTTATGCAAAGGAATCTCCTTTGTCTCTCTGCTTCACTGGAAAAATTACTTACCAGTTTCCTAGTAAGGAGCCAAGTTTGTCAGTAATCAAATCAGGATATTTTTTTTTTGCAATACATTTTGACTTTTCACAGAACTTTGATTATGCAAGTATGTAGGTGATTAAATAGCTCAAAAATTTTGAACTGCCAATAGTTATCCTCTTTTTTTAACTGAGTGCTATAATGTGTGGGTGATTTCAAAATTTGTTTGAATTTGCAATGTCTGTAGGTTTCAATGGAGATTTTTGTAAACTGCCTTTATGAAATAAGATGCTTTGGGGTCATATGGGGCAGCACAGTGACCGTCAGTTGTGTGGGTCTGATCTTGAGTCCTGGCTTTATGAATATAGGCTTTCATGTGTATAAAGTGATCATTATGTTATCAAATGCATTGAAACTTCCTGAGAAAATCATTGATAGAAATTAAAGTGTAAATAATTCATTTAATACTTATTTTAATGTCAAGAATTATGAAAGTTTCATCTGCAATGAGTTGCAAAACAAGAAAGTTAAGCAGACATTCTCTATAATTTATGCAAATACAATAATAATGCCTAACAAGTTTTGTTTTACTTTATATTATTTTATTTTTCTATTAAATTATTTCATAAAAGCCCTGGTCCTACACATGACGGTTTGCTGTGATTTTTACTTGAAGAGAAAGTACCTCACTTTAGTTGTTTTCGAAGGAGAAAACATTTTTTATTTACTCGTTTAAAGTCAGTGTTTTAATAGTAAATAAAATTCTAACCTCTTACATACTGATACTTAATGACTGGAGTTACCCATAATATGTATCCATTGCAAATGCTCAATTTGATGTTGGAAATTTCTGACTTACATGTGTGCAAACTTAATCTACAAATATTACATATGTATTAAAGCTTTTCAGAGAACTTTATAGGAGCCAAAAGTGACTGCTTTTATTTTGTGATATTTTATTATGTCATGCACCTTTTTATTCTTTGTTAATACATTGTAAATATGAGAAATATATATTATATATATGTGTGTATATATGTATAAATAAAACAAAACACACACATTGAGATTTTTTTTTCATTCTATGAGTTTTCATTTAAATGTGTAAAATATGTATTTATTTGTGCAATATTGTTGGCCTCAAAGGGCTGTACAAGAAAAGGGGGTAGATTTACACATAGATATTTATACTAACATTTGACAAGAAATACGAGATCGTGGGATAGTTAACAATAGTGGAGGGGAGTTTGTTCCATTCAATTATGGTAGGAAAGAAACTGTATTTAAAACAATCTGTAGAGGCAAAAATGGGTTTTAATTTTTTGGCGTGGTCAATTCTATTATGTCTCAATGTACTTATTCACACTTTTATTCAAATTCAAGCATTGGAGTAATTTAATTTACTTTGCGTGGAACAATAAATAACCAAGCGCAAGTTTACTTCTAATGAGCTGATAGCTTAAGAAGAAAGTACAATGTCATTTAATTATGACTGAAAATTTACAGATCATAAGCAAGGTTAATGTAACATGGTGAATAAGTATGATGTATAGCATGCAAGTAAGGTGTTTACATTTTCCAAATGGTTTGAAGAAAGTTAGGTAATGTTTAAATCTGTGGAAAGTTTCAATAAGCTGGTAGGAATTATTTGTATGTTTCTACAACAATGCTAATGTTCAACAGATACACCTTTTCTCTAACAAATAAAGTTGAAGAATAGCTTGTGTTATTGACCCCCATTTTGTCAAGTAAAGCAATATAAATTTTATTAACCCCACTTTTTTTTAACGCGATGGGAAATATGGCAATTTAGGAAATAAATATGCCACTGATTTTATTTTTTATTTAAATAATTTCTGGTGAACAAAGTTATATCAGCAATAGTGCTATTCAGGTGCATAAGCTTGATGAAACAGAAATGAACTGATATGAAAATCTTCAACAATTATTAGGACTGAAAAAAAATATCCTCAAAATTTGTCAGAATATGCATGGTAGCATGGGCTGCAACATCGGTAAATGTGGTTCTTTCTTTTGAATACTAATTATCTAGTACAGAGTTTCTAACAGGCTAATGAAATGCTATTTTTTATTTATTATACCACACATAATGTAAAGACAATAAAAAAAAATGAAAGCATCTTATGTGTATTTAAATCATTTACCTATAAGGATGACTCCTTTACAACGATACCCTTTCCCAGTTCCTTGAGTATTGTTATATTAGGCATTTCACACTCAGGATGTCAAACAAATGTTATGTAATACAATCTCCTGAAACAAAAGGTCTAAAAATTGAATTCAAAGTTGTTGGTCACAGATATCTCTGATTCGTTTGGTAGTTTTGAGAGAGGCTTTTGGAGGAACTGAATGAAATTTACCTTTGATATTTCTGTGTCACTGCAGCTGACAGGATAAATTTAATATCAACTGATATGGTGGTGTACTTACTGTATAAACTACTACTAAATGAAGCAAAATTCTGGTCTATTCCCATTGGGCAGATGCATAAACTACTGAAGGCCATAGCTAGAGATTTCTTTTGGAAGAGAACAACTGATTGATGGTGCAGTGGATTCAACCGTGTGATTCCGCATACAGTATATTAGTCATTTTCTCAAACTTTATGAGGACAGAACCTCTAGTAGCTACCTCCCCTATTAAGGCATTGCAATGAAACTACTATTTTTGAAAACAGAACATCTCTCTAAAAGAAATGGAGATACACCCTTTGTTCGTTTTTAGGATGTGTGAAGTAACAAATACAACAAATTATATTAGTATTTTGACACAATACATATTATGCATCCAAGTCACATTATTGTGACCACAGACATAAACTGTGTGTAACTAATGAAATAAGGCAAAAGTCTCAAACTTTCTTGATGCAAATTTAAGGTGAAAAGGTAAGCATTCTGAAATGTGTATAAGTTGTTACTGTCACAGGTAACATTCCCTTTAAGCTGTACACAAACAGTTTCATTGATTAAGAGTTTCATTCTTCAAGCAGCGCATACCATTTTACTGAGGAAAATAGGTGTCACACCATGCACCCCGCTTTTGAAGAAACTGTCCTGATTGTGTAGAGAAGAATTTTACCCTTCTTAATCATGAAAGATAACTTAATACTCAAAACAGCATTTATTATTCAACTATCATCACTTATCCTGTAAAGATAATGTATAACGAGACGATTTTTAATTTGAGCATTCTGGAAAAATTAATAGGTGAGAGCAGCAAAATACACACTTGCCCCTTGTGGTAGAGCATATGGGAGGGTGGGAGGGGACCATGAGGCTCATGAGGAACATCAAATCTAAGGTGAAAGAGCAAAAAAAAATATATTGTTTTAATTTTTTTTTTTTTTTTTGTTAGGAACTTTTGAGATAAAATTGTGAGGGAACAGGTAACAAGGGCAGCTAAAAACAGTCCAGTCCCTGCATAGATGGAGATTTTGTCTTAAGCCGCCCCTGACATGTATATTCTTGTTTATAGTATGGTCCAGGCATCTATTTACTCAAATTTTCTTAACATCTCTGTCATCAAGACATTGGCGTGTGCAAGGGGGGGGGGGTTACGAGGTTCCAACCCCTCTCCCCCAAGTTGAGATTATAGTGTCATTTTGCAGGAAAAACTTAACCCCCCCCCCTTTAAAAAAGAAAAAAATTGAACCCCTGAAGAAAATTCTGCATGTGCCTATGCATCAAGGTTTGCTTCAAAAACGCGATGTTATGTGAATGTTATATGAAAATTTTGGAATCGAACTAAAGTCTTTGCTGTTGCCCCTTAAAAATACAAAAACAACGCCACAACAGGCAAAACGCACAACGAGGTGGCTGAGAAATACCCCTTGCACCCTCGCTTAAGCTGCACCTGTGAGTGCTTGGCTTGAGCTTTGTGTGACAAATTCTGAACTCTGAATAAATTCTGGGAGAGCTCGAGCACCCACTGCATCCTCTTCTCCAACACCACTGTTTTGTCATTTCACTCAGATCTCCAAGTGTTGTACATGGAGTAGCATCAGGTCTGCTCTGGTGAGAAACAGGGATCACAGGTTAAACAAATCAGATTTTTAAAAAAAAGATGCTGAAAGGGACAGCGTTTTCAGGCAAGCATCACTGTGTGTCTTACTGTACTGAGCAGTTTGTGAAACATTCACCTGCTGGTGTCATTTAAGTGTACTATAACTAAGGGGTGGCCAACCCTTTTCCCAAGTCGTGCCACAATGAAGATTATTTTGGATGTGCATGCCACTCCACAAATTTCATCTCACAGACTTTACGTCTCGTTTTTACAGGACAAAATCATTCTCTCCTTTCCTGCAAAATGCTGTTCGGCTGTCCTCTTATTTTCGCAAAAATGTACTGTTTGTCATTCTCTTGAGTTCTAAATTGTTTTTATTTTTGAGTCAAATTTGATTATCGCAGTTTAGATTGTGTATGTACTGTAAGTTTTCCAATAGAAGTTCATCTTACCTACACCATGTTGAGTTTATACACCAGAACCTGATGATTCAGGATGCTTGGGCCCTTTCTTCTTTGTAGAGGACTTAGCCCCTCTCCCAGGAAGTCATGGATATACAATGTAATTGTATTATACTGTGCATGTGCCCCCATGCAGACATGTGGACACCCAGCAACTATGCTAAAAAATAAAAAACTGAACAGAAATTGAACGTATTGAATAGAAAGTCATCATGTAATTGTCATCAACTTTTAAAAGGATTGTTTAAAAGTTGGAGAGAATTCCTTTGATTGTGTGTGTGAAAAATGGAATAGAATATTTCGTTGATTGTGTGTGTGTGTGAAAAATGGAATAGAATTTCTTTAATTTCAGAAAAATCTTTGTTTACCCCTCTTCGTGCCATGGCCATCTCTGCCATAACTAAACTAATGGTACTACTGTGATTGACCAAAGTAAAAGACAGTGCATAACAAGAGTATCAGTGCTCTTGACGTGAGAGGTGGATGTCGATTGCGAAGGTGCGTGAGCGCAGGCAGGTTAACCAGATTCCAGAGCTCCGTAATGTAGACACGCGTGCACTTTAGCAATATCACTTACTGTGTTTACAACAGATAGCGCCACTATACTAACGAAAGTTCTCGTGCATGGCAGTTATGAAACTCTTTTCGACCTGATCAATCTTAGGACAAAATAGACATAAATATTAATCATAATACGAATGGAACTTAAATATAGAACGAATATTATAACACAGAATCTCTAATAACCGGCGCTGCAAGGGTTTTCTTCAATGAGGCGTTTTGGATCACGTGATATTTCCTCTTTCTTTGAGGGACATACAAACCGTGAGCAACCAATATGGCGACTTTCTGCGCGACTCATGAAAGAGAGAAATCTAAATTAAAGAAACGTAGAAATGAATTTTTTTTTCTTTTTGATCTGTGCTAGATATTTCAAAAATTTTCTTTGCTTCAAAAATGCTTGATTAGCTGCGGAATTTCTTCGATATGGGCCGTAATTAATTTTAAAACATCCTAAACTATATGGATTGATGCAGTTAGATATTATAAGACAATGCGGAGACATAAATAACAAGTTGAAATCAATATTATTGCATGAGTATCCAACTCAAAAGTAGGTTCGGTTAATTATTTTATATTAAATTTTCTGGGCTTCGTATCTCTAAGAGAACTCAATATTTCGAGAATTCAATTCCACTTTAAAATTATTGATGTGGCGGAAAACCCGACTAAATTTCCGCATTTCTACGGTAAAATCGGCAATTTTAACATTGATTTCTCTGAGGATCATCCTGTGCTTGTCCCTCAAAGTGATGATGATTATGACGTCTATTCAAAAAGCCTTGGCCTCAGTTTGGTCCGACCGTCCATGTACGGTCCTGTTCAGTGCGCACGAGCTCCATAGAAAGATTGAGATATTCGTTGCCTCTGTAGTCTAGTGATCTAGGGCGTGGGTTCAATTCCCCGCAGGGGCAGTTGAATTTCCTCTCTCCAAAATATATCTTTGCATCAGCCAGCTGATAAAATCCTTTGTATTCAAAAAGCCTCATTTGTGAGAGGATTCAAACAGTGACAACCATTATAAAGGCATAAACTTATCATATGGCAACATTAAAGTAGTATTATATCTATACTCTAGTGTATTATACTATACTTATATCTATACTCTAGTGTATTATACTATACTTATATCTATACTCTAGTGTATTATACTATACTTATATCTATACTCTAGTGTATTATACTATACTTATATCTATACTCTAGTGTATTATACTATACTTATATCCATACTCTAGTGTATTATACTATACTTATATCTATACTCTAGTGTATTATACTATACTTATATCTATACTGGCAACATTAAAGTAGTGACACACCATTGTAAAGGCATAACTTACATGTCTAAAACGCATTGCTAGGGAACCATGGTAACCAAAGTAAACATTCCGTTAGTGATTATTGAGGCCCAGGGAAAAAACCATTGTTGAACGACAGTATTTTTTTGCCCATTTCGAGCATTTGTCCGGCTCTGACGAACTTTTAAAGTAGCCTATCGTTCAATCCGGTTTCTGTTTCGTATATATGCAAAATTTGGTGACGATCGGTCTAAAATTGTAGATCTGTATAGAGAACACAGAAGCAGGCAGACACAGAAAATAAATTTTATATATATACACATGCAAAAAAAACAAAGCACCATGAAGAAATTGACTATTTTTATTGAAATTAAACATGTGTAAATCTCATACACAGATAATGAATTGATTAAAAATTCAAAGCCGTAGAACCCATCAATGGCTAGCAATTGCACATTAAATGTTCAAATCAGTAATTAGTGAAACCACCTCTGGCGACGATGTATACGTCGATATAAGGAGTGATAAAGATTCCTAATTTCATCTTGCGATACATTCTGCCGGGAAGTAATCTATTGCTAATCTGTTGCTCCAGATCTGCGACGTTTTGGGGTCCCCGAATCTGAATCTACCATGTCTCATACATGTTCGATTGGCGAAAGATCCTTGATGGCCAAGGAAGAGTATCAACAGCACGGAGGCAGTCCAGAGATATGCGAGCCAATTGGGGCTTGGCATTATTTTGTTGGAAAATGGCCCCAGGATGACGTGCCATGAAGGGTAAAGCAACTGGCCGCAGGATGTCATCAACATATCGTTGAGCTGTTAGGACGACGTTGAGGACGACTAGAGGCGACCTGCTGTCGTAAGAGATAGCACATCACACCAGGGGTAATGGCTATATGCCTCTCTAAAGCAAAGGCTGATTGGGACCGTTGGCCCCGGCCCCTCCACACACGGGTCCGATGGTCATCTGCTCCAGGACTGAAGCGGGATTCATCGCTGAACACTATGTGATGCCAGTCTGCTGGCAGCCATAATGATCGGCTGCGACACCACTTTAGACGGCTCTGACGATGATGTGGGGTTAAAGGCAGACGTCTTAAAGGCCGCTGTGAGCGTAACCCCGACTCACACAAGCGCCGTGAGATAGTGGAAGGTACCACCAGAGCCGCAACTAGAAGCTAGGTCAGCATGGGTGAGCATGCATTTTGGCGCCCCCTTGTAATGTTGAAAGAGAGGTAAAAGTGTGAAATTTGCGCCCCTTCTGGTCCAGCTCCCGGGACGGCAGACCCGCCTGCTCCTCCTAGTTGCGGCCCTTGGTACCACGTGTAGTATGGAAGAGTCTGTAGCACGTTGGACAGTGGACAATGATGCCGTTGGGGCAATTCGGGCCTGTCGCACAATCATCCGGTCTTGCCTCGCATTCGTACACTTTGGCCTTCCAGAACCTTCATTCCGCGCTCTATTGCGAATTGCAGCAGTGGATCAAAATGAATACTACGAAAAAGATGTTTTTGGATGAATATTCATATTTATCATAATATAATTTATAAGTTGGGAAAATAATTTTAATCCTTTATTATCCAATAAAGAATAAAAATACAGTTGGCTTCGTTGAAAATGCGGTAAAAACGAGACATTAAAAAAAATTCAGGATGTCCAAAATTACGTAAAAACGCGGGAATGTCCCGGGAAATACAGGTCATATGGTCATCCTAAGTATGTCAGGTACGAATAGTCTTATCGGCGTCAAAACCCGTTGGTAATGGACACATATGTGACTATTGTTTTCACCTAAACTAAACCGTGATTCATCAGAGAAGATGATGTCATGCCCAGGGCCGTCTTAAGAGCATCATGGGCCCAACGGGCCAAGTGGTTTTTCTGATTTCTGAGGCCCTACTTGGTAAATTTGGTAAATTCTATAAAATTTCAACCGGATCTCATTTTTGTGGGGGGGGGGCCTCTTCTCTTGAGGCTCCTGGGCCGTACCTGGTGGGCCCATTTGTGAAGACGGCACTGGTCATGCCGCTCAGTCAACCACGTATGAAGTTTGATGCACCCACTGCAATCTTGACAGTATGTATGTCACTGATGAATTACAGGCAATCTGAGAAGCAGTTGACGTGCCCGTAATCCAGAGTGTAATAAACGGCGACATACACATAGCTCCGGCCAGGGCCGCAACTAAATGCTTGGTCACCCGGGGCAAGCGTGCATTTTGACGCCCCCTTGTAATGTTCAAAATTCAAGGACAGATTTCAGAATGAAATTTGCGCCTCCTCTGGTCCAGCGCCCGGGGCACGAGACCCGCTTGCTCCCCCCTAGTTGCGGCCCTGGCTCCGGCGAATTCATTACATTTGTAATACATTTGTCGATGATACAGAGCGGTCAGTTAAGACATCTTGATGATGCGCTGTCTGCATATGATGTCCAAAATCTTTTTTCTGTCTTATCTCTTTTTTCGAATCAGGCTGTCTCTTCAACCACAAATGAACTTGATCCCACTCGTTGGGCGAATAATACCGAAAAGAATGAATGAGTTCTCTCATTCCAAAAATACGTCCTCTGTCAAATTTACTGATACAATATAATCATACGCGCTTTGTTGTCTTACAAGACAGCTTACAAGATTGCTTTAACGTAGATACATCCTTAATCGCTGTTGAACAAGGACTAAAACTTCAATCGAATCACAACACACTTATCAAAGAATGAAGGTTAATTTACATATGCCTAAGACCTCTCACTTTCTTCGCTTTGGAATTTATGAATCAATGAGGCTGAAATGGTGATAATTTCTTCTGTATTGTCTATTTTACGTAATTTATAAACGTAAATGTATAACTTGAAATATTTTTGACGACTCAGGAAATTTATCGGATTCCAGAATTTCTCTACGTTCTAAATATGATTTTTATTATTAAAAGAACGTGCAAATACAATTGACTGAACCAGGGTTCTCAACCGGGGGCCATGGCAGGTGGTTTGGAGGGCCAGAGAGCGCAAAGATGAAAAATTTGTGGTGTAGTAGTAGTAGGTAGGGCCTCCAAAAAAATGGCTCGGGGATCCATGATGTTCTTAAGTCAGCCACCTCGTTGGTCAGTTTGCCTGTTGTGGCGTTGTATTTGTACCATACCATCACTTTGTCCATAGGGGCCTACGATGTTGAGATGGCCTTGAATTGAACTTGGACTAGCGGGGAGCTCAATAAATTCTAGCCCAGTGGTCTGGAGACCAATCTTATTTAGAAAAAATTTTGTTCAGTTATTGAAAAATTATTAGTTATTCATTTATTGAAAAAATCAATTCAATACGCATAAAAGCTCTCGCTTTTGGATGAAGGTCGAAGAATCTGGGTAAAAGGAAGGAAAGCCAGGAAAAAAAAAAATATACAGTATGAAGGAGGCCACGTTCAAAAAAAAAATGTTAAGGAACAATGAACTATACTACTGATCGGTTACTTTTTTTCATAAAATGTGTTTGGATTAATTTGAAGTCGATGCGAATTTAATTTCATTCTTTGGCTTCATCAAAACACTTCAACAGACTTGATTTTAACAGTTTAAACACTTTAACAGTCTATCGTTTTAGACATAATAAAAATTTAGACCCCAACCATTGACTTAAATCCGATCTAGAAACGCAATAGTTTCTGGGATAATCGAGAAATAAAAATGATAGAGAAATTTAAAAAAAAAAATCCGTTTATATATTATTAACACTCATCTTTTTTTTATTTCAGCCTAGTTCTTACACGAGTTTTGAAGGATAAAAGTTTTCTTTTTCCTTCAAAAAGTTGAATAAACTTGAAACAAAAACTGAAGGCGAACAGCCAACGTATAATGGAAACGGAGAAATACCACTAACAGAGTGAAAACAAAAAGTTTAAACATTGAACTAAGACAAGAATGATAAAAACTTATTACCTCTTTCTTTCTTTTGCATACGCATTTTTCCCATAATTTTTCAAAATTAGTTTCACTAAATCTTTGGTTATGAATGTTTGTCCTACTCCACAAACGAAACAAATTAAAAACAAAAAACATTCTGAAAGAAAACACAAAGTTCAAATAGGATGTTTATGTTACAATTGTTCGGAAAAATTATTTAAAATTCACAAAAATTAGTTAAAATTTTGATATTAGGATTAAAAAAGACTTTTTTATCACAAATATTGGATATGCATATTATTCATTCATTAATATATTATTCATTCATTAATATATTATTCATTCATTAATATATTATTCATTCATTAATATATTATTCATTCATTAATATATTATTCAGAAACAAAAGTGTGAATTGAGTTCATGTATATTGCGTGAATCAAACAAGATGATTTACTATACTTATGTGAAGGTTCATATACTACGCTTTTCTCTTATTAGTTTCCGAATTTTGTGATAAAGAAGTAAGTTTTTTTTAATAAGTACATGGTGTCTCTTTTCTTAGGATAAGATAGCGTTTCTTACGAGTTGAATAAAAAAAATTCTCAAGAATGTGATGCGGCTCGAGAGATAGTAGTTCTGTATTGGAATGTCGAGGCGCGCGTGTCTCGGTGAAAATCAATTATTTCTAGGCACTCTACTCGCTCGTGACGTCATTGCTTACGCCAGTGGAATTACAGGGTTAACATTCGAGTTATGGAAACACGGATTCTCCATTTTTCTGAGATGTATCGATGCGAAACCACTGATAATAAAAAATAAAAATAAAAAAAATATATATAACACATTCATATAGCAAGCTAAGTGAAGCTAAAAGAAATACATGAATTATAAATGCAAATAGTATAACGCGGATTAGCATTTAAAAATACGTTGCATAGATCGCGTGCTATTTGAGAGTGAATGGATGAATTAAAAGTTTTAGCCACGTTTCATAAAAAGACAATGAAACTAGAGCAAATATGAAACGGATTGAAATTTTTAAATTGATTTTCGAGGTGACATTTCAGTTAATTTAGTTCTTGATTCAAATGCACAAATAGCCACCATAAATTTCAGCATGGGATGAAAACAAAACTAATAATTCTTCTCTTTTGATTTAACTTGAAATTATAAATCTAGTAGTGAATATATCTATGATGAACACGTTTTGTCTATAGGTTACAATTACCTTATAATTTTGTTTTTTAACTGAAGCTCAATCTTTCTTCTGCATGATCCAAAAAAAAAGTTTATTTGCAGACATGAATTCATAATGCTAGCAATACTTAAATAAATACTTGTCATTTATTCTCTTTAGTATTGTGCGGCAATGTTTTGGATCTACTCAAAATAAAATTAATGCAGACGATAATAATTCATAAACAACAGTTTTTCATAACACAAAAACGTAGTATAAACCTTCACATTTCTATTTTTGAAAATTTCAAGTTTGCTATTGTTCGAGGATAGTAAGACTTACACGTTATGGTCTGCAACATCACTAAACTTCATTTTCATTTTAAAATAAATAATTAAATTGCCTAATTTCATCTGAGACGCATCATATCATATTTTAACGTTTCATTTTAATCTCCGCATCAATATGACGTTATTTTATTCTACATTTGCAATGCTCATAAATAAAAATGTTTTGATGCAAATTAAAACTGAATACGTGCATGCGAGTAAGATTTATTAATTGAGTAATTAAAATACGAGATATTGTGTGTCGCATAACCACAATAGACTCAGGATAGGGAAGTCGTGTGTAATCAACCTCCTTTGCTTTTACGATCATGTGACTAGAGGCCCGTTTACACGCTTCAAGTAATTTAGTAGTGAACTAAATTTTATGTCAAGTCGTCAAGTACTTTAAAATGTATGCAGGCGTTAAAGCCGAGTTTTCCTAGGAGTAGAATTTCTGCGCCGTGGGCAGCGTGAAAATGCTGATTGATTAAAAACCTGAAATTCAGGTTTTTTGACCAATAAGCGTTTTCACGCTGCAGGCGGTGTAGAAACTTGCTCCTAGGAAAACCTGGCTTAAGAGCCGTTTACACGTGTTCAGCTGTTAGGTTGTCAAGTAGACAAGTATGAAAGAATCAGGGTTTTTTCGGTTAAGTAAAGGCCCTATGCGCATGCGTCAGTGGTCAGTGCACGTAGTCTCGTATTATCCAATGAGCATTCACTACTTGATTACTTAAGTTGGAACAGGTTTTAGTACTCGATGACTTATCTCTTTAACAACTTAATTACTTGACTACTAAATTATTTTGCGTGTAAATGGGCCTTAAGGCTTTAAGAAATGAGAAAAACATATGGATATTATCTATCTGACTTTTCAAAAGCATTCGGTGGTAAACTTTTGAATTGCTTACACGGAATCGGGATAGGAAACAGCCTATTAAATTGGATAGATTCGTGGTTGTGGGATAGGCCACAATGGATCATGGGCGGAATAGGAGATTTTCTGATTGGACGTATGTCTTAACTCGAGTTCATCATGGAAGTGGTTTTTTTTTGTAAATAAATTCGATCAAGTATCGATAGGATTGTTGGCGAATTCACAGATGACGTAAAACCAATCAGTGTAGTAATGAATCTTAGCAATAGGGAGTTGCTGTAGATCAACTTGAATGCAATCGCAGCATGCGCGGATGAATAGCGTATGACTTTCAGCTTTAATAAGCATATTTTTTCTAACTTTTGGTTTCAATAACCCACGTTTCACTTATGAATTGTTGGATGTGAAATTATTTTGGATGTAACTAGGCTCACTGATTTTGGAATTCTTATTGACAAGCCGGCTTAGGTTTTCTGAAAATTATTCTTCGGTGATGATAAAAGCATGAATGCTGGTGTTCTAACTAAATCGGTCTCTTCGCGTTCTCTCAAATCATTCTTTCGTTTTTCCGTGGCTTAGTTAGCCCCGGTCTAGAGTTTGCAGTACGATTTTAGAGGCCATGTCTTTAGAAAGATAGACTTGGTTGAGGAGGGGCAGAGAAGACCCACTAGTTAGTACGCAGGACTTGAGCTATGAAGAACGACTTGATTCTTTGAATATGTTTACTTTGGAAGAGCGCAGATTTCGGAGAATATATGATTAAAGTATTTAAGATATTCCAAGGGATTGATATGATGTGTACCATGTCATATATACACTGAAGAGCCAAAAAAACTGGTAAACCTGCCTAATATCGTGTAGAGCCCCCGCGAGCACGCAGAAGTGCCGCAACACGACGTGGCATGGACTCGACTAATGTCTGAAGTAGTGCTGGAGGTAATTGACACCATAAATCCTGCAGGGCTATCCATAAATCCGTAGGAGTAAGAGGGGGTGGAGATCTCTTCTGAACAGCACGTTGCAAGGCATCCCAGATATGTTCAATAATGTTCATGTCTGGGGATTTTGGTGGCCAGCGGAAGTGCCTAAAGTCAGAAGAGTGTTCCTGGAGCCACTTTGTAGCAATTCTGGACGTGTGGGGTGTCGCATTGTCCTGCTGAAATTGTCCAAGTCCGTCGGAATGCACAATGGACATGAATGGGTGCAGGTGATCAGACAGGATGCTTATGTACCTGTCACCGGTCAGAGTCGTATCTAGACGTATCAGGGGTCCCATATCACGCCAACTGCACACGCCCCATACCATCACAAAGCCTCCACCAGCTTGAACAGTCCCCTGTTAACATGTAGGGTCCATGGATTCATGAGGTTGTCTCCATACCCGTACACGTTCATCAGCTCGAAGCAAATGGAACCGAGACTCGTCAGACCAAGCAACGTGTTTCCAGTCCTCAACAGTCCAATGTCGGTGTTATCGGGCCCAGGCGAGGCGTAAAGCTTTGTGTCGTGCAGTCATCAAGGGTACACGTGTGGGCCTTCGGCTCCGAAAGCCCATATCGATGATGTTTCGTTGAATGGTTCGCACGCTGACACTTGTTGATGGCCCAGCAGTGAAATCTGCAGCAATTTGCGGAAGGGTTGCACGTCTACCACGTTTAATAATTCTCGTCAGTCGTCGTTGGTCCCGTTCTTGCATGATCTTTTTCCGGCCACAGCGATGTCGTAGATTTAATTTTTTACCGGATTCCCGATAATCACGGTACACTCGTGAAATGGTCGTACGTGAAAATCCAAATTTCATCGCTACCTCGGAGATGCTAGGTCCCATCTCTCGTGCGCCGACTATAACATCACGTTCAAACTCACTTAAATCTCGATAACCTGCCATTGTAGCTGCAGTAACCGATTTAACAACTAAACCAGACACTTGTTGTGTTATATAGGCGTTGCCGACCGCAGCGCCGTACTCTGATTGGTTCCATATCTCTTTATTTGCATACGCATGCCTGTACCAGTTTTTTTGGCTCTTCGGTTTATATATATATATATATATATACATTTAATTCTTTAATTATATTGTAGAAAAAAATTCGGAACTATTTTTTGCAGTTTTTGCTAAGTAGTAGTACTAATCCGAGGAGGATGTCACTCTCCGCTATCCATGCGAAGATATATTTAGGAAAGAGAGAAAATTCAACTGCCCTTGCGGGGAATCGAACACACGTTCTTTCACTTCCCGGGTGAACGCTATAGACCACTAGACTACAAAGGCAGTGAATAGCTCAATCTTTCCTTGGAGCTCATGTGCACTGAACGGGACCGTACATGGACGGTCGGACCTAACTCAGGCCAAAGCTCACAATTGCTGACACTGCTTTCCACAAACCTTCGTAAGGATACCAGAGGGTGACCTTTGTAGTCTAGTCCTTTAGGGCGTTCACCCGGAAAAGTGAAAGGACGTGGGTTCGATTCACCGCAAGGCAGTTAAATATTTTCTCTCCTAAATATATCTTCGCACAGCCAGGTGTTAAAAACCTTCGTATGGATAGCGGAGAGTGACATCATCCTTGGATAAGTCACCATCTCGTGGCAGTGTCAGCAATTGTGAGCTTTGGCCTGAGTTAGGTCCGACCATTCATGTACGGTCCCGTTCCAGTGCACATGAGCTCCAAGGAAAGATTGAGATATTCGTTGCTTTTGTAGTCCAGTGCGTTCACTCGGAAAGTGAAAAGACGAGGGTTCGATTCCCTGTAAGGGCAGTTGAATTTTTTCTCTTTCCTAAATATATCTTCGCATCAACCAGCTGTTAAAAACCTTCGTATCGGTACTAAGCAAGGCAACCGAGTGCATCGGATAGTTGGCCGACTAGGCAGCAACAGTGGTAGTTTTGTATGCTGTGATTGCACGTGGTTTTTCACCCTCAAACTTTTAGGTGGAGGTTGTAACCGCTGTTAAGGTTGTAATCCACTTTTGTCAAGTTGGGTAGGTGCCTAATTAGAAACACAATTTAATACTTTTAACTGTAGTATGATTAAAATTTTATTTAATCTTTCATTTTTTCCGAAAACATTAATTGAAAATTTAAGTTCTGGTAAAACTTCAAAAATACGACCTACTTTGGCCCATCAACATGTTGGGCCAAAGTAGGTCGTATTTTTGCAACCCTTGGTAATTTGTTTGTGAGTCCACTTAAAAACATAATTATGTTCATTTTTTAAATGTCTATCCCATTTATGTTAAGTTTTTGTTTCCAGACTGGGAAAAATGGTGTATAAATACAAGCGTCAGCCAAAGTTATGCAGACTGCTGCAATGACCACTTTCGAAACTGTTTAAATGAAATTAGATCTGTTCAAGTAAATCAATGGCAAGCTGCAGATAACTTTAAAATACCCGAAGCACCATTAAAAACAAATTTAAAAATGTATTTTCTAGCAAACAAGGTCATCCCAAGGATTTTAGTGCCGACGGACTAGCATTTGCTAGTCACGTTGACAAAATGTGTGATTGCGGGTTCTTTTTTGGTCAATTTGTAAGGCATAAGATTGTTAAGTAAAAATTCCAAAGAAATAAAATGTAAATATTGCTATTTTTATGATCAATACAGGTTGAAATATAAGCTTTCTTTCAAAGTTTTATTACGAGCTCAAGTTCAATAAATACCCTAGATTTTCATTTGGTGTTTAAAGATA
The DNA here is from genome assembly GCF_987345545.1 of Pholcus phalangioides. Taxonomy (NCBI): domain Eukaryota; kingdom Metazoa; phylum Arthropoda; class Arachnida; order Araneae; family Pholcidae; genus Pholcus; species Pholcus phalangioides. Next base: position 60,049,521 of record NW_028301600.1, on the reverse strand, counting down.
GAAAAACGTTAAGTAGGCCAAAGTTACCTACATACAAGGGTAACATTGGCCCAAGTTAGCCAAGTTGGCCAAATGTTTTTAGTTAGCTTAAGTTAAAAAAATCTGGTTTTTTTTTTCACATGTACATAATATAAAATAGCCTATCAATGTAAAGAAGGTTACCAACACTTGAAAGTAGTAATGACATTGGGTTTATATTGGCAAGTGAATTTGAAATTTTAAAAAAATGGGCCAAAATAGCCCGCGCGTTTACGATAGTAATTATTTTCAAACTTATCTCAATTTATTTATTTATTTTAATGTTTTCCCAGCCACTTTCTTAGACAATTGCCAGTGGTAGCTTAGGTTTTGTATTTGCGTTCGAAAGGAAATAATACAAATTCTTAAACAAACTGTACATAAATTAGAAGATAAGTTCATTTTTTAATGTCCATGCGACTGACTCACCATATCTACTTAGTGGGACATGTTGTCATAGCATCCTCCCCTAACCCAATACCTACTCGGAGAGTCCCAGTGTACCGCATCGCAGCGTTTGGGAATCATTGGTATGGACAAATCTTCTTATATAAGAAATATGAAACTCTATAAAGATAAAATAATGCGAGTAAGGTAGAGTGTAAGCCTTTTGAAAGGCTACTCAAGATAAAAATAACGACAAGAAGATGGTACAGTGCTTAACTCTAACTTATATGAATCTCAACCTAAAAGGAGTGCCAGCCAGCCTAATGCGATCAATGTTTCTTTCAGAAAAATAATAGGAAAAACTTGACGTGGCTTTTATCGCGTGGATTGAAAGTAAAGAATTGCAGCTCTTAAGTATTGAGGCAAATCTTTATCTTCAACCCTTAGTTAAAGGTAAATTACTCCTTTACTTAATAAAACACTCTATTTCCCCCAAAAAAAGAAAAGTACTACAGAATATTATACAAACGTTCAAATATGCACATTATATGTGCTTTTTTAATTAATTTAATTCAGTACGATTTAAATTAGCTTTTTACTATAATTGACAAAGCAATTTTTGACATACGTATTCTGTCTTTGTACCCAAAAAACGCTAAAAACTTTTTCTGTGGGAAATGGGGGGGGGGGTAATAAAAAGAACTAAGAGATGTTTTGTAAAATAAAACTTCAGTGTTTATCTTTAGTGTAACATATCTTGTGGTTTTTGTGCAGAATCTTGAATGACTCCTGCGACGTAAAAGCTTTTATTTAGACTAGAAGAACAAAAAGTGTCTGTTCTTTCTCTGATTCGCTTCCTCCGTTTATCTAAGTATATATGTCACTGGGAAGGAGACACGATATCTTTAACAGCTGTTACTTTCATCATACACACCTGAGAGTTTGAGAGCAGCACATTTGCAAGATCGTCAACATGAAACATGATCCCTACTTAATGCGTATGTTATTTATACACGGAACCGAGAGCGAAATGGACTTCTTTCATTGTCATTTATTCATACATTTTTGATGATGGCTATGGTTCCGTAGATGATATTGTCTGATTTCGCTTCGGATTGGACAACAGCGACTCCTAGCAACGCTCTTGCGAACCATCGCGGTAAAGAGAGTGAGGTAAGGATCAGGCATAGTCATTGTTGATCGGTGTGGTCGAGAGAAAAGAAAAAGATAACACGCATGAAAAAGAGAACGTGTTTCCCTTCCTGCCAAGCATTTAACAATATTATTTTCTTTTCTCTCTTCAAAGAACGAACCAACTTCTACTACTGATGCTCCAACACATCCTCCGAGGTGGTTTGTTTAGGACAGGCATCCGTCCGTCCGTCGTCGTCCCACGAAAGGCCTCGCCTGCTCCAACTCAACTGTTTGGGGCACTGTCCCGTTTACGTCAATGACCCCTCAAGTCACTAAACAGCCACAGTAGTAGAACAGCAAGGAACTTCGGAAGTCCTCTCTTTCTCGTCGTCGTTGAACGTTTGATCGATGTACCGATGGGAGGCCGAGAGAACCAACGGCATAGTTGGACGCTTGCCAGATGACTGCGACGAGCACCACGCTCTACTCACTCGCCAATTTTTTTTTTTTTAAAAGGGTAAAGAAGTAAAAAATCAAAAAAAAAAATTGTATTGCCGACAAACAAACGAAAAATCGCTCTCTTCGCCGCTGCATCGCCCATCTCACTCTCTTTCTTATATATATATTAGAATCTCCTTTGCTTCGTTTTTCTACCTTAGGAGGAGCCAGTTTCCTCACATTCGAAGGCTGGTAAACGAACGGCGGATCTTGGAGGCGGCATCCAAGCGATCGTCCATCCAAACACAGGTCGTTACCGGGCCGTACGTAGTACAAAAGCAGGCAGCAGCAGTCACTGCCTGCAAACCGTGTGTGTGTGTGTGGTTGTCTGTGTATGAGCGGAAGGAATCTTTCTCTTACTCACACTCACTACTAGTCCTCTCTCTCTCTCTCTCTCACACACAGTGAGAGACTCGTGCGCGCGCGTGCTCGTGTGTTGTGTGTGTGTGTGCGTGTGGTTGGTGGTAGTATCATATCATTTTATCGACATCGCTCGAAGGGAGAGTGACGCCAAAACTCTGATCCAGATACAGAAAGGAAAGAAAGATAATAAAACTGTAACAGAAGGGATGCTGCTGCTGCTCTACTAGCTTAGTTACTGCGTGCTTCTCTCATAGTATTTTCACGTGGAAAAGCGAGGTCGCCGGTTGAATAACGCGGACTTGAATCTCCATCCACACTTCGAACAAGTCGCAACTATGAGGTTTTTTGCGCGCGTCAAAACTCGGTTATTGCTGTTTTTTTTCCTCTCTCTTCCCACGTGGTGAAGAAAAGATTGCAAGAGCACGCTGAGAATCTTTTTTTCCCACAAGAAAAAACATTGCCGTTTCAAAGAAAAGGTCGATCTCGTGTCTTTCTCCTCTTCGTTGCATCTATTCAATTTTCGTTCATTGAAAAGATTCAAACAAGAATTATAAAAAAAAAAAATAATATAATATATAAACTTTGTCGTGTGTGTCAGACAGATAGACCTTGTGCAGTTTGAGGAAAACACACGCACTCTTATAAAAACTATTAGAGACAAAAATGCTGAAGTGGGAAAAAAATCCCACGTGATTTTTCCGAGATGTTTTCTGTCCACAGTTGCATGAACTGACAACTTTTTGTTGTTTATTGTGACAGTTGGGATTTTTTTTAGCTTTTTTTGTGTCTTGAGCGATTGATTGAGCGATGATTCCGTTCTCATCGTGCGTTTGCCCGACAAGGAAGCCGTTTCGCCGGCGAGCCACATGGTTGGTTGCTCCACAGGTGAGTCAATGCCATCCTCTGTTACTTATTTTTCTTTTCTCTTTCCCATTATTGCTTATTATTATTATTTCCAACTGGTTCGTAAACTTTTGTCGTAGGTCATTGACCAATTATATTTAAAAAAAATTGCTTGAGCATTACAAATAAAAAAACAAGAAATCATATGCGACAGTTATACAGGATGGCACAAAAGATATAGACAGTTTTAAAATTATATATATAAATAAAAATGTATTTTGTAGAAAACTATTTATTTTATACGTGTGAACAATTAGTCAACCGGCACAATGAAATAATGAAGTTTTTCCCAACTTACTAACAAGTATTGTCATCAGCAATCACCACGGCTGCTATATTGTGTTGATGAGGTTGTGAGATATCAGTGTTTCTTACGAAAATTGGATTTTTGAATTAATTTCTGCCTGATATTTATGGTTTTCTAGCGTAGAACAGTTTATTCAAAAAAATTGAAGATATATGCGTAAGTAATTTCCATACAAATGTTATATTTATTTTTATAGAAATTTTAAAATTGTCTATCTCATTTGCGCCAGCATTTCGATTTATCAAAAGAAAATAATTCATCAACGGAAAACTAAAATGAACATTCGATAACTTATAACTTAATTCTAGTGTTATTAATACTGATTATAATAAATGAAATCAATCAAGGACAGATATTTTATCCGGGATTCCCGTATAAAAACTTTACACAAAACTTGTCACATTTTATGTTTTCCATAAAATCTCGCTATACATCGTCGTTATCTAAATAAATGGGACTTGAAATAACCAATTGTCTAGACTTGGATACATTAACTGTCTAACTTTTTGCTCGAATCATATTATTGTGTTGGTTGGTTTTGTAAATACGTTCAGTGATATTACGTAATGTTTATTCTTCCTTGGCTGAACCGGAATTTCTTTAAAATAAAGTAGTACTGTATATGAATAAAAGATATATGTTACAAAATTAATTTTTTTTACTGGTAACATCTTTCATAGTATTTGACGTCGATATCCAAAGTGTTAATGTAAAATGAAGCATCGAGAGTGTTATATTATGTATAATATGGCACGTAAGGGTGCTGACAGTGCAAAAACTTCATGTAAACTTCTTAGTAACGGAATGAACACACCAGAAAAAAACTGCATCGAAGTTTTAGACTTTCATCGCGAGTGTTATCCTTGAAAATAGGAAAAACAGGCGCCGTTTTTACAGCTAACACATCACATAAGTCATCTTAGAATAACACTCAAACCAGAAGAAAAAGTGTTTATTTTCATTTCTTTCTTTACGAGTAGGCAACGAAAAAAATGGAAGTCTGAATCTTTGGCATCTGAAAAACCTCTTTTCTCTATTTTTTTAGCTCGAATTTTCAAAAAGAGAAAAAAGAGGAGCAATAAAACTGAACAATATTTCCAAAAATTTCTGCAACTGCATAACGTGAACATACAGTGACAATTACTTGACCGTATGACGATAAGGAAAATCATAAAAAAAAAAACTACAAGGAAAATATTTTTCGTACAAAAACCAACCACGTTGTATGTTTGTATTTACAAGTAAAATCACGTCCATCCAACCCTGGGGGAAAAACACCGTATTGTGTGTCAGCCAAAAATACGAGCTATGAAAAATACAAAAAATAAAATACAGTGAAACCTGTCTAACACGGACACTGTATGAGACGGAAACCTGTCTTAAAGGGAATCATAATATAGCCTGTTCAATGATTGATGTTTTTATTTTCACCTTTATACAACTGAAATTTGTCTAAAACGGAACATTATTTCAGTCTATTGACGTTCCGTTTCGTACAGGTTTCACTGTATATACCATAATATAATATTCTGAAAGAGTTTTCCTTTGAATAACTCTTGCTCCTTGGACACCCTTATGGATTTTTTGGGTCTACTGGTTGCAGTTTGTTATCCATAATAGTTTAAAAGCACATATTTATACACATTCACGGTAGCTCACTATGAATGGTAAGGGGTATCATACCTTTTTTTAAACAGTGTCAAAAGCTTGAAATAATATGCTCCAGTAGAAATATCAGTAAAATAGTATTTAACCATCGATTCATTTCGAATATGGTACACATATTATCGATTTTATATGATATGACATCCGAATGTAATGTTTTACATATCTCTAATACAATTTTTTTTTTGAAAATTTTCACACATTAAGTAAAAGACGGCATTATTAATACCTTGCGCACATAGCAAAATAGCGTGACATTAATGTAATTGAATAAAAATTGGTTAAAAATAAAGGACACTAGAGTTCATAAAATGAGGCATTTGAGAGATATTCATAAATATTTGATTTATAAAAAAATATATTTAAGATTTTTTATTCTAAAAAATTTGAAATTTAAATTTAGTTTTAAATGAGATTATGTCAATGAAATCTCGATCCTTTGCCTCATTTTATTAGTTAAACAGTTTTCTTTATTTCGAATAATATTTTATTCAATTGATGTCATGCTATTTCATCATGTGCGCAAGGTGCTAATTTTTTTTTTAATTTTTGCAAATCTACAAAAAAAAATAAGTATCAGAGGTATGTAAGATATTATATTGGCATAGCATAACATATATAATCAAAAATATGTATACCAAATTTGAAATAAATCAATGGTTGAATAATATTTTTAATGTTATTACTTATTAACTAATTAGTATAATTACTAAGAAGAACTTACGTAGAATTACTAATTCTATACTAGAGCATAATTTTTGAGGGTTTTTGGTTTTCATACCATGTTAAAAGGTATGAGACCTCTTAATCATCCTAGTATCGGCTTTCTAGTGAAATGACGTTTTTATTTCATTTTCTTTTTGTAACTCGACTAAGATTTGAGCACTAAAACGCGCACATAAAACGTCGTCGATGATCCTAGCAATGAAAATACGATAATTAGCTCGGAAGATATAAAAGAGGCAATTATATAGGTGAGGTGAACGAATGGTAATATGAGGATTATAAATCAATGACTTCAAATCTCTTTAGGAACGTGTGTAACGCTGCTTTATTCTAACTTCCTTGTGTAAGAAGTGAGTCAACAACAGTCTTTACATCATAAAGTTATTATTATCTTTCCTTAAACTTTTTTAACGCGTGCTTTATATAGAGTGAAATCAAACTAAATAATTTTTCTTTAAATAAAATACATAATACTTTACTTTAAAATACAGTGAAAACTTGTTGAGGATCCTTAAAACAGCATGTGAGAAATGTATGCTTTTGGCAGTACTTACCTACCAAGGTTTTTTTTTTTTTTAAATCTTACCTTGCTGATATTTTGTCAGTATGAAATAAGATTTATACTTTTCAGTTCTATGAAAATACATATTTTGTTTTTTGTTTCTAACTCAGGTACGTGTAGGATCAAGAAATCAAATGTTGGATCGAACTTTTGCAGTTGCGTAAGAAAAACACATGTTTAGGCCTTATTGAATGAAAAATTGCCGCAAAAATAATTTTTCACACCTGTTACAAATTGCTCAAACAAAGACGTGATTCTTATTAAAGAAATATAATACTCGTACAATACGGGATCCGTAAAAGTAGTGTGTGTCTGTGTGTTCGCAATTTAGAAGTACATTCTTCCACTCTAATTTTTCATTTCTCGGAAAAAATTGCTCTACAGGGGACCATACGGTACCGCCTACCCTTGAGAGAATCAATACTCAATTTTAATTAATTTCAATAAGAAACTTCACACGGAGTCCTGTCCGAAATATTTTTTATTTTATCATTAAATCGAGAGTTAAATGTATACAGTTTCTAACACTAAAAGTAAAATCAGAGTGGCTACACCTACTACTTCACGCGAAAAAATTACTTTCCTTTTTTGCACAATTTATTATTTATTTTATAATTTAGTTAACGTTTCACATACGTTGTACGTGAAACCAATCAATATATGTGTAGAAAAATCAAAATCAACGAGGGGAAAAAAGTTTCTGGATTTTCCTTTCCATTCATTGATAACATAGTTTACGATCAGCTAGATGTAAACTGATCAAGTTTTTTTTTTTTTGACCTCTGTTCTCTGTTTGGAAGTGATTATAGCCTATATGTGTGAATTACAGCTTTGGTCAGTGAATATCGAAATTTCTAACAGTTAGACCAAAGCTTAACAATTCGTTCAATACAAGCACAAAACGTTTTGATACAAAAAAAAAAAACAGTATGACAAAACTAATCTCAACAAAAGAAATAATAAACGTAGATGTACTATAAATAAGTAACGATATACAAGTAAAATATGATGACGTCTATATATTTATCACCGTACACGCTACTGAGTTAGTAAAAAAACTATTAAAGGTGATGATTAAAAACAAAAAACGAGCAATTATCAAACGTTTAGGCCGCGGTTTTTCTTATCGATAGCTGCTGAAACATTGATCAGTTTCTTGATTCGATACTTTCACGTAATCTCCGATGGCCGCCTTAATCTGTCTGCCAATTTGTCTGGGGTTCTTTTGCTCCTTTTTTTCCCCGCTATTAGTCCATTATTTTATAACCTTATCGCACCGAATACGCGAGATGAATAGTAAGATATTTATCTTTATATATAGTATAGGTCTTATACATACATCAGTATTTCTGAACAACTACGTAATTATAGTCAGTTGAGTGGATTTTCATTCATTTTCACTTTCTTTTTATTTATCTAAAATATATTTAGTTGCGCTCACGATCTCTATTTATACAAGATGCGTAGCTAACAGAACGCAACACATTTTACTGGTAACTGTTACAGGTTATTAACATTGGCGGAGATGGGGGGGGGGGCATATGGAGCCGACTGATGTAATGTATTTGCGTATATATGAATTAAAACTAACGGAAAACACTTTTTACCCTCATTTATGCTGTTTTTTTTCAAACTTTTCTCCATTTTTTGAATTCAAATATCTCACTGAATATTGCACTTGAAAACGGGGAATTTCTATGTTGGCATCTGGATAGACAGGGCAACAACTTTCTAATTGGTTTTTGAGCACAGAGTGCCCGTATAAAAAGTTAATTTATACATTTTAATAACCACATAACCCTTTCCAACATGAATGACGTATCTGAGTTCTATACGTTATTTGGAAACTTTCTCACTTGAAGTGTGCCTGTAGGATCAACGGTTCGCCAGTAAAATGCAATGCATGCTGTTAGCTACGCATCTTGTATATTTGGGAAAACAACTAATAGCATTTAATTTAAACAAATTCAAGCGCAACAAAAATTACAGCGAAAAAAATTAAAAAATTGCAGCATTTTTTTATAGCATTTAACCACCATTGACTTTTATTCGATTAAATTATACATCAGTGAACAGTTTTCTTTCCTTTTTCCTAGTTGCTGGTATGGGTGTTTACTTATGCGCCATATAATGAGACCATGAACTACAGAAATGTATTTGACTCATATTCAGTGATGATATGAAGTTTGCAAAACCACTGGAAACTCAATTCGTTAATGACTTACAATGGGTGTTAATTGGAGATTCCTTGTAAATATTGTCTATAGAGTATCACATTCCAATGACAGCAATTTTATTTTTGCCTCCGGAGTAAATTGCTCGTAGGTGCAATTTCAAGGATAAGGAGGTTTCAAGGAACGAAAGCAAAAATTAGGTTAATTTCATACCTACAGAAAGACATTGAAGTGATTCTGTGAACGTTGCTCATACAAGATCAATCATTTATCGGAGTGTTGCAGTTTTTCAAGAAATTTTCATGACTTGGAGTTCTCAATCCACTTATAGATTTTGTCATCTTCAAACAAGTTTCCAATTTTGCATTACATTTCAATTAGTTTCTGATGTTCCAATCGGAAAAATAATAAAATTTAAGATAAAATAAAGATTAAAATTTTTATGAAAATAGTTTATTTTTTTCTTGATAATTAAAAAAAAATTATAATACGAGAGAAATCTGAAAAGATGAAAAAAGATTTCTTCCTAAATATATTTTCAACATATCTTAACTTAAAAATTCTCTAATGCATTGAATATTTTTCGCGAACTGATAATTCTCCTTTCAGAAAATACTGTACAAACAAAAACTAAATTTGTTTTCTCAGTAATTAATCTGAAATTTAATTATGGATGAAGTCTGTAATTGAAATTCAAAAGAAGACTATTCGTTATACGGATTGATTCTTAAATGAGACGGAGTATAAATGGATAGTGCACTTTTATAGCATGAACCGATAATTAATGGTTTTAGAGATATTCTTATAGATCTAGAGAAACGCTCAATCTATCGACATTCTTTCAGAAATTTTTTCTTGTAATTAATTAATTTTTATTACGCAAGTAATTATTGGTTGAAATTTTTAAGTAAAGAGCTATAGGTATTTCAGAAAAATCTTTCCAAAATACTTCTAGGTAACAAATTTTAATATATTTATAACCGTTTTTATTTGATTTATTGTTTGCTTGGAAAAGCTCAACTGGACTGCGTTCGAATCTCTAATGAATTAATTCATTAAAAAAAATCACTTTGCATTCTATCATGTCACGGTCATTTAATTTCTTCAAGTATACTGTCTGAAACTTTCTTAAGGTGTCTCATACCTTTTAATATGGTAAAAAACTATGCTCTCTAGTAGAAATATCATTTACAATACTATTTATATGGCCTCCACAAGGGGTGGACTGACAAGGCTCCAGCCCTGGGGCCCGGGAGGATTTTAATCATTTTTTGTTTTTTCACGCTATAAATTCATCATAAAGGGGGGGGGCCTCATAAAAGTCTGGTCGGGGGGCCCGTAAAAGATCCCAGTCTAGGGGCCCTGCGTCAGGATGTGGGGGCCATGACAATTTATATACATATATATATATAACCGTTGATTTATTTCAAATTTTTTTACACATGTGTTCTTGATTGTATATGCTATCCTATCCTTGTAGAAAGTTTTACATATCATGGATACTTAATTTTTTTGGAAATTTTTCAAAAAAAAAATTCATTAGAAACAGCTTGCAAGCATGATAAAATACTATGATATAAATGTAATTGAATAAAAAATGATTCAAAATCAAGGAAGCTGTTCAGTTCATGAAATGAAGCAAAAGGATAAGATTTCATTGACTCTAAATCTTAATTAAAATTAAATTTTAAATTTTAATTTTTTTAATTTAAACATTTAAATTTAATTTTAAATAAGATTGAATCAATGGAATTTCTCAATCTTTCGCTTCATTTCATGAACTGAACATTTTTTTTTTTTGAATCAATTACATTGATGCCATGTTATTTTGTCACGCGCGCAAGGCGTTTTTAATGCATTTTTTTGAAAATTTGCCAAAAATCAAGTATTAAGACTGTAAAATTTTTTATACTAGCATAGGATGGCACATGCAATCAAAACTATGTGTAAAATATTTGGAATAAATCAATGGTAAAATAATATTTTTTAATGATATTTCTCTACTAAGAGCATAGTTTTTCATCTTGTTAAAAGGTATGAGAAAACCTTCAAGTCTACTATGTACACGTTTAGGTTTGCCCGCACAGGTATACCTGTACGTACGTCGAATGAAAAAACTAATCGGTTTAAGTAAAAAAAATTGTGCAAATATATAGCGAGAATGGCTCCTACACCCGTTCAGGTTTGCCTGCACTTGGTGTACAAACCTGAACGGCCTTAACAGCTACCCAAAAACACTTACATTGCTGGAAACACATTCATGCATTAGCCGTATTTTGAAGGGACTTTAGTCTACATGGTGACAAAGGATTTTGAATTCAATTCACGTTTGCTACACCGTGTTCAAAAGTTCAGCATAACGCATGAAGGGCTCAAAATGAATAGGTGAAATCGACAGAATCACTTAGTGGAGTCGTGGATTAATCCACATGAAAGTTCATTGTGAGAAAATATGAAAATTATAGAAGATTACGTCCATATGGGTGAAGAACGTACGCAGTTCAGCCGTTGACTACAGGGAGCAATTTTCCCCCTTAAAATGCGTAGGCTACTACAGATTTGGGGCGTTGGGCAATTTTCTACCGTTGATGTAGGCACACAATCGTACCTACTTACTAATTAAAGCGTAAGCATCGCAACTGGAGTCGGGCTGACTGAAGCACTGTAATGTTCGGTGATGAGTCCTGATCAGGGCGGCTCTAGCTTACCTGCTGCCCGGGTGCGAAGACTCATATGCCGCCCCTAAAAGCGACCCTGGTGGGAGGCTAGCAGGGCTTCAGTCAAGAACACCTCTAGATGAACCGGATTTTTTTTTTTTTTTTTCAGAAGAAAGCCGCACACCTTTGTTTACCGTGCAAAATTTCCGTGATCATATGTCCCACTTTTGAACCAGATTTTTCTGCCTTTTAATCCAGAATTATTTTACCGTTCTTAATAACGCCAGATAACAGGTAATTTAATTCTTGGAACAGCACTTAATTTGGATAACATCATCACTTATTTATTTCAAAGGCGTTTCTGGTACTCCAGGGACCGGACAAATGAGAAACCGAATTTTTCCTTTGCTTCCGGACCATTCTGGAAAAAATACTAGATAATGGAACCAAAAGGAGCACACTTGCTCCTTTTCATAAGAGTACAGGGTTGCTCTTGGGCCATGCGACCAAAGGGTCGCTAAGTGCATGGTGAACGGGTGAAAAAAGTTTCATTGGCCGAAGAAAATGATTTCTGTCTATTCTGGAGAGGTGCTAAATCCAAGATGAGTGGGAATTTTTTTTTTTTTGAAGTTTTTTGTTAGGAATTATTGGTATAAGTTATGAGGGAGGGGCATGACCCACAAGGGTACGGTTGACAGGGCTCCAGCCCGTGGGCCCGGGACTCTATCCTTATCTTATTTTTTTCATGCTATAAATTAACTGTAGAGAGAGAGAAGGGTCCCCATTTATAATCTGGCTTGGGGCCCGCGGAAAATTCTAGTCGAGGGGCCCTGACGCAGAATGTAGAGCTTTGGGGGGGGGGATAGACAGGAGGCGCAAAAATCCGAGATCCCATATAGCGATTTTGCCTTGAGCCGCACCTGATAGTTTACATTCTTGTTTTTGGTATTAGGTCAGGCCCTGTCTATTTATTCCCACGAGTTTTCTCAACATCTCCGTTGCCAAGGTATAACTCAAAAGCGTGATGTCACATGTGAATTTTTACTGTGTGAAATTTTTAAAAACAGTGGAATTCAAACTAAAGTCTACGCTGCCACCCGGGTGCACTGCACCCTTTGCACCCTCGCTTAAGCTGCCACTGGTCCTAATCCGCTTGCAGACTCATTCTCGTCCATCAGGAGAAAAAAAAAATTAAGGAATCCGTTTTTACCCCTGTATATCATGGAAAGAAATCACTTTTGAAGTTTCAGAGTCTTGCTTATAAGGAAACAAAGTTAGACAGCCGCAAAAACTTCTATATCTTCAAGAGTATTTCCATTATTGGTCGGCGTTACAGGGACCAGATCGTGGAAGTTCATGTATGTCTGTTTTGAGAGGCAGTAAACGCACAGTTCCTATTTAACTCTTTAAACGATTTTTAAAATTTTCCTCATCCGCATTATAGCTGTCTCAGTGAAAATCACTAAACCTTCTAGAAATTGCCACCTGTTTTCGAGAAGAATATTTTTTCCGATTTTGTTCGATGATATTGCTTTCCTCCCGAAACTTCCTCCTCCTAACCAGATTAAGGCTCGCCACTTTGTCTCAATGAAGAGATTTTGGCATGTAGTCGAAAGAGACCGGGGCCATGCTAGAAGCTGTGCATATATGTCTTGTGAACCTAACGTGAAGTCTGTTTCTGTGTAATGCTAGTTGTGTGTACTGCTGCCATCTGCCGTCAATGTTTCTAACTACGATCTGCTCGCATTCACGCCTCCAAGCTGGGAACCACAGAAAACGAACTTCAGTCGACTACTCCCCCGAAACCGAGATTTAAATAAAAACAAGGAAGAGAAAAATTACCTATTTCTTTTATATTATTTATTCTGTATGCATATTCCTATACTACTCCAAAAATTGGAAAAACACGATCGATCTCTCTCTCTTTTCTGTTATCAAACTTCAAATAAAAGCTGACTCCGCCCACTGGCTGTCGATCGACCAGTTGGGGGGAGGTGGTAAGAATAAAATCATTCACGAAGATGAAGCAACAATAAAACTATCTAAAAATAAGAGGGTTTTAAGGACGCGACATATTACATGATAGCCAAGTGCATCAAGTTAGGTGAGATATCTCGTCACTGGCATTGTAAGAATTAAGGAATTCAACATGCGGCCTCACCGCATTCCTCTTGTCGATTTCTTTGCAAGTGAAGATAGCCGGCGAATGAAGTGGTCATCGAAAGTCTCCCAATCTTTACCCGATACAACAACTGTGGAATGCTCTTGAGAGATAAATTGCACCCTTTTATTTTTCTACGGACGACGAGTCGAAATTAAAACAGCTTTGTGCAGAGTATAGGTCTTGTGGCCCACTTATCTCGTTAATACACTCCGTCATCCAGAAAGTACAAGCAATCGTTGTATGGCTGGTGTGGCACTACTAGAGATAACATTACCTGCTAAACTTTCAGTATAACATTATTCATGTTATTTTACACCAAAAACACAGAAGGCCTGTAGGAAACTTATAGTTCAACCACTTTTATTTACGCAATAAAAGCCTCGTGCCTTCAGTTTTTTGTGAGTTTAGTTATTCATACATCAGTTATAATGTATTATATAACGTGTACTACAATACGTCTCTCTCAATTCTGACTAGCCATCCATATACACAAATTAATTAATACATATACACGCAGTTATAGTTCATTTATCGACATGAGTGTATATGTAAATATTTATCTCGATTAAACTTCCATAGACAATATATTCTCGACAGAAAATATTTTACATCTTGAATTATGCAGATTTTGACGACGCGATTGTTTTTAGCGACTTTTTCTGAAGAGATGATATAAAATGACAGACTGTTTTGATCTGGGAATCATAATCAAATTAAAATGCCTCGAAGTTTCTAGAAAGTAAGTGACATATTTATGGTTGAATTATTTCCCACACTCAAGCTGTCATTATTTATTATTATTTTAGTGAGAAAGTGTCAAATATGAAAGAAAAGTTAGTTGAAAGTAGGTGTTTTTTTTAATCAAACAGAAACGAAAAAAATAAAAATATCTTACTGAGTAAACGAAATTATAAACTTACTATCGAATGAAAATCAGAGCTATATATTTATTATATTTGATGTATTGATTGAGATTAATATGTTACGCGACAAGCAGATCTTATAAAATAGTTAAAAGAAACTTCTCCAACGAACATGAAAGATGAAACATTCTCATCCCATAAATCTCCTCTCAGTTTTTTTAAGTTTTTCCACCATTTATGTTCGTGTCTCTTTTACCTTCTTGATTTTAATTATAACTTATAATTCAATCGACATTGTTTAGCCTTTAGAAGCTTGATAAATTTTCAAGAATCGTGACGAATCTTATCATAAGCTCGTAAGAAAGATATAAAAGTTGAAAAAAAATTTATATGATTCAATTATTATCGTTATTATTGAATTACACAACAAGCAGAGTATTTTTCATCAGGAGAAGGTAATGTTTTTGAGATGAATAATTATCCTTGAAAATGGTTGTACAGGGTGTCTTCAAATGATTAAAGATTTCAAGATTTCAAACCGACTATAATGTTGCAACTACTTAATAAAAGTTTAAGACATAGTAAAATCAATTTAAATCACCATATCTCTAATATCGCAGCCATATAAAAATAAATAGTTAAACCACTTGAATCGTTTATAGTCAGTCTGTATTTTCAACATAATAAAAAATTTTCATTTTTCCAAGGAAACAAAAATTTCAGTATTTCTGCGAGGTGAATCTGATCTAACCTGAGTGATTCGTGTAGATGGAAAAAGAAAAAAAAAAGAAATTTTTTCTGTTACTTGAACCATGTTGTTTATATATTGTCCTAAAATAGATTGGCTGCCCTTGAAAACTTACTTTGAAATTAATAGCCCCGTTGGCGAAAAGATCACTACGACTTCGTGAATATCAAGGGTTGCTCTAAAGGTTACAAAGACCGTTAGGACTGAATTGTACGGAGGGCATAAAATAAAAACATATTCATAGAAAAAAAAGTTTTGAAAAATAGGAAAGCATTACGGATAGGAAAAGACAGTCTATTGCGCGATGTCTAAAGGAAAAGCTAGCGCTATTAATCGCACAACCCACATATTTAACCTTCAGAAAAGTTATACTTTAGCAGTGCATTCCGGAAAAGCGATTAAGATAGTAACCTATTTCTGGAATAGCGCGTTTTCTGGCACAGTTTTCACCTATCGATCGCGTGGCCTATCGTCAACCAATGTTTTAGCCGTTTAATTTTCCACACTATAGATCAAAAACGAGGGATGAAAGATAATTTTTTCTATTTTTTATTTTATTTTTTTATTTCATTTTTTTTTTACCACTCGCTCTAAAAGCCAACTCCCATAGGTACGCAGATACAAAGGCTCTTTATTACAGTTATGACGTTTAAAAGGACTTCATTTTTGTCCGATCCATCTATTGCTTTCTTTATTATAAATTTCCTCGTCATTTATATCCTGAGAAGAATTCCGATTTGTCGATGAGCAATCCACAAGAAGAAAGGAAACGAGGAGATGACATGAGACCAGAATAAATAAATAAAATAATAAATAAAGAGAATAAAGTTGTTTTTAGCCTATATCATTTACCGAGTAAATTTTAATTACTTCCCTGGTTCTTGCATAAACGAGAAGTCTAGAGGAAAAACATTATAGAATCCTCTCGAGAATTGTAACATATAATGACGTTGACTAGGTCCGAAGAGTAATTTAGGAAAATAGCAGCTCCATTTCCAAAGGCATGGGATGTCCTATCCTCGATAATAGCTTCTCTTAAAAACTACTACAAAGATGAAGATGGTTCTTAAGTGGAGAAAAAAAAGATACGAGCCAGACACGAACTGGTAGTTTAAGGTTTGTTTTATGTGGCGCGTTCGAATAGTATATATGGCGGCAATTCATTAATGTTTGGATCGTTTTTTGTTTGGTCAAAGTTGCTTCAACTAGAAAATAAATGCTCTTTCAACAGAATCCCTGTGAGTTCTTCATATGAAGATGTTTTGTGACTATGTGCACGTTAGAAAGGTTAGAAAGTCCCCTGAAAAAAAAAACGAAATATAGACAGGCTATCCCAGTGGTTCTCAACCGGGAGCTATGCTTTCTCCCCCTTGTGGTCCTGAGATATTCTAAGGGGGTCGTGGGGAAAATCAATTGGAAGAAGAATCATGAAAGGTGTTCAAAGAGCCATGGAGATCTATGAAAAAAAATCAGATGCGAAGAAATAGAAGTTTTGATTGAAACCTGGTGCGAAAAAGTGTGACTACTTTCTATAGAGCCAGGATCATCTTAACGCAAGGGTTCATCGGGGCATGGACCCCGGGAGCCTCATGCCCATAGGAGTCCTACGTGATTAGATATGGTACAGTAATATGATTTTTGAGAGCATGTATTTAAATATGACAGCCGTCACTGCCAACTGATTACGAAAACTGAGGCCTAAGAATATCACTTTTTCCGAGGGACTAGGATTTTGATACGCCCTTGCACAGAACTATCACGAGAAAGAACTCACTAAATACTTTGGATGGGTGGCAAATTTAGGGGAAATGGGTCATCAAGAAAATCAAGAGACTAAATAGGAGGAGAACAGCCGACATTTGTATGGCCCACAGGTGAAAACCATGTGTTTACCTCTGCTCCTCGGTGAAGGAAGGGGAAGTCCTGTTTAAGACAGGGGTCATGGAAAGAAAGTACAGTCCAAAGGGGGGGGGGCAATAGACGAAAAATAGTTAAGAAACACAAGGCTATCCGATAATCGGGGGACTGGGGTTGCTGTGTTGCTCTTTTAACATTTCCTGGTTTTTTCCAAATCTAGGGAAGATACGGGATTTAAACCACCTTAATCCCAGAAATCGTCTGAGATCAAGTTCTTGTAAACATATAAGGTGAGAGCATTTCCTAGAAGCATTTTTAATTCCTTTTAATGAATGACAAAATTGAACACTTCCTTTTCCTTTGGTCTCTTTCGCCGATATATATTCATAGCCTGTCTTATTTTTTATCTTTGCGAAAACCTTTTGAAGTTCCATACACCAAACTGTTATGTTTTTATTCAACGACTGCCGTCAGATCATAAGCATATCATCTTTTGTCTTGGTCACACAGTTGTACAAGATTCCAGAAGTTGTCACGTGATCATATTAGAAAGTAGACCAAGTGTCGAGCAATTAGAAAGTAGTTTTAGCGGAAAAGTGAGTGGCAAGCCTAGATTCTGAACACTTCATCTAAGGTAATTCTGATTTCGTTCCCAACAGTTTAATAGATATAAAAATTGCAATATTTGCATGCGGTGCGTACGTCATTTGACCTAAACTAAGCATCACTGGGAATTTCACCGCTAGAGAGGGTTGTGGTAGATGCTCTGCTAGATTAAGCATTGCTCCGTTCCATACCAGATTTGAAATTCACAAAGATGATCGTCCAATTCGAGAATTTTTGACTCTACGATAGCGGTTCCAAACTGGTGGTGCGCGTGCCCTAGAAAGTACTTGATGAGCCATTCAGGGATACACGAAAAATGATCAGCGATGGTGGGAAAACGAGTTAAGTCATAAAAAAATGCACAGAAAATGAATGTGTGTTATGGTACAATATACATGGTAGTACAGACACCTCTCACACATTTCAACGCGTACGTAGGGCTCCTACCCATATCTAGGAATGCGTACGTGTCCTAATACCCCTTCTACTTCATACCCGTAAAATAAGCATTTATAGGGGTATCCAAGCCTTCAACACAATTAGGGGTACACACGTCTCCTGAGCAGTTCTCGGGATACGCAAGTTTCCATCGCGGGCACTTCTCATGTCTGGGAGAAAAACAAGCATCCTACGACTTCCTAGAGGGTATATGTAAGCCTTCTACTCATTTCAATAGGGTACTTGAAGCATGAGAGGTCGGCAACCACTACCTATAAGTTTGAATAGTGCCATATATAGAACAACGTAAGCAACCAAAAAGAAAAAAAAATCGTTTTGCAAAACGTGAAAGTGCAGTTGATCACAGTACAGAAACCAGATGATCCGAGAAATTTAGCTTGGGTTACAACAACCTCAATACCGGCCAATATCAAGTAAGCCAAAACTATGAATATCCGAGATGTGTGAGCCAGGGCATACAGTATAAGTCCAACAAGTAGTACTAAAAGATTTTCGAGCAAACTGGCCATCTTTAATTAATCCTGGTATTTTAAGGTGAACTAAAAATCTTCGTCTCTGATACTTGGAATTATTTTTTTAAAATGGAAGAAAAATGTTTATCGAACTTAACGCACTCATTACCCTTTTCCTTTTTTCACGTAAGAAAAAATGATAACAAGAAAAAGATCTTACGAAGGATAAGAAAAACGCATAGTATTTCTCTTTTGTTACATTTACTTACTAAAGTATTTTCTCTTTTTATTGTATTAGTCTTTTGAGATGACTTCTTTTGCTTCTATAATGGGCTCTAAAACCTTTCTTTTGATAGAAAACGTCAATTCTATTTCCGTACTCGCAAAATGCACTCTCTCGTGTATTAGATTAAAAGCCTGACATAATTTTTTTTCTCCAAAGGCTCAGTATTTTATCTGTCATTAGATTTGTTATTTGGAAATGAATTACGATGAAATTTTGTGAATCCGATGTAAAATGTTTGCGATTAAAAAAGATTGCACATTTTTGAGAATTTTTAGTGAGTGAATATCCTAGTTTTTATAGATATATATATTTTTATTTTTTGTATATATATATATATATATGCCCTAGAAAGTATATTATATATATATATATATATATATATATATATATACATATATATAAATAAATACGTCCTTTTTGCCTTTGAAGAAATTTTCAGTTAATGCTAGTGAAAGCGGCTGAACTAAACATTCGAAAGGAAATTAAATCAAATCTTAAAATCTGACGATATTTTGACTTATATTTTCAGGATTTTTGAAAAACAGGCTCAAATGTCTAAGAATGGGAGCATTTTTGAAAATATGGAAATTCATATTTTTAAATCGATTCTCAATTATGTGTACAATCTATATGTATAACCTACCTGCTTATAAAGTTGCAGGTGACGTAAATATATATTTTTCGTGTCTTCTTGCATCACAAAACTACTTTCAAAAGTGACTAATTAGAAAGACATAAACAAAATAATTACCGGAAAAAATTCAGTGTTTTCGAGAGGAGCTAAATTTTTATTCATTTTTTACACGTAGTTTCAACTGCGCGAGGTGAAAGCCGCGCTTGTTGCGCTGCGTAATCATTTCTTATTTAGTTATTCATTTATTCAAGTTCTAAAAGGATAAGGAAGAATGGCGATAAGTGGTTAGGTACGTTTTCGTTGTAGAGTATAAACCAACCTTATAGAGAAGGAAAAGATATAGAAGTAAACTGTATATAAAGAAAAACTGGAAAAACGTTTTACTAAAACAAGATTCGTAACTTTGTTAACGGTTCAAGTAATATTAAAAAATGAAAAGTGTAGAATGCATGGACATTTGACTTTAAGAAATTATAAATAAATTTGTGACAGTAAAAAACTGTTATTCTTCTCATATTAAAATTAAATGAATAGTCACAGAAAACTTTCTACTTGGAGTATAAATTTAACATTAGTCCACTTGAATATCTGAAATGGATGTATGTACGCATTGAATACGGGAATATTTCGTAACATAATTATCTTAACTGATGTGATAAAACTCTCACACAAATTTTGCTTCTTGCGCCATTTAGCATGATGATGTTGACAGTGCAGTTTTACGAAACGGTGATTGTACCAAGTGAAACAATATTTTTATTGTTTTGTATACATACCCTCTGGCACCACCATTCTGTCGCTCGTCATCATTTGTTGTTTTTTTTTAAATAATGCGTACCTTTACATTTTACATCATAGCACTTGTTTTGTTGAAAAACCAGATTCACGGGTACGATATTTTTTCTTTTACAAAAGAGAAAAAAATCTTTGCAGTAACTTTAATAGCTCTCTCCATGGATAAGTCCTTGAAGGTAAATTGTTCAGCGAGTTATTTGCTTATTTCTCGTTCAATGTAGAAAAAACACTCCCGTACCGTTTTATTTCGGTTTCAAGTTTTTCCCCCGATAAAAGAAAATGTTTATTGTATCTTTCCTAAACCCCAATAGCCTATTGTACAAGCGAAAATATATATATTGTCAAGTACTTCCAAACATGCATCAAGTTTTCTACATCGGAAACGAAGATATTTTTAACAAAATCAATTCACGATGAAACATACGTTTCCAGTTGCTGGCATGGGATTAGATCGCTTGAATCTCTTGACTATCGATTTATTGGAATGGACTTCAAGAGTAAAAAAAAAAACATGGCCGATTTAGGAAACTTTTCTAGTGTTACAATTTCTCCTTTGAGAAGAAAATTTAATCTGCTTCTCTCAGAAAAGGCGTACACACAAAACATAAAAAATTATATTCGTATATATATTGAGTATTTGCTTTGTTTTCAAACAGTTGAAATCAATTTGTTGGAGGAGGTGCTAGAGAGGTGCTTCTCTTTTCAAAAGTTTTGTGCTACATTGAATTTGTGTTTTTTATAGGAAAAATAACAGAAACGCGAAAGAAATAATCCGATAGATAAGTTCTTAACAGTTATTTCCACCGGAACTCGATTCATCCAACCACTTTTGGAAACATCTCTAATGGATCTGAACGATTTTCCTCTGAAAGGCTAATGCACTGCTGCTTTTTCGGGGATATGTGGCTCGTGCAATTGTTTGTCCATCATGCAAGGAAAAATAATCTTGCGCGAAGGAAACTTTCCAAATTCTTTCGGTGAAGACATCACGATTTTTCCGGAACTTCTCCCATAACTGTGTTGTCATTTAATGGTAACGATTGCAGAGTTGGTTTTCGTCTTATTTCTTCATCGTCCTACAGTTTCAGATACGATTCTTTATTTCTAGAATTACGTCCTCGTTGAGCTGCTGATTTTCAATATCCGTGTCAAAGTCCATTTGATGATCATCCTTGAACTCAGATTTTTTTCTAAAGCTATATCCCATTAAATGTTCGATGATACACACGAATCTTTTAGGAGTGGGTTCTTCAACCTTTCTAACACCGTCTATGCCAGTGGTTCTAAACCTGGGGTCAAATGGCCTCCTCGCGATCCTGGGATATTCTACATAAATGGGGCTCCACGGGTGAAAATAAGATGAAAGGGAGGCAAGTGGTAAAGAGGACCACAAAAAGAGCTGTTAAGAAATAAAGCTTTCAAGTGAAATACGGTGAGGAAAAAAATGTGACTATTCTTTCAGAATCCAGCAGAGCTGTCCATAGAACCAGGGCCATCTTAATCCTTGGGCCCTTGGGGCATGACCTGGGCTGCACGATGAAGCTGCATCTGATACTATGATTTTCAAATGTATATGTAAATAAGCTGTTATTTCCAGCTAAGCATGGGGCCCCACGAAACATCAAACCCATGATATTGAGACGGCGATGCTTAAAACCCCTACAAGAAAGAAGCTCACTGAAATCTAGTCCACGCGACAGTACCCAATTGTCCGGGGAAAATATGTTGTAAAAGTTTGTATGCTTTTTTTTCCTTCTTTTTTTTGACACAAAATAAAGTGTTCCAGACTCTGACACGAAGCTGGGCTGGAAGAGATCCCGGCAACGGGATAAGTTCTGGCGTTCATTCCTGATTGAAATCTAGTCCAGGGTAGATGCGGACCCTGAATGATGATTAGGGAGGGGCGATTTATCGTATAGGTTCGTTGGATTGTCCAGTTTTACAGTTTTTTTTACTGACGTATTTTTCCCATATAATTCGGCTCTTGAGGGGGATGATCACTGATTTTCTGGGGGCGCCTGATACAGGGTTCCAGAGATCGATCTTATTTATATAATTTTTGTTCATTATAGATTTAGTTTCAATTCAAATCAATTCGATAAGTAGAAAGGATGTCGCTCTTGGATGAGGATAGGGGCCTTAGATAAGACGGGGGACACGAGAAAAAAATGTGGTCCAAAGGGGCTCATGGGCTGAAAAAGTTGAGAAACACTAGTCTATACGCCATCCATATGGAAACTCTGAAAACGCTCAGACTCAAATCAGCATAATGCCAATTTTTGAATGCTACTTATATCAGGGCCATCTTGTAAGGGCTGTCCATGACGCGCCAAAGCCGGTATTTCAAAGGTCGCGTTTTAGTTAAACAATATTAGAGCAGTGACGTTACGCACCTGATCCGAGACCACGCCCACTGAGCCACGACGGCTACTTCACCAAACACCAACGCCAGTGGAATAAATTCAAACAAGTTCTCTCTGATTTCTTTCCTCTCTCCTTATCATCGCGAAGCTTTGTTGTAACCCTTCGAAACAAAGTTGTTCTTTTTTTACCTACGTTTATTTCTATACTTCAGTTAGTGATTTTTTCCCCCACGTATGATGTATCGTTTTGTTCTTATATGTATATCTTCGGCTATACATATAAGAGCAAAAGAGAACAGGTAGGGTGAGGGTGAAAAGAGAAATCCTCCTCGTACCTACTCTCTTATCTGCTCATCTATTATATTTTTTTCTTTCATTTGTTTTTTTTTCCTTTCTTTTCTTCTACTTATTTTCCCCTTTCTTTTCTAACGTGCGGTTAGGTTAAGAAAAGGTTACCATATTTATCGCCGATTCGTCAAATAGAGATCATCCAAATTACTTCCCAATAGCTTGTAAGCGAAGGGGTTAAATATGAATTTGAAAATTCGTTCTCGGTCTTTATTGGTGTTCGAAATATTAATATTAAAAAACATTTTTGAGTGACACGTAATTATTCGGCCGGATTTTTTTTATACTGTTATGCATATTTAAATGAGTACACTCAGTGGTAAGTTTTTCAAAACTTTTTCACGACGCCACCTTGGAACCCTTTCCTTGTTAGATGTTTCAATGATCACCGCTGCGCTTGCGAGCAACAGATTCTTAATTTAGAGAATTCTTTGCTATTAGAAGACACTAATTTTGTGGTTGCATCCAGAGAAGCATTTATGGTTTATCGGCCTGTGGGATACACGATCATTGCCTCCCTTCTCCCATTCTAGTTTAATTTTCTTGACTACTCTTTCCTCGAATTCGTCACCCTGTGCTATAACCCTCTTGGGTTGCTCCCCACTCGTGCAAGTATACCTGTAACTCTAAGTCACTCTGTCGGTCACTCCCATGATCACACATTCTATAAATTACTCTTTTAGTCATTCATTAACATGCTTGCACACTGTTTTGGTCACTCTCACGGTCACACATTCTCTAAGCCACTCTTTTGGTCATTAGCATGCTTGCACACTATTCTATCACTCACATGCTTGCACACTATTCTATCACTCACATGCTTGCACACTATTCTATCACTCACATGCTTGCACACTATTCTATCACTCACATGCTTGCACACTATTCTATCACTCACATGCTTGCACACTATTCTATCACTCACATGCTTGCACATTGTTTTGGTCACTCTCGTACTTGCACACTGTTTTGGTCAATCACATACTTGCACACGCTCTGGGTGACTTTTTTTGTCGCTCACTGTGTGTGTCACGGTTGCTTGCTTTATAGGTCACTCTTTTGATGATTTTACACGTTTACTACATGCTCTAGGTCACTCTTGTGGTCATTCGCATGTTTTCACTTGCTCTAGGTCACTCACTAACCTAATCCATCGCTCTGCAGACCACTCTTTTGGTCATTCACATGCCTTCACACGCTCTAGGTCACTCACTGACCTGATCCGTTGCTCTGAAAGTCACTCTTTTGGTCACTCGCTGACCAAGTCCCTTACAGTCTCGACAAAGGTGCATTTATTTAGGGTTGTGCAAATTTTGCCGCTCTTCTCCCGTTCTACTAATTTTATTTTATTAGCCACTCGTTCCTCAAATTTTCCGCCCCTCTCAACTTGCCACCCTGGGCTATAGCCCGCTAAGTCCCCCTGTGAATATGCCATTGGTTGTATCAAACACAGGCCAAAACTTGCAAAGATATAATCAATCAATATAAGGAGCTCATGATAAAAATAACTTTGCTTGAGAATGAAAGTAGAGAGAGAGAGAGAGAGAGAAACAACGTATATAGGAAATGCAAATCATATCAATAAAAACTATCGTCTTGGCAATTATGGGGTGCCGTGACGACGACGTTTTCCGTCTGGTGCAGAAGCTTATAGTTATTCCTTTAATAAAGGCACCCACGAGTGCCGAAACGACAGTTTCTATTATTACTGCATTTGCTTTTTCCTTCTGATTTTTTTGCCTTCATTTTCAGCTCATGATATCTCAAATTTACGACATATATTAAAAAAACCAATCGTTCCAATAATATTATTTCATTATTTATTGTTATTATTTCATTATTATTTCTTAATAATATTTCATTTTTTATAAAAAAAAATTCTTTCCAATTTTGTACACTTATTTTAATAAATTTTTTTTTTCGTATTACCTATTTAGACTGTTATGAAGTATTAACAAAAAAAAAAAAAATACTGCTGTACGTAGAATTCATACGAATACCTCGTTTCTAAACATCTAAGCTAGAATATAACTAATTTTAAATTTTTTATGGCTGCAATCAGTAAAAGCTATTCGTTCACTGACTGCCCTGTGCCAGCATGAAGCCACATTCAGTGTCTCAGTAAAAAAAGTTTCCGGTGTTATAAAGCTCTTCATCAACACAATCATACCCCGACTTACACTACACCGATTTATGCGATTTCGGATTGGTGAAAAATGCCTGGTTCAATTCAGCACATTGCGTAAGCGTTATGGGATTGTAGCTGAGATTGAAACAATATTTTTTTATGGTGCTATAATTAAGTAAAAATATATTGGCCACTTAATCAGGAAATCATGTAGCCAAGCTGAGCTGATTTTTAATGCGCTAAAAGTAGAAACTAGGAAAGCAGCTGAAGATGGAAACTTTACCACAGATTTTGAAAATCAATTCGAACCCGAGAATCATTTGGAGAAACATACCTTTCATTTCTAAAGAACTGTTTGGTCCCCATTTAGTACGTTGAGTTCAAAATTATGCTATTTAAAATTTATTGATACAATGCACCCAGTCACTCAACTTCCACTCAAAATAATTTCGACACTACTTGACTTTATACAAAGAAACAAAAACTAATAACAAAATTACCTTGCTTTAACACAAGAAGCTCATTTCTTTCGATGAACCAAAGTGTTATTAAATATTGCTCTACATCTGACTTTGTATGCATTTTGGAGCAATTTTAAAATATTAATAAGAATTTTTTTAATTAAATGTTTGAAAACCTGCATGTTGATTGCAATTGGTTTTTTTTTCGAAAAGACTGGTGTTTTTCCAGAAATATCGGTTCCAATTAACCACTATTACAGTAGAACTTAGTTAATTCGAATGTGGTTAATTTGAATTTTGAATAATTCGAACTTTTTTACGGACTCCTCTTGAGTATTCTATCTAATTTAATGTTAAAATTTCTGGTTTATTTCAGAATTTTTTCGAATGTTTTGGATAATTCGAAGTTGGAAGGAAAAGGTTATGATTTTTGTAGAGAAAATTTAGTTTGGAAAAGTTCTAAAAGAAGTGAGACTGTTTTTTATTTTTTGACCAAGCTGTTAAACAACAAATTTTCAAAAACAGTTTTGAATATTTTGTTTTTCTCTATTTTTTGTTTCAAAATTTGATGACCATTTTAATATAGTTCAGCTGGAGTGCATCGGCAATGTGCATCCCTTGAAACCGATTATGTTGTTCAACTTATGAATCAATTTGTACCATTCAAAATCAGCATCATTTTGACATCATTAAGAGTATGCAAGGTATCGGAAAGTACAAATTGTGTAATACGTTAAGAAACGTATATTCCCTTGATAGCGTAAGAATGATGAGCAAAATTTGGGAAACAGTTTTGTGACGGATGATCATGAATTGTTTGCGTAGATCAGTCTTTGAGCATGGTCAAGAAATTCTGCAGTGATTTTGAGATTCCAAAATAGTAGCTAAGATCAATTATTATAATTATAAAGTACAGTGAAACTCCCCTAGGCGGCCACCCCCCTTCGCGGCCAGTTTTCCTCGGAACGTACAATAGGCTCCATAGACATAATACAAAAATAACCCCCATCCCGCGGACACCTCTGTATGCCGTCAGCGGCCACTTCCTTGTAGATAAGAGTTAAAAAAAAAGTTTTTTTGTGCGCTTTTTTTCCTTCCTAGTGCATTCAGAGCTGGTAGGTCTTTTTGTATGTATAACCTTATAAAATCTTTATACATCAGCATAAATACCTTTTCGGATCAGTCGGATTTTCTGTTCATGTATGACACCATCATACATTGGAAACATTTGCCAATAGGATGACAAAGGCTAATGCTATACGGCTGCTGCTAGCTGGTGAGACAGTTTAACAATTTGCTCCCAGGTTGACAGGGTAAACCAGACAAATATAGTCTATGATCTTTACTGAATAGGTAAAGGATGTGGAAGTTTCGGCTTTGAGGATACTTTCTTCAGAGATTCAATAGAACAACAGTGAGGGAGTAAAAGAAATGCGATGAATGAATATGTATGGTAATACTTACTGTAAAGAAAGAACAGATCCGGAGGTAATACAGATTAAGGAATTGGTCGATTGATCTGGTATATCAAGTTCTGCATAAGATACAGTGAAACCTCGATATACATAACGATACCGAACCAAGAAAAAATACCTTTTTAGAGCAGTTATCTTTAAATCAACAGTCAAAATTATCATCACGTGTCATCAAATTTATGCTGCTGTTGGCAACTTTTCTAAGTTGACGTTTTCAGTATCGCCAAGAAATGCGCTTTTGAGTATTTATTAGCTGCAAAATATTTTAATTGATTAGCTGATGAAAGAAATTCAGTTAGATGCGTATTGCTCCTGTAAAGGGGTTTATCGCAATGCACTTTGGTGTATCGTACAAAAAGTAGCGATTCCGAACACTTTCGGTGATAAGGTGATGCCCAATACCGATATTATTAGACGTCCACAGAAGAACTGAAACATGTGACATGATTTAAAAAAATATATTCTGAAGGATATTTCGCGAGCAAAAAATGAATAAAAATAATAAAAGTTGTAGGGTTTCAAAATCCTCATAAAAATATTGTTATAGAGGGGGTATCATAGTAGATATCGTTGTATCGAGAGAAGTTTAGCATTAGAGACTATAGGCTGTTCCAAACAATATTTGAAAAAATACCGTTCTAGAGGGATTTATCGTTATATCGAGTATCGTTGTAGCAAGGTTTCACTGTATGTGTATGTTTTGTGGGCATTATAAGTAAATTGAGCATAGATTTTTTTGTGACATTGAAAACCGTTATTTTGATACGTCCCCTGAAATGTGGTTTTTCTGTCATACAACACCTATTCTCCTCAACTCCGCTGACAGCCACTTTTTTGCGGAATCTCTCCTGTTTTAGAGGAGTTTCACTGTATTAAAATTTGGAAAACAGTTTCGTAAAAGTGATGATAAAATTTTAATAATTGATAATTCTTATCCTAATGTAAAATGTTGATGATTAAATTGTGCAATTTGTAGTCAGTTTACGGATCCAGAATAGAATAATCGGATAACTCGAACTTTTTCCCAGTGACTTTGGACTTCGAATAAACTACGTTCGACTGTATTTACACTCAAAATTGCACCCCGATTTACGTGCTCAGTGTTGGTCCCACCTATCGCGTAACTCCGGAGTTAGTGTATATTAAAATAAAATTTTCAATGTAATCAACTTTTATATTCATCATTTTTAGCAACTCTTGATGTTGTTTTCACACATATTCTCTTTCACTGATTATTTTCACTCAGCGCGTTATTTCAGACTGGGCCGAGTTCCTGCTCGGTTTAGACACTCAATGCACGAAAGGACGAAAATATTTTGAAGTTCTAAGCCGGCACGTGTGTGTATGTGTGTAAATTCTGGGCGTCGAACACTTCCTTTACTCGTCTTTTCAACGTAAAAACAAAGGGGAAAAATAGTATATACATACAAAAAAATTGAAGAATGAAGAACACAAAAAAAAAAAAGCATCTGTACATTTTTTTTCTCTCTGGTGGACTGCTTTCACGTTTCACTAATGCATTTGCTCTTCCTATTTTTACCAGAGACACCGACCGGATTAGTTGGCCCCGTTACGATCTCTACGGCTTTTTAGCTTGAGTCTGACGGATCATTTCCATCTCTCAAGTTGAGCTTCACGGTTTCCTGTATGGAAGACTCACAAGAAAGCAGGTCATCTATAAACATTACACTCATCTATTCTCATTCCTCTACCAAATGGATGCAGTAGCCCCTTTTATTATTATTATTATTATTTTCTGCTATACAACTTCAAAAGTCCATTGCTTACCAAGGTAATGCAGGAAGCGGAAATATATATATATATTTTAGGTTTATGAGAGGCCTGAAAGATAGAATCTCTTCCGGTTCAAGATCAGTGTATTTCGGATTATCTTCTTCGTTCATCAGATGCTTATTTATTTCCATTTTTTTCTTAAAAAGGGTTTGAAATGTGACATTTTCCAAAACAAAAAAAAAACCATTCTACTTTTATTTTGTGGAAAAATTG
The DNA here is from genome assembly GCF_987345545.1 of Pholcus phalangioides. Taxonomy (NCBI): domain Eukaryota; kingdom Metazoa; phylum Arthropoda; class Arachnida; order Araneae; family Pholcidae; genus Pholcus; species Pholcus phalangioides. Next base: position 60,020,481 of record NW_028301600.1, on the reverse strand, counting down.
ATTGATGTATAGTGGGGTGGAATATTTTTCGACATCACGAAAGTATACTATCATAGAAAGCTGTAAATGTCTCTTTTTGGACTACGCATCTACTCTGGAGAAAGCATCAAAAAATTGATGTGAAATTTCTTCATCAGTTGTTGAATTTCAAATGACTTTGCTTACTTGAAAAAAAATGATAAAAGCTTTGAAAATGTTACTCTATAAAAAGTCACTGGCAACGCGTGAGATAATGTAATGAGATATGTAATATTCTCTACCTTTTCTGTGTATGCCCTTAAATCTAACGTATTTTATTTCTGGTTTCATGACCAAGAGTAGCGAAATATTTTTTCAGCCTTATTTTTATTCCTTCTGGTCTCAGGACGATTGTTATAAGTTAGCAATTTGCATCAGCTCACAACCGGTGTACGTCAATACGCATTTTAAGGCGCGTATACATTAGCGCGTGGGTCATATCATGTAAGCATTTGCAATTGGTTGTTCAGTAATTTTTACGGTGTTGTGAACGATTCTTGAGCTGCTTGAACTAGACCCACCGATTTACTCCTACAAATTTCATTGAATTTCGAATTTCAGGTAATTTTTTTCTAATGGTTATTTCTTTTTTTGTCATTAAAAAAAATACCCTCTTTGTACCAAGTTACCCCTTAAAATTTTAAAGAGGAGTGAAATTACTCTTAATACGCCGTCAATCGACTGCTTTGACAAGGGGGATACCAGTATCGATTGGTAAGGGGCAGTTCTAGGTTGTAGTGTTGCAGGGAATTTTTCTCTAATAGGGTTGTTAATAAATGGAATAGCTTACTCCCGGGGGTAGTAAATTCTTGACATAAAACACAATTGACACGTTTAAAAAGAAATACGATAAACACATTGGGGTAAATCGAGAAGCTATCCATGCTTAGAATAAGACAACCATAAATATTTTTTATGGGCATTGTATTAGATTTTATAATGAATACATAGTTTTTAGTTTTTAAAATTGCATTTTTAGTTGGTTATGACATCCATATTTGTTACGGGCATCTTTTTCTCAGCCACCTCGTTGGGCATTTTTGTAGCCTTGTATTATGATATACGTTCACCTGATAAACTATAGTTAACTATTTAGATGAACTAAAAAAGGGTTTTTATTTTACATTTCAGTAATAGCTTCTGTGGAAGTGATCTTTACTAATTTTGGCATACGTCAAACGAACCAAGGGAAACAACTGCTTATCGTTACGGCCTCAAAATCTTGACACATCCTGAGATATTAATAAAGAACAAATGCATCTGTACATGTTGAAAAATTGACTCATGCCGTAGATCGTGTCCGTCAATGTTGACTTATCTACCAATAGGATGGTACTCTGTTCTTTTTCCATCACGATGTACGAGAATTTTTGAACAATTACATCATCTTTGGACCCAAAGTTATTTATTGGAAAGCTTCTCTCTAACATAATTTTTCTCAACTATAATGCCACAGGATAGATGCAATAATATAAATAGTTTCAGTGGTCAACCAAAAGACTTCTGTTGATGTCATGCGGACTTTAAATGAAATAAAATGCTGCTATTCGAACTTTGCACAAACGCAGCTATCCGTAATCCCCTTAATAGCGTGGATGCTGAGTATACCTTTAGTATCAACAACGCCGTTATTACTGATAGATGGCAAAGTTAAGGAAAAAGAATATGGAAAGCTACTAAAACAATTAGATTTCAGTTAAGTACTTTAATACTTGACCTCGTAGTTAAAGTTGAAAAAAAAATAATTGTGTCGCCAATTTTGTTAGTTTTTTTGTAAATAAATGCGAAATTTTTGATTTAGAATTTTTTTATTCATTTGCGAAATTTACCCATCTTTAGTGATCATATATCAAATACAGTAGAACCTCTCTAAGGCCGTGCACATAGTGCGGTGACCAAGAGGTACGGGAGTGCATAATAGAGACTAGCGACGAAAAAAAACAATTGTATTGTTTTATTCTACAACGCACATACCTAAGGAGCGGGGCAAAAGAGAGAAAGAGGCCACTCAACGAGGTGCGCAATTTGAACAAACCTGTTTGTTTTCACCTCGATCTAAGCTGATTTTGCTATCTGCTGATTATATATATATAGTCCGTTTTTCCCTTTTTTTAATTTCTCTCTTCTGCAGAGGGATCATCACACCATTACATTTCAGAACCCCCCGGCCATTTTCTCTCTATCCTCCTCCTCTTTTACTTATTTGCGGGCATCTCTTCCTCCACCTCTATACATTTTTTCTCTTCTTAGTCGCAATTATTGTAACTCGTACCTCTTCGCTCCACTATGAGAGCAGCCAAATTCAGACTCCTTGAGACCTAAGTGATTCCAGATTATGGAATCTTCCGGAGATGGACCCAGTTATGTTTACCTCTCAAGTTTTCATATTTAAAGCAGGAATATGCATCTTTAAGCATTTTAATTCACATTTTCCTTTAAAAAAATTAGTAAAGCAATATATATACATGTATACATAATACATAATTTAATTTTAAACCATGATTTCTAAATAACATAACATTAGTAGTAAAAAAAGGTTACTTATTCTTTAGATTTTTTTTCTATAGAGATTCACATGCGCATATCCGATAATAAAGATCGTAAAAAGTACGTAGATTTTCCGATTCCACATACTTTTTGTACTTGTTTTCTGCATTATAGCTTTTCCAAAAGTCCACCTTCGTGAGACAGATTAGTGTTACCCTACTGTAGGGTATTTTGCCCTCGTGTGTAGGGTAGGGCTTCAGTATGGTGCAGCCATTATGTAGTACTAAGCCCTGCGGTCGAAGGCTATAGCTCTGTAACTTTAGCAAAAACCACACGACGGACATTAAGAGGGTTGGCACCACCCCTCGCACCTGGCTCCGCTGGCTCTCAATTCGGGATTTATTTCCGTCTCGCCCAGTCAGATCTGTACTGAGTAGGATGGCACGTCCGGTTTACGAAGTTTACTTGAATAACATAACATTGAATACCCTTAGGGGTGGGACAGGAATGTGCACCATGCAAAAGTTCAATTTTCTCACGTATACTCAAAACGTTAATGTTGCCATTAGTAGCTTATATCTGCCACATTGCTTTACGTTTTCAGCATGTTTGGAAATTCACTTAGATAATCACGTAGAAAGTAATAAAGCGCTGGACAAGATCTAAAATACTATAAGGTACTTAACTGTACGGCGCGTAAAATAAATGAAGAAAAATAACTTCTTTTGATCAAAACTAGTTCCATCAATTGCCATATGAGACTTTTTGCAGATGATTCCGTCATCTACTTAACAGTGTACAACGAATCCGACCAAGCATCTCTCCAAAATAACCTCAACATTGTATCGGAATGGTGCTCGTCTTGGCAATTACCCTTAATTCTTCAAAAACAGTTTTCATGAAAATTACTCGCAAAAGACTTCCCCTCGATTCCTCTTACACTATCAATAACTCCTTAATCACCGAAGTTTCTAATTATAAATATCTGGGTGTAATTATTTCTGCCGACCTCCGTTGGAATCTCCATGTTGATTACGTCTTTCATAAGTGTCTCCAAAAACTCTTTTTTCTTCGTCGGAACCTCAAAAACTCCACCCGTCACCTCAGACATCTCTCTGCTTCCAAATCTATATCCTTCCTGTACTCTCATATGCCTGTGAAATCTGGGACTCCCCCATACCCTCTCAAATATAGACGAATTAGAATCTATTCAAAATAAATCCGTCCACTTCATTCTTAATTGTTGGTCATCCTCTGCCTCCCTCACTGAACTCAAGCACCAACTCAATATGCAACCGCTTTTCATCGGTAGACATATATCTCGATTAACTTTCCTTTTCATCATGGCCGTTTTCATATTGACACTTCCAATTTTCTAACGCCAACTTCATACTTTTCAAAAAGAATTAACCATTCACAAAAATTGAAACCCATCTTTGCCTCCACAGATTGTTTCATATTTAGTCTCTTTCCTCGAACAATAACTGACTGGAACAACCTCCCGTCAAACATTATTGATTGTACAACAGTTTATTTGGGGCCGTTCAAGTATTACGTCAGCAAATTTTTTGCCATTTTTGACCTCCTTCCCCCCCTCGTCAGCAAAAGTCAGCCAAACTCTGGCCCCCACCCTTGTCAGCAAAATTTCGTCATAACTGCCCCCTTCCTCCTAACGCATATTGGTGGGATCAAAAACGTACGTGGAAGGAGGGGCATAGGGGGCTCGTGCGCCTCCCCCCAGACGAAAAAAAAACTTTTTTAATGTAAAACTTTTTTTAATGTAAAAATTTTTTTTAAAAACTAAAATTTCAAAAGAAAATACCTTTATATGTTATTATAATCGATTTATGTTAATTTCAATGCTATTTGAAGGGTAAGAACTCAAAATTTCTCTTTAAAGAATTCATTGCGACCTACCCTTTAAGCCATATATGGTAAACCCTTGACCCGCAGACCAAAGGTGGCCTGAAGGTTATCTGATGTAGCTTGCCCCCTCAAACCTAATTTTGTAAAAATGAACTAAACGACACATTTACTAATCGCTTATATGACCCGTGGCACAATTCCAGAGCATTTAAGTGTCTCGTGGTACATTTTCAGATCACTGAAGTAGGTTTCAAAGATCACTTTCACATTCAAAGATCACTTAAGTAACCCGCGACACAGTTCCAGAACACTTGAACGATACGTGGGACATTTAGAGATCCTTTGAGTGACATGTGGCGCAGTTTTAGAGCATTTAAGCGGTACCCAGTGCGGTTCTACATCACTCAAGTTACCCGCGGAACATTTCCAGATTACTTAAGTGATCCGTGGCACATTTCCAGAGCATTTAAGCGGCCCGTACAAATTTCCAGAGTACTCGAAGGATCCGCGAAATATTTAGAGATCACTAAAGTGGCTCTGTAGGGGACATATCAGTAGGGAGAATGTTAGTTCAGGGGGGTGCCCAATAACTATCAAAAGGTTTTTCCCGTTTTTCGCGCACCGAATAAGATGCATTAAGGATATTTCATATCTTCATAAAGGGTGGTTGTTGACGTAAGCATCATCCAACCCCCCTTGTCATCAAAAGTCAGCAAATCGGAACCCCCCCCCCTTTGGGAGGCCTCGCACTTACAGTATTGATTAGAGCCCGGAAGTTTCAGCACTAAAAATGGTCGAAATAGGCAGGCGAAAGGGCACTAAAAATGCCTAAAATAGGCACTAAAAATTTATAATTTTTGGAAGGAAGAAAAAAAATAACTAAAAATAAAGGTATTAAGGGTCCAAAAACTAGTTGAAAAATTGGTTGCACTTATAATCCGTCTATTATTTTATAGTTTATAATAACTGCATTATTATCCGAGTTAAATTGATTTCAACCTCAAAATTAAATGTTAATATACCCCGAGGAATAGGCCAATTCCTAGACCACCATTACCAGACGTGGAGCCGGTAGAGAAAATGACCTGTGGGCTTCTTCGAGTTGCGAATCATTCTCGTTTATTTGTTGTATTATTTGGAATAATCGTTACATTTCTATAGTTGAAATATAGCTATCTTGTTCTATTTTTGTAAAAAAAAAATAATTTTTTTAATATACCAGTGTGCGAGACTCCTTCAAGCGCAGGGCCCTGTGTGGCTGCATCTGTCACACCCCTGAGGGCGACTCTGGTCAATTTAATCGAATACTAAACATGTATGTTTTATAAATATCCATGGTCGTTTGCTGTGCATTTATGGTGCAAAAAAAAAAAAAAATCAAAATAACATGTGCCCCAGAGCACTGCCTACTCCTACCCCCCCCCCCCCCGCTGGATGAATCATGACATCAAGTTCATGACCTCTTGGGACAGTCATCGGTCAGCTATACACATAAAACGCAGTCCGATGCCTGAGCGAGACGTATTATGTGAAAAGCATGTGAAGAAACAATAATTTTTCATTTTCCTCTGCACGGACTGCGTTCATCTGAACCAAAATCATTCACGTCTAACGCCATAGCGAAGTTAATGCATAGCAATACCAATCTCTCAGATCACTTATTTGAGTCTAAATGGGGCTCGAAAAGTGGGGATTTCTGATGATAATTAATACTGTAAGTTGGAAAATTTTAAAAAGAGCAATTCTTTTGAAGTTCTCAATGCTCAAAATATCCAAATTTTATAGATTATGGCCTCTGGAATTTACTAATAAATTTTAATAATAAACTATGTTAAAATAGACACACACACACATTTATGGCACGAAAATTTCAAAAAAGGCATTTTTACCAAAAAGTTTGAAAATAAGCAAAAAAAAAGGCATTTATGGCATTTTGCTTGAATTTCCGGGCTCTAGTGGTAATAATTCCTTTCATAAATTCTGGAAATTCATATGGAAAGAAATATAATTCTGGAATTTTCTCAATTTTTTCATCATTTTTGGAATTCTGAATTGACATCCTTTTTGGAATTCTGAATTGACATCATTTTTGGAATTCTGAATTTTCATCATTTTTGGAATTCTGAATTTTCTTCAATTTCTTGAATTATCCATGGTGCTCTGTAATTATTTCTTGCATTCACTTGAAAATTTTCATGATTTTCATTTTCTGGATTTTCGATTCCCCCTCTCCCAGAGAATATATATATACTCCGAATATAAAATTCGGGCTATGGGAGCTCCCAAAATTATCAAGTCGCCTTTGGCCCCGCTATTATTTTCGCACCAGGCCCCATGTCTAAGGGCGGCCCTATGTACATCTATTTGGTTATTTACGTTTGCATATATACAGAGTGTCATGTAGACCGGGCAACAACTTTCTGATTGGAAGTTAGAGGGGGACGGGGGACCGTATAAAAATTTAGATTTTTAATTTTGTTACACACTGTATTTTCACTGTCAAAACTGGTACAGGGTAATTTTTGAAAGCATTTTGAGCATTTTTAAATTGGAATCGTATCTCTACATTGGCCGGTTCGAGATAAAGGTCGCATTAGCACTGCACTTACACGATACCCTGTATATATGTTACTGCCAAAGCCCGAAATTGGCCAATTCGCGATGTGGTCGGTCTGGTGATCCCTGGCCAAAGTCCGAAAACAAAAGACATGATTCGGAATCATCGTATTTTTTGTGGTGATAATTATGTTCACGTTAGTTAAGGCAACCCATCAAACCGCAGGAAAAACGATGCGGTAATCATTTTTTTTCCCTCCAAAATTTGGCAGAAAAACTATATATTTATATAATCATTTTTATATAGTTTTTCTGTCAAATTTCTTTTTTTTTCTCTCTTGTCACACGGAGCTAATCAAATACAGTTACTACATATACACATGTATCACACGTTGGCGATTAAAAAAAAATGAATTTGGCTCCTACCGAGCTGACTTACATCAGCACATCGAGCTTTGGCCAGTGATCTCCGGGCCGCTTCGCGAAATGGCCGGCCAAAGTCCGAGTCATTTCTGCAATTTAGACATTTTCGCCAAGCGGCCAAGAGTTTTGGAGCTTATTAATTTAAAAAAGACCCCCGACACATTATCTTCATCCATTGCCTTACACATCGTCGGAAATTTCTTTAAAATCGCACATGTTATACTCGATTTTCTCATTATTACATAAAGAAAAGATGATCTCATTTTTTTTTAGTGAACAAGAGTTATTTCATCTCGATGACACACAAACCACCTGTTAACTTGTCCATGTCGATCAAGATACTTGCTATCAGCAGTCAGATGAAAAATAATAAAGACGCTGGAATGGAGAAAGCAAAAAAAAAAATTGTTTCTGGTCCTCATGTCCATGACCTATTCAACTAGTTTGGTGTGTGCGTATGTATGTGTGCGCATGCAAAACCGCCACGAAGAGTGAGATAGAGCGCTACGCTACTACTATGGCTGGCAAAGTGAGTTTCTCTCTGCATCTTTCCTACGCATTGATAGCTTGATGTGTATAAATGGACATGTAGGCGGAAACGGAGGACGAATACTTATTTTTTTTTTTTTTCGAGGCAGCCTTTCGACCTTGAGTACTCCACTCTCTTGTGTCTCTTCTCCTGCTGGTGTTCCCTCTTAATGAATGCGTGAAATTAGATTTCGACGTCATATAGGTAAAATGAAAAACAAACGCCGCTAACAACATCATGTACAGTCATAACCCCGCTTTACACGATTTCGGAGTTACGCGATTTTCTCTGTGGGAAATTTCTGGTTCTCGAATTCAGCACATTCCGTAAGCGGTATGTGATTGTAGCTGAGATGGAAGTAATATTTTAATTATGACGGTTATAAAAAATGATCAAGTAAAAACACAGTCGAACTTGGCTAATTCGAAGTCCAAAGTCACTGGAAAAAAGTTCGAGTTATCCAAAATTTGAATTTTCCAATAAATCTACCCTGGATCAGTAAAATGACTGCAAATCACAACGTAACCATCAACTAATAATATATTAATATTAATAATAATAATAATATTAATAATGATAATAATATTACCAATTATTTAAAATTTTCTCATCTATTACGAAACTGTTTCTCAAATTTTAATAATTTTATAATTACAATAATTGATCTTAACCTGTTACATTATTCCACTGTTCTGGAATCTCGTCATCACTGCAGAATTTCTTGACCGTGTTCAAAGCCTGATTTGCGGAAACAGTTCATGATCATCAGTTACGAAACTGTTTCCCAAATTTTGCATATCATGCTCATGCTATCAAGGAAATATAATTTCATCAACGTATTTTCCGATACTTTCCATACAATGACGACAAACAGATTCAGATTAAGCGGGACACATTCTCGAAGCAATCCAGCCGAACAATGTTAAAATGGGCATTAAATTATCAAAGGAGTAGAGGGAAACAATTATTTTCAAACTTTTATTTGTTTTTGAAAATTTGTTGTTTAACAACTTGATCAAGAAAATGAAATTCCGAGATTTCTTGTAAAAATTTTCCAAACTAAACACTTGCTCATAAAAAAAAAAACATGATCCCCTCCCCCACTTCGAATTATCCAAAATACTAGAAAAAATCGAATTAAACAAGAATATTAACACATTATAATAAATTAGATAGAAAACTCAAGGGGGAGTTCGTAAACGTTCGAACTACCAAAGTTTGAGCTAACCAAGTTCTGTATATTGTTCATTCAATCATAACACCATAGGTAGCAGAGCTGTGCTGTTTTCCAAGGTGGTAAAAGTAGGATCCGGGGAAACAGCTTAGGATCTAAACTTTACCAGAGAACTTGAAAATTAATTTGGACCCTTAGAGAGAACCATTTGAAAGCATGCCTTCTGTTTTTGAAAAACGAATTGGTCATCATTTAATACGTTGAGTTCAAAATGACGCTATTTAAAATTCATTGACAATGCACCCGATCACTCACCTGACACTCCACTTATTTTTGACACATCACTTGACTTCATATAAAGAAACAAAAACGGATAATATGAAATTACCCATGCTCATTTCTTTCGATGGACCAAAAAGTGTTACCAAATATTGAGGTACACGATTTTCATTTGCGCCTATTTTAGAGCAATTTAAAGATATTGATGAGAATTTTTTTTAAATTAATTATATAGGAAAACCTGCATTTTGATTGAAATTTTTTTTTCAAAAAGACGTGTTTTTCAGAAATATTGTCTGTAATTAAACACTACTTAATTCGTAAGCAAAATTGCATCCCGACTTACTCGCTTAGTGTCGGTCCCACCTATCGCGTAACTCCGGGGGACAAGGGTATTAGTGTACATCATACTATTTAAAAAAAAAAAAAAATGATATTTCTTAAAAATACATATTCAAGTTTATTTACGAAATATTATTTGACCTTCATAAAAAAATTATGAAAGTTTGAGCGAATAGAAATGTGCAAATATATAAATTCGTAATTTTTTGTCTCCCAATCTGGTTTATACAGGAAACATCGTTATATAACTTTTAGCCCTCAACTAGTAACACTCTTCTTACAGACGGGCAACACATTTTAAATTCCCTTCTGTGAGACGGGTGTTTAGTAGTAATAGATCTTTAGGGTGGCAAAAAAATCAACGGATATAAATAAAATTCGAGATATGGGTATTCCAGAGTATGCCCTCAAGAATGAGACAAGAAACAAAAACCTAGATGTTGCAGTTACAGCAACAAAATTTTGAAAAATTCGAATTATGACGCTCACTTTTATGTATTACAAAGTGATCGGCGCAGTAAAAACCATAAATGGCGTTAGAACGGTACCAGTTGCATGGTAAACGCCAGCGCTAGACGCCGACAAATAAACATGTAGAAACAGCCAATGCAGGTCCCATCTCTGCCATAGAAAGTCCCCCACCGAGAGGTTAGCGCACCAACACCTTGGTGAGACCTTTCTTTGTCCGTCCTGCGCTGGCGTTTATGGTGCTACAGGTACCGTTCTAACGCTATTCATTGTTTTCCACTGTACCAATTACTTTGCAATGCATAAAAATGTCGCTATTTGAATGTTTCGAAACAAGAGGTTTTTTTGTTTTCTCTTCTTATTGTTGAGCACATACTCTGAGAAACACCTATACCTTGAATTTCATTCGTATTCGTGGATTTTTTCAGCGACTAGGACAGTGTTTCATAGAGGGTGCGTTGAGACTCTTAGGGGCGTCGCTAATCTTTGTTAGGGACGTCACGGCAAGCTGGAGATATTGGTTCTAGAACTCCTTAATACAGTATATGAAGGCGTCTTAATTGGTTCGTGTGCCTATTTACGCTTTTAAGTGGTTCTTTTATAAGTGAAAATATCTACTAAACTATTCTACGGAGCCGCGATGAGCCGTGAATTAGGCAAGGGGGCCACGGGTGACAAAAGTTTGAGAACCACTGCACTATGGGCTCGTATATCGGCAAAGTTAGTCATGAGCACCCTCTATTTTCATTATTATTGTTCAGTATTTTCCACCAAATAATGGGTCTTCTCTTCCATTTTCACAAAAATTTGTATTATCCGTGTTTTAGATGTCGCGATATGCTGCGAAACCATTTAGATAATTAGCAAAAACTACATAATTCGATCATTTTTGACGCACCACGGTCATTTTCTGCGCACGAGGGCTAATTAGACTGGGACCTACAATTTATTTCCGAACGGCAGGCTTGTTTTTATACTCATCGAGATATAGGTGCGCTAACCCCTCGATGGGGGAACTCCCTGCGGTAGCAATTTTTTCTGCGGTCATGTCGCCATTTTTGTTGTACCCCTGTGTCAGGAAAGTTTTCTGACAAGGACGAACCGGGTATCGAACTCGCGACACCTCTACACATCCTTTGGTACTTTAGGCGAGTATCTTATCGACCTGGGCTACCGCGCCCCACTGCATGATTTGTCTATTTTACTTTTAGTACGTTTAAGCAAGAATCGTAATCGAATTTTTGAAATAAATTCGATGTGTGAAATGTCTGAATATCCGAAGCAATTTCGATCAAATGTCAGTTTACACTGCACCAGTCGGTATTCGCCTATCTTCGGGGCAATCTGGTTTTTGTTGGGTTTTGTTTTTCCGCTTCCATTTTTATTTCATGTGTTCAACTGGCAATTCCATTCTACTCATCTGAATAACGTACGGCTTCTGCCATACAACGCATGCTGTTTAACGAGCGCTGGTCTGTAACGGGGTAATTTATTTAGCTGCTAAAACCATATAATGTTTTCCGACAGACACAAACGGGTCTGTTATGTGTTCATTCACGCTCGGCAATTCATTTGAGAGATTGCGTACATTCTTTATGGCACATCACTTTCTTTTTCTCGTTGTCGGAAGTTGTTAGTTTTTGGTCTCTCCCAAAAGCTGGAATATATCTTTAGACCAAGAGGATTTACGTACGCACATATGGCTAAATATACTGAAAATGATAAAAACGAATTACCGATGTGAGTGCTCCCATCGGGACCAGCCAGCCTGTTGGGCTTTGGATAATTCTCGGAATGATTTAAGCTTAACCTCGCTCAGTAAGATGGATCGGTTAAATGTGGCTTACGGGTCGCTTAAGCAGATAAAATAAGGAAGATTCATCGTCTTTAAAGGTTCGAGAACCAACCTAAATTTTAAGACTTTTAGGTTCGTTTTAAGCATTTACTCTCGACGGCGAAGAAACTGTGAGTTTGGCATTTCCTATCCGTAACGTTGAAATCGGTAAAAATTCTAAGAAATATTATTTTAAGATCTTGGTATTATGCAAATTAAGCATAATGTTACAGCATTTTTTTGGGAATAAATTTTTATCTTCATTTTTTCCAAACTCTAAAATGTTACATTATTACACATTCCATTTTCATCATGAAATTGCGAAATTAAAACTGAGTATTGTGTTCTTACGCTCAACCAAACTATAACATTTCCCATCTACCCATATGAGATTTGTTTCAAAAGTTATTACTACAGTATTATAAATATACATGATGTCCACTTAGTAATAAAATAAACAATTGAAAATTGTAAAATTTATTACGTTCGTCATCTTTCTGGGGCTACAGAATTTTCGAACTTTTTATACTTACTCAAATTAATGCCCCAATACAGAGAATAAAAGTCGCGTATGTTAATTATAATAAAATGACATTCCAACGAGAACTGAAGTATAATATAGTCACGCTTTGATTTTGGCACTGATTCGACACCTACCTGAACTGATAGGAGGCCACTTATACGCGAATAGGGTTTTATTAACGAAGTTCATTAAACCAGAGGTCACAGATGATGATGCCTCATGGAGAGTCATGGGTTATTAATGAGTGGCGGCAACGTATACAACCTACTTGGTACTATTTATGGTACCGAATTTGTGAAAGTCGAATAAATGCCATTGAAAGCATCTTACACGCAAAAAATTTCTTATCAACCTACACAGTAATTTATCAATTTTATAAAAATTTCATCCAAACGAATTGTGCTAGACAATCCTGTGTTGTTTTGAAATGACCAAAACATTTTCTTTCACCATAATTTTCACGTCTGGAAAATGGGATAAAATGCGCTGATTTAAGAATAACTATAATATCGTCAATTTCGAGAGTTAAGCACATAAATCACTTTTGTTGTTTAGTAGTTTTGTTAGGATCTGGCTGAATTTCTGGGTTGTTTTCACCAAAATAAGGGATTTTAGCTTATTTGATATCTTCGTCGCATTTATCGCATTTCGTGAAGTTCTTTATAAATAGATAGGATTCTTTTACCCCTAAACAAATCAAAAGTCTGGAAAACCTAGACGAACAATCGAATCTAAAACTTCCATAAACATATTTTACTTCATTTCTCAATCGTCTGAGTCTAGTGTCTGATTTATGTCTTTTTCTTACGCGCATATATAACTAATGAGAACTAAAGAGATGTATTACATTCAAAGTAAACTTTCATTTTTTTCCCTCCATATTATACTAGATCGAGATTTTCTTTGATCTATGTCTGGAAAGTTTTCTGTATAAAAGAGTAAAGTGCGTACTTAGGAAAGGCAAATCGAATTCTTGCGGATGATAGATCACTTATTTTGATATGATAGCTCCACCTTTAAGACAAACTTCATTGATTTCATGACATTCAGCGCATTTATGAAACGAATGAGAATTCTCAGGAGCTAAAACAGAGAAGAAGGGGGGTTACCATTACCTTCCCTGGGTACTGAATGGTTCCTTATGTGGCAAAATATTTTATAATCTCCTTTTTTCTGATATTCAAGAGAAGTATCTACGCTAGGAAACCAAATCCACAACATCTGTATGGATTCGATATAAAAATTAGCAATTGGTATTATGCGAATAATATTCGATAGTGACTTGCTATAAATTTTATCACCATTTTTTATCAAGGCGAAAACAGGAAATGTTGAGACATTGCCGATTGTTACCAGGAACCCTTAACCCTTAAATGCGTAGCTTTGCATATGTGCAAAGGGTTCTTTAAACATTCATTACTGCAGCCTGATCGAAGATAAATATTCAGAATCGCTTTTGCACATAAGGTGAGAGAGGTCATATTGTTTCTGTTTTATATTTTGAATTTGTTGGCAGATGTCCCAATTAACGACAACGACTCTTTGTTTGTTGCACAGCGTGTGTGGCTGTGATTTTGCTAATTTGTTAAAATTTTTTGTTTTTGCATTTCTTTTTTTTCTTTTTCTACCTTGAGGTTTGCAATTAGATTTTTTTTTACTATAATTTGAATCACAAAGAAGGTAGTCATATCATGAAAGTAATATTACTTCAATATATTTATTTTAATTGTGATTTTTGAGGCTTTGCACGTCTTCAATAAGGCCCTGTATAAACAGTACAATTCGAAATAGATTTTTTTAAAATTATTTTTCCAGTTTCAATATGTGTTATATTATATATTAACTAAGAAAAAATTATCAGCTCGAAAAAAGAATTGAGCATTTAAAGACGCGTATACACTAACGCGCGGATCATGCAATGAAAGCATTTGCAATTGGTTGTTCAGTAATTTGTACGGTGTTGTGAATGATTCTTGAGCTGTTTTCACTGGACTCACCTGGAATCAGGTTTTTCAACGAATACAAAGAAAAGAATGGAACACAAAGGAAATTTGTGTATCCACGAGCGGATTATAACCGCTGCAGGGGGTCGTGCGTTGCAAGCTCGGCGCGCCTTAAGGGTCAAAAATTACTAATCGTCTCCGAAAACAACACCAAACGCTCCTTTCACACGCTACGGGTTCGTCCGTACGGAAAATCAGGCGTACGAAGACATTCCATTAGTGTTGGATGGTAGCTTCCACATGGTACGGAGGAGTTGCCGTTCGCTGCCACTACAACACACGGCTGCCGTGTCGTCTCCAAGAACACCGTGGCCTACGTGACTAAATGCATGCTTTCACACGCTACGGACATTCAACCGTGTGGAGCTACTTTGTAATAAAGCAGAAAGCAATTATCTCCGTACGGACCAATCCGTAGCGTGTAAAAGGAGCGAAAGTAAGGGCTGAATTCCATTTGAATTGAAACCTATTACAAAAACTGTAGTGAATTGAAATGTATTATATTTAATTACCGAAAATGTGAAAAATACGGCACATATGTTTATAGGGATATGAACTAATAATTCAAATGAATTAACGAATGACAGACGAAACGATAAGAAAAATTTTAATTGCGTAATTTTAAGAAAATAAATCTTGAATGTAGAGAAACAACGAAATTTTTGTCGAAATTTCCCTTTTTAATGCTCAATTTAATCCATATTAATGGTGAGCTTATTTCGTTGATTAGAAACTTCCTCGAAGACGAATTTAACTTGAACATAAAGGTGATGAAAATTTCGAGAAATCTATGGATATTCATTTCTTGAAACTTATCGAAACATGTCCGTAGTATGTGGTTCACAAGGTGACAGCTTTTACTCGAATATTCTTTTCTCCCAATACTCATGGCAGGTCTTTAGGAATAAATTTTCCATGTGAAAGTAATTTCAGCCCCAACTGTCAACTCTTCATGACGTTTGCAAGTACAAGAAAGTCTGTTGGTGTTGAAGAAGTAATTCATGGCATTTTTGTGGGTACGGAATAAATAGGAAAACTAGAGCCGAGATACCTAGTGTATGTATGTGACAGTTACTTTCGACCAAACTTTTTTCAGTTGCTTGACGTGGAATGTGAATTCAAACATCTTTAAAAAAAATTGAAGCGAAAGATACATACAAATTCGTATATATAAACGTACGCTCCGTGATATTGTAACAGACTGATTCAATATAACCCGCAAACGAAAAGAATGAATTTAATCCAAAAAAAACCCCAAAAAACTTGGAAACATTTTTACGCAGAAAATCGATAAAATAAGTCATTTTATAATATTGGTTTATTTTAACTCGGAAAATCTTTTCTTGATACCTTTCAGTAATATTGGCATAGTTTTATTCGTAAGATACGTTGTATGAGTTAACGTAGTTTCAATAAAAATACAGGCTATTAAATATTATATACCGAGTGATTCCATAATTCCCCTTGCTGCATTTTACTGGCGAACCGTTTTGATCTTAGAGGCACACTTCCAATGAGGAAAAGTTTCCAAATAACGTGTAGAACTAACATACATCATTCATGTTGCGAAGGGTTGTATACTTATTAAAATATAGAAATTAACTTTTCATACGGACATCCTGTCCTCAAAAACCCAATTAGAATGTTGTTGCCCTGTCCCTTCTGAGGCCACCAAAAACTCCACGTTTCAAAGTGCTATATTTTTTTTATAACGTGATCCTCACTTGTTCCCCAGGGATCAGCGTGATCCGTCCAGGGAACTTGTTAGTGTTAGTAAACACCCATTCCCGAACCGGGATTCGAACCCAGACCTGCACAGTCAGAGGCTAGCTCCCTAACCACTCGACTGCTAGGTGGCAATATTCGCTGAGATATTTGAATTTAAAAACATCAGATTTGTTGGGAAAGAACAGCATAACATAAACAATGCTTCTTTCCCGTTGTCAAAGCGTTATCGACGCAGTACAACTCTTCTTCCCCTCGTTTATGCTGTTTTATCTCAATTCTTCTCCGATTTTTGGATTCAAAAATATCTCAATGAATATTGCACTTAGAATCGTGGAATTTTTTTGGTGGCCTCAGAAGAGACAGGGCAACAAATTTCTAATTAGGTTTTTGAGAACAGGGTGTCCTTAAAAAAAGTTATTTTTCATATTTCAATAACTATACAACCCCTTACAACATGAATGGTGTATCTACGCTCTACACGTTGTTTGGATAATTTTTCTAATTGAAAATATGCCTTTTTAGTATTAATAAGTTCGCCATTAAAATGCGGAAATAGAAATTATGGAATCACCATGTATATTTTATCGTAGAATCTAATTTTTCTGATAAACTTCTAAATTATTGCCTCGGAGCTTCGTGGAATTCTTCATCAAAATAAATTTTATACAACGCATATGTATAAAAATCTATATTTGATTTCCAAGTAAATTCGGCCAGGGGAAATTTGTAATGCGAAACTATAATTGAATATGGTGCGTGAATAAATTTTATAACATTAAATGAACCGAATCGAAATTTAATTCTTTGAGGTAAGTATATACCCTAGATGTATGCGCGCCGTCGTTTTTAGTTGCTTTAGGGAAAATTACTTCTTATATTAGCATTTACAAAGCTTGTCGAGCTTGCTTTGTTAGCGAATATACGCGTGAAAACACCAATCACGTTGATAGAGAATGGAATGGAAATGAACTAACGAAAGCGAGTTGGATCATTTGCATACTTGCATGCCATGCTCTTACGCACCTTCAATATCTGCATATATATTAGGCTGATTTTCAAGATGCCTACGGCAAAATTCGCAGGAACGAAGTGAAGGGCCAGAGAAACGGCTCATTTGTCTTCCGAGAAAGAGCTGATTAATTTCTACGGGGCTCTAATCCGACTTATTCTTGAGGAAATGAAACAAGCTTATTTCCCTGAGATTAAAACTTGACGCACACACACTGTGCAATATTAGTGCATCCGGACTCCGTACACTTCAATATGTTAGGTTTTTCTTGATATTACGATTAAGAAGCTATTTGAAGAAAATAGGAAACGAGGAGTTATTAAAAACGCACGTGTTTCTCAAACTGGATTTTGTGTGTGTGTGTGTGTGTGTGCATGAAAAATTATCGGCTGTCATTTATTTCCCAAATACAAGCAGGTAATCAATGCTTCATATATAATGCTGCTGAGCACCTTGACAAATTAATCTCATACAGAGAGAAATATCAGGGTCGTAGAAAATAGGCAGTCCTTGAGAATTCGTGGCACCATGTCTGATCATTATTGCACAATTATGATTAGTAATTGCTATGAGAGTTAGTTATGCAGGAGTTTTATGCAGCTACTGTATATATAAAAACTATTTTGACTAGACCTTACTTTTTGAACATGCCTAGGGATTGGCAATATATTGGTTATGAAGACACTTTCAAGGGAGGGGCGTTATCTTCTCAGTTGAAAAATATATTTACATAAAAGTTTTAGGGATGGAACGAATAGTGATACAAATACAACGCCACAACAGGCAAAATGCCCAACGAGGCATTACGATGTGGCCGAATAACTGAATACTGAATATTCGGCTAATGTTTTGGCAGTATATCAATTTTCTTGGTAAAATTTGTGTTTTTAATTGAAAATAAAATTATTTTTAGTTTCAAATGATTGATATTGCATTTTAATTATGTAATTTATTACTTAAATACATATTTCAAAAAACTTGAAAGATTTTTATTGCCATGATACCGACGATGAAATTTAAGAATGATATATTGTATTTTAATATATATATTACTTACAGAATCATTTTTTTTTCAACACTTGTTACAATTTTACATCTAATTAAGAAAATGTCCATCATTATTTACTCTCAACAAAGTAATGCATCATAAAATTTAGGACTTATTTTTTTTTATTTTTCCTCTTTAGATGTTTTTCGCCCCTCTTTCACTAGCTCAATACTATCTTGTCTAGGTACATCCTTCAGGTGGTGAATTTGTGTAATTCATGCTCACTTCCACTTTATTGCAGTAGAATTCTATTTTCAGTTTCATGTTTTCCTTATCCTAGAAATTCACCCTGACATAGCCTTTATTCACGGAAAGGATATACACCACACAATAAAATATAATCAGTAAATTTTCAATTTATGCGAAAAATTCTAATTTATATAATTTTTTTTAATTAGTTTGTTGTCCTTCGATATTTGGCCGAACCGAATATTCCACAAAAGGTCCGAATAGCAGCCGAATATATTCGTCCCCTCTCTAAAAAGTTTAATTTCGTTTAAAATATTTTCTATTCATATGTTTGTTCGTATGTAACAAATGTTTAATAATTTTTTGATTAAACTTAGACCTGATTTGACGAAGAATGGCACCGTCAATGTTTTTATATGCGTGGTGATGTATAAAAGATATTTACTATTTCTCACACGTTCGAGATAGAAATAATTCCTTCATTCACTTTTTTTCTAGACGTAAAATATTGATTCAAAAAGGAGTGATGAAGTTCTATAGAAAAAAATTATTTTTTTTAGAATTTTTGCGCTCGATTTTAAGCAGGTATAAACTTGGCAAGTCACTCGCAAACAAAACAATAGCCAAGCATTTAAAAAAGCAGTCTGTTTTATATACTAAACGATATAATTTTTCAACATTTTTTTAACCTACAAACATTGGAATGTTCAGTTCGGATATAGATTTTTCACATTAGTTTGCTCAACAGTCCAGACAGACAAGCAACACCAAATCGACATTGTCAGAATTATTCCTCTACAACGTCAGACTGAGCAGTATCATTCGGGAAAACCAGAATGCTCGATCTTTTCTGAAGTCGAATCATGGTTACCTTGAAAGATAGTATTTTGTATATTCTGGGATTCCAATGCCTATAACAACCCAATCAATATCCCATAAATTAATTCATAAACCCTTCAAAGCAGTGGTTCCCATCGTTTTTTAGGCCATGTCCCACCAAAGCATCTCGGAAATTCGGAAATCCTGATTGCAATTTTGGTTCGACATACGTTGGTCTTCCCTGGTGTTTATCTAATCCAAAAGGTAATTCATTTCCATAGTTCTGTAACAATTTTTTTTGTTCATAACAAAAAAAATTTTTTTTGGTTTGCATCTTTTTAATTTTGCAATCAAGGAACTCCCCCCTCCCCGTTACTTGCAATTCTTGTTATTCAAAAAGTAAATTTTTATTCACGTTGCGGGAGCCAAAAAGGTCATTTATTTAGTTAAAAGAAATGGTTCTTAACCAGGTCCTTGGAGAGACTTTAGGGGGGGGGGATTTCATTGAATTTGGATGAGAAAAAAATTAACTGATTGAATAGAAAGAGGAATACAAAGAGTATCCATACTTTTAGGCTGTTTTGCCATGCTCGCAATTATCGTTTTGTCGTGCTTCTTTTTATCAGCAGATGTTTCGTCCACTACTGCTGTGGACATCATCGGTGCGTTTATGGCACGCCAGGAGATAAAACGACCTCTTCGGAAGACCATCGACTATCGATACCAACGATACATCACAACGACGATACAGATTCTACGGCGTCTTCATTCAAAGTGCCAGTAGATCACGTTCTTCCGAGGAGGCCATTTCGGCTCTATAAATGCCATCACTTGCACCGATGATGTCTACAGCAGTAGTGGGCAAAACAAGCCTTTTTCAACGCGGTTAAATGATTTTTGGCCTACCAGTAAAAAAAAGGTTCGCTCCTACGCTATTTCCTATTTTCTTTTTTTTTTCGTTTTTTTCTGTCAATGATTATGACACCCTCCACAATGTAATATGCCTTTTCCTCAACGGGGCCCACCAGTTTGAATTTCTTATAAAATGGCCGGGACGAAACGTTTGCTGATAAAAAGCCTCGAACACAGCATAACAGTCCGAAAAATACAAACAGTTTTAACTAACTCATTGTTTTTACATTGCTATATATAGACTATCGCTTTGTAAACGGGAGTCTTAGCCTTGATTTTTCTTCACTTTATTGACACAGGAGGGTCCGTGAAACACGAAAAATGTCAAGAATCCTGGTCAAAGCCCTTCCAAAGAAACCACTGAAAGAGAAAAATAAAAGAAACGTGCCATATCAAGAAATTGTTTTAAAAAATTTGAACTGATATAAAAATGGTAGGAGTTCTGAAAAGTTTCAAGAGTTAATAGAAAAACTAATTCTCTCATATTGTCCCCTTTAAAAATCAAACTGCCCCACGTTGGGAATCACCGCTTTAAAAGTTTAAAAGGAATGTTTAACGAATATGCTATTTACCTGAAAGCAATCGAATGTAATTGGAGATTAATTGGAGTTGGCACTCACACACTTTGAAGCTTCCATAATTTTCAAAACGTTTTCATTAGAGGGAATACTCAATCGGAATATACCGTGAAATCCGTCTGTATCAACAGTAAAGGTAGGAGGAGATGAGTTGACTACCTTCCTCGACCGTTTCATAACTTGCATATAAACTCCCATGCAAATGCCGATATAATTTGATCGAAAAGTTTGCATTAGCCATTAGTACTTAAGCAAATGTTGTATTTATCAGCGTGTGAAATTCTGTGTACATCTTAATACACGGTAGAGTGCAGAATCACCGATGAATATTTCCCGTCCCCTTATCACAAAAATACTTATCGACACATATAACAATCAACATTCTTTACATTTTACAAACTCAGTTGAAAATAAATATGAAATTATCATCATTTGTGACAGCGCAATGAAATTTTAAAACGGTTTTTGTTGAGATTCACGAGATGAAACATTCATGTCAAAAATAGGTGGATACAGGGGGAGGGTAGTTGCCCCCTCCCGTTCCCCAAAAAATTTATATTTCTAGCATAGGCAGGAGGTGGCGGTGGAAAATCCGGAAGCCGTCTTGTTTGCGACCGGGACATTTGCGACTGAAACAAAAACCGTAGTATTTGCGACCGAAGCCACAGGGGGACATCAAAGGGAGGGTAAGTTGAAGGAAGATGTAGCAAGAGGTGAGATTTAAAGCACTCAACGTATCAGAACTATCTCAGGATGGCGCACTCGATTTAACGGACTAGCGGCGTATGAGATTTCTCGTGAAATCCGATTTTTCTTTTGAAACTAGCTGTAATGTTTTACTGCACACAACTTCATAAATGTCACCGAGAGTAACGGAATAGAATATTTACTCTATTTTTGATGTATATATCGGGTACGAAAGGGGATTTCACAGATGGCCATAGGTCAAAGGTCAACAGAAAAATGCCTGAGAACGGAAGGAGATGAGAGGACTTAGATCCCACCACCGTCCCTTACCTGCCTCTTGGGGGGGGGGGGGGGTTCGGTCGCAAAAAATACGTTTTTCTCTTCGGTTGCAAATGTCCCGGTCGCAAATAAGACGACACGGAAAATCCGTCCCCGCATTCACTATATAACCACCC
Source organism: Pholcus phalangioides (assembly GCF_987345545.1). Taxonomy (NCBI): domain Eukaryota; kingdom Metazoa; phylum Arthropoda; class Arachnida; order Araneae; family Pholcidae; genus Pholcus; species Pholcus phalangioides. Next base: position 59,998,554 of record NW_028301600.1, on the reverse strand, counting down.
CCTTTTCGCTTGCAGGGCCTGTATTCGCTTATGCTATCAAGTTAAATACAGTAATTCCCCAAAATTGCGTGATAGGTGGAATTGATAATCGTGTAAGTCGGATTCATGTAAGTCGGGTTATGATTTTGGATACAATCACATATAAATATTGGTTAACTGGAAACGAAATTTTTAAGAAAAACACACTTTTTTCTTCTTACTAATGATTTACCACTATCGTACCATGACTTGATGAAATTTAATTTGCCTTGTGACAACAATCTAGTCCTCAAAAATAGATGTATTCCCTAGAATACATGCAAATGAAAGTCACGGTTACCAAGCGTTAAACGCTTTTAATGTTTTGATAAGACCGTGGTCCATTGAAAAAAAAAACTGCTCGGTGTTTGAAAGCCAGAACCCGTGGACTAAAATTAACTGAGAGGTCCAGTTCCATTGTTATCAATGAGCGTCACATTGAACGAATGTTTTCTTGAGACTGGCAATAACATTGCACTTCAGGTATGCAACTGATGTACCTGCAAAAATGGTAGGCACCATACACGCAAGCCTTAAAATTGCATTCTTAAATAACCAGCAAAGTTTCATCTTTATATACCTCTCAAAAATCAGTGTGGCTTTACATATGGCATTCTGATCGAATAAAATGCTTTTATTTGAGTTCACTTAATAATCTCTACTGCCTCAGCAATAATCACGTGATTATGATTGAATTTCAGAAATGTGCTTGCTTCACCGAAAATCGTTCAACTCGTGGTATATTACTGTATTGATTTATTGGTCATCAAAACCTATACTCAACTTTTAATGTGTTTTGGATATAATGGCATTTCCTAATTCTACAACAATTATCAACTTCATTGCAAATTTTAACATTACATGTACCGTTTGTTTTTTTAAGAAGTATTTTCCCCAAAATTTAAAATAACCTTCAAATTTGTATCGATGATAACAACTTTAAAATGGTTCTTTCTCACCTTTGATCAGTTTTCGCTTCCTCAAGGTCTAATTCTATACTTAAGAAGAGTAATGTGTCAGCTTAATCACACGCAGTACGTTAATATGGTGGTTATAGTGAAACAAGATTCGCGCGCCATACGAGAGTAACGTCACACACGCGCTCTTGTTCTAACATTTATAATCATCAATAATGATTTATAAAATTAATATATAAGATGATTATAATTAAAGTTCCCGTACTCTGAGTAATTTTTCCTCAAAAGCTGCTTATCCGAATACAGCCAAATTTTTAGGATATCTTAATGAGACCCTGGGAGATTCATAGAATAAAGTAAAAAAAGAAGTTCAATTTTCGACCACCAGGTGAAAAGTGACGCTTTTTATTCCATTTTACGTCTTCCCATGGTCCATATAGCGTATATGCTAAGTATTAATGGAGTACATCTACCAGAACGGGCGCTACATATGTCTGAGTAGTGTCAGTATACTGAAACTACTCAGGCCTACGTAGTGCTTATTCTGGAGGATGCATTCCATTTAAACTTGGTATATATATACGCTATATGGCCCATGGGAAAAAGAAAAATGCAATGAAAAGCTCCACTTTTTCGCTTGGTGGTAGAAAATAGCACGGGAACTTTAATTATAATCACTGTGTATACGTAATAGTGGTCGATATATATCGTCATAATTCAACCATGAGGTTCACTAACGAAGCTAAAGCTTGTGAATCTTTTGTTTTTCTAAATCTCACTCTTTTTAATTGTTAGAATTTCTGATAGTTTGTATGTGTGTAAAGCTTAGTTTTAAATATGTGTTTTGCCCTTATATATTACATTCAAAATATTGCCACAATAAAACATCTAAAATTAAATTAAAATAGCCTGTGAACAGGCAAGCAATTAAAATTGCTAACTAGTCATGCTAATTCAGATTTTTACCTTCAATTTGCATTTTAGAAAATGTTTCAAAACACTTTTCTAATTTGTACATATTGATTGAAATTACACGTCCTTTATTAACTTCTATTAAAAATAAAATTACCCGATCAATTTAATTAAGTGAATCTTGAATACATATATTAGGATTAAACCATATTATGGTTCACTCTTATTCAAAAGTTATGCAAAGAAGGGAATAGAAATGGTAATTGAAATATTATTAATTGGAAATAGCAGATAACTCCTAAAATAACAAGAAATGCGTATTCTTACGCGTAATTTCTATAATCAAAAATCATTGCGGTTCCTTATTAATAAGCGCGATATTGAAAAAGAATGGCATAAAGCATTATATTTATTATATAACTAATACAATATTAGTATTTAAGGTAGTTACTAGGGAGAAAGAAAAGAGGTAAAGATGAGACTTTGATTGATGTTTTAAAATTGATGAATTTCACTGATTATCGGAGCTCTCACTCCAAGACAACGACCATTCAATTACTGTTCAATCTGACCAATGATAAATTACGACACGCTAAAACTGAGGAATTGGATTTTCATCTTGGCTAAAATGCACCGCCGCTGACAGTGAACACGGACGACGGTGTGGGTGACAACTTGAATGGATGACCGTGGTTTGTAACACGTACGTACATGATAGCGAAAAATCCTAGTGATAAAGTCTACAGAGTTTGACAACCTATTCGTGATAGATCTGTCTTCTTCTTTCTTTCACTTTAATGTGTTATTTGGGGGGAAAACAGCTATCGTATATCTGACGTTAATTTTTGAATAATGTTAAGAAGAAAAATAAGATATTGAAATTTTTTGTTTGATCAAACAAATAATTTTTACTCTCTATTGTTCATCTCCATAAAAACGTGTTGATTTTTTTTCTTACAGGAACGGATATAAATTGGTGTTCTTTTGGTATATTTTTATTGAAACAGTATCTCTCTCTCTCTCAACACATCAATTTAATTAATTAAAGAGGATTTTTAGCTAAAGAGGGGAATCAATTAGCTAAAATGGTTAATTAAGGGCAAAATATACAGTTTGCCTCTATTTTAGTGTCATTCATAAACAGATAAAATCTTGCTTAGTGAAGTTGAATAGTTTATCTTGAATTTTATTTCCCAATCTCTCAATTTGATGAGATTTTATAAATCTCCGAACTCGTGAAATTTCAGCAGCCCCGAAAGTGAGACCAATAAGGAATCAACTCTTTTTTAGATAAAAAGAGCATTTTGCTTATACAGCCATATTATGCACTGAAATGACACTAAAAGAGTGTTCTGTTAATGGACCGACAAACTCAAAAGGTTGTTAGTAGACATCAAGAGGAACAAAAATTGCAATGGAACATGGTGTCGCAAACCACGTTGAGAGGGTGAAAATCGCGAAAAACCCCTGCAGTTTCGACGTGATGCTAGAACGACAAAAAAGTACAATAATAATGACAAAAAGATTTATTTGATTAATTATTACAAGAGTTGTTGGAATTGGCGGCCGCTGACGTCATTGCACATGCTACAACGACATAAAAACGATTCCCGGACGCGCTCGAAGATACCAGGTATGCTTTGATGACTGCCGCCGCGACGACAATTCGTGTTACGAGATCCTCCGGTGTGTCCTCGGGCGTCGCATAAACGAGTGATTTAAGGTGACCCCATAGGAAAAAGTCACACGGATCGAGATCGGACAAACGTGGAGGCCAAGCAACGGGTCCCGCGCATCCAATCCACCTCCTTGGGTATGTAACAACGAGGTGATTACGCACCTCGCGGGAAAAATGTGCAGAGGCACCATCATGCATGAACCACATACCTCGCTGCACTGCGGCCGGCACACTTTGCAGAAAAACAAGGTACGTTGCTCCATTCACGCGTCCGGGCAGCAAGTACGGCCCCAAGACATAATCACCGAGGATTCCTGCCCACATGTTGAGACTAAACCTGTGTAGAGATTTCCACGGTACACTGGCATAGGGATTATCCATCGCCCACATGTGTGCATTATGTGTATAGACAATACCTTCTCGCGTAAATCTGGCCTCATCAGTAAATAAAACAGTGGCAGAAAATTGAGGATTAGAATGTGTGGTGACGTCAAGCATCCAGCGCACGAACTGTTCACGACGGGGATAATCGCCTTTGGTTAGGAGTTGTACCTTCTGGATGTGGAAGGGGTACATTTTTTCACTATGCAGAACATTCCAGACCGCAATGTGCTGAACATCGAGTTCAGCTGCAACCGCTCGTGTTCTCGTCGACGGGGAATCGGCACACCGTTGCAGCACGGTTTCTTCCATTTGAGGAGTACGTACATTGCGCGGTTTCCCTGAATAACGCCGTGCTGGGTGGAAGGTCCTCGTCTCCCGTAGTAGTCGATCGATCGTGGCGAAAGTAGTATGGTGTGGACAACGTCTCAGATGCATATCAGTGTACTCCTCGTTCGTGTAGTCAACCATCACGATACTCATTGAAACAGACAACTAACTGCGACACTAGCTTACTACTGCAATAGCGTTAATTTACGTCGTCCGCAGCGCGTGATCCTACCCCAGCGCATGCATTTCGCGACGCTGCTTACGTCAGATATGGTTAGCGAACCCACGAACGCATTCAGCGATCAACTGACATTCACCTTTCATCTCCTCTGGACTCATAGCCCACATGCGTTTTTCGCGATTTTAACCCTCTCAACGTGGTTTGTGACACCATGTTACACTGTTACATTGTAATTTTTATTCCTCTTGATGCCTACTAACAATCCTCTGAATTTGTCGGCCCATTAACCCTGTATAAAGCTAAAAAAGTTGAAGAAAGAAATCAGTATAATAGGTTTTTGACTATGTATTTCCATGTATATTCAAATATATACACGAAACCATACAGAGGGTTAAAAGTAAAGTTTCTACACTGATATTTGAATTACACAAAACAAAAGTGATTTTCAGTTTTTTAACTAATTTTATGAACTCAATCGTTTTCTCACTGCGCTAAACAAAATAACGTTTCCTTACTTCGTGGAATAATATACAGGTGTGTGATATAACACCTACGTTAGTTTCTGTTTGCAGAAACACAATCTTAAGAAATTAACTATGAACATTACCGAATAATCTTCGAATATCAATTAATTGAATAGCATTTCAACTCTTTGGATTGGTTCTAGGCATTTAGCCTTTCTAACAAATATTTGTTTGTAAAATGCGAGAAAACGGTAATTACGCGAAAGTTAAATTTCATTCTAGGAAGGTGGACGCTTATATTAGACTGACAGATATAAATCTTATATTTTTATCACACTTCGACGCATACGCCCATGCTGCGCTTATTACGAGAAATACGGTAATTGCCATTTCCTAATCACCCCAAAATGTAATATGATTTAGTATTTTGCTTAATTAGAAGAAGAGTAATTGTTATTGTGTAGGGTCACTAAAATGATTTAGATGAAATATACCATCATCGTTCTTGCTTTAAGGACTTTTGGCGGAACTCGATGCGGCAGCTTTCAATACTCGCCTCCTCAATATGGCTTGGCTGTCATAACTACAAAGTTATCGGTTAATGCACTGATGATATTTGTACATTTCATTAGTGTCATTAGTATATACAGCAGCTGCAATCATAGATATATTTTCGCGTGCAGAGAACAACAACCGCCCCTCAATGAAATTCGCATAATTGATGATGACAGAGAGACTGGTGATAGATATATACCGTATATATGTGTGTGTGGAAAACATTACCGTTGGTTTCATATCCGTCGGGCAATTTCCTCTGGCTCATTTCCTCGACGGAATGGAATGAGGAGCACCTTTCACTCTGATGATGTCCAATATTGCTTCCTCTCGGTGTGTCTGAAACTATTTCAGTTAATTTGGACTCCAGCATACGCTTCCGTGTCTATTCCATTAGCTTCTCAATGTGGAGCCGATATTAAACAGTTGCCGTCTGTGACTAAAATTGCAACAGAGCCTCACCAAATCCTCTTTCGAGCAATAAAACAAGTGAAAATAAAGGCTGAGACGTCTATCGAAGGCTATAAGCCACTTTTCTTTTCCGTCTGTTCAGAAACTTAATTTCCTTTTCCTTTCGATTCCAGAAATCATTAAAATGGTTTTACTCCTGGTGGCAGCAGATTTTCACGCTGTTGTCTTCCTGCGAAAAGTTTTAAGATGTGTTGTTGTTTTTTTACGCGTTTCGATGATAGTGATGGGCTGGTTTTTTCTCCAGCTTCCGAAAATCTGTGCCAATGCATGTCACTAAGTTCCGGTAAAGAGGATTTACGTTTTACTTTCATTTGTGCATTTGCTGCACTATATTAGATAAATAATTCTAAAGGGATTTTTCCCAGCATGATCATGAAAAGCACTTACTTTCCTCTTTCGTCTGTTCAATATTACTTTCACTTTGCGTCAGAGTGATTAAAAATCTAAATGAAAATAGTAAAATTAAATAGACAGCACATTGCTTATGATCTACATGAAACCCCGTGTGATATTTATTTTGTAACGCTCCTTTAGTTATTATGATAAACGTTAATTTATCATACGCGAGTAGTTTGAGGAAGCAATTTCGAATGTAATTTAAACTTTGAAAATAACTTTGAGATGAGAGACAATCATATCAGAAAATGTAATTGAGACACAAGACAGAATAATTATGTAGAATAATTTTGCCAAAAAAAAAAAATGAAGCAGGTGTATGGAAATTTTTTAACGCCACATAATGGTCGGTGCACTTGATTGAGGAGATGCTAACGAGTTCAAAAACAAATAAATAATACCGGTAAAAAAATTATATATGTACACCTTTTTTGCTTCGGTCGCTACTAGTAATAATCTGTGGGATTTGCAATCTGTCATGTTGCTCAAATAGTACCTGCTTCCAAAGTGATCACTTCTTCGTCCCTCATGGGTGGAGGTAAACGTCTGCGTAATTATTGTGTTTATTTGCTAATTAGCCGTCTCGTCTAATCTACTGAGTTCGATCTCGAAACATCTGCTTCTAGTAGAACGATTATCTCAAATTAGATCTGAGGAAGTGGTACGTATAGTTGTGCTAAATTCTCACGCGACTAAGTAGATATAACTATCCAGTATAAAATAACTATCGATATGTGAAGATGAAACCAAGTTGATGAAGTAGAACTTTCGAGTTAATGTTGATAATAAATTATCATAATCATTTTAAAATTATTTTCATTTATAAGATAATGAATCGAAGTCATTTCCTAACTCAAAGAAACCTAAAAAAATTGGTGAATGTATGCAATTAAGCAATTTATATATATACAGTATGATTGTGCACTCGAAGAGTAATTTATCAGGGAAAAGGAAGTCCTTTTCTTTTTTGTTATTTCTATCATACACTTTGCTGGAAGTTATCGATGATATTTAAATGATAAACTGCTTTTGAGGATGTCGGTGTTGTATTTGAAGGATTTTCATTGCCTCAACTGAGTACAAATCATTTCAATATGCTCAGTTAGACATGTCTGCGATTCATACACTCAAAAAAGAACTAGACAATGTCTTTCTCAATCAAGTCTGATAAAAGCGATGACAGACCGATTTCTAACTTAACACAATTAAGCATTTAATGGAATTAAAAACTAAAAACAACATTTTAATCATTCCAAATCCTAATGGTATTGTAAATTACACGATTTCGCAAAATCTTAGTAGTCTTTTCTAGCTTACGGGAATATTCCGTGCCAATATTTTTCTACAGTAAATAAATATATTTTGCACAACAGTGATGATTTCATCATCTTGGCGTTATGGATAATCCTTTTAATAATCAAAAAATATCTTCCTTATTTAATACGGCGTATTTGCTAAACTTATTACGAGACTGATATGTATTTAACTTAATAAAAAAATACATATATATACATAATAACATACCAATATCAGCTAGAATATATAGTGTGATATATAAATCGTAAAAATTCATAAAAGACCCATCGGCATCGCATATTTTTCTGATAGATATTTCAATCAATTGAAATTTCGAATAAATTGAAACTTCTATTTATTCTGAAGTTTAAGTGAAGAGAGACTTTGACCCGATCACGGCACAACCGTACGTTTTGGCAAATAAGAAAGAAAGTTCGTTCATTTATAAGAATCGATGATCTCATTTAATCGATATATCTGCAGTATTTCTCTGAAGTCTTTGACAATGTGAATTCCTCGGAACTTTTCTATCTCTTAAGGTGTTAACATATGCACTTTGAAGTAGAAATAAAAAAACAAAAATATGCAACTAATGCCATACATATTCGTTACTTCACTGGTTCATGTTTCACTAATGTGATAAAAAACTGTATATTTATGTAAATACTACGTTTTATTTTTAATGTTGTTGCGTTTTTAAAAGGGAAATTTAGAAACAATAATTTTCAAAATTTCTTTTTAACAGATACCGTAAGTCTATATATATTTTTTAAAGATTCATTTTTCTTCTGTTCGACTACAAACTGAAATTAAATGACATAGTGACATCTCTCAGAAATAGGATGATAACTTGTTGGATCACCGGAGGAGGTAAGTACAAGAACATCGAATCACGAAATTACAGGAAAAAAATTGGCTTTTAGAAGTTTGATTCCAGTTAATACAAGTTGGCCTGCATAGTATGACAACGGAACAACTAAATCAAATATGACACAGTGACATATAATCATACATTTTAATATCCTTTTTCCCTTTACATACCATACATATCCTTTCAGATCATAAAGGTTTATGAATAAAAAAGAAGTAAAACGTTATTCATGAAAAAAGGGGGAAAAAAAGTGTTTTTAGATCAAACGTGATATATGATCGAAATAATCGGGTTCAATAACCACATTTTTTGCATCGGCAAACACTAAAAAACTAAAAAAAAAAAAGTGTGTCAGAGCTAGCAGTCTTTTGTGTTTTAGTTTTTAGAATTTCTTAACTGTCAAGTTCCTCTTCCTGCAGTATTTCCACGAAATGATCAAAACACAAAAGTTAGAGATATATGAACATAGAGATGAAGGAGGAGACATCACTTTTGGTTTAGCGACCATCAATAGCCATTTTGCTTTGACCTTTTCGAGAGTTGAAGGAAGCATTCCATATTCTCTTGGATAAAAGAGTTCACGCTAGTTCATCTATCTATTTTAAGCGTGGAAGTTTCGGCGCCTAGTTCCAGTTTCTCTCATTGGTTTCCGGGTCAATATCAATACATACTGACTCGGTTCTTTGACAGTTCCTTCTTTGTTAAGAACGATAAATGTGTAGATAAATTAGATGGCGACTAATGCAGGCAGTCATGCAAACGCCAGAACGAATTTGCATATCGATTTCTTCGCAGAGAACCGCGAGATTGACCTTTCGATTTATTCCTTTCTTATTTATTCCCCCTCCTCCTTTTCTTATCCTTTGTTTGCATCCTTCTTATCACTTTTTTCATCGCCATAACAATGCATTCCAACGGCATTTCTTAGTTTCAAACCTTTTTATTCTTTGTCCATTCGAAAAGGTGTGTTGGAGATAAAAAAGAAAGGCACATTTATTTCTGTCAATGCATATTCCATGTAAATCTGCTTCTTGAACGTATTCTAGTTTTATTCTTTCAGCTCTATTCGAGGTTTCTTGGGATCTTTTATTTTTTTTTTCCATTCACTTCTTCACAAGCCATAGCATGGCGCGCTTACGTTCCCGCACACTATAGTTGATATCGATTTTATTTCAGAGCCAACGATGCTCGCCACTCACAAGGCCTAGTGACTGGCTCAGAAAAAAAAATTACATAATTTTTTTTTTCATTCTAGTTTTCTTCTTCCTCTTCCTGAATATAAGTGAACTGAATGAATTTGTGTCAATAACGAGACATGTGATATCGAACAACGTATGAGAATGATTCTTTTCATATAGACGACGTAAACACGTGGGGTCTCCTATGAATAAAGTTAGCGTAAGCTTATTTTATTAAAAGTAAAAAATACAATACGCTGAATATTCCTTATTTTTTTTACTTTATGAGTGAGTAAATTCTTTTTCAAAAATTTCTCTCTCTCTACATTTTTAATCCATTTATTCTCTGATGGTTAGATATTTACAGAGCGAAAATCTGTCAGTTTCAACTCATATAACTGGTGACTCATATAACCGTTTGATTACAGAAACCATTCCTCCCAAGGGTGGGGTTGATAGGGCCCTGGACGATTCTCACCATTTTTTTGTTTTTCACGCTACAAATTAGCTATAGAAGGGTCCAGTGAAAAGCCTGGTCTTGGGGCCCGACAAAAGTCCCAGCCCAGGGGCCCTTCTCCAGGATGTTGAGGTCATGATAGAAGCAAACTATTAATTAGAAAAATATTCAACTAACTTACCGATTTTAAAATATGTCATTTATTTTATTGAAAGCCTTGCCCTTTTAATTCCAATTACTAAGTTATTGCTTTGTCTTTTCTACGCCCGACAAAAAATCCAATGTTTCCCAAAGCAATATTAACATATATATATATAGAAGTTGTTCACAAGTTATTTGAGCTGAGACGGACGTATGTTTTTACCCTGTATAAATGCGTTTGGAGAAATGTATGTAGAAAATTGATTTTCTTTTGATATACTTGCGAAGTGAATGAAATTCAATTGATAAATTCCTTTAAAAATATCTCTATCCAATAATTAGTGATATTTTTCATAGTATCCAGATACTGTATTATATTTCCGAAATGTGCTGAAATTAGAGAAAAACATTTGGTTTTAATGACTATAGAAATAAAATCACATAACTACAAGAATTACAGGAAAAAAAAATTATAACCGAAACATTAGAAATCAGGTCTTTGAGTTACACAATATGTTACTTCACGAAGAGTATCTAATATTAATGAAAATTATAAAATTAAAATAAATATGAAAAATTATCAGCAAAACTAGAGGGAAATTAAGCTGTTATTGTTCTACTTCCGTAAAATAACAATTGAGAAAAATTGAAAAATACAATTTTTTAATACTGCCACTAATTCAAAAATGTCAATTATTAGAATTCGTGTCTCTTTAAGAAATTTACTCCACAATATTTGAATAGGAATCCATCGATATAGCGGTTGCTGAAGTTCTTGACCTTTTTTTCTTGTTATTGTGTCTTTTCGAGGTTCTGGAAAGTATTTTGAGACCAAGTTGTTTCATCGCGTTAAAATGACAAAAATCAAAAATTTTAATCACCTATACTCATCAGCGAATTTTCTTTCGAATGTTACGGGAAAAAAAGTGTTTTTATTACAATAAAGAGAGTTGAACTTTTATTTTATGATGTAATTTAGATTGCGGGGTGACATACGGAAATTCCAATTTTTATAATTCTCTCAATTACAATCTCTACTGAATTTCCCTCTTTTGCTGAACATTTCATATAATTTAATTCAATGTATGGATCATCCCTAGAGTTAAAACTTTAAGACATCTTAGAATTTAAAACTCGAATAGGATATCATTATCCACTGAAGTCGAAAATTTTGATTATAAATGTTGCTTTAGGGGTATTTTATGCTCTGCTTACGCACGATGTTAATTTAAAGTTTTATTCCTTTAAAACTAAATGAAAGCGAGAAAATTATATATATATTACACATTTTTTAAACTTTAACTGAGATAAAGTATTACAATAGTTAGCATTGTAAAGAGAATATTAACATTAATCCCCTGAAAAGCTACCTTTTCTGTCTAAGTAAGGATTTCTCAGAAACGTATTAATTTTTTTGTAATTGAATGTCTAGGTCAGTGTTTCCCAAAGTGGGCAATATCGCCCCTGGTGGGCGATGAAATGGTCCAGGGGGCGATAGAAGCTACGGATTTAACATGAAATCCTATGGATTCACTTGAATTGGGGGGGAGGACGATGAGAGAAAAAAATTCTGTTGAAGGGGGCGATTGAACAAGAAGTTTGGGAAAATATAGACTTGGTGAATATGCAGTGCGATGAAAAAAAAAGTGAAGCATTTAAATTATATAGAGGGAATTGCCAGTTTCAAAGGAAAACATGCATAAAAATGAAAATAAAAGTTTTTAAGTTCTGCTCCCTTTGTGTGATATCAGCAACATGAGTTTGACTGAAATAATTTCAATATTTGATTCAATCTTTTATGTCAAAGGGCTCTTTATCAGTCCATTATTTGTGAAGTATGTCTTTTTGAAGGTTATGTTGTGGTTATATATGTTACCGGCAAAGTATGAAATCCGGCATTCTATACTTTGCCTAGGCATTCTATAGAATGACTAGTCATTCTATAGAACGCCTAAACACAATCCAAGCAAAGTATGAAATATCTTCTTCCTCATAACATCCGCTGACAAAATTTTAATTATATAAACCACGGATGCCAAATGCGCCAAACAAAATAAGAGATTCTTGTTGAATTATAAATTTTAATAGATTTTTGATGTGTGTGTGAAAATGACACGTTTTTTTCTACATTAAAATTTCCTTTTCGCTTTCGTGAGAAAGGATTTCTTTAGGAGCGGTATAAAATATTACAATTTCATCGAATTAAAATTTAACAGAATTTTCGTCATTTTTTTCCGGAAACGTTTCCTTTTGGCTCTCGTGAAAAGGATTCTGTTGAGGGGCGGTATAAAATATTACAATTTCGCAGAATTAAAATTCTATAGAATGACTAGTCATTCTATAAAATGACTAGTCTCTCTATTAAAATGCCTAGGCAAAGTATAGAATAAAACCGGTATTTCATACTTTGCCTGAAACGACCAGGCATTGTATAGAATGCCTGGATTTCATACTTTGCCGGTAACATATATATATACATAGGCGTATACGCAGAATTTTCTCGAGGGGGTTTCAGATTTTTTTTCCTTTCTGGGGGTTCACTATTTTTCCTCCAAAATAACACTATAATCTTCTCTCAAGGGGGGTTAGAACTCCAAAACCCTCTCTTCTTTGCGTACGCCAATGTGTGTGTGTGTGTGTGTGTGTATATATATATATATTTATCGATTTTGGAAATTCAAGTCAAAAGCTTACTTCATTGACTGACGTTTGTTTTTCCTTGTATTTACTTACGATTAAATATCAGTTCGATTGTATCAAACAGATACTAAATTATTTAAAAATGCATGCAAAAAATCAATTAAGAAAACACGCAGCTGTACAGCAGTGATATTTCACAAAAATGAACAAAATGTTTCTTTTATATGAAAAAAATCGTTTTGCACCAATGAACCTTTTTTTTTTCATGTTCACCCGGTTATGTGTGTATATATATGCACTGATTTTTTTATTTTCTTCTCTATAAAAGGTAAGTTTTTCTTGCCCTTTTACATCACACGTGATATATGACGCATTTGTGACGTCAAGGTAAAAAGGACTCCTAGTGGTATGGACTGCTGACTATCATCATCATGAGACACCCGATCTTCTCTTCTCTTCTATACCTTTCCAATTTTCTTAGGCATCTCCTGTTTTGTGCCATGCTGAAAATATTCTATTTTCTTTTCCAAACGCAGTTTAAGGATTTTTCGACTGGTATGTCAATATCTTCTAAGAGCTTAACACAGTTGACACTATTTTTTTCTTACTTTCTCCAAATCCCACTTTGTGTCATCAAATGCAAATCTACATAAATGTATGATGCTTCTCATCTCTCTTTTATCTTCATGAATAGTACGATAGTGTGAAAAGATTACCTTTTTTGTCACATTCCATAAATCCTTTTGTTTGCTTATTCACTCTCGTATTTTGCTGGATGCTGGCCTATTGCATATGACTAGCTAGTAAAGGTTATTTTACTCTAAACCATCCATTTCAGATTCATTTGTCTCACTCGTGGAGTTATAAACTTCGCATACACTGCATATTTCTGTGCAGAATTTCCGTAAATTCTCGATTATCTCAGAATTATTAGTTCATTTGTGCAATTATGAAATGCTTCCAATATCATAAATTTCGGAATCTAAATTCTACAACTTTCTTTCGGAAAACAATAGTTACGAATGAATCCAACATTTTGATTAATTAATGCTGCCAATAAAATTCGACTTTGACAAATAACTGCATTTTCTCAGAAGGGAAGCATTTTCAGGCTAAGAATTAAATGAAGTCCATTAATTTGGCTACTATCTAATGTCAGCTTTCATTTTTCTTCAATTAGGGAATAAAAACAAATACCTCGCAAGCCATTTTTGTTTCTAAACACCTTCATTTGATCATTTGATCATTTTTGTCACACCACGGTCATTTTCTGCACACGAGGGCTAATTAGACCGGGACCTACAATTTATTGCCGATTCCGAACGGCAGGCTTGTTTTTTATACTCGTCGAGGGGTTGGTGCGCTAACCCCTCGATGGGGGAACTCCCTGCGGTAGCAATTTTTGCTGCGGTCAAGTCGCCGTTTTTTTGTTGTACCCCTGTGTCAGGAAAGTTTTCTGACAAGGACGAACCGGGTATTAAACTCGCGACACCTCTAAACATCCTTTGGTACTTTAGGCGAGCATCTTATCGACCGGGCTACCGCGCCCTCTAAACACCTTCCAGTGTCGTTTGCAAAGTTTGTGCTTTAGATTTCTAATATATCTAGTATTACATGTGTATGACTGCATAAACTCTGTAGAGCTAGTCCAACCAGGCCTCTACCGGTGCCGTCTTAACGCATGGGCCTACCCGGGCACGGCCCGGGGGCCTCAAGAGAAGAGGGGCCTCAGAAAAATGAGATGTAGTAGAATTTTTCGAGAATTTACGAGGTAGGGCCTTAGAAAAATCACTTGGCCAGGAGGCCCATGATGCTATTAAGACGCACTGGACTCTACCAGTCATTGCTTTTGACTGCCGAATATTGTATTGTATGAGAAACGTCGATGAATGGACGTAGTATTATGTTTACAAGAGAAGGTGCTCAAAATGCCCACCGAATATATCGAGGCATGCTCGTGTGTACCGTAGAATAGCAGACTGTGCACGATCAAATAGCCACGGTGCTCACAAAATGGAAGACGAGCAACTAAGTGTACTTTTGTAGTATTGAGGTTCAAGATACCAATTCCTTCAGAGAGCGCCATAAAAATAAATTTCGGGGAGTCAAATCAGAGGACACTCGCCACTTCTTTCCTATGAAAGAATCCCACCCAATATGACATCATACATAGACATTTTCCTCGAGAACTATAGGGCAAACCTTGAAGTGTGACTGGTTCTTCAAACAGTTTTTATGTACTGACTAGTCTTTACAGATTATATGCAGTCTTCAAACGACACCATGTATATTTAGTTTCTATTATTTTCTTATATAGCTTTTAGTTGAAAAAATTTCCAAGTACACTATTACATAAAATTTTTATATAGCTAAATGCGATTTTTCCTTTTTATAAGATTAGATGTGCGCTTGTAACCAAGCGCACGTTTAATTTTTGACTAAAGTATTAAAGTACGACAAGTTATCTGAATTCTAAACTCAAGGGAGCACAATTATTTTAGGTATTTCCACATATCGTGGAAACTTACCTAAACTAATTAAACCCAGAATCTTATTAGCATTACACACGACACCGAGTGTAAATATTTAATGTGATTTGTGTCAGGTGAACTTTTATTTGGCTATTAAATCAGTTTCTTTAGCTGATATTGTTATTTTATTGTTTCTCACAAAATACGAATCTCAATTCCTCAATGACAGACAGACTGGTTTTTTTTAACTATCAATATTAAAATTTGGATGAACCTTTTTTCAAGGAGGGAAAAAATCCATTGTGTATTCTCAATGGATCGCCTTTATTATAACGAAACAGAATGAAACTCATCGATCAATTGGAATAGCTGTGCTGCTCATCAATCAATTGATATAGTTAAGCCTTGATCTTGTCTACAATTTTTCTTTCCCTCATACTATGCTCGTATATACATTTTTTTATAGATATATATTTAAGTTGATAGATATAGATATACGGCATTACTTTTTCATCGTTTTTGCATCTACTGAATATTCGCTGCATGCTCAACTCGGCACTTTCTTTAATTAGTTTTACTCATTTTGTTGCTTCAATCTGATTTCCTATGGGGTGTCTACCACATGGAAGCATCAAAAGTATTCATGTTATTTCAATCTGATTGCGTTTCAAATTTTAGATCTAATGAAATTTTATAATTAAATATTCAGCGCTTCATCTAATGTTTTTTTTCTTCGATTTTGATTTCGTTAATGGTTGCAAAACTTCTCTGAAGTGCTTCTATTGTTCATCAATTTGAACGAGACTGTTATTTAGACAGTTGTAGCCTCAGAATGTTTTCTAGGAAGACATTTTTTAACACTGAACTGGTCTATAGCTGATCCGTTGAATGGTATAACAAACGTTATTTTCAAAACTGAGTTCAGCTTTAATACTCAATAGGCATTCGAAAAATACATAAAATTTATTTAAATGGCAATATTGCCATTTCACGTGTTCCATAATAAGTGAAAGTTTGTAAAAGGTGATAAAAAGAAGGTTTTGAAGTAATCACGTACGCTGATAGTAATTGACCATGAATGCCACGTAAAATTGATGCCATGTATGTCATAAATAATACAAAAAATTGGTATGAACTGCACATAATAATGATGGAAAAGTTTACGTACTTTACTCCATAACAAGAATTTAGTTTCAAGTATTGCCTCTTTTCTGGTACAACTGGGACGAGCTAAAATTGGTCTTTATGGTTTCTATTCAAATTTCTTAAACCACATATTTTATGTGTAAAATATGAAAGCAAAATTAATTTTTTAACCCCAAAAAAAGGAAACTTAAAAAAACAACACTACACTCTCTTTCTATGTTTTCTGTAAAAAAATTGAAATATATTTATCTCTATGTCGCTGTTCTTGAGTTCTTTGAGGTAAGTGGATACTTTTTTTCTTGCAGAAAGGAGCTGCCATTGAAGTGGATGAAAATGAGGACGCTTCGTTTTGCTTTCACCCCAGAGGTATGTATAAATGCATCTTTAACTGTTTCTATAATTGTTGCTTTATTGACATCAACTTAGCCTCCAGAGTACCAATTAATGTTTACTCAGATAAACAAGAAAGAGGTTTCTTTTATTTGTTTTGTTTATTTAGTAAATGATGTGTTGCTGCAATGGAATTGGATGTCCTGAGGTGGCTGCTTCTATTGCGCTTTCCGATCATGTGCAAAATTAATGTTGATTTTGAAACGGATTTTTATCCTTCACAGCTTTCGAAAACGAGTCTTCTTTTTCACTCGTAATTAAGAGTAAAAAGAGTATTACAACTCTCATTATACGTGCATATGCATATGCATCACGTGGAACGTGTGAGGTAGCATTGTTTGAAAAGAGAGGAGTTCCATTTTTAGTTGATAATTTGTAGAAGAATAAAATCAAAAACGTCCCAATTAAAGTTTAATAAAATGAAAACTACGCTGCAAGTGTTTCCTTTGCATCTGTCAACTTGTCAGCCTATCTAAAATATAACGGCGAAGAATACATGGTTTCTCTAAAGCTAGTGGATGAATTCACAACCGGGAAGATTCAATACAGTTAGTTCTACTGTGTGATAATATTCGAAAGTAAAATAACCACTTCATGAATTTGGCAAGGAAATTAATATATTGTACCGAAAAAAAAAACATGCACGTTAATTTTATAAATTTTGAATACAATTATCAATGAAATAATGTGATGAATAAATACAAATTAGGTGTGTACTCAGCTCAACGATAAACTTGACAGGATATCAAGACGTAAAACAGCAATACCACTGAATATGATTTAATTCATCGCTTTCATTTTTCTAGCCAAATATGAAAAATTTCAAATAAAATATTCCCGTCGAGTCTCGAAAATGCAGCACTCGATTGTAATGGCAGCTACAGGGCTTCATATGTTGGTGACGGCTACAAGTTTCCATAATAGGCAATCCCAATACTTGATGAGTCAGATCCTAAAACCCACTACGTAGGATGCCTGAATGTTCACGAGACCAAACGATCTTAATGTAGGGCTTATTTATTTAACCTGATCGTTTTACGAGGGCTGCTGCTGCAAAAGCAAAAACTGTTAGTGAATGGAACGTGCTTCTAGGCAAGAAAGAGATTAATAGTTCTCCGATAATTCGTTCGGCAAGAGCGGAAACTGCGCAGGCTAGAAAAGGTATCGAAGCGTTGATCGCACCTTCGGCTTCATTTTCTGTCAATGGCTTCTCCTTCGATCCGGTTCTTGATCGATGACTATTTCATCTTGGCACTAGACGAAAAAGAATCGCTTGGAGTAGAGAAAGGGAGAAGAAGTCTTACGCACACTGTTTCTTTCGTCTATACATCTTTTTATTCATTTCCGAAGAAAATCGAAGAACGAACTTCCGTCTTTTTATAAGAGATTTCGTACCGATCAAGACATTCAGTTGAATCAGCAAACTTATCTGCTGAAAAAACTGTGGCTCCAGATTTTGGTACGACGAGATTCGCTCAAATATCACGTTCGAAACTGTATTCTATTCCAAAACTTCATACATCACATTCAGATGTTTAGAATTTGACTCCCCAAATATGTTAAATACAAATACAAAGGTCACAACAGGCAAGAACCCAACGAGGTGGCTGAAAAAAGATTTTTTGTTAAACTACTCTGGGGAGCCGCGGCTAACCGTTGATTAAGGAAAGGCGCGCCGCGAGTAGAGAAAGTTTGTGAACCCCTGCATTAAACACTTTCATTGTAATACCTCATACTGGCTGAAAAACAAAAAAAATTCAGGGTTTCAGCTTAATAGAAAAGAAAAAGTCCCGTTTTAGAATAAAAAAATTAAACGATTGAGCATTTTTTGCAACCTTTTACGTAAGAAAGAAAAACAGAGTTGTTTACAGTTTTACCATAATATTCATTTACCATACCTCTGGGATGTATGGTCGCCGCACTTGCACACGAGATTTTCTTCCGATATAGTTATCATTTGGCTATTGTTATCAGAAACCTCCGAGTCCCGATGTAATCAAACTAAGCGGCATGGACTGTAATACACTGCCCATAAAAAAATTATGGTTGTCTTATCTAAGTAAGAAGTCCTTTCCTAAAGTCATTCTTCTGCTTTTCCGAGGCTTAGTTCGTCCTGGACTGGAGTATGCTATAAGGTTTTAGAGACTATATCTACAGAGGAACGTGGACTTGGTTGAAGGGGTTCAGAGAAGAGCTACGAGTGTCCTTGTTGGCACACGGGACTTGAGTGATGAAGAGAGCTTTAATTTTTTGAATATGTTTACATTGGAAGAACGCAGGTATCGGAGGGATATGATCGAAGTGTTCAAAATTTTCAACGAGATGAATAGGATGAAGCACGGATTATTAATACGCAGTCAATCGACTTCTTTGACAAGTGGACACCAGTATCGACTGGTAAGGGACAATTCTAGGTTGTGGTGTAGCAGGAAATTTTTCTCTAATAGGGTTTATAATAAATGGAATAGCTTACCCCCGCGTGGCTTGTAAATTCTAACACAATTGACACGTTTAAAAAGAAATACGATAAACATATTGGGGGTAAATTGAGAAGCTATCCACACTTAGATAAGACAACCATAAATATTTTTTATGGGCATTGTATTAGATTTTATCGTGTACATGTAGTTTTTATAATTTCATTTTTAGATGGAGATTGCTGTGTTATATATATTGCTGTGTGTTAAATATGTGACGCATATTTGTTATGGGCATGTTTTCTCAGGCACCTCATTGGGCATTTAGTCTGTTCTGGCCTTGTATTTGTACGGATAGCTTCTCAGTTCATCCCATTATAAACATCGTATTTCTTTTGAAACGAGACAATTATGATAGAATTCACAGAAAATTCAAAATTCTGTTGTCTGAATTGTCATTTGTGTATTTTTTTTTTGTACAAGGTGATTCAAAACTCAACGTACAAACTTTTAGGAGAAGTAGGAAACACAAAACAGAATCACGCAGGAATGTATAACCGGAAACACCAACTTTATCATTTGGAGGACAAACAAAGATGCAAAAATGACAAGCCAATGATGGGTGGAAAAACTTTTTATTTAGCGATACTTTACACGAGCACAGTACGTGTACTCGTTAAGTTTCACAACAAGTACTCAAAGTTCTTATAATCCAAAGTTATGCACGCTTCACAACGGCGACGCATTGATTGTCGAACTCTTTTATTGCATTGCACCCGTCAACTGCACCATACACAAGGTGCATGTCCACCATTTCAGCGTTCATAAATTGTTGCAATTCGCTCGTTCTCCGTACGCAATTGGAACTTAAAATGACTAGCGCGGCATTCCAACAACAGCGCTGGCGAACAGCGCCCTCAAGCGTACATAACTGTGGATGGTAAGAGCCTTGAACACTTGTTGTGAAACTGTCCTCAAGTAACGTATCGCTAAATAAAGTTTTTCCACCCATTATTGGCTTGTCATTTCTGAAACTTCGTTTGATAAGGTTGGGGTTTCCGGTCATACATTCCTATGTGATTCTGTTTTGTTTTAGTGTTTTCTACATCCCCTAAAAGTTTGTACGTTGAGTTTTGAATCACCCTGTATATTATATAGTATAACATTTGTGGTTCAATTCGAACCAGAAAAAATATGCGGCACGAATTACATCTGTTTATAAAAATTCTGTATTGGTTATGTACAAATTAGTTGGGCATTACTTCTCGGAGATGTTTGAGAATGAAAACCAGAAAAAAAATGTCGGAGCATTTCTTATTACTGATCATCGCGAAAATTTCAAGCTTTGAAATTTATAAACGTAAATCTGTCGTTGTCATTGCAATGCATTTAATTACTGCTATTCGTCACGGCGAATAATATTTGTGTGCAACTTTTGAAAAATGACATTTTAACAATGCGTTTTCTTTTCTATTCAAAATATTGTTTAAAATGCATGTATTTCATAAATATTTTTTATTTTAAACGCTGCTTATTTTTTCACATTTTCACACTACGAACGTAAAATTGAGATATCGTTAGGTATAATACAAAAGGAAAATATCTAACGAGCTCGTCTGTGGAAAGAACGAGAACAAAATTCGCTTCGTTAACGCTCGTTGTCCATTTCGCTAGCGAACTTCTCATAGTTTGTAGGAATTATTTGCATAACTTTCGCGATTGTAGTGTGCCTTAGAATTTTCTCTCTACCTGCTTTTGTTTAGATTTATCTTTTGTCCCAAATAATGTTTCAAAAGTGCCTCGAAAAATATTCCACGTAAATTCTTTGAAACTTTTTTTTATTTCCTTTTTTTTGTTATATCAAGTGACGGTTTTCCAGAGAAAAAGCTTCTGTACAACATTTCTATTTATTTATTCCCCCTTTATTCCCATATGCATCTGTGTGTATGTTGCCTTCGGTCGGTTAATATCCATTCTCATTCCGGGTGGATTTGATTGCGACGTTTTACATGGTTGCTTTTTATATTCTCTTTTTTTTTGTCTCATGCGTGTGTATGTAGTACTCTGGCTTCCTTACATTAATAATTGAGGCTGTCCTTGCCGTAATTCCTCTTAACTTATCCTTGCGCAGTAACTACTACAGTAGTGAGAGACTCTTTCATTACATTGTGAGCATGAATCAACATTCTGTTTCATTTATATTTCCTTATTTGCTTGTCTCGTACATCTCCTCTCCGGCCACCCGCAACGAACTTTTGCTGCCATCCGTATGACTAGAACTACGTAATACACGTATGTAGCCTAAAATATAATACATGGAGATCTTAATAATTTATTGAAACACACTGTGACTTAATACTAAAGAACAGTGGTTTTCAACCTTAGGCCATATGGTTCCTTGCAGTACTGAAACATTTTTAGGGGTGTCACGGGTGAAAAATAGGTGGGAAGAGGGAGCCATGACAGGTGGTTAAAGGAAGGCCACAGAGAGCTGTAAAAAACTTTTAGATGTGAAGAAATAAAGTGCAAGTGGAAATTAAATAAAGTGAAATACAGTGAGAAAAGTGTGAATATTTTCAGAATTCAGCAGGATAGGCTATAGAACCAAGGCTATCTTGACTTATGAACCCATCCGGACATCCTGCATATCTCATGTCCATAAAGGGTCTACACGACAAGATCTGGTACAGAACTACGTCAGGGCTATATAATAAAGGGCTGTTTCATGACGCACCGGAGTCGGTGGTAGCTAACGTCATGAATGACGTCATTACTCAAACAGAACCGAGTACGCCCGCTTTGCTACCCTATCAATTTCGATAGTTTGCAATGGCTGTACTGCCCATTTCATTGAATTATTCTGAATTATTTCCAAAATTACCTTTTCGATTATTGTCATTAGTATATACGGGGTGATTATAAAAAAACTATCCCGACATATGGGCCCCTAACTATCATACCATTCACAGAAACTGAATGAAATTTTGGCATAAGGTATTTTGAGGTATGCGCTCAAGAATGATATGGAAAACAACAGTGTCACTCTAACAGTTACGGTTACAGTGAGAAAATTTCGAAAATATCAAATGGCAACACCAAGTTTTTTGTATTGGAATGTGATCTCCATTGGGAAAACCCCTAAATAGCGTTCGAACGGCAAATGTAGCACGAAAATCCCCGGAGCTAGGGAAGGAAAAAATAAAAAGGACTTTGCCGTGCACCAGAGCATTAATGTTCGTTTCATTCGTCACACCGTTTCTTCGGCTGAGATCTCAGCCTGATTACTCCTCCACAAGGTCATGTGGAAAATTTGTGAAACATAATAAAATGCTTTATTTTATGCTGCTTCTCTGTCCTTATTGGTTGTCCTCACTTTTAGCCTATCTACCGCCGGTGATTTTCATGCTACAGTTGCCGTTCGAACGCTATTTAGGGTTTTTCACAATGGAGATCGCATTCCAATACAAAAAACTTGGTGTTGCTATTTGATATTTTCGAAATTTTCTCACTGTAACCGTAACTGTTAGAGTGACACTGTTGTTTTCCATATCATTCTTGAGCGCATACATCAAAATACCTTATGCCAAAATTTCATTCAGTTTCTGTGAATGGTATGATAGTTAGGGGCCCATATGTCGGGATAGTTTTTTTATAATCACCCTGTATACATTGGTTGCTTTTCCCAACATTTTAAACACTTCAAAGAGAGAAATTTCGGTATTTGTTTATGAGGTAACTTCCACTAGGAATATTTTACTCGGATCCATTTCAGTTGAATCACATACGTTATTTAATTTAAATCGGGTTGATTGAAAGCCAACTCGAGACACATACTTTCAATTATCTTCTGAACTTTCCAATAATATTTTATTAATCGAATCTTTTTGTTCTCATTTGAATTAGTTGTAACTTTTAAGAGCCTTGGACTTCGTTATAACTAATAAAACTGCAACATAAAAACATGAGAAGCAAATATATAAAAAAAATCCTAATATAAAATGTTTGAAGTAATTATTTTGAATATGCTAATATCAAAAGACATTATTACTTACAAATTGTTTCTTGGACCCATTTTTTAGCTTATAGATTATAAAAAGGTTATAAAAATACGACACACTCATACCTGTGACTCCACCATGAACGAGAGATCACTCACTTAAAACAGTAAATAAGCAACTAAAATGTAAAAAAAGAGCATGTTGGCTGGAGCAGTGATGTCACGCAGTAGCCCCGAGACCACGCCCACTGAGCCAAAGCGGTAAGCGTGATTTCAAAGGGATGAAACGACCCTTTATTATACAGCGCAGGAACTATGTATGATTTCTGGAAATAAGTACTAAATATGTAAACGGTTATTTCCAACTAAGTACAAGGCTCCCGGAAAATCCCTTTGTCCAGGAGCCCATGATGTTGAGACGACCCTGAATATAACCAGAACCAGTAAGGAGCTCACTGAAATTTAGCTCAGGGGTCTGGAGATCGATCGTATATATATTTTCACCACTAAATATTTATTTCGAATTAAATATCATTCCATTTTATAAGCCATCTTTCCAAACTGGAAAGAAAAACTTGAAATAGGATAAACATTTAAAAAATAAGCATAATTATTCAATGCATAATTATGTTTTTAAGTGTACTCACAAACAAATTACCAAGGGTTGCAAAAATACGACCTACTTTGGCCCATCAAAATGTTGGACGAAAGTAGGGCGTATTTTCAAGTTACCAGAGCTCAAATTTTCAATTAACGTTTTCGGAAAAAGTGAAAGATAAATGAAATTTTAACCATATATTAACATATTAACGTACTACAGTTAAAAGCATTAAATTGTGTTTCCAATTCAGCACCTACCTAACTTGACAAAGTTAGATTACAACCCCCACAGTTGAAAGTTAGAGAGATAGAAAAACCATGTGCAAATCACAGCATATATATATACAAAACCACCACTATTGGTACCTAGTCGGCCATTTGTGAACAACCTGAAGCACTCAAGTTGCCTTGCTTAGTGTGTGCATCACTACTTAGCAGAAAATACAAAAACTAGTGCCGAAAAGTTTTCTCCTCAGTGATTAGAGTACGTGTTATTATTTTATCGTTTTGTGCTAAAAAAAGGATCCCAGGACCAAAGTAGCTCACGTTTACGGAAATATAGATTAAAGAATAATACTTCGAGATCTTAATAATTTATAGAAATACAAAGTGACTTAATGTTGAAGAATGTCTTTTTTTAATGTGCCCTCTATTAGAAATTTATTGAGAATTATAGCCAGAAGAATGAAGTAAAAAAAGTTATTGCTTAGTAAAATCAGCTCTAGAGCACGCTATCATATTGATGTTTCAGAAGTTCAAGTTTACACAGCATGGAGCACGGTGAATGGTTTTACCGCAGGAATTTTTGTATTGCTTCGGAAAATATTTGAAAACGCATCGGTGCTCTATATGCTTACTGTTCAAACACTGTAAGTGGTTTGGAACAGCCCGCATGTAAACCTGACCTTAATGCTGAAATGATTTTTTTTATTTGAGTACGTACTTGAAGATTTGTGCGCTCCACGAAAAAAGTAAAAATCAATAGAAGCCATCGTAACACTGAAAAATATTGCATCAAGACAAACATTCTTGTTATCCAAATAAAGTTATCGGTTTCAGATTTTAATGGACCAGTGGATAAAATTCAAATCTTGAAACAATGCAGATTTTTTTTTCCTAACGCTTATGTTCCCCAACTTAATCCTTTGATTTTCAAGTTTTCGAATGAAATGTGATGCGTTTATGCCTGAAAGCTATAAAATAACTCTCAGTCAAAATTGACGTATAAATAAATACATTACATGCCATGTTAAATTGGAATGGTTGTATGAGATATAGTAGGCTTATTTGGGAGCAGAAAGTATTATATGGTGTCATTTGGTGAGCACACACACACACAGTTGCAACAGCACAAAAACATTCAGATTTGGTTGAAAAATTTTTAGGCCTCTCCTTTGCCGATATATTTTTCTGCAAAAGATTTGAGGCAGAGAGACTAGTTATTTCTTATCTCTTGTCAAGAAAAAAACAGTAGTGAAATTCGACTATGAGGATAAGAAAAAGGGTTAGAAGATACACGCAAAAAATTTCAAACGAAATAATGAATACATCGCAGTTTCTTGCACTCAATAGTGAAAAATAACAAATGGTAAAGGGTTTTTTGTGGCCATTTTTCTGCATTTCTATTTTTCTTGCGTTTTTGAGAGTACACTTCAGTAGTTTTGAAACAAAGTCGTATTGAGATATCAAGGTTTATTTAAAACCTGGGAGGAATAAAATAGATAAATTGATTTTAAAGCAGAATATTCTCTCTCTCTATAGTGCTACTATATTTTCTACATTTCAAGAGACGCATATTGAGGGAGCCTACTTTTACCGAATTTGCACTTACTTACTTTATCACTTTTACTCATTAGCACTTTTTGTGTTCGCATTGCCGTGAGATATAATATTGTACTGCGAAGATTTAAACTATATCTATGTCATAAGACGAACACTGTTTTAAAGATAATCACACAAATTCATTCGAGAATAAAATAACAGTATTGAATACGTACAGATGATTCGAAGTTTTTATTTGTTTTTCCTGAATACTCACCGCATCAAGTTTTACGTTGTAATTCATAATATTTAGCCAAGAAATTGACAAAAGATTAGTAATGGAAGGATCTGGTCAAAATAAATTCAATGACAATCAATTTAGTTTTTATAACGAAAATAAGGCCTTACAGATAAAGGATTAAAGAGCATGCAAAAGTGGCAAACAATTCATTATGACGGACTGTTTTATCGTACTTCTGGTATTGTAGACTTGTACTCTGTTTATTGCAATACAAACAATTAATGTATTCATAAAATATATGTCTTCAATTAATTTATTTCAGCAATAAAAACCATATTCACGTAAAAGTTAGTACCTGTGGAGTGACACATGTTACCTGAACTTTATATAGAACACTACACAATAAAACATTACCTCTCAAGTACCTGTTCATGTTGATAACCTGGGAATAAAATATTTGCATCGTTAAGTAGAAAAATGAGCATGCAGATAAACTTACAAGTGCTGTATAACTTGTTATCTATTAAAGGCTAATGCTTCAAAGTATTTTTCAACTAGTCTATCTTTAGGAAGAGAACAAAATTTGGTGTTTAGAAATAAATAATGAAATTAAATCATCTTGAGAGTTACATTTTCAAGCGAACTTCTGAAAATGAATGGATCTTCTCAGTTAAATGCTCCGATATTATAGTCGAATGGCCGTTTTCACTTTTAATACTAAATTTGCTACGCATTAACTCAGTTCATCGAAATGAATGAACATTTTGTTCTGGATTTTGCGCAATATTCTCAATTACAAAACAGTAGTCTCTTGTAAAAGCCTCGCCCATAGCTAACGATGATTCATATAGTTTCTGACCTGAACTATGACACGGAAAAAAAGATTCGCAGTTATGTTTAATTATGATAAACTAGTGTAGCTCATCTTTTAGAACAAAAATGCAGGTTGTTTTAATGTGATCATTTTTCAGTTCACACGATATTATTTGGGTTTTTTTCTTCTATCAAAGATATCACTAATAATCTAGTGTTGTTTGAACGATAAGTAAAAAAAAAGAAAGAACAGGAAGGAATAAATTAGAAAATAGAGCCTCGGACTTTCAAAGCTTTGGGAAACGTGATACCCTTATAATTTATCACGGAAACCCCTAAGAACGCTGAAGAAGAGTATTCAGCTTGAGTTGGTGAGCAGTTTTGTTAATAATATCCTCAAAGAATCTCTAGGGAATGCTTCCCAAATTCTATTTAGAACTACTGCACACCTATTAATCATTTTGCTACGATATTCTCATGAGACAGACTATGGCCCTTCAATTAAATGTTCCTTAGCAAAGAAGATGAAATCAATAACGCTTATACATCACGTTGGTTTTTTTTAATTATCCAAACTATTGTATGGCCTTTTGTGTAAATTCCTACATTGTTTCAATAGCTAAGGGTAGTGTGTGTGTGGATGAAATTCATAAGTTACGCGTAGTGTTTTGAAAACTGAAACAGTTTTTGTGTAGAAACAAATTAGAAGGGCTATATCTCAAGTCTTCAAGAGTGCAGAATACATAACGCTTGATAGGTATTGCCAAAATAGAATATCGAGTCATAGTATTGTTTTAAAATTCCAACCACGGGAAACATTTGGCATTTCATTCGTGAAAGCTGGAGCTTAAAAATTACTCGTACATTGCCCGTTGCATATCCTTCTCATAACAAACTTCGGTCGCAAGAAAATCCATATTTATTATTTGGAAGCAGCGTTTCTCAACCTATGGTCCGCGGACCATAGGCTGTCCACAAAGATGGGATAAGTGTTCTGGGCAATAATTGGTCATGAACATCTGCTGAACATGATAGAGCGATACGTATTGCCTCAGCGATAAGACCCAGAAGATCCGAAAAGAACAGAAGAGCAGTGATGCTAAACTTTACGCTGAACCGAGCTTTCTTCTGAATAGAGTCATTTCAAGTATAGAGATGTGAAACCAACTGATATTGTTAAATATTTATTCTCTATCTATTTGCATTGCATACACATATTTTATATCGCATCCTTATATATCCTACATCTACTGCTCTATGTATCATATTTTAGTGTTCTGTTTTAATGATTGCAATATGCTGAACGAATACCTTCTGCCAAGGGGATTTATACAATTGCTTTGAACCTTTGCCAGCACCGTGTATCCTTTTTCCCCTTGTGCCACCTTCCGTAAATACCGAACATTCTGTCGTTTTTTTAATTTAATTATTTATATTTCTCTTATTTACGTATTTTTATTTTATTTCATTGCAACTCTGTTTATACACCTTCTTCTGCATGTTATAAAATTGTTAACCTATCCCTTTTCTGCATGTAATAATTTCACACCTTGCGTATGTTATGTGTCTTGTTTTGGATCAATTCCTCCCTTTCCACGTAGCGCCGCACACTCTGAATTATTGGGGGTCCCGTACATTCATGAATTATTGAGGTGGTTCAGCCCGATTCACGAAGTTTATTGGAATGGCTAAGGCGCCTATGACTGTAAATCGCCGCTTCTAGCGTGTGGTTCTGATAAATCGCAACGGAACCTCTTCATCATCACAAAGATGATCAGTAACCACACCACGCGAACACGAGTTTTCAATGATTCTGCTACTCCGGCCGCACCATTAGGCACTATAGATATACTCGGCTAACACCTACTTTATTAGAACGCGTGTTGATTCGACTAGGACTCCAGTAGTTGCCATTTCTCATACAAGGAGCCTCTTCGAATTTGAGAAGCTCTCTGTGAGCCTTTTGACGTTTGAAATTATCGATTTTGAACTTTTTGGAGTTGTGAATCGGCTTATCCTTTGAATGCGTTTCCCATCATTTTGAATCTGATTATCAAGCATATAACGCGACATTTTGCGGAACAAAAAACTTTTGCACCACAATTTTGACAAACGCTCACTTATTGCTTTTTCTTTGCCCAATTCACCGTGACAAATAATCTCCAGAAATCAGAGTTACGCTAGTTTTTAACCGCTTATCGTCACAATTGTAGGGCTTCAAAAAGCAGTGCCGTTACATCATCTGATGACGTCATACATACATCAGACGTTTTTGTTAGATACATTGGTCCTTCTTCTTTACAATGAAATATTGAACACACTATATAAATAAAGTTTTCGTAACGTTCACTGGCCCAAATGCGATTCCGAAACTATAAACGTATCCCACGTCAGAATAAAGCCGCGTGTTAGCGTGTTATATACTACCCATTTTCATTATCTCAAAATTAGATAATCAACGATCAATTCATAATCAATTTCCTGTATAGAACGTATTAGTTAACATTACACATGTGAAAAATCAATGAAAGAGCGAAAATAGAGAAAAACTATATTAAAATGGTTTTGAAAACATTAAAAAAGTCAGTCATTTCTTGCATTTAATTAGCAATTGACTTGAGCCAGAAAATTAAAAATTAATGCCTTATGGTGTTTTAAATAGTTATTTCAAGGGAATTTTTTTGCCACTCCAAAGAAACTGTTTTTATTCGATATTTTTAATTATATTTTGGTTTTATTTTTAGTTTCTACTTTTTTTGCGCGTTTTTAATATTATTGCTGATGTCGCGATTTCATTTGGTTGTTTTAAACCTCTTAAAATACTTTTCGAGTAAGAGCTTAATTTTAATTGCTTTTTTGTTTATTCTTAATTCTTTTCTAAATTTGTCATTTTCATTTTCATGGGAGTCAAACAGAGGTTTTTCGCGATGTATATGAACTCAGAGGCTCCGTTCATGAAATGTTTCATGCATATACTGTAGCCTACTCTGTGAAAGTCGTATCTCTGTGGAAATCTTACAGCAATGACAGTTCGCTGTGTGGTCGTGTGATCCATAGCGTACTAATTACTCAACTCCCAACTCTGGATGAATGCTGGTATACTAGGCACACACGCATTCTGTCGAGTTTGAAAGTTTAGATATAGAACACTCGCCCCCCCCCCAGTACATTAAATGGCCCAGTATGAAATTCTGCAAGATTATTGCAATGGTTCAAAAACGTTCAATCAATTTCGAAATCTCTCAATCAAACATACATTAACCAAAGTATTGTTAGTCGTTTGCATGCAATATGTGCATGTGACCTTCAACTCTGCTTTTTGTTATATTTTACATTTATTTTCGTTTTATTTTGTATATTTTCTTCGTATATTCACGGTCACATATAACAACCGCATATAATATGTAGGTATCAAGTAGATGATATCATACTCGTATACATTGAAATAAAAGCTGACTACGATAACATAACCTTGACAGTACGTATTGAGATGTCGAACTGGTTTCGATCTATCAGGTAGATGGAATAAAGAACAGCGTGTAGAATGACAGCACGTATTCATAGCGATTAAAGTGTGTCGCACGAGTACAGACCTACCCTAGAACACTGAAGTTGAAGCTTGGTTTATGCAACGCGGGTACTGAGTGGAATACTTATCATGGGGGTGCAGCTGATTTGCTTTAAAGAACAGTGCGAATGCATTATTTTGATGAACATAATTTCCTTTTCTACACTATTAACGATAGTAATCACAGGTGGGACCAATTAAATTTTCCTCGGAACTGATAGGCCAAACTATTACTGATCTTCCAATTAAGGGATCAAGTCAATCTGATGTTGTTATTTTTAATTTTGTTTTTTTCGTTATTATTTTCATTTCTTTTTGTGCGTTACCCGGCAACACGTCACGCAATTTCAATGCGAACCGTGTCTAAGAATACGCAGAATCACAGTTTTCTACTCCCCACCCTGATTTAGATTCTGATCGTTGTTCAGTAACACGCGTTCCGTTCCGTTGATTTATTCCTTATTTATATAGCATAGGAAAATGCTAGTAACTTTTCATCAAATCCCATGATTCTGACATTCCTATGTATGATTCATACTATACGAATAGAAAGAATGTACTGAATATATAATATTGTACTTGTAAAAAAATACAGCTTACACTACCAAGATGATGACCTCTTTTTTTCTACAGTCTGTTTTTGTTCATGTAAGAAGTCTAAGAGTGTTTTGTTGCTGCTGTATTTTGAAAGAAACTATTTTTTAAAACTTATTTATAGTATGGAAAACGATCCCTTAAAATAAAAAAAAACAAAAATTTCAGGACCAGATCCATGAATAAGAAAAGAAAATTTTGAGTCAAAACAAAGTCTATTGATGACAACAGTTTTATGGCAGCAAAATTGAAAAAATTTAGAGTTATGAATCATGCTGTTTACCACTTGCTTCCTTCAAAACATACCGGATGCACATCCATGCATCCTGATATAATAGTTATCATTTAGAACTGTCGAAATCCCTAACTCATGGTAGAATGAAATGATGTCATCAAAAGCAAGTACGTATGTGATTGATGCATGCAATTATGTTCAATGGGATTTGTCCTTTATATATATATAGTTCTATTTTTCTCCACCATTTTTAGTTCGGTCAATTTTTCGATAAGTGCACTCTTCAAGTGATCGAAACGAAATACTTAGCGAATTTCCTGCGGGAGATGTAAAACCTAGGGTTTTTGTTTTCTATTCGTGTTGTTGAGTTCTTCTCAAGAGTTATGACGTCATCTCCTAAATGTCGATAAATTCTATTCGGAACGCAGATCGCTCTAGCAATGTTATTAGCAATCTGGTGATCAATCATACAGCTTCTTGGTTTGGGCAACGTAGCATTTTGATTCGCAATATATAATTCGATTAAAAAATGCAAAGCTCTTATTAAGCACAATGGCTCTTACATACTGAAATTTTCAACTGAGTACAGTCTAGTCTAGACGATTTAATATGCTTTTCTCGTTTTCTTAAAAGAAAAAAAATACAGATTGTGGAACAGAGAAGTACAGATATATAGTGTTTTTCGGAAATTTATTTTACTTAAAATGTATAAGAAAATTTTTTTTATTTTAATATGACATTCTCATTTACGTGCTGCTTGATAACGAAGCTCATTAGTTGCAAGACGCTTTCTAGAGAAATTATGTTTCTAAAAATTAAGAAAAATTCCACCTTTTATAGTTAAAAAAAAATAAATATTTTTGTATAAAAGAATGTTTCCATTTCATATGAATACTTTAACAAGAATTGCATTGTTCTTGAGCTGTTTTGATTTAGCACCACGTAAATGGAGGAGTACTACAAGTTTGGTTAAGCATTCCAAAACATACAAGTGTCGAATGAATTTATTTTGTATTATGCATTCAGTAGCGAAACTGCTGGCTTCACTTATATGAATGAACAAAGCTACATTGTTGAAGATGATTGTGATCATTTTTCATGAAAAGTGAATGTTTGTGTGGACTATGATTTTACGTAGTTGAATTCGTGAGCAGTAGAATGTCGTGCAAAAGAAATGTGTGAGGTAACAGACCGTTACATAAATTTCCTATTTAGACACAAAATTGCTATTCAGTAGAGTCGGTTCAGAATAATTTTTAGATTAGTATGAGGTGTTTGTGCTCCACACCCGAAATATATGGAGTTAGTATTTTTGGATGCATTCATTACTATAATATATTGCGGGTGAGGTATCAGTTTGCTCTTACTGTAGTCCGAAACAGAAATGACCTTTATTTGACCGAAGCACAACAGGCTATCAAAACAATGGAACAATAAGAGGTAAATCAAGGACACAATCTAACGATTCTCATACTTATCAGAATAAATAAGGGAGGTTTTTTTTTCTTTTCGGGGAATTGATGCCGTTGTATTGAATGATCTCTAAACTCGTTTTTACCAATAAAGAGACCACAAAATGACCGCGGGTTAACAAACTAACAATGGCGTATTTTTGTGCGCCATATAAACTTTCGTTTTTCGAACCCGAAATTTTTTCTTCCGTCTTCCACCATAAATTGAAATATTTAGGTACACACTCGGTTTTCGTATACCATATTTGTCATGTTGAAAAGGTGGGCGATAGCGAGAGAATATATCTAGCTTTGAATTCACATTGCTGATGTTTATTATAAAGATAAAGGTACGCAGTTGAGTCTTTGCTAGACTAATTGCTAACATGCTTAACAGAGGAAAATCAAGCGTTTGTGTGAACAGAGGTTTTTTTATAATGATGCATCGGCATCCACAGAGCTCAGGGCTGTATATAGAAGAGACATAATTGAGTCACTAGAATTGTTAGCCCACAATCAAGCTCTGGCTGTAGGAATCTTTAGCGGTACTCTGAATAGTTTTGAGCAGAAACCTTTCTTTTCATTCCATGAAATGATGGTGTGGTCCATTAGTTCACTAAACATGTCTGGAGAAAACAGTGTTTTGCTAGCGTATCTTTGAATACTCTGCGGTGTGTGTGTTGTCGGGGTTTGGTTTCAACAAGATCAAAAGCCGTCGCTCTATTAACACGAAGAATGACTGAAGTACTAAGAGGAAAGTGTTTATAGAGCGTTTCAACACTTTACGAGGTGACATAGCGTAGCCGACTCGTTAAACTGATATCGCCCTTTGTGGGGTTATCTTGGAGAAAAAGTTACGCTAGCCGGGTGGGAGTGATAGCAAATGTTATACAAAGTTTCAAAATAAAAATCTTACATCATACTGCCGAACATCCTTCGGAAGATGAAATTTTAAAATAGATTTTGTGTTGTGAGATTCAAAAAATCCCGAAGCAACCTGCATTTAAGGTATCTCTTTCCGACTGCCTTTCTTGTTCTTAAAAGGGTACTGAATTGAAATTTAATAACATTTTCTGATAGAAAGTGCCTCAAAATGGTGAAAATTATAATATATTTTGGACAATCTATGTCATTTTCTATGAAAAAATCATTTTTATGTCAAATTTTAAGCAAAATTCATGCAATATTCGAAAAACGATTGTAAAAATTCTATGAATGACATGTTTTGTTATTTTCACAGTATATTTGCCAGTGATAATGCATGTTATGAACCAAAATTTAGAGAGTTGTATAGTATGCTCAATAAGTCACACTTAAATCTGTATGTACGTGATTTTTTTGGAATTTTATGCAATATATCGTGTATGAAACACTCTAATTAGACAAATATAAGTGATAGATCGATGTTGTTTCATAGCCTTGAAGATATATGGCAAAATATTATATTAAAATTTTGTATTGGCAATCAATAGATTTTTTTGAAATCATGTTTCAAACTCAAGTGTAACGCCAAAAATAAAGCATTTTCTTCGTAAAACGCGTATAAAGTTTTTCTTCACAGGTTACTTGTATGCAAAAACACAAGGGACTTCGGTTCTAAGCATCATATAAACAAAACAAGGTCTGTTTTGGAATTACAAGAAACGGGGATTTTATAAAAAAAAATGGAAACAAAGAAATCGATATTTTATTTTAAAATGGCGTTGTGAATGTAATTGGATACCTAAATACACGCTTAATACACATACAAATGCAAACACAAAGGCAACAACAGGCAAATTGCCCAACGAGAGAGCTGAAAAAAAGATGCCCATAAAAAATATGGATGCCAAATATAAAATGCTTTAATGTAAAAATGTCAATATAAATGCTTAAATGTCAATATAAATGCTTAAATGTCAATATAAATGCTCAAATGTCAATATAAATGCTTAAATGTCAATATAAATGCTCAAATGTCAATATAAATGCTTAAATGTCAATATAAATGCTTAAATGTCAATATAAATGCTTAAATGTCAATATAAATGCTTCATGATATGTTTATAAGTTGTATGTTGAATAAAGTTTTGTGTACCTCGTTTACTGATTTAATGATTTTTCAGGAACAGTTTATAATTAGGAAATTATTTACGCTCCATCTCCTAATTATAATACAGTCTATTTTTCAGAAAAAAGCAGCATCATCAAATTGTTTCCATACACATTAAAATATTCTACGTAATTAAGTTTTAAGTGGCTATAAAAGGCATCAATTATCAAAATGAAACATCATGAAAGCTCGGAAAACATCACTGAATGAACGTGAACGTCTTCATCGCAATTCAATAGCTATAGAAGCCTGAAACATTTCGGAAGAGCAGACAACCTTTCAAGTGCTCAGTCAAATATTTCGTGTGTCGATCTCTACGACAATTATCGTGTATATATATATATATAGTCTCTCTACAGCTAATATTGAATTGAGAGGAGATGAAAACATACTGTGTAACACGGACAAGCAATTTGACACGCGAAGAAGAATCCGCAGTGTTTCCTTCAAAAAACAGAAAGTATATTTATATGGAACTAAAATACCGTGTTTTCACAGAAAATGAGAAGGCCCATATAATTGATTCTTACGATTCTTTCCCACGATTTTTATTTCTCTCGTAACATTCCTATGCGAATATCAAGTACAACGAGCATTAGAATATTTCGTTCGTTTTATTGGAACTGCTGTTGAAAATTCAACTAACATGAGAACTTAGACAACGTCGTGTGTGTTATTACATCGTGATTTTAATATATCGTCTTTCATATTTCTCACCCGACATGCACGATATAACGAGGGGGTTACTGTACTATGATTCTAGTGTGCTGAAATAGTAATAGTCATCGTTACGTCTCACTATCACGCATTACTATAGTCTAGGTTTCCACGCGTTTCATCGAAGCAATAAAATTACGATTTTAAAATGTTTTGAGATGCGCGACAACGTAATGGGGGCATACTCTAAATTTTCTGGTACACGATTCTGTTTTGATAGTTTTCCTTCTTCAACTCCAGAATTATCTGGGGGGAAAACTACAAGTCATGAAAATTCAAGATATGCGTGACTATTTTCTAATAGAAATGTGCTTATTATTTTCTTTTTTTTTTCAAATATATATGCTTCGAAATAATATTATTATATTGTTTTACTCTGGGTGTCATTTGAAAAGTTTTTAAAATAAAATATGATGCTCCTCGAGAATTTTGCTCCATTTGTAAAAAAATGAGAAGAAAAACTAGAAAACGAAATTTTTGCGTGTCTATTATTTTTAGCGTGAGTTTAATTATTTTTTAAGTTTCGATATTTATTACCTTCCGATATCACATTCTTTTTGTTTCCTTAACTTTGCACTTCTACTATATATATACAGTCAAACATGAGACCATTTCTGGTGCTAAATCCACCGTCCAGCACTCATGAATGATTAATCAATGCCTCGAAACTCAACATGACCAGGGCACACGAGCAGAGAGTAACCCAGACGCCCAGTATGTTGAGGCCTAGAATGCATCAGCCTGCATTTCAAGCTAGGGGACTTCACCCTCAACCACGATTTCCCCCTATCGATAATGGAGTCCTCAGCCCAGACACTCACAGCCGCATGGGCATTTGACCAACAGGTTTCCATCTAATCCATGTCGGTTTTGTGAAAGTCAAGGTGTTGCAAACGCCTTCCACTGAGTTGATATGCCCATTTAACCCAAATCGGACATATCAACCAAATACACTTGGTCATGGGACAAATTGTGACGCACGATACTGCCCACTTATCCCACATCAAATATTCCAATCAACCGAACTTGAACATAGGCGGTTTATGACCCTGGCCAGGTCAGTGAGTGAGCCCATTGTCCCAGGTACTGGAATTTAAGTTGGTTATGTCAGGTGTGGCACACACATAAGACAATAAGCAAATTCCTATTGTAGTGGATTCTGGATCCCCGATTTCTATTTTACCGAAAAAGAATTGCTGCAAAGCTGAATCATGAAGAAGTAAACTGTGTACCGTTGATTGTCAATCAAATTAATGGTACGATTCCATTGAGTAAAAAAATATTATTGTATATCACTATTGGCGCTATTACCAAACCTTTGTATTTTATGTCATTGATAACCATTTGTCTTATGGTATCTTCGGGTTACCACAACTAAAAAATTTTCGAATTGTTATTGATTGTATAACCATGAAATTATGTAAGAATCAAAATAAACTTTTCACACAAAAACATGGCCACAATCCAATGTCTTTACAGTTAAACGAAATGTCATGTCATTCTCCTAATGTTGATAATTTATTGCACAGTTGCACACATATTTAAATATGTAGGGGGGGAGGGCTAAATATATGATGTTGAAATATTTATTGCATAGTTATATATACACGCATATTTAAACACGGAGGGTAAATATGATGTTGATTGTGTGAGGATGGAACCCCAGCGAGTATTTCTCACACACCTGGACTTCCAATCTCACTCAGACTGCTTAAACACAATATTATTATACCACATTCAGTCACCTAATTTCCCCAGCTTATCTGGCGTAGCTTTCTACAACCCACCAATAGGGAATAGTATGCCTCTATCCACCTTTGGAAAAAGAAAGGAAATTGGCGAAAGCTACGATCATAGACTTCTACAAGAAAAATAAAATTAGATATGACGTTTTCGGTTCAACTTGCCTTTTTCAAACCAGGTGCCGTCATTAAATATGATGAGTTTCAATATACCCAAACACTAGGAAACTTTCGCGACCGTTTTCAGATCCTTATACCGTACTGAGGAAAATTTCTGAAGTCAACTTTTAGATAAACCGACTCAATGCCCTTACCAAGAAGAATTCAGAAATAGTACATGCAAGCAAGTTAAGATACTTCTACCCTTGAAATAGCTTCAAGCTCTCTCACGAATAATACCTGACTCATCAAATCACTATGTACATAAAAAATCATTACCATATATACTAAATAATCTACATTGTTGGGGTTGCTTATGTGAAGAAAAAACATTGGTAATCACACACATGCAATTAAATATTTGTGCATATGAAAATGCCTTATAATCAAATGTTTCATCCTAATAAAATTGTACATATAGATCCCTACTAGCGGGGATTGCAATCAACACAAGATTTTAATCAAGATGCTGCGCCATTAGCATTATGGTACAGTTGCAGTAGTGGTGCTAATGCTATTATTTCTGAGAAATTGAATTTTCTGGATGTTGGGCCGAAACTAATATTTGGAAAGAAAAGTGATTTGTCTCCTCCGGGAATTGAACCCAGGTCCCCTTGCATACCGGGCAAGTGCGCTAACCAATACACCAGAGACAGCGACAGTTTCGACATAACATCCTGAAAATTAATTAAATAATATTATTTCTCTTATAATTTCTCAGTATATTTCCAGCCGAAAAAATGCCATCGCTATTATCTCTGGTTTAGAAATACTGAAATGTGAATGTGTAATTTGTGTTTGTTATGCTTCCGTATTTGCTTATGACTGAACCCACATGATGTCTGAATATGCTGTGTTGGTGTCTGATCAGAACCTTAACTATCCACTTCACTCTCTTGGACTCCATGTTGAGATCCACCCCCCCCCCCCAGCACCGATCTTGAGAGAGGGGTGTGTAATAATACAGCACAACAGAGGTCTTCAAATTATCATATTCAACCTTTTGCAAGTCGCGAGTACTGCCTGTACCCATCAATAAAACAAGAGCACCTTTACGGCAAGTTAAACATACGAATGCATGAAATGACGATGATTTCAATCCTTGAATGCAATTCCTCCAAGGTGTTTAATTGCAACGTTGATAAAGTGCTCGCGAGCACAAAATTGGACACGAGCATCGAGCACTCTGGATACTTCAGGGAGCACCATGGTGCTCGCAAGTAACGGGTTGAAGATGCCTGCTGTGCAAGGAAATCTACCTCTTCTTTTCCGCTTGTTTGGCCACCTCCCCAAAATCAATCTCTCCCTTCCTACAAAATCGAGATCTTCGTGATTTTTTTCCTTCTTACCGGGTGAGAGGGAAAAAAACGAACATCACACGAAGGTCCCGGATATACCACCCATCTTCATGCCGCTGTGTACAGATAAGAAGTACATGGGAGCGTTTTCGGTCTATAATAAAATGTAGCAATCTACTTCAACTTAATGTGATTTAGGATAAATCAATCGTTCTTACCAGCCATCAATATTATTATCTGTTTATATTTTTATTAAATCGGTAACGTTCCGATCTGCTTATTGACATTACCCATATAATATAAGGGGCATTCGCATATTTTTCCATAATTTTATGTCAAACTTTTTTTTCTCTAAAAGTGTCCCATTTTTCCAATGAAATTCACTTTAATTTGAATAATTCACTGATTGTGTTATAATGTGAATATGGCTATAAATATAAATCTCACATATTTTTGTCATGTTTAATTCTTTTTCTGTGAAATACATTTCCAATCACTGTAGATTTGCTTTAACACAAGCACCGTATTTCTCGTCACAGTTTATTTACGAGCAATATTTGGCAATTTTTCTCCAAATCGGCAACGTTTTTGGAGAGAATTGGCAGTGTCCCATATTAATTATTATAAATTTCCCGTATTTCTTCTATCAATCAAATATGGTCACTTCAATTGATATGACGTAACAACTTCACGTCCAATATATGATTATCGTCAAAAAAAGGTCTTCAAAACATCAATCTCGGTTATAACGACACCCTTGGTTATAATGACAAAATCTCGTGGAATATTTGGTGTCGTTATAACCAAGTTTGACTGTACTATCAGAATTTATTTTCTCACCTGAATGGATGTTTTTTTGTTTTTTTTTTGGGTTATAAGTCAGCTTAAGAAATACGAGCAAAGATTTATCGACCAAAGGAAAAATAATGATAAATAACATCTTTGTGCAAAGAACTAGCAATTCCTGCACATGTTTTTTTCATCTTGCTTAGCAAACCGTGTGGAAGTAAGACAAGAACATTTCAAGAGTATTCAGGATCATAAAATAGTGCGATTCTCGTACGAGGATTTCTGTCTTTCTCATTCTGTCTTTGTCTCCTCTGTAGCTCAAATAAAACAATAGGAACTGCTTGAGTTATATATCTAATATATAATGCATTTTTTTCATCTTAATGATGTATGTGATTATATAAAAATTAAATCTCTTGAGCTATGTTATCATTTGTTTTATTATAATCCTATTAAAAAATACGTTTTCTGAATGCAGGCTTATTTTCTTTAAAGTTGAAACAGAACTTTATGAAAATTTGGTATCTCAGTACACATAAGATCGCTAGTAAAATGAATGGCATACAGTATCTAAAATGAGTATTTTATTTAAATACTATTTCTAATTAAAAGTATGTTTCTATCACCAACAGTTCAAAAGGTAAAGAGGATTTATGCATATGACTTTACACCGTGTATACTCGTAGATGTATGGGAAGGCATTGAATTATTTAAGCATGATTAAAAATATGCGGTTTTTTAAGTTTTAAAATGTGTTTTTTTTAAATTTAGGCATGTTAAAAAAAATATGCGTTTTTTAAAAAAATAAACAACTTTAAAAAGTTGTTTAATGTGAAAAAATTTCAGAATTTAATTATGTTTTTTTCCCCATAATTAAATTCTTAATAAATTAATTTTAATTAGTTATTTATATTCTACACACTTTAAATATCGTTCGAAAGAAAAGCGGTTTTTTTAATAAACTGATACCTTTAATAAAGATTATACGATAAACAGCATGATATTCGTCCAAAGTAGCCATCGTTAATCAACTTAGAGCTGCGTCTGTGAAACCTCAGTTTTGTAAATGTAAAAGTAGACTTTTGGCGCCCAATGAAATAACGTGAAGCATCTGTAGCATTACGTCACAAAAATGTTGATTTTACGCCTGGCATTGTGGTTGAGAAACGTATCTTTTCAAATATGTAAGGGAGAAATATTCCCTTGATTTTAGACGAATAATCACTGATGTGAGCGTGAAATCGAATTTTAAGAGTATGTGTGTGTATTCTGTAGTTATCGTACACCGCGACAAATATAATTTCCACCTCGTTAAGCAAGCTTCTATTGGCAACACGTCCTTCTAAATTACAGTAATTTATTCACTCTAAACTGTGAAATTATACCTTATCGAATTCGAGATCATTGTACGAATCAGTTTCAACATTAAATCTTACCGAAACCAAAATTTCTCTCAAACAATTTTCGGGACCTACCCAAAATTGAATTAGCTTAACGCACGTTTAATGAACCAGATCGCACCAATTTTATTGCTTGAATTTTTTTTTTTCAAAACTTAACAAATAGGCCCATATTTGGCCTAACAATATAGGCCCAATAGGCCATACTTAGTTACCGAGTGAATCGCGGTGATTGCACACGAATATAACACTTTCTTTTTAATTCTAAATATATAAACATTCCCTTCGTTCATCAGTCTAATAAAATGAAAGGTAGCTATATTTTTTTGCTAAATGTTACACGCATTTTTCGCAAGTAAATATAAGCGAGTACGGTACTGTACAGAATGTCCTTTAAGTCCTAATTTGGTCTTTATCTCATCAACCGTTCATTGTAGAGGTATGGTTTTAATTCAAAAAATGCTCAAAATGTGTTCACGAGAATCACTCTGCATCAGTTTTAGGAGTGAAAATACAGTGTATCATAAAATAAAAAATCTAAATTTTTATAGGGTCTCCCGTCTTCTAACTTCTAATTAGAAAATGTTTCAATGTCTCTCCTGAGGCCAACAAAAAAATCCATGTTTCTAAGTGCAATACTCGCCGAAATATTTTGAATTCAAAAACAGAAAAAGGGGGAAAAAACAGCGTGTACAAACGGAGAAGGCTTCTTTTCCTTATTTATGTGTTCTTTACCAGCTTTTCTCCAAATTTTGAATTCAAATATCTTAGCGAATGTTGCACTTGGAAATCCGGATTTTTTTTTTGGAGAGACAGAGCAACAATTTTGTAATTGGAAATTAGAGGAGAGGGAGACCGTATTTTTTATTTTGTGACAACATGTATTTCCCTCTCGGAACTGGTACAAAGTGAAAATTTTTAAATACATTTTGATAATTTTTTAAATTAACATCTCTACGACGAACGGTTGATGCGATAAAGGCCGAATTAGAATACTTACAGGACGCCCTGTCTAGAACAATACTTTATATATATTCTGCATTTTAATACTCTGGGAAGAATCTCACAGTTCTTTCATTCTCATGTGTAGATAAAGACGATTCAAAAAAGTCCGCATCGACAGAACGTCGTTATCTCTCCTGTTACATATCAAGACGTAGGTCCAGAAGACCAGTTATAACTCCAGTCAATGGCTTAAACTTACTGGATGATACCTATTCTGGAATAGCGCAGGTAATCTATGAATTCTTATTTCATTTTTTTATAACTATAGTAAAAAATAAAACAAAAGCACACGTTCAACCAAAAGCAAAATTGATGCAGCTCTTATTACTTACAGTATATTAGTAACTAGCTGTTACCCGCGGCTTCGCTCGCGTTGATTTCGTAATTTGAAAACTCCCCTTTATGACCTGTTTAGCTGTTGAATTTTGAAAAATCCCTTCTCTTAAGCCCCGTTCACAGACAGAACGCGGAAAAACGGGGGTGAATATTAACCTGCTTGGCAACTTTTTTCTCCTTCGCAGGGGAAAAAAAAGGAGAGATTTACACCATCTTCTTCGATAGGATTTTGGGTTTCACACCCCTTTCCCATAAACCTTTGCGTTTTTTCTCTGTTGCCGAATGAAGAATACCAGGATTTTTACTCCGGTTATATCGATATTAGTTACTATCCATTAACGGACACTCCCCGCTAGCGGACAAAGGTTTCGGTCCGATGGGTGTTCGTTATCGAGAGGTTCTACTGTTATATTGTGAGCTCCACCACCACCTTCTGCTTGTTAGCATCAACAGCCGAGCTGGTTTGTTTTGAATCAAGACCATATATCGTGTAACGGGCGATGTAAACGGGCGCATATTTCGCAAATGCACCGCCATTCCACGATTACACGATTTTTTTTCAGTGAAGAACCCTATTAAGCCAATCACGTCGATCTTCTCGGTTCACGATAATTCCCACTATCGTAATATCTGTTGTGCTTTTGGTCACAAGACTTCGTTATTAACATTATAACTTCGATTAACACGCTGTATGCCATACAAACATTTTGTTTACTTTAATTCGCGTAAGGGAAAAATGAAAATTCCGTGGTTAATGGTAGCGAGTGATGAAAGTAATAGTAATATATTTCGAAAAAGGCAAAATTTTTACATGTCAGTGGGCTTCACTAAAACTGTGTGCTTTAGGTTAGCAGTCTTAAGACCGAGTCCGCGTAACTGAGTTGGTGATAGGGTATTAGCCTGAGGAAGGATCAAGGTTCGAGAGTCCAGCTCGTTCATTAAATTTCGTCCAAAAATGATTTAAATATTTTTATTTTTCTTTGCTGATACAATGCATTACAATATATTTGCTGACTCTTAAAATTTTAGTATATATTAAATCAATTAAATATTATAACAAAAACATGTAGAAAAATTATTAAGACCGATAATAATGTTCTAAAAAATGTAATTCCTTTTAACATCTTTTCTCTTTCGAAGTTCTGATATTTAAATGGCTGTTTAAATATTTTATAGCTGTTTACGATTATTAACATGCACGATACATTTTTTCATACTATAACTTATCTGTTTATTTTTAAACGATTTGCTATCAAAAAATGCGTTGCCGCCTGACAGGCGAGTGGTTAGGGAGCTAGCCTCTCACTGTGCAGGTCTGGGTTCGGGCATGGATGTTTACTAACACTTAACAAATTCCCTGGACGGATCATGCGAATCCTTGAGGATCTCGTTACTATTTATTTAAATTGGAGAAATCTTTTACTAAAATTTGCAAAGATTTTCTATCACATTTTCAGAAATTTTAAATCATGATCAGCTTTTAGCTGTTTGAATATTTCAGCTTGTGCTCTGAGTACTTAAATTTGTTAAAGAATAAAATCGTTTACATTGGCATTGAAAATAGCGTGTGATTGCACATTTGAAATATCTCGCGGAACAGCGGTGGAAATATCTGCCGTGTTTACACCGCTGTTCGGTGATCAGATACGAAAATGAAGATATCGTAGTTACGCGAATTATCATAGAGGCTGAAACAACGTGATTGGCTGTGTAATAATAATAGAAAAAAATCGCGTATCGCGCAACAGAGAGCGGTGCATTTACGAAATATGCAAACGGAGCTCCGTTTAGTGCAGGGGATCTTCAAAAATTCTAAAACTATTTCTTTCGAAATTCTAAAATTATTTCTCTTAAAAGTTCTAAAATTATTTCTCTTAAAAATTCTAAAATTATTTCTCTTAAAAATTCTAAAATTATTTCTTTCAAAAATTCTAAAATTATTTCTTTCAAAAATTCTAAAATTATTTCTTTCAAAAATTCAAAAATAATTTCTTTTCCATTTATTCTAGAATTATTTTTCTTCTATTTATTCTAGAATTATTTTTCTTCTATTTATTCTAGAATTATTTTTCTTCTATTTATTCTGAAATTTTTCTTCTATTTATTCTGAAATTTTTCTTTCATTTATTCTGGAATTTTTTCTTTCATTTATTCTGGAATTTTTTCTTTCATTTATTCTGGAATTTTTTCTTTCATTTATTCTGGAATTTTTTCTTTCATTTATTCTGGAATTTTTTCTTTCATTTATTCTGGAATTATTGCATTCATTTAAAGTTAATAGTTTTTCAATGTTTTCAATCATTTTCTAAAATGATCGGTGGGTCACGGCAATGTTCAATGTCTCCGAGGGCCAAATGTGGTCCGCCGGCGCAATGCGTTTAAGACCCCCTGCTTTAGTAAGTCTCTACATTATAAAATATAACTACTGACCAAATTTCATATTTATAGCTTCAACGGTTTTAGATGGGCAATGATGAATCAACCAGTCAGTCGGAACATGTTATTTTATATGTATAGATAATAATTCGCTTCAAGCATATGACGAATATATGAACTCTTAATATCTCAATCTGAAAGGATTAC
Organism: Pholcus phalangioides; assembly: GCF_987345545.1. NCBI lineage: Eukaryota > Metazoa > Arthropoda > Arachnida > Araneae > Pholcidae > Pholcus > Pholcus phalangioides. The sequence goes on along the minus strand of NW_028301600.1, from coordinate 59,953,863 downwards.
TCATTTCCTTCAACTTTTACTTGAGATTCGGAAATTTCCGAACGAATATTCTAACTCAAACGCTTAAATATATGAAGATTATCGAGTTAGTCTTATTGTTTAAATAGATATATAAAAGAAATTCTTGTTCTCTTTTTGTGTTTTCATTAATTTAAAATGCTGTAAATATCTTGATTTAAACTTTTTCGGTTCGTTTTCTAAGCAGTTTTTGTCCAAAACGTTTCTACGAAAAGATGTAGACCCATAAAATTTTCATGGCTTTTCTTTGGAAACCCTTCTATTGAAATCATAAAAAAGCAATATAACTGGTACTAAAGACGAAATTGAGCAATAGGGAAGAATTAAAACGATTTTTTTGCCAATTCTGGATTTATGAATTCCAAAGGTCACTTTGAGTTGTTTCTTTAAGCTATTTTACGAATAGATTCATCAATGCTTTTTAAACGGGGATTTTTGCCCAAGAATATGATATTTTTATCTATTTGACAGCCAAAAAATCTCTATCATCTATTACCATTCCTTGAGTTAGAAATCTTCATTCCCTAGAGAATTTTGCTTCATTTCGCCTCATAAAATACCTTATTCTCGCGCGTTTGTTATAATAATTTCAAGAGATAATTGCTAGATATTGATTATAGAAATTGTTTTAAAAGTATTTCTAATGGTATAAATCTCACATAATTATTTCGAATTAGAAATTTAAGTCAGGCAATTCATTTTTTTCTCATAAGACTACTTCAATTATTCATATGAAAAAAACTTGTATAAATTTTATTTCTAAAAAATTATGGGCTAAAACATATTTTTTCTTCTCGTTTGCCATAGGACTTGTTGTCAAAATGTAACCATTGGTCATTTAATACGTTCAGTTTGGATGTCTCTACTGGTGGACGTTCCCTGCCTTTTCTTTTGGTACACCTATTCCAGGAATACGGCTTCGTCAGATACTTCCAACTGGACCTTGTTAAAGTCTGGAGATGTTTCAGTATGTTTCACATTTCTACCGCCTTAACAATAAAATCATTGTACTTTCACTCACGATCTAAACATATCAGAAATATTTCATGTCCGTTTTAGAGATTTTTGGCTAAAAATGCGTTGTTTTTATAAGATTGTATGTCATTTGTCCATATTTGGCCTGGAGACAACGTGGCATTGATTAACTCATTTGCATCCTCCCACTGGATTCACCAACTGTCCCACATTACCAAGAATCGTTAAAGATACGGGTTTTTATGTACTGCACTCGGATCATTCTGCTCTCCGGATAAAGAGATGCAAATGGATTAATTAGATTGATGAAGGGGATTTGAGATTGGAGATTAAAAAAGTATAGTTTGGAGTTTTCTATTGGACTCGAAATGGTACACCGATTTTTTGACATTTTGGGATGATCACAGATGACTCCCCACACAACTTCTTAACCCTTTAGCTACACATTAACCACATTAACTACACTAACCGATTATGAAAAAATGATATAATTATCATTTAAACTTTTTGGTAGGTCAAAATCTGTGAAATAAAAAAAATTTCAAAAAATTATTTATTACGCAACAAACTAATTAACCTGGTACTTTAAAGTTGCGTCAGCAGCACTATACGTTTACAATAAAAATGAAAAATACCAATTTAACTATGTTGAATAACACAGTAGCATGAATATTTATTCATTTTACTGCCAAAGAAAACCATAATTTGTTTTATACATTTGTTAAGAACATTTTGTGCGAAGCAGTGTTTTACTGCATAGTACAAACGTGTAGTGACGTAAACAGTTTTACAGGGCTGAAACATCTATAACTGAATTTTATTAATTGACATATTTAAAAAAATAATAGTCCCATGCACTTGTGCTGGCATCTGGTAACAGTAAAGTATTATATATACAGCCTTTATACTACAAAATACCAACACCCAACAACGTATGTGAGGGATGTGACGGGGTTAAAAATAAATCGGTACTATATAAAGTGTCGTCAGTATAGAAGGGCTAAATATACCTCATACAAAAAAACCTGATGATCAATTCGAAACCGATGATGTGCTTGGGAAAAACAAAAAAATCAAGAATTGTTTCGGGACCCACCCTCATGAGCCATGCTTGTAGTGAAGGTAAATTTCTACGCCAACCCTTCCCTCATAAAATCCAAAATATATTGTTTTTATAATTTGCATATCATAAAAAATTGAAGTAATAAATTACAATTTCACAGCACTAAATGTGCCTGGAATGCAATAATAGTAAGTGAAAAAAATGATTCCACGGACCCTTTACAAGGTACTCATGGACCCCGGGAGTTCACGTACAACAGGTTGGAATACACTGCTATAGAGCAGTTGTTCTCAACCTTTGGAAGCTCGCGGCCCGGTTGAGTATTTTTTTTTTCGAGTGGAAGGCCCGGTCATAAGTACGACTAATGGGAAATGAATGGGGAAAAATTAAACGACTCACGGCCCGGTTTGACTGATATCAGGGCCGAGTACCGGGCCGCGGCCCGGCGGTTGAGAAACACTGCTATAGAGGATTATGCAACGCATCTGGCTATCAGAATGAATGGCATCCCAAGTCTCTGATGGTGGATCTTGCCACGTTTAACCGAATGAATTGGATCCGAATGATATAACTAAACTTCTATACACGTCTGCGCTGGTCGTCGCGGCCCTGTCCAAAACGAGACTCATTTGAAGACAATTGTCTCTAATCAGAAGTATTCCACGTTGATAAGACCGACGCCCCCCCCCCCTGCAATCCCCCTTGATGACGCGATGTCGATCACTCGCACTACCTATTTGACACCACGAGCGTCGTGCCCTGTCTTTACTAATGCTAAACGGCGCAAGTCTGTGTGTATATGCTATATAGTTAACACTCGTTTTTCCCAAAGAACCACCATTTCATGAATATACAGGGTAATTCAGAAAGAATCATTCGGTGAATCATTATGGAATGTGTGATAAGTATTGTATAAATAATAAATATTAAGGAAAAATTTCCAAGTTTTAGAATATGAACAATTAATTAACGACGCTAATGTGTGTCGTTCATCAAGCTCTTTTGGTTTCAAAATTAAATGAGAAATATTCTGTGTTCTTTCGTTTGCATGATGTCAGCCGATAATCACCGTTCAGAGGGTTCTTGAGCCCACTGTTTTGCGTGTGTTGAGAAAATAAATGTGTTACAAGCTACACAAATTGCATAGCTTGCAAGTACAAAGCTCGGTGATAAGGTAAATCGACTGAATTCTGTCTTCGCATGCTAAAAGCTATGGAGATGGACAATTTTTGCATCTGACTTCCATAAGAACGTAATTTGCAAGATTTTTATTATCACCTTGACATAATATGTAAGACTAAATCAAGTCATAGTAAACATTCGTAAAAAAAAAAAATCAGCTTGACATCTTTTCTTTATACTTATGTATTACTTATAAATTTTGTTTCGTTGATAAAACAAAAGTGCATCAGTTTGCAATCGGATGATTTATCCTGAATATATGATTCTTTCCATATATTATAATTTCATATCAGAATTACGTATACAATTTTTTCAAATATCTTAAAATTACCCTTACTTAATTATATAAAATTACCAAGATCGAAATCATCATAAAAAGTATAATATACACGATGCCGTGATTGTAATATTCCTCCTATCACAAAGTAATTTTAGGTAGCAAAGATTAAAGTAATATAAAAAGATATTCAGATGATTGGCGTTTTGTGAATTTCGAAATTTTTGTACAGTATATTTCGTTCAGTGATAGAAATGTTGGGTATTATAAATCATCCAAAAATACAAAAAAAATGTGATTTTTATTTTTTTATTTTTGTAAGAAGTTTGATCGTTACCTTCGTTCAAATAATGCTCAGGGTGGCCTTTTCTCGTTCTCTCTGTCACGCAAGAGGAAGACGCTGCTTGGAAAAATCTCGCATTGTCTTTTAGTGTTTCGTGACAACGCAAATACGTGTTCCAAAGCCTGAGAAGAAACTTGTACCACCATAGATCATCCTTCATAACTTTTTCTCTTGGTTTATTTCTCTCCTGATCCGTTTCTCTAGTAAAGCTGGGGTGATTCCGAAAGAACTTTGGCATATATATCATGCGGCACCAATAGATGGGTTGGATGATGAGAAAAAAACAGGCCAAGTTATAAACTTTATTATCCGACTTATACTAACTTTTTTTGAGAAACAAAAACAACGGAAAAGGAAAAGATGTTGAAGAATAATTCATCACGCTTCCTCAAACGTAGTACAATTTATACATATATTTACCTAACGTAATCTCGGCTGAGATGGAGTGATTAGTTTCAAGAAATAATAAATAAAAGGATGAAGCAGCGTTTGCACAATCAACGAGACTCAGAATGATCTGCCAGACCCTCTGCAAACTCTTTGGGAAATAGAATATATATATAAAAAAAGAACCACAGTGTGATATTAACCGACAAAGAGAATGCAGTTATGTAGGTAAATATTTGAGCAGAGTTCTGAGATGGTCCAACAATGCACGCCCTTCATCAGGGCCGTTGCGTATGCGTATCGACCCAAGTCAGCGGCAGCTGTCACCACCCAAAATGCGAGAAATTGCGTGAAAATAATCTATAAATGAATCCCCTTCATTGCATTAACGTTGCCCGAATTTCTGGGCTGTTTATCCGTCTTTCAAGAAATCGGCAATAATTATTATTGCCTCAGGTGCATAACTTGACAAGTTTCCGTGTCTCTGAGTTCGAAAAATCGCTAACTGTCTGAATTCTTCATAAGTCGCGATGTGAATCATATTACGATAAGTGCATATGCTGGAATAAAATCTTTCAAAATTAAATTTTATCTTTGTCGACTGGCTCATGAAGCATAAATCACTATTTCATTACTAAATGTTGTTACATTATTTATCTATGTTTCACTTCATTTCCGCTTATATATTGCGGATAGTTTTTTTCTTGATTGCGAATGCGTAGTGAATCATTTATTAATTTATTATACGATGGAAAATACTGTTTGTCTTGTGCAGATTTAATGGAAGCTGCATACCATCGGCATAATCCATATCATAATTCAGTTCACGCAGCTGATGTAACTCAAGCGATGCACTGTTTCCTTCAGGAGAGAAAGGTAATTATCAAAGCATAAGATGTATAATTAGTCATAAATCACACTAATTTATGCATTTTAATAGTTCACTCAAACTTAAGTTTGAGTTATTTTTTTTCTTAACCCTGTGCATCATTTAAAATTATTTTATGATTACAGTTCAACACCCAAATGGCGCACATAGTTTCATTTACCCTTTGACACTAATTTCACAAATTTGCTCATGTCCGTGCGTGTCTCGGGTGGCTTTAAAATCACAATATACGGTGGGTACTAAAATATACTTAAAGTTCACTTCCCTCGGGCAAGTGCTAAACTTGCACAGGAACTTTAACTGGTTGTACTAAATTGAGCTTTTTAGTGTGCATACTAGCATTCTTTACGTGTTTCCCAGAAACACTGGGCGAAAGAAAATTATTATTTATCGTCATTTCTCTCATTGAAAACGAGTGTTAAAACAGCTGTGTTGTGCTATCAATTTTTATTTCAATCAAGTGTACTCGTTTTCATACTATTCTCAAAAGCATAGGAAAAATTCTTGGTCAATACTTGTATAATATTTATTACCCAAGTAAATTGCGAATCTATTTCTGATACATTAACAGTTTTACTTTATTTGAATTTTTTTTTTACTTTTAGTTTGCTGCCAACCTCACACCCTTGGAAACCATGGCGTCTATAATTGCAGCAGTTGCACATGACCTAGATCATCCTGGCGTTACACAGACTTTCCTTGTTGCTACATCGAATCATCTGGTCAATCTCTATCATGTAAGTTTCTTGCGAGTCTGATAAAAAAAATATTTTTTACTACATTTTTTTTAAGCAGTAAAATTGTTTGAGTATTTTTGTTGTTATATACGTAAAGAATCAAGTACAAAAATGGAAAAAAATATAGTGATTTATTTGGAAATAGGTTAAAAAACAACAGTTATAAACAAAGTACACAACGGTATGCGCAATGGAGTTTTTACTTTTTGGGCTATTTAACTTATGGAAATGGTGAGTGTTTTGCGCAATAGCAATAAATTGAGCTCTTACTCAGTATTTTGTTGAAACATGCATAGATATTATAATATGTACTTTTTCGTGAATAATTTTTCAAACTTTTATACGGAATTCAGCGAATGATATGTACGGATAATTGTTTTTAAATATTTTAGCAGCAAATCACCTGATCGTAGTTGTTGACAACGTATTAAACGTAGTTAGTTGCATTCTAATGTATTTTTACTCGAGTCATTTAAAATAGACGACACTCGGGCTAAAAGTAATAGCTTAAAAAGCAAAAGTAAAGGCTTATACTGAAAAATCCACATGTGCTTCGTTATAAAAGTACTGCGTCGTCAAAATGAAAATTGCTCCAAATTTTTCTTATTCATGTTCTCTACTATATACACTACTTTGCCGCACACCAACTCGGGTGATATCGCCATACGGCAATTTCAAACCAGTGGCGTTGGGAAAGGGGTGAAAGCGCCATCTATCGGTGATCGTCCCAGGCTCGGTAGGTAAAACAAAGTTCGATGTTCTTCCTCCGGATTCGAACCCGTAGACCTTGACGGTAGCCTTCATAGTGAAAGACGAGCATCTCATCACTGCACCACTCGGTTACGCTATACATTGTCAACGGCATTTTTGAGATACTTTTTACATCAGTCGGGTCCTGACAATCAGCTTGTGAATGGAGACAACATAAAGTTCTATGCATGCTTCTTGGCTTGCTGAATTTAATTCAGTGATGTGCATATCGAATGCAGTGTACGAACTGAATGGAATGCGGTGCCTCTCACATCTATATCAACACTATATCTCTGCAGAAGTTGATTAAATGACACCTCTCAAATGTTAATAAACACTAGGCAAGAGATCGAATACAATTTGGACATTTGCAGAGCCACTCTCGGTATCACATTAAACTTTATTAACCTGCAAATAAACTTTTGGATTGGCCCTCTTTAATGCAACTAACATTCCTAACTAGCTATGAGAATTGTACTCTCATTATAAGTCAGTAGCTCTCAAAATGTGCGTCATGGCTCCTAAGGCTTCACCAGCGTTCGTCAAGGGTGTCGCGGCTAGCTGGGACGATATTGATGTATGTCTGTTCGAGGTTTTAAAGTGGTTCTTTGTTAGACTAGTCTGTAGAGTCACGGATAAACCTTGACTAAGGCGAAGGAGCCACGGATGATGAAATTTCAGAACTACTGATATAAGCCATGACTTTTGGATGCATTGAACCCGGACGCCCTCTATCATGAATCATTATAAACATTTTAATTGCTGTAAAACCAAACGTTTCCGTGGACCACGCCTGAAAATGAATGCAAGAACTATTTCATAGACAGTCGCTTTTGTCCAACATGGTTTTCATGAACCAATACTTGTTTAACGATTTGAGAAAAAAGAAGAAATTATAAGTGTCTCCTTCAAGAGCAATTGCACAAGATCTCACTGATGTTTCTTAACATTGACAATGCTAAGAAATATCAGCATGAAGGGTTGAAGACATATGATAGCTTTATATTCGTGACATCGAATCCTGTGGGAAACTACATATACTCCGCGTTCTTGATTATTCGATAAGTGCAGCTTTAGAAATTGCAATCATTTCTGCAATTGAAAACAATCGCAGCAGACCATAGAGATAAAAACAGGATAACGCGCATGCTAAAGGCTCATTCATTTATTGTGAGCCGATTTGTGAATAGTAAATTAGCTCAAGGTTCACATTTCAACTCGTTCGCGTCTTGGCGTAATTACTATGATAAAGATCTGAATAGATGAGTTGTTTGTTTTCATTTTCTCCCCAATTTCGGAACGGTTTCTATTTCAGTAGCTAATTCAAGTAGATTTCAATCACACGAGAACTGATTCTGGGCATTCAAAAATGATTAAATGTGTTCGCAAACAGTATTTACGTGAAATGAGAATTATTCTAAATTCTTTATTATAATTCATTTTTATTATGCAAAGAACATTATTTATATATGAACATAACTTTTTTTTTAGAATTCCTCTGTTTTAGAAAACCACCATTGGAGAACTGCAATTTCTTGTCTATTGGAGTCTGGTATTTTCAGCCATTTGGACAAAGAATTATGGTATGCTTATAAATCAGAGAAATTTACTGTTCCAAACTCATCGCTTTCAGCTGTATTGTTTAAAATATGTATATGAGGAAATAAAGCTGTTAAAAAATAAATGATTTTACAAACATTTCCATCAATATTTTTATACATTTCAATTCTTTTTTCAAATATACCACCAACTACATGGTGGTATATTTGAATAATCCATAATTTTGGAATGGTTAGAAATCTTATTCTTTTTCTTTCTTTTTTTTTTTTTTGTGAAATACAGTATAATCATTTGACGTTTAAAACTCGATATTTTCATGATCGATTTTCATAGTTGTTTTTTTTCTGACAGGTTTGACATCCAACAGCAGATACGCTCCCTGATACTTGCTACAGACATCACAAGACAGAAAGAATTCCTCTCTAGGTTCAAGGTACGTGAATTAGGAAAGTATGCGTATATATAGTGCATAAAATCGCTCAACACAGTTTATAATGATTTCCATAAATTGAGAAAAAAAATGTAAAAATCGCGAAAGTTCGCAAAAAAAACGTCTTATCAATGATGCTGCTTCTATAAGGATTCGATTACCTCTTTCAGTACTGATGGCACTTTAAAGTACCACCAACTTTTTTGCCTGTCCGTAACATCCCTTACGTACTTTGTTGGGTGTTGGTATTTTGAAGTATAAAGTGGCTGTATAACTACTTATATGATTACCAGATGGCAGCACAAGTGTGGGACGAGTATTTTTTTGGTCTAGTTACTAGTCGTTCTATTTATTTGGTCCTATTTGCTTTTGCTTGCCCTACTGTCAACAGCAAGAAAACTGCATGCATACTTTTAAGATACGTACTCGTGCTATGCGTTGTTCTTGAGTTATTCGCTGAGCTCTCGCATGTAAATGGGATGACAGGTTGCAATGATTTACGAGACGAGCTACGGAAGTCGTACTTGCGCTGACCTGTCAATGGCCAGTACATCTAAGAGACTTGCACCTCTTGAATTTTCTATATCAAATGCTGTGGCGCTGCGATTGCAACCGATTTGCGCGTGGGTGGGAAAAGAAAGAAAAAAAAAGTAAAAGTCGGGCATGTTTATTTATTACTCCTTGGTCAAAGCGAGTAACATCTACTACTATTATTCCTTTAAATTCAATCATTAGAATTGCGAAAGTTACACTAATCGTTAACTATGTTGATCAAGAGACACTTGCTCAAGCACAAGTAAAGAAAGCGAGAGAATGTAATTATAGTTTTGTTAGAAAACACATGAGGGGCGATGAAAGGAATTTCACTGGGAAGGGGGGATAAGAACATTGTTATATTTGAGACACTGTTGTCAGCATCTAACAAATATCAATTCATTATCATCCTAATTATTCCTCTCAATGGAAATTATCTCATGTGTTTTATTCACCAGTTTTTTTCGTACCCTCCTCGCTTTACAGGAGTTTCTTTCAATATGAGCCAAGAAACAGCATTCCTACTTGTAATTAAGCCAGGCGTATTATTTTATTATTTATTTTATTTATTTATTTATTTAAAAAAAAAAAAAGAAAATGACAGTGTGAGTGCATGATCAAAGATCTTTTCTGGCATTTCTCCATCAATGGCAGTAGAATTTTTAACGGTAGTTCTTGCATTTCAGTGCTTCTGTGCAGAGCATCGATCCAGAAAATTTTTCTCTTTTCTGCCAAACAAAAATAAAAGGAACTATTCAAAAACCGCTTTGTTCATTGTTGTTCTCACTGGCCTCGAACTTTGCGATGGTTTATATTCTTTTGCATTATTAATGAGACTTTAATGACGCATTGCGATAAACATACATATCGTGTATGTGACCGTATTTTTTATCATTTTTACGCAATAAATGCTAGAATTTCTCAACCTGAGGATTCTTGAAAGGTTTCTCACGAAGATTTAAAATCTGTTCCTAATGAAAATTTCAAACCCTAATTGTACAGTATATAAGAAATTAAACTAGCGGAAAAAGATTTACGTAAAAAGTAAATGATGCACATGTGTGTGCGTCTCTGATGCATGGGAAAAAATGTGATGCAATGAAATAATTTAGAGAAAAAATAAAAACTATTCATAATTTTTTGATATGGAAACTGAAATAATTTGGTGTTTTTCCCCTCTATTCCGTCTTTCATAGATATTACATAGAATTACAGCCCACCAAGAGAATAAGCTTTTCGTGGTACATTATTTATATCTGAAATTCTACCTACATGAATCGATTTCAGCATCTTGAATAAGATGCAAATTCATGCGTATAAAACTATATATGTCGATAAAAAAAACTGATATCTTTAATCTGTCGTTTCTAACATTATAAACGACATAAAAAAAACATTCGAAAGCAATCAAAGTAAATGGACAAATTAGCTACTAAATTGATTTTTTTACCGTGTCAAATTACTTTTCCTAGAACTGTATTTTTTTTTCAATAAATTCAATTCTGATAAATGACGATCGCTAAAGACATTGCAAATAAAACCCAGAGAGACTTTTAAAAAATACCAAAGCTATAAGACATACATAAAACAAACACATTTACTATGTCTATTAAAAAAATAATGGTAAAAAAATGCACGTGGTGTTCTTTCTTTTTTCTATTTTAGGGCTATTTAAATACTCAGACACTTGACATGGAGAAACCACAGTACAGGCACTTTGCCCTGCAGGTAAGATTATATTTTTAGATTAAAGATGAAGCTGCTAAAAAATGTAATTTAATCTCTCAATCTATGCATATAAGATAAAATGTCCTGACTGGTTCACTGATTGACTTACTGATTCATCATCGCCGAGCCAAAACGGCAGAAGGGGTCATAAGGAAATTAAAATTGTATACAGAGTGATTCAGAAAAGATGGGAAAAACTTCAAAAAAGGTGATAGTACACACCAATACAAACAATTGTCATCAAAGAATGTATGGTCTAACATGAAGCGCAAACGCGCAAGCGCGTTTCGAAACGGCCGCTCTGCAAACGTTGAAACGGCATTACTGTTGAAATTTATCGGGAGAAAAAAACACCATACATGTGTAGCCTGGAGAAGAAAAAGAAACCGTATGCTCACGGTGCCACCTTCGTCACAGTGACTAAAAGGCGCGGTCGCCAGCCCTACCAAGTTATTCCAGCGTGCAACCGTTCTAACAGTTGCAACGTACGGGATGGCGTCCGCGCCTTTTATTCACTGTGACGCAGATTTGCATACGGTTTCTTCTTCTTCCCCATGCTACATTTGCATGCATGGTGTTCTTTTTCTCCCGATAAATTTCAACAGCAATACCGTTTTAACGTTTGCGGAGCGGACGTTTCGAAACGTGCTAGCACGTTTGCGTTTCATGTTAGACCATGCATTCTCTAATGACAATTGTTTGTATTAATGTGTACTATCACCTTTTAAAGTTTTTCCCATCTTTTCTGAATCACCCTGTATAGAAAAATCATGCGAAGCCAAAACCGCTGGAGCTATATTTATGAAATTTGGTTAGTAGTTTTATTTTATGGCGTAAAGACTCACTAAGAAGGGGTATTTCGAAATTCGACCCCTAAAGTGATTATTAAGAGGCTCAAAGGTTATATGGGGAAATCATAGCTAAGCGGAAATTCGGTCAGTATTATATTTTATCATATAGAGACTCGCCAAGACGGGATTTCTGGAACCCCCAAAGGAGGTCATGAGTGATTTCAATGTTATTGGAAGAAATCATCGTCAAGCAATTTTCAGAGAAGCCGCAGGTAACAGCTAGTCTATAAAGAAGGGTTTTTTTTGAAATTCGACTCGTAAGAGGGGGTCAAAAAGGAGTTCAAAGATAACATAGAAAAATCACACCGAGCCGAAACCACTGAAGCTATATTCATGTAATTTTGTCAGTAGTTTTATTTCATGACGTAAAGAAGGTTTTTTTTTTAAATTCGACCCCTAAGGGGGTCATGGGGGTTCAATAAGAGGGGTCATATGGAGAAATCACGCCAAGTTGAAACCACTGGAGATAAATATGAAACTCTGCCAGCATTTTGGGTCACCGATTTGGGAATTCTCATTAACGAGCGACTTAGGTTTTCTGAACATTGTTCAGCGGTGGTCAAAAACGCGAATAGAATGCTTGGTCTCATTTTCAAAAAGGTCTCTTCGCGTTCTCCTAAAGTCATTCTTCCGCTTTTTCGAGGCTTAGTTCGTCCTGGACTGGAGTATGCTGTAAGGTTTTGGAGACCATACCTACAGAGGGACATAGACTTCGTTGAAGGGGTGCAGAGAAGAGCTACGCGTGTCCTTATTGGCACACAGAGCTTGAGTTATGAAGAGAGACTTCATTTTTTTGAATATGTTTACATTGGATGAACGCAGGTGTCAAGGAGATATGATCGAAGTGTTCAAAATTTTCAATGGGATGGATAGGATGGACCATGAACTTTTAGTACACCGCCAATCGACTGCTTTTACAAGGGGACACCAGTATCGATTGGTGAGGGACAATGCAAGGTTATGGTGTCGCAGGGAATTTTTCTCTAATAGGGTTGTTAATAAATGGAATAGCTTACCCCCGGAGGTAGTAAATTGTAACACAATTGACACGTTTAAAAAGAAATACGATAAACATGTTGGGGTAAATCGAGAAGCTATCCATACTTTGATTAAGACAACCATAAGTATTTTTTATGGGCATTGTATAATATTTTATCATATGTATATATTGTTTATAATTTGTGTTAATTGCATTTTTAATTGGGTTGCTGTAATTTTGAAATATATGACATCCATATTTTTATGGGCATCTTTTTATCAGCCACCTCGTTGGGCATTTTGCCTGTCGTGGCGTTGTATTTGTATTTGTATTTTTGTATTGTAGTGTAGAGACTCACTGAGAAAGGATTTTTCAAAATTCAACCCACTATGGGGGGGGGGGGAGATTCAAAGATTATATTCATCACTGAGCCGAAATCGCTGAAGTCAGAAATATGAAATTTAGTCAGTATAATATTTATGATGTAGATACCCACTAAGACGGGATTTCTGAAAATTCATCCCCCGGGGGGGGGGGGCATGAGGGGGGTTCAAATGTTATATGAGGCAATCATCACCGAGTAATTTTCAGATTAGCAAATCCACACGAGTGAAGCCGCAGGTAACAGCTACTACACACAGCTATATAATCCGTCATTCGTTTTAGTTACTTTTATTACGAGAATCTTGATACGGAATGGGTGTGCTTTACCGACTAGCGCTAAAAAATATATATTAAAATAATTCAAATTTCTCAATTAAATTTACTTTTTCCAAGTTGGAATTTTGTGATTTGTTTTATAAAAGACTGATATTTTAAAAGGATTCTTTTTCTAATTACATACCAAATTTAAATTATTTTTTCCATTTACTTCTCCCATCACAGATAGCCTTAAAATGCGCGGATTTGTGCAATCCTTGTCGACCGTGGATAATAAGTCAGAGATGGAGTTATCAAGTGTGCCAAGAATTTTATCGCCAGGGTACGTTTTGATTCATTTAAATTACCATAGCAGAGAGAACATCAAAAACCTCTCGTTTTTTTCAGAATTTGCTTTTTTTAATCTTTTTTTTTTCTTCATAGGCACATTTGAACGATATTTAAATCTACCCCTCACTCCAACTTTTGATTGCAGCCGAACAAGGGTACCAAAAATCCAGACAGGTGAGATCAATGCAGACTAGATGACTACACTTGCATTAGTATCCGTGGTATAAGAGTTCTCGACCGAATTATATACACGATAAACCTCGCTCAACCTGAATCATAAAATACATCAATTTATAGAAAATAGTTTTTAGTTCAATCCATATATAACCCATTCATTCACTATATAACGATTTTGTGTCAGTATTAAGACCAGCGTACCTTTCTAAAATTAAAATATATAGGTTTTCTCATAAAATGAAAGTGAAAACAATAAAATCATTGATTTGAATGAAGAAAAGCTGCAAAACCATACTGAAATTGTTTATGACCGTTTTAACTGGTCGAAATAGGGTTTCATTTTCTGTTCTTGCCGTTGAGGCGTTTTCACACGCTCGCATTTCATAAAGGTAATGCCTAGAGAAACGAAATATGAGCGGTCATTAACTGACGCTTGATGAGATACAATAATTCATGACTTAGTTAGATGGTGATATTTATATCGACTTGTGCTTTAGTAAACAAAGCTACAAAATGAGCTATATATGCTGCGAACGGCATTAATTATTCACTGATGTTTGATGATGTGTTAGAAAGAGCTCATGGCATATTTATGCGCGTCAAAACAGAGCTAGAGTTTCTTAACGTTGACAAACGACACATTACAGCTCTCTGCCCACACATATACTTACTCAACATATATATCAGTCAGATAAAATAAAATAAATCTATAACAACTGAATATGATCTTAGTGCCGAACATTCAATACTCAGATTCTATTTCTGAGATCTGTATACCAGAGTCTTGTGAGAAAAATTATGTGTTCTAGTTGTTTGTATATAATTTTGATGCTCTTGTTTAGATTTAATATTTAGATAATTAAATCAAAAGACAAAAATTATTCACAAAGCGTGTTTTTTTCACTCTGGCGTATTTGTTTTACATATTTTAGCCTTACATATTCAATTTTTCAACTCCTTTTTCAGATTTCTTCCAACACGTTGTCATTCCTCTGTTCGAAACTTGGGACCGATTCTTAGAAACTCGTCTTTCAAACCGACTTTTGAAAAATTTAAGACGTAACTATAGCGAGTGGCAACGTAGAATGGAAATGGTGGAAAAGCAGAAAGCTCCAAATGTCTCGCATGAAGACGTATCCAATTTAGATGCTTCTGCATGCAAACAGCCTGCCTCAGAAGAGACTGTGGTGCGGGAAAATTCAAGAGAAGTAACATTTTTGGCTTACACAACGGAAGATCTCCACCCTCTTACGACTGTCCTTTCACTATCAAACACTACAAGCACACTGCAACTGAGAAAAGCCTGTGTGATTAGTGAGAATGAAAATCAGCCAGGATTCACGACCAATCAATCACTTTCTTTGCTACCTTCAGAGTATCTTTTACCTTTAGATTTTGATAAAGTCCCTTCATCGGATTCACTCTGCGATTTATCAGAGAATTCCAAAAGTAATGCTTGTGACTTGTCTATGCCCGAATCAAGCTGTGACTCTCCAAATTCCTCTACGCCCAATGACTCGACAGGATGCAGCCGTCCTTTGATATCAGCAAAGGAAGCGGATTGTCACAATGATAGCGACGAAGTTCAGCACTGCCATTCAAGCTCACTTTTCAGTGTTCTCAAAGGAACCAGGAAACAGAAACTTCAAGCATTAGAGCCTGATAAATCATCAAAAGACTCGCTCGCTCAATTGAGCACAAAATCTTTTCGTCCAAAAAGTGACGAGAAACAATCTACTAAAGTTCCAAACTCTGGTTGCTCTAGTTTTTATAACACATGCTTTCATACTGGAAATAAGACGTCTTCAACAAAGATTTCTTTATGCTCAACGAAAAATATACAACGTTTCATAACTCCAGTGAAGATTACCGCGTCATGGTGCTGGCATATCAGGCGCAGCCTTTCAGCAGAACGTTCGCAGCTTCCGTCGCATGAGTTTGATTGCCTATTACCTAACCGCAAATGCTCAAATTCTTGTCAAACATGCAGCAAAAATACAGGCCGCCGGGGCTCAGCACCGGCACCGGTTTTCTGGAGCAGAGACAACAACGCAACACAAGCGTCGAGCTTAGGGAATCCTCTAGATGACGAAAACAAAGTTGATTCATCTGAAATTTGTGGACCAACAGTCAGAAGGTGGTCGATACCCTTGGAGCCCATATTGAGCTAGGCAACGCATCTTTCACCAATTTGAGAGTCATACGTTTTGAAATTACTAGATGTTCTTATTGATAATCACAATATAGTCGTTTACAAGCCCCAAGAAATGTCTTTTTTCGCTACGATTTCTCTCAAGATTTTAGCATGACAACATTGTTTAGAAAAGCCCAACAGTCATTTTAAATGTAAAGTGAATGTATTTTTTATTAAAATCTCTAACTAGTTTCAATATTGGTCTTCTAGTATTCTTTGAAGTATCATACTTTATATGTATACAAACACACGCACAATTCAGAGAAGCCTTAAAATAATAAGACTTTGGAGCCGTTATACCGTGGAATCGGATATAATGGGGGGGGGGGGGGGTTGCTATCATGTCCCCCTTTATTTTATAAAATTTCCTTTTTTATGCCCCGTTTTTCTGTCGTTGGGCTATATATAACATACGGGTGTAAATAATCCCCGTGTTATAACAGGGTTCCGCTGTATTAATATTTAAGCTTCTTCTGAGAAACAAAAAAAGGAAAATGTCATGATGTTCGTTCGTGAACTTTTTCACACGCACGAGCTAAAATGCACCGTACCGTACCGTTCAATAACAAAAGTAGAAATGAATATTTTTCTGTCATTGTTATTCAGAACAAAAAAAAATTCATTTTAAATTACAGTAGGACTCCGATTATTCGAGCTACCGTACAGTGGAGTAACTCCAGCTAATGCGGACATTTCAGAATTTTGGGGTTAAATGAACTCAAGCCATAAATAGAGTGGAAATTAAGTTTTACACATTTTTCAATGCCTTAAAAAAAGATCAAAAATGAAATAGTGTAAAAGTTATACGAGAAGTACTATAAAAATGCCGCTGCACATGGGTCCCTAGAATACCTGTTAGGTATTTCGGAATGTGTTTAGAGCCTTAATGTATTTACAGTTTATAATAATTCGAAGATTAGTTTTCGTTTATTTGAAAAATAGCCTCTCAATGTCTTCTGTTATCAAGAACACTCTCAAATGCTTCAGAAAGCACCACAGTGCTCATGAGCAACATGCTTAAGATGTTAGTCTGGTACCATGTTTTCTAAACTCTTTTCTCTCATCGACCCCTTCTCAGAAATAACAAAATCCTATCGTCCCCTGTTAAGCAAACTCATAAGATCCCATGTTGTATCTGTAGCTTCTACCAGCCTCTTAGTCCATTCGCTATTTAATAATTTTAACAATGAAGCATTTCCAGTCAAGTTGAAGTTGTTTGACAACGAAATCCCCCTTTTCATTTTCGTCCCTCATGTGACCAGTGGTTTGAAGTTGAAACTACCAACGCGCGTTACCTGCATTTGCTAACTTTCGAAGAGAGATTTAAAACATGTTATGGTCCCCCCCCCATTTTTTTATCTTTTAACTACACTATATATATAAACATTTTTTAAATTATGTAAATAAAATAACCAATAGTTAAAATCATTTCATTTGTTTACATTCCCGAAAATGACGATTTTCAAGCCAGTAAAAAATTGCCAACACAGCGATAAATCATCAAAATGTAGTAATTTTTCATCTTTAATATCTCGATAAATATTCCATTAAAAATATGAAGTTTTTTGAAAATAACTTCGGAGCAGGTTGTACATTTCACTAATTGGAAGTTTTATCCCACGTGGCGTGTTTAAGCTAATTTCTTTACTTTTTATGAGTATGACCCCTCAAAAAATTACATTTTAAGAAACCGCGTGTTATTTGAAAACTTTTTGTAACTGGATTTATATTTGTAAAGTCAATGGTTGTAAAGATAATCCTTTGGACAAACAATTTGAATCGCCCTGTATATATATATATATATATATATATATATATATGTATGTATGTATACGGGCAGTCGATAATAATGAGTTCTGCAGAACATCCCACACATGCGAAGAAAGCGATGGCGTAAAGACACGATCGTCTACCAACACACACCCAAAAAAAGAGAAACGGACCTTGTCAAACTTTCATTTTGTTCCATATTTTCCGCAAGTTTAAGCTGAATGGGAGACCATTAACTCAATTAGTAATCGAGATATACAATCATTAATTTCTTTATGCGGGTTAGGAACACCCGAAACTCGTTTATTTAGAGCAGGTGCATCCATTCTTTGGAACATTTATGATGTTACAAAACCATTTTGCTTTAGAGAAAGTTATGCATATTTACGTATATCGGGTGTTGTACTAGTATATTGCTTATACACGATGTGTCCGAGAGAATTAAAATTCTATGGTCCAATCTAAAATAAATGAAAAAAAAAAAAAAACTATCCGCGAATGTGTGTTCATTTTGGGCACCTTTCATGAAAAGTTCCGTGTACGAATTTTCTACGCAATCTGTATTGAGAAATGTAAGCGAACAAATCTGAGCAAATCTGATAATTGGTTAAATTAAAGTGATATTTCCATATATGAGTTTTTCCATATTCACCAAATTTACAAACTTAATTGAGAAATTCTACATAATCGTCGGTAAAAGCGATAAACTGTGAAATTTGTCAAAAACTTACCGAATGACATAATATACATAATAACAGGCGAATTATGCATAATTACCAATTTATCACATTTACCATAAATTCTATTTATATCTATAGTCCGTTTCAAGTTAACTTTGCAGTGGAGAGAAAGGTAGAGCGTGTGCTCCTTCGCCGCAAAATAAAGTTCCCGTAAATCGGAGTTTTGTGATGATCATTTATACAAAATATTTCAATTTTTTTAGTAATTTTGAAAAAAATAATGAAAAAATAAAGTTTAGAACCCATGTTTCTTCGTTTGAAATTTTTAAATTAGAAAGAAATATTGGTTACCATTATCAAAAATCTATAGCAACCACGACATTTTGGCTCGATATCCTAGAAATCTTCCATACCTTACCGAGTCCGCGCATCGATACATTGGTTAAGAGGCTTTTGTTGCCATAGCAACGAGTGATGAGGTTCCCTCGTAGCTTCCTCTTCACTGCAAAGTTAACCTGAAACGGACTATAGTACAACGTATAAGGCTCTAAATCGAGGTAGCTGATATTTCCAGACTGGTAGTGGGGCATCAGCTCTTTGTCTGGTGGCCCATTGTGCTGTTGAAATATCCCTGCTGAACCATTTTCCGAAATTTTTAATCCGATATCACTACCAGAATTTTCGCACATTTATCTCCGAAGAAATGTGTGCATCTTATCAAATAGATCATAACAACCTTACACATAACAATTACGCACAGACATGTAGCTCAATATTAGTTGAATGCGTACACATACTAATTATGATTAAAGATACTAATTTCGATTTATGTATTAAGTCAGAAAGTAGAACGAGAGAAACAGTACAAAAAAATATTTTCCTCAATAAGGAGACAGTTTCGCCTTTTGTTCGCTTAAGTGCAGTACATATCGCGACCTCCCTACCGGTTATAGTTTGCTACTAACATAGCGTGGCGGAATTACCCGGTATGAAGTCATTCCCCACCCCCCCTTCTTTTTTATGAAGTAGACCAGCGGTTCTCGACCGGTGCTCGGCTCCGCGGCCGCTCGAGGAAAGTAAAAAGAACCAGTAGATTTGAAAAATATATATATATATATATATATATTAAATAACACATAAATAAATCAATAACTTAGATGAATAAATAAAAAATAGGCCTACGGGGATTTGCCCCATAGAGATTATAGACCAAAAAGGGCTCCGCGAGTCAAAAAGGTTGAAAACCGCTGAAGTAGACTTTCCTACGATTTTCAACAGGTGCAATCTAAGGGGGATAAGAAAATGTATTCCATCGAGAAATCAACTTTACAGAATATCTGGGCTTGTCTTTGCTAGAATAAAAGGCTTTAAAGAAAACGAAATATCTCGTTAGTACCACTCAGAGGGTTAAAAAATGATTTTTTGATCACTGAGAAATATCGCGCGCACTTTTATCTTAAAATCCTGATGAACCCGTCATTATCTGTATTCTCATTATTTGTTGAAGTACATCATCAGAGCTTCACTTGCACCCCGCTAACGCGAGTTGTACCTCACAAAAAAAAACGGAAAAAAAAAACCACAACCATTTCAGATATTATTTTCTTTCTGAAACATTAAAATATCACCTTGCATAAAAAAATACATATTGGTAGCGGGAAGAAAAACTAGATTTTAAATTTATTCAACCGCATACCAAGCAGCTCCGCGTAAGCAGCCCATGTGTAGACCGACTGACACCACAAGGTTATTCATTGAAAACATAATCGGCGCTTCTCACGTCAAATTGACGCCATAGCAGCTTTGATTAGTTTTAACGCACCATTACCTGAGCACATATGCGTTGTAAATAAGGCCGGGATTACACTATAAAAGTTGGATAAAAGATCTTTTAGAAAGCTTGAAAAAACAACCAATAAGCCTATTGATTACATTCGCTTGAATGTAAACGATGCGCTTATTGGTTGCATTTTTCAAGTTTTATAAAAGGATTTTTGTGAAACCTTTATAGTGTAATCACGATCTTAGGCCGGGATTATACTGTAAAAGTTTGATAAAATCCCTTTTATAAAACTTTAAAAATCCAACCAATAAAACTCATAGGTTACATTCGAGCAAATGCAACCGATAATCTTATTGGTTGAATTTTCAAAATTTTATAAAAGAACTTTTAGAAAAATTTTACAGTGTAATACCGGCCTTGGATAAGGATGGGACAAACTCTATCTCTGTCTTTTCAGACTTCTCTCTTTATTTCTTTTATTTATTTTTTGTTCCTATCTGTATGGATGCTTGAATATTCATTGGCTGTGCATGGATATACACAGTGCCAGATTTCCCTATCGGCTAGAAAGGCTGTAGCCTAGCGTCCCGAGGTCTGCGGAGTGCCTCAAAATCTCAAACTAACTTTTCGGTGAAATTGCTCAGAGATCAAATTTTAACACATTAAAGTAGGAAGTTCAGAATTTTGTTACTTCACACTACAAATGTTGAAAATGATTTAGATACATATTAGGTCCATAAGGCCGGGACTACACTATAGAAGTATTATAAAAGTTATTTTATAAAACTTGAAAAAAACAACCAATAAGACAATTGGTTGCATTCGCTCGAATGAAATCGATACGGATGTAATCCAGTTTCCTGAACACTTTTTCTAAAACAGCGGTGAAGAGCTTACATTTGTATGAATTACCATGTATCATTTTTTCAACACAAAAAAACATTGAGAATTTGTCGTTGGCAAAGGACAGTTGGAGTTGGACATATAACGGGTCCCATTACTTGCAATAGCCTAGGGCCCCATCAAACCTAAATCCAGCCTGCTGGATAATACAGTCGTATCGTACAAGGCTAGTTCCCACGCGCTCTTATAGAGAAAAATTCCCTCCTTATAGTAAGCTATCAGATACTAACAAAGTACGAAAAACTGGGTACTAAAGAGGAGATGGACAAAGTTCGGAAAGAAAATTTTGTAATTTTCTTTCCAAACTTCACCCATTTTCGCTTGTTATTCAGTCTTTCGTACTTTAGGAGAGTGACATCGCGCGGTTTTTCTCTATTTCAAATAATTGTTTTTTTAACTAAGGAAAGTGCAATCGAAAATGCAAAATTCAAAGAGAACTGACATTTAAATGAAAAGATTTTCTGAACAGTATGATAAAAAAAGATTACAAAAACCAAGAAATTACCTATAACCTCTTTAAACTGTGAGAACCAAAACTGGCTATGAAAAAAAAAATTTTGATCGATTCGTGTTTTTTTGTATGTCAAAATGCCCTTTAAAAATAAAAATAAATTGATTAATTAATCAATTTTGGTCGATATCTTTATTAGGACCATTTGAGTTAGGTACATATATGTGTACCTCAGAGCGTAACTTGGAAAAAGAATCATTATAAAACCATTTAAAACCGTTAAAAATGAAGGTACATATATCGCACACCAGCAAGAATAACTCATAACTCAAAAAATCTAAAATTGCAGAATAACAAAAAAATGAACTTCACTTTTCCAACGCAGAAGGCTGTCTACTGGAACGAAATTTTTGCTCCTCAGTGGCCAGTTTTGTGGCTATAGGAATGTCAATATTACTGACTTGTGGAGAAAAAAATTGTTGTTTTGAATATGGAATTAACTCAAATTCGTAAATTTTTGAGTTACGTTATTCTTGTTGGTGTGCGATATGTGTGCCTCTGGGGAGAAGAGGCTAATGTTCTAGGAATCATCGGAAATGTTATTAAACATTGTGGTTAAACACTGATGTAATAAGTATCAGTTATAACGAATTTTTTCCATTCCAGTGAACCTGCAATACCAAAGTAGTGTTGAAAATATCGCTTATAACGAGTCGCCATGGTTATGACTGAAATTTTTGGCAAGAATGGAATTTTTTTAAAGGATTATGTTCCAAACAATCAGAAATTCTCTTTTAGAAACAAAGTCGGAATGTGAAGAACTACTGTACTATTCCGAGAAAGTATGAGTGCCCTCTATAGCTAGACGGCAATCTCTAGCTATATACAGTGCTGGTTCTGTTCATTACTGTAACTGTTCGAATAAAGAGGTGTGTATCGGCATAACTACAGTCTCGTTTATGTCAGCGTCGTTCAGTCTTTGTGAACCGAAGAACCATTAACGTGTCTGTAACAGTTCGACGGACAACTTACAGTAGTGGGTCTTAAACTTTCACCATCCACGGCTCCTAGTCCAGAATAATTTAATAGAGAATCAATTCAAAGCACACTAAACAGACACACACCAATATCGACAGCTTGTCTCTGACATAGATTGACTCCTAAGAGAAGTGACATAAACTTTGAGAACTACTGACTAACAGTAAGTATATGGGTCTAATATTTTATTCAAACCTATATGAATATCGTAATATTTATGATGCAAGTGAATAATTTTCATTTAAATTACATTTTCAAGTCCGTCTGAGGATCGCCCAAGTGGCGTGGTGGTAAAATTCTCGTCTACCACCGTGATAGGTGCCGTCAGGTTCAAACCGGGGGTAGAATATAGATAACAAGATATTTTCCCTAGCGAACACCTTCATTTCCAACCCAACTCGTTAACTGCAGTATAGCGATATGGTCGGAGTTTGTGTGTGGTGAAGTAGTTTTTCTAAAGACCACCTCTATAGTCCCCGGTCTGGTTGAGAAACGCTGCTTCAAGTGGATTCTTAACATCAAAATCGTGTATCAGTTATATCGGATGTTGTGAACGTTCACGTGTGAGTTCGTTATATCTAGGCTCAACTGTATACCAGCGGTGGCCAACAGCTGGCCCATGAGGTGATTTTGTGCTGCCTGCGACGAGGTAAAATTCCTGTGTATTAAATTGATTTTCTTATTAATTTATTGATATTAATAATTGATTTTCCTATTATTTAAGCCATCATTTTCCACACCAGCTCTGATCGACAGACTATTTGCATTCATTATTTCTAATGACGATAGTAGTTAGCCACACACATATTCTCATCACACTGCTTTTTCGTACACACGTATTGCTCTTAAAGTTTGTATGGTCATTTTTACCCCATTTTTTTCCGCTACCTCGTTGGGCAAGTTGTCTTTTTGTGGCTTGATTGTAGCTCTATTTGTAGCTGAATGTATATTAGGTGTTCTGCTCAGTGACGAAACTTTTTTCGAAGTGAATGCCAACTCACAATGACACCTCGAAATTACAACTGACTAGGCTAGGCAGTAAGTAGCTCTTTGGAATTATTAGGATCTAACTATTCGTAGACCCTAATAATTCCAAAGAGCAAAAATGTGTCACATGAGGTGGTCGGGTTCATATTGTGCCGTTGAACAAGAGATTCCACACCCAGACACAATGATTTTTTGTCGAAAATAAAGAAGCAGTCATCTCTAAATTTCAACATAGCAGGTTGGTGACATTCCACGTTGAAGCAGACAAACTTTCTGAAACAACACCAAAATACCGGTATTCCTGCTCCAAGAAAGTAAGTTAAATACTAATAAGAATACATGTAGGCCTATCGCGAATCTGGTTCCGTGTAATCTCATGGACATACAGGAGCACAAGATAATGATGCGTGTGTGCATCCTATCACATCTACAGGTAGTCTGCCTAGTCCATGCGAAGCTAATCCATTTTATCTTAGCAACATCACGAGTTTACCCATTCCGGATGGTCAATACTATTTGGCACGCTTTCCATCCCAATAATAAAACTCCTCTCGAAATCTACCGGTGTGTTAATCAATTCCTTGAGCGTCTATTCGACCCATGCAGCCCCACCAGTTGCCAAATCAGGAGTAAGGGATAAAAATAATTGCAGACAAATGTAAAAAAATTGTCTTGACTGTACAATTCAAACTATGGATGTAATTAAACGGACTAATTTGCGAAAGAAACAGTAATTTTTGATGCATTGCATCTATATATATAGATAGATAGAACCACTCACACACACACACAACCCCGGACTGATGCAAAGCACTTTACTTCCATTACCGCAAAAGAGGCAGAGTTGCGTCGGAAGATTTATAGTGATGGCTCCCCTTGCCCCGTGTTCGCAAGTATCGAATCACTCGCGTCGTTCTCCCCATGAAGATAGCCATCAACTCGATGCAACTTACCAGTCATTTGACTGAAATGTATATCTGAACCCAATGACTAGGGAGAAAAATTGCACGTGCGCCCAGTGGCACATAAGGGCCGGAGACTGCAGCCTGGCATTTCGAAAGAAGTGTGGAAAAGACTTGTGGGAAAGTAAGAAGAAGAAGTTGGCATGTTGAAGTGGGAGAGATTTGAGAATGGTCTAAATACACAATGTATACAGAATATATATACAGTGCCTCCGCTGTGACGGGAATAATCAAACAGAGGCTCCGTTGACAGTGCTGGGCATTCACATTTGAATTACTCACACATATTATTTACATTATAAAAATTTCCCTTTTTTATACTATTGAGAATGCACACAAACATTACTATGAAGGTAATACATATTAGAAACAAATATCACCATGAGCTCATACAAATATTCAAGATTACAAAATTATTATTATTATTATTATTATTATACTACGAAAGTTCGACGGGAATAATCAAACACAGCCTCCGTTCACAGTGCTGGGCGGCAGCGATCACATTTGAATTACTCACGTGTATTTACATAATATATTATACGTTATTTCCATAATATAAATTTCCCTTTTTATAAATTGGTGATGTACATAAACATTACTGTGTACAACGCATATCGGGAACAAATGTCATTATGAGCTCATACAAATATTCAAGGTTACAAAATTATTATCATACTATGAAAGTGTATATACAAAAACATTTGTTTATTCTTCCGATTGTTTACGTCAGGGTAGGGGAGTGTGTCGTCTTTATGATAGGGTGTGTGGGAATACTAATTCTTTACTTTCCAAAATAGCTCACTCATACACAACATGTCCTTGATTCCCAATCATAAATTATACAGTGTGTATTTCTTAAGTATTATGGTATAGGAGCCTAAGTGCGCCCCTTTAGTTTGAATCTGCATCTGTTTCAGATTCTACTTCCGAATCACTAGGAATGTTCACTACTTCCAGTTATCAAAGTAGTTTCTTTATTATTCATCAGATAGATCAAGACTTGCAGTTTTCTCGTTACAGATCTCTTTGTAAAATAATTTTCCATTTCCATAAGATCTCCCGTCCCTTTGGTGGTGCTTCTAAATGGTATCCCTTTGTGTACTCACACTGTGTTACATAGTGTATCACGCTCCCCGAATGGCCGCATCTACACGTGCTGGTCTGGTTAATTTTGAACCTTTGCATGTATTCACCGAATGGACCGTGTTCTGTGAGCAGTGCCGTCTTAACGCATGGGCCCACCCGGGCACAGCCCGGGGCCTCAGAAAAATAAGAAGTGGTTGAATTTTTCGGGAATTTGCCAGGTAGGGCCTCAGAAAAATCACTTGGCCCGGGGGCCCATTATGCTCTTAAGACGGCCCTGTCTGTGAGTAACATTACTATTTCTCTCGGCATCACTTCTTTCATTTTACCCACTTTTGGAATTACGTCAAAGACCTTTCTTCCAGTTGTGCATATTTGCTAGTGGTGTTGCCATTTCTCTGACACTTCTTGCGAGAACAGATTTTTAATGTAGGATGCCGGTAATTTCATTAGGCGGTTTTCATATTGATGTTTTGTAGCGTCTTTTGCGAATTTATATATCCGCCATTTCATTCCCCTCAATGCCTACATGAGCTTTCACTCAATGCATTGTAATCTTCCTCTTGTCCATTAGTAATAAATGAATAAATAAATATATATATATATTTGTGTCCACCATAAGTAATAGGGTGAAAAACGGGCAAAAATTAGTCATTTTTAGAATTTTACAAATACAACGCCACAACAGGCAAATTGCCCAACGAGGTGGCTGACTTAAGAACATCATGGATTCCCCGAGCCATTTTTTGGAGGCCACCTACTACTGCTACACCACACATGCGGAACCCCTAACGAATCGGTACATGCGGGAATGTACGTGTAGTGAAACCTGACGTGAAGTTTTTTGTTTCTCTGTAATGCTTGTTATGTGTAGTGCTGCCATCACCCACCAGTTTTTCTAACTATGAGTGAAGTGTTATGATTGAATGATTTATCGTTGTAGGACTGTTGCTCTCTGTGGCGAGACTCTTTCACGGGGAGATCGGCTCGCATTTGCGCCTTGAAGTTGGGAACCACAGAAAACCAACTTCAGCCGACCACCACTGTGGGGTTCGAACCCGGATCCTCGCATCGCGAGTCCGTCACTATAACCACTCGACCACCACAGCGGCAAAAATATCATTATCTGCCTCCGAATATATTCTCTCGAGTCCATCGTCTTATCCATTAGGCCACAGTCATCATATTACCCTGATATATATATATTAACTGAGAACCAGAAAAACAATGGATATGTATCAGTTTATGAAAAAGTGAAGCCCAGGGTAAAATTCTAAAAATGACTAATTTTTGCCCGTTTTTCACCCTATTACTTATGGTGGACACAAATCTGTGCGTTTTCTGGGTAATTTTGCTAGTGCGGCTTATACACCGAAGTTTGTTCCTGGTGCGACCCGCGACGCTGCAAATGACCATTATGTTGGCCCTTGAACAATCAGAAGTTGGCCACCCCTGGTATATAGGGAATGGACCGACCGCTAAAATTCACGTTTTTGGTTTTTTTAAATATACAGTATTTTAGAAACTTATGTTTGAGATACTTCAGTGTCTTCATTCCAAACATTTTTTCCCCATTTCAATTATTTCATATTAATGATAGAAAAGAAATCTATGACAATTGTCCCTTTTTTTTTTGATAAGTTGATTCTGCCAAAATACTGAACTCAGAGATTTTTCAAATTTAAAAATTACAAGAAAAAAAACTTCACAGAATATGCAATTTCTGTAAGATTATATAAAATTTTCATCTTGTAGACAAAAATGAAAATTTGGTCAAAAATTTCCTTTGAATCTTGTTTCTGTTCATAACGTTTATTTTCTGATTTACCTTCTCCAATCACGTAAAACTTGAATTCTTTCCTCCTAGTTGAAAGTCTAGTTTCCACAAGACCAATAAATATAAATTATACTTTATTACTGTGTTTGTTTTAATGTTCCATGTCAAGAAATAGAAAATTTAATCATTCGGAATTTCGTGATTTTTTTTAGTTCATTCTAGGAGCGGAAGGGTGTCTCCCCCCCCCCCTCAAGTGCCTGGGAATAAAAATAATATGCTACAATAATAGTTCTGTCTAAAGCCACCCTTACCATACGCGGGGCACTTCCAAAGCCTCCTAGATACTGTATTATTATACTATCTAGGAGGCTTTGGCAGTTCGCGGCGATGGTCTTAACGGGTATCCAACAACAACAGAGCTTCTAATCAAACGAGGCTCTCAAATTATTGAAAGCTTTCCACTATTTCTGAAATGATTTCTTTCTCAAATTCTGAAATGATTTCTTTCTCAAATTCTGAAATGATCTCTTTCTCAAATTCTGAAATGATCTCTTTCTCAAATTCTGAAATGATCTCTTTCTCAAATTCTGAAATGATCTCTTTCTCGAATTCTAGAATTATTTTTCGCATTAATTTTCAAATATTTCTTTCATAAATATATTAATTAAGTGCTATGATATCGGGTTTGGTAAAAGTAAGGCGTCATGTTCTCCGTGTGAGCGTCCCAACCGCGGAATACATATCTTTTTATTTTATCATAATTATTGGTTTTATGAGATAATTGCTTTTTTATAATGGGTTGCTGTGTTTTAGATATATTTAACATCCATATTTATTATGGACTTCTCTTTTCCGCCACCTTGTTGGGCATGTTGCCTGTTATGACCTAGTATTAATTCCAAATTTTAATTAGTTCTGGAATTATTTCTTCATCAATTAGTTCTTTCATCAATTTAAAATTTTCATCAATCCTGAATTTTCATTAGTTTTAATGCTCATTTCTACTATTGTGTATAAACTACACATTGAAGCGGGACCCTCTTGAGCGCGGGGTCTGTGAGGCAGCACCTGACACACACCCTCAAAGGCTGCTCTGGCAATACCTTAGAAGATACTCTAGAAGGTATTGGCTCTGGTCAGGTACCGGCGTCAGGCACGATGTGACGAAGCGATAGCCTAGGGCGTCACCTCGTGATTACATGGGGCGGCATTTTTTATGACAGATTATGACGGTGTTTTCAGTCTCGAAAATTTTTACACATCGAAATAATTTTGAAGGGAAATTGCGAGTGGATAAATAAGCGCAGGTAATTACAATACTTTTCGGTGTTTAAAGGTGATCCAATGGATAATTCATCTCAACACACCTCCTTTCTTGCAATTCCAAAAAGTGATACCTATCTCTAGAGAAGCTGGTTTGTGAAAAAAATTAGGTTCCTTCTCTTTTTTTGTTAAGGATCTTCCCACTCTTTATCACCATTTTTCCAATTGACTTTCCTTCCTTTAGTCGAATCCCGCAGCCCTAGTTTGGATTTCTTGTTCATCTTCCGACCGGGAGCCCGATCAGATATGATTCTCATCAATTCCCATCAGATGTGAAGGGGAGCTGACAGGGCTCTAGTCCTGGGGCCCGGGACAGTTCTCATCATGTTTTGCTTTTTCACGCTATAAATTAACTACAGAAGGGACCGTGAAAAGTCTAACCGAGGGGCCCGCTCCAGGATGTGGGGGCAATGGATGTGATTCTATTTTTGTTTTTTTACACTGCAGATTCATATTATGGGGAGGGGGGCGTGTAGAGTTTGAATTGAGACCCACCAAGCCTTTGTGCCCTTTAGCTTAGCTTAGAGCCCTACTGCGGGATGTGGGGCCATGGGTTTCCGTGCCGTGCCCGGTTGAACTCATGGTTGGTATTCACGAAGTTGGAGCCCTGTCAGCCTATAGAGAGACATATTAACGAATCTAGAGCTTTGATTATAATCATCAACAGAAGAAAAGCAATGGCACAAGAATTCTGACGTATGGCTTTAACTGAAATAATCATGATGCTAATCATTGAATCATAAGGTGTTCATCTGAGTTTTCGGTGAATATCTCCTGAGTATGAAATCAAGCATCTATCTTCAATAGTTTAAGTGAGCACTATCACCCCTAAAAAGGTAGGACTAGCAAGGTTCTAGCACGGGGGCTCCCGAGACAAACCTCATTCTTTTTTGTTTGTTTTTACACTATAAATTCACTATAGAAGAGGCCCCACAAAAAACTTTAGTCTTGGGGATGGGCCAGCTCCAGGATGGTGAGAGGAATAATGAGTACCGAGATGCTCGCAGTAAAAAGAAAAAATGTTATTCTTACATGAAATGTTCCCTTTAACTTTTTTTTCAGATAGGGGGCACATTGTCTTTTATTTCACATGTACAGACCTGTTTCTTTGTTCACAGAATTTCGATATCTGTGCGAAATGAGAAAATAACGTGCTGCCTTATACAATATAAGAAATTTTTTTCTGCGCAGCAAAAAAACTCTGTGTACATGGAAGCCTTCTCGGACTCTAAAGCCCTGTTCACATAAGAAATAATTTCAAGAATTTTCACCAATGACTGCTCTCCATTTCCTTCCTTAGGAAGGAAAAAAGTCGTCAAGTGGGTGGGTGCTAGCACTCCCAATACTATCGCAATATTTGCACATGTGAACTGGGCTTAAACGTCCATATTTTGTAAACTTATTCACCATGAAAAACTTATTGTCCATAACCAATAAAACGGGTAAAAATAAAATTTCATCAGCGAAAATATGCCTTCTAGAAAATATTGAAAACAATTAGCTGTACAGTATTACAGTATTACATATGAGAAGAACATCAATGAAGTAGAATTCCTTCCGTCACCTATCAAATAAAACTGTTACAATTCTTTGATTGAAGTTGGCAACTGGATTTTTATTAATGTGCCACGTGAAAAAAAGCAATATGATATGATTTTAGCTAATATTTTATAAGAAATAATATTAGTAAAATTATCAAGTTTGCCTCGAAATTTTAACATGTGTTATTTGTGTGTGGCAAATTAGCATTAGTAAAACTCGCAAAGTGTAGCCATCCTTGGATTTCACATTGTTTTCAATTCAAATCACAAAAAGCCTTGGAAGATTGCACTTTGTGAGTTTTACCAACATCTTTTTACCATACACAAATAACAACTGTTGAAATTTCTAGGCAAACCTTGTAATTCAACTAATATTATTGCTTATATACTATTAACTAAGATATCATATTGTTTTTTTCCGATACATTAATCAAAATCCGGTCACTAATTTTAAACGAAAAATTGTAACAGTTATATTTGATAGGTGGTGGAAGGGATGCTAGTTCATTGAGGTTTTTCACATGTAATATAGGGTGATTCTAAATTCATGGAACAAACAAACAAAAGATCGACCTCTAGAGGGGCACATTGGTTTTGGGGAAGCACGCCGAATTTCTCCCAGAGAAATTTGAGCTACTGACCTTCAAAAAGCATTTTAAATTAACAGAAACGAATAAATATAACACACAGTATAAAGGTATTTTCTTCCAATATTTTAATTTTTACTAAAATATTTGAAAATATTTTCAATTTTGATCGTCATAGAGGGAATAGACCCCCTATGTTCTCTCCTGCGTACTGAACGTATAAACTCAAGGATGTCACTTCTTGGAAAATTTTGCAGCAACGTATAAATAAAAAGAAACTTATCTTTATGCTACGCAGCATAACAACATTTAAGCATTATAACGAGGAGAATCATGACTTTAAAAAGTAGGAAATGAGGAGAGCGATTTCCGGATTTTCAATAAATAAATTTTGTCTTTGGATTCAGAATAAATATTAATTTATTAATTTTCATGTTTCTCATAAAAGTGCGCGAAAACACATTTGGGATACTTGATATTAAATAAAATTTTTCTTCAAATTATTTTTAGTAAATTTTATGCAGAATTTTAATGCGTTGTATGATATATATGTGCTAAATAGCTCAATTAATTCTTTGAGAGGCAGACTTTTTTCCAAAACCCATGGGAAAAAATGTAAACAGGTACGCTCATGGGGACCACCCTTCCCCTGCAAAGAAGAGTTATCATATTAAATTTAATATATTTAATCTCATTAGGGCGTTTTATTTAGGAAATTCACACTCGCGACATCTTAAATCATCAACGTTATGCCTCCCCATAGTGGTCGTGACCAACACTTTGGGATCAAGGTAATAGAGGCAAAGAAAGAAAACTCTTTTCAGGTAGTCGTATCTTAAGGGCGGTAAAATATTATTCGCCTCAGGTGGCAGAATTTCTAGTACCGACCCTGGCTCTGGTTCTCTCACGTTCGGAAAGCATGGTCACTTCCTTCCAGACACATTGCTCTGGACCCACCCTTGTAACTTACAATACACATATATATATACTCGTGTAGAAATCAAAGAGCATGGTGCAGTATATTTACTCATACACACAAAGACGAAACAATGCACAGTACGACAATCACTGTTGTGTTCGGCTTGTTCAAAGTACCTTAGCTCCAGTGTGTCAAATGTCCTTTTCCTCTCGTACGTTTCAATACCCTAAACCGCATATCTACTAGAACGTTAAAGCATTTTTAACGCAGTAGCGTCGGAGCCGGGGGTGCTCGAGCACCCCCGGTAGTTTGTAGCATGAGTCCGAGCATCCCAGAATCGATTCAGAAATAAAAAAATTCCCTACATAAAGCTCAAGAAGAGCACCCACAGGTTCGAAAGACTTCCGACTTCCCTATTTTAGCAAATACTCTTAGCTTGTAACGTGGATTACTCTAAGCTGAGATAAGTCGGGTAAATCTCGTAGCAGTTGATATCGTGTGTGCTTCCTGAGAATAAAAAAAAAGGAACAATATTTCCAAGTAAAAACAAAGTTTCTTGCTACTAGTTTTCTTTTCGTCGATTTTCCGCCATTGATTTCTATACATAGTAGTATTTTTACATGTATATATGTATATCTTTCAAAATAGCTTCGTTGAAAGCGAATTCCGATCAGCAAGGGAACTGTTTGGTTCTTTTCGAAGAAATTGAAACTTGTATCGCATGTAGTTCAAGAAATGGTCTTTCTTCCAAGTTTTGACAAAATAAAGAGAGCCAACTTTTCGTTTGTCTTACGATGCTTCAAAAACTTTGTTCGTTATATGTATTTATTTTTTATCTCAAGCACATTTCCCTGATAGTAAAAGATTGCTTTTCTCCTTCCATATACTGTATATTCTCCGTGAATACTAAAAAGGAAGCTCTCTCACATACTGTTCCTTTCCAGGTCAAACACGTGCGTTTTCTATACATTCCACAAAATATACAGTATACTGAAACACTGTGTGTATCAAAGTTCAGTTTTAATTCTTATTCATTAAAAAACAACAAAAACTGCATTTAATGCTATTCATCGATTTAAAAAAAAAAGAGTAACCGATATTACACCCGTTGGATGTATATATTCAATATGGTTTTTTTTTTTCAAATAACGTTTTAGTTAAAAGAACCTACAACTCTAGAAATCGGATCGGATAAAAGAAATCCCTGCTATCTGTCTGATTAAGTGCCCGTAAAAGCAAAGGAGAACGAATGGCGGAATAAAAATGAATGTGGATGAGGAGAAAACCCCTCTTTTTTCTCCGTTTATTGGAAGAATGCGAGCATTTATTTCCTCTGGGTGATAGTAAAACCTGGAATGCGAGGGTTAATCGTCGGTTACGCCACGAAATTCGTTTCTATTCTACCATCAGTCGTTGTGGTATCTGACTCCTAATACTGTTCGAGCTTTGACGCAATGACAAATTTACTCCATCTGTGTTTTATGTCCCCCCCCCCATTTTCATTTTAAATAAAAAATAATAATAAAATCATTCTATTAAAATTTTGAAAATTCCAAGTATTATCAGTTCACGGTTATATACGCTCCGTTGATAGTGTGTATATAACCTGTATTTTTTTTTTTTCAAACATTATTTTTCATTACAAAGAAAGATGTGTAACCCAACTCACTTGTTGTACTTTTGGTTGTCATTTTGTCGTTTGTTTTATAGGGTTTTGTCATTAATTGGGAAGAGGAACGTCTGTAAATAATAACCGCTTTCACATTTTATATTTTTTCTGTGGTATGATTCATTAATCGATACGTGATTTATTTTGAGGATCATTGCTTTGCTATAAATAATAGAAGATACTTAAAGGACGATTCATACATTTATTGATGTTCGTTTTTATATTCAGCATATGTTTATCCTTTTCAAATACATACACCAACCTCCGACTGCAAAAGTCTGGCTTAGAACCTCGACTTTGTACTCCGCTCATAATTGGTACATACCCGTTTGAAATGCTCAAAACATAATGAAATAGAAATACAACGTGTTATAAAAACAACTGATTTAAAAGATATTTTGCACATGAATGCGGCCAGGCCTCAATTAAGCTCTATATACGTACTTTTAAAAATGATAAATGCTCGTTTTGAGATATTTCATATACAAATACAAATACAACGCCACAACAGGCAAAATGACCAATGAGGTAGCTGAGAAAAAGAGGCCCAGAACAAATATGGATGTCATATATTTCAAAAATACAGCAACCCAATTAAAAATGCAATTACAAACAATATATATACATGATGAAATAATATACAATGCCCATAAAGAATACTTATGGTTGTCTAATTCTAAGTAATTCGAGAAGGATAGCTTCCACGTCCCTCTGTAGGTATTGGTCTCGAAAACCTCACAGCATACTCCAGTCCAT
Organism: Pholcus phalangioides; assembly: GCF_987345545.1. Lineage (NCBI taxonomy): Eukaryota > Metazoa > Arthropoda > Arachnida > Araneae > Pholcidae > Pholcus > Pholcus phalangioides. Next base: position 59,919,567 of record NW_028301600.1, on the reverse strand, counting down.
GACGAGCCTCGGAAAAGCGGAAGAATGACTTTAGGGGAATGCGAAGAGACCTTTTTGAAAATGAAACCAAGCATTCTATTCGCTTTTTTAACCACTGCTGAACAATGTTCAGAAAACCTAAGCCGCTCGTCAATGAGAATTCCCAAATCGGTGACCCTAGTTGCATCCGGGATAGTGACACCATTTAACTCGTAAGAGAACCGTGGGTTGTTCGAACCAAAATGAGCGACCATGCACTTGTCAACGCTAAACTTCATGTTCCATTCATTTGCCCATGCTGCAATCCTGTTTAAGTTGGTCTGGAGCAACTCCTTGTCGCTTTGATTCCCGATTACCCCCATTAGCTTCACGTCATCTACGAATTTGCTAGCAATCCAGCAATCCCATCGATACCCTGATCGAGTTCATCAATAACAAGTGATAAAAAGTATGGGTCCTGGGCCAAGGACACTTCCTTAAAGAACTCCACTTGTGACGTCTGTCCAACCAGAGAATTACCCGTTCACCATAACTCGTTGTGACCTATCTCTTAACCACGATTCTATCCAATTCAGTAAATTGCCCCCAATCCCAATCTCGTGTAAACGCTTCAAGAGTTTACCATGTTGGACCCGATAAAATGCCTTCTGGAAATCAAGGTATCAATCAAATCATTTTTGCCCTTATACAAAGCTATGTGTAAGGGCTACTTCAAAGCTACGTGATCATAAAAGCAAAGGAGGTTAGTCACACATGATTTCCCCTTCCTGAACCCATGCTGATTATCCGACAATACATTTACAATAACAATTACCTACAATTATGATTACAATAACAATTTTTTTTATTTCTTCATTAATTCATATTTCATAGAAGATAAACTAAATATGCGGCTGTTTTCATTCCTATAGCTACTTCGACAAATTTTTCTTAATCTCCTGGTACTTCCAAAAATATGACTTCAGCTCTTCTTGAAGATAAATATATATTTTTATCCAGTGACTTCAAATTTGTCAGATTCCTTCGACATTCAGTTAAATATTAATTCGATATGTTGCACTCATATTACAGGTGCCGACATGAATGAAACATTGAGGGAGGGGCTGAAAGTTTTCCTGTCGTCTCATATACAGATTGATTTTAAATTCATGGGAAAAACTTTAAGAGATGATATAAGATTCCTAAACAAGCATTTTTGATCATAGAGAGTGAGCGGTCGAATTGCAACAGCAAGGGCAGTAGAGGGCGTTACTACATCGTATTACATCGATTGTAGAGCGTATTACATCGACTAGATTACTCGAGCCTGTCTGCACCTTTGCAGGCCCCCACCAACACATATGCAAGCTTTATTAGATTCATTGAAATGAAGATTATCATTTTCTCCCAAAGCCATTTATATTTTCGGACAGACAATAGAAAATCTTGAAAGCTATCAGAAAACGATATTAACATAAGTGTAAACTTTGTACAGTATTGAGGATAGGCGATAAGGTAGGAATTACCATAAGCGGAGATAGACTTGGAAGTCTGGGGGGCATGGTCATTATTTCCGGGGCACAATGATGATGATGCCAATTCATATATACATATATGCATAAGATCAGTCGACTCCACCTTCGATGCCGATGGGGAGGGCGATGCCCCCCCCCCCCCCACATCTCCGCCCATAGGAATTACTAGATTCGAAAACTGAGAAAGGAAGACATCTGTGTGCACATACCCTTGGTAAAATCACTTTCCCAATTTTAAAAACAGATGGCGCTTCTATACTTGTCAAAAAATCCTATGGTTACAATAATTTTCCCAACAGCCACTATAAAAAACAGAAGGAAAAGAAACAATATGCTGATCCATCTCCCTTCGGTTTTATAATGAATTGTTTTCCCCCGTCTGGGGGGCAGTTTTATTGCTTTGTGGTATTTTTGTTGAACAAGAACAATACTTTTGTTACATTTATTGGCATTCCTGAAAGCTTTATCCTCAGGTTTTCTTTTTTTTTTCGGGATCGTAGCTTTTTTTTAACCAGAGGCTATTTGCCATAGGAATCGGCATTCAGTGTTGTTTGCATTCCATTTTATTTATTTCTGAATGGAAGAGCACACCTCCCTCCCACGGGCGGAGATACGGGGGGGCGTGGGCGGGCATTGCCCCCCCCAGCGTCACAGGTGGAGTCGACTGATCTAATGTATATATGAGCTGCCATCATCATCGTGCCCCCCCCCCAGCAATAATGACCTTTGCCCCCCCCCCAGACTTCCAAGTCAATCTCCGCCTATGCTCCCTCCCTACTTCAATACAGGACATTTTGTGAGCAAACAATGATATTCTAAAAATGGATGCTACGGTTTTCATTTTCCAGAGCGGTTTTTTTTTCGGACTGTCTTTTTCATATTGTCCCTATATATAGCATCTGCCCTGCTTAGGGGCATTTTGGGTTTTTGTATTCTAAGAATTTCAACGGCAACTGGTCAAAGCGAAAAAAAAAAACCACACAAAAACTCTCATATCAATGACAAGATATGTTTCAGAGTGAAAGAAAATTTCCCCAGGAAAAAAAATTGTTTCGAAAACCTAAAAAGGAGGAGAAAAGGGAGAATTTTCCGAAACGTAGGAGGACGCTCAGTGATGGTAACCTCGTCAAGCAAAATTTCCCTCGAAAATTTCCCGTTTGACTAAATTTTTCCCACATATTCCGAAAATTGTGCTGCCATCTATTGGTGGAAGTATGTAATCAAGTATTTTACACTAAAAAAGCATTGTTTTGCATTTATTTTTTTTTTTTCAAAAAAAATTCTTTTGTTTGCTGAACATTCAAAATTTCCCACAAACGCCAAGAAATTTCCCAAGTTGACCAATTTTTCCCACGAATATGGGAACTTTCCCAGGAGTTACCATCACTGAGGACGCTCGAAATGGCATTAAAAAAAAGAGGACGTTTGCTAACCCTAAGTTTGGTCCCAAACAAATATGGAGAGAGATAGATAGGGTTACCAGAACCAAAAAATGAACCAGACGCCCCTTCTTGATGTCATCAGGAGTCCTTACGTTTCGGAAAATTCAGCCTATTGTCCTTTTCAGGTTTCTGGGCCTCCGAAAAACCACTTGGCCCGGGGGCCCATGATACTCTTAAGACGGCCCTGGGACGCGAGTGCACCCTTAGTGACGTTACTTATCCAAATTTTCACAATAGATGGCGCCACTATTCCGACCAATGAATCCTGGCACAACATTAATTTTTCTCAACTCCAAACCAGAACTGCTAAAAAAAGTAAAAACAAAAAATTCTATGAATTTTGACTGCTATTGGTGAATGCGTGTGGGGAAAAAAAACACAAAAACACTCATATATCGATGGAGAAATATACAGTATGTTTCAAAGTGGGGGAAAAAATTTTCCCCGGAAAAAATAAAAAGTAATTCCAGAAACCTGAAAAGGAGGACAAAAGAGCAAATTTCTTTTTTCCGAAACGTAGGAGGACATTTGAAACGACATCAAAAAGGAGGATGGTTATAACCCTAACTATAGTGATGGTAACTCATGGGAAATTTCCCATATTTGTGGGAAAAAAATTGGGTTTAATTTGTCCACATGGGAAATTTTGAGAGTTCATCAAACTAAATAATTATTTGAAAAAACTATAAAATACTTTACTACGTATTTTCCCCAGTAGATGGCAACGCATTTTTTTCGGAATGCGTGGGAAAAATTTAGTCAAAAGGGAAATTTTTAGGGGAAATTTTGTTTGACGAGGTTACCATTAGTACTATATAGCCTATGTTACGGAAATTTGACAAATTTGACCGCCCATTATGCACAATCACCGACTATTATGCATAGTTACCAACCATTATTGTAAGTTTAATAAATTTTATTTTTCACATTTACCGGGGATTATGTGTAATTCCCAGCTCGTATTGGTGAATATGGTAAATGGTGAATAAATTATTTAAATTTACCGGATATTTTGCTCATTAATACTTAGAATAAATTTTAACTTTTGAATGAAGTATTGTATTTCCACCATTTTTTTGTTGTGAAATAGAGGTCAATTGTTTTGTGTTTTAGTACATGGATATATTAGTGTAATGCAGTGGTTCTCAAACTTTTGCCAACCACGGCTCTCCAGAATAGTCTAAAAAAGAACCACTTTAGAACATTGAAAAGTTTGTATTAATATTGCCAGAAACCCCTTACAAAAATTGGTGATGTCCCTAGTAGTTGCAGTGCACACTTCCACTGGTCTAGTGTTTCTAAATCAGCTTTGAATTCCCATCCATTTAATTCACAAAATGGCAATGTGTGAAAAATAATATAATAATTGGTAATTAATTATGCTCATTAGTAATTTAGTAATTTATGCTCATTAAGTATGCTCATTAATACTGAAAAAGGTCAAAGTTTGCAAATGCATTTGCATATAATCCGAGTTCTTTAGTTATGAAATAGGTTATTCGAACTCACCTGATAAGTTGTTAACAAAAGGAGGAACAAATATTAATGATATGGTAGAGGTTTGTGAAGTAGAACTGTCATAATGTTGCCGTCCATTGGTCAGGGGCGACTCGTATTGAAGGCGCGCGCCCCCAAGAGAATTTCTAGTCATCAGTTTGATGCCCTAAGTTATCTGAATGTTAGTTTAATTTCTCAAATGATTATATGTCCCGTAGGTTTTGTTACTGTTTGATTGAAAAAGTATTCGGAAGCAAACTGTGATTTTCATTTGCAGGAGAATTATCTATAACTTGTAGCAAGAGATTCAACTAAACTACAAGTTCAGTAGAAAATGAATTAAGTTTTGGGTTAGATAAGACAATTGAATGAACGACGTTATTTGAACCCAAAATTGCAAAAAGAACCACGGCTATATGCGTTTCGGAAGTTCCTTCATCAGTAGCAAAAACAAAAAATAAAAGAAAAATAACGAAAATACTCGTTATAGTGAGAGTTACTCGCTGTTGTAGACAAAAGAGCCGAATTCAAAATGAACCGGCAATAAGAGCAGGGCAGGACAGAAAAAATAAAAATGGCAGAGCCAATCGCAAACGAGAACGTGATAGTGATGCTGATGGAGAATAATTATTGTAGAAACTGTTGCCAGATTTTTGAGAAGGGTGGGGTGCTAGTTAGGTCGTTGACCAACTGGTTTTTGTTTTGTTGATGTGGAAAGTCAGACTGTAAGGGGCATTTTTGAATGATTTTGGCAGAAGAGAAGTCAAATTTATGGTCAAAGGACCAGCAATGTTGGGCTATGGATGATCGGTTAAAGTCTTGATCGGTTACGTATCTTCTATGCTCATTTAAACGGTATTTGAGGGCATGTTTAGTTTATCCTATATTATGATAATCCGCATTGGCATGAAATGCTGTAGATGCCCCAGTTGTTGAGTGGGTCAATGGGATCTTTTAGTTTAGAGAAGCTAAGTTTATTGACGGGGTGAATTCCACAGAAAAGTTGTATTTTCGAAGGATTTTAGCGATGCGTTGGCTGGTGTTTGGGAAGAAAGGCAAAATGATCAAGTTTTTGTGTTCAGGTTTAGGCTTGGTTGCGAAAGTATTTTTAATTTTTAATAATTTGTTGTTTTGTTTTTGCTACTGATGAATAGGGTGACCATACGTCCCGTATTTCCCGGGACAGTCCCGGTATTTTCTCTTTTTTTGGCAGTCCCGACTTTTTGGCAAAAGTGTCCCGGCTTTTCCCGTATTTCACACGAAGCCTACTTGAATTTTTATTCTTTATTAAAGTCGAAGATTGAAATTATTTTTCAACTCAAATTATTTTATGATAGTTACAACTATATATGGGATATTAATCTCCCACATTTGCCTTGGTAAACGTTTTTTTTTCCGTGGAATACATTTTAATCCACTGCAATTTGCAGGCAATCATTTCCCGCAATTGTGATTTTTCCGTAATTTCAACAATATTTGGCAACTTTGTTTGGTTTTGGCGATAATTGGCGAAGTCCCGTATTTTCCCGTATTTGGAATCCCGATGTCCCGTATTTCTCTCGAGGAAATATGGTCAGCCTACTGATGAAGGAACTTCCTAGTTCCGAAACGCGTATAGCAGTGGTTCTTTTTGCAATTGTGGGTTCAAATGACGTCGTTCATTCAATTGTCTTACAAGTTTAGTTCACATTTTCAGCGCTCGAGGAGTAGCACCTCGCTCCATAAAGCTCTGTAAGTAAGGATATAGTAGAGAGGGAAAGAAAACCCCTACGCAGTTTGTTATGTCTCAGCGCGCGTTCGAGCCCACGCCTATGTAATGGTAACTAGTGATAAATTTCCTATATCCTTGGGAAAAATTTATCCACGTAGGAATTTTATTGACATTTGTGGAAATTTTGAGTTCACCAAACAAAAAAAATTTTTTTTTCCTAAATTATACATACGGTTCAATAATTTACTAAGCGTACTTGACTACACATTTTCACTGATAGCTGGCACTACATTTTTCAAAATGTGCACTAAAAATTTACTCGAAAGGAGAATTTTCCTTGAATAAATATTCATAAGGTGATCAAAAAGTAACAAAAAAAAACCGGTAAAAATTCAATAATTCGAAAACGTAAACAATTTAGTTTGCATGAAAAGACAGGATTTTTTATTAAATAACAAAAATTTGTTGTCAGAATAGTTACGTTCATTGCCGACAAATAGCGATAAAGTTAAAAATATTTTTGTAGCAACATCTGTCGACAACTGCAACTATTAATGCAATATGAAATTATTCATTCATGAAAAAAAAATCATGCCTTTTTGTAAGAAAACGTTAGGATATCACCCGCATATGCAATGAATGTTGTACAGAAATATGTCGGTTTTAGACTAATATTTTTCAAGGCTTTGTTTCTGCAGTGTGTTATATCCAAATTATTTTCGCTCTTTAGTTAGTCTAATACTTAACTACGGCCCTTAGACGTTCTATCCGGCCCACCGCAGATTTCAAAATACAGTAGTAGTATAGAAATTTTTAATTTCAGTGTTTTTAAAATATTCATTTAAGGGGTTGTTCCATGTTTTCCAAGTGGAAAATGTATTTGTGAGAATTTAAATAGAAATTGATTTATAAACCTTTGCATATGCAAAAAGATTAAACATAATGTGCAATCAATATACTGAAGTTATATTTATTTTTTCACAGTTCTGTTTCAAAGGACACATTGTGTTTCATTTGCAATGAAACGTGGCTGTCTTCTAAGTATAGAACACATACCCCACTTCATTTCTAAAAATTCCAATTATGAATAAATGGCTGAATATGTCCGACCCACCAAATTTTTCTCTTTGTTTTTTAGCCCGCTCTTAAAAAAGTTCGTCCACCACTGGGTTAAGATTTTTTTTTTTTGGTACTTTTTCCTTTTTTATGACTTAAAAAGTCGTAAAACATAAAACCCTATGTTATATCCAGGATGTCATAAGTGTATTCGACTTGTATATCAGCGCCGACGAACTGGCTGCACGCAAAGCAGGGAAGTCCGAGACAAGCCGGAACTTTCCAGAATGCTGTTCAGAATTTCATGCGCCAGAGATGCGAGTCCCGCATTACAGCTCGTAGACGATACTTCAAACACCTTCTTTGACCTGTGTTATTTGTTGAAACGCGTGTTCAAAAATTCACTTACGTGGTGTTTTTAATGTACCCTACCGTATCAGAAAAGCATTTGTGACTCCGCATTGTTATGTTATTCCGAGTCATCTGGGTGCGCCCTACACTTCTTAGAATTTCTTAAACCTGGAAACTGAGATACCCTGTATAAATTCAGTATCTTTTGGAAAAAGTTGTGGTCAGGCATACTGTACTCACTGCTCAATTCGACACAGCCAGGTTGAGCTTAATTTTTTTTTTTTTGAGCAGACGTATCGAAAATAAAATTTCAATACACAAATTATCTAATTAATTGGAGTAAATAAATCAGAAAAATCATATTTGTGAAAATTGACTACTGGTATCGAGCATGAAATTTTGTTTTGTCGCCCCCCCCCCCAGAACATTCGACCACGAGCCACTACTGCTATTGGTTAATCTTTTTTCCCTTCAGAATTTCAGACCAGGCGAAAAGGAGGGGGTAGGGTGATGTCTACCAAAAAGCTATACAATAATCTTGGACTTGAAGGATCTCCACATTTTGATATATGTGTGCGTCTAGCACAGCCATTATCAGTTGGAGCAAAAAAGAAAAAATCATCCGTCTCCCCTCGCTTTTAATGAACTGTGCCCGTATCTGTCTCTCGCTGGTCAGTTTTATTACTTCGCCGAAAGCAAGGAAAGGGCGGGTTTCTTCTTATATCCCTTGAAGTTTTTTTTAAATCTTTTGGAAGTGGTTTTTTGCAAGATCTTGGAGTGTTTGTATCAAAAAATAGGATACAAACACGACACTCAATGCTTATTCCTCAATCAGCATTGAGTGTTGTTTGCATCCTATTTTCTTTATTTCTGTATGGAATAGGAAACTCTCTCCCCACTTCAGTACACGGCATCTGCTGTTGGTGAGCAAACAATAGTATTCTCAAAATGGATATTGCGGTTTTCTTCTATCAAAGCTGTTTTTCTGACTGCCTTTTTCATGTTATCCTGAGGCAAACTGGGCCATGGTTGAAATAGCATCTGCCCTGTTTGGAGGCAACTTGGATTCGTCTGGGAATTTCGCGGGCGTCGGTCAAAACGTGTAAAAATGTGTGGGGGGGGGGGGGAACATACACACGCAAACACTCATCCTAATGAACAGATATTGGTTTCAGAGTGAAAAAAAAGTGATTCCGGAACCTGAAAAAGGGGAAAAAAGAACGAATTTTCTAAAACGTTGGACGCTTGAAATGACACCAAAAAGGAGGACGGATGGTAACCCTAAATAAAATGCAAAATTATTGATCCAAAAAATAGTGATGCTGCCATCTATACGTTGCGTGGAAAATTAAAACTCTAATAATAAAAAATTCGCGTTCCTCTGACCCAGGAAAAAACTTTTAAGTATTTGAAGCTTTTTATCTTTTTTTTTCAATGGTTCTTATAGCTGGAATTTTTCTATGAGTTATATTCCGCATGAACTGCTTGGATTTTTAATGCAAGTAACAAAGCAGACAAAAAGACGCGAACTTATTCACATTCCCTGGACGGATCATGCTGATCTCTTGGGAATACGTGAAGATCACGTTATTATTCAAAAAAAGATTTAAAAAAATAAATAAAAATCATTTTTTCTCAATTTATGACAAATACAGGGGTTGGACAAAACAATGTGAACACCTGTGCAAAAAAAACAACACTGGAGGGAACCTTTCGTATACTCCCGCCCTCTAGTGTGCAAGAGTTCCACTTAGTGGGCGATAATGTGCACACATTAGTCTAGTCGTAACAGTGATAGCGTTCGGATGCGATGTATATTGGGGCGTTAAAACTTCGTTATGGCTGACCTCACAGATTTAGAAAGAGGCATGATTGTTGGAGCCCGTCTTGCCGGGGCCACAGTAATGAAAACGGCCACCCTTGTTGGTGTCGGGAGAAGTACTGTGTCGATGGTAATGACAGCCTATAGCAAACAGGGAAAGACATCATCTACCAAGCATAACAGTGGCCGAAAGTCGAAGATGGCTGATAGACCCAGAAGGGTTTTGAAGCGGATTGTGTGTGGCCAAGAAAGCACAAGATAACAGTATCCCAGATAACATTTGAGATGAACACACAGGAAGGTTTATCGACAAAACTATCCGCCGTGACCCCAGTAGCACAACGATATAGTACAATATCTGGACCATATCGTTATATATCGAAATGTCAGAGGAATATCAGATGTCATAACTATGATATAGAACGATCTTGTGCTATATGGTGCAAATTATTTATGATGTTAATTGATCAAGTCTTTAATTTTTCAGTCGAATATGTATTTGATTCCATGTGAATAATCTCTACTTAAAAGGACGACAACTTGGGACAATAAATTATTTTAATATAGTTTGAAAAACATGGATCTATATCATGAACCTGACAAAGATCTATATCAGATTCTCGATATAGACCTGATATAGATCTTTCAAAGAAGACATAGTTCTATATCCTCAACATGACATACATCTATATCGTGAACCTGACAAAGATATATATCAGATACACAATATGCTGATATATTAACATATTGTGTCCATTTAAATAAAAATATTGCCTTCAAATAAAAATTTGGAGAAAATTTAAAGTCGAGCGTACAATTTTTTGTTTGAATGGAAATTAAAAACGTTTGAATGAATAATTTTTCATAAGAAATTTTGATTTTAATAGGATTAATTATGTTGATATATCAAAATCATTTCATCAGTTATAATTGAATCCTTACTGTGTATGTTTTACATCGTAGATGTTGGTATTTTAGTAGGGAGCAACAACTTATCCACCGTAACTTTAATTGCCACTTTATAATTGCACATATTTTTTTAAGTTAGAAAAATTTGCTCTTGTTTTTGTTGTATATGTGTGTTTTTCTTAAAACTATTTATTATTTATTTTTTCACTTTGATGTGTTTTCATTTTTCACCATACTTTGAGAGTTTTAACTTTTTTGTGTTGCATATTTTTATTATGTTTTATTAGCATAAATTAATAATTTTAAATAAATAATTAATATACTACACGTACAATACATTAATTTGTTTCTTGGGTTTATATATAATATCCTTATTTATAATATAATTTTTTCAATTATCTGCCTCAAAATGATAAATATATCTCACTATTTCTCTATTTTGTAATTTTTGTGTGCATACATAAGAAAATGAATAAATTTAATTGAAAACACAAATAAAACAAACCATTACTTGTAAACTAATGTGATAATAACATCCTGTAGTCAGTTCTGTTGTGGTGGGTTGGTAAGATGCGGAGTTACAGATGGGAAGGGTTCAGTGTACATGGGTTCAAACCCACCAACCTACAGAAAATACACTTTTTTTTTTCCTTCTGAAAGGGCGCCATCTATCGTTCAAAATTCGAAGTATTTGAATATATCATATTCACGATATAGATCTATTTATCTCTGACTATGCCTTTTTTAGCCAGAACGATATCGTGACCTGATATAGATCTATATTGGAAACTGAAATTTTACGATATAGATCTATATCTTTGTGCTACTTGGGGAACTGCATACAGCAAGCATACAAGGTAGAGCGACTATTCCAAAATCATTGGTGACACCATGCAATGCCTTGAAACAACAAACATGGTGTCACGAACATAAGAATTGGACACAACAACAATGGTAGAATGTCATCTGGTCAGACGAATCGTCATTCACATTATTCCAGATTAACGGACGTGTTTACGTTTGGAGAACGCCAGCACAAACTTATGATATTGACTGTCTCCTTTCTACTGTTAAGCATGGAGGGGGATAAGTGATGTTGTGGGGCGTCATGTCTCACCATGGCTTCGGCCTACTTGTTGTCCTGGATGGGCGGGTTAAAGCAGCATTTTATGTCAGTATTCTGGCCGATCATCTTCATTCGATGGTGCAATATTAGTTCCCTGACTATTGACTGTGTTCCAAGATGTAATTCGCCCGTTCATACTGCTGGAATTGTCGGAGACGGGCTTGATGAACACGATGATGAACTGCAACACCTCGTGTGGCCCGCTCAATTCCCTGATCTTAATACAATTGAACCTTTGTGGGGTATTTTGGAGGCCAAACTGCGCAGTAGGTTTCCACCTCCAAAGACACGTTCTGAATTAGTGACCTTTTTGCAGGAGTGGCTACATATCCCCGTAACTGTGGTGCATGACTTGTATTTGTCCATCCCATGACGGATACAAGCTGTAATTAATGCAAAAGGAGAGCCAACAGCCTATTAATAAAGATTTTTCTCATTTCACAAGTGTTCATATTATTTTGTCCAATCCCTGTACATGTACGAACAGAATTTCACGGTAATACAGTAGACTCTTGGCTATCTGGCCAAGTTTAAAAATAATAATTACATTAACGAATTACAATATTACCTTTTCCCATTTGTGCAATCATTTATCAATGAACAGTAAAATAAGCTTAAATTATTTTTGTAAGAACTCCCTGTAGTGAAGGTCAATTTCCATGCTGCCTCCCCATGAAATCCAAAATGTGTTGTTTTTCATAATTTCCATATCATAAAATAGTTGTGGTAAATTATAATTTCACAACACTAAGTACACCTTCATACACTAATATTAAATGAAAATGATCCGTTGAAAAAGACTGCTGTACAATGTACATGATTTTGTTTTCTGCAACTGAGTTAGACATTATAAAGTTTATCTTGAAATATGTGCAATATTTTTATTCTTAGACTTCCTTTTTCTGTAATGAATTTTTAAAACAGTACAGTTTAGAAGTACATAGCAAACATTTATTAAGTACTCCATTGCACTTCGAAGTAAGAACATATGAAGAGCGGGTTTTCGCATAAGAAAGATATTTTTGACCGTATGAGTGGGGTAGGAGAAGTGACTATTTATAGAACTCCAGCCTATTCGGCTTTTCTGTTATCCGGCCCGTCCTTCTGCTACATTAGGCTGGATAGTCCGGAGTCTACTGTATATACCACAACAGAGTGGGCGACACACATTTCTATGATAAAATTCAAATTTCACATAATACAGTATCCGGTAATTTTCATCTATTCCATAAATTAACATTAGCTAGAAAGTATCAGAAAAAATACTGTATTTATAAAACTCTTTTTCTTTTTGAAAATAAGTCTGAAGAACAAGTACATCTTATACACCAATACTAAGTATTTGAGTATATGCAGAACAAATGCGTCTTATTTGGTGACAGAAACGACAGAAAATCAAAAGCAACTTCTACACACTTTAATAAAAATTCGATCAAATATAGGAACTGAAAGGTATAAGATAATTTAATTTTTTCTCGAAAATTTCTAGGTTTTTTTGTATGTATGTGAGAGAATATTACCTTATGCTGCCACATGGCTGTAAATGTACAATCACTGAGAGCTGTAAACACACTTTTGGATGAACAAACACAGCAGCACTTATTCCACACTTTATAATTTTCAAAGTAGTGAATAGACAAAAGCAATGAAGAGATATGAATAGAACACTGACGGAAAAGCAAATGGTGCAGCAGACAATATTTATTGATGATCAAAGAGAGTAAAAAGGATGGATATTTTCATTTTATACATTTTTTTTCACTTAAATGTTATCACCAAAAATATAAGTTCTGATCCATACATTGATGGGTTTAGTAAAGCTTGGAATGTCATACGGCTAAAGAAGAAAAAGAAACAGATAAGCAAGTTACATAAAGATGTATTTTAAATATTGGACTGAAATTTTATGAACATAGTGTCGAAACTTGTTATTTTTTACATTTTACTACAAATGCACACAGTGAAATTAGGCTACTAGTTTTAAATTTAAAAAAATCATTATTATCAGAACATAGTTTTCTATGTTGAAGTGCATATGTTTCCATGTATACATGCATATCATTTTATCATGGAAAATGTGTGAAGGAAAGTCTGTAGAGTTAAAGGTTTAATTTCCATCACGGTGAAAAAATGAGAGAGAGAGATAAAACCGACCTCTTTTTGTTTTTTGAATTTGTAAGACAGGATGATATTTAAGAATTTCTAATAGCATAATAATAAAAGTTTTGAAAACTATTTTTTTTAGAGGGGAACCAAATTCTTTAATTCAAGTTCATGATATTTGATAGCTGTTTTCAAATTGAAATTCATATGCTCAACATGAGAAGTCATGAATTTATACCCAACTCACACATTTACAGCACTCTTGCAACGACCAAATATGCACAAGTAAGATATTCTGCATTTTATATAGTGAATGTTACACACAAAAAACAAGCAGAAAAATATTTTCAAAATCAGTAAGTGCAAGTTGGCTCAATAAGGAAAAAAGACAAGTGTGAGAGCCACTCACACAGTAATCAAGGTGGATGACATGCATTTATCTTATCCAACAGCTTTTTGGTCTTGAAGAGTTCAAAAGTTTCTTTAGCTCCTCCAATGCAATTACCATTGATGAAAACTCTTGGCACCTTGAATAATGATTTTAATAATGATTAATAAAAACTGGTGTTTCTGGGGAGAAAAAAAACAAATACAGTCAATCCTGCTTATGTTTTTCAACAAACCATAACTAAAAATGTTGTAAGCGGGAAATGTCTATAAGAATTATAAGATATAAGTTTTACACTGACCACACACACACAATAGCTTTTTTATGTCATTTTTAATTTATTAACAAATATTATGTTACATATAGAGATTTAATAAGAAGCAATTATTTGTTATCTCAGAGCAAGTTAAAAAGAAAAGTTCTAAGTTTAGAAGAAGAAATAAAAAATTTCAAATTTCTAGATGATAATTACAGTCACCACCAGTTGCAATGTTTGCAGAAGCAATTAAAAGACTGGAAACTTTTCGATATTTTGTGGAAAGGCAAGAAAATGTGCCATGTGATGTTCCAGATTTTACGGAAACTTGACTGTTATAAAGAAAAACTGTTATAGTTTAACTTTTGCAAGAGGAAAAACAATCATCTATGATGGATTTTTTGATATAGAATATCCAAGTTCTCTCAAAGATGCATTGTACATCAATCAAAATGTAAAGATTTTTTTCCATATTTCTTTTTTTCCCTGCAAACTATATTCAGTATTACAATACATCTAAATATTGAACAGAATAGTCATTGCCCTTTGAAAAAAGGGAAATTTTTCACATTTTGGAAAGGTTATATATTTACCAAGCAGGTTATATTCACCAAAACACCCACATTGAAACCCCAATATTGCTCACGTATACAGGGCTTGAAAGTGACAAGACTGGTGACTCATCATCTGTGTATCCACTATTGCTCCACTAGCACACTTTTATTATCATTTTACCAATAAAAAACTTTTAAAATGTGGATTTTGCTATAATTTCTTTTTTTTCAGAAAAGGATTCGGATAACTGGAGTTCAGATAATTGGAGTTCTACTGTAATTTCATTCACAACATCCAAGTTACTAATAAAAATTGCAGTTATATAAAAAGTAAAACAAAAATCCTTTTCAGAAAAGGATTCGGATAACTGGAGTTCAGATAATTGGAGTTCTACTGTAATTTCATTCACAACATCCAAGTTACTAATAAAAATTGCAGTTATATAAAAAGTAAAACAAAAACCCTAAACTTCTTAAAACTGAAAAAAATGTAGTTTTCTACATTTAACTAAATTTAATACAGCAAAATCCTGTAATGACGAGACTGGAGAAAACACTTAGCAATAATGAAATTTTGTTATAAAGGAATTACACAGATTTTTACATTGTTCTTGTATAAACTTATCTGGGGAACTAGAACAGTTTTCGTTAAAATAAGATTTTTTTTTGCTATACCGGTATTCATTAAAACGGGAATATGAAAGCATAACGGAAACAAATATTTGTCATTTTTTCATAGATTATATCCTCAAAAGTAAAATAAAAATGTTGAGCAATGCAAAAAAAAAAAAAAACTCCCTCTACCAAACCATAAAGTCACTGACACACTATAGAACATCAAATACTCAAAATTTCAGGAAAGGACACATAAAAATTTAATTTGCATACCTCACACACTTCAGATTTTTACTTAGTAAGAACCCAGGGTTTCCCAACAATGTGAGTTCCAGGGACATTCAAACCTAGACTGACCTCTTTGACTGAAATCAAGGCCTTATGGATTTTATAATTCATATTTTCTGCTTTATAAAGGCACAAATATGAATTTAATTCTTAAACATTTGTGAATTTTTCAGTTACCAGTTTACCACTTTTACTCTGTAACATACCTCATATTAATTAATATGTTATATTCAATAATTACATTATTTTTACTACCAATTATTATATTATTTTTCACACATTGCCATTTTGTGAATTAAATGGATGGGAATTCAAAGCTGATTTAGAAACACTAGACCAGTGGAAGTGTGCACTGCAACTACTAGGGACATCACCAATTTTTGTAAGGGGTTTCTGGCAATATTAATACAAACTTTTCAATGTTCTAAAGTGGTTCTTTTTTAGACTATTCTGGAGAGCCGTGGTTGGCAAAAGTTTGAGAACCACTGCATTACACTAATATATCCATGTACTAAAACACAAAACAATTGACCTCTATTTCACAACAAAAAAATGGTGGAAATACAATACTTCATTCAAAAGTTAAAATTTATTCTAAGATTTTGTTTTTAACAGCACAATTCATTACACAGTTCTCAAGGTGTAATCAATGTCAAGAAAATTATAAAAAATAAAGTTTCAAACTCACAGTTGTGGCTCCAGTAATATAGTGCAAGGCAGTTTGGAGCTTTTCTCCATCACTTCTTTCATCAAGTTCAACAACTTCATAATTAATGTTGTTTCTGTCAAACAACTGAAATTAAAAAAAAAAAAACATTTATATAAAATTTTCCAATGAAATCATTGATATAGCATCATATACACCAGCAAGATAATGATAGATGCAACAATTTTTATATTGAATGAAGTTGGAAAATGAGCTTTCTTCCTCTCCGCCATCTGCATTTTGAAATCCTAGGGTAACAGATTGCTATCTTTATTTGGAACAATGGGAGGTATAATGCTTGAATTTTGACACATACAAAACACTAAGTAAAAAACCTGCACAGAGACAAAGATTTCAACTTGGGTTTGCTGAAATGTGATGTGGAAAGAAACTCCCATTTGAAATTGAAATTTATTTATACAAACACATTATAACACATCGACATGCACAGTAACACAATACACACAAACACAAAATATAAATATACATTATTCACCTATGTGACTGCCCAAGGGATTATAACAATCCATCCAGGGCAAAATAAAATTTATACATATCAATATACACTATATTTCAATTACTAAACTATTTTAAGTTGGTTCATTTCTTTTCATGCTGTTTGTAATATTTTACAAAATTCATAATATATAAAAAAACAGACTCGAGTATCAAGAATAACAAATAAGAGTCAATAATTTGTTTATAATTATATCGTTTTATCGCAATGGTTGCTGTTATCACATACCTCTTTCACATTTGAGCAATAGACACATGTAGTCTTAGAAAATACGGTGACACAATTTTTTCTGACTAGAAATTCAATGAAAGCATTTTCTGATGTGCTCAGCAGATTCTTTGGTCTACTAAATAGGGCACCCATTACAATTCTAAAATAAATAAAAAAAGAATCAACATAAAAATACTCACTTTTTATGTGTCAAAATTTCTAGTTAAAGCTACACAAGTAGGTTAAAAAATATTCATTAATTTCAAAATTTTAGTTTTACCTTATTTTGATATCTGAAAGATGACTTTTACTCAAAACAACCAGCTGCACAGCTTATCTTACAAGAACTTGCATGAATTTGTGCAAAACTCAAATTTAACAATCACACTGCATATTACATTGTATGATTTATTAAACAAAATATATATAACGGTGTTTTTCAACCTATGGTCCATGGACCCCGGGGGAAGGTGGTCTGTGTAGTACTTTGCAAAGAGTCTGTGGGATCATTTTTTTTCATTTACAACCATTGCATGAATGACACATTTTGTGCTGTAAAATTGTAATTTAATAAATTTTTTATAGCATGTAAATTATAATAAACAATATATTTTGGATTTTATGGGAGAAGGAGGGTTGAAATTGACCTTCTGACCAAGGCTGCAACTAGGAGGAGCAGGCGAGACTGGTGCCACAGATGCTGCATCAGAGGGGTTGCAAACTTCACCCTTTAACCTATCCTTCAACATTACAAGGGGAGGCGGCAAAATGCTTGCTTGCTCTGGCTGACCAAGTATCTAGTTGCGGCCCTACTTCTGACACTACGGGGGTTCATCGAAAAAGTTAGGAAACACTGGTCTTAGTAGCATCTGAGTCGGAGTGCAGTGGGTGCTCGAGCACCCAATAGAATGCTGTAGAACAGGTTTGAGCACCCCCAGAATTAAATCACAAATGACAATTTCCTGCATAAAGATCAGTCTGAGCACCCGCAGGTCTGAAACACTTCCGATGCCTATGTGGTCTAATAAATATGAACAATTACATTATATATTATATAAATATGTTAAATAGCTACTCTGCTGCATTTCTGAAATGGAACAGCCCTGATTCGCAGAAAAGCTTTTGAGTTACAAAGAACTGTCTTTTATATATATTTACTTAGATTCTTACATGTTATCTCATGTCATCCTGATTCTAAACCAGAGCTTGAAAAATCACAAACCTAGGTGCCAGAAAAATTTTTAGGAGAGGAAAACAGGTTTGAAAGTGATATTTCTTTGTTTTTCCAGGATATAGTGACGTTTCTCCCATGTTGGTAGATATGCTAATATCATTTCATAAAATTTTAAGCTGTCCTGACTGTAATTTAGTAACCACGACTGTAATGCCAGACATGGCCGAGGCTCTGTCAGTAACCACGACTGGAATATCTTGGGCACCAATAGAAAATCTTTTAGTTGCCATGGCAACCTGACACATGGGATTTTTCAAGCCTTGTGCTAAACAATTATCATTTACAAAAGAAAATTTTTTCACTTTATACAGCAGTTTTAATCATCATGTTTAGGCTATACTCAGTTATAGTAAGATCAGGGCTCGACAAATTCTGGGTGCCAAGGCGAGTGAAAAATTGGTATTGGCACTGGAAATTTCCATGAGCGATCAGCAAATTGGGGCTTGAGGACTACATAAAATTTTCAGAATTAATGTCAGTCAGCATGTCTGCCACCATAAAAAAGTGGGGGGTCGATAAGTTCTGGAAAAGTAGAAAAGGACTTGTTTTAGGCCATTTTTCTTGGGAAAAAACAAGCTTGGCTCTTAAGAAATTTGAATAGTGCCACAATTTTTCTAGACCTGGTAAGATGAGAAAACCTCACAAAAATGAGATCCGGTTGAAATTTTCTAGAATTTACCAGGTAGAGCCTCAGAAAAACCACTTGGTCCGGGGGCCCATGATGCTCTTAAGACAGCCCTGGTTCTCACTAACTGTATAAGCTGAAAAAATATTAGTACTTTTATCATATAAAAGTATTCAGTTGATGTTCGTTATAATGACTCTCATCTTTCTAAGGAAAACGGATGTTATATTGGGAGGTCGTTGTATCAAAAGTTTAAATTAAATGAAAAACACATATTTTCTTAATTCATTCACAAAAAAAGTTAGGGCAGTGTTGAATTCAGACATTGTATTCAATGTTCTTTATGGGTCATTATAATGGATCAAGAATAACATAGGATGAATAGAAAAAACATTTGGGACTTATTGAACGAGTCATTACAATAAAACAGTCGCAATAACACATGGTTGTTACAATAAGCGTTGACGATATTCTGACCTCTGCCAACCTCAGAAGAAAAAAAATTCTACTCTATTCATAGAAAGCGTAACGTGACCCATTTGCCCATTTTACAGAAAAAAGGTGGAGGTAGTACCCCATACTGAAAATTATATAATTATAATCACAGAGAGTGATTGCTTTGTGAGAGAAGATGTGGTTTCCTTTATGAAAAGAAACACTACCATTATGTTTTATCTAAAATGAATTTCGCCCATGAGACACAGTCCCTCGATAATGTGAAAATATCAAAAAGATAATTCATTAGATTACTAAAGAGTTAAAATCAACCAATATTCATAACTCAAAATTTGACATTCTAGTCAGCTGAATGATTGATATTAAAAGAATTATATATAATAGAATAATATTGCACTAGAATCAGTTGCAATATTATTTTTTGTCGAAAATTTCCGAAAATATTGAAAATTCCTGACCCTGAATAACAAAACAATAAAAAAATTTTATATTTCATACATGGTAAAATTTTGACGATACTCAAATATCGGGATTAAGGTCTATTATTGTAAATTCATCAAAAATGCATGAATTATAAACTCAATTTTTGGCACGTGTTCATTTAGAAAATTCGGTCTGAATTAAAATAAAATGCTAATAATTCTTGAAAACATAAAGGGTTAGGATAGGATGGCATGCAAATTTTGGAAAAATAGATGCTAAAGGATTGATGTGCCACTCAGTACCGTATGCTTCATAATACAGTCAGAGGTGGCTGGATATATCGTTTCGGCACACAAGCCACACCAATAAAACCACAGCAAAAATTCTCAGCAGGGTTCTACTCTTTCTCACTGTGAAGAGTGCGGGAATTTTCGGCTACTGGTTCCACAAAATGATGTATACCAACAGACCACAAATGATTTCTAATGTTGACCAGTTTGTGACATAGGCAGGAAAACAATAATAGCGATTCGGTAAAAAATCATATTTTTAGAAGCAAAACCATAATCAAATTAATTGGCTAAAATCGTAACAGTTGGCAGGTATGCATATTTGCTCATTTTTGACTGATAATAAACTGATTTCAGTAAAGAGATTGACTATAAATGTATTTTTAAAGGAATGAAATAATTTTTCACACCATGGACATGCACACAAGCACAATTTCAAATGGCTGTTTGAAAATATATATGCTGTAGCGAGGGTCTAAACCCAGGACTGTTAAACTGGAATTGGGTCAACTCTGAATTTTTACTTGCATGTTCTCTTCAAAATCAAACCTTTTAAAATGTTGAGTGTAAGAATTGGTGTTAGCTGCGGAATGAGGTGCATGTTAGATTTTGAGTTGAGTGAATACAGCAATTTAAAATTATTTTTGTGAGGCATCCAAAAACTCATATGCTTTCAATAATTTTAGTGATTTAGCATTGATTTTATAAAATTATTTCAATAAAAAATTTATTACAGATAATAAGTTAATTCAATGGAGAAACTAGCAATGAAAGGCTAGTAAATGAGGTGCAGTTGAACCCTGTTATAGCCCCAAACCTGTTTGGCACCATAAATTTTCAGTGAACAAATCTTCCATATAGGGATTATAATGTAAAAACCCTGTTTTAGTGCCTGCTCGTTATAACACCAACTATTGTTTGGATCTGTACAAAGTCAATGTGTTATTTCCCAAGAATTTCAACAACATTTCTTCTCCCCTCATTTTGCTTCCCCCCCCCCTCCAGAAAAGAGTCGACAATTTATCCTTTTCATTCCACTGTTATTATCTGCCAGCATAACAATAGTTTAGAGTAAATGACTTGAAGAATAAAGAATGGTGAAGTAAGGGGGGCAGGGCTGCAACTAGATGCTTGGTCAGCCGGAGCAAGCACGCATTTTGGCGTCCCCTCATAAAGTTGAAGGAAAGGTTAAAGAGTGAAACTTGCGATGCCCAGGGCACCAGACCAGCCTGCGCCCCCTTGCAGCGGAACTGGCGGGGGGGGGGGGGGGTCTTAGAAAGCACATTGAATACCTGAACGTGTTGGGAACAAAACAACCAACATGTTTAGAAACAGATTTATTGATAAGAGAAAAGTGTACAATATGAGCATGCTGCACCAGTCTATTCAAGGTTGCCAAGAAAAGTTTTTCAACAGTGCATGGTTTTACTCGCTGGTCATTAAATTTTGAGTGCTACCATCTCCTTTGATTCAGTCCATTCAATCATGTCGAAAGTTGTTCTTCTTTCAATATATGATAAACAAGAAATTTTTGATTATGAAACCAATACAGACTAAAGTACAATGCTGCTAGACTATTATTTTCATTTGTTTATTTTGTTTTTAATTTATACAAAAATTGCCACGTTTTTAAGACAAATAAATTCAACTGGTCGAATGGTCGACGCGTTTCGGCTCTTCAATGGAGAGCCGTCATCAGGACCTCGTGGTCAGAACTCACACGAATGAAGAGTGATGTTTACGTCTGGTCGTCCGAAGAGTTCGCCTTTGTATTTGCTGCGTCCGAGTGGTCTTTGGATGCGAATTGGGGAGCCATCTGTTGTAAAGTGTTGAAAGTTTTTTCACGACTGAGGTTAATAAAGCCTGTCCAAGCTGACGAAATAGGTGGTCTTAAAAACGTGGCAATTTTTGTATAAATTAAAACCAGGCAAAGTTACTCATTTTTTGTGATAATATTTTGTTTTTGTACTCATAAAATATGTCGCTAAATTTATGCAGAAGTAAAATAATTTAAAAAGTGTGTTTTTCTGTTAAGTTTCTATCGAGAAATATTTAAGTAACTGTACAGTTTTTACAATTTTATGAAATTTCTCATCTTAAAATTGAATGTGTATAAAATTGGTTACTTTATTTATAGAGTAACACTTAATAAGTAGAGCCCGGAAGTTTAGGCACTAAAAACGGTCGAAATAAGCAGGCAAAAGGCACTAAAAATGCCTAAAATAGCACTAAAAAAGGCATTTATAATTTTTGGAAGGAAGAAAAATAACTAAAAAAAAAGGAATTGAAGATCCAAAAATTAGCTGAAAAATCTGTTGCACTTAATCCATTTATTTTTTTAATTATAGTTTATAATAACTGTATTATCCAAGTTAAATTGATTTCAAGTCCAAAATAAAATGTTAGTAGACCATCAGAATTATGCAAATTCTAGGGCCACCATTACCAAATGCAGAGTTGGTAGAGAAAATGATCTGTGGGACTCCTTCAAGTTGCGAATAATTCCAGTCTATTTGTTTTATTATTTGGAATAATCATTATCATTTCTATACAAGGTATACGGAAGACTGGATGTTGTGAAGATATTTATTAGTTGAGATGTTAATTTTTTTAAGGAAGGAAAAAACTCATCTCTGCCTCTACCGGGAGTCGAACCCGGGTCCCTCGATTGCCGGACGAGTGCTCTGACCACTAAGCTACAGAGGAGATAGAGATTTTCCTTCGCTAGAGCTAGCGGGAGCGGGTTCGACTCCCGGTAGAGGCAGAGATGAGTTTTTTCCTTCCTTAAAAAATTAACATCTCAAATAATAAATATCTTCACAACATCCAGTCTTCCGTATACCTTGTATTAACAAGTGGAGAGCGACATTCATGTCATATTATCATTACTATAATTGAAACTTGGATATCTTGTTCTATTTTTGTAAAAAAAGTAACTTTTTCACTATATTACCTCATACAGTCAAACCTCGTTAATGAGTCACTCTTGGGAGAGCAAAAATATGACTTGTTAAGCGGAGTGAGCCATAGCTGTGCCAATTCCTGGTTGAGGATAATTGGTACTTCCAAAAAGTGATCCGGAAAGCGGAGTGACGTGTTAACCGGGTGATGCACTAACGAGGTTTGACTGTATATGGGACTCCTTCAAACGTGGGGCCCTCTGTGGCCACATCTGTCACACACTCCCGAGGGCGACTCTTGTCAATTTAATCTAATACTAGATATGCATGAATATGGCATAAATAGCCATACCTTATTGCTTTTTTGCACCATAATAGCTGGCTATTTATGGTGCAAAAATAAAGTCAAAACAACATGGGCCCCAGAGCCCTGTCTGCTCCTACCACCCCTTGTGTGAGCCATGACATAAATTTAAGACCTCTTGGGAAAATCATCTGTCTGCTATACACATACAACGCTGTCCAATGCCTGAGCGAGACATTGTGTGAAGCCTGTGGGAAAACAAAAAATTTTTCTAACTGGGCAGCATTCATCTGAAACAAAATTATTAACCTCTAACACCATCTGGCCAAAACAAAATTAATGCATGGCAATTAATGCATGATAATTAATACTGAGAGTTGGAAAATTTTAAAAAGAGCAATTCTTTTGAAGTTTTCAGTGCCCAAAATATCTAAGTTTTACAGATTATGACCTCCGAAATTCACTAATAAACTTATAACTATGTTGAAATAGGCATATTTATGGCATGAAAATGTCAAAAAAAGGCATTTTTACCAAAAAAGTTTGAAATAGGCAAAAAAAAACACATTAATGGCATTTTGCCTGTGTGTGTGTATGTGTGTGAACTTCCGGGCTCTACTAATAAGACACTGAGATACAATAAATAATAAACGTGCGCATTCATGTAATGAAGCTTCTACGAAGCACTATTCTGACCATAACCCGATGTAATGCCAAACTCGTTATATTGCCAAAATTTGTGGTGTTACAATAGGGTTTGACTGTACATAAGAGCCTGATAAAAAACAATTTCAACTCTCCAATTACAAATTTTTTTAACTGTTGGAATCATTCATGAAATTTCAGGGAAAAAACTGATGCAAAATTTAAATATTTTGTAATATATGTTTATGCTACTACGTTCGAAAAGTTCTGGAACTTATTTTATTACGGAAAAATTAGTACAGATAGAATCTGTTTATTTGGTGTTTCTTCCGAAATAACTACCCTGTGCAATTATGCATTTTTGCCATTGTTCAAACAAAGATGTGAATGCAGATTGCAAACCTTTTTGTCACATCCTCCAGTGCCTTTATTGCTGCTCACTGCATATTTTTTTTGGAAAAAGAATCATTCTCTTAAGCTAATTTTTTATCTGAGAAAAAAAGAAAAAGTCACATAGGGCAACATCAGGGAAATAAGCTGGTTGTAGAAGAATCGGAATGTGATGTTTTGACAGAAATCTGACACCAGGCGCCGACATGAAGAAAACATTGGAAGGGCTGAAAGTTGCTGGTCGTCCTGTATATACGGGACTCGAGCACGTAAGCAGGAGGAAAGTGCATTACATTGTTTTTTTCATAAATTATTGGGAGGGGGGGGGGGAACTCAAATGATCTCAGTCTGTTCCGGCACCTATGACAAGGAGGGACCTGTGAGCTGATGCACTATTGCAATGAAGGACTTGGCCTCCCAAAGATCTGGTCACTTGCATCTCACAGAATCATGCGGACATTTAAGAACTCACATGTCCCTCCTGGCATTAGATTATCCATCAAAACATCACATTCCAATATCATCACATTATGTGACTTTTTCCTCCGATAAAGTATTTGCTTAAGGGGCACCAATTCTCAGTTTCTGAAGAAGTGCAATGAGTAGCGACGAAGACATTGGAGGATGTGGCAAAAAAAGGCGGGCAATCCATATTTTGTATGAAAAATGACAAAAATGCATAATTACACAGGGTAGTTACTTCGAAGGAAATACCAAATAAACAGGTTCTATCTGAACTCGTTCTTCCGCACAAAAATAAGTTCCGGAACTTTTTGAACGTAGTAGTAGATTGGTTTTAAACTTATTATAGAATAGTTTAATTCTGATAATATATTTATGTAATCAAGCAGTGTTACTTTGACTCCAACTCTTTTTTCAAAGTGCACAAAATCAAACAGATTCGTTTTAAATTACTCAAGACTTGCTTTTCATAATCTAGGAAGTTTGTTTAATAGCAATTAAGCGCAAAATTCTTTTTAATAATGCTTACGAATCAGCTTTCTCGTTTTTGATGCAGTTTCTATACCTTCCTATAACATCCAAATTGCTTTTTCATAGCATGCCGGCATTTGTTTTGGTTAAGGCAATGACAGCTCGTTGTTTGTTTCCATGTGTTTACAGCACGTTTTACTATTGAAGTTGGCGCTTAAATCAGTGTTTACATTACTTTACGATGTTTTCGTGCGTTATTCTTATGATGACCATATGACCCGTATTTCCCGGCACAGTCTGGTCTGGTTTTTGGACGTCCTGACTTTTTTGCAAAAATGTCCCGGTTTTTCACGTATTTTTGACTTGACTTTATTCTTGAAATCACCAATTAAAATTATCTTCCCAACTCAGAAATTACATTGTGATGGTTCAGACTACAAATTAGGATATTAATTTCACACATTTATCTTTTTTTTTTAATTCACAACAATTTGAAGTGGCATTCCATTTTCCTCGATTGGAATATTTTAGCATGAGTTGGCGACTTTACTCACTTTTGGCCATTATTGGTGATTGTCCCATATTTCTGAGCCAAATTTCACGTATTTTTCTAGAGCAAATATGGTCAGCTTATGAAAATGGTTGATGATAGATATGAGGTTTTTATGAGGTTTTTTGGATCCACTTAAAAAAGCTCAGTGTTTGGATCACGTGATATTTCCCTTTTTTTGAGGGACATACAAGGTAACCGATATGGCGACTTCCTGTGCGATTCATGAAAGAAACAAATCTAAAGCCGGGTTTTCCTAGGAATAGGTTTGTTGCGCAGCATGAACCGAATTAGACTATTTTGCGCCGACAGAAACGAGTTACATAATCACGCTACGCGTTTGTGTTTTCCTAGCGAGGCGCATCAGATCAGGGCGGCTATATAAAGTATATGGCTTTGGCATCAGCTACTCTGTCGCAAAGCGTATTAAAGATTATAGTGTTAAAAAAGGCAAGCGTGAAGCTGGCTGGAGCTGGTTTGAAAATTAACTTTGCTTGGTTATTTTAGTGTTTAGGGTTATCTCTATATTGTATTTTGTGGTTTTGAAAAATATATATTTAAGTAATTTATTGATAATAGTAGCGTCAAGAGTATATTTAGGCCTACTTCAATAAGTACATTTTTTGAGGCTTGGTAAGCCCCATTGTTGGCTTTTGGTCCAGTTGACGTCCAATACTAATTTTTCACCTTTTACTCACGGTGACCTTAGTATGTTACACTGAAGGATAATTATCAAGAGCACTTAGTCATGACGAACAGTATGGAAACTAATGAAAATGGACAACAATACACGGATTCGGTTTTCAACAACGCCCCATTTTGGAGCTCTAATCTTTCTGGAGAGACCATACTTGAGCTGGCTTCCGATTTTGACAAAGATATCACAATCAAACTTCATGGCTCGACCCCTATACCTGATTCAAACCCGAAAAAGGTTCGAGACTTTATAGCTAATAAAATTTCGGAGACCAATCGAATTAAAGAAGTAAGATTTTCTCGTGCTGGAGACCTTCTGATTTCAACATCGTCAACCGATACTGCGTTAGAGGCTCTGAAAATTACATCTTTTGGTGATATCCCAGTTGTGACTTGTGTGCTAACAGACTCGCTGTCCTCACGATACATCGTCAGAGGTGTTCCTACATCAGTAGAGCTTTCTGAGGTGGCACAGGAGCTGGAACATAATGATCTTACTCCACTTAATATCCGTAGAATTCTTCGTAATAAACAACCGACAACTTCAATTATAGTGACGTCATTGGGCTCTTCAATGCCTGCTGAACTTAAACTTTGGTACCAATTATTCAGACCTGATCTATTCATTGAACGTCCCCAACTTTGTCTACGTTGTTTTCAGTTTTCTCACAGAACAAAGTTCTGCCGTTTATCATCCCCCCTTTGTCTTTATTGTGGTGAAAATCACCTTGCCAAGGACTGTAAAGGTGTGAAAAGATGTAAAAATTGTAACTCTGAAAATCATCTACCCACTGATAAGCTTTGTCCTAAGTATCAAAACGAAGTGAGAGTATTGAATTACAAGTTAACTAAAAATGTCCCGATCCATGTTGCTAGACAGGCATGCAGAACATCCAGCAGTTCATATGCAGGAGTAACAGCTTCATCAATTTCTTCGGATAGTTTTCAGTCTTTTAAATTGGACATAATGAATGCAGTTTCTTCCGAACTAAAAAAATTCAGGGAGACACTTGTTGAAGAAACAAAGCAGTCTATTGTGGAAGCAATCACACAATCAATAAAAGAGATTATTCCCGACATGTTGAAGTCCCTGATGGAGGGTGTTCAACCTAATTTGATGGATCCGAGAAATGTTCGAAAGAGGCCTAGCTCACCGGAGAACTTAATATCTGATGCAATTCAGTTTAACCCTGTTCGAGGAGGTAAATCTAAATTACCTCGTGAACTGGGATCTCCATTGCAGAGCAGTGGAAAGTGAATGAAATCATGGTTTTTTTTTTTTTTGCCAACTACTTTTCTTTTGAAGAGCTCAATCAGCTCCTTCAACAATTTTTTTTTTTTTTTTTTTTTTTTTTCCCATAAGCATGGATTTTCATGTCAAGTTGACGTCATATAAGGTTATCTTAATGTTTTTATGTTTTGTG
Source organism: Pholcus phalangioides (assembly GCF_987345545.1). Lineage (NCBI taxonomy): Eukaryota > Metazoa > Arthropoda > Arachnida > Araneae > Pholcidae > Pholcus > Pholcus phalangioides. The sequence goes on along the minus strand of NW_028301600.1, from coordinate 59,891,653 downwards.
GAAATGAAGTTAATTTCCCAGTAGTAAGCATGGTGCAGTATTTTTTTTTTTTTAATAACACTTAGTTTTTATGCCTAATTTTAGAAATTTCAATATCCTTCAGTGGAATGTCAATAGCATCTCTTCAAAAATTACAATTCTTAAGCAGTTTATAGATAATTTTGATATTCTGGTTTTCCAGGAAACATGGCTCTCTCCGTCCAAAAAATTCTTCCTTCCTGGTTTCCATATTTATCGTCTTGACAGGAATTACTCCTCAGGTGGTGGTATCATTACAGCCATTCGCTCTTCAATATCCTCTAAATTGGTGTGGTCCTTCTGTGATCCCTCAATGGAAATTCTTATCACACAAGTTTTTATCAACAATAAATCCTTTTTCCTAATCAACATATATAGACCTCCTTCTCCCTTTTCATCAGGTCCTTTAGACCAGGCTATTTCACATGTTTCTGGTGATTTTTTATTACTTGCTGATATGAACTGTCATAATAAAGCATGGGGTAGTAATCACGACTCTAGTGCGGGCAATCAATTATACAACTGGATCCTCCAAAATAACATTTGCCTTTCTCCTCCCAAATGCCCAACCTTTTATAGAGGTTCTACAGCATCTTATATTGACTTGTGTTTCAGCTCTCCCAACTTAAATCGTCAGTTGATCTGGTCTACAACTGCTTCTCTTTACAATAGTGATCATATTCCAATTCGGATTTCCTTACCCTCATACCGTCTTGCTGCCATCAATATAAAACATTCCATTCACTGGCCTACTGTTGTCGCTCATCTAAAAGAGATCAACATGGAATCAATTTATAATAATCTTTATGACCAGATCAAACAAGCAGTTCATTCATCCTATAGGAAAAAACAAAAAACATTCTCTTACAAATTAAGACTTGATCAGGATGGACGTCAATTACTTAAGAGAAAGAAATGTTTGTTCCGTACTTATCGTAGAATTCCTTCCATTCAAAACTTAATCAATTACAAACAGCATGCTGCCATTTTCAGGCGTCATCTTAGAATCCTTCGTTTCAAAAATTTTGTTTCAGAGATAATGCCACTTTCTTCCCCTTCACAAATTTATTCAGTTCTTCGTAAACATAAATATGTGGCTTCTAAGTCATGGGATAATTCCAACCATATTTTTTCTACTGCTCAGAATAATGTGGTAACTCCTTCAGATCAAATAGCTCTTCTAAAATCTCATCATTTTCCAACATTCAATGATGCCCCTTCTTCCTTGTTTATTGGCCCACCTCGATCATTTTGTGACACCACTAATAGTTCCTTCACTGAAGGGGAACTCATGAAAGCTATCAAGTCTGGCAGATCAAATACACCAGGTCCAGATGGCATTCCTCTTAAAACTTTCAATCATCTCCCCAAAAAGGGACTGGAACTTTTATTACCCTTTAATAATTTATGGCAAACTTCAACTTGTCCTCACTCATTCAAAGAGGGCAGAATCATTTTTATACACAAATCTGGTAAATCACCATCTGAGCCGAAATCCTTTCGTCCTTTGACACTTATTAATACAATTAACAAAATCTTTGAAAGAATAATTCTTTTCAGACTAAATTGGATCTCATTGAAATTCAATATTTTTCCTCCATGTTTTTATGGGTTCAGAATTAAAACAGGGTCAGAAGCTTGTCTCAGAGACATTGTATTTAACATTCATAAGTCTTTTCAAAGGAAGGAAACCAGTTATTTGTTGGCATTGGATATTCGTTCTGCATACGATTCTGTAAAGCACAATTTGTTAATTCACAAACTGGCCAGGATGGGTTTCCAAGGTCTCATACTTGATTGGCTTTATAAATACTTGACTCATAGATCTCATTACATTGATTGGAGAGGATATAAATCCCAAATATTTTCTCCGTCCTGTGGTTTATTACAGGGCTCCTCATTATCTCCCATCCTTTTTGCTCTTTTTACACTTGACATAGTCACATATATTCCAAATCATACAAGTATTTTTATTTTTGCTGATGATATTTTCCTTTATACGAGTTCAGATGAGGGTACTACAGCAGAATTAAATATGAAAGAATCCATTTCGCAAACTCTTTGTTGGGCCAGAAATAGCTCTTTAGATATCTCAGTAACGAAATCCAAATTCTCCATCTTCTCGAGAAAACGAAATGTTCACTTTCCTTCTTTTGTCATTGACAATATTCCCATTCCTTATGACCCTTTTATTAAAATTTTGGGTATTTACTTCGAGCGCACTTTACGTTGGAAAAAACACATTCATCATCTTCATTCTAAGGGTACCTATAGTCTAAACATTTGCAAATCCATTAATCATGCCTCGAGGAATATTCCATGTAGCTTTATCAAACCGGTTTTTAGAAACATTATTACAGGTATTCTTGGGTATGGATCAGTCATTTGGCTCAATGCAGCTGAGTCTTCTCTTCTTAAACTTAACACAATTTATAATTCAGTCATGCGCTCAATTCTCTGCCTGCCAAGGTCCACTAGAATCAACAAAATGAAAATGATTCTTGATTTTCCTAAATTTCAGGATCTCTTACTCTTAAGGATCACCAATTTTTGCATTAACTCAACTGCTTCTCCTACTCAGGGTCCATCCAACCTTTTGAATACTGGTTTTAACAAACTTGCTCCTCCTTTGTCAAATAAAATGGACCAATTTTTGGCACACTGTCAGTTCTTTCCACTGCCTGTTATTCTACCAGTATTTCCAAATGAGCCTTGGCGGCCTGACAATATCTCTATTATCACAGATTCAATTTTATTTCAACAATTCCCCAAAATTCCAGGTGTTCAACATCTCTTTCAAAGTTTTCTGGATTCTATTGATCCAAATACAATAATACTAGCAACAGATGCTTCAAAGAAACAATATGTTTCTTGTGGTGCTTACTATCCTGCACAAAATACTATTAGAACTTGGTTTGCTCATCCTGACTCTTCAATTTTCTCAGGTGAAGCCTTGGCCATTTCAATGTGTTTAAAAACATTTCTTCCTAATAACAAACAATCTATGATGATCTTTTCGGATAGCAAATCAGTTTTGTTGGCATTGAAATCATTCTCTTTCCGTTCTCACACTGTCATTCATCTTCTTCATTCACATTTAAACTGGGCCAGTTCTTTCTCAGAACATATTTCACTTATCTGGGTTCCTAGTCATTCAGGCATCATTTTAAATGAAATAATAGATAGAAGTGTTCGTCTTATGGCTTCTTCTGTACAGGCTCCTTCTCCTACGCACATATACCCTGAGGACCTTCGTGCAATTTTTCACCAGAAATTTAAAAACTCAAATTCAGTCTCTCAGAGAAGTTTACTTCCAGAATTTTCTGGCTTCTATAAGTCATGTGAAAAGTATTCCCATCTCTTTTCTTCTCGGAAGTTGGAAATTTTGTTTTTCAAACTCATTGTTAATAGGGCTCCTCTTAACACTTATTTACATTTTATACACGAACTGGATAGTCCAAACTGTTCACACTGTGGTGAGTTGGAAACTTCTGAGCATTTTCTTTTTCACTGTTCTAAGTTCTCTCATATTCGGAATCAGACACTTAATATTTGCCATCCTCAAATAAACAATTGGAATAAATTTCTTTCTACTTCTCCTAAAGTTGCGATTCAGAGGTTAGAAGAATTCCTTACTCTATGTAATCGCTGGTAATTTTGTTTTTTCGGTTTTTTGGGTTCCATTTTTTCTCTACACACACTCATCAAGGGACTACATATCATTAGCATTTTGTTTGTAACCAAGATCGTCCCCTTGGTTTGAAGAAATCATACTCTCCTTCCCGCTCATCACCATTTTCGATTTTTTTTTTTTTTTTTTTTTTGCTTTTGTCAAATTTTTTGTTCCATTGATGGTTGTATCACTTTGTATTTTTCATATGCCTTACCTGTGGTTTTTTTTTTTTTTTTCTTTTCTTTTCTCCCTCTCTCCCCCCTTTCACTTCAGGGATTAGCCTTGGCAGCATAGAGCCCTGAATAATAAGACCAAGACCAAGACCAAGATTATTGTTTCTCTGCAGCCGATAGCCCTGCTTAATTCAACTGTAACTGTAGATTATTGATACGCTTTGCTCTGTCGTCTGCATGCTCCGGTTTGAAGGGAAGGGAAATAGAACACACAAGAGTAAAGAGTATATCGGCAAAACCGCCGCGCACGACGCATTTGACTCCTCCAGAAGGAGTCAGCCAATAACGCCCAACGTAAAGCGCTGTCGTGAGCCGTATTGCGCCAGGGGGAAAACAGTATGCTGCTTTTCTTACTGGTGAGTGGACGTCGTGCCGCGCCGGGCGAATCACGTTGCGCGCGGCACAGGAAACCTGCTCCTAGGAAAACCCGGCTTTAATTAAAGAAACAGAAATGAATCGTTTTTTCTTCATTTTAATGGGAGCTAGAAATTCCGAATTTTGAGGATCTTCAGTCAAGTTGTGTATAAAGAATTGGCAACGCGCCTTGATGTTGCTGGCGCAAACATGAAATCCGGTGAAAGTCGCGGGGTTTTTTTCTAAAAATTGGAATTGGGAATGTTATTCAAGTTGAGCGCTTGCTAGAATTATTGGTAAAGATGGAAAGAAACAACGGTAATTATGATTTTTTTTTTAAAGTCGTGAATGGTCGTGGTGAATAAATCTGCAGCAAAATTTGAACATCCGGATCTGTTAAATTGTAATTATTTTTTTAAACAGGATCATAATGTGATTCTCATGGGACCCTTATATACGTAAAGTGATAACATCGGTACTCGGAATTTTCGATAACAATAACTGATAGATAACTATATAGAAACAAAGGCAAATCAGATGACTAAACGTCGCATTTTTTGAGAAAAACGGGACAGCAGAGATTATTCAAAAAATCTTTGTCCTTTTTAAGTGAAAGTGGGTCCCTCTCAAATAATTTGTCTAGAAAAAAAATTATGCGGTTATTTCTAAAAACGTGTCTTATCCAAAGGTTCATTTACTTTCATTGTCTACTAGCAGGAAAAGCTTGCAAAGAAGCTCATTAGCACCGAGAATTTAATGTATGGAATTCCACTCATGTAATAAATTTGAAATAAATATACAGTTGATCCTGCTTGTAACGTTTCTCCCATTTAGAACTTTTTTCCACTTAGTACAACTTATTTTTGTGGTCCTAACAATAAGTAATTCTCTTTAAGATTTCCCGTTTCCTATTTACAACATTTTTTTATGACTGTTTTTTAAAAAATGTTATTAGCAGGATCCTCTTTAAATTAACAGTTGGAGGCACACATTTATATATTTACTAATAAATCAATCTATAAATTCCCGTCTGATTGATTTTACATTTAAAAAAATCTTAGCAATTTCAATATCTTCTGATCAAATTTAAAGTAAATTCAATTCTTTCTTTCTCTTTTCTCAGACACATCTTCTGATTCCCTATTCATACTTTCGTTTTCCTGGTAAAATGATTTTATTTTCCCTCCCTGATGGTCCACCACTCTGATCCGTCGCCATTTAACTGCCACATATTTTCACACCTGAATATGGGAGCTATGTCAGATTTGTATTGGAGAAACTTAACAGTGCTTATGTGTGTGTGCCCAATATTTGTCGTGTTTTGTGTTCAGTAGGTGGTGCCATCTATCTAGCGCCACAACTAGATATTTTCTCAAACAGGGCAAGCATTTTTTGGCACACCCATGTAATGTAGAAGCAGTTATAAAGGGTGAATTTGGTGCCCCCTCTAGTCCAGAGCCCGGGACACTAGGCTTGCCTGTCCCTCCCCCTTCCAGTTGCGGCCCTGCATCTATCCTCCAAACTGGTAATGTGTGCATTTAAAGTTTAATGTATACATATTTGTGTTGCAGGTCTGTGTGATCGCCATTGCAACCAGAAGTTTTTTCAAAGGAATAGCCAATTCAAAATTTGAAAACCTTAGAAAATTACATTTATAGCTGATTACCATTGCAGAATCGCTGGTTCCAAACCCAGATTTTCACCAAAGCAAAATTTGGGGGAGGATTATAAAGGGCCTCCCTTCCCCTCCCCCCTTCCCGAAGATCAAAAATTAAAAATATTTTTGTAGAGAATTAAAATATTGTAATATAAAATTTCTTTTATACTATCTGTTAATTTAAAATTGTTTTCGAGTGTTAGTGACCCAAACTTTCTGTGAAGAATTAGATCCTTGTGCCCCTCCAAAAGCCGATTCTGCATACACACCCGGGATTTTCGCGATGCGAAATGGTGACCACCACATAGCAGCTAGATGAAAAAACTGCGGATATTCAAGGTCGAGTTTTTACGGATTGGGTTTTTCCCCCACGATCTCTGGAAAGTTTTACAATTTGAACGGGCGTTCTGATCCTTTATGATTGAAAAAAAAAAAAAAAAAAACATTCTCACAATATTGTAGGAACAAGGCGAATTTATGCTGTATAGACGTTGTCTTTGAATGCCGGCAGATAGCCGTAAATGTACCGTAATTTCCGGTATGTGATCAGAAGGGAGAAAATCCGCAGGGGGGAATAGAAACTCCAAAATTTGACAACTACACAGCCCCTCATTCAAGGAAGCAACTAGGTATCCCTCATCTTATTCTTCAACAACCCACGTGTGTATATACAGTACTGAGTACAAAGTAGTAAAAAAACATTTTTTCAAGGCCGCACGGGGTCATGATAGATGGTAAGAAGAGGAAACAAAAGTTGGGGAGGTTTTTATCTCAATTTTTTTCTTAGAACTAGGAAAGAACGTGTCCCAGAGGACGAGTGAACAAAATTTTTATGCATCCTTTTCCGAAATTCCGGGTATTTGACGCATCATAGTGCGTCAATGGCCCCAAAGCAGAATATGCCGAAGTCTGCGACGTACATTGCAGAATCGGGAGGAATTTTAAGAAAAATGTAGAAAACACTATTATAGGAACTGCAGAACATTTCCAGTCAGTCGAGGGCTCATTGCAGAACAATGCAAAACATTCTGCTTTGGGGGTCAATGGCATCTCTGGGGACAGCTGTGTTTTTTAAAACAAATATGTTTGCAAAATGTTGACTCATTCTGCTGCATTCTACTGACTCTTTTTGGCAACTTATCATATAGTTCTAAAACAGGATTTTTTTCTCCTTTAAACTAAGGCCTGCTTTTTATTCATCTATTCTGAATATTTAGAATAGAACTGTAACACTTCTTATGCTAACAAGTTTTAGCTGTAATGGTAAAAGTGTTTTATCGTTTCTTTTAGGCTTGAATGCTAGTGCAACCTTGTTGCTGCACCTCATTTCAAGAATGTGGTGAACTGGATTCCATACTTGACAACTTTCTGGAAAAGAATAATAAGTCTTAAATTCTAGGCAGACATAGTTAGACTGAGATCTCATTCTCTCGCTCGCAATGTGTTATTGAATTGGATACTCTTTTTAATATACATGTGTGTCATGACCATAGTGTGGGGGGGGGGGGGGGGGGAACTTAGGGTCTGGTCCCACCCCTGAACGAAATTTCTGGCTACGGCCTGATGTGTGTCATAGATCCCATCCATGGGAGCGGAGATACAGGGTATGATGGGGCATGCCCCCCACCTCCCCATTCTCAAAGGCGGAGTCGACTGATCTAATGTATATATGAATTGACATGATCATCACCTTTTCCCAGACTTTCAAGTCTATTTCCACCTATGATCATATTAAGAATAAGAAGTCTTTTGATTTAGGAATTGTGATTCTTGTCAACTGAAAGAAACTGACCAAATAGGCTACTAGAGGAGTTTCCATTTGCCTCCATAAAAGGAAGTTAATTAAAAGTCTATGTGAAGCAAAGCCCCTCATGTATATGGATCATAACAGCGATTACGGCCCGATTAGGATATTGTGATCAGAGTGTGTGTGTATGTACACCTCTTACTTAGTTTGCAGTTCGATAACTATGACTTACAGGGTGAAAAATAACTCTGGTTCAACCTTAACTTCAAAATATGCAGAAAAAAAAAATTGATAGCATTTTTTGGCATTTTCACAATATTTTAAACGATGCATCAGTTGGTACAAAATAGAACATCATTGACAAACAAGAAACGTAAAATCGTGAGATAAGATACCTTGTTGAAGCCACAGAAACGATCTAAGAATAAAAAAATTTCTATCCGAGAGGCCAATAGTACTCCATCTATTGCTGGTGAAGAAACTGCAGCAGAGATGGGAGCATATGAAAAATCATAGAACCTTCCTCAACTTTAGGACGTCAAGGATCTTAAAGTATAGGCCTATTGAGAGAAAATCAAGGCCCCACATTTTATGCGTCAAAAAACATGAATGTTCGTGGCGCCTTATTTTCAGTGATAAAATGATGCATCATATACAGAAATGAACGAAAATGAATGAATGCCTGAACTGAATGCAACAATAACCATTATGTACGCAAGAGGTATATATGATGCAAAAAACTTTCCCCTGAGTTCATTGTGGTCATTGGTTTGGGGTCCTCTATTTTTTTCCCAAACAATGACGAGATCGTTTCAAAGAAATTTTGAAATTTGATTTGAAATCTGAAAGATTGAAAGCTAACAAATTTGCTGTTGCATCTTCACTATGGAATTCATTCATAGAAAATAGTGAGACTTGCTGCAAACCAGAGCCCAGTCTAACTGTCGATGAACAACTTTTATCCTCAAAAGCAAGGTGTTCATTTACACATTATATCCCAAGTAAGCCAGATAAATTCGGGATAAAATTCTGGCTTCTTGTTTGTGTTGACTCCAAATATATTCTAACCAGATTTCCTTACACTGGAGCAGATAATACCAGACCAGCAAATCAAAATATCCATGAACATGTAATTCGATTAGTCGAACCTTATCTAGGAAAAGGTCATCAAAACATAACAGATAATTATTTTACATCACAGATTATGTTCATTTTTTAAATCAAAATCGACAAGTTTGGTTGGGACCTTTCGAAAAGCCCGTTGTGAGGTAAAAAACAGGAAGGCAAGACCTATACTTGTCGATCATATTCAAAACTGGAACTGATATCACACTGACATCCTGTCAGGGAAAAAAGAATAAAAATGTTCTGAGTTCACATTCATACTGATGTAACTTTCAAGGAAAATAAAAAAAGAAGACCCCAGAAACAGTTGCCTATTATAACGAAACTAAATATGGAGTCAACATCATGGATCAAAAGGTGTGATTATACGTGACCAAGACGAAGTCGTCGCTGGCCGATGCATGTATTTTGGATATTTCATCGATAAATGCTTGGATTTTGTACAAACAAGTGATAGGGAAAAAAATCACTCGAAGAACTTACATATTGCGGTTATATGAAGAACTCCATGCTGAATATTTCAACTTGAAAACTACAATTCAAAATGTGGTAATATGCGAAACACCTATTGATGGAGACAAAAAACGACAGAAATGTCAAGTAAGAAGGAACTGCGAAGACAATAAAACACTTCAATCCTATAAGCAATGCAAAAACCCAGTGTTCGGCAAATGTGCATCGAAAGAGGTGATTTGTACAGAATACTTTGAGTGTTAGATAAAAACAAAACATATTAACACGTCAGTGGTTTCACCCTTGGTTTTTTGTGTTATAACTGTTTTAAAAATGAAATACCGTGATTTAAAACACTAAGGTATCCGAAAATTGCTAAAAAACTATGGGGGTCATTTTGACCCCATCCCGTCTTTCTAGGTATACTCCCACGATCCGTCTTTCTGGTGTTAGTCATTTTTAAAGATTTTCTAGGGCAACAACATCTGGGCCTTGATTATAACCAATTTTTGCCATGTTATGATATGCATCCAGTCAGTACTTTCTGAAAGCGATAAGAATACCTGGCATAATAACATCTGTGATTGTAATGAGTAGTATCTACTATATTGATATATAAATATAAATTCTAAAGCTAAGCTTTGCTCTAATTAGCATTTTGCATTTTAGGAAAAGATGTGAAAACTCTGATGCTAGTCACTGGGAATAAAAATAAACTGAAAGAAATGAAAAGTATTTTAGGAAATGAACTGCCATATGAGGTATTGACATTGATTTTTGCAATAATGTGAATTTTTTAATGATTTTTATAATAAGTACTGTGGTGCCGCACAATTCAACACTAATCTGTTGCCAAACTAATGTGAAATTGCAGGACAATATTTTCTAAACAACTCTAGGCCTCTCTTAGAATTTTTTGCGTCCACACAGAAGGGGATTAAGGTCGGTTGAGGGCCCGGGCTTAGAAGAAAATATTGGGGCCCCTTAAATTAGAAAAAAGTTTAAAGTTGGGGCTTTTTGTAAGGCGCAGGGTTACTGGCTTCTGAAATGCCCTGAAGTGGATTCATATAAATCCATCCCTTCATGCACATACTTATACAGTTGTGATCACGCAAGAGTTTTTCATAAATTGCAAGGCTTTTTTGTATCTCTTTTATATAGCAAATTTTGATATTGGTGTGTTTTTGGTAATTTTGAACTTTATAATTATAATAAGTTTTTACTCTTTACCGGCCGTAGATGGCTCTACAAACAAACAACCGAGATGGGGGAATATGGGTATATAAAAGATTATTGTGAAAGGGCAGGGAGAGAGGATTGACAACTCTTGTCAGGGGCAGGAATAAAAAAGACGATCGTAGACACTCCATCAGTTGGATTTCAAAAGCTGCATTCAAGCTTCACAATGAAGCTCACTGTTTTGTAACAATACAATATAGGAACTGAATGCTAAGAGACAATGGGAGTTAGGTGAGCAGTGAAAGTTTGGAAGTCCATTTCAGAAAACAAAAATAGGTTATTTTCACGGATCTACAAGTATCCCTCAAAAAGGATTAAAGGGTTAATTAGTGCTAAGAATCAATTGAAATTTCTAAATGGTTATTCAGCTTATTTATCAAATTTTAATTTGATATTTTCATACATTAACCATTTACACAAACATGGTACAATATTAATTAATTCTAGAAAAATTATTTTTGTTCATTTTTCTTACTCTTTATTCATTATAAGTAAATGAAAATTGGAATAGGATTAATAAATTGAGGCCACCTAAATTGAAGCTATATAACCCTTTTACACATTTGGTAACAAATTTGGACAATGTGCAGTTTAACTAGCAGAGATAAACCGAAAATTGTTATTATTGTTAATAAGACATGAAGGGGAAAAAGATTTCGGGGAGAAAAAAAGAAAAATTTGTGAGGAGCGCAGGTTTTCCATTCTTTCTTACTCCTGGTAACCATTTTTTTATGTATGTAATATTTTTTTATATTATTAATATTATATTAATAGTATTATATTATATAAATTATATTAATAATATTATATGATATAAATTATATTAATAATAATATTACCGCAGCAAAAAATTGCTACCGCAGGGAGTCCCCCATCGAGGGGTTAGCGCACCAACCTCTCGATGAGTATAAAAAACAAGCCTGCCGTTCGGAATCTGCAATAAATTGTAGGTCCCAGTCTAATTAGCCCTCGTGTGCAGAAAAATGACCGTGGTGCGACAAAAATGAGCATGAATGTATTTCTTTTCCATCTACACGGCTGAAATATATTGTCCCTGCACATTAAGGGTAACCAGCTTATATACTTTGTAGGAATAGAGCAGGGGTCATGGTTGGGTAGTTGTTGTTCTATGTTAGGGTGTTAATATGCAGAACATATTTAGGTCACACTCACAAAATTGGCCAAAATTGTGCCCCCAGCAGTTTATGTTTAATATATTTGGCATAGAACTTCTTTTTTGTCACTTTCTATTCATATTCCTGTCTCTGACACATCACAAGTCTATCTATAATTTTTTCATAACTATATTTTTAAATGTTCTTTGAATAATTGTTCATTTCTTAAGAAAATATCCTCCTCCTGGCTGTCCCCAGCCCATTTTTCAAATTTTACAATGATAACTTTCTATCATGAAACAATAATATACACTTATTTTTAATAATATATATTTTTAAAACCGGTATACTTCATGTTTAATCTTTTTTATCAATATTTTATAACCAAATGAACATTTTCCCAGTTTTTATTCCCCCGTTCATGACATTTGTAAAACATAGTAGGTGACAACTAGTGTTGCAGAACTTGAACCAATAAAATTTTTTGTTGAAAACGTTAAGAATAATGTAGCCATGACTTGAAATTTCTTTCAAATCAATTACAGAATTGGAAATTACTTCCAAATTAGATTTATTCAGAAAAAAAAAGGAGTGTTATTAAATGTCCTTCTCCTGGTTACTTTTTTGTGGGAAATATATTGTAAAACCTCTTCTAATGGCCACCTCTGAACAAATGTAATTTCCGAACAACGACCACAGTTTGTTGGAACCAAACGCATCCCATAGACTTAATATTACAGGTAACTTCCAAACAACTGCCACTTTGGACATGGAGCCAGGAAAAAAATATGCATATTGCTATGTGAAAAATAATTTTCAAGCTGATTTTCAAGGGAGTTCCCCCCCCCCCGAACATCATGGGGGAAAAATATGTAGACATTCTTTTCCTGGCTATAAATGCTAGATGGGTACATTTAAGGCACTGAAGAGGGGAAAAGAGCCACTTAAGTGATCTATAGATGTGTTACAGTACACTTAAGTGATTTTTAAATGCACTGTGGGTCACTTGGAACAGTGCCTCAGGTCACTAAAGTGATCTGTAAATGTGCTGTAGGTCACTGATGTGATATGAAAATTTGCTGCTTAGTTCATTCTTACAAAATTAGGTTTGCGATTGTGGGCCACTTACGATGACTCCAAGGGTCACATTTTTTTGGCCCACATGTCATGGGTTGAGCATGCATGGTCTAGTTGATCATGGGTGGGAATAAATAACTACTATTCAGGGTTGCTGGTACACTGTCTTGGTCCATTCGATTTTTCTTGCCAAGTCGTTTCTGTTGTGTTCTAGCTCAGCACTGCAAGCCCAAATTTTACAAAATAGCATCACAGATCAATTAACTGGGTTGGAACTAGATGCTGGTCAGCTAAGACAGCCCCCTTGTAATGTTGAAGGAGAGTTTAAAGGGTGAACTTTGTGCCCTCTCTGGTCTGGTTCCCCAGGCACCAGGTCCTCCTGATCTCCTAATTGCGGCCCTGTTGATTATTCAATTATAATATTGCGGTGTCAATATACACTGGTGAAGTAAATTAAGAGAATTTGCATATTTTATCGAATTTCATGAAAAGAATTGAACTGAATGTAAAACCACTGCTTCTAGACAAAAATGCAAATCTTGTACGTCAAATACGTAACCGTACACGTGTGTGTAGGCGGAACCAGTAGAGAAACAGACTTTATAAGCGCGCGTAAGTTAAGACGCATTTCGTTTGCTAGCACACCTCGGCGAATTTCTTGGCGTTATTTTGTAGCAATCGGTTAATTTCAAATTGTAACAGTAAAAATGAGTAACCACCAACGGTTTAGATGATGGAATGAGGTGGCGAATTGTGGGGAGGCTAGAAGCAGGCCAATCTCAAGTCCAGATTTGTAGAGAGTTCAATTTAACGCCCAGCGTCGTGTGTAACTTATGGAAACAGTTCTAGGATACCGGATCCATCGAGAGAAAGCCTGGGCAAGGTCGTCCAAGAGCCACGATGGCCAGAGAAGATCGCCATTTGTCAATTATAGCGAGGCGTAACAGGAGTGCTACAGCTTTTCAGCTCTCTCGTGACTTGTATGCAGCCACAGGAACCCGTGTATCAAGGGTGACTGTTTCCAAAAGACTTCATGAGAGAGGGTTGTTTGCAAGAAGACCTGCTGTTTGCATCCCGCTCACTTCTACGGACAGGAGAATCCGTTTATCATGGTGCAGAGAGCATAGAGATTGGAGTATGGATCAATGGGCGACCGTTCTCTTCACTGATGAGTCCCCGGTTCAGCCTGAGCACTGATTCTCGCCGTACGTTCATATGGAGAGAACCAGGGACCTGCTACCTACCCTCCAATGTCTGCAAAATCGACCATTATGGTGGAGGAGGTTTAATGGTCTGGGCAGGCATCATGTTGGATGGCCGCACACCTCTCCATGTCTTTGAAAGAGGCACTGTGACTGGTGTGAGGTATACGGATGAGGTCTTGGAGCCCTATGTTCACCTTCTCAGGGGTGCAGTTGGCCCTGAGTTCATTTGAATGGACGATAATGCGAGGCCACATAAAGCTCTTCTGCTCGAAGATTTTCTAGAGAGTGAGGATATTTGCCGGATGGATTGGCCAGCCAGATCTCCAGACCTTAACCCTATAGAGCATGTCTGGGACGCTCTGGGGAGGGTAATTGCAACTCGCAACCCCCCTCCAGGAACCATCCAGGGAATGAAAACAGCGTTGCTGAACGAGTGGGACCAATTGCCACAGGAAATGATAAACTGCCTTATTTCAAGTATGAAATCACGCTGCGAGACCTGTATATCTGTAAGAGGGGACCATACCCCTTATTAACCCATCTATTAACCCATTTTTTTGTTTATTCGGCAACTTCTGTTTCATACCTTCTGACTCCAAGGAGTGTTACGCACGATCATGCGTGTGTATTACAATTATTAAATGGTTATTTGTTTTGTATTGTATCAATGTATGTACATATCAAATTTCATTAAAATCGGTACAGTAGTTCTAGAGATAATCGACCAAGTCTGCAAATTCTCTTAATTTGTTACACCAGTGTATAATCATACTTTCTAATATAATCAATTACATAACGAATTATTTCACACAGATCACAAATTTTAGTTGATTTTTTTTTTCAGAAATAAAACAGCCATTTCCCAATAACCGCCACATTTTCACGGCCCCATTAGTGGCCATGGTTCGGAGGTTTTGCTGTATAACTGAAAATAGTTTTCACTTTACAACATGTTTCAACTGAGAGGCTTCTATTATTTCTGAACAGCGCATGTTTTCAACATGCTTAGTTTTTTATGAGTGTTGTAAAGTAAATAAAAAAGTGTTTCTCCGGGCATTTAGGTAACCAGATAGAGGATTTGATCAAATATTAAGGGGATTAAAAATTTTAAAAAAATCCAGATTTCTTGACTACAAAATCCAGCTACAATGTTTTATCTGAAGTCTTCACTTTGAGGGTGCCTCTCATGCATTAGCAAAACATAATAGATTAGAATTCTGTGGTCCCCATAAAATTGACAAAGAAAGGAGTGAGAAACACGAATTAAAAAAATAAATAAAAATTCAATTGACAAAAAAAATTTTCAGCGTATCAATACTTGTCCAAGTTTAAAATGAGCTACCAAAATAGATGGGATGTTGTGAATGTCGAGTATAAATATCAAACCATAAAACCTGGTTTTTTTTACCAACTTTGATTTGACATGATATAGCATGTCAGTGACATTTCTTTGCACTATTTTAGAAGAAAATGCAGCAAAAACATTTATAATCCAAAAAGAAAAGCGAGCCCATGGCTTTGAGCCAAGGCAAGTAAAGATAGACTTACTATGTTGTTTTGTGCAAATGCATATGAGTACATGATAAAGCCCACCATCATTTTTAAATCTGCGAATTCGCAAGCATTAAAGGGAAAGGATAAGTCAAAGCACCCAGAGTATTTTGAATGAACAATAAAAAAGGCTTGGACTATGAAAACACTTTTCCTGGATTGGTTTAAATGGTGTTTCGTTTCAGAAGTCGGGAGGTAATTTGAGAATGAAGGCATGTGCCATTCAAAGTTCTTTTGATTCTAGATAAGTCTCCTGGACACTCAGATGTCAATGAGTTCAAAGCTGATGGTGTGAAAGTCCTTTATATGCCTCCTAATACAACATCTATCATTCAGCTCCTTGATCAGGGGGTAATGCGAGCATTCAAGGCTCACTATGCACGTCACTCAATAGAGATGATTGTGCATGCAATAGAAGAAGATGCAAATGCAGAAAATGTCTTGAAGGTAGGGAAGAATTGCACTATTTCTAATATCTTTACTGTCTTCACAAGAGCCGTGGCAGCTCTTAAGAGAAAAACAGTCAACTCGAGTTAGATTAACCTTTGGCCACAATGTTAGCGAAATTATGTTAACTCCATTATGTATATAATATATAATTATTAACTCCATTATGTTAGCGAAACAGGTGGGTGAAGAAGGGTTCAGTGATATGGATGTAGAAGTCAAACAGCTAATTAATAGCTATTCAGTGGCATGAATTCAATCAAGAAATCAATTCAGGAGGAATTCAGGAGGCAGCTGACTGTTCTTGAAACTACCAGATGATGAAGATCAAGATAAAGAAGATGAAGACAAGTTCACCATGAGTAACATGGCTGAAGGAGTTCGCAAGTTCAAATCAGCAATAGATTATTTTCATGACATAGATCCCTATATGGCAGTGTTTCTCAACCGCAGAACCGTGAGAATATATTCATTGCCCTTTCATTTCTTAAAACATTTCCACAAATTGGTTTATTTCACTATTATGGGATATATTCGAATTTTCAGTTTAAAAATCATACAAGGGAAAAGATGGAAAACCTTCCTATAGTTGCAGAACAGGCTTCCAGCTGCAAATTATAGGAATTTGGAGAATCCTTCTTCCCCTATCACACTGAAAATCATTCATTTTGTTGCAAGGCCCCAAGGAAGGGAAACATGTGCCTCTGCCCCCTCCCCCTCGAAACTAGTATTCTTGATTGTTTTTTTTTCTTTCCAAAATTTTGAGTATCCATCTCGTCATGAAATCCGAACAATACAGAAGGGTAAAAAATTGTTTTCCCATACTCTCCGTTCTTCTTTTCCGAAAATATCCTACTGCTTCAGGGTCATCAGCTTCTGATGACAACCAGATGACCCTGTTGTTCGCATGTTCACTGTTTGCCATAAGCATAAGGAAGACAATAATGTCTCATGAGAAAACTTGGTATCTGTAGAATTCCTTGGAGACTGGAAAAACATTTGTGCTACTCGCCAGTGACCAAGCCGCATAACATCAAACGAAAGGGAATAATTGTGAGTGATTGGGAATTTCCGGGCAATAGAAAACCACCTTCAACCATTGGACCCGCTATTTATGACTCAGCGGTAAAAAACTCTAGCAGTCCTATTATAATGATGGAGTGTGTAGTCACCTACTCTCAGAAAAGAGCGTAGTATTTTAGACATGCTTGGCAAATGTCAGTGACTAATCAGTGAAGCACCTGCTGAATACAGAAAATATTGTATTTTGAATCGATCATCAAGGTGCACATAAACTATTGGTGATAACGAATACTGTATTCTTTGCAAGAACGCAGTGAATTACGTAACGAGAGTTTTCGTTTTTATTTTTATTTTTTTCGTATTTTTCGTTTTTGTTCAAATGATACGTTCACGAATCCAAAATTTTCAAATTTTAGAGTAGAAAAATTGCGTGGTCAAGGTTTTGAAGTTTATTGAGTTACACAATTTTACATAAGCATCTATAATGAATATACCGAAACGAGTGTTTCACCCAAAATTGAACCATTTTCTACTCTTCAGCTGACTTTTTTTTGTGAGTTACCCATACAAATGTATACGAATATACATTGGATCAGTCTGCTCCGTCTTTGATGCTGCCTCTCGTTCCCGCATATCTCCACACATGCCTTTGAGTGTGTGCATTTATTGTGCACATTACATTGTGCTGGTTAACATAACTACTTCATGAACAACTCACAAGTAAAAATGGAATGTTTTTAAGTTGCTTGGAATCATCAATGTTAAGGAGCTAAAAATACACAATGCCTTTATTTGAAAATGACATTTTCTCTGTCCTTATTTTGCATAGATACGAAACATATGTATAAACTTGAAAGAATATCAAGGTACTCCAAAAGAAATAGCAGAATGGAAGTGCAAGGATGCAGTGAAGTTGGTGAAAGGACCTGTTGTTGTTGAAGATACGTGCTTATGTTTCAATGCTCTTGGTGGTTTACCAGGCCCATATGTAAAATATTTTTTGGATGAAATAGGATCAGAAGGTCTTTACAAGCTTTTACAGGTAAATTTCTGTTTGGATTTTTCAATATTAAAACTGAATTACAAATCAAAAGTTAGAATAGTAATCAGAAAATATATGCAATTTAAGCAAAAAGTGTACAAGTACCTACTGTCACATATTTTTGCCGAAACACGAGGTTTGAAATTTCAAATGTGTTTAAAAGTCATTGAATTCATTTCAACTGTCAACATGATTTTGTCTAAAACACAATTTTTACTTTTTTAACATTGGAAAACAGCTTAGTTTTCTTTTGCTCATTTTAAAATCCAACATTTTCAAGCTATCAAGAAAACATATTTTCTGGATATTCATTCTACTGAGGTGAACAGGGAAAGAAAAGTCATCTTGTCTCTGCTGGGATTTAAACCCAGGCCCTCTTGCCCACGCTCTATTTCTTGCCCTGTCGCACCTCAGTATAATATTTAGAAAATATTTTTTCTTGATATCTTGGGCTGAGAAAAAGCTTTCTATCTCTCATTTTCAAGATAGTCATTAAAGGTCAAAGATTTTCAGTGACCAAATGTAATAAAACCACGAGCCATAAAATTTGTGTGGTGCAATTAGTGATTTGAGATGACATTTTTTTCTTATTAAATTTTTAAAACTTAAAGTGTGAATTAATAGAAAGTTTTATTTTGAAATAAGCTCTAAAATTATGTATTTTGTGGTTGCAACCCCTAGTATCCACAGATCGAGATCAATATTCATCATCTCTTATACCTGCATTGGTAATCTTAAGCTTTGTACTTTGTTTGAAGGTATTGAAAGACCACCAATACAACAGGATTTTTTTTTTTTTTTGCTGCATGGGACAAGTTGCTTGATTCTATCAATCAGCGTATCCAAAAGCGCTTTTCTCATATTTGTTGTTGTCTGATTCTGCAAAGAGTATTTTATATCTCTGTGTAGAAAGACTTTGACCACAGGATGTTGGGACTTTTTTGAAAACCATAAATGCGGAAGGCTTTAAAGCAATAACTTGCACAACGTATTCATTTTTGATGTGTGTAATTTTAGTTCAAATGGAAGCAATGTTCAATGAATAAAAAGAAAGAAAAAATTCTCTCTTTAGAATATTAAATTTAATATTATGAATAGAGTTAAATGGAGAAAGACAAAAGGTGGGTGTTAGCAGACTATTCAAATTTGGTCTATTTCACAGTTTGTATTGTTTGAATAGCAGGAGAGAAAATTATCCATGTTTCACAAGAGTGGATCAAATCTAAAAAAAATTTATATGCCTGTAAGACATGATCAATTGGCTGGAAAAGGCTTTGTTTATTTTGTGTTATTTATTTATTGTAATTAGAAGGATCATAAAAAAATGACCCTGAATACGGGGACATTATCATATTTTCTCGAAGTTTTGCTCTTTCCGGCTTTTTTCACTAAAATTTCCCATTTTGTCAACAAATTTTACTTTAATTCCTAATCGTTATTGAAATCGGGAATGAAGATAATTTTAATAATCAATAAATGAGGTTATAATTAATATAAATATTCATCTTCAATTTTTGTCATGTTAGACTTTTTTTCATTAAATGCATTTCGATATGCTGCAGACTTGCCATGACACTTTATTTCCTGCCGAGGATTATTTGTGAGCAATAATAGTTAACTTCACCAATGATCGGTAGATCTGCAACATTTTTGGGGGAAATGTGTGATGTCCCATATTTATGTTCCAGATTTACAGTTTTCTTCCCCTAAAATATGGTCAGCATAATCATAGTGAAATAACTTCATGTATGGCATTTGATAGCATTTTTTATACTTAAAAGTTTGTAAACGTCAACCTCGGTTGTAACAACACTTTGGTTATAATAACAAAATTCTGTGAAATCTTGTATGCTGTTATAACCGAGTTTGATTGTATTATCCAAACCTGGATAGAGTGCAAACTCTGTAGGGTTGATTCTTTTCCAATATTCATAAAAGCGGTTGACCATAACTGTGCAATTGGCAGCTGATAAGTTCATCCCGTAATTATCATTAAAACCTCTTGTTTATTTTTTTCCTTCAATATATCGCTAATGGTGACAAATATTTCAAGAGAAAAAAAAATTGAAGTTGGAACTGAAAGCTATGTTCCAACACATTCTTTGAAAAGAGAAATTTCTCAGTTCAATTGTTAAATCAAAGAAATTAATATCTAAATTGAGAAATTAACACCTTTAACTCTTGTTCAACCCTTTAGTTGTGTCATTAAGTTGAAATTGTTATTTTTAATTCAACCAAGCTTATTCACCCCCCTCCAAAGAAAAAACTCTTGCTCAAGTTTTTTCGCATTATGACAAACACACGGTTGATACATATTCATTTTTTATTTTAAACTTTTTGTGTGTTTATAATTTCCTTTCCTAACTCAGTTTTATCATTTTAAAATTTCTCAGGCTACCAGTGTCATTTTGTGACAAAATATTAAAAGAATTATTGTTAGTCAAAAAATTGAACTGTGAAAGCATATGAATATGATGCATGTTAATTATGTTTTATATAAAAACATGCAAATGGGCAAAATTTTTATGAATTTAAATTAATCATATTAAAAACCAAACAGTTTATTTAATTGGTGAATATAACTTGGTAAGAAATTTAAAAACTTTGTTGTAATAAAACCTCCATTAGTTTTTTTAAAATTTAGCTTGTGTGAGTAAAGTAAGATGACGAATATAAATTTTTTAGCTTAGAAGTTTTATAAAATTTCTGAAAGTAATATTTGTTTCATTGGGAGATATAGTTCACATACATATAGGCCTATCCATGTAATCAACTTCTTTTAATCTATCTTCTTTAATCCAAAACTATATTATGATTTATTTATATTGCAATTTATTGTATTTTGTTGTATTGAAAAAATACATTTGAAGATTGAAAATCCTAATGCTATAAATCGTAATCAGTTTGTCTTGATGGCATGACAGTTGTTTATAATGAAGCAAACTTTTGCATTAAAAATGTACTGAGAAGTTTATTTGTGGGAATATAACCACCTAGTTTATTGTCATTGGGCAATTTACTAGCTTTGTTTCCCTAAGGGGTGAGTTGGATCAGAACGTTTTAACCTTACATACTGTTGCCAATTGGCAACTTCATGTTTGAAACATTCATTTTTCCCATTTCTCATTTTCTTTCAAAAGCCATTCATGAATGGCAGTAAAACTCCACAATTAAGAAAAGAAATGTAAATCTTCTGTAACCTGTCAAAAAAGAAAATTTATGCACTGTAGGATCAAAATGACTTATTTGCATTTCTTTTTTTTTACGTTGAAGTTTGCAACCCAATTTTTTTTCTTTCTATAGTTTGAATCACAAAGACGGTAGTTATGTATTTGGAAAGTAATATATATATATACTTCATACATTTATTTTATATGCGAGTTTACGTCCTCTTTCAGACCCTGTATAAGGAGTACAATTTGAAATTATCAGTCAGTGAATGTAATATTGAAATATATATATACAGTATATATAGAAAAATGAACATTATGAAAATTTAATATTTGTCGAAACTCACCAATATAAGCACCATAGGCAACTGTAATATGCAGTATAGTGAAAAAACATTTTTAAAATGTATAGTATATATATTTTTTTTTTTGGAATGCTGCTGTTTTTGTTGTAGTGAAACTTTTCAACTGGGAAGCCAACTTGCGTTTAATCTTGTATCGACTTGCATTTGTTCTTTAAAGTCTGGAAACCACAAAAGAAAAACAACTTGTGCTACGCAGTTTCTGAGATTGAAAACCTGACGTGAACTTTTCACAATACCCACGTGATCACATAGACTCTTGTTAAAGAAAAAAAAAAGATCTCAAATGTCTTTATTTAAGTTATATAATAATATAAACTTATTGTGGTTTCTTTTTAAGGCTTGGGAAGACAAAAGTGCCTACGCATTATGTACCATTGGATTTGCTGATAATGAAGATGATGAAATTCACATTGTTCAAGGTAGAGTTAATGGAACAATAGTAGAACCACGTGGGGAAAATGCTTTTGGTTGGGACTCCTGTTTTAAGCCTGAAAATCATGAACTGACTTTTGGAGAAATGCCAGTGTCTTTGAAAAATACTATCTCTCACAGATTCAAAGCTATTGTTTTGCTGAAGAACTTTCTGTTACATCGCTAAAATGGTTTTTTTACATGCTACCGAGTGTATTGTTAGTAACTCAA
The DNA here is from genome assembly GCF_987345545.1 of Pholcus phalangioides. Lineage (NCBI taxonomy): Eukaryota > Metazoa > Arthropoda > Arachnida > Araneae > Pholcidae > Pholcus > Pholcus phalangioides. The sequence continues at coordinate 59,869,517 of NW_028301600.1, read as the reverse complement.
AATTCAATATATAATATTCTCTTATTAAAAACTAAAAATTTTTCAGTTATTAAAAGTACAGAAATAAATGCATCTACATATTCATATAAACATGCGTGTATAATATGACAGTATGAAAGTTATTCTATTATTATCATCAAATGGGGTGAGAATTGAGGTGTCTTCATTATTCTTTATCAGTTGCATAATAAAATGTTTGCAGCCCCCCCCCCCCCGTATCTGAACAACAAAAAACTTCTCAGCACAGTAAGGCTGGTGCATTACTCTTCCAGTGTAGAAACTCCTGTGACAATACTAGTCCTAAAATCAAGCAGTATCCCACTAGTTTTTAAAAATTTGTAATCTTAATTTGATCAACAAAATTTAAGAAAAATGCTTGCTCATAGCAAGCTTTCTGAATGATCGTTGCTCATAGCATTAGCAGCTCAAGCACCACACACATTGTCAACAGAAGAAACAACTATTCTAGAAGTAATACCATCATAACAAAAACTGTGCAGAATGTCTTCGTTTGCTAAAAGGAAGTTTCTGCATAAAGTTTCAAATACCATATAAATGTGACGGTATACATGGTGTTAATAGAAGTTCTACAGCCCCATATTGCGAGAAGTATGACTGACTAGAATACAGCATTAAGGAAGGCATAGTGATCTGCGTGGTGTGTAGAAATTTTTTCTCAGGAAAACAAGGAGGATTTGTTTATAATGTGAGGCATGAATAACTAGAAGGAAATAAACAGAAAACTGCATAAATATGTAGTAAGTGCAGCACATTTTTTTTCCATCTCTAAATGAATTATCTATTTGATGAATGATGTATCTGAGGTCTAAACGTTATTTGGATACTTTTCTAATTGTAAGTATACTCTAGGATGAACGATTCGCCAGTCATTTGTGGCAACTGGATTTAGCTATGCAACCTGTATACTTTTTCTAAGGTTTGAAAAAATGTTTTTTACCAGGAAAAACAGCGTATAGCCACATAATTCACATGCACACGTCCTAGGTGCTAAATTGTTATTTAAAAAATTCCTGATTAACTTTACATATATATCAGCAAGAGACATATTGAAAAATTGTGTAGATGGATAAAATGAAAATTTTACCACTTTTGGCAAAAAAATTCCAGGAGTGTCGCAAACATTTTCACGTCTGTCGTCGAGAGGTAGATGACGGACTGGCCTGCAAACAGTCCAAATATAAACCAAATCGAGAAGGAAGATGATAAACTTCTCTCAACATCAACAGATGCTATTGGGGATATTTGGAGGAGGGGATCTACTCAGTGTTAATTTCTCTTCAATTTCAAAACTTAGACGTTCCTGAAAGCCTTCAAAGAATTTTCTGCAGACAATATAAGTCCACTTTTTTTTCCAATTTTATGATAGCAAATTGGCCTACCCCACTTTTAGCACACTGACTTTATCGATAGTACCAATAAGCTCCAACTTTCCTGCAACGAAACCAGAATGCTGAATTAAACATGAATTTGCAGATTTTTTATTCAGTATAATGAAAATTCCTCTCTCAGTATCCCATACAGGATCAGAATTTCTTGAATTCACTTTCATTTATTGTTTAAATACAAATGCAATGCCACAACAGGCAAAATGTTCAATGAGGTGGCGGAGAAAAAGATGCCCATTAAAAATGCAATTACAAAAACTAGAAACAATATACAGTATATACATGATAAAATATTATACAATGCCCATAAAATATATTTATGGTTGTCTTATTCTAAGTATGGATGGCTTCTTGATTTACCCCAGCATATTCATCTTATTTCTTTTTAAACCTGTTAATTGTGTAAGAGTTTACCTCCGGGGGGTAAGCTATTCCATTTATTGACAACCCTATTAGAGAAAAATTCCCTGCAACACCATAACCTAGAATTGTCCCTTACCAATTGATACTAGTGTCCCCTTGTAAAAGCAGTTGATTGCCGGTGTACTAATTCATGGTCCATCCCATTGAAAATTTTGAACACTAGGTTCAAACACTTCTTCGTTAAGTATGGCTCTTGGAATTTTTAGTGTATACTAAATTTACCTGGAATCAATCCTAAACTTTTTCATCTATAAAGGAAGATACAATTTGAGTAACAAAAGTAATTATTTTTTTTTTTGCTTAAAAAAATTTAGCCTACTTTTTATTTTGAAAAAATTTCAAAAGTGAAAGAGTATCCTAAAAATGCCAAAAAATGTCTTAAAACTTGAAAAAATGCAAAAAAATACAAATGTCATCATTCGGGCTCTGATTATACGTATTCGCAGCAAAAAAAAAAATTCATTTAGTTATTTCACCCTGTAAAGTAGTTTATATATACTGCATAAAACTTTTATGTATTATACAGAAAGTAGCTTCATATGCCAACTTCATTAACACTTACGGAGGGTAGAGAGTGCAAAATAATCTATTAATATATTTAAAAAAACCCGAAACAACAAACACTGATGAGGAATTTAAAAATACATTCTTGATTTTGAGCGAAATGTAAAAAATAACGTTTTAGTTGATTTCGAAATATCCTCAAAAATATCGTTACAAAGGGGTTTATCGTAGTATCGAGAGAAGTTCAACATCAGACTATGGGCAATTCCAAACAAGATTCAATCAAATATCGCTCTAGAGCAGTGGTTCTTAGCCTTTCCGAGCCCGCGGCCCGGTTTCATTCATTTTTGTGAGTTGAAAGCTCAGTCAAACACGACCAACAGAAAATGAATGAGGAAACGGCCCGGGCCGCGGCACGGTGGTTGAGAAATACTGCTCTAGAGGAGTTAATCGTTATATCGAGTATCGTTGTAGCGAGGTTTCACTGAGTATAAAAAACTTATAAACCATATGTTGTCTAAAAACAACTGCAGTACCAAGAGTTTGAAATGTTTTGGAACTGATAATATTTTATACTATCAATTTATGCTTTCAATAACATATTTTACGTTACAGTGAGCTTTTCTGTTGAAGCAGAAGAAGCAGCATGAGTGCTGCTCAGAGTCGCAACTGGGGGAAGGAGGCCGGTCTCGTGCCCTGGGAGCTGAACATAGACGGAGATAGACTTGAAAGTCTGGGGGGGGGGCATGATGATGTCAATTTATGTATATGCAAAAAATTCATTATATCAGTCGGTTTTACCTCTTTTGACGCGGGGGGGGGGCGTATCTCCGCCCATGGCGCTGAACTAGAGCGGGTGCCGAAAACACTCTTTTAATTGCTGCTTCTACATTACAAGGGAGTGCGTAATTGCCCCGAGTGACAAAGAATCCTGTTGCGGCTCTGGTGCTGCTAAAGAGCTAAATTGACTATCTTAAGGTATATTTCTCAATATTAATAATTAATGAACGATTCTCATGCGTCTGAATACAATTATCACTCGTGCTGCCATCTTTCGTCCTTTCTTTCGACTATTAAAAACGTTTCCTCATATTTAAAAGAATATGGTACGTTTTTCCGATAGGTAGCAAATCATGGGCGGAGATACGGGGTGAGGGGCAGGGCCGTCTTAAGAGCATCATGGGCCCCCGGGCCAATTGGTTTTTTTTGAGGCCCTACCAGGTAAATTTTAGAAAATTTCAAGCAAATCGCATTTTTGTGAGGCCCCGGGTGGGCCCATGCGTTAAGACGGCACGGGGGGGGGGGGGGGGCAGCGTCAAAAGCGGTGCCGACTGATCTAATGTATATGCGTGTATATGAATTGACATCATGTTCCAGACTTTCAAGTCTTATCTCCTCCGAAAAAGCAAATGTCAAGGCAAAAACATTTTTTTACAGAAAACTTTTTATCAATTAATTTTTATAAGCCCGGTGTCTCTACTTACCGAAGCGTGTTCCTAGGGAAAGATTTTTATCGGGTCACAAGGACAGGAGTTTTGACAAGCCCATTTTCTGTTTAATCAACTTATTTTCTAGTAAATTGATTGTATCAATTACAATATTTTCATGGGGGCTCCAGTACAATGCTCGGTCAGGCCTGGGCCGGATATTGAGTCCTGTCAACTACGCTGCCGCAGAAGGCGCCAACTGAAGGGGAGGGGCGTTTTTTTTTTGTCACTAAAATGTTATTCGCTTACACTTGAAAAATGTCCAGAACCGGCTCTGGGTCAGGCTCAAATTTAATATAGGCATAATCGTGCGGAACATTATATATAAAAAATATAATAAAATCTGAGAGCTTCAAAGTATATTGAAATAATGAATCCGTAAATTATGCAGATAACTACAAAAATATATTTTATTAATTCAATCAAATTTACGCAAATGTTAACAAAACAAAGGAAGATACTAATTCCACGTTTTTACGAACTAACGTTCTGGTCCCAAACAATACGTTGTTCCTTTAAATATCTTCCCTACTTTCGATTTTACGTACTATTTTTCACGTCCGTACAGGTTCCTAAAAACGAATGTCGACTGTATAGACTCCAACTTGAAAGAGCGAAATCACATTACTTGAGACTATATGCAGCGTTCGAAATCATTGTTGGTCTGCTGGTCTGAGACCACTGATTAAACAATCGGACCACCGAGAAAAAAATTGTTGTGGTCCGCGGAATCCTCCCCGCGTTGATATATTGATGGCGGAAAAATCTCTTATGGGAGAATTAAAAATCCGTAGAGAGGATTTTTTGTGTGACTTTTTCACTGCATTTGTGGTAAATATCTCTTCAAAATGCTAATATGTTTGTGAAAATTAATTATTATTTAGAAAAGATTTCGTTTAGTGGACCAGTCATGATTTCTGCGGACCAGTAGGTTCTCGTATTCACTGGTCCATGGGACCGGTGACTTTTATTTTTCAATTCTAATGCTGCTATAAGGTATTCTATGCGTAGGCCTGTATTGTATGTATATGTTTGTAGACGATTCCCTACCTACTCTTGTGAATTCAAATTTCAATGTCGTTATGAAATGTACAAAATCATAACCTATAAACTTCAATAAACTGGCTATCGATTACCACGAGTACGTAAGCATCCTGTCTGATCACCTGCACCCATTCATGTCCATTGTGCATTCCGACGGACTTGGACAATTTCAGCAGGACAATGCGACACCCCACACGTCCAGAATTGCTACAAAGTGGCTCCAGGAACACTCTTCTGACTTTAGACACTTCCGCTGGCCACCTAAATCCCCAGACTTGAACATATCTGTGATGCCTTGCAACGTGCTGTTCAGAAGAGATCTCCACCCCCCTCTTACTCCTACGGAGTTATGGACAGCCCTGCAGGATTCATGGTGTCAATTACCTCCAGCACTACGTCAGACAGTAGTTGAGTCCATGCCACGTCGTGTTGCGGCACTTCTGCGGACTCGCGGGGGCCTTACACGATATTAGGCAGGTGTACCAGTTTTTTGGCTCTTCAGTGTATATGTTGTGAACCTGTCTTGAAGTTTTGTTTCTGTGTAATGCTTGTTATGTGTAGTGCCACCATCTGCCATCAATTTTTCTAACTACAGTAGAGTCTCGCTTATCCGCCATAAACGGGCCGGCAGAACGTCGGATAAGTGAAAATGTCCGATAATAGGGAGGGTTTAAGAAGAAGCCTATTAATCGCCAAACTATGTTATAAGTTTACACATTATGAACCTAATAATCATGTTTTACAGTTTTCTTTTCGTCGCCATGGTTGCGTAAATTTCAACTTTTAAACAACACAACGTTTGTCAAATTAACACACAACAGAGGATAAACCGATCCGCATACAGTGATAAACTGCACTGCACTGAGTCAACACCATCTATAGCAGAAGGCCTCCGCGCGAGCTTGTAACGTTACTGACGAAGGTCACCTCACCTATAGCCATTGCATATACACTGCTGGCCACCCAAATTGCAACACCAAGAAAGACAAGAGATATCGCAACAATATTTATTTTGTAGATAACATGTTGACCAAGCATCAAATGATTAAATTTATAGACTTCTGTGAAGTGTGGTTCCTGCCAAAATCAGTAGCCAGAGTAGCCGCCATTGTTAGAGATCACCGCTGCCACACGCCTCGGCATTGATTCAAAGAGACTTTGGATGTGTTCTTGGGGTACAGCAGACCAAGCAGCTTCCACGCGTTGCCAAAGTTGATCTGGTGTGGCAGCTGGGGATGTAATCTGGGTCAATCGTTGAGCAACCATGGACCACATGTTTTCTATCGGCGAAAGATCCGGAGAGCGAGCTGGCCATGGAAGCAATTCAATCTGGCGATTGACGAAGAACCTTTGGACAATGCGTGCCACGTGTGGTCGCGCATTATCCTGTTGAAATGTGGCTGTGGGCAAGCCCTGAAGGTAAGGAAGGACAACTGGCTCCAACACCTCGGAGATGTAGAGCTGGCTTTTTAAAGTACCGGCAATGCGTACTAGAGGAGTGCGAGAGTGATATCCAATACCGCCCCATACCATAATACCCGGTGCAGGACCTGTGTGGCGGTGCATAACACAGCTGTTCAGCATCCTCTCTCCACGGTGTCTCCAGACTCGAATCCGACCATCGTGGTGTTGCAGACAGAAGCGTGACTCGTCAGTAAAGACAATTTCATTCCATTGTGCCGTCCACATCCTTCTTTCATCGCACCATTGGCGGCGGAGACGTCTGTGGTTCTGCGTCAAGGGTAGACGAAGCAATGGACGTCTTGCGGACAGACCACTCTGCTGTAAACGGCGTCGAATGGTACGCGCAGACACAGTATGATGCGGTACAGACTGAATGTGCTGTGCTATGGTTCGTGATGTGGCTGAGCGATCCGTCACTGCCATACGCCTGTCATCACGTGAAGTGGTGCACTGAGGTGGATGCGATCGACCACGTCGGTCCGTCGTACCCTCCTGCATCCAACGATCACATATCCGCATTACAGTTGTTTGGTTTCGTCCAACACGACTACCGATTTCCCTGAAAGATAATCCACAATCTCGGTAGGCCACTATCCTTTCTCTGTCGAACTCGGATACTTGATCAAAAGATGATCGCTGTTTTCTACGAGGCATAATTGATCGTTTTTTTGAAAAAACCACAAGAAAAACACAATTGCCGGACTTCAAATCGTCGAAATCTCCAAGCCTTAAATAGCGCTTTGAAGTGGCGCCACAGGCGCGAGTGATGTGCGTCTGCGCTGAAATTCTAATCATTTGCATATCTCACCTCCGCTAATGCATGTTGTAAATTTCATATTATTTGCATGCTTCCTTCAGGGTGTTGCATTTACGGTGGCCAGCAGTGTACTACAAAAACGGGTAAAGATCGCGCCTGCGTCGGCCTGCTATATAGAATGGCTATAGATGAGATGACCTTCCGTAACGTCACGAGCTTCGCGCAGAGGCCTTCTGCTATAGATGGTGTTGACTGAGTACTAAGTTGTGACAGTGAATAAGTGTGGGGAGAATGACAGACACTTCAGTCAGCGTAGACGGGTCCGCCACTGTACAGTCGGGAGCAACACAAATAGACTACTCTCATAACTTGCAGTTCTTGTTGCCGATTTATGCGGGGTTTTTTTTTGCGGAGGAACGTCGGATAAGCGAGACTCTACTGTATAACTGAAGTGTAATGATTGAATAATTGTATCGTTGTGGGCCTGTTGCTCTCTGTGGCGAGACTTTTTAACGGGGAGATAGGCATATAAAACGCATTTGCACCTCGAAGTTAGGAACCACAGAAAACCAACTTCAGCCGACCACCACTGCAGTTTGAACCCGGATTCTTACGATGCGAGCCCTTCATTACGACCACCCGACCGCCACAGCGGCAATTATACAGGATTCCATTATACTGATTGTTTAAAATAGCTTTATTAAGTTCCTTTATAACTTGTTTTCTATTAACGTTTATGTTACGTTCTGTTATGAAATGATAGTCGCATTTATCTAGGACAGACATCGCAGTGTAAATATAAATTACTTGAGAATTACGTGGAACTGAGTTTTCAGGTTTGTGCTGTTGCCTTGATAAACAATGCATTTTAGATACGTATTCCCGACGCTAATAAATGCAGGTGCGATTTTTTTTGGGGGGGAAACACTTTGTAGACGTGTATCTCAATCATTTGCAACATGTTTTCTCAGGTCTCCTTTAGATATGCCATAACGTCAGTCTAAATTGTACCTCACAACAGGGAACATGTCACTGCAGATTTTTGATAGACCATAGCATAGGTGTTAAAGCTATGGAAATATTGGAAGGAATCAAAAATATTGAAGGAGGGCTCAAACCCAATATTTTTATAAGTATTATGGAGGGTGGTTGCAAATATTGATGGAACTTGGGTCATGTCCTGGATACAAGTTTACACCTATGGACCATAGACACTTTGCGTTCAGATTGTTTTACATTACTGTAGAAAATGGCCAAAAAATCTATTCGAATTGGTTTAGTAGTAATTTCTGACTTTGTTTTAGCTATTCGCGAAACAGTAGTAATTAAGTAAAATGTCAGTTCACATATACGATGATTCTCGAAGAATGAAGGGAAACTTAGTATTGCGATTTTGATTCACTAGTTCATGAAAATTCTTACAATAATTTTTAATGGCGCATTTTGTTGCGTGTTATGTTGTCTCGCTACTCTATGCAGCCGAAAAACTTAATTACACCGTTACTTACATTTTTGTTAAGAAGACCTTGCTCTCTCTCTCTCTCTAGCCATGTTACTGCCCAGTAGTAACAGTAAGACGAGTCAGCACCAGCTTTAGTTACTAACTGAATATCCGAACAAGTATCTCGTCAAAACATAACACCAGGGACTTCTATGTACTTGGAATATTGTACTTTCCAGCTTTAGTTACAATACGTAGTTGGTTACTTGGTCTTGGATAAGTCAGGATCGAGTAAGATTGATAGAAAGCGGTAATACTGCCGTGTGTATTACACACACACACACAAAAATAATTTTTCTTACGGACACCCTGTCCTAAAAACTTAATTAGAAAGTTGAACTGTCTCTCTTAGATACATCTCGACTTTTCACTGCTTTGTCAAGAGGCATTGTCGTCTTGAAACGTAAAGTCAGTCGAATCCTCAAACCAATTGTCAACACTGGGAATCAAAAAGTTTTCAAGAATGTCCATGTAGACTTCTGAGTTGACTGTATGCTTCACGATGCTCAGTTCCCCTAATCCGAAAGCTGTCATGCAACTCCACACGGTAAAAGAGCGACGAAATTTAGTTCTTTTATCAGAACACTCATCTTTAAACTTTTCTCCTGTTCTTCTTCAGACGAATTTATTGTAGCTATCTCCAGTCCCAAATCTGATTGGAACTCGTCACTGAAAATGACTTTATTCCAATAATTCATCCCCCAGTGGACGTGGTTTCTACACCATGGTAACCGAGACCTCTTCTGCTGCCAAGTTAAATGAGGTTTAGGTGTTGATTTGCAGTACCTGAATCCCTTTTCTCGTAAACGATTGCGTACGGCACGGTTGCAAACACGAACACTGTACTTCACCCACTCTGCAATCAGCTGTGTCGAGATGGCACAGCGATTTTTCTTGGCAACTTCGATCAGTTTTCTATCATTTCTCTTTGTGTTACTACGAGGACGACTAGATTGAGGCAAAATTTTCTACACCGAAAGTCCTCCGATATTTCATCCAAAGGCAGCACACCGTACTTTGAGCATAGCTGAAGATTCTTGCAACCTCCCTTTCAGAAACACAATCTTTAAACATGGAAACTATACTGTATGGTTTTTAAAATCATTAGAAAGATATCTTCTGGAAGATATCTTCTTCTCTTACACTTCATAAAAAATTGTGATCATAAAAACCCGTTGGGTTCACTTTTTATACATTGTCTGGTTACTTTAAGCTTGCGCGAACAGTTTCATTTGCATAATTCGAGTCAACACATTTGTTTGAAACAGTGATCGATAACACTTTTTTCCTCCAAACTGAGGTGATCGAACATTTTTTTTTTCTCGGGTGATGCAAGTTTATAAATTGATTTTCATGGTCAAATTGTTATAAATTTTTTATTGATCACAAATATTTTTATTGATCAAATAAATGAAAATCTCGTGAACACTTTTTTCCCCAGCAGTTGATTTCTTTACTTAAAATGCAAAGGCCAAATGCCCGACGAGGTGACTGAAAAAAGATGCTCTTAAAAAATATGGATGTCAAATATAATTAAAATACAGCAACCCAAAATAAGAGAAGTAGTAGTTGCTAATATACTTTGAGCATATCAAAAAGTATAGGTAGACTGTGTTCGGATACACATTAGTTAAATGTTTAATACATGGCTGCGGTTTTGGAGTCCGAAATTTGTCTTGGACAGGAAAAATGGATTTTACAATCTGAAAGTGTCCAAAGTGACCCTTAATTTACCAAAACCTCTAAAAGTCAAAGTAGGTATGGCATGAAAACTAATAGATTTCATTTTCATCAAAATGACTTGCTAAAGATTAATTTCCAGCAAATTTAAAAACTAAACTAGCGTAAACTTGTCCAAAAACTATCTTCAAGTATCACAATATGACGAAAATCAATAGATTCCAAGTGTTGATTGTTGCCAGATCTGATGTTATTGTAAAAAAAAACCGTGTGTGTGTTCGCTAGCCATCTTCGGGATTCCGCCTATACTGAGTATTTTTTGGCTATCTGATCAATAATGTCAAACCTTAACCTAAAGCCCCACGTCAGGAATCAACGGTATAGTGTCAACAAAACTCACTAATTTCTGAGTCACTCGGTTTTCTATTCGGAGACCCTATGTACTGTAGTTAAAGACGTATTCACGTCAAAACCAATAGAGCGATTTATACACTGAAATTTCTTAATCATCATGGGAAATCGGTGAAATGTACTGTTGGTTAGTAGCTTCTGTGTTTGGGAGTATCTTCACCTTTCTTCAAAGAATTACTTTTTGGGTATGTGAAGTAAAAACGGTTAGAATAATAATAGTCTCTACAATAATTTTGAGAAGCATAACTTCCTTCCGCAATAGAATTTCGGGAAAAAATCGAAAAAAAAGAGAAAAATAGAAACCCACGACAGTGTTTCTAAAATTAAGAGCAGGGAAACGTCCCGTAGGGAAACACGACTTTTTAAAGTTTAAATTTAGCTTTGCCAAGTTAGACCGTGAACGTTGGCTTTACGAACTGCACATTCAGTTATGCCGTCAACAGACACACACAACAGGGTTATCCCCACTCAGTGAAGACGCAGACCTTCTAATGATTACGACATCGTGTTTGGCAACATAAAAGTGAATGAAAAGACAAGGCACCCGCCGATGTCAGCTTGTGTTTAATAGGCGGCTGAATAGTATCAGTCGTAATTGCACAAAATTGTAGTTTATCTAACATTTTAACTCCAGATTTTACGATAATAGAGAATTATTAATTATAAGACGGGAAGAAGGAAAAAAAATGAGTTTCTTCATCTTTTCTTTATTTATTTCGTACGTGATCTTTTTTCTTAATTACGACGAATTTAATGTGGGAAAATGTAATTTTTTTAGTTTCCGTAAACGAAATAAAAAACATCCATTTCTCACCTATAGAAGTCTCTCTTTCGTGATACTTTTTTTTCTCAGTTTTCTACATCGCTTTGGCTACTTTTCCACAAACTTTCCGTTGTTAAAACATTCATCGTAGCATTGCCGCCTGAAAGGTTGATCATTTCTGTACCGTTGTTTTCACGTCTGCAATTTCAAAACGCTTGCTTTATAGGAACTTTTTTCAGATGTTTTGCTGGTGCACTTGATGATTCAAGAGACAATAATAAACAATGCTGTATATTGTCAGCTTGATACTTTCAGGCAAGCGTTTTAAAGTCGAGGTAGAATAAAAACAACGCTTCAAGAATGGCCACCCTATCAGGTGGCAAATTGCCATCACATGGGTCTACAACAACTAGTCTTACGTTACCACAAATGTTCCAACAAAAACTGCACAATATGGAAAAGTAGTTGAAGATATGTAGAATCTGAAAAAAAAATTTCATCGTAAACATAGGTTACCTACTTTGGCCCACTTTTATAAAACTTTTTGTTTTATCTGATGTTAAAAAATAACAAATAATAAGTACTAAGATTTAAAGTAGTTTTTAGATAGTTCAAACCTTTCTCTAAAAGACTGGGATATAACAATTACACATTTTTTATAATATTTTTATGAATTTTTTATTTTATTTTGGGCCAAAGTAGCCCATAAATTAGGGTAACTTTGTCCCACATCAAATATTCCTATTTTAAAACACTGTAAAACATGCTTGAAGCAATGGAACCCACTGGTTTTGAATAAAATGTACTCTCGCATATCAATACAAAATACACTTTATTTATTCTTAGTTTACACTGGTGGTACTTCGAAAAAAAAATGTTTACAAATGAATAAAGAAAAAGGGCTATAAACAACATCAGTCTTATTAGAAGTTTTACATAGGGTACCATTTTTGTATCAGTCTTTTATAAGTTAAAAAACAACTTTAAATTTTTGGCTATACAATATTCACAGAAAAAAAGTCCTCTTCTTTGAAGGCTTGATCGCTTGTGCGATATTTTTGAGAACATTTATTGAGATGAGACCATTGTAGAAAAAGTTTATTGAAACGATTTATTGAGATGAGACCATTGTGTAGAAAAGGGTGTCTTTTTTTCTGTTTTCCCTTCCAAGCTTTTTTTGTAGGCTGCATGCAATCCTCAATAGTGCTAGTTTCTGCTACACTCAACCAGTCCTGGAAAATATTTTTCCTTCCAAGCAACTTCTACAATATTTCCTTCTTCCAAAGTGTCGTTCAGAGATTGGGATTCCGCAGTTTTCGGCGGAGTTGATTCCAATGGCTCAACAAACTTGTTACTTATACCACTGCCAGTACCCGGTGTTGGCTCAAGCATTTTCTGCTACTTCGTCCCACTTTTTTTTGGGGGACAGAGTAACACGTTTTTTGGAATCACTATTACTATTTATTTTTATTTATGCATTTTACCAAAAAAACCCAAAAGCATTTTATATAATCTTAATCAGGGTGATATTGGCTTTTGTAGTTACCTAAACTGAAACATGCACTGGATTTCTTGCCAAACGAAAGTTTGACGACAACAAAACACGTGTATTTAACAGGGTTATAAAAACAGCACTGGTGCAACCTAGCGGTGGATATTTGAACTCTATTGAAGGTGGCTCGTTAACGCTGTTTCTAAAAAAAAATATTTAATAACTAATTCCTTTAGGCCTGCTGGAAGACTTTTCAATCCCTTGAGGCTACATAGTGTTTGTATTATGAGTGTTATGTTATTTGTTACAGTAGAGCATCGATTATCCGAATACTGATCAACCGAAACACCGGTTAACCGAAAGCGTTTCAGTCGGGAAATTCAAATTTGCTCGTTATGTAGAAGTTCCACTAGCAGCCGCGAATGCTTTCCCCAAATGATATAAATGATATATTCCCTCCCAAAGTGATACAAAATAAAGGGTTTTTCAAAAAGAATCACCCGATTTGAAATGCGTATATTACGAAAAATATTGAACTTAATATAAAAATATTGACACTTAAGATTAATTTTATATTACATGGCTAAATCATAAAGTTTTTTTACAAAACAAATTAAAGGTGCTCAATATGTCCACCATGGGATGCACTTTTGCGAGCATGTTTGTATCCTTTGCGAGTGGATTTCTGTGGACCACGTGCTAAACTCTGTCGGATGCGCTCCACATTTTCGTCTGACATGCGGGGACGGCCAGGAGATTTCCCTTTATACAGGTGACCGGTGTCTCGGAATTGTTTATACCATCGCCTAATGCACTGAAGTGGCGACCGAAGGAAGAGCGTTAGCTACATGTCAGCAACTGCGTGAAACTCGAAATTTCTCTCTTTCTACCTATACATTTTTCGATCAAAACGGATTAAAAGCTGAATAGTTATGATTTTTTAAATCATATGATTATTTTTTGAAACACCCTGTATATACAGTTTTGTGTTTAATATCACTGTTTCTTTGTTTCATATTGCTCCTATGATACTGCTGCTATTCTTTTCCGTAAATGATCGGCTATCCGAAAAATCAGTTATCCGAACACCCCTACTCCCCAATTTTTTCGGATAATCGATGCTCTACTGTATATGTTGGTGTTTGTGTAACGTATTTGTATTTGTGAAATAATTTAAAAAAGTAAAAAAAAATTGGGCTTGCCTAACAGGTTCTACGGCTTAACGGACAATCATTTTTTTTTTGTTTTGTTTTGTTTTTGGGGTCATTCAAGTATTACGTCATCATCGATAGGGGGGAGGGGGTTTCCGATTTGCTGACTTTTGATGACAAGGGAGGGGGGGTTTGGATATTGCTTACGTCATCGACCACCCTTTATGAAAATATGAGTTGTGATTCAGAGGGGCAGAGCTGGTGACGAAATTTTGCTGACAAGAGGGAGGAGGGGGTTAGCGTTTTGCTGACAGGGGGGGGGAGGGGGTCGAAAATAGCTAAAAATTTGCTTACGTAATACTTGAACGGCCCCTTTGGGAGGCCAAAGTAGCCCGTGTTTACGGTACTCAAAATTCTAACAAGTACAGTATTTAATTTTTCATTGTGAAATGATCTTTAGTTCAAAAACATCTTTCGTAGTTTTAATATCCCTTGGATAAAACCTATTTCATTTTGATATTTAAAATTACTCATAACTTTTTAGCTCGAACGACGTTTTTTTTTCCTACGAAAGATGAAACAAAACTTGTTTTCACTATTTCATTCGTAAGAAATTTGTGCTTGTCAAACCGTGACACATAATATCGCTTCATTATTTTTATTTTTTCAGCTATTAAAATTAATATCTGATGCAGATATTAATAATATAGGTGTGTTAAACAAACTTTGGTGTCATCATATGCGTCGTTTCATTTTGTCTTCAACTTTTTTCACAGCTGAATATGCTATATTTATAATGTAACCGAAACTCGTTAAGACGAAGTTGAAGAAAAACACCGAAAATCCTTCGTACTAACGGAATTTCGTATTAACCGATAAGAAAGTTATTTCATTACGCTTAACGTTCAAATACTTATTTCGTGACTTTGTCTTAATGAGGTTGGACTTATTCTACTTATCATATATATATATGTAACCTTTTTTTACGTAAAATATTTCCTATAATTTTGTAATATTTCTCAATTATTTTTTGTTGGATTTTACGAAATAACTCTAAAATAACTATCTAACAAGTTACCAGTTAACGAATGCATTATTTAAACACTCTACAACCGACCACAAACAAGGTAGATTTAAAAAAATTATCACGTGTAACTGAAATATAGCAACGATTATAACCGTGCCAATGATTATTCATTTCACTACTCCAGAACCATTTTTATTTCAGGGGCTCTCTGCTAGCTAAATTTTCTCTCGAATTTGAATAATTATGAGTCCCATTATATGTATTTTCGATTTCACCGACCATCATCTGATTTATTCTAAGAAAAACGTAGAAACGAAAAGCGGTAAAATAAAATGTAGCTTGTCAAAATTAATATTGTGAGTATTAACTCGAAGCGTTTGTTTGATCCCCTTTCACATGACGGACAAATACTGTCGTCATGAAAACTAGGAGCCACGTTTCATGAAACGTGGTTACGGGCTAATAGTTGCGATATCACGTTACGTTACTTCAATCTAATGGATCATCATCATTGACGTTTCGGGGGGATTTTACGTAAACGTAGTTTGCGGCATAATATGATACAAAAACATTTCTTTAAATAGGAGAGATTAAGGGAAAAGAAACTCGTTGTTTCTGAACGCACTTCCAGGAATTCAGTGAGTGTTCGCGATTTTTTTCACAAACACGTATCTCGTTTTCGATGTTTGTAATTGAAATCGTTTTTTTCTCCAACATTTCCCAGAACTTAAGTGACAGTAGTTGTTCTGATCGTTTCGTAATCGCAGTCGGCGTGCACAAGAGTCATTCGTTGCAATCCACATACTTCTACCATACTCAGACGTTCAACCGAGATGATGATGTTGTCCAAATCTTTACGACTGCTAAACAAACACAGACGCAGTTAACTAAGAAGGTACAGGTAGTAGTGTGTAGGAGCATAGTTGTGCGTGTATGAACCCTACCATAATAACAAAGAATTTCTGATTGTTGGAATGGATCCTTCTCGCATTTTACATACACAGCTCATTCCATAAATACTGAATATTATCGATACATCTTCTGTTTCCATAATTTCTCATCTCGTTCTCGTCGATGTTACCGTATGTTATATGCAGAATTATTTTCTTCTTCTTTCCAAGGTTATTTCGAATATCGGGAAGAAAATATTATTTTATTGTAGCGAGTGGCTCTTTTTTCTTTACCATGGTGTGAAAAACGAGCTCTAGTCCACAAAATAAAATATACGAAGCTAACGATTCACTCTAACGTACATTTGAATGAATTGTACCTGATGTAAACATAATCATTAATATCAGTATCAAAGAGTGTGTTGGAAAAACATATTTTTTTTAGTGTAAAACAGATTATGCTTATACGTGGTTACTTTTGTTAATTTTTACGTTGAAGAATAGTTTTTCAAGAGGTTTGAGCATGTGTTTATATATGTTTAGAAAGAAATATGATAAACATATTGGGATAAATCAAGAAGCTGTGAGACAACCATAATTTTTTATGGGCGGTATACTTATATTTTTCATAATTATTCGTTTTTTATTGCACTTATTGGGTTGCTGTATTTTTGATATAGTTTAGATATATATTCGACATCCATATTTTTTATGGGCATCTTTTTTCAACCACCTCGTTGGACATTTTGTCTGTTGTGGCCTTTGTATTTGTATGTGTGGCATCATGATAAATTATCAAAAATTCTTTAGCTCCAAGATGATGTGAAAAGATAAATACGGTACTTGGAGCGTGTGTTGCACGATGTCATTTGATGTATAGGAAGTGCGGAATTATGGAATACGATTTGTTTTATTTTATTATTCGAATTTAAAAACTAAAAGAAACCTGAAACATTTTTTTAATTGAAATTTTGATCCTTGTCATTGCGCTGACAAATGTGGGGTATTTAAAGGGGAATATCGTGCTTGGGGGAAAAAGACATTTAAAATCGGTATTAGAAGTACAATATGAAATTATGGTCGGTCAGACAGCCTTAAATTTCGAATACACTATATGCGGATTTATTGATGTTATATCGCAGACATTTCTACTGGTAGTAGGGAGATCTAAATCGTTCACAATTTTCTGTGAAGACATTTTTTTTGTTCACATCTCGATTTAATCCTACTCTTCTCCTTCGATCTGTTATAAAAGACAAAAAATAGAGCTTTCTTAAAAATTGAAAAAAAAAAAAAAAAAATATTTTCTTGGAAAATGATGTTTTCAACGTAGTCGGTTATTTTAATCAAAAATCTCATTTACGCAAACCATTTTAATTTGAAAAAGTTACATTTCCGTAAACAGTTGGCCAAAATAATATGTAAGATATGAACTGTATCTAGATCGTGTCATTGATGTAACGAAAGAGGTCCGAAGGCATCACAAAGTTCCACTGAAGTGTTATCTTTGAATGACCCTTCAATTTCGGCGCATGATCTAAATTTGGTAATTGCATGGGTGCTTTATGTCAGTCTAATCGTTTCGTCTTTTCTCTTGTCCTGCTTTATAACCATTAAAGCTCGTGTACTGATGAAAGTAGAGAAAAATCTCGTACTTAGTGTACGGGTTTCCGTGAGGCTGAAAGCACGAGACAGAGTAGAGAGAAGAACGGCACGCACACATTGATTTCCGCGTAGACATTTTGGCAGGTGTCCACGGAATTGAGGCGACCATCCTCTTAACAGCACTCGGTCACTTACCTTTGGCTGCTGCTGAATGATACACATTTTTCCCCTCGCTTGCAAAAGAAAGACAGTGTCTCTCTCTCTACTCTGGTACTTTGGCACTCTTTCCTCACATAAAATACCAGCTGCATATCAAGTGCAAGTCAGTCCAAATGTAATATTGTGCTTTCTCACTTTGAGCGCAGTCTGTGTAAAAATGTCTTCAGCCATCTAATGTGATCGACGTCATCCCACGACCCATCTATAAGAAACTTGGAATCGGAAATATAATTGAGAGAGAAACTTTGTTATACTGACAAAGGCTTCGCAATCGAATTTTTGTTTAGAAAATTTTGGATAAAAAACTTGGAGACCAGTATAAAGTAGCTATATAAAAAATACTTTTTGAGCCCCAGAGTGTAGAAAATGAAACTCAACAATTATCACTCAAAATACAAAAAAATTGAAACACCAAGCAGCAGTTTCAATACTATTAGAAGGGGCTATATTAGCCTTCGAACGGCTGTTTGGTGTTGCAATTTTTTGTATTTTGAGTGATAATCGTTGGACTTAATTTTCTAAACTAGCCTTTTTCAGCTCAATAAGCTACATATCTCAATTCGTAAATTTTTGACGAGGTAAAATATCTCAAGAGGAATAAACAATATTAACTTATTACGGAATGCAAACAACACGACATTTGGGGTCGGTTTAGATGACCATAATGTATAATATAACAACTGATTTTGTGCAACAATCAGGACCACGAAAAGTTGTAAAAAAATGGAAAAATCAAGAATTTTAATTGAAGATATCTCGGTGAATTTTCATTGAAATATCACCGGTTAGATTTGTTTCTTTCGATATAACAAAGAAGCATAAATCTTAGTAATTGACATTTCTAAGATTGGGGTCGTGTAAGAATTATAATTTATTTCATTTCCCTCAATTATTATTTACACATTGCCGTTTGTTGCATCTGTTCGGGTTTTGTCAGTTGACGATACCATTATTTAAGTTGTGGCTCTCACGGTTCTGTTTCAGGTCAAATTGAACTTTCCCATGCGCTAGCTATACTAATATTAGGATGATCTGTATTCGTTGCTAAACTGTGTTCGTCTAATGATAAACTGGATGGAAATTTTTCTGATATACACTTATTCATAATAACTTTGATATTAAAAGCCATATAAAACTTATTTATGCAAAAATACAAACAGTGCAGTTTAGAATGTAATTTTTATGACCTTCTGGAACCATATACTGTTGGTAGCTAGTTTAGAAAGTGAAATACTACTTGAAGCTGTTGACTCACAATGAATGTGGTAGATTTGAAAGTTCAAAAATAACTCAAAACGTTCTTTGTTTGAACAACAGCGTCTGTGTCAGGAATCTGAAACCAAACTTAAGGTTATTATTTTGTAGCAACGTTCGCATAATATTTAAACACAGCTGCAACTATTTCCTTGCGCGAAGTAACTGGCTGTATTTACGCCAGGTTTTTGCTCCGGCTGCATTGTAATACTGTTTAAGAATATTCGCATTAGATAGTAATTCAATTCCCTTCTTTTGAGAGACTTATTTTCTTAAAGTTTATAAATTATTAGATAAGATGAAATAAATTACGTACTCACATAATTTATGCGTTCGCGTTGAAAACACACACACACAGAAGGGGTGATTCAATAATTACGTAAGCATCAAACAGCATTTGATGACAACATTGTGGGGGGATTTAGTGATGATTACGTCAGCAACAAGCGTATGAAATTAAGAAATAACCTTACTCTAACTTTGATAATCAGAATCAAAGGACACAGATTCAGCATCATTTATTTCAGTATCTTCATTCAGTATCTTCATTTACTATAAATAAAGTCTATATTCACAGAGTCGAAGTGTAAACTGTTCCTCTTAAGCTCATTCACAAACTGATTCCCACCAGAATATATTGACAGCCGTTTTGCTACAGCATCAATTCTTGAACCAGATCAAGTGCATTCTATATCGGTAGATATAGACAAGGGGATGTGTGTTCCTATTTTATTAACAGCAACAAATGAACAAGCTCCCTTGTCAATGTACATGAAATTCATTGCTGATTAAGTTGTCTGACCTTGACTGAGTGATTGCCGAGCACCCTAACTTGATTCCAAGAAACTTGAGCAAGAAAATCTGCAAACTGTTGAACATCATTGATAGGCATTCATCTTTATTGTAAGTGGAAAGCGTGAAAGTAGAAATACTCATGCTGAAGACCTGAAAACACTCACCTCTTTAAGTCTGAATCATTGGCTCAAACTGACCATCGTTGTATTTAGTCTGTAGTGATTATACAGGGTGTTGCCTTGAAGTGGCGACAAACTCAGAGGGGTGATATTAGTCATCAGGAGGACCAAATTTGCCATAGAACATGGTATCGCAAACCACGTTTATACGGTGAAAATCACAAAAATACTTATGAAGGGTGTGACGTCGAGTGGGACAAAAAGGCCAATAATAAGTAGAAAAAACATTTATTTCACAGCATGATTACAACAACAGACCTTCGCGGCCGCAACTTTAAACAACTCAGTAATCATTTCTCTTCGTCTACCTTCTGACATTGAACTGTGCTGCGCAGGCTGTATTGTAATCATGCTGTCAAGTAAACGGTTTTTGTACTTAATTATTTTACTTTTTGTACTTTATTTTGTATACCACAGGCTGTGCTGTAATCATGCTGTCAAATAAATGTTTTTTTTATACTTATTAATGACCTTTTTGTCCCACTCGACGTCACACACTTCATAAGTATTTTTGAGATTTTCACCGACTAAACGTGGTTTGCGAGACCATGGTCCACGGCAATTTTTATTCCTCTTGATGCCTAATATCACCCCTCTGCGTTTGTCGTCACTTCAAGGCAATACCCTGTATTGGTTGATAGAAATCCAGATGAAAATCCAAGATATCAAATAGAGATAGCTATCCCTATATAACACTTTAAGAAACACATGATCAGGATGTATTTATCCTAGCACCTAGAAAAAGTGAGTAGAGTGCAGAATGGAATTAATGAATTAATCGGGAAACGATTGGTCTGATATGCCTCATGACCATTTAAGCTCTTATTTTCAATTTCCGCGGCATTACTGTCAATGAAGAATTGAAAACTATAATTTTGAGTTTGCTGGTTAGGTGTTAGGAGTAAGTACGATGACGATTGAAGGTTGTCCTGCCCATGCAAAGTACAATAAACCTGGTGAACCTGACCTTCGTCATATGTCACACATCAAGGAGTGTCAGTTCTTTACTTAATTTTGGTGACCAGAGAATAAAGGCTGAGCTTTGCATATACTTTTTTTAAGGACAAAATTGAAGTCGGGGGGGGGGTTGAAATGACCAAATTTTGGTTTCACAATAGTTGAATTTGAATGGCCTTAAATACGCATCGAAAGACTTGATAATAAAATGAGGTCGGTCAGCATTCAGAGTATTCATGGGAAACCGATAAATGCTTGAATATTCCTCTGAAATTTTTACCGACATTTGGTTTCTCTCGTTAGACGACACCGATATTTTCCTCTTGCTTTGTCTAACAATACTAACTTTCACAGTAATTATAACAGGAAAAAGAGCGAGGGGAAAAGGGGGTCATCCTGCCTTCAAAAAGCTGTACTCTTTATTATCATTATTTTTTTCTATTTCTAAGATTCTCTGTACATTTTTCCTCTTGAAAGGATTCACCGTCAAAAATATGACGTGGGACAATAGCCAAAACAATGCTGGGTTGAACGATGGAAAGAATAGATGCATTTTGAAAAACAGATGTCATCTTGAAACTGAAGTAGTGACTGTTATTTTAGGACATGAAATCAGCTGACAAAGCTTTACAAAATAAGTTCAGTGACTTTGGCTGAGCTTAAAATTTCTGTTC
The DNA here is from genome assembly GCF_987345545.1 of Pholcus phalangioides. Classification (NCBI taxonomy): domain Eukaryota; kingdom Metazoa; phylum Arthropoda; class Arachnida; order Araneae; family Pholcidae; genus Pholcus; species Pholcus phalangioides. The sequence goes on along the minus strand of NW_028301600.1, from coordinate 59,847,834 downwards.
GGAACTGATAACTTCCTGCTACTTACTTAAAACAAATGTCATTATCATTATTTATTTTAGGAAAGACAGACTAAATGAAGATTTCGAGATTTTTCTAATCGAATGACTTGACAGCTGTCATGATTCCTTGAGGCTTCAAAATAATACACCGATTTTTCACAAATGAATTATAAAAATACTTAATTTCATCGGGATTGAATGCAGAAAATAATGTGACAATTATTTTCTCTTAAAATTAAAAAAAAATTATATTGTAAAAGTATTTATATAAAAAAAATTGAACTCGATTTTCTCAGATTGAAGTTTTTATAGCATGTCTGAAAGATTTGAAACAAACTATTGCACTAAAATTGCTGCGGGAATGTTAATACGATTTACGCTAGTAAAATAAACTTTCATTTCGGAAAGTTTCTAATGAGTTTTTAAAATTTCATAAATTAAAAAAAGTCTAAACTTTGAGAATCTGATTTCATAATTTTTAATTTTTTAAAATATTTAGTCACTTTTAGTGGAGTTATATTTCTTTATAAATCATCTATTTACATTTATTTCCTGCCATCTATAAAATTTATTTTTTATACTCTTTATTTCTTCACTAATCTTGCGAATAGGGGAAAGCCTTTGTGTGATATTTCAGAAATATTTAATTAAAAAAGAAAGAAATTTGAAAATCATTATGAAATTAAAAATTAAAATCCTATCAGAATTACTTATGAACAAGGCCCGGATGTTATTACCATAAAAAATCTTGAAGAATGACTTTTTATAAAAAAATGTTCTAAAGTTTTGAAAGCCATCAAAATAATAAAACATAGCGGTTAAAAAAAACTGGTTATGTTCGAAAATGCCGAAAGAAAAAGTTTTGACAGCATTAAAATCATATGTAAATTTTTTTCTCTCTCTCGTTTAAATTTCATCAAAAATCTATTATTTTTTCTAATAAAACACAGTTATAATTCATGTATCGGCTAGGAATTAGGAACACTGGCGTTATGGCCCCCACAAGAGTGGGGCTGGCAGGGTTCCGTCTTGGGGCCTAAGACGATTATTATTTTTTAAAGTGAATATCACAAGAAATTCACTATTGAGAGGCCCGTGAAGAATCTGACTGCAGGGCCCTGTTGCTAGATGTGGGGGCCATGACTGGCCTACTGGGGGAGACGGGAATATGTTTTTTTTTGCTGAAAAGAACGAAAAAATGAAATCCTCCCCTAGAAAATCCTGTGTATACATATGGTTAGGAAGCCAAAAAGCGTCTTTTATTTTATTTTCCAAGAAATTCAAGCATATTTTTTCACAAGTGCCCAGTATTGATATAATTTCTTCAATCTTTTTTCCATTGTCAAAATTTAGGGAGTGAAAAAATGTCGTGAAATGCCAAAAAAAAATGCCCTAACAGTGAAAGAAAGCAAAAAAATGCAAATGTCATCAACATCCGGGCCCTCCTTATGAATATCCTGACAATTACCGATAACGTGTAAAATATTTGAATAAATTGGAGTAGATTTACGTAGTTAATTTTATTTTTATCAGAGTATAACTTACTCGATTTCTGTAATCACAAGAGTCGTGAAGTAAATATGCAGAAATGAGTTTTCTTTCTTTTTGTTATTGAGAGTTTAGCATGTTTTCGATGCGATAGTCGCGATTGAAATATTCATTTAATAAGCACTTGAGGAATCAATAAAATAAAGTAAGAAAGTCAAGGAGAGAAAAAGGAAGAAAAAGATGAAAGCTTTTGATATTGGAGAACATTTTTGCCACTAAGTTTATATATCATGTTCGCGATAAGATTTCGAAGTATTCACATATAATATATAAATGTTTATTAAAACAGACATTAGATTCCCTCCCTATCCGTAATGACTGAGCAAAAGTTCTCAAGTTAAAGGTCGCCTCTAAAGGCCACCATGAATGACCCATTTTTCTTTTATTTTGCTTTCTCGATCGCTTGAACACGCTACGAAAAATATATATACGTATCATCACAAAGGAGAATTCAGAAGATAATGTCAATGAGGTCACTGAAGTGTTCGGGAGTAGCAACTCTGACCCCAAACACAAGAGATAACTTCACAATTGTTGACAAATCCAGACAATTTCACTGTGACGGCCTTAAACTGATTGGAGTGTTTCCGTCGCCAGAGAAAGGCTTGCCAGTCAAGATATACACGTTCGGTTTATCAACTAAATACGCTTTTTCAATGATCCCAATCGCTATATTTCTGAAGTATCGGTGGAGGATTCTTTTTTATCGCATTTTTCGAAACGTCGACGAGTTCATGGCTTATTCTTTCACTGTAATAATAATAATAATAACAATAACAATAATATTAAGAGAAAATCGAGAGGGAAAAAATAAGTAATATGTTGTCTAAATAAAGACGCCATTCAGTGGATTTTGAAAGAAACAAACGACAGGGAAATGAATCAAGGTATATTAAAAACACAATTACCTCAATGATGAATAGTTTGTTTGTAAAAATGATAGATATAGATGACAGGAATATGTACAGGAAATGCGGAGATTCTGGAATACCTCTTTTATTTCATTATTATTTTTTTTTTGTTATTGTTTCAATTTAAAAGATGATAGCAACATGTATTTTTATAAAATTTGGATTCTTGTGTTACATGACAAATACATATATGGTACGTATTTAAAAATAAATATCACATATCTTAGAAAAAAAACTTTCACAAGTCCATAAAGTGAAACCTCGCGACAACGATACGCGATATAACGATAAATCCCTCTACAGCGATACGCGATATAATGGTAAATCCCTCTACAACGATATTTTTTTCAAATCTTGTTTGGTATTGCCTATAGTCTAATGTTATACTTATCTCGATAAAACGATATCCTTTGCTACGATAAATCCCTCTATAGCGATACGCGATATAATGGTAAATCCCTCTACAACGATATTTTTTTCAAATCTTGTTTGGTATTGCCTATAGTCTAATGTTATACTTCTCTCGATAAAACGATATCCTTTGCTACGATAAATCCCTCTATATATATATAACGATATTTTTTTATGATATTGTGAAACCCGTACAACGATATTATTTATATTTCACTCTAAACCATTTTCGATATATTTTCAAATTCCTCATCAATGTTTGTTCTCTCGACTGTTTAATAATATCGGTATTTTGCACTATCTATCTATATATATATATACCATCCGAAAGTGTAAAAGAAGCTACTTTCTGTGTAGTACTCAAAAGTGCTGTGCGGTAAACCACTTTACAGCGTGGAACAACTAATTGAATTTTGGTAATCAATTATAACTTTCTGTTGCGAATAAATGCTCAAAAATGCATTTTGTGATGGTACCAGCAACCAAATTCAAAAGAGATGCCAACAACAGTATAAATTTGGTGGCGACTGATGATAGTATGCTACCTCTCGATATAACAATAATCCCTCTACAGAGATAATTTTTCTTGTTCTGCAGGGTATCGTTATATCGAGGTTTCACTGTATATGAAGCAAACGATTCACTGTAATGTACGTTTAGGTGAATTGTACCTGATGTAAAGATAGCCATCAATATCAGTATCGAAAAGTGTTGAAAAATCAAATTTTTTTGGGCTAAGGCCGGGATTACACTATAAGAGTTTTATAAAATAACTTTTACAAAACTTGAAAATTGCGACCAATAAGCGTATTCATTACATTCGAGCGAGTGCAACCAACAGGTTTATTGGTTGTTTCAAGTTTTATAAAATATATGTTATCAAACTTTTATAGCGTAATCCCGGCCTAAAAGAGATTATGCTATATGTAGTTATGCATATAGAAACGTCCTCTCCACTTGTCAATACAAGATTCATCGAAAGACTGGTTATTTGTGGAGATGAAGATTACAAGGAAGAAAATTCATCACTGCCCCCACGGGGACTCGAACCCCGGTCTCTCGCTTGCCGTCAAGCCGGCAAGCGAGAGAGGCAATCCTAATTCATTCTTGGATATATGTGTCCTTGTGTTATCTTTTCTTTTCTTCGTTCGTTGAAAAAACCGACTCTCGGTAGTCCGGTGCAAACTGCTCAAAAAGGATTAGTTCGTCGTTCACAACACCGTACAAATTACTGAACAACCAATTTCGAATGCTTAAATTACATAACCCGCGCCTTAATTTGCACGATGTTGTGAATGACCAACTAATCCTTCTTGAGAGCAGTTGAAACCGGACCACCGGGAGTCGGTTTTTTCAACGAACACAAAGAAAAGAAAAGGAGCACAAAGGTACTCACGAATGCATTAGTACCGCACCAGGGGGGGTCTTACCTAACAAGTTATGCTCGACAATGTATACGCGCCTTTACTGGTTGCATTTGTCTAGTTTTATAAAAGAACTTTGTAAAACTTGACAATTGCAACCAAGAAGCGTATCCGTTACGCGAATGTAACCAATATGCTTATTGAACTTTTTTCAAGTTTTGTAAAAGATCCTTTATCAAATTTTTATAGTGTAATCCCGGCCTCAGACAATATACTTCCACCCAGTGAAAATCATAGATTTCTCCACGTGAATAGCCAACTCAGGAAGATACAAATAACCATCATCGACATCACAACTGCGTCGAAATTTTTTTCAGAAATTCCAATATACATGCATGTTTACTACATCAAGTTTAAATATATCTCGATGGTTAAGAAATAACACATTTTTCCTAGGCTATCATGATGCAACTCGATAGCAATCGGAGACGATGAATCATCATCATTATTTTTAATTCAAAAGAATTTTCTATTTGTATACAGCGTATGTATTTTCATTAATGAAGTCAAGAGAAGTAAGAAATAGGAATCATGGATAGAGAGATTAATTGTGACGAACATATACGTTACTCTGTCTGAACAATACAATGCGCGGTGGTATAACCTATCTCTAGCTACTGAACGAACCCCTGGGAGTACAGTAAGTGACTCAACAACGTCATGATAGGAGCAGAAAATGCATACATAATTCAGATGCGCTGCTTCGCCTTTCCTTTTCTATATATTTTTTTCTTTTTATCGGTTTACAACGCACGACTAAAATAACTTTTGCTGTCCTCGCAAATAGTTGCTCCTCTCGCTTTATTTTATTTTTCTTAAAGGATGACTTTTCGTGAGTGTATAGTCAGAGAGAGAGAGATAGAATAGCATTCACTGTCCAGGCGCAGGCGGTGAGAAAGAGATGACTTATTCTCTAAAAGACTTGACGTTTCTTTTATTTTTCTTTTGAGATGATTGCTCATTTAAAAGAGCGAAAAATAAGATATCTTCTGAATTGCCTCAAGAAATACTCTCTCACCTGGGATGATACACTTTTAACAGACAACTACAATCTTCTCGCTGTAGGAAAAAATGTTAGATATTTTTACGAACTATATAAAGCTTTTTTTTTTTTCCTTTCTTGCGTGAAACGTGAAGAAATAAAACTAAGATAGAAATCCTCTGAAAAAGAAAATTTATACATACATTAAACACATCTCATGCTCACCCAAGATAGGGTCAAAATTAGTTTTAAAAAGTAATAAAAAAATAAATAAAATGCTAAATTAAGGTATCCGACTACGTTCTAGAGCAAATTTTCTATAAAATGGTTCTGGAATGAACTTTAATACTATTTTTCAATAGAAAGTGCCTCAAAATGGTGAAAACAAATAATAAAGTTTGAAAACTTCCTATGTAAAAGTCATTTTTATGTCAAATTTTAGGTAAAATTCATGTAATATTCTAAACACGATTGGAAAAAATTCTATATGAATGAAATGTTTTGTTATTTTCACAGTACATTGAGCTAGTAATGGTCCAGGTTGTGAACACCAAACTTTAAGGAATTGTATAGTAGGCTCAAAAGTTACATCCAAATCTGTTAATAAACGTCTGCACTTTTTGAAATGCCACTTTATATATCGTGTATAAAACACTGTAATTAGGAAAATAGATGTGGCAGACCTTAGATTTTGATTCATAATCTTAACAATACATGATAAAATATCATATTAAAATTTTCCAATGATACAATTACTGATCGAAGCGTTGATTGGTTCTAAACGTCATATTAAACAACAAGGCCTATTTTCGAATCTCAAGAAACGGGGCTTTCACAAAAAATGAAAATTTTAAAAATGTATATCGATATTTTCTTTTAAAATCACTTTTAAACGTAGTCAGATACTTTAAGGTATTTCACATTTTCTCTCTCATAAGAAATATAAAAATCAAATTTCATGGGTCTCATACATTTTAACACGGTCAAAAGCATCAAATCTATGCTATAGTTATCATTAAAAATATTACTTAATCATTTGGATTTATTTCAAATTTAATAAACATATTTTCGATTGTATATGTTGAGCTATGCCAGCACAGTGTTTTCTCCATATCTATAACACTTATTTTTTTTATACAAATTTTCAAACATTTAGAAAAAAAATGTATCGTTAAGACTTTGCACACATGATAGAATAGCACGCGATCAATGTAAATGAATAAAAATAAAGGAAAATTAAAAAAAAAACATTCAGTTCGTCAAATGAGTAAAAGTAAATTTCATTTACTTAACCTTCAAAATTAAAAACTTAAAAAAAAAATCAAAAAACGTTTATTTATATATATATATATAAAGTATTTATTATATTATACACTCGTGTGCAAAATTAAGAGAATTTGCACATTTGTGTCTATTTTCACAAAAAGTACTGAACCAAAGGTACTAATAATGCCACCGAAGAAGTATGCAAATATTCAGTGTCGAATACGTAAGCGTACACGTGCGTGTGGGTGGAGCTGTGACCACGGAGGGGATAATAAGGGCACGAGGCGTTTTCCACGATTCGTGTGCTCGTAGTGTTCGGCGACATTCGCTGTGTTTCTCGCAAGAGTTTGGTAAATTTTATAAGCTATCAGGTAAAATGAGTAGCCACAAACGTATGGATGACGGAACAAGATGGAGAATCGTCGGTAGATTGAAGCAGGGCAAAATCACAAGTGCAGGTGGCTACAGAGCTCGATGTTACGCCCAGTGTCGTCTGCAATTTGTGGAAATAGTTTCAGGACACTCGAGATCCATATCGGATCCATATCGGGAAGACCTAGACAAGGTACTCGAAGAGTCACGACGACCAATGAGGATCGTTATTTGGCACTTTCAGCGCGGCGCCACAGGATTGCTACAGCATCACAGCTCTCACGTGAGCTGCATGCTGCCACTGGAACTCGAGTTTCACGGTTTACTGTTGCCCGAAGGCTTCATGAGAGAGGGCTTTATGCCAGAAGACCCACTGTTTGCGTCCCGCTAACTGCAGCACACAAGAGAGCGCGTTTAGCATGGTGCAGACAACATCAGCCCTGGATCAGACTTCAGTGGAGCACCGTCCTCTTCACAGATGATTCGAGATTCAGCCTGGACACTGATTCTCGACGTACACTCATCTGGAGAAAGCCTGGTACCCGATACCATCTCTCCCACATCAGGGAAATGGACCACTATGGTGGCGGAGGTGTCATGGTCTGAGCAGGCATCATATTGGACGGCCGCACACCCCTCCATGTGTTTGGCAGAGGGTCCGTGACTGCTAGGAGGCATAGAGAGGAGATCTTAGAGCCTTATGTTCGACTTTTCAGGGGCGCAGTTGGCCCTCGATTCCTGTTCATAGACGACAACGCTCGTCGACATCGGGCTCATCTGGTCGACGATTATCTGGAAAGTGAGGATATTCTGCGTATGGATTGGCCAGCCAGATCTCCTGACCTATAAAACATGTCTGGGACGCTCTTGGGAGGGCAATTGCATCTCGCCATCTCCCTCCGCGAACCATCCCTGAACTGAAAATTGCGTTGCTGCAGGAGTGGGACCGATTGCCACAGGGACTCCTCAACTGCCTCGTGTCCAGTATGCCATCGCGCTGTGCGACCTGTCTGACTGTGCGAGGGTACCATACCCCATATTAGACTAATTTTCAGTTCGATCTCGCTACGTAGATTTTGAACATTCCTGCAATGATGGGCTTTACTGAAAATCATGCGTGCGTACTATGACTTTTGTATGGTGCATCTCTTTCTCTGTTACAACTGTGCTTTCGTACCAAATTTCATTAAAATCTGTCCACTAGTTTTCAGAAATTCAACATGTGCTAATTCTCTTAATTTTGCACACGAGTGTATAAAGAGTATTTATGAATGGATCTCAAATACTTTGCCTCGTATGATGTACTGAAAAGTTTTCTGTATTTTGGATCAATTTTTATTCAATTACATTGATTTCATGCTATTTTATCATGCGCGCAAGGTGTTAGAATAACATTTTTTTCTTAATGTTCGAAAATTAAAAAAAAAATTAGTATTAGAGAAATGGAGAACAGAGAGTGTATTGGCGTATAAACAGTCGAAAATATGTGTATCAAATTTGAAATAAATCAATCGTTGAATAATATTTCAGAAAGAGCATCATTTTTGAGCAACTATGAAAATGTTAGAAGATGAGCCCCTGATATATTTATGATTAATTAAAATTATAATTAAAACAACCATCCAAGTTTATTAAAAACACAATACAGAATAAAAATAATATTTGCTTTAATTTTTCAGTAATTTCAAATTAGATTTGGAGAAACCTTAGAGATGCACAAACCCTTAGATGTAAATTCAGTTACGTGGTAATGAAGTGACAGCTTTTATTTTTTTCGAGCTTTTGTCATTCTTCATTCAAAAAAAATATTTCAGTTTTTCAGTTCGTTAAAAATCATATATCTAGCATTTTATAATCCTTTTGAGCTGTTATATGTATTAATTCAACTACAAAAAAAGAGTAACTAGAGGAAAACCCAAATCATCCATCTATACTGGTTAATCTCGGCTGATATTTATGGGGTCATTCATTCGCTTTAAATCTATTAACGGATATGTTGAAAATAATAATCTCCTGTCTTTCTCCAAGTAGATTTGAACCTTCAACAAGCTTATTTATGGAAGAATTTTCTGAAAACCAGACCTTAGCTTCGGAAAGATATTAGCCAACAGAAATAAAATACAGTAAAAGTCCATTATAACGAGTACGGCTTATAACGAGTAATTTACAAGTGATTGTCTGATAGCGAATGTTAAATATACAAAAAATTCGGTTATAGCGAATGGAAGCATTGCTATAACGTCAAAAGAATTGCCGTCGAAAAAATGTCAGTTTTTCTCATCTCTATTTTCATGAGTTGAACATGACTTTTAACATGGCACATGCCTTGAAGTTACTCCGAGTTACTTGAGATACCTCGAACAAAGAACACAGAAAAGCCAGATTGTTTTGACCTCTTCTTCCTATTTTTCGCGCGACTTCCTCACTATACACATATGTTATGTGATCACTGAGATCAGTTTATTCGACCTTTGTTTCTTCCAGTGACTAAGACCGCGCGATCTTACACTTGCAGTTTAAAGTCTTTTCCGAATGACTGAAAAAATCGTGCTAAAAAAACTTTCCGATTAGCGGGAAAATGTTGACGAGTCCATACAGCCATGCAAGTGAACAGTGATATAATAATTGAGGATTTTAATTGTTCAGGTGGTTGGCTAAATCGCTTTGATAATACGAAATTCTATGCATAAAATATCTTGTGAAGAATTAACTGCTATGAGTCTGCTACGACACAAAAAAATTAATTTCATGACTGGAGTTCTGTTCATTCGTTAATATTCGAACGAAACGATCCAAAACACATTTTAATACAGATAAAGAAGCAATTTTCTACAATTTTCATAATTTGGCAGAAAAACAATGGAAATTCGCTTGTAATGGGAAGTCCGTTATAATGACAATTTTCCTCGTGATTATGAACTGTCGTTTTAATGGACTTCTACTGTATATCGCCGGATATGAGCGTGTATCTCGGCTATGTAATTGGATTTTTGAACCAAATTTTGATTCCAAACAGTTTGGAATTCTGAGTTAAAAATCATTTTGTCTGACATGTTTCAATGTTGGTCGTACCATTTTTATTAGACAATGATGCCAAATGTGCCAAAGTTTTGAGGTCATCTTATGGACTAGTACAGAGCCGGTCATTTGATCATTTGATAATTTTTGTCACACCACGGTCATTTTTTGCACACGAAGGCTAATTACACCGGGACCTACAATTTATTGCCGATTCCGAACGGCAGGCTAATTTTTTGTACTCATCGAGAGGTTGGTGCGCTAACCCCTCGATGAGGGACTCCCTGCGGTAGCACTTTTTTCTGTGGTCCCGGCCTTAGGAATGTGTAACAGAGCCCCCATGCTTTGGGGATTCCCCCGAGCTCTCAGTAATAGAAATGGAAAAAAAATTATATCAATTAAATGATTGGTGATACCAAGAAATTACGTGATAGGTGAGACCGACGATAATCGCGTAAGTCTAATGCACGTAATCGTACGATTTCACATACGAATACATATAAATCTTATTTAATTGGGAAAACAATTTCGGAAAAACTCCTGTCTGCATATTTCTTATTATGGTTGTACCATTAAGGTACTCTCCTGTGTGACTTCCGAAAATTTAATTTGCCTTAAGAAAAGACTTCACACACACACACTAAATTCTATGCAAATGAAAGTCACGTGTTAAACACTTTCAATGTTTTTATAACACCTTGGTCCATCAAAATGAATGAGCTGCCGGTGTTAAGCAAGAAACAAATTTCATCCGTGGGTCGAAATAAATTGAGAGTTGCAGACAAGGTGCATTGTCATCAAAGAGCATGACATCGAATAAATTTTGTCCAAGACTTACAATAACGTTGGACTTCAGGTATGAAATTATGACTTTCTCTGTAAAATGACAGATATCATATAATCCTTTGGATCCCCTTTCTAAAATCACGGTAAAGTTTATATCTTTATTTGCTGTAACCTCTTAAAATTTAGTGTATTTTCATTACATATGATGTTCTGATAGAAATAAATTAGGTTTTGCTGGGAATTGATGAGAATTTTTAACTAGTTAACAAAAAAATTTTAATCGATTAATCGAGCTTGAATCGAATATTCGTAACTACACAACATCAATTGATACTCTGCAAATATATTTTATTCATTTCACACACCTATAAGGTAGATGTAAACAAATGTAGGATTGGGTAATATATGCTGAGCATATTTGTCAAATCTCGGAATTTCTTCCCTAGGATTTTGTCGTCTTTTTTAGAATATCTTTTATTTTATGTTAGTCACTGATATCGAAACTACTTCCGATCATATATATATAAATACTTCAGTTTTTATTCAAAGAGATAAATTCCTCCCAAATGTTACTTGGGGATAAAGAAGTTATTGCTTTCCGAATACGAAAACTGCCGCTCATAGTGGAGACAATAAATTTTGTGACATTGTCTTCTAAAACTCATAGGAGCCGTTCGAGTATTACGTAATCAAATTTTTAGCCATTTTTGACCCCCTGCCCCCTTGTCAGCAAGTCAGCAAAACTCTGACCCCCTCCCCCCCTGTCAGCAAAATTTCGTCATCAGCTCTGCCCCTCTGAATTCTAACGCATATTGGTGGGATCAGAGACGTACACAGGAGGAGGGGCATAGAGAGAGCCCCCGACTATCAAAAAAATTTATTTTTTTAATGCAAAAAATATTTTTTTAATTGAAATTTTGGATGAAAATACCTTTATATGTTACTATAATCAATTTCTGTCAATTTCAATGTTATTTGAAGGCTATGAACTCAAAATTTATCTTTAATAAATTCATTGCGACCCACCCTCTAAGCCATATAATGATAAATCGTATAAAGGCCCTTGGCCCGCGGACCAAATATGGCCCTGGGGGTTATCTGATGCGGCCTGCCCTCCTCAAACCTAATTTTGTAAAAATGAACTAAGCGGCACAACTACAGATCGCTTAAGTGTCCCGTGGTACAATTCCAGAGCATTTAAGCGGCCCGTGGTACATTTTCAGATCACTTAAATGACCCGGGACACAGTTCCAGAACACTTAAGCGATCCGTGGCACATTTACAGATCCCTTGAGTGACATGTAACATAGTTTTAGAGCACTCGAGTGGCCCCCAGTGCGGTTCTACATCACTCAAGTTACCCGCGGCACATTCTCAGATTATTTAAATGATCCACGGCATGTAATTACGGATCACTTGAGTGATGCGTAGCACAGTTCCAGAGCACTTAAGCGGCCCGGACTCATTTCCAGATCACTTGGATCCGTGAAACATTTAGAGATCACTAAAGTGGCTTTGTAGGGCAGTGGTTCTCAACCTTTGGATGCCCACGGCCCGGTTGATTTCTTTTTTGCGAGTGGAAGACCCGGTCATACACACGACTAATGGGAAATAAATGGATGAAAATGAAATGGTGAACCACTCGGTTCCCGGCGGTTGAGAAACACTGCTTTAGGGCACTTATCAATGGGGGGGGGGGGGGAATGTTACTTCAAGTGCCGACAAACTATCAAAAGGGTTTTCTCGTTTTTGGCAATATTTTCATGAAGGGTGGTTGATGACGTAAGCATTATCCAAACCCCTCCCCCCCTTGTCATCAAAAGTCAGCAAATCGGAAACCCCCTCCTCCCCCATCGATGATGACGTAATACTTGAACGGCCCTTTATCAAACTCAATTTGAAAATCAAATCATCAGTTTTTGTTAACTCAACTTGCTGCATCCCGATACTGATAAATTCTTACTTAAAATATTGATACAAAAAAAAAATATTTTCAAGTATGGTTACTTATCCGTAATGTTATGTACAGGAACCTAAATTATAAGATATCTAATCGGTTCCGTCAAACAAATCAAGTTAATTTTTACAAACCTTAATAAAGAATTTTAATCGAACTTCAATCGGATTAATCGAATTGATTAACTCAACTAAATTTTTTAACTGCGATTAACAATTGATTAACTGACTCGATTAATCAATTAGTCGAACCAGCCTTAAATTAAATGATTCTTGCTTGATTGTCACTTAATTATCTTTACTATCTCAGCAATAATATAATGATTATGATTGAATTTCAGAAATGCGCAGTCCTCTTAGAAAATCGCGTAACTCCAAAATCGAGCAACTCGGGGTAGCGTAAGTCGGAGTATAAGCTACATCTTAAAGTTGAGTCAGTCTTTCTCTGTCGTTCTTAGCATTAATACAAAGTGAAGTTGGATGCCCTTCAATTCGAGTAAAAGATTTCGTCTCCTACTGTTTTCTGGCTGATTGCCGCCGCCATCTTCGAGCCAGAGAACAACAAACACTAAATTTCTTACAAGAACTGCTTGCGTGTGTTTGGTTGCTCCAAAGAAAAAATATATGTATAGTGAATATATATATATATATATTTTTTCAGAGCTCCTGGCAAACATTTACAGAGAAGAGAGGATTATTTTGTGCCTTGAGGAAAGAAAGCAAAACAGTTTCTCCATCGCTTATCAATTAAAAGTAAAAAGAAAAGAAAACTATATGAAAATATATATAGCAGAGTACGCGAAAATAAAAAGTCAAAAGATGTTAAACATAGTAATACCACTCTCTCTATTCCTTTCGGAAATTTTTTTACCCTAATTTTTTTTTTCAAGTTCACTTTAAATGAAAGAAAAAAAGATTGAAGTTTCTTGTTCTTTTTGAACGGGGATTGTTCTGTCAAAATGTATTTTGTTGAGCGTCAGTAGGACGTGTAGAAAAAGTGCCAAATTTTTTTTTTTCCTGCTATCCTCCATGTTTATTTTCAGATGAATAAAGTGTATATTACAATATTATTTTAACATTGGTGAGATTTAACCCTTTCTGAACCAGTAATTCCAATCAGCCCATTCTTCGTGGGGAATGGTACCAATTATACAAATACAAATACAAATACAACGCCACAACAGGCAAAATGCCCAACGAGGTGGCTGATAAAAAGATGCCCATAAAAATATGGTTGTCATATGTTTCAAAAATACAGCAACCCAATTAAAAATGCAATTAACACAAATTACAAACAATATATACACATGATAAAATATTATACAATGCCCATAAAGAATACTTATGGTTGTCTTATTCTAAGAATGGATAGCTTCTCGATTTACCCCAACATGTTTATCGTATTTCTTTTTAAACGTGTCAATTGTGTTACAATTTACTACCTCCGGGGGTAAGCTATTCCATTTATTAACAACCCTATTGGAGAAAAATTCCCTGCGACACCATAACCTTGCATTGTCCCTCACCAATCGATACTGGTGTCCCCTTGTAAAAGCAGTCGATTGGCGGTGTACTAAAAGTTCATGGTCCATCCTATCCATACCATTGAAAATTTTGAACACTTCGATCATATCTCCTCGACACCTGCGTTCATCCAATGTAAACATATTCAAAAAATGAAGTCTTTCTTCATAACTCAAGCCCTGTGTGCCAATAAGGACACGCGTAGCTCTTCTCTGCACCCCTTCAACCAAGTCTATGTCCCTCTGTAGGTATGGTCTCCAAAACCTTACAGCATACTCCATTCCAGGACGAACTAAGCCTCGAAACAGCGGAAGAATGACTTTAGGAGAACGCGAAGAGACCTTTTTGAAAATGAGACCAAGCATTCTATTCGCTTTTTTGACAACCGCTGAACAATGTTCAGAAAAAGCATTTAGCATTTAGCAATTAGCATTGCATATTGCAGTTACATTCTTTGGTGATAGATTACAGTGGTTTACTGAATCAATTTCTACGTGTATTTGGTTGGGATTGATAAGTTTAAAGCCGGATCTAAATAACTACAGTGATATCTCGGCTTACGAATTTTTTGGGTAACAAATGCAGATTCTGTTAATGAACATTTTCATTGGTATAGATGCACGCCCTAAGATAAAACAGCCGCGTCATGAGCTGAATTTTAGTACCAGTCATAATCAGAATTGCAGTCACTCGAGCCCATTTAATTCATGTCCACTCCGAAATCTTTTTCTAGATCCTTCACTTCTCTCTGAAAGTTTTTGAACTATTTCATGTAGAATTATAGATTAAGCTAACAGAAAACGCATTGAAAAAAAAAAGGAGCATACGATTTCAGAGCACGCGCTCTCTCAGTGCAAGACTCTTAGCATCAGACTGAACGGTCTGGACATTCTTGGAACTCATCTTTTCTATCTGCATGTATCAGACACAGAAATGAGCTGACCAAATCACAAATAAATGAAGGCACCTGAAAAATCGACTGACTTGTGTCAACACCAGCTTTAGTGGACTAAAGCTAGTGTTGGTTGTGTACATAGTCTAAAATAAAAAGATCTTCAGTTTCTCGTCTTTCAGTAAATTCTGATTTATCCTATTTCAAGCTGCTCGTTTTGTCTTCGATCAGTTTTTATCTTTTTTATGTCGTTCCTTGATGTTTTAAAAAACTTATTTTCAATTTTTGAGCAGTACCTGGAACGAATTAAATGATTTTCCATGGAAACCTATGGGAAATGACGTTTCGACTAAAGAAGATTTCTGCTAACAAACGTGATTCCGGAACGAATTATCTTCGAATTTCTATTTTATTGAATATCTGTGCAAGATTATATTTTCACAAACAGAATAAAGTGGTAGGAACTGTTTTTAACTGAAGAACCTCATAAACAGTATGAATTCAAAATCGAAATTACCCGAAACGGCTTCCCTAACTAAAGTAAGGTTAGGATAATTTACGTTATGTTCACCCTGTTGTCGACCTCCTAAACTCTAGAGTAATGTTGTTTGGAACCCTTGACGCTTGTGCTTGTGTTTACCCATCAAGCCTTGTTCCAAAATATAAGGTCTATTCTAGACAACAACTGATGCATGTGCCATCTCCGGTGATTCTTTTACTTTGTTTTCCTTCAAGTTGTCAGTTTTAAAGAGAGGAAAATTCGAGGCGAAATGCGTGTAGAAAGAAGAAAGACAATAAATTGTAAAAATATGGAGGGACTTGTTTCTCGCAGGAAAAATAAAATTTGTAGGGAAAGATGATAAAGAACGAAGAGGATAATATACGAATAATATGAGTATGAATTATCGCAAAAATGAGTGTGACCCGTGAGTTTTTCATGTAGAGCATAGGACTTTCGTTTCCTGATATTGCACGAATACTCGTACATCTTTACATAAGGAAAGTAGTCATGTGCTCCACACACATGTAAGAAAAGAAACAGAATCACGCATGCTTTTGTGAGAGGAAAGGTGATCACGTGCGATCAAAAAAATTGTGAATTCGGTATTTTATCTCTTTTTTTTTTTGAATGTTGTTCCAGCTCTTTAGGTAAAGAGAGATAGTTACTATATGTGCAACTAGTCAATGGAAATTCGGTGACCAACACACCGCTCACGTGATCCACTTGATGACGCACTCACGATATCTCGTTTCTCTATCGGCTAGTATTTTCAACAAACTTTGCCGGATTATACATATCTTTAAGGAAACAAACTGATGGAAACAAAATACACAAAATACTGACAGTATATATGTTACGGTAAATGTGATAAATCTGTCATTATGCATAATCATCTATCGTCTAGGTAAGTTTGATAAATTTATCACTTTTACCGGTGATTATGCATAATACCCAAGCGTCGTTGGTATATTTGATAAATACTAAAAACTACACGTAATGATAATACAAATACATATACAACGCCACAACAGGCAAAATGCCCAACGAGGTGGCTGAGAAAAAGATGCCCATAAAAATATGGATGTCATATATTTCAAAAATACAGCAACCCAATTAAACCCAAATTTAATAAAATGATACGTAATATCGGGATGCAATTGTGAAATTTGTTAAATAGGAGTTCGTTATATGGAGGTCCGATTTCATGATTCGTTAATTGAGAATTATTTCGGGAAAAATTCGTTAAATGAGAGTTCATTATATCCGGTTCACACTCCGGCTTACAAGTACGATCATCTAAATAATAAATTTTATGACGGCAAAGAGACCGATTTATCATATTTACCAATACGAAATTACGATTATGCATAATAACTGGCAAATGTGATGAATTTAGTATAATTAATGTTTACCAACGACGCTTGGATATTATGCATAATCGCCGTTAAAAGTGATAAATTTAGGGAAATTCATCAAACTTACCAAAATGGTCGGCGATTGTGCACAGTAACCGGTTATTATGCATAACAACCTGATTAATCACATTTACCGTAAAAAATATAACTATTTCATGCAGGATAAAAATAATTTTAAATCCAGTACATTTTAACACATGCATATTTTATTATTTGAACTGTCTTCCCCCCCCCCCTAATTTCCACCAAATTAAAGAAAAGTGTGCTGTTTAATCCTTACAGCGGCAATCCCGAGAAACTTGATTTGCTTTATTTCGGTCACCCCGAAATATATCGGGTTCTTAACACGTATTTCATTTCCAACGCGGCAATTATAAAATGCGGATCAGGAGAATTTTAAGAACCGCTTATATAAAGGGTTAAGGACTCTAATACCTTTTAACACGGACAAAAAGCTTCAAAAACTATGCTCTAATAGAAATATTCATTGAAACTATTATTTTACCACGGATTTATTTCAAATTTAGTATACGTATTTCGATTTTATATACTATGCTATGCCAGCAAACAGTAAGAAAAAAATGCATTATTAATGTCTTGCGCGCATGATAAAATGACATGATATCAATGAAATTTAATAAAAATTCATTCAAAATAAAGGAAACTGTTCAGTTAATAAAATGAGGCAAAATATTTGAAATTCACATTCACAAATAATTGATTTATAAAAAAATATATATTTTTTTTAATTTTGAAAAAAATACGAGTATATACTACGATAAAATAAAGAGAAAACTGTTCAGTTCATGAAATGGGGCAAAAGATTGATAATTTCATTCTGTCAATCTTATTTAAAATTAAAAATTAAAAAAATCAAATAATTTTTTTTCATAATTCAAGAGTTTTTGAATCGATCTCAAATTTTTCGCTTTATTTGATGAACATTTTGAATCAATTTTTATTCAATTACATTGATGTCATGCTAATTTATCATTCGTCGAAGGTGTTAATAATTTTTTTAATGTTTGAAAATTTGCGGAAAAGAAATAAGTATTAAAGATATAAAAAACATGGCATAGCCTAGTATAACAATCGAAAATATTTATACTTAATTTGAAATAAATCCTTGGTTAAATAATATTTTTAATGATTTTTTTTAACTGGAGCATAGTATTTGAGGCTTTTTGACCATGTTAAAAGGTGTGAGACGCCCTTAAAATACAAGCATGTCTTCCCATGTGAACTTCTAAGAATGCATTGTAAGATTATTTGAAATGTTTGATTTTTTGTAGGCAATCAATCAAATAAAACCGAAGAAAAAAATGAGTTGATAAATCAAGAATTGAACACACAGAAGGTAAACGGCTGAACTAATCATTTTTTTTTTGCGCAGCTGATATATTTTATACGATTCTTGCATTTCCCCGTTCAATTTTTTTTCCTCCATTAATGTAGAATGATAGAATTGATTTACAGGGCAATGACCCGCCATCGATAAACACAACTGTAATATTTCTATTTATTTGCGTAAAGGACGATAATCAAAGTCGCTATTGTGGAATTATTGTTCAATTTTCCATCATGAGTTTGCCAGTACGTGAATGTGAGAAGCGTCTCTAGATCGAATCACGAGATTGCGAAACGTCTTATATCATAGATGCTCGATCCATGGCACGCGAAAATCGAACATGATTAATTATTAATAAAATTCTGAGCTAACAACAACTGCACACACTGATGTCATTCATTTTTTTTATCCTCTGATTAGGTTCTTCCTGTGAATGTCAATCATCCTCTGATGAACAATGCATCAAAGTCCAAAGATTAGTCTACAGAAAATAATGATCACGATTAATGTTTAAGTTTTTCATTTGCTCTTTTTAAAATGGAAAAACTTGAAATTACGAACCATTTAGTATCATTATGGTCTGAGATCAGTCATCAAATCACTACAGTGACACGCGCTCTCCAAAAGATTGAGCAACTTTGCGTTATAACATACATGGCCCGTGGTCCAAATGTTCGGAGTCTTATGATGTGGTCTGTGACTTCGAGCCTTAATTTTGTTAAAAATGAAGCGGATGATTGTTCATACTAGCATTGTTTAGTTGCATTTTTTAATGTTCTGGTGATTGAACAGTGGTTATCTAACATTGGAACCCTTCCATTCTAGATTCCACTATGGATTTCAAAGGGACCTGTGACTGAAATTGCACCACTATCCAACGTAAATAGGTTCCATGTATAAAAAATGGGCTATAATGGTTTAAAACTGGTTTATAATTCATGTTAATTTCGATATTAAAAATTTTACTATAGACTATAAAAAAGGTCTCAATGTAAAATGTAAAAATATTCAGTCAAAAAAACATTTTATTGCATTGCGGCCAGTGACCATTTACCGAACCAAGCAAGTGACTCAAGAAGGATTACCAAATCACTCAAGTGGCCTGCAGAAAGTTACTGAATCATTTGAATTTCCCACTATACGTTTAAAAATCACTCAAGTGGCCTGCACTCTTCAGAAGTTTGAGCACTCGTCTTATATGATCATTTGCAAGATTTTAACTTTATCAGCGGCATTGATGAGATATCTCGCCCTTAAAAGCACCTTATTTTAACATCGACAAGCCCAGATATTTTATAGAGTGTATTTCTCAAGCGAAACACACTTTCCTATCCCCTTTACTTTACACCTGTTGAAAATCGGAAGAAAGTCTACTTCATTAAAACATTTTACTGAGGGTTTGCTGATTTCTACTATGCCGCGGAAAAGGTTAATATATCGGTATACATACTGTATAAAAAAGTGTTATCTCTCTCGTTCTAAAATCCACTACCATCATCTTGTGAAGTTTAACACATTAACTGAAAATTGTGATAAGCATTGACAATACATATATGAATTAATGATTTTTTTCATCGGTGATAATTGCTACACTGATGTTCAGATTAGGAGAGTTCTCAGTCCTGATCGATTATCTCCGGAACTTCTAGACAAATTTTGATAAAATTTGGTATGCACATGGGTTGATATAATACAAACAAAATAGGCATACAGCAGTTATTGTACAGATGCATAGTCATGCTTAAGACGCATCAGTTTTGGATGGTCGAAAACAGAGCTTACAATATCGAACAAAAAAAAAAGAGTTAATAGGGCGCATAGCAACCCCCCCCCCCCTCCCTTACTGTTATACAGGTCAAACAACTTGAATTCGTACTGGAAATCCGACTGTTTAGGAGTCTGTGGCAGTCGACCCTACTCCTCCAGCAACGTTGTTCACAGCTTTTGGATGGTTCTGGGAGGGAGGGGGATGACGAGCTGCAATTGCCCTAGTTTGGGCTACTCCATCCGGCGAATATCTACACTTTGCAGGAATTCGTCAACCATATCAACCCTATGCCACGTTGCCGTCCATTAAAACGAAATCAGTGCCAACTGCACCTCGGAAAAGGCGAATATAGGACTCGAAGATGTCATCCCAGTCACAAATCGTCTGGTAATGACATGGAGGTTTGTGCGCCCATCCAACACGATGCTTTCCCAAACCATCAAACCTCCGCCGACGAAATGGTGGCTTTCCCGGGGGTGACAGGTAGTGGGGCCCCGGTTCTGTCTAACCACTGATTCTCGACGTAAGTTTACCCGAAGACAACCAGGGACCCGCTACCTGCTCCTTCTTCCCCAACATCAGAGAAAGAGACCACTGTGTATGACCTGTCTAACAGTAAGAGATCATACCCCTTTTACCTCTTGTTTTTGTTCGATGTTAAATCCTGCACTGATGCGTTTTACTCATGACCATGCATATGGTACAATATAATTGTTATATGCCTATTTTGTTTGCATAATATCAACCTATGTACATACCAAATTTCGTTAAAATTTGCCCAGAAGCAAAAGCGGGATAGGCTTGAAAGTCTAGGGGGCTATGATGATGATGATAATGATGATGTCAATTCACATATACGCATGTACATTAGATCAGTTGACTCCACCTTTGACGCTGGAGGGGGGGGGGCATCCCGTATCTCCGCCCACGTAAAGAAGTTCCGGAGTAAAGTAAAAATTCTCTTGACTTTGAACACCAGTGTAATGAATTAGCAATTTTATTTATTTCTTGAACTCAAAAAATTATACCACCTACTTCTGTATATTTTGTTCTGACTTTGAAACTATTACATCGTTTCACCCTGGGCTTGATTCCAAAGTGTTCTGATATTGTTCAGTGGTGGTCAAAAAATTGAATAGAATGCTCGGTTTCATGCGTAAAAAGGTCTCTTCGAGGTTCTCCCAAAGTCATTCTTCCGCTTTTCCGAGGCTTAGTTCGTCCTGTATTGGAATATGTCATAAGGTTTTGGAGACCATACCTTCAGAGGGACATAGACTTGGTTGAGGGGGTGCAGAGAAGAGCTACCGTGCTTTTGTTGGCACACAAGGCTTGAGCTATGAAGAAAGACTTGAATTCTTGAATATGTTTACATTAGAGGAACGTATGTGTCGGAAGGATATGATCGAAGTGTATTTACATTTTTCAATGGGATGGATAAGATGAACCACGAGTTATTAATACACCGTCAATCAACTGTTTGTACAAGGGGACACCAGTATCGTTTTGTAAGGGACAATTCCAAATCGCGGTGTCCCAGGGAGTTTTTCACTAATAGGGTTGTCAATAAATAGAACAGCTTACCTCCGGGGGTCGTGAATTCCAATGCAATTGATACGTTTAAAAAGAAGTACGACAGACATGGTGGGATAAATCGAGAAGCTATCCATACTTAGATATGACAACCATAATCTTTCTTATGGGCAGTGTATTACATATTATTAATTACTATTTTTTTGGTGGTATATGCTTTTATATTGAATATTTTGGTTATACTTGACACCCACATTTTTTATGGGCGTAATGTTTTCAGCCACCTCGTTGGGCAATTTGCCGGTTGTGGCCTTTGTATTTGTATTTATTTGTATTTGTATTTGTATTTATTTGTATTTGTATTTATTTGTATTTGTATTTATTTGTATTTGTATTTATTTGTATTTGTATTTGTATTTATTTGTATTTGTATTTGTATTTATTTGTATTTGTATTTGTATTTATTTGTATTTATTTGTATTTGTATTGACTTGTGAGTTTGAGGAAACAACGAGTGGTTGAAAATATCGATCGCTATGTCTGCGAACACCTTCATAAATCACTCCATTCCTATATCACTAGAGATTAAAAATGAAAACTATGTTTACGTCGATGGCAGGTCTAGAATTTGTCGCTGCTCGTCATCTTATTTTATTTGCAGAAGCCCGCTAAAATTTTGGCTGCGGTTCAGCTAAACAGCCGTTTGTCTGCTCCTCGTTAAGTTCTCAGCAGCCAAGGTCACCAATTTAGAGCTGGCTGAGTTTTTAGCTGATGGGAACCACTTGTTTTTTTTTTAACTTGTTATGCGAACAGGGAATCGTACCAAGACAACCAGGGTGAAAGAGAGATATACACACAGAGAGAGATGCACGCTACTTAGAACACCCTTCAGCGTAATCGTGATTTGGACAGTTGTAAATTTCCAAAGTGCATCACCACCTGCTGCCGCTGGAGCGAAAACTCAACGTTATCTCTCATAAGGCAATTGCGTGACGGTCTTGTTCGAATATACAAATCTCGATGCTGCGTACCAGCATATTCCATGGTTTTTTTATTGTTTTTTACGTCCTATCACCTGGTGGCATGATTTAGGAGGAGTATCATCAAAAGGTATCAACCCTGGCACTGCCTGCTACTTAATTATCAAATACGAACATTTTCTACTTATGAAAACTACAAATATTTTTTTATGCGTTGGACATTCGGTGTCATTATGTAAAGCTTTTTTTTTTTTGTTGTTTTAACCAAATCCGAAAATCTAAAAAAATAAATAAACAAAAAATCTCTACCACGATATTTTTCCCCCATTTTTGTCTAAAATTCAGGTCCGTATTTAGTTCCGCTACATCCCCCATAAACCTCAAAAAGTATTTTCTCTTTCTTTATGAAAAGAAATAGATGGCTAAATATCTCATATACATATGCAAATATTGTTCATTATTTATGATGAACTTGCAATATTTCTGTAACACGACATCAAAACTTATTATTTATACGATCGTGAGAAGAAAAAACAACAAACTAGTGTTTATGAGTAATTGTCAGAATGTGAGTCAAGCAGCTGAAAAATATGCTCCATAAAAAACAATTTACTTTTATTTTTTTCTCTCTAATTAAATGGTCTTTCTGTTGAAGAGTCCGTATATATATATATATATATGATGCCTAAAATACATTTCTTGCTTTGATCTAGAACAAATTTTTGATTGAATGTCTTTTTCCGGAGGTGAACGTTTTGTATCTTAATTATTTTCTAGTAATTAATATAACAGCAAAGTTCAACTCTTCATTTTAATGTTATTAACTCGGAATAATTTATTTCATTTTTAAAAGAAATTTTAACGAAAACATGACGGGGCCGGGGTTGCTGTGGGTGCTCGAGCGCCCATATTGATTTATTAGCATTTGTCCGAGCATCCCTGAAACTAATTCAGAAATCAACCCCCCTTCCCCCCCTCCCTTCAAAGCTCGAAACGAGCACCTACCGGTCTGAAATACATTTGATACACCTCTATAGCTACAATTTGAATTTCGGTTTCAGAGGTTTATCCTAAATAATATGGTTTTCGAAAAAATAAAAATGCAGAAATGGCCATAATTGAATTAAGCGATCACTTAAATAAAAGAAATAGTAACAATAAATATTTAATAACAGTTTTGTCTTCAAAAACTCCCATCAAACTCAATTTGAAACTAAAATCATCACCAGTTTTCGTTGAATCGATTTGTATTTCACCCCATACCGAAAAATTTTATGAAAATATTGATTCACAAATATTTTCAAATATCGTCACTTAACTAAAATGTTATGTATAAGAACATAATTTAAGGCATCTAATCGCCTTCGTCGAAGAAATACAATCAATTTACAAATTTTAATGAACACCTTATTCGATTTTTAATTAGATTAATAGAGACAATCAACTCGACAAAAAATTTTACCTGAGATTAACACAATTGATGGATTAATTGGAACAACTCAAATAAGACTACACTGTGGTATGGCCATCTCTCAATTTGATCATGGATTTCATGCATTGAGACATTGAGTCTATAAGTTTCATGAACATATGTGGGTTGAATCTCAGCCATTCCACTCATATTTGTCGTTTTAGGCCAACATTACACTATAGAAGGTTTAGAAGTTATTTTATAAAACTTGAAAAATGCAACCAATAAGAGTAGCGGTTACATTCGAGCAAATGTAACCAATAGGCATATTGGTTGTTTTTTCCAGTTTAGTAAAAAATCTTTTATCAAACTTTTATACGTAATCCTGACCTTAGTGTATACAGTAGCTGGCTTGCGACCTCGTTTTTTTTTTAGTTTTAGTTTCACACCACAATGTACAACTACTGTATCTCTAAGATTAGCATCAAGTATAGTAATACCCTGTTAATTTACCTAAGACCGAAAATAAGCATATAACTCAGGGTGCAAGTTTGCATACAAATATATTGAATATCGGTTTCGATCAACCAATATTCAATATATTTGTCCCAGAAATACCAATCTTTTCGAAAAAATTTAAAAATCAATCGGAAAAATGCAGGTTTTCCCGCATAAAATTATCAATAAAGTTTTTAAATTACTCCAAATCATGTACAAATGAACGTCATTTGTAGTGCGTTTAGTAGTAGTAGTGTATTTGACAACATTTAGCTCCATCAAAAGAAGTGAGTTTTTTGTGTTAAAGCAGAGTTATATATTTATATATATTATATTTATTATTTGGTTATTTGCATAAAGTTAAGTAAACGAACTGTCAAGAGTGTCGGAAATAATTATATTGGCAGGTGTGTGACCGGGTGCATTGTAAATAAATATTAAATAGCATCATTTTAAACTCAACGCATTAAATAGTAACCAAACCGTTCCTCAAAAATGAAAGGTATGTTTCCAAATGGTTTTAAAGTTCAAATTGATTTCCAAAATTTCTGACAAGGTTTAGTTCTTAAACTTCTTCCCTGGTTTCTACTTTTAGCATCTTAAAAATCAGCTCAGCTGGCAACATGGGGTGTTCTGATTGAATGGACAAGCTTTTCTTACCTGATTAATTGCTATCGCATCATGATTAATAAACATTGTTTTTTCATATCAGCTATAATCCCATAACGCTTACTAATTGGGCTGAATTCAAGAATCAGACATTTTCCATAGAAAATCGCGTAAATCGGAGTAGCGTAAGTCGGGATGTGACTGTTATATCTACAAAGTCTCAAACTTCTGGAATTAGAAAATATAGAACAATCCAATCGTCTGTTCTCAGAGAGATTTTCAAATGATCAATCTGATTGCAGAAATTTAAGAATTATTAAGAAATAGAAATTTTGTTTTGAAATTTGGCTTTCCAACTTGCAAGTTTTTCTAAAGTGTCATAATTATTTTGAGAAATTAACGTGTATTTTAATGACACTTTTATATGATTCTACAGAGAAAGGGGTATCCTACTATTATTTTTATTACTAATGATCATATATATATATATATATATATATATATATATATATATATATATATATATATAGCCTTGTGCTCGATTATCTCGATTGAACAGAAAGAAAAAAAAAAATCTAATAAAAAGATAAGACAAGAAAACATCATAAATTGTCGAATATCATTTTTTGATTCGCGTTCAACATAGTTGTTATCATTGATTTCCCGTTATAATGAGGTTGATTTTTTTTATATTTTGTAATAGAGCGGATGGTTGTTGATCACACACACACACGTATAATAAGATACTATTCACAATGCAAGTTACGTGGTGCGCATTCAGTGTCGGTATGTCACAGGTGCTTCTCGGGAGACAAAATTCACGGGAAAAAAAGCTTCGGAGTTGTATGGTGTAGATGATAAGACACCACCATTGGCATTAAAAAGATAAGAAAAGACAACATTCATCAGAACGTACATTTGTGTTTGGGCGCCAGGTTTCCTTATCAACTGATAGCCCTAGAACTGTTACTTTCACCTCATTTGGTACAATGTGAATAAAGTCTGTATCTATTAAACCTTTCCTTTTTTCATTTATTTATTAGTATTTTTTAAATAAAAAATGAAATAAAAAAGGGGGAAAGCAAAAAAGAAACAGCGGCAGGACTATTTGATTCCCCCTCATCCCATTCTACCAAATGAACGATGAAATGTTGTATGGGGCCCTTTTCTATCTTATTTTTGTATTTTTCCTATTTCTTCCTGATATCGACAGAATTGCGTGTATGTTTCTCTGTCGTCAAGGAAACCCTCGATTTTCAAAAAAAGAATAATAATAAAAAATAAAATATGAAAAGAAATGTAAGTAGTTTCTTTTCGACTTTTTTGCTCCATTTCGCTTGTCACCAATAGTTTTTACGTTCTGACAAGTCCCTTCATTTCCATCCCCTATTTTGTAAATACCATTTTATTCGATTTCTTATTTTAATATCGCACACGTTTCCATCTCCTATTTTACATACCTCTCTATTCTAAAAAATCATTTTTTAAATAAATAATTCTTATCTTCAAGATTCAAATAATAATTTAGAGGGTATTACTAGTTTCATTGAGGTCGCAACTACCGTTTACTTTTTCGCTAGCGAAATGAATCAACAAAATTTAATTGAATTAAAATTTATTAGAATCAACCAGTATTAAATCTTAATAAAAAGCTATAATGGAAATAGTTTTTCGTTTATAATTCAAAACTTCAATAAAATATTTCTAAGAGAGTCATTCTTCGTTTCTCAGAAAATGAACCCTCCAGAGTTTGGGAAGAAAATTTAATTACTCTTAAGAAAAGATTACTCGGAATTTAGCATCAATTTTAAACTTTTCTTAAAAAGGGAAATTTCATATTTGGTGAAAAACTATATGGATTGATATTCAGTGAAAAAATACGAATTTTTAAAACCCTTTCTTCTGGTTACCGAAAACGAAATGCATGAGATAGGCTGATATGTTTTATCGCATCCTCCGTATTAACCAGATATCACACCATCTCACTTATTTCTATCACTCCCATCAAAATCTACGGAGAAATCACTCGCTGAAGTGATACTGCCAAAAGCTATGTAAGGTGGTGAAAAAAAGTTTAAAGACAACTGAAATACCACCATGTCTTGAATATTTGTGCTTGTAGATGCATGCAAATTTTAGAGTGATAACAGCAAATAGAACTACATATTTTCCATTGAAAATAATTTTGATGGGTGCTGCACTTTATCAGAAAAAATTGTTGGACTTATGTGTAAAAGTCAAAACACCTGAGAGAGAGAAAAAAAGGTTAAGAACACGCGTGTTTTCTGACATCGAAGAAAGAAATTTGCATTTTTTTCATGTTGGCGTAACAGCCAAGACTGTTTTGATCAGTCATGCACTGTGAAATCAATTTTTTTTCTGAAAGTGTGAAGTTGCAAAAGACAACATATTTATTGGACATTAAAGGGGCGAAAAGCTTGCTCTCAGAGAAAACGTGATGCCTGGTCATGGAATGGTGAGAGGAATTAAAAGATTGAAGACTGTTGGTTACAGTTGTTTCATAAATGGTCCCGAGAATTATGGACTGAAAACTTTCACAAGAAGGCTTCTTTTTCTTACCATTCGTCTGAAAAAGACGATTATTCACAGATTTTACGTAAAAAAAAAAATCTGATGTTTCAGAAGGAATAAAACTACGTCGAACGGTGCCTAATGTGATAAAAAAAAATTCAAATATCTACTATGCAAAACCGAAATGCAACCCCCCCTCCCGTTACAAAACAGCACAGACAAAAGCGACGTCAATTGGCTAAAAATTTATCTGCCTATAATTATCTTATCTGCCTAAGTGGAATGAGGATGTTTTATTCGATGAGAAGCGATTTAGACTGGCTCAATAAGTTTTGCTAACCTATGCAAGCCATATTTTGGAAATATAGGTATATCAAGACAGTTCCCACAGAATTTCTATTTTCTGAGGCACCTCTCATTACTTTTAGACAGTTTTTGTTTCAACAGGGTAATGCGTCAGTGCATGTTGAAAAGTCTAAAAGGTGCTGATTTGTGTAGCCAAATCAGTGGAACCCCTTCAGTGGTCATGGAGAAGTCTTTTTCTTAATTCTATACAGTAAAACCTATCGATAACAGACACCCATTTGACTAAAAATTTTGTCCGCTAACGGGGAGTGTCTGCTGATGAGAAGGTATGATATACAGTGGAACCTCATTTATACGACGT
Organism: Pholcus phalangioides; assembly: GCF_987345545.1. NCBI lineage: Eukaryota > Metazoa > Arthropoda > Arachnida > Araneae > Pholcidae > Pholcus > Pholcus phalangioides. The sequence continues at coordinate 59,819,484 of NW_028301600.1, read as the reverse complement.
TTGACTCTACGGTCGCAATTGGTTCCCATACATTTTAATGTTAAAATGTACATGTTAGGCCGGGATTACACTATAAAAGTTAGATAAAAGTTCTTTTATAAAACTTGAAAATGCAACCAATAAGCGTATCGGTTGCATACAAGCAAATACAATCAATAGGCTTATTGGTCGTTTTTTGTAAAAGATCTTTTATCAAACTTTTACTGTGTTATGCCGGCATTAATGTATAAGTGATACACTGGTGGTTATGCATAATCACCAATTGTCTTGATATGAAGACAGTTTGATTACATTTCACTACATTGATAAATGTAGTAAAATTTCAATCACTTTTACAGGTGATTATGCATAACTCCCAAGTGGATAGTCTGCTAAATATAAAAAAAAATTACAACCTTTCTTCGCTTCATTAAACCAATTAATTAGTTTTACGTACATGATACGTGCACTACACATATTTTTCTATAAAAATTAAATTAAGTGTGAATAAGATAAAAACATTATCAGTCTTGTGATATTAGCTTTCTTTGCACGTATAAACAAATAAAATCAACATTGCCATTCGAATTCACCTTCCTAGGCCATAGTTATGTTCCGTTAATTAAGTACCTAATTAATTAAAGATTTATCATACTTACCAACACTGGCTTGGGATTAAACCTAAGCTTAGTTGAATATGTTAAATTCTAGGTTTATGATCGAAAATTAATAAATTAGAGTTTGCCTGATTTTACTGTCCGCTAACGGGGAGTGAAATACATTAAAACCCTACTCCACGGGACCGGGGATCAGAAAAGTGTCCCTTAATGAGAGGTGTCCGTTAAGAGGGAGTGTCCGTTAGGAGAAGGTCCACTGTATAGCACTTCTGTGGCATTTTGAGGCACGAAGCGTATAGAAATGGTACGTAGTATGAAAACAAACATAATCTTATTACAAGCTTGGAAGATGATTACACAACCAGTTATTTAATGGCTTAAAAAAGGTGTATTTATTGATTAAAATAAATTTTTTTTGTGCGTAACTTATAATTGTCCTTATACTTTTTCCAGGTTTTGACCTTTACTATAATTTTTAATTTTTTTCCCGAGTTATATATATAGCGCAGCACTCATTTAAGTTATTTTTACTGGAGCAAGTGTAATTTTAATTGTAGTTATCACTAAAATTTTCATGCATATTTACAAGCATAAGTTTTCAAGATATTAGTTTTTCGGTTGTCCTTAAACCTTTTTCCACCACCTTAGAAGTCAGCTGAATTGTACAAGGACAGAATCTTAGAAATATGAGAAAAGTAGTTTAAAGTCCAAAGAAGATACCGAAGATCAGTTCATTCAGAAACTAGAGGTGAAATCTTGAACTTTTTCGTTCAGAAACCACGAGAAAAACGTCCAGAACTTGAAGGACGACTCAATAACAGAAATGCAGATCATAAAAAATGAAGATATAATTTTAGATATTTTTGAATGCCAGAATAGCCTATAGACCGTGGAAAGAAATAAACCATATCGGTTAAGAGGTTATAAAACATGGTCAATCTTATGATTCATAAACGTCGATATGCACGCCATCCTTCATTATTTGCGATGACGGTGATGCATTATTCTGTGATGTACGAAATCTATTCACGACCATTTGAAAATATTTTTTTTTTACACTGAATATCATTTATTACTTTTTTATGTGAAAAAACAGTTCTTCCGAAATGCCTCAAATAAACAATTAGAAATTAATTTTTTTTATCTTGTCGTATAAGCATGAATCAAAAATGATATTTTTTTTAACGTCGAACAAATCAATAACTGAAATCATGAGAAAAGAAATTCTTTTATTTACGCCTTTTTTAAACTTGAATTGGAAGGGTAAGTAAAGAAGTAAGGTTATTGTTGAAACATTTTTGATGGGATGAAAGAGCTCTTCTAAATTTAATTTTCCAGTTCAATGACTTCAATCAAGTAACCGAAACCACGGAAAAGAAACAACATATCAAGAAGTAGCCAGACCAACTGCTTTTGTCCGTTTCAGTATGTCCGTTTTCTTATCCTGCGATTGCTTGTTGACCGCTCCCAAAAAAGAACCAGATCAAATGGTGGGCCCGCGGGGTCCTCGAGGTTACCCGCTTTTAACGAGAATAAAAAAAGATATCAACAAACCCTTACACAGCGAAATTTATCGCCAAATCTTTTCGATCGCATTTATGTATTATATGAGATAAACAAATGGAAGTTTTTGTTTTTTTTTCGTTTTTTTTAAAAAAAAATCAAATGTTCTTATGTAATATTAATAAAATCACACATGAGATGTGTATATATAACTTGCTTTTATGTCAGATTTCTTCCTGTTGAACTGACAGAATACGCAGGTGAAGACTTGCGACTAAACTTATCAATTCTTTCTACGTAACACCCCGAAATAAAGTTTAAAAACTAACATTTTGTTACATGTAAGAGATTAATAGAGTGATGTAATTATATTATTATCACGTACGTTGAAGACAGTTCATTTGTGAAAATAAATAAATGAATTGTTACCCCGTTTTACGAGATTCGTTTTCTGGAAGTTAGTTGCATCTTGATAAATCTTATCTCGAAGCAGTTTCCAGTATAGAATAAAGAAGAATCTCCTCTCAAAAAATTAATTTTGCATAAAAATTCACTATCATGGCCCAGTACAGTGTATTCAGAATAAAAGTAATTTTGCTTTCGAGACACAGTTCAACCCTTTATATCTGACATTACGAAAAGTAGAATAAGAAGAAAATTATAATAAATTAAAATAAAAGTGGGAATGTAATGATAATAATAAATACTTATCATGAAAATTATTTTTGTTGGTCATTTTAGTTATAATTAAATACCAAAAAACAATGTTTTTGAAACAATTAATTAGTTCAAAATAAATTATCTAACCTGGTACTTTGAAGTACCGTCAGGATATAAAGGGATAAAGCTGTCGGTTTCGATTTGTTGAAAACGTCCTGTTTTTCTTAGCTGTTGTGTGTTGAATGACGATTAATCGTAAGCCGAATATTCGTTTGTAAGTCGGAGCATTGCTATGCAATTATTATTTTTTTAAATATTGTTTTGTATGTGTATTTTTTTTTTAATATATATTCATCCAATGTCTTCGATTAAAATGGCATAATTTTTTTACATTCAACGCATTTTTTTTTTTCGAATTTTCATCAAAGAACATAATAGTGAAGTTGTGCCAGGCACATGCCATGCATCTCGAATGCTACACAGTCAGTCATTTCGAACACGATTTGATACGCTGGAAGTGAAATTATTTGGTTTTACAAGATGTAAACCATTTATACCTGTGAAAAGTCATGCATTTTGATGGTTAAACTGAACCAGCATAATCAACTAACAGATAAAATTGAAATTGCGTCTGCTAACCAAGAGCTAAAACCTTGAAATTCCTTAGGAATGATGTAAAATGAACTGTTGAAAGTAAAGCTTTTTGTCAAGACTATGGTCTTTTTCATCATCTGTAAAAATTCAAAAATACAATATGCATATATGTTAATACAGATTTTTTTAATTATGCCGAAGGATATACTTCATAAAATTTTCCTGCATTGCCTCAACTCGAGTATCATTGAACTTCCAAGTATGTCATTAGGATCACAAGTATCAGCAATATTCAAATACAAATACAAGGCCACAACAGACAAAATGCCCAACGAGGAAAAAGATGCCCATAACAAATATGGATGTCATATATTTCTAAAATACAGCAACCCTATTAAAATGCAATCATCAAAACTAAAGGCTATTATGTACATGCTAAAATATTATACAATGCCAATAAAATATATTTATGGTTGTCTTATTCCAAGTATGGATAGCTTCTCGTTTTACCCCAACATGTTTATCGTATTTCTTTTCAAACGTGTCAATTGTGTTAGCATTTATTACCCCCTGGGGTAAGCTATTCCATTTATTAACAACCCTATTAGAGAAAAATTTCCTGCGACACCACACCTTAGAATTGTCCCTCACTGATCGATATTGGTGTCCCCGTGTAAAAGCAGTTGATAGACGGCGTATTAATAATTCATGGTCCACCCTATTCATCCCGCTGAAAATTTTGAACACTTCGATCATATCTCCCCGACACCTTCGTTCATCCAATGCAAACATATCTCAAAAAATGAAGTCTCTCTTCATAACTCGAGCCCCGTGCGCCAACAAGAACACACGCGTAGCTCTTCTCTTCACTCCTTCAACCAAGTCTACGTCCCTCTGTAGGTATTGGTCTCCAAAACCTTACAGCATACTCCAGTCCAGGACGAACTAGGCCTCGGAAAAGCGGAAGAATGACTTTAGGAGAACGCGAACAGACCTTTTTGAAAATGAAACCGAGCATTGTATTCGCTTTTTTGACCAAATTGCTCGTCAATGAGAATACCCAAATCGGCGACCGTAGTAAAGATTAGTTTAGTGATTGATTAGATCAGATTAGTGATTGTTTGTTTCTTTTTCTGGAAAACATTTTTTCCGCTATAAAAATCCGGGGGAAAAGTTCTAATTGCATTAAATATGGAAATCGCCAATGGATAATACATCGCCAAAACCTAGTTCTTGAAATCATTCAGGTTTTTTGATCGACTATCCTCGGAGCGAATGGATAGATACGTTGCCAGTGAAGAAAGAAACATATCAGGACAGTTGCAAGCAGCGAAAAAAAACATATATGTAACAAAAAAGAAGAAAAAATTATGCATATATGAAAAGAAATAAATAAGAAGAAGCGGCAATCCACATGCTAACCTAAAAAAAAATCTTTTCACTCTAAGCAACAACTAGTTTTAAAGACGTTTCAGAAAGATAACTCATCTCATGTTAGGGTGGATGCTGCTGCCGTTGCCTACAAAGTATGTATCAACGATAAAAGGGACCAAAGGGGAAGGGCAAAAAAAATGCATATGTACAGCTTCAACACGGTATGGCAATGATTGTTTGTTTTTATACCTTGTCATGATTAATAAACTATGTGTGGAACAAAAGAAATATCGCTTTCGGCGACTACATTTTCATCAGCACCAGAATAATAATAAAAAAAAACAGAGAAATAGCCAAACCGGTCTGTTTTTTGAAGAGGAGATTGTCGTCTTAATCATTGTTGCCATTAATCGTAGTTGTTCTATTTCCCTCCGAATAAGAGTATGCGTGAACCATTATTAGATTAAATCGTGAAAATCTAGTGGAATTATTACTATTTTTATACGCCTTCAGGCATACCTCATGTGCGGTCTTCCGTTTAGATTAGAAGTTAAAACTTATTATGATGGAACATGCAAATTAAAAGCTATAGAGTGATATCAAGTGTATCACATAATGATTGATAGAACGTGAAATAAAAGAAAAGGATCACACGAGATATTCCGAGAAGTTCAGCGCTCACACCAGTCTCTTGATACATCTGGATGTGCTTGATTGAAAAGTATATGTTTTTCACAATGAATGCTTAAATATATTGATAGATAATGAATATTAACGAGTGCAATCTGTGTTTGCATAACCTCTTGTGAACTCTCTGTACTCACGATTGGGGACATTCGTAAATTGCGTAAGTGCATTTTGACCCTTTGAGAGGCATAGCAGAAATCACTAAGCCTCCTGTAAAATGCCATTTGTTTTTTTTTATGAAGTAGGCTTTCTTCCAGTTTTTAACAGGTGCAAAATAAAGGGGATAAGAAAATATATACCATTGAGAAATCAGCTTTACAATATACAGTCGACGCTATGACGGCCCAATGTAATATCGACCATTCCATTACAACGACCGGTAGGATAAGTCTCAAATGTATCCATAGAACGACTATCATACAAGTTTTACTTCCGATGTAGCGACCCTCCCAATATAACGTTCGTTTTCGACGGGACGAAGGAGGTCGTTATATCGAGCATCGACTATATATGGGCTTGTCATTGCTAAAATAAAAGACTTTTAACGAGGCGAGATGTTTCGATAATTTTTTTTTTCCGCTGAGAGGGTTAAATAAATGTTGTTAGAGTTTGATTTGAACTCCACTGTAACAATTGAAATTAAATTGTTCCTAATGTTAGACAAGAAAGAGAAGCGCTCATAAATGTAAAATTAAAAAAATAGAGATTGTATTAAAACAGTGAAACACGACTGGTAAAATAGTAGAAACCGATTCTATGGTTTAAACTACAAACAAATATTATAAAGCAGTGGCGTATTTATAGAGAGGGGCCTTAGCGGGCTATAGCCCAGGGCGGCAAGTTCAGAGGGGCGACAAATTTGAGGGAATGTGTGGCCAGAAAAATTAGTAGAATGAGAGAAGCGCGGTAAAATTTATATATAACACTCAATAAATTCACCTCTGAACAGACAGCTAGGGCAGGGACCTTCGACCTTTCTGCTGAGTCACGAGCACTGCTTGTATCCATTATCAAACGAAACGAAGACCACCCTTACGGCAACTGTGACATACGTATGCCTAAAATCTGCATTTAATTCTAATCTTTGAATGCGATTTTTACAGGGTGTTCAATTGAAGCGTTGATCAAGTGCTCGCGAGCACGAAATCAGGAATAAGCATTGAGCGCTCTTAGCTCTTCGGGCAGCACCATGGTGCTCACGAGTAACAGGTTTAAGATGGATGAGCTAAGGGCTAGGTCAGTGAGTGACTAAGAAAGTAACCTTAGAGTTTCAAGCACGTGACTGAGCAAAAGAGTGACTTAGAGAGTGAGCAAGCATGTGAATGACCAAAAAGGAATGACCTATAGAGCGAGAGACCAGGTCAGTGAGCGACTTAGAATGCATACAAACATGTGAATGACCAAAAGAGTGATCTGGAGAATGTGAAAGCATGTAAATGATCAAAAGAGTGACCTAGAGCAGCGGTTCTAAACCAGGGCTCCGCGGCCGCTCTAGTACAATAAAATAAATCAGTAAATCAAATAAATGAAAAAGGCCTGCTGGGCTCCGCCATAAAAATTATGTACCAAAAAGGGCTGCTCGAGACAAAAAAGGTCGAGAACCGCTGACCTAGAGCATATGTAAAAGTGTAAATGATCAAAAGAGTGACTCAGCAAGGAATCATGTCAGTCAGCAATCAAAAGAGTGACGTAGAGCATATGAGGGACCAAAACAATGTGCAAGCATGTGTGAATGACTGAAAGAGTGATTCAAAGAGAGCGTGAGCATGGGAGTGACTCAGAGACACAAATGTACTTGCAGGAGTGTGGGGGCAAATGGGTTATAGCACAGGTTGGCAAATTCGAGGAAAGACTAGTCAATAAAATTAGACTAGAATGGGAGAGAAGGGCGGCAAAATTCGTGTATCCCGCAGGCAGCAAGACCATAAAACCTCTGTTATAAAGGCATATCTTTTGAAGAAAACAATGATTTCAATTTGTAACATTGACAGCACGTAATCCCAATTTACCAATTCGTATTTGGCCTAACGTACATAAATAAATTATTAAATGAATAAATTGTTAAAAATCTCTAAATTAAGCATTTTTTACCCCAAATTTTTCTTGTTATTGTCTTATTAACTGGACAAAACAAAATCTTTTTGAATATTTCTTATCTCCTCTACATTCCGACTTTACTCTGTAATTTATAGTTCTTTAGTATTATTACGTTAAATAGAAATACACGTGTGGCTATTCAATATTTCAAAAACGAATAAATATGTCGTATTCGATATCTATTCATGTTCGTAATGATCCGATGAGATCATCGAAATCGAGTTTTTCCAGCAGCTGTTGGCCATTAAAGAGATTTATGAGAAACGAAAATGAGATCTACATGCGCAGTTGGATTAAACCGTGAAGTCGAATCTCGATAACATTTTCATTTATTTACAACCATCGTGTCCCTGAAGATGTCAGGAAAGAATGCGTAGGCAAATTTATCCAATGACTCTGCTTCGCCGATCTTCTTGAATGTGTTACATGTCTGTCAACACACTTCACCGTTTCGAGATTCTCACAATTATCACATGGTTTCGTCAAATATAAATGTTGGTTGACGAACTATATCCACCATGTTCATCTATTTTTAAACACGTGATTGCAAATACATACCAACAACATGACTAAACCACATGACTGCTTTGCAAAAACAACGTTGAGAGGAAAAATATATACAGTATTGTGCTCGTTTAGTTTTTTTTTTTCTCTCCTTCAACATCCGAAACCGTTTCCTAATGGGAATAAACACGTGTTGTTTTTCTGTATCACACGAATTCTATTGCAAACTACGGACCTAAATGGGTTTTTATGCGAAAATTTTTCCGACAAATACTCAAGGTGAAACGGCAATATTTTATTTTTTTTGCGTAGAAAACCTTGAGTGTTTATTGTATACCGAAGTTCTGGCTACATTGTTGTTCTGGTTTTTGTGAAAAAAACAGTAACAATCAATTAATTGATAACTGTTAAACAATTATAACACTCGACAATGTCTAATCGGCTGGAACGGCTTGACAACAATTAATTAGGTGTTTCATTTTCTTGTACAACACTCTCAGGATTTGTTTTTCAAATATCTACCAGGCATACGAAATATTTCACTGAAGGTGAATCAGTTCAATGATCGCACACATAGTGCTGGGGTTCTCAAACTTTTTCACCCGCGGCTCCCCTTGCCTCTATTCAATGCTTATCCGCGAGCTTCGCCGGCTTCCGAGAGCTGTTTAACAAGGAATATTTTCGAAAAACCTTTGTCAGGGTCACCGCTCCACTGCGCCCCTAAGAAAGGTTGGAGGTTCACCAGGACACCGCGGCGCACAGTTTGAGAACCCGTGGTATAGTGTGTTCTTTGTTGGTTTTGTGTTTTCACAAGTTTCATAAGCAACATATCCGTGATTGAAATTGGAAAAAGAATGATTGTGCGTATTTGGTAAAATGTTTCGTTCAGGCCGCTGTGGTGGTCGAGTGGTTATAGTGCCGGACTCGTGATGCGAGGATCCGGGTTCGAACCCCACAGTGGTGGTCGGCTGAAGTTGGTTTTCTGTGGTTCCCAACTTCAAGGCGCAAATGCGAGCCGATCTCCCTGTTAAAAAGTCTCGCCACAGAGAGCAACAGTCCTACAACGATAAATCATTCAATCATAACACTTCACTCATAGTTAGAAAATCTGGGGGCAGATGACAGCACTACACATAACAAGCATTACACAAAAACAAACTTTACGTCAGGTTGCACTACACGTACACGCACATTCCCGCATGTACCGATTCGTTGGGGGGTTCCGCAGGGGAGGGGGGTGCATGTGTGGTGTAGCAGTAGTAGGTAAGGGCTCGGGGATCCATGATGTTCTTAAGTCAGCCACCTCGTTGGGCGGTTTGCCTGTTGTGGCGTTGTATTTGTATTTATTTTTCGGCAATTACTGTAATACTTCGACGTTACGTGATAGATGGTACCGACAATAAGTGCGTAAATGGAATTCGTGTACGTCAGGGTGCAATTTCGCATACAGATACATTAAATATCGTTTAATTGGATATAAAATATTTCCGAATACTCTATAGTTATACTCCCAATATTTTCGAAAAACACCAGTCTTTCTGAAAAAATTGCAATCAAAAATTCATATTTTCTTCAAAATTATCATTAAAATTTCTACGTTTCCCTAAAATATGTACAAACAAAATATCATATGCAGTGCAATATTTCATAACACTTTAGCCCATCGAAAGAAATGAGCTGCTTATCTTAAAATAAGGTAATTTTTGTTATTAGTTCTTTTAGCCAAGTGAGCGAGCTCCCAAGAGCGTCGAAATCATTTCAAGTGGCAGGTGAGTGACCGGGTGCAATGTCACTAAATATTAAATAGTATGAGTTTTTATTCAACGTATTTAAATGGTGACCAAAACAGTATTCAAAAATATAAGGTATGCTTCCAAATGGTTTTTCGGCCCAAATTGACTTCCAAAATCTCGGGCAAGATCTTACGCCACTTCCCCGGTTTCTACTTTCAAAACCTTAAAAGTCAACTCAGCTTGGCTACATGTGACATTCTGATTGAATGGAAATATATTCTTACCTGACGATCTTAAAATATTTTTTCTGTCCAGCTTTTATCTCATAACACTTAATTTAAGAACTAAGCATTTTTCACAAAAAATCGTTCAACTCCGATATCGCGTAAGTCCAGTGGCGGATTACCGCACAGGCGCATGAGGCGCGCGCCTGGGGCCTCGGCAGAGCGGGGGGCCTCCAAATAGTTGTGTGCTTCATCCTACATATGAATTTACATGCGCATCAACAAATCTCTTGAACTAAGTACAGTATCTGCTCTCCCTTTTTTTTTCAACCGCAATTTTTTTTTTTTTTTTTTTTTTGTTATTTTTTGTATACTGTACGTATGAGTTATGGAAGAAAAACGGGAACTGAAAGAAAAGAACAATTTACAAGACGCAGCTCTCAAGGGCCAGTTCTTCCCCGACAAAGAAAGAAGAGACATTGTACAGCGATCATTCAGGGAGGGTCATTTTCAAACAGTATTTCCCTAAGGGCACAAGCAGGAGGAGGGATGAGAACAGCAGGTCCTAATGTCTGTCCGAAATGAAAATTGTAGTGAAGGCATAAACAGATGTCTCATTCCACAGTATTAAATGCTTTTATGGGCGCCGATAATACGACAGCTTTGGTGTAAGCTTTTGTATACAGTATAATGGATGGCAAGATGGCTATCGGCAAGCGGCGACATCGACAGGAAGAGACAGTCGTACTAATTAAAATGAATGTAGTAGAGCTCTTATTGTGATTTTGTCTCCCACTTGTTTGAATGAAATACTATAAGCTGGTTCAAACAACATATACATTTGCAATCTATGACTGAAACCATACGACCATATGACAAAAGAAAAGTGGGGTTTGAAATGAATGCTGAATGACATGCATTCTGAATCACGTGATTTTTCTGTTGCTCTTTTAACACTCCCTCCCCGGCTGAAAAAAATCAAGGGGGTTTCTTTTCCTTCTTTCTAAAAAAAAGAGCTACATTTTTGGATTGGTCAAGGAAGCTTGGGTAGACAACATCTTTGTGTCAGACCGAAAAGTGCTTATTGTTAATGTAATTGTAATGTGTGTTATTGTAATGAAAAAAATTCCCATGCCGATCCTCAAGATTTCCTTTAGGATTTAGATTGCAGAATCTCCAAAAATAACGGTAAGCAAAACTAAAAATATATAAATTATCTGATAAATTTTTATTTGAGCATTTCAATTCAACTACAGTAGTCTCTCGAGAATTCGGTCGTGCTCTAATCCAGCACGTCCAGGATATTTAGGTGGTGTGGTGTCACTTTTCTCCTGATGCCCTAACCCCCTTAACACGTTCTAATATTTCTTAATTGCTGATCAAGTCCTGACTATGTCTTTGCACGAAATTTCATATATTATTTCAATGGGTTTCTTCAAAGTTAATCCAGCAATTTTGGTAAAATCTGGCACACCGTGGTGTAATACGTACCGGATTAGCGAGAGTCTACTGCAGGGGTCTTCAACCTTTGAGGCATAGCAGGCCATATTGAAACATTTTATAAAGTACGCGGGCCACAATGTTATACTGTGGCATTTTTCGTTATTAAACGAAACGGGGGGGGGGCATAATATAGAAGATTTTTATTCACTCTGAATACAAATAATGCAAAGGCAAAGGCCACAACAGGCAGAGTGCCCAACGAGGTGGCTGAAAGAGAAAATAATAATAATCAATATAATAATAGTAAAAATAAAATAGAATAAACAAATAAAAATAATAATTTCTAAAAAAATTTTTTTAAATAATTTCTTTCATTGACAATAATTTTAATTCATTCTGAAATAATTTCTTCCATTAAAAATATAATTCTTATATTTACTCCGATATAATTTCTTCCCTCTATTCCCTCTATTGAAGAAATGTTTTTCTATTAAATATTATCAGTATCTTTATATCAAATCAAATATATTATATTTGAGATATTATCAAATCTTTATTAATCAGTAATATTAAATTACTAAAACTATGACGGATCTCCATTTTTGCCGTGTGGCTGAAGGCACCAGGACGGACATCTTAGATTACTAAAAATATGATGCAGAATTTTACTGTGATTTTTTTTTTTTAATGGGAGTGTGATTATTTTTCATCTAGTACCAGAGAATATCATTATATTTCCTTATCTTATTTTTGTGTTTATGGTTTTGGTGATGCAAAAATAAAAAAAAAGTTATGATTTTTCATAATATTGTTCATTTTAGTGAACCATCTCGTTCTTATTAGGGCCAAAAGGGTGCAGTGGTGGATAAACGCAAATTTGTGGGTGGGGGCGGTGGTTGTGACCATGTGTTCAATTTTTCAGGACGGTTCTGATTTCTTTTGGAAAAAATTCTGAATTTTCCCCTTTTTTTAAGCAAATTTATTTTCTTGGTTTGTTATTCAGTCAAAAACGTAGAAAACATTTTTCTTTCCATTTAATTTTTCTGATCTCGGGGGGGGGGGGTCGTGACAGCCCCTACCTTTAATCCGTCCCTGATAGGGGGGCCTCCAGATCAGGTTGCGCCTGGGGCCTCCCAAAATCATGATCCGCCACTGCGTAAGTCGGGGTGTGACTGTACACATATGAACAAAATGGCACTTGAAATCAAACCAAAACTCAATGACAAATTAAACAAATGTCGAAAAAAAATTGTTCAAAAGTAGGATTAGGTTACCAGTGGAATGGTACATGAATAATACTGCGATTGCGAAGGTACCCTTAAACTAGGTGTGTCCTGCGTTCTCTTTGCGAACAGGCATTGCAATCGATTCATTGAGGCTATCCATCATCGGTCAAAAGACTAGAATTAAAAGAATATATCTCTTGAAGATTTTCTTCACCTGTTCCATGAATTCTCGCTCACCTTATTTCTATTCAAAGAAAGAACACCAACTAGTCTCAGAAACTCTCGATAGATGGATGAATGTAACTTCAAATTTGGTCGAAAGGTCAATCGTTCTTTTTGTTGTTGTTATCCATCTCTTCCCGATTTCTTTTTTTTTTTTTTACCTTGAAACCAAAAAGAAGGCGCCAATGATTACTTTACCGCTATAATCATTCTGGTTATCCTGTATTAGGACGTCTCATGAAAAGCTCCATATATGAATGGTTTATTCAAAGGGCAATTACGATATTTACTTATGTATTCGTTCCTTCAAAATGTTTTTGGTAAAAAATACGTCTGTAAAGACTCTTGATTAATCTAACTTTAATACGAGGTTTCTGGAAGCCAATATCTCTATTGGGGATTGAAGTTCTTACTCCGCTGCGATTATTTATAAGCATTGCGTGATCGGGATCTAGATTGGTCAATTTAGGTCATATACGATTATTTTAAGTCGACTTTTTTGTTCATTTTAAGTACCATAGTAATTTCATGAAATCAGATGGGTTAAATTTAAATTAAGGATGCTTAAACTTCTGAATAGCGTGGACCGCAATGAAATAAACTGGTTCGTATTAATTTTAAAATTTTTATGCAATTTTAAATAATTTAGTAAGATTTGAGAAAACCGAAAACACAGGATCATCATTTTCTGTGAAATTCTTCTCCGCTGGACTTCTATGCAATTTTCACCAGTCGTTTCTTAGAATGGAATATTCATGGAATGTCCCAATCAGGACACTATGATTGGAAGAAAGACTTGGTTTAATAAAAAATACTTTCAACGAGGAACTCTGTTTCACGTTAATCGTTTCTAACTCGCATTTTTATTGATTAATCGCCATAATGAGTTTAAGTTCACGGGTCATACCAAGTGGCTTGGAAAGCCATGGGTTGAACACGTGGGGGCTAAATAGATCAGCATGGTCAGTATAACGGCTGGACCAATACATTCATACCCAAACTGAAATTCGATCCACGATTCATTGAACCCAATCTGGTGCCTTAACCACTCAGCAACCCAGTAGAAAACCTCTGAAAATAATCATTATCAATGACGAATTTATGCCAATGAGATTCCACCTTGAGATGTGCCGACTCATTCACATGAAATATAAAAAAAGATGAAGAGTTCACACACAGAACGCTATCAAAGATTACCTTAAAAAACCTTAAAATATTAAGAACGTGAATACTTTTTATTGATAAGTATTGTAAGAGTTTCGAAGCATGAGAGCATGAAACACGATTAGAATGAATCATACAGAATGGCACTATTATCAATGAGTGGGAGAAGGGATGTCGCAAAATCCTACTAGTAGTACAATGGTCCATTTCACCAGCTGTAGACCTAATCGATAAGGATCTCGGGCACTGTGCAATTGTTTCTATGATTTTCTGATATATACTGTCTTTCAGACATTAGTTTTTGTAGGTGGTCCAACAACTACATACGTCTGATTATGAAAATGCTGTTTCTGATGAAGTATAAAAAAAATACAAATACTTCTTTCAAATTATAAAACAAACAGATCGTTGTTGTTGTTGTCCTCGTAAGAAAACAACTTATGTATTTTTGGTATTTCCCAAGCTATATTTATACATTATAAATTGCGACAAAATATCTCATTAAAGAATTGTAAAAAATCAGAAGCTGTCATTGTTTTAGAAAAATAATAATATCCGTATCATTGTGTGTGTGTGTCAAGTTTTATGCAACCATTGGTTTAATAACAAAAAATAAGAATCAAAAGATGATTGATATTATATCTGATGCGATCTCACGTAGTGCCATAATTCAAAATTTCGGCTTTAAATTTGGCAACGCTTCCTGTTTCTTACGAACATTCCATCAGATTTCTCCGAGTCATTATTCATCTTTTTTGTTTTGTTTTGCAAACTATGTAAAATACTTCTCTGAAAGCTGAGCCTGAGAACCACTTACGGTTCAGGAAGGTAGTGTAAATCACCTTTTCACAGAGCTATGAGATAAAAAACATGAAGAAAATAATAATATAACGAAATAAAAATAAGAAAAAGAGCTCTTACTAGTTATGTAACATCTTTTCATGATCGACTAGAGCAAGGTCAGTTACCTTGTGGCTGTCTGAACTAGTAGACGAATTGGCTTGTTTTATTCTTTGTATTACCCTTTACTGGGTGTGGCAGCCTTTTTTTTATTCTAACGCTTTGTTTTACTGCTGTTATAGAAAGCTGTGTGCGAAAAGATATTTCTTTCAAGTTCACATTTTGAAACATAGTAAAACTTCCATGTCATAGAACGTCATCGTCACATAATAACATTTCCTCAGATTTTCTGTTCAGTTTTATTATCGAATTTCGAAAGTTTTCGTGACATGATTTTCTAAGGGGAAAAAGACTTTTTTTTCTGGATATTATTCCGTGATGAACTCGGAAAGAAGAGTTTACTAGTCTCTGCTGGGAATCGAGACCAGTCCTCTTGCAATCCGGGCAAGCACGCTATCCATACACACCTCAGGAGACATAACCATTCTTTCCTTATTTACGCTCTGTAGCATGACGCGCTGAAGTAGAGGCATAGTTAAGGGAGCTACTATGCCTCTATTTCAGCGCGTCGCACTACAGAGCTGCAAACAGCTGCTTTCAGCGCGTCACACTACAGAGCCACAAACAGCTGCTTTCAGCGCGTCACACTACAGAGCTACAAACAGCTGCTTTCAGCGCGTCACGCAACAGGAAGGAACGGTCATGTCTCCTGTTATACAGTATATGGATAGCGCGCTTGCCCGGATTTCCAAGAGGACTTGGCTCGATTCCCGGCGAAGACTTGAAGGCTTTTCTTTCCAAGTTCTCGGCATATATATATATAATATCCAGAAAAAAGTTTTTCCTTCATACGTTGGGCTGAGAAAAAAATTGTGAAAGATTAGGGTAAGTTGTTTCAGGAGTTCGAGCATATATATATATCATATAATTGAAACTTAATACACATATGGGTATGCTATGCCAACAAAATACAAGGTGGTCCAGAAGTCCTGACCCCTTTTGAAACAAAATATTTAAAAAATGCTATTAAAGATAGAGACTTGGAGAGGTTTGAAACATTTGTATAAGAGAAAGTTTCAAAGTTTTCTCTTAACTATATCGTTTATATCAAAATATATATCGTATCGCACCCATATAACAAAATCTCCTAAACAATATCGTTTAGAAAAGTGAATCGTAGTAAACATAGATATAATACAGGATGGGCAAAAAGTCCGTAAAAATTCAAAAATTCATAAAAACCGGAAAAATAACCGAAATAAAAACGGTTTGCAGGATTAGCATCGCTAGGTCACGGGAATTTTTTTAAGACAGGAAAAAACTAACTATAACACAACCGATAGGTGGCGCTGACGTACACAAGCCAAAGAAAAGATAAAAATAACGCAAACGACCAGAATGGCTCCAAATAGTTTATTACAGCAGTATGCGTTCCACATGACCACCACCACAGGGAATAAATAACACATTGCAGGCGAGTTACAAATCCAGCAACGGAAGAGTGTAGCAGGTCCGGATGTATACATGACACCTCTCGGCAGATCGCATCTTTCAGTTCCGATAGATTGGATGGACCGGATCGATAATCTTTTCTTGTGTACGTCAGCGCTACCTATCGGCGGTTTCTCGAATTATATATTTTTTCCTGTCTTAAAAAAATTCCCGTGACCTAGCGATGCTAACCCTGCAAACCGTTTTTTATTTCGGTTATTTTCCCGGTTTTTATGCATTTTTAAAGTTTCTACGGACTTTTTGCCCACCCTGTATAACTACTATAATCTTATGTCTATGGTAGTAAAGGATATCGTTCTATCGAGAGGAGTTTAACATTAGACTATATACGATTTCAAACAAGATTTGAAAAAAATATCATACTCATAATAGAGGGATTTGTCGTTATATTGAGTATCGTTGTTGCGAAGTTTCACTGTATTATTTAAATATGATGTTTGATTTGATGCATGCCAAAAACCTAACAACCACATATTGTACCAATAGTTTTCAATACACTTATATCTCATGAAAATGCGAAAACTATTCATTGAATAGTGCATCAAAAAAATATGTTAATTATTATAGATTTATATAACAATGTTTCCCAAAATGGGCAATATCGCCCCCTGGTGGGCGCTGTAATTGTCCAGGCGGGCGATAGAAGCTACGGGTATAACATAGGATTCTATGAGTAAGCTTGAGTTGGGAGCGATGAGGGGAAAAATTACTGAAGAAGTGAGCGATGGAACAAAATGTTAGGGAAACTATGATCTATAACATCGGAATAAAAATAAACGAATTATAATATCGGAATTTTTCTGTAATTTGTTTGTTTTTGTTATTTTGCAAGTGTTACTTTTTATCAACTTCAAAGTTAGAAACTATGGTATGTCATCTCGACGTCGGACCAGAGAGAATCCGAACTATGGAAAGTACGATTGCTCCGCAATAAGCGTGGTAATGCGCACTTGCGTAGGCGAGCAAGTTACGAAGAGCTTCACACATGTCAATCGCCACTGTCACTGTATTTACAATTTTCATCCGTATATCCCATTTTTATTTTCTTGTACCATGTTGTGCCAGTCGGTGACAACGAAACGTTTCACAAGTAGTTTAGATATTCAAGTGAATAATCTCGTGAACGCTCCGAAAATCACGAACGGATGGAAATGCATAAATAAACATCGACTAAAACAATTTTATTTTTAACTGTGGTAGCGACGACTGGTACTCCTTGGACCATTATTTTCAGACTGTTTGGTCAGTTTTTATACAAATACTAATAGAAAGGCCAAAACAGGAAAAATACCGTGAAATTTCACTAAATTCGTTTTTAGTATCTGTATACAAAAGTTACAAAATGGGTCTTGTACCTTGAAACAAGGTAAAATTACAACTTTAATGAAAATGCGAATATTACTGGAAAAAATAACACATGTATAATATTCCTAACATAAATCATTTATTGGGGTAAATCGAAATGATATCCATACTAAGATGAAGATGACCATAATTTCATATGGGCAATGTATTATACTTTACTCATATTTTTTAGTTCTTTTCAGGAAAATTACCTTTTTTTAGGTTGCTGAATTTTTATACATGTATTTGACATTTATGATTTTTGGGGCATTTTTTTTCAGCCACCTGGTTGGCCAGTTTGCGTGATATGGCCTTTGTTTTTGTACTGTATTTGAAATGAAAAATTTATAAATAATGACGCAACTATGATTTTATAATATACAGGGTGTCCCGTAAGTCCTAATTCGACCTTTATCTCATTAATCGTTCGTCGTTGAGGAATGGTTCTAATTTAAAAAATGCTCAAAATGTGTTCAGAAATCATTCCATACCAGTTTTGAGAGTGAAAATACGGTGTCATAAAATAAAATCTAAATTTTTATACTGTATCCCCTGTCCTCTAACTTTCAATTAGAAAGTTGTTGCCCTGCCTCTCCTGAGGACCTCAGTCATCCTGGGTATAGCTGAAGTTTTTGTTGGAAAGTGTACGTAGAAGCATATATATATAAAATACAGAATAGTCCGTAGAAACTTTAAAAATTCATAAAAACCGGAAAAATAACCGAAATAGAAAACGGTTTGCAGGGTTAGCATCGCTAGGTCACGGGAATTTTTAAATTCTTACAGGAAAAAGAATAACTCAAAAACCAGTCGATAGGTGGCGCTGGTACGAGCGTATTCGGTGGAAAAATATGTAAATGAGACGGTCATAAGAAATTGAGCTCCTAATCCACAACTAGTTCACCATTGTAAACCGTGTATGTGGACCTGCTGCTCTCTGCCGTTGCTGGATTTGTGACTCGTCTGCAATGAGTTATCCCTTGTGGTGGTGGTCATGTGGAACACATACTACTTTAATAAACGATTTGGAGCCATTCTGTTCGTTATTCGCGTATCTTTTCTTTGACTTGTGTACGTCAGCGCCACCTATCGGCTGTTGTTTAAGTTATTTTTTTTTTCCTGTCTTGAAAAAAATGTCCGTGACCTAGCGATGCGAACCCTGTAAACCGTTTTTATTTCGGTTATTTTATGAATTTTTGAAGTTTTACGGACTTTTTGCTCACCCTGTATCATATCTATGTTTACTACGATTCACTTTTCTAAACGATATTGTTTAGGAGATTTTGTTATACGTGTGTGATACGATATATATTTTGATATAAACGTTGTTTTTCCGGATTTTATGAATTTTTAAAGTTTCTACGGACTTTTTTCCCACCATGTATAAGATGTGCATTAAAAAAACGAAAAAGAAAAGTTATAAAAATTAGTAAAAGTTAAAATTCTAAGGTAGGTAATTTCAAGCTTTTTACTTTTCCAAGGTGCACGATCTTTTTTTGTTTCGAGGTACTGATGTTCTGCAGTTTTGTTAAAAATATTAATAACTTCATTCACAATGCCTGGTACGATTGAGCCCTCGGTATGATGCATCAGTCGACTGCAGATATTAAAATTACTAAATATAATTCACTAAACATGCAATGTCGAGAAGAAACACAACAGAAACAATAACACAAAATTTTGTAAAAAAAAAAATGTGCCTACTTGCAAAACCTTTGTCAAGGTCACGATAAAGAACTGAAACAATATTCGATCATGTATTTCTAATCTCTTACACTACAAAAACATCAACTAGAATGCAATTCTGTTAAAACTATCTGAAGTGTTCCGAGGTTTACTGTGCTCGGGGTACAACAGTTCCCCCTACATATTTTAGACAGTTGTTCTGATGCGTTCTCCGAGTTCACATTGGTGTTTTTTCTGCAATGAACTTAAAAGAACGCATCAGTGCTGCATTAAGAACCATTGACAGTGTAAAACTGCAAAATATATGGAAAGAACTTGATTACAAATTCAATGTTCGTCGTATTTTCCCAAGGTTCACACATCGAATATAATTAACTGAAAAAAAATTTGGAATGTTTTTCTTTATTTTTTTATGTATATTACTGATTATGCATATTATGTGTAATGGTTTTAAAAAGATAAATTTTTAAAATCCGGTCATTTATTCATGCTAGCTCTGTACATTGTTAGTGCAAAAAAAAATCATACCATATGCATAGTATACAAGGTGTCCTGCAGCCTTTATCTTATCAACCGTTCGTCGGTTGATGAGGTTCGATGGCTCTAATTTAAAATAAGCTCAAAATGTGTTAAAAAATTAGCCTGTACCAATTTTGAGAGTAAAAATACAGTATGCCACAAAATAAAAAATCTAAATTTTTATACGGACACCCTGCCCTAAAAAATCCAATTAGAAATTTGTTGCCTCGTCTCTTCTGAGGCTAACAAAAAAACTCACGCATCTAAGTGCAATATTTGCTGAGATATTTGAATTCAAAAATCTGAAAAAGGTGGAAAAGACCAGCATAATTAAAGGAAAGAAGCGTTGTCCGTTATTTTGTGCAGTTCTTTCCCTCGGTGTATCCTATTTTTCAATTCAAATGTCTCTCAGCGAATATTGCAGTTAAAAACATCGGATGTTTTGTTCACCTCAGGAGAGACAGGGCAAGAACTTTCTGATTGGAAGTTATAGGACAGGGAGACCGTGTAAAAAATTTAAATTTTCTATTCTACATCATGTGGAAGCAACCGCTGCACAAGTGAAAGTCTGTACGGATAATATCGAAGGATATTCCGCATGATCTTATGGACAGTTGAACGTGGCCTATCCAACGCCTGTGCTACACGCCTGACACTATGAGAATTTGAAACTCTTGAAGCTCTGTCCTCTTCTACCTGAGAAGCGAAACCTCCTGCACTGCGTCTATCGAAACGGGGTTTCTGCCTCTTCCAGGACGAACAGCCAACGATCGTGTGGTTTCAAATTTCGTTATCATACTTCCGAAGGTTTTTAACATTAAGTGGACCTTTTCGAATCCTCTTCCAAGTCCGATATTTCCGTAGAGCAGTTACTGCGGAATTATTTTGGTAAAACAATTTGACCAAGAAAGCGCGATCTCGTAAACTTATCGTCATTGTGAGCAGCAAACACATTGAGAGACAAGATGTCCACGAATGTTTCTAGGTTTTATAACAGCTGCTGCGTGACATCACATAAATTTACATGTTTACTACAAGTATTCAAAGTGAAACGCCCTCTTGTGGCGACATTTGTAACTAATTTTTTCTCCCTGAAACAAATTCCTATCACTTCATGAAGTCGTCCACAAAATTTCACACTTTTCTGATGGCTGGTTACGCCTGTAGGCTGCTTTAAAATAGGGTCTTTTAATTATGGACGCCCTGTACATGTATGCTTATCAGAAGCTTTGATACCATCGAAATTTTGGGAAACTTTGTGGTTATTTGATTCGTGATATGTGTGTGTGTTTGCGTGATGGGTGAGATGTCCGGATTAAAAATTGAAATCGAAAATGAAAATGCGATTTGTTTTCTGTGTTGCTGCCGTCATCTCAGTCAAATGTAGATTCACCGCAGGGAACCATTGCGGGTGGTTTCTTCGTTGTCAGTTTCATAACATTTGGATAGCATAAAAAAAAAAAAACGCATACATACATATACACACGACAAATTTATAAATATTAACCACAGATATCTTTGCTTCATTTTCTCATCTCGATGCAATCCAACACGATCATGGGGTGATATTCATAATCTATGTCGTGTCCTTGTGATTCGCGTGAAGATATTGCATCATATGTAGACGTTGGAATTGAATTTTATTTTTGAAAACTTTGTCACCAATACGTGTCTAATTCTTCTTTTGTTGTTGCGTGAGAAAATCATGCTACTAGTCGCATCGGGCCGTATGGCAGGTTCACACAGGCGTGATATGGCAAACGATGCACATGCAGCTCGACGCGGATTAATTCGAGTTACACGTCGAGTTACATGATGCGATATTTGCCGTATCGTGCCACTGTGAACCCGGCCTAAGATACAACCGCAAAAATCGGTCACGATATCGACACGCGTGGATCGTATCGTTGTAGTGTCGGTCCAGTGTGAACCCGGCCTAAAACAGAATTGAGATACAGGGTGGGCAAAAAGTCCGTAGAAACTTTAAAAATGAATAAAAACCGGGAAAAATAACCGAAATAAAAAACGGTTTGAGGGGTTACCATCGCTAGGTCACGTGAATGTTTTCAAGACAGGAAAAAAATAACTCAAAAACAGCCGATAGGTGGCGCTGGTACGAGCGACTTCGGTGGAAATATGTAAATGAGACGGTTATAAGAAATTGCTTTCTTAATCCACAAGAAGTTCACCATTGTAAACCGTGTATGTGGACCTGCTGCACTCTGCCGTTGCTGGATTTGTGACTCGCCTGCAATGAGTTTTCCCCCTTTGGAACACATACTACTTTAATAAACGATTTGGAGCCATTCTGTTCGTTATTTGCGTATCTTTTCTTTGACTTGTTTACGTCAGCGCTAACTATCGGCTGTTTTCGAGTTTTTTTTTTTTCCTTTCTTAAAAAAATTTCCGTGACCTAACGATGCTAACCCTGCAAATCGTTTTTTATGAATTTTTAGTTTCTACGGACTTTTTCCCCCACCCTGTAATAATACTTCAATGAAAAAGTGCCTAAGGTGGCTGGAGCACGGTGACTTAGATGGTCTGTAAATGTTCTGTGGGGTTCCTTAAGTGGATCTGTAAATGTGCTGCGGGTTTACTTAAGTCATCTGGAAATGTGACGTTTTTTTCATTTTTACAAAATTTGGTTTGAGGTCACATTTGGATCGTGGGCCATGGGCTAAACATGTATATTTTTAAACAAATTAATTTTCTTAATCTTTTTCGTCCGGCCCCCCTTGGCAAAATATTTTCTTCTGGTGACACTTTATATTTTACGGGACCTCTCACCCTTATTAAGCAGTGACATCCTTCTTAGTTACGTTCATAGTTCTGAGGGCCTCGTACTTGGCTGGGAGTAACAGGCTAACAGCTCACACATTTACAAACTTAATAGTACCAATCTGATCATGTAAGCCCCCCCCCCCCCCGGGATATGAGGCTTTCCGGCCATGCCAGGACGGGCCCATACATTAAGATAGCCCTGATTCTATGGGCAGCTATGGGGATTCTGGAGTTACAGTAGACTCTTGACTATCTAGCCTCCGTACTATCCAGCCTAGTTTATAAACAATGAACGCACGTTAATGAATTACAATATTACCTATTCACATTTGTGTAATCATAACAGTAAAATAAGTTTAAAAATAATTTTTGTAAGAACTTGGCCTACGTTTTTTTTTACGTTTATGTTTTGTTCATTTTGAAAGTGTGTGTATTTTTACTGTATAGCAACAGTATTTCCCAACCTTTTTGATATAATGTCCCCCTTTAGTAAAGGTCAAGGCTTTACGGACTTCCCTGTAGCAAAGATCAATTTCCACGCTGCCTCCCCCATGAAATCCGAAATGTGATGTTTTTATAACTTGCATATCATAAAACATTGAAGTAGTAAATTACAATTTCACAACACTAAATGTGTCCTTCATGCAATGATAGTAAATGAAAATGATTCTTCGGGTCCACGGGGTCCGTTGAAAAACAGGGCGGTACAGTGTACATGATTTTATGTTTCCTGCAATTAAGTTAGACATAATAAAGTCTATCTTTAAATATAGGCAATATTTTTATTCTTGGATTTTTTGTAGTAAGTATTTAAAAAAAAACAGAACAATTGAGAAGTATATTTCAAACATTTATCAAGTACTCGCCTGTACTTCGAGGTCAGAAAATATGAATGAGAGCGTATTTCGATATAAAAAAGATGTTTTTTATGGTATGAGTGTGGGGTAGGAAGTGAGTACTGTAGTTATAGAACCGACCTATCCGGCTTTCCGGCCCACCCTTCTCCCACTTAAGGCCGGATAATCCGGAGTCTACTGTGTGTATTTATACTTTTCCCACCAAATTTCACTCTTAAAAGCTTTATTACTTCACATCTGAATTTTTTTTTCACAACTCTTTATATGGGTTCTCTAACCCCGTCATGGCTCATTTCAATTTATTTTCACACATGGCCCTCTTAGAATATCCCAGGACCATAGGGCGCCATATCATTCCAGATTGAGAATCATTGTTTTAGTCCTTACAGACACAAGCATTGATTGTTTGGAATTTTCATGATGTTTTTGCATTTCTGACACTCAAAAAATACATTAAGAACATACATGTCACAGGAAATCATTTTTTTTTCCAAATTTTCAATTTTTTTTTTTTTTGTTGAAGAAATAATTCTTTTCGTTCAAATTTTTTTAACCAAGATGATGCAGGGTATATTCATCTTCACATACAATGTTTTCCAAAATGTTATTGCTAAATTTTATGTAATAAATTAGTTTTTTTCCGGAGGAACTTGCTGCGCTCTGATGAAAGCCCATAAAGTTCATGTTCACCATATTTCTGACTCAAAACTTACATATCTTTTTAGTCAGGACTTAATTCTCTGAGGTTAAAAAAAAATTCTACAGTGAGAAAAGCAATCACCACATTTGTGTGTGCATGCAGGGTCTGAAAGGGTTACATAACACCGGCCATAAATTTCCCAAGAATAGCCCCCGCACATGACTACAATATTTCTAAGAATTCAATGTACCCATCGGCTCACTTTTGTAATTTATTCGGTAACTTTGAAAAGACAAATTTAAAACTTATAACAGAGGAAACGGGACAATCTTTTTGTGCTAAGAAACTTTTTGTCGTCAAGGGCGTTAAAAATGTCGTTTTGCTTTTCCGCCTTGGAAGTACATACACAGCTTGGTTGCAAATGGATGATTGTATAACTTCATGCAAGAGCGATCGACCAGCCACAGAGCTTTGAATTTTTGTCAGCCGAGATAATATATCACTTGTTTGCAAAAAAGTCATTATTAAAATATTTCATTATTCGGAACAATGTGTTTTTTTTTTCTCGTAGCACAGTGATATTGAGATGCTTATCTAATATGCTGGGCCATCGTTTATTTTTACAAAATAGAATACATCAGGGTTACATTACATGCTTGTCATTGTTTAGAGTATGTACAGAATGATCTCTGAGTCTTGTACAGCCGATGAGGCTACTGGAAGTGATGTGTGAAGCTCTCGATAAGAGAAGTTCAGACTGTATTGTTTTCACATTTCCTCAAAATATAAATTCGCACCTTTCGGATTTGAAATAAGGAAAAGTGCGTGTTGGTGAAATTATCATAGAAAAAGTACTAAATTTATGCACAATATTTATCGAAATTTTGTCGTGGCCCAGAAAATATGGACGACAGAAAAAGAAAACAATGGCACGCTTTTGACGGCTTCTTTGTGCTTGTATGAATATAAGTATCGGTTTGAGAGAACGAGAGAAAAAATAGCACGAGCCCATCATACACCTGGCGTAATCATATATATTCTATGGTGCGTGTCCCATAAATTACTCATAATTAAAGGAACACCACGTTAACAATAAAAACTGACATTCATATGATTTGTATTTCGATAAGATCCTAATTGTAAAAATTGGGAAAAGTAGAAAAAAATGGAGATGGAGTGAGGATTTTTTTTTTTTTTTTGCTAATGGGAGACTAGAGCGAGAGAGATGCATTTATTATGGACGACGAAATTGACGAAGCTATTTCGTTCAAGTTCCATGGGGACATGAGAGAGTAAAAAAAAATAGTACCATATTGAAAATTTGGGGTACGTTGGCATCGTAACGATCGATCTGTCGTCCGTTTTCCTACTTATATATCATAACTTACAACACAATTTGAGTCTGTGTACTGTTAAGCACAGAGAGACCATTTCTTCGGAAAATCGTCTACCCTAGATTTTCCACTGACTTTTTCTTTGAATGCTATCCAACCGGCCACCTTTAAGTTACATAAAAATAGCGAGGCAATAGGTGAAATCATTCAAAAAAGATTAATTTTGGTGAAAAAATTCAAAGGAAAGAAGTACATACACAACACCAAAAATATTAATTTCAAGTTTAGGACTTGACTTAAAAAGTCAAATGGTATTTTATGATGAATTATTGTTCACAAGACACACACACGCACACATAAGTTTCTATAAAAAAAGCTTGTACAATTAATTTTTGTACTAGTGCATGTTTTCTGATAGTTAATTTGTCTGTTAACTGTCTAGACAGGGATAGACCCAGCCAGGTTGTTGCATAAAAATGCCAAGTTTTCTCCCTCCCCAAAGTTTTAACAATTTCTCCAGAAAAATGTAAAAATTCTCTGAGCTTCTTACTTCCAAAAATCACTGTACCAGATTTCATTACTGTGAGGCCCCTTATGCACCTAAGATCTCCGGACTGTTCCGTGGTGGCTCCATGCGTTAAAACGTCCCTGTTACTTCCCAGTGATCATTTAATAGCGACTTCCATTCCCAAATGGTCATATACTCACGATGCTCTTACGACAGTGATAGTTATGCAAATGTCGGGTATATATATTATATATATATATATATATATAAGTGCGTATATATATATAGTATAATAATAGTATATAATATATATATAGAAAATCAATGTACCATACCATGAACAAGCACAAAAGCCACAACAAGCAGAAAGCCCTGTGGTGTCCCGATTCATCCTATCTGAGAAATAGTGCCGTTCTGCAAAAATTAAACAACTCGAATTTTTGAAATTCGCATAAAAAATGAAAATCGGTCTAAACCAGTGTTTCCTAACTTTTTTGATATTCCTCCCCACCCCCGTGTACGCCTCGGAACAGGCCCCTGTGGCTATGCAAGAGCTAAAAATGACTAGCCTAATAATAGACACATGTTTCTGTCTAATAGGAATCCTAAGGTAAATATAATCCTTAATGCACATCATTGTCAGTGTTGAACAATGTGGAAGTTCGTTTATCTCGAGATCACCTGTTTACAAACGTCTTGTGAGATTATAATATATATATGTATATATAATGGTAAAATATTTTTTCACCCCACCCCATATACACACGCACACACAACTGTGATAACATTTTCACTTAAGGAATTTTTATTCTTATATTCTTATGGGGATACTATGACGACCTCTTTCTTTGTTGAAAAAGTCTCTCATTGACAAAGATAAAAAGATTAAGATGTGCTTTGGTTTTATTCAAGTGAGTTTAGGTCTTTCCCGGATGAGACTACGTATGTCTTGTTGCCAATCGCGTCACCAACCAGAAGGAATCCATTCTTATCTAATCTGACATGGAATCATTCTAAACTCTAAATATCCACACACAGGCAAGTCCAGATAATCCGGGTGGGGGGTGCCCCGAACAATAATCAGTAATGACTGAAAAGCCAGTAAAGGATAAAAAATACGCAAATAGTTATGGTACAAAGGGACATAAGTCATTTAGGCAATCTGAATTGTTACCATTACGGCACATAAAAATTTGATTAAATTTTAATCAACTAAAGTAAAGTAAATGTTTCTGAAAACATCTGAAGCCAAATGACTAAAAGTATACAAGTTTGATCATTTTTGTCGCACCACGGTCATTTTCTGCATACGAGGGCTAATTAGACCGGGACCTACAATTTAGTGCGGATTCCGAACGGCAGGATTGTTTTTTATACTCATAGTGAGGTTGGTGCGCTAACCTCTCGCCGGGGGGCTCCCTGCGGTAGTAATTTTTTCTGTGGTCATGTCGCCGTTTCTGTTGTACCCCTGTGTCAGGAAAGTTTTTTTGACAAGGACGAACCGGGTTTCGAACTTGCGACACCTCTAAACATCCTTCGGTACTATGACTTTGGTTATCGACCTGGGCTACCGCGCCGCCTAAGTATACATATTATGTGTATGCGTTGTGACAAATGCAATAAATCAGGTGATTACTCATAATCAACTATTTTGGTAAGTTTGATAAATTTTCGGAATTTATTACTTTTATCGATGATTATGTATAATCCCCAACTCGTATTGATGAATACGATAAATCGTAATGAATAACAAAACTACCGGACATTTTTTGCTTAAACTTCAGTCGAAGATGATGTTGTTCATTCAATCGGTGATGCTAGTTATGTTTGAAATTTTGATAATTGTGAAGAAAGCCAACATTACAAAACTGATAATAAAATTTATACGTTTTTATTCTTATAACCAGGGCCACAACTAAGAGAGGACAGAGGGTTCTGGTGCCCCGGGCGCTGGCTCAGGAAGGGCACTGAGTTAACTGTTTTTCCGTTCAAAATTACAGGAGGGGGTGTCAAAATGGGCACTGGCTTTCAGGAAACAGTACTTTTTCGTTTCTAGTTACGGCCCTTGCATATAACACTTACTTTAATTTAATTTAATTTTGAAGGCAAAATATGTGTAATGCACAAATCGCGTACGGGAAATGCTGATAAGTGATTGTATTTAAGTGATATTTCCTCATGATTCCTTCCATATTTATCATAATAACTTCATACGAGAATTTTACCGTAACATATACTATATATCCATGGCCTCAACAAGAGGAATGCTGACGGGGCAATAGCATAGGGTCCTAAGATCGACTTTATAATTTTAAATTATTTTTACGCTATTAATTTTCGAAAAAGTTTATTTTAGGGATCTGTGAATAATCTTCGCCTAAGGATGAGGTTCTCAAACTTTTGAGCTCTTGCGACTCCCTCATTCCACTGCCGTCTTAATGCATGGGCCCACTCTGACACGGTTCGGGAGCCTCAAATGTAGAATGGACCACATGATAATGAGATCTGGTTACAATGCCCAATGTTCACTGACGTAGGGACTGCTCAGCTGAAGTATATTCGGGTGCAGAGGAAGGGGAGAGGGGATGAAGCTGACGACCAAAAATCAGAAAAAAATTAATATTTCGGTAAAAAAAAATGATATTTCGAAAAAACCCTTTATATGCCATTTTGAAGGGCGGTAACTCAAAATTTCTCGGGAAGAGAATTTTTGTGCCCCCTTCAAAGGTCGATTCTACTTACGTCCCCGGTCGGAGGGCATCAAAAAATTATTTCTTACAGCCCAAGCAAAGTGTTTCTACGATATATTTTGCAAACGGGCCCCTAATTGTCACTATATCATTTCAAATTGCATGCGTGATATCGATGATATCAGCGATTCTTATATTTGGATCCGTAGGAACAAAAATAACCGAATATTTCATAAATTACCGAATTTACATGACATCTGAGAAAGAAATGTCTCGGGAAATATATTCTTAGTGCTGTACAATATCGTTCGACATTAACGAAATTGACAAGCAAGGCTTAAAATTAAAAAAAATGAAGAAGAAAGTTTCTAATTTCGCTACCGAACGATGGGAAACTAGATACTTTTAGTCTTTATTTCTAATTGAGACCTATATAATAAGTCCTAAGTGTTTAATTGGTGCTTCCATCAGTTAATTTATTGCCGATTCAAAGGGAGGTAAGAAAAAAAGATGCAAAAGAACATCTGATTCAGACGTCAATAGAATTCAGAGAGTAAAAGGAGTAGAGAAAATGGATGAAAAGAAACACAGATGTTACTCTTTTCACACACGAGTGCGAATTGTAACTTGTCACTTTCATTTCTGGCTATTGATAAATCAGAGTTAACCGAACAAGAAAATAAAAAATAGATGAGTTTCATGTCCTTTTTTTATTTCTCTCCATGGCTGATATGAATTGACGGGTATGTTTCATTAGAAGCATTTCTTGCGAACCAAGTGTAAACTTAGCGCTTGCTTCCGTCATGTGGTGGTTGGTTTTCAAGCGGAAGTCCCGGGTAGCAGCGTTTTTCAGAGGAGGTTCCATCTACTCTTCTTTCATTTTCTTTTAGCCTCCTCCACGTCGTCATCTTATTACAGCTCCTGGACAAAATTCTAAGCCTTCTTCCATTCGCTAATATGTATGCAGTGTTATTTCCTGCATTCTCAATAAGAACGCTATATGACTCCTCGTATATACTATACTATGCGTATGTGTGTTTGACGTTATCTTTGTGCCCCCATCGAACTTGCTGTAGTTGAGTGAATAATCTTTTGTGTTTTCTTGGAAATGGACGGAGTCCAAGGAGAAACCGGATTCCCCGAATAAGAGAAATAAGGCGTTGGACAGCAATTGAAATACTACAGTAGAATTTCGATAATCCGAGGTAAACAGGACCGAGACTACTTCGAATAACTGAAAACTCGGATTATCAGAAAAGTAATGGAAAATGGCGTTATAAGGGAGGGGGGATTACCTATTCTTACCTGTTTTGCCTTTAATTCTACTATGTACTTAATTCATTACAGAACTGCTTAGAAGCCCGATGACCTCTTTTTTAAGGGAGGGTGTCAGGGGCTCCAGTCCTGAGGACTTGATAAGAGTGTTTTGTTATTACTTTTTTCACACTATAAAATGAATATAGAAGGAAGGGCCTGTGAAAAATTCTGGTCTGTGGGCCCACCGAAGAACCCCACCCCCCCCCCCACTCAGGGCAAGGTTCAAGACCAAGAAATTTCGCTCATTCGTAGGAAGTATGAGATTCTCGAAGTTTTTAGACTCAAATTATCGAAACTATTGTATATAAGTCTATGGGTAGCCCCATTGGCGTGCGCAAAGGGGGGGGGGGTTGGAGTTCCAAACACCCCCCCCCCCTTGAGCCAAGATTATAGTGTTATTTTGCAGGGGAAAAAAAGTAACCCCCTCCCTCGAGAAAATTCTGCGTACACCTATGGGTAGTCCAGTATACTGTATTTCGATTAAACTATAGAAACCCCTTCTATTAGAAAGCCCTAGAAAGGCTGATTGATGATCATTTATTACAGTTTCCCAAAGTGGAATGGTCCAGTGGAAAGTAGAAGCTATAGGTTTGACATAGTATCATATGAGTCCGTTGAGTATAAGCTATAGGTTTAACATGAATCGGTTGAGGTCGGGGAGGGGGGGGGGCAATGAGAAAAAAAATTGACGAAGGCCATGGAGCAAAAAGTTCGGGAAACTATGATTTAACAGTTGTTCTCAAACTTTTGTCACTCGCGGCTCCCCTGTCCTATTCGTGGTTCATCTGTGGCTCTCCAGAATAGTTCAGTTTTAGTACATATTGTGCACACATACACATTCAAAAAAGAACCATTTCAAAGCATAGCTAGGCACGCACACATCAATATTTCCAGCTGGTCGCGACGCTCCTCACAAAGGTTGACGATGCCCCTAGGAGCAGTGACGCACACTTTTAAGAAACACTGTTTTGACACTTCTAACCAACGGCGTCTTAACGTCTTTATCCGGGATAAGGGCATCTAGTCAAATAGGAGCCCCAAATTATTGAAAAAACGTTTTTGCCCACGAAGTTTTTACTCTTTTTGTTACATCTAATCGCAACAGAACCATCCTGTTTGCAGGGGATGGGGAGCGGGGTATAGGCGTAAACTTGCATTTGGCTCGAGCCACCCAAATGTTTATCACCATCTCTATTGAAAATACGTATTAGGTTTGAGTTCACCCGCCTTCATACCAGTATATTCGTGTTAATATTTTCGATAACTTTAGCCTATAGAGGTAAGTAGATAAGCTGAAAAGATTACCATACGTTAATCCGACGCATGTAGGGCAAGGTAGACTCCAGGACGTAAAATTGTGACTTGTCAGAAAAACTAATTTTGGGAATTTAACCGTAATTTTTTACTACAATAGAGAATTATACTTAGTACAATTACGGATAGTGTTATCATTCGGATATTTTTATCACTTTCGCCAAGTACTGAACGGATCAATATCATAAAATGGGAAAAAAATTGTTTATAGTTATCGGCATAGGCGCCGGGCTGAGGCTGTTTGAGCCCCTCCCAATAATTTTTTTTCCGGTGGGGGGGGGGGGCTGAGCTCCCCTAATAATTAATGAATATACAATGCAAAGCAACGTAAAAGTTTGAGTCCTGTACATACGGGACGACCGGAAATTTTCAGCCCCCCCCCCCCAATGTTTCCTCCATGTCGCCTATGGTCAGAAGTCTCTTTTATTGACAAAAATCTCCGTACTCAGGTTCACAATGTCTCATTCCGACCGTAATAGCCGCCTGGTGCAGCGTTTCTTTCGCAATTTCTTCCCAATAGTGAAGGCATGTGTAGGGTAAGAAAGTCCCTTTCTTCAGTTCATGGTCAGTTTCTTTCACCTGACCACATTCACAGTTCCTCTCGGCCATTCCATCGGAAATCCCTTGTGAAAGGGAATTTCTGAATTAAAAGACAAAGAATTTTAGCTAAAAGGGGGAAGATCCTGTTTCAGAAAAATTGAAAAAGATGAAATGATTTCACATTTTGAAACTTGTTATGCGCCCTCCCCACCCGAGTTGTCTCGTTTCCCTATGTCCATATGATCATCGTTAGAGCCATCCAGGCATATTGCATATGCAATACAATTTTAATGAATTTTTCATTTTTCTTTTCTTCACATTTAAAAGCACATATTTTTCATTTTGTGTTTATTTTTCGTTTTTAGTGCCATACTTTCCGGCATTATTAAATTGGATTTATTTTTATTTTTCACACATATTTTTGATTTCATGGCATATCTCGGCATTTTTAAGAGCAGATTTATATTTTTTGTACATATATCAGCGTTTTTAGTGCATATTTTGCCACTTCTTTAGCGCATATAATCCGGGCTCCATTCATCGTACTTACAACCAGAATATTTTTTGGATGTCAATCGGTTATTGTTATCAGAAACAACCGAAGCCCAATATGATATCATTAAGCGGTGTGCACTGTATTTATTGATTGATATTACTCCAGGCACTAGCACGAAATATTGTTAAAAATTTAGAAAATACAAAACCAGTGAAAAGAAAATAATCTTCTTGAAGATAAGGACGTGTCATATACTAAACGTGAGAAAAAAGGTTTTGGTCCACCAGCGGCCATTTTTGCCTCTGTACAGTAAGTAGTGGTGGTAGGCCAAACGGAAAATCAAGCCTCCACCGGTAAACGTAAAAAAAAAAAAATCCCGATTAAGATGCACCATTAATACGTACCTGCATGATAATTATTTAAAACCTCGTTAGAATCGCTACAGAGCAGATGTGATCTTGTCAGATTTAAACCGGATTCATTAATTAAGACATTTAAAATTGCTATTTAATGAGCAATATAATTAGTCAGCTTGTGTTTTTCTTGAGTGAAGTGGTCAGAGTACAGATTTTCAAGCTAACCGGTTCCGGAATCGCGTCCCCCCTTCTGGGCATAGATTATATTATCTCGCATTTCTTGTGTTGTACCCTTTTGAAGATTAGCCCTCCCATGAAGAAAATGACCTGTTAAATATGAGCGTCAAAACAAATATATCATTCTTGACCTCCCCCAATCTCCGAAACTTTTCCTTGACTATCAAGAATCAAGAAAAACACGTCACCACACGCATGTTCATGTGTTTTTCTCACTTTCTCACACATATATATATATAGACGCGTTTTATTTATTTATCTCTATTGAAAAGACAATATTTTTCTCAAGTCTAGAAAATATCAGAGATTTCAATCGACTATAAATATTCATGTTTCGAAAGTTTCTTGACAAACGTCTTGTTATGTGTATGGCTTAATGTATTTATGTTACTTTTAAAAATTCCGGTTTGTCAGTTGCTGTCAGGTCTTTTGTAGCCAACTTTCTTTTTTTAACAAAACGTTAAAAAAAATAGATTTAAAATTTTTTTGTACTAAAAGCCAGTTAAAAATTTCCAACTTCATCGTCAATATTTACCTCAAAAGTGGAGATATCGCGGTGGACAATGAAATAAAAAAAAAAAAAAAAAAACCATGAAAACGAGATGTCATACTTTGGCGATAAAAGTTTGAATCTTGGCGATAATCTTTATCTCAGGTGCAGCCAAGTTGCCGTGGTAAAGCTTCCTTGTGTCAGTATCAAATAGAAATAACGTGGTTTTTGAGATCGCGTGTGTGGAGCGTGATTTCTCTTCTTCCTTCTGTCACTTTTTGTGCATTTGTTTTCGTCCATCGTTTTTTGTTTTGTTATTATTTTCTAAAAATTTTGACTTTTGTTATAAATTTGTTTTCATCATTGAACTGAAAATATATCTGATCTGGATTCCAGAAAGAAATCCAGTACGGATATTAAAGGATCTTCCAAAATTATGAAGCCTAAAAAAGGTATTTTTATTACTTTTTAAATCATTATCTGCTGCTTAATTATTTTTCTAAAGATGAAAATTGTAAATTTCAAGTGAATATTGATGGTTAAAAGGGCTTGTTTATATGTTGCTCGATAATGATTTCATTATGTAAACGATAGCCTAAATGTTTGTTTCATTCGTTATGAAGTAATTTAAATCGCCTTTTCGGGCACGTGTTGACGGAAATGTTATAAACAGTGCCGTGTTATTATTAAAAATTTTATTAATCAAATGTTTGAAATTGTTTTGACACGAGTAAGGGCCGAGCTTAGATATTTTGAGGGCCGGTGAGAGAGAAAAAAAAATTTGACACTCTATAAGAGAAAATGAAAACGCTCTAGTCTAAAAGCCCTGCGTACAGCCTTATATTTTTGATTTTTCTCTATGCCCTTACTAAAAAAAAACTGTGTTGGTGGGCCTGCGGATCTACCCAAAACTCTGACTTGTGAACGTATCCTCGTGTTAGTAAGATTACTATGCATTTTTCACGCGACATTTTTTGATAAAATTTCAAGCTATAGCTTACAATAAAGCTAATAGTAAATAAGTTAAAATAAAAGCTAATAAATACATCTCCCGTGGCCCCCCTCGTCTTAACCTGGGGCTTCCCACATTCATAAACCATTTCCGAGTAAATTTTTAGTGTACAAAAAAATGTTTTCTCCACAGTTTTCAGTGACCCCAGTAGTTTCCTGACGTGTCTCCCTAATTTTATTCTCACCGCTGCCCCCCCCCCCACACACACAGAATATCCCAGAACCTCCTGTCTGAGAATCACTGATACAGCGTAATCACGTGAATCCAATAACAGCCGGCGGCGCTAGAACTTTCTTTCCCGATGGAGAGAATGCCGGTGACTCCGTCTCAAAATGTCAAAACTTTGACATTCGATTACGTCAAATATAAAAACTATAAAAAAAAAAAAATTGCGGTCAAACAATAATTAATTTAGTTTCCCGAAATATCAAGTATGTAATAAATTAAGGCCCGGGCACTTATCGGAATTGAATGACAAGTGGCGCCGGGTATTGCTCCAAAAGGTTTTGAGAGCGAATGAGAAAAAAAAAGTAATTTATCTGAGCGATAAAATATTTTTCTTTCATTTTTGTTTGTTAAATATCTGAAGGATAATTAAGAATTTATTTGTGTGACTATGACTTATTTTTTTTATAGTCCTGAAATGTTCCCCGTCATAGGCTCAGTCCGCAGGTTCTAGTGCCTATTTCAGCCCCCCCCCCCAATAATTTAATGAACATACAATGTAATGTACCTTTCCTCCTCCTGCATACGAGCTTGAGTCCCGTATATACGGGACAACTGAAAACTCAGCCCCACCAATTTTTTATTCATGTCAGCGCCTCTGTTCCCCGATAACAAATTAGCAGCTGCTTTTGCCGATTTTTCCACTCCCATTTAATTTTGCAAGACTTTTTTTTTTTTTCGTTCTTGTAATTTTGACATTTTCAAGGCCGTTGCAAGCAAGAGTGGTGGTGACCTGGGGGAGGCCTCGCCCCGTGTTTTTTTAAAAATAATAACGTGATTATAACGTATTCCCAAGGAATCGGCATGATCCGTCCAGGGAAAATTGTATGTTATACAATGACTTGATTTTAATAACGTGGTTAAATCTATTCTATCACTCCCCTCCCCGAAGTATTTGTCATCCCCAACGAAATAAATTTCTGGCTATGACCGGGAGGATTTCTCCAGTTGCAGTAGTCTCGATAATCCGAGGGGAACGGGTCCATCACTACTAAAAATTCCAATTATTCGAAATTTTTTTTATCCGCTAATCGGATAAAAAAAAGCGACTTTCGCGGAGGGGGGGGGGAGGAGACTATATTTTATGGTAAATATGCGTTTTCCTGCGTACAATCCGCAATAGTTTTATCAAAATTTAAAGCAAAATATCCATCACTTGACCGGACTCCCATCATTTTCCCAGTTGTGTAGTGACCGTGGTACATGGACATGCTTATGAGGTTAACGTAGGAAAAAATGGGACTTATTTAATAAACTATATATAACTGTTTTACTCGTTTTCTTTACCGTACGATAATTTGACGAGACTCGTAGTTTATAAGGGAGGCTGACAGGTTCTTTTTATCCCTGATGCCCGATAGGAATGTTGTAATTATTTTTTTTTACTCTAAAAATTTTAAAGGCGCCAGTGAAACATTCTGGCCTGGGGCGCCTTCCGATGACCTCAGGCTGGGGATCAAGACCCCTTCAATGCCTTTCAAGGTCCTTCCTAACTAAAATTACTCATAATCGTAGGAAAAACTGAACGCGTTCTTTGTCGAAAACAGAGGTTATAGGAGGGAATTTGGAAAAGTTTCAGCACCTCGAATTATCTGGAACATACAATTTTCGAGACTACTGTCAAAGGACTTTGACTTTATTTATATGGTCCCGCTTTTGTGAAAATGATCCAGTTTTGTAAAAGTGAGTAATTTCGTGGGAAGCGAAACAATCTAGCTAAATTTGTACAAAAGAAAAATTTCAAATTTATGGTTTCTTTACTTTGTATTTTGTGAAGGGTCCAAAAATGGTCTGAAGTTTCCGTCTGGACAGACCCCTGACTGTATTCTCACACCAGATTTCCATCGCACGTCATCCTATATCAGAGGTTTCCATAGTTTTTGTTTGCGTGTACCCTGAATGAAACTGCTCCACCGAATGCCATGCCTCCCACAAGGGTGAGGCTAACAGAGCTCCAGCCCGGCGGCCCAAGACAACTATTATCAGTTTGTTTTTTCACACTATAAATCTATAAATTCACTATCGAGAATCCCGTGAAAGATCTGATCATTGGGATCTCAAGATGATCTCAATACATATATACATTAGATCAGTTGATTCCACCATTGACGCTGGGGGGGGGGGGCCTCCGTATCTCCGCCCACGATTGGGCCCCATCAAAGATCCCAGTCCAAGGAGAGTGCCGTCTTAACGCTGCGCCTCGAGAGAAGACGGGCCTCACAAAAATAAGACGTTAAAATTTTCTAGAATTTACTTGGTAGGGCCTCAAAAAACCACTTGGGGGCCCCATGATGCTCTTAAGACGGCCCTGCTGCCAGATTTAAGGGTGATGGTGAACGCTACCAAATGTTTCTCTCGTAGTATATACAGTGGATAGTTTTTTATGCACCACCAACCAAAATGTTTTTTGGCCTTTTCATTTCTCGGAGACCCAGAAAACTCCCACCTGGAACACCAGTCGGTAATCTATAATCTTCTCTGCATCATAATCGTCATGTTGTACATGCATGAAAAAAATATCTGCCAACACCTCGAATTGATTTTTTTTTTTAAATTTTGGAATTCTAAACGTTCTCGAGTGACGGTGAATTGTTTTAACCTCACTCAGTGGCATTGACGAGATATCTCGTCGTCTTTAAAAGCCTTCCATTTTAGCAATGACAATCCCAGATATTTTGTAAAGCTGATTTCTCAATGGGACACATTTTCTCAATTCCCTTACTTTGCAGCTGTTGAAAATCGAAAGAACATTAACCTACTTTATAATAAAAATTGTCTTTTTGGAGGAGGTTTAATGATTTTTGCCAGTTAAAGGATTAACATGTTATTTTTTATATCATTTTTTAACTTTTATATTAGTATTTCTATGCGTATTCGCCATGGCGTTCACGTTCCGAAAACATAATTTTTGAGGTTATGCGTCGCTTACGTTAATTATTAAAACGGTAAAATACTTTTTTTCAGAACGAATCTTTTTCGAGAAAAACGATCCAAAACTTTTTTCAACTTTCCCGGGACTTGGTGACCCTTTTAATAGACAGTCTGACATAAATTCAGAACATTGTCTCCCTAGGATTTGTCTACCCCCTGCATTATAGTATGTATAACATTTGGATATCAACTGATCAAACATTTCAAAAGCGCCGAATTGGTTCCGAACATTACCGAATATTAAATACGGGAAAACAGTGAATACACGAATGATCAATTTCATTTTGGAAAGGGTGCTACCGATACGCAGATGCGGCTCTTGGAAAAAAAAAATTCCCACTCCTGCAACAGATAGGTCAAGAAATACATGCTTCCATATTTCACTCCATTTTGTTATTGGTAATTAGTGTTTTACTATAAAAAGACTTCCCTGAAAATAAGGGTCTATGAACATTCAGGTATTCATATTTCTGATCTAAAATACTGAATTTTAAACACCGTGTCCAAGCATGAGCCTTAAACATGACCAGACAAACATTTTTCATTTGCATAAAAAAATAAGTTTGTAGTCTCTCCCCCCCCCCCCCCACCACCACAATTTGCTTGGCTTCAGCAACGGAGAAACTGAGAAAGCTCTAGTCGAGGACAACGTTTCTCAGTCTCCCCCCCCCCCCCACCCCGTTGTCCTGGGATGTTCATAGGCAGGGCGTTACAACGATTTTTTGCCGCCCCACAACTTCAAAGGGTGCGGTAATAAGCCAGGTCGGTAGAATACTCGCCTAAAGTACCAAAGGATGTTTAGAAGTGTCGCGAATTCGATACCCGGTTCGTTCTTGTCAGAAACTTTTCTGACGCAAGGGTACAACAGAAACGGCGACATGACCACTGAAAAAGATTGCTACCGCAAAGTGTCCCACACCGAGGGGTTAGCGCACCAACCTCTCCGTGAGTATAAAAAAAGGCTGCCGTTCGGAATCGGCAATAAATTGTAGGTCCCGGTCTAATTAGGCCTCGTGTGCAGAAAATGACCATGGTGCGACAAAAATGATCAAAACAAATTTAAAATTCGATAATTTTATAACTGTTCTTTATTCTCACCTAAAACTGCCGCCCACTAAATTTTTCTGCCCCTGTCTTGGGAGGGGGCCACCAGGAAAAATCAAGTGGAGTGAGAGCCATCGCAGGTGATTAAGTAGGCCATAGAAAGGTGAAATGCAGATATGAAAGGAAAAGCTATGTACGGAGCCCTCATAACATCACTTTGCCCAGGACCGTCATTTTAAGGTGGGCAAAAACATGAAGAAACACATCAAGAACATGAGTCTCGGGATCAGCCTTATTTTTCTCTACACTCGTAGCAGAAAATAAATTTAGAGGATTCACTGGAAAGTCTTCGGGGGTATTCAAACACTTAACCTGGGGATTGGGGGTCCCTGTATACTAGTTAATAATGCGTAAGGCATTTTTCCTCATTGCATCTACTAATTGGTGGAATTTTAAACTGGTTTTACGTTAGGCAGTAAGTTATAATGCGAAACCGATGGGTTTTAACACTTTTTGTACGGCTTGAAATAATTGGGCAGTCTGGCCCTGGGCATAATTAAGTTGATTTGGCAACGTGGTAGTTGTGCGGCAATTGCATATCTTCAATGGAATGATATATCTCAGTGTTTCTCAACCTTTCTGAAACAAGGACCAGTAAACTGCCTGAAACAATTTGTCGGACCACTCGTGTCCCGTCATACGAACACACCTGAAATTTTCGTTATTCCGGTTCTATTTATATATTTGTTCCATTTTTTCAACGATACTAAACTCGTAACAAGCAAAAAAACTCACACATACCGTTTTCATAATATAAATTATATTATAATTATGGGAAAATATTAAAAGTTCATCTCACATATTTGTGAGGTTTAACGTTTTTTCCGCCATTTTTCAACAATGTTAATTACGATCGGTGATTGTGCCTACTTTTTGCAATATTTTTTTTACGACGAGAGATCGGCGATGCCCCTTATTTTGCGGACTATTAAAATTTAAGATCCCAGTTTACTGTATTTTTCTCAATGAAATATGGTCATCAGATCATTTGAATATTTTTCCCGTGAGGCACTGTACATCGTATTCTATTGATACGATTTGTAGATAACTGCGATTTCTAGCAGCCCCTTATTTTCACACCTTTCAGCAATTTTAGCAATAATTAGCAAATTGCATTTAAAGCAATAAATTTCAATTTTTGGAAAAGTTTAGTGATGTCCCGTATTTAAGATCGTAATTTCCTGCAGTTTTTTCGGTGATGTATGGTGAACCTAAGTATGAAGTTTTATAATTTTATTTGAACCCATATTGATATTAGTTATCAATTACAACGGTGAATAATTTTACCAAGTCTGCCTGCGGACCATAGGTTGAGAAATGCTGATATAGCTCATTGTTTCTTAACCTTGTTTTAAGCCGTGCCCCCCCCCCCCCATTCCACCGGGCCATATTTTCTTCTGGTCCATGTTTCTAGTTACCTTTCTAATTATTTACTTGATTTCTGAATAAATATTTAATGAAATTTTTTCTTGCGTTCATTTTCTCAAATCTTTTTCCACTATGGCTCCCCTTCATCTCCCGCCATTGTTTCCCGGAGGCATACGCGGAAGGGACATATTTTTTTTTAACCCCCTCAACATCGTTGATATGACAGGTATCTAAAACGTTCTATTCTAGCAATGACAAGCCTAGACATTTTGTAAAACTGATTTTCAAATGGAACGCATTTTCCTATCTCCCTTACTTTGCACCAGCTGAAATTTGAAAGAAAGCCTACTTCTCATAAAAAGAAAATGACATTTTACCAGGGCATATTAGTTATTTTTTCTATGCTGGTTAAAAGGTTAATCAAATTATGGTGTAAAAGGAAATTCTCTCAGCTTCACCGCTGAGCTTAGAACCAACCGCACTGTTTTAGGGCTGTGCTGACCACTTTGTTAAAATCGCGCTGTAAAAATCTTCAATTTTATGAGACTTAAATGAAATGGATTTTGCGAATACCTCACTCAAGGAAAGAAAAATAGCAGAGTGATTCTCAAACTGTGTCGCGGCTTCTATTTGTTGTCATTGTAATTATGGAGACAAAGTGTTGCAAGTGGTAATTAGGACCGTGATTTTGAACTGGTGAAGTATGCAATAAGCTACCGGTAAGGTTCCTTGAGATGAGACATTGGTGCCTCGAGATATTTGAAATCGTATTTTGAGAATATCTGCACTGTAAATACAAATGTTCATGGAAGTGCGCCAGATTTACTGAACAGGAGGCAATATTTTTTTTTCCTTCCGAAGCGAGGTTATTTTTTGTTTTTGACTGCAGGGATAAACAAATCTCGGCTGGGGGGTGAACTCCCTCAGCTTGCGCATGCCAATGCAGATATTGGTACTGTATTTTAATAATTGTAACTATCGACCACTGCGGCTTGGCCGTAAGAACGAAATCACGGGGCCTTTGGCCCGAAACATTATTTGGGCTTCTTGTGTTCCGAGCATTCTAGGGAGGAAAGTTAATAAAAATTCAGAATTAAATTAGTAAAAAAGAATGAAAACCTTTTCGGGTTGGAGGAATAGTTGGTTCCGTTTTCCCAACAGCTGAGACGCCATTGCCCAGACTGACTGAATATAGTGAGCATTAAATCTTCAGAGCTCTTAGAGGTTAGAAGCCAACATTAAAGTGATACGTTCAGATCTAAACAATTCTAGTGATGCATTAATTGTATAGAAAGTTAATAGAATATGATGCCAAACTATTATGACTCGACCGTGCTCCTGATATTCTAATCTGTATGATTTAGCGTTTGCGTAAATCAGAGCTGCTGATCAAAATTTTACCTTGTCCAACCTAAGTATGGGAGTTGAATTTTTTTGTGATCAAAGGGAAAAAGGGTTCTCGTCTCAAGAAACTGCATTTTCTTGAAAAAAATCGATGCTTGTTTGAAGTTTCCGTTGAAAATGAGTGTTAAATATTCCGGACGACGAAGTACAATATTCTTTCTTTCATAAAAAGAACTAGAGATAGATAATGGTTTCTTTTTCTGCCTTGAAATATTTCTTGGTATTTTTGTTATCTGTCAAACGGTGCTGATGAATACCATCATTCATCACTCAAGTCCCAAACTGAGTAGTCAGAGTGCTAACATTAGCTCAATAGGTTTGAGTCCCACCTCCGGGGTGCGATACTGGCTTTAAACCGTGGCTGCTTGTTGCGGTAATTTCTTTCTCATCGTCAAAATATTGAAAGAAGTTTTCATTCATTTTTGCCCACGAGTTCTTAATTATAATAGAAATAGGCTATAATTATTTTTGACGTGTTTATGTCCTACCGTGGTCTTTTTTTCGGGGAGTGTTCCAGAACAGATCAGTTTTTTCCAAACTTGTTCGCCCTCCCACCCCCCACGAAGAAAAAAATCTCGGCACCTCTTTTATTCAAACAAACCAGGTCCGTAGCCAGAAATTTCGTTCGGGGGAACCAAGGTGATAGGGCAAGATTTGGCCATCTTTTTCTGGTCATTTTCTCACATTTCGGGGGGGGGGGGGGCAGACCCCCAAGTCCCCCTCCCCGCTACGGCCGTGAAGCAAACCTATAAGATCCTATATTGTACTCAATTTTAACGTCACGTGGTCAATTCCGGCTCCTTTCGGGGCGGGGGTGTCATCAACTTCGGGAAAGACAGCCATGCCTCACTTGGGTTTTGATCGCAGACCTACAAAATCTGCAGTTATGCTAATCCCGCGACTGTCAGGTGACTAATTATTTTGACGTGATTTATTTTGGTTTTCATTGCCTACAAAAACGAGAACGATGGTCTCAATAGTGAAGTTTCTGAATAAAATAGACAAATGCGGATTTCCAAGTTGCTTTTTTTAGTAACAGCAAGAATGCAGCCCACCATTTTTGCAAATACAGTACCCAGTTGAAAAGAACCAGACCTCAGCAACAAAAAGATAATCCGAATTCTTTCATTCAGCAAGAGCTCATACAGACAGATCTACATAATAGTCTTAAATTGTGAGACTGTAAAAAGCACACAAGTTTGATTGAGCAACGAACAGAGCCGAGCTTTTCAGCTGTACATAAAGCAAACAGTTGGGTCTTCCTGGAATCGGGTAATGTTCCCCAAAGGCCTCCCCCCTACCTGTGGGAATAGTGTTGTAAAGGCCGACAAGCTGGCACTGCCCTTAAGCTTTGTATGTTTTTCATACACTCTAGCAACTAGGACACACCTTCTATATTGCAGATTTCGCTTTGGTTTTATACGTGAAGATTGGGTAGTGCCTCACCCAGGTGGAATGACAGTAGCTTTTATTAGTTTCCACTGCATTTTATTTTCTACGTCCGTCATCGTCAGCATCGTAACTGTCACGTATTGGAGAATATCGATATTTTTTTCTTGATTTTCGCTCCTCCATAATAGTTTAATATACACTATATACTTTTAACGTATCAAGATAGGTTTGAACTTTGTTTTCAA
This sequence comes from Pholcus phalangioides, assembly GCF_987345545.1. Classification (NCBI taxonomy): domain Eukaryota; kingdom Metazoa; phylum Arthropoda; class Arachnida; order Araneae; family Pholcidae; genus Pholcus; species Pholcus phalangioides. The sequence goes on along the minus strand of NW_028301600.1, from coordinate 59,776,255 downwards.
ATTTTGGGATGTGCGGATTTTTTGAATGTATATTGCTTAACTAGTTTAACTTTAAAAATTTCATAACCAGTCATTATTGGGAAATTTTTTAATGCTCATCAAATTCTCTTTCTGAATTTTATTTTGTTTTCGGCAAATTTTTACTTTTCATTAATTTTCAGTCTATAAATCTCGTTTTTTAAGACAATTTTCACCAATCCGAAAATAATTCATAACGCGCTATTTTATTTTTAAAATATTGCCGCCAATATTAAATTGTTAATGGTCTATCATCAATGCAATATAAATTCTGATTCTATTTCAATTTTATTTTAAATCTTTGAGTTTAGAAAGCAAACATAATACATGACTCCTTGAGCGCGTAAATTTGCCCAACTGACCAACTCCAGTACTTGGCTTCTGTTGCCACTTACTATTTCTCTTCGTATGCCTTTTTGATTTTTTTTTTTCATAATTTTGAGAGAGATTTGGAAAGAACTCGTCACACATTTATATAAAAGATTAAAAAAAAAAAATCTGAAACAAAAATATCGTAATTTAAGAACACCGCCGGCATTAGAAATGCATAAAGTGATATCACTAGAATTACACGAAATCAACATCAAATTATTGAAAAAAGTGGAAACATTGATCAGTTACATACTGATTGATAAATTTTTACAAATTTTAATTTTCATTGATGCATATTTATGGAAAGGGAATTATGGGAAGTGGAAAATTATGTAGGAATTCAAAAGGAGAAGAAAAGCTTGTGGGAGTGTTGAATCGCAAATTGAATTGTCGGGACAATGGCATCCCGTAGGGTTATTGGCGCACGATCTCTCAAACTTAGAAAATTGTGTGCTACTCAAAACTTGAAATAATTGCATGTTTCAAGAATTTTTTGTTAACCCAAACGTACAGTATTCTCTTAGTTCAATTGCACGAGCCATATGGATGCTATTCATCTAGAAAAATATTGAAGAAACAAACAATTTGAAAACTTGATCATTAAGTCATTCTCATCGATGTTGCAAAGAAAACGGCTGGCAGCTGCTGCTTTGAGCCAGAGTTCTCTTTTGTCTCGTGTTTTCTGTGGATTGTAAGTCGATTTCTCAGCTGTTTTTCGTTGCAAATACATACGTCAAAAAAATAATCAACAAAACATGGTACTTCCTGAAAAAGCGACTTGCATTTTTTTCCTTTCATGCAGAAGTAGCACAGACACATTTGAGCTGTGGTAATAGGAAAACAGTGTCGCCTAAGGAGACGATAACAATATCTACATCATTAGGCAACTTGTCACAGACATAAGATGCAGATCCAAAAGTTTCCATGCTTGTAACTGTCATTTTATGTCAAAGATGAGAAAGAGTATTTTTTCCTTGATATTCATTGTTCTAAGTTATGCATTAAGATTGTGTACATGATAATGTGTTGAAAAAGAGTTAAGTTTCTTGAATTAATCGGGATGCATTTAGCTCATGCGTTCCCAAGATAAAAAAGAAATTCAAGACCCCATTTTTACCCTGATTTTTATCGTTTTTAGACTAAAAAATCAATAATGCTACTTCAAGACAATTGTTAAAAAATAAATTCATAAATAATTAAAATTACATTTTAAACAACTATTAGAAACAAAGTATGTACAAAAGTAATTTACGCTCATTATCATGGATTTTGTATCAATACCTATTTTCGTGTTCATGATTTTCATATTTATGATTGAAGCAGTGCAATCACACACTAACGCACTGTAAGCAGCCCAAATTTCGGGGAAGGACGCGTAATAAAAAGAATTAATGTACCCACGATATACTTTGGAAAGTTTTACGTGTTTTTCTAACGACATTTTCCGGGAACCCAGGCAAGTTTGAATAGTGACTTCACATCTTACATAGGTCCCAAAAATGCTTGGTCAGCAGAGCAAGCATCCATCCCCCATAGCGTTGAATGAGCAGTCAAAGGGTGACTTCCCCTCCTACCGTTTTGTGCCCCGGGGCACCACCGCTGCCTGCTGCTCTTAGTTGAAGCCCTAATTACAGTGTTCTGCTACCAAAATATTGCATAAATGATATTACGAAAAATTTTAAACTTTCATAACATTCTAGTGAATGTCCAATTTGTTATTTTAGGAAATTAAATAAAAATTATAACTTGTCCAAATTATAAATAAAGCGCAAGATCTAGAAGAAAGATACAGTAAAACTTGATTATAATGTCAATATTCGGTGTCCGCTGACTGGTTCCTATAAAGAATTGTTAATTAACCTTGCTTATAACGTCGATGAAAACATAACAACCTCGGATATAACACATTTTTCGTCACTTTGATTCCGTGTCCCAAGAAATTCCTAGAAAACTCCAAAAGAAATGAAAAATGTCCCGTTTTTTCAATGAAGGGCTTGCTTTTATTCAAGTACTAAAATCAAGGGACGAAGATAATTTGCATAATTTTTAATTATGTCAAGAATGTTATTACGGCATAAAAGTTTTTTGTATTTATAAAATTTTGAATTGCTTGCAGACTTACTGTTGCACTTTATTTTCAGTCAAGAGTTATTTATAGACAATAATTGGCAGCATTTTTAGCGAGATTAATCGATGTCCCGTGTTAATGATCCTAATTTCTCGTACTTTTCTTGATAAAATGTAGTCGCCCCCAGTCATAGTGCAGTAATTTTTATATTTGATCGCATCTGAGTATATTTTTGATATTTAAAAATGTTTTGGAAAATCTGTACCTCGGTTATAACAACAAAATTTTAAGAAAGCTTCGATGCCGTTATAACCGAATTTGAGTGTATTTGGAATCTTTCTTCACGAAAAAAAAAAACCCAAATGCAAAAATAGAAAAATTTTGCATTTGTTAGGTCTATCCTTCCAACAATTCCATCTGTATAGTCAAATTGATTTCCCTCTCTTCGCCTTCGAGGCGGTGCCGTCTTAACGTATGGGTCCACCCGAGCACCTCAAGCGAAGAAGGGGGGCCTCACAAAAATGCGATCTCGTTGAAATTCTCAAGAATTTGCCTGGTAAGGCCTCGGAAAAATGGCTTTTCCCGGGAGCCCATGTGATGCTCTCAAGACGGCCCTGCTTCGAGGTAAGGGAAAAAGTTATTAGTTCATGTTGTGTGTGTGCCAACATGTTTTACTTGCCTTTTTACCACATGATTTACGATGGATCAATCGTTCAATCAAAACAAACGCTCAATAGCTAGTTAGATGTTAGATTCGTACAAGTTTTCTGTCACGAATGTAGATCGTAGTCATCATAATAGTGACGTGAACTAGAGTTAGCAGTGAATGCGTTTAGCACGCTTCGCTGAGCGTATAGCTGATATTTGCATATATATATACCCTGCTATCTTCCGAATGCACAAATTCGCATCATTTACGAAGGTAAAAGCTGGGCCGATCAAGTGTAAAAAGCTTCGCTTGTGGTCAGTTTAGACATTTTCGGAATGAAAAAACCACGAATCTCATTCATCTTCGATCATAATTCAAGGTACAGATCAGTAGTGCTTATCTAGACATGACGTAAATAAAATTGAAAAGTTGTTTATAAAGCCTAGAATTGGGCCAACTCTCCAAATAATTAGATTATTACCTTTTATGTTGTTTTACCCTTTGACCCTTATTTTACTGGTAAAATTGCCGGGAAAATAAACACTAACAAAATCGCTGATCAATTGCAATTCTAGACAGGCGCGTAGGGTTTAATTTGCTGATGAAGCAATGATTGATGCCCGTCACTCGATCAAGATTCGTAACCTTGAAAAACATTTTCTAATACTTGAACGAGTTGATTGAATGCTGGCGATAATGAGAGGTGTTCGAACACTTGCTTTTTTTTAACTTTCCAATAAAATAGAATTAAGATCGAGGGTGCTCAACCTTTTTTGAAGAGTGCGGGCCACTTCATTGGTTTGAAAACGTGCCGCGGGTCACTAAAGTGATTTGTAAACCTGTCGCGGGATATTTAAGGGGTTTGGGAATGTGCCGCAAGTCAATTAAGGTGATTTGTAAATATGTCACGGGACACTTTAGTGGTCTAGGAATATGCTGCGGGTCAATTATGTGATCATTCGATCTGGAAATGCTCCGTGGCTCACTTAAGTTGGGTAAGAATGTACCGCGAGCCACTTAAGTGATCTAGAGCAGTGCTCCAGGTAACTTAATTGATTTGTAAATGTGGCATGGGGCACTTAAGTAGTCTGGGAATGTGCCGCGGATCACCTGAAGAATCTGGTTATGTGTTGCTTAAGTTTGAGGTCCCGGGCCACATCATATGTCTCCGAGGTCCACGGGTTCAGCATGTATGATTTAGAAAAAGGGTGTATTTATTCTTAACCACTTTACGATCAAGGACGTAATATTGCGTTCAAACGCCAGTGGAATAAATTCAATTTCTGATTTTTTTTCTCTCCCTCATCGCGAAGTTTTGTTGTTAACCCTATGAAAAAAAGTTCTTTTTTACCTCTGTTTATTTCTATACTCCTTTTATTGGTTTTTTCCCCTATATGTGATGTATTCTACTATATACATATAAGGGCGAAAGAGAACGGGTAGAGTGAGGGTGAAAATATAAATCTAACTTCGTACCTACTCTCATCTACTTATGTATTATACAGTATTCCTGTCATTTGTTTTTATTTCTTCCTTTTTCCATCTACTTTTTCTCATTTTTTTCCTTTTCTAGCGTGAGGTTAGGTTAGGACAAGGTTACCATATTTATCACCGTTTCGTTTTATACAGATCATCCAAATTCATTGCCAATAGCTTGTAAGCGAAGGGGTTAATTTTGAATACATGCGTCAAATGTTCAGATTTTGTGAGATCAGTTCATTTTGTAGTAGCTGGTTCAAATAAGCCCACCATCCATACTTCAATTTGTTGGTTAAAAGCGGTGAATGAGGCTTTTTTTTCAATCTGAACATTTTTTTCATTCTGAGGGTTTTTTTCATTCTCTTCCAATATGAGCATTACCGTCCTTAGAAGACGCGAGGCCCCGCGCGAAAATAATGGTGAGGACTGGAGCTTTTGACGATTCTGGGGCCCCTTAAATCCCGATTTTATGTATTTCTTGAACATGTAGGAATGCTGAAAAATATGTATACAAAAATCTGAGAGCGCACATACACGCAATTGAATGTACATTAATTGAAATATTCGAAATTAGAGGAAATTTTATGAAAATTTAAAATTTGACAATTGAAAATAAGAAAAATATTTCCAAAAAAAAAAAAATATTAAAAAAAATAATTCCAGCATTTTAAGTATAGAATTAATGAAAGGAACCAAAGGCTTTTTATATAACTAAAGCCGCTATGCACTACTCTGACGTTGCGTGTCTTTCGGCCTTGAAGCCGGGTTTTCCTAGGAGTAGAACTTTTGCGCCGTGCGCAGCGTGAAAACGCTGATTGGTTAAAAACCTGAAATTCAGGTTTTTTTTAACCAATCGGCGTTTTCGCGCTGCGCGCGCTGTAGAAACCTGCTTCTAGGAAGACCCGACTTTAAGCCAGGTTTGACCGAAGAAAAAATTGCTACCGCAGGGAGTCCCCATCGAGGGGTTAGCGCACCAACCTCTCAATGAGTATAAAAAAAACAAGCCTGCCGTTCGGAATCGGCAATTGTAGGTCCCGGTCTAATTGGCCCCCGTGTGCAGAAAATGACCAAGCGGAGATCGAGATGTAGTTCGGAAAGAAAATTCACATTCCTCTGTGGGGAATCGAACCACCAATCTCTCACTGTCCGGGCGAGTGTTCTAACCATTGAACTAAAGAGGACAGACATTTTCATTCCTTAGAGCATATGTATACCCTTACTATGCATACCCCTAAAGACTGCTCTGAATATGAACACTGGTAAACAAGAGGATAAAAATATAATTTGACAGTTTGCAATATCATCCATCTATTATTGCATCGCAACAGAAAACGTGCATGGAATGTCAGAGGTGAAAGTGAATCTTTTTCATGATCAACCAAAGGTGGGGGAAATGACAATGAATAACTTCTAAAAACATTGGCCATTGTGGAAAAAGCTTTGTCGACGTTCGATACAGCATTTACGAAATCGATGGTTGGTTGACTACTGGTCACAACATCTTCCGCGACTAATGTTCTTTTTTTACTTAATAGTCGGATATCATTTATCTAGTCATCGTTATGAATAAAAAATCGCCGATAAATTATTTTCCGATCACCGAACTATGCATTGCTCTATTCACGAGTATCTTATCGAATAATGATATTTTATACCGTGTGTAAACATTTTTCGCAAATATTTCAATTTTAAATATTGGCGCTTAATCCTTTTACGTGCGATTCGTAAATATTGATGGAAATAGAAAAAAAGTTTTTGAGTTTTCTCTCTCTCATTTCGGTCATATCACGGTAATTTTATGCATTCACGTCTAATTAGGCTGAAACTTCCGTTTCTGGCTTCTGCTCTAAACTGGAATTTTAAACCAGGACCCCACTGAGTTGGAGGTGGGTGCACTAACCACTCGCCTCATATGTGAGATTGCTGATGTTTTGTCTTGGAAAAACTAGTGATAGCGTATGTAGGAAAAAAATATTTTTAACGCTCTTAGAGGAATTGACGAAATATCTCGCCGCCTTAACTTATTTTAGCAATGATATGCCCAGTATTTTGTAAAGTTGATTTCTCAATGGAATACATTTTCCTACCCCTGTTATTTTGTGTTTGCTGAAAATCGGAAGAAAGCCTACTTTATAAAAAAATATATATTTTTCACAGGGAGGTTTAGATTGATCTCTGCTATGCCGTTGAAAGGGTTAAGAGAAAAATCCCATATTCTTTCTCTCTAAATTTAATTTCATGGTTTAAATAATAATTCCTTGGTTCCTAAACCATTTTTAATTGCTTTTTCATTTTTTACCGTATTTGTGCACGATACCTTTATCTTATTTTTATTTTTGGACGGCCAGCATCCGAATTTCGATCTAAACTTCGAAAGTACACATTACTCGAAAAGAACGAATTTCTCATCACTGAGTTCTTTACCTTTTTATGTTTTTGTGGTAAACAGGCCAATTTTTTTTCCCCTGATCATGCATTTATGTTAGAGAAAATTTACTCGGTGGCGCTTCCGTGGAACTTTTATTGTTCATCTTGTTATCTCGAGGATTTCATTACAAAATCACTTTCTGGAAAGTACCTATTATCGCGTTTTAATATTTTTTGACAGTTTATTTTCATTTAACTCTTTCGCTCTTACGGCATTTGCGTTCCAATAACTCAGAAAGCTCGAGCCTAATTTTGAGAATCTCAAGATTATTTTCAAAATATTTTTGCGAGCCTATTTTTTGGGCTGGAATATCGGACATTTAAATGAAAATGAACAAATTATTGTTTATATGGTTTTTTTTGAAGGATGCATCACGACACACGAGGGAAATTTTTACGCATCGCTTTGAACAGAAGAATGATGTGAAGGAAAAAAATGCTCTCACAAAAATGCCTTAGTTCTTGGCGTGGTTAAAATGTCGATAGTCCCCTGACCGATGAGATTGGGAGATAAACAATGGAATTACTATTTATAATATATATTTATTAGAGGCCCAAGCCCTTATAATACATGAGAACAAAAAATAAATAAACTCTCGGTTACAGAATGGGTATGTAGAGCGGGATATATCGGTCTCTTCAGAGAGTTACAGCGTGCGGCTTAACAGGTTGTTAATGTACGTTTAACTTAAATTTCCGTTGACGTATTCCTCTGGAATTTCTACTCAAGGAAATACAAATCAAGATTTTTGTAAAAAAAAAAGGTGGAAGCCAGAATTTCGAATTCGATTAATCCACTAAATTATTCCCTGCATCGAGGACAATTCTGGAACTGTTATCATAGCAGAAATGATAGAGGGTAAGCGACTGGGGAATAATTCTTGGTGATTGTTTCTCAATGAAATCAAAGAGACTACTTCCCCAGCCTAATTTGGAATCGATACAGAACCTAACACAAGTTTTGTTTCCTTGCTTCAGGAAGCTTATAAACTCTATCTAACCATTCTAGTAATATTTTCAAAATAGTAAAGTGTGTTTATAATTGACATAATTCTAAGTAAATAATGTGTACGAAGGGACAGAACGAGGTAAAGAATAACATTTTTTTTCGACGAATCTGAGAAAGTGTCCAAACTCTCAAAATTCCATACTTCACATGCGAACAAAGCCGAAGAATGCACCCTCGCTTCAAAAAAAAAAATTGTTAACATGGAATTACTGTTTTTCAGTTATTTAATTATCCAAATGGTCGGAATTTTTTCAAACGGCACTATTTTTCATCATAATTTAAAATAACGAACAGTTTCATGAGCATCAGTAACAAAAATGTTTTTTCTTTCAAGGATCTCCGGGTTTCAGCATTATTGAGGGTTCCGTGACATTTGAATCCGCGGAACTCTAAAAAGCTCTCGCGGAACACCTATTAGAAATCTGATTAGGCAGGACGTTGGTTGGTAGACCATCAGCAGGCAGAACAGTTCATCAGCTGATGATGAGTCACTTATCGGAAAAGGGTTTGGAGGAACGCCACGTTGGAATTATTGCGGTGATTTACGGTATCTTCCAAATTGGTCGCTCTCTTAATTCAACGAACCTAAATCAAAGGTGTCTAGTTGTTGAGGAAGGAGCTAATAACGTTTTGAAAGGCGGCTGTTGATGACACTTAATTTCCGCATTGCGCTGGCCTCCGGGGTTAGTGACGTTGTGCTGCTTGCTCTCTTCCCCCTGCCTATCACATCAGATAGATGCCTATCCATCCCGCCGTCGCTCGTCACTATATCACTAGCATCATCTCACGTCTGGCCATTTGCCAGATTTTTGTCTCACGTGCTGAAGACGGAATAGAATAGAGTACGTAGAAAAGAAAGCAAATATATAATTCGAATAAAAAAATGAATAAAGGAGAAAAAGCAGCGAGCCAGAAAGAGAATAGAAAAGAGCCAAAAATCTATTTAAAACTTCCGTTAGGTTTGTGTACCGTCAATGGCTCCCGCCTAGACAAAGCGTTAGTCAAAGTTGGCCGACGGCTTCTTCGTTGCATTTTCTTTCTTTTCTCAATTTCTCGAGTGAAAACAGTCGGCCACGAGATCTCAATTACTATAATCGTTTTGCCATCATTACGATAGATCATTTTGTTTGTTCGATAAGATGGCTCGCAGTTTTGGAATGCGTGTTTTACGTTTTCCATGTTTATCTGTCGATTATGACATTGTTGAAAGGTGTTTTGTTTGAAATCGTTCTGTACTTTTTCGCTTATGATGATCGTGATGGTTTTTCGCGTTCGAAAAAAATATAAACGGGAAGAACTTATCGTTACCTTTTTTTTCATCTTCTGGGTCGATCAGAAAAGTTTTCCCCAAGATCTATTGCATCTTTTTCTCTCAATTCTCTAGCTATGGTGAAATTTTATTTGCCCCAAGGTGCATATTTTATATGTACGGACCAATTAAAAAGTCAACTCGAAATTCTATGTTTTGAGATATCTGCATTTTTAAAGATTCAATGCGAACGTAACGGGAATCAACTCAGACTTAATTACAGAAGGGAGCAGATAAGCAGAGACTTGTTGCTGCTGTTTTGCAATACGTAGAGGCATTTTCTATCGTTCTCATGACGTGCATAGTTCGAAAATGCAATTTCCACTGTTTTCGCCTTTCTTGAACTGGGCCGTCGAAATATACAAAAAGGAAGACAAGTACGTTTCAGCTCAACTAACTCTGAAACCTTTGGTTATAGAAACATACTTCCGATTAGGAAAAAGTATTCAATTAATAGCCTGCCTATTTTAGATATGTCATTTACTTATTAGGGGCCCGTATCTGTACTGAGATGCAAAATTTAATTGTTTATACGATCCCTTCCCCCTCCTCCTAACCAGATCATGGTCCGGCGCTCTTTCTCAATGAAGAGATACAAGCAGGTCGTCGAAGAAGACTTGGGCCATGCTGGAAAATGTGCGTGTATGTGTTGTGAATTTAACGTGAAGTTCTGTGTAATGCTTGTTATAGTACGATATCCCCAAACTTCCAATTTAAAATTTATTGTTAACTAGTAATGTATCATAAAATTTACAACTTATTTTCTTATTTTTCCTCTTTAGATATTCTTTGCCCACTTTGCCTCTTTCGGTAGCCCAATACGTTTCTTGTCTAGGTACATCCTTTAGTTAGTGAACTTGCTTGATTCATGCTCACTTCTACTTTATTGCAGAGGAATTCTATTTTCAGTTTCATGTTTTCCTTATCCTAGAAATTCACCCTGGCATAGCCTTTTTTCACGGAAGGGATATACACCACACACAATAAAATATAATCAGAAAATGGGAAAAATTCTAATTAATACATACATGCCAACCTTGTAGCCAAGCGCCTCTCCGTAGTGGCAGTGTTAATCGCCGGGAGGAGGGGAGAGGCGAAAATGCAGAATTTTTTTTTTCTTATGACTTTTTATAAAATTCAAATTATTATTTTTTCAACTTTAGAAAAAGAAAATTGGGAATCTGACATTCTATATCAAACTAGCAGTGATACCTGGCATTGTCCGAGTTTTCTTCATATGCTGAGGAGCATTAAAAAAGTGACAAACCATTATTTAGGAACCAAGGTAACCAAAATACATTCTTGAAGTCATTGTTGCTGGGCAATTTTTTGACCCTATCGGGCATTTTCCCAACTCTGACCAATTTTTAAAGTTGCCTATCGTTTAAATTGGAACTTGTGTGTGTGGGGTACGCACATACAAAATTTGGCGAAGATTGGTATGAAATTGTAGATTTACAGCGCCATCTGTGAGTCAAATTTGAATTTTCTTTTATTTATCAAAAATAACTTCAGACCATGATAAGTTATCTTAGCGCAAACCGCACCTTTTTATGTTGATTTGTTATTAACATGATACTTATTCTGTGGAGATGCGATCTTTGCGGGACGTCATTTTGTACTTTATGGGATAATGGAATTCAAAGAAATCCTTACAGAATTCCGTAGTTTTTCACGATTTGCCGTAGTTCCATATTTTATGGTAAAAATCCATAGAAACTGCAGAAATTCCGTAGTAGTTGGCAAGTACGTTAATATAATTTTTTAAAATTAGCTTGATGTTCTTAGATTTGCACGGATATTCGGTTCGGCAAAGGGCCGAATAGCAGCCCTATATCTAACAAGGAAAGGGTTCCAAAGTGACATCTTCAAAAAGTTTAGAAAAAATTACCGATTTTACTCATTTAAATATGCACAAAGATAAAAAAAAACCCGGCGTAATTATTACGGGTCAATAAAAAAAAAATTGTAAATTAATATTTTGAACGCCAATAGAGGCCAAGAATGAATTTAAACTCCCTCGACCCCAGAGTGTTAGTGACGTCATTCAAACAACACATGATGAAGTACAGCACAGACAAGAGAAAAAAAAGTTACTACTGTAGTTTTCTAGAAGAGAAAAGAGCTCAACGAGAGTGAAAGAGAAAAAGCGAAAAGACGTCTTTTATAGATATCACCAAGAAGCGCGAGAAGTGATGAGTATAGCGGACTGTTATAATTTTTAATAATTTTTTGAGGCTTTAATAATTTATTCCGCCGATAATTTTTTAATTTTTGTGTTTCTGGGTGAGATGGATGTACTTGATATTTTCATAATTTTTTGAGGACGATACCTTGGGGCCCTTTTCTTGTGAGTTCCATATTCCCCGAGATATTCCTGATTGCAGGCCAGGGCGCGTTTCAGAATTTAGAAAATTTTCAATAAACTGTAACCATAAAGAATTTTTATTTTTCTCAAGTTTGCTTAATAAATGCTAGTTTTTTTTCTCATTTTCAGTGATTTGTGAACTCAAAAATTTTGGCTAATATTGCATTTTAAAAATAGGAATTTTTTTGTTTTTTTTTGTTTCAGTATACAGATAAACTTTCTAATTGGAAGTTAGAGGACGGAAACGTATAAAAAAATAAAATTTTCTATCTCTGTACATATACGGTCCGTAGAAGAAATAAATGAGATATCTAAGGCCAGTGTTACGCTATAAAAAGTATATAAAAATTCTTTTATAAAGTTGAAAATGCAACCAATAAGCATATCGTTGCGAATGTAACCAATATAGCTTATTTGTTGTTTTTTTTTAAGTTTCGCAAAATATATTTTATAAAACTTTTATAGTGTAATCCCGGCCTTCAACATTTTTTATTCGTCAAACAGTAAGGCTCTATTTATGTAAGAGCTTTAACTGCTCCATGCTCATTCATAGCTGTATAGTAAGAAATCAAAATGTCTAGATGTTAAAAGATGTGGTTGCCGATTAGAGTAAGAAGCTATTATAAGCACTTGGCAATTGCTAAAAAAAATTGAAATGGAAATATGAAGTCGCATTCATTCCTCTTAGTCTTGAATTGTTCCCAAATGAATATTACTTTTCTTTCAAAGAACATTTATTTAGCACATGATTTCATTTTGACACTGACGTGCAAAAATTTGCAACAATATGCATTTTTTTCAACTGAGAATGGAAAAGATGATCGCGTATTATCAGATGAATGCCGGATTTTACATGGGAATTATGCCGGAACATGGTTTATCTATTTATCATAAAAATATCCAATATTAACCTGTAATCTTTGTGACATGCTTTTTGAAAATTAGGTTTAGTTTAGAACCCCCTTTTTAACCGCATCATCTATAAAGTTAAATTGCTGATTTTGTGTAGAATCTTTAATCATCTTCAAATTTGAATTCTGCTGCGCATTTTCTTTTAAAACCTATTTGTGTTCAATTTTGAATGATTAATGATCTTGCAAAATTCTTCCTTGTTTTCAAAAGTCAATTATTATTCAGTATGACTTTACTAATTATCGCAGCTTCAGCTTTTTGCAGCCAGTTGTCAACGTACAATGAAGGAATATGTAATCAGTGTTGATCGTATTCGTAATAAGGTATGTTATTTTCGCACGCTGTGTTTAATAAATTTGATAAATTTTTTTACGAAAAGGTAGAATCGAAGTTTCCCCCGATTATCGTCAGTGGTATTCTTCAGTGTTAAAGAACAAATTCTGAACTGTACTACAATATAGATATCGGTTTGTTGTTAATAATTATTTTCAGATAATTGATTTGTATACTATCGTAGGTGGCAGACTATCATCAATGTTGAGGTAAGTCGTCATTAAGCAAGTGCGGCAGTTCGAGTCTTCAAGAGGCCCAGTGCATGGAATAATTTTTATTTTTCTTAGTTTATTAACCTGTAGTTTCAAGTCTGTTAAATATTGTTGCTGCACTTATTGAGCAAATGGTGAGTATATATGTTATAATCAAACGGAAAAGCTTAGCACATGAATTTTCCTTGTCACTCGTATGGAAATGGACTCTTTCCCCTCCCCCAACGAAAATGGTAAGTTCGTTTTTTTTACTTTCCAGAAGGTAATATGTAAAAGATGATGCGTGCAGAACATTCTTCTATTACAGAAAGGCACAATTGATTTTAATTTAACAATTAATTAAACTTCTGTAATGTTTTCATTGATGCATTTATAACAATGTTTATACTTGAAAATTTCAAAAAAATCTATTTTAAATCTTAAACTTTTAGTAGTTTTTGAAACACACAAAACTGATTTTATACAGAAAATCGCTTTTTATTTTTCTGTTGAACATATGTTCCGGTTTTTATTTCTCCGATTTTCATATATTTAATCATCTTTTAGCCGAGTGATTGGAATAAAAATTCCCGGTTCGGCCATTTGGAATTTGTTATAAACTGCAATTTGCTGTCTAATTAGTCCATCAGAGTGCATAAAATGGTTCGAAAAATGAGCCAGTGCCTTCATTTTCCCTCGTTTACTTGACAGAAATGCTACCTGCGAGTTGCCGTCTCAGAACAATAGAAATGTTGAGTAACTTTTCAGTGTGGGTTGAACAACCTTTCGCTACCAAATTTATCCGGGACGAATTTAGAAAACAAAAGATCTCGTGTTGGCTGTGCGCAAACTGTTCCTGGAATAATCTGATCTTGTGAGAGAATATCCCGATATTTCTGTGTTTAAAAGCGTTTGCGTACACACGTGCGTGAACATTTGTTGCAAAAAGCTTAGTGTAAGCAAGAGCGAGTACAAAGTTTTGTATTAAATATAGTCGAAATACATAATTTTTTTGTGTGTGGTGGATTCAAGAGAATATTTTTTTAATGCTCATGAAGATAAATTTTGAAAACGAAACTTTCTTCACTCGATCGAAATAGGCACATCCGTTATATTTGAGCTATTTTTTATTGGAAAATGTCCTTAGTTTTTCACAATTTCTCTCCTGGGATGGATTATTTTTTTAAACAACGTTTCAGTTCATAACAGTTCTTAATGATATGATCAAATAATTTTCCACCATGCTGTGTTGTTTTTTTTTTTTCTTGTCACTTTTATTTCTGGTAATTGTTGCATTTGACAGTAGTAATACAGCGGGTGCGCAGGTGTTCCGAGTTTTTCCACTCTTCCTTCAGCACAGCTTTAATCGAAAATCGCTAGCAGGTGATGGGTCAAACTTTTGGATAACACGTCTTGTAAAAAAAATCAAGTGTTTTTTTATAACTAAATTCTTGATACACGCGTCTGAATTTATACTCATTTTTATCTGACGGGAAGACTTTTTACGTAGACCTGTCACACAAGCTTGAGCAAAGGATTAAAAATTAAGAACCAAATCTTAGTCTATGAAGTTCAATATTATCTTCATTGTACATGGTTACAGACAGACCACTTTTTCATTTTATGAAATCATTTCTACATAATGGCTGTAAACGTAATTTAGTGGCAAATTGCGATTTAATGAAGACTTGTTTGTTTTCCTTTTGGTCCCTGAAAGAAGGAAATGTAAAACTTTCTTAACAAATGTAATAAGGAAGTAATTTTCTTGCACTGCGCCTTTTTTTGAGCTTACACAGGTATACACTATGTTAGTGAATTTTCATTTTTTCCCCGTAATACATGTTTGTTTCAAAATATTAGAACACTCCAGAAACTAGTGAGCAGTTTATAAAATACTCCATTTGGACACCCCAAATTTATGATATGGCTATAATATCTGCTATTTTAAGAGGAGGTTCTTGAGCTTATCGGTGGTAAAAAATTTGCACAAAATAGATAGGCTGACTGCCTTCTAAAACGTTAAATTATTTTTTGATTTCAAAAAATACAACATCGCAAAACTAGTTTCAAAAAATCAGAACGACTAGCTTAAAACGGATCATATTTAGCTTAAACGGAATATTTTCATGCAAATGTGGACATCGATTTGATCAAATAAGTGTTTGCAAGTCTTCCCTGGTTATGTATGTTAAGCTAGAACAGTTTTAGTCTTAGCATTACTGGTACAAAAAGAGGATATTTCTGCGAACGTAAAATAAATATTTGCCTGAACAGTATGAGAAAACGCGTGCTGATATCGTGCAAATATGTTGTACTGTAGCCATCTATGGCATTTTTTATTTTATTTTGTGTCTCAAAGACATCTCCCTATGCACCACACAGTATAACATAGGGCCATATATAATGGTACAATCGGCATATTTACCGTGGAAAACAAAAAAATTATAATACTTTGTACAAAAGAGAAAAATGGTTTTCAAAGAAAATAAAATAATGATAAAAAAATCTGGACCTTAACTATGAATCGCTGTTATCAAGCTGGCTTTTTATTAATTTTAATTGGCAAGCATTGACATATCCAGAGGAGAGAATTTTTGAGAAGTTGTACATTAAGCAAATGGGGTACCCTGAATGCTATTACATGACAGAAAAAAAAATATTGTGCCAATATTTAAAAAAATGGGACATTGCACTTCAGGGAACACACTGTATTTATGATTTATATAGATTTGAATAGTTTAAAAATGTCTTATATGGAGACACGTGTACGTTTGAGCTATTCTGCTATTATAGAAACTTCATGAACATCTCGCAAATAAAAATCGAATGTTCGGAATTGCTCAGAAGCACCAATGCCGGAAGTAGCTCAAAACATAAAATACGTTTACTTAAAAAATATAAGAAAACCAAGTTGCTTTTTGCTAGCCACATTGACAAAGGGTTGAGCACGCATTTATCAAATTTAAACAAATTCAGAAAAAATGATTGAAGGGTTAAGAAATCTAAAAAAAACCGTCCACTGAAAGCAATCTAATATGCTAAACTAATTGTCAAGCCGGTTTACGGAAAATTCACCGACCAACAATTCACCGACGACAGTTCGATGCGAGTCAGTTAGCGAGGGAATGAGCGATTGAGTTACTGAGTGAGTGAGTGACCCAGTGAGTGACCCAGTGACCGAGTGAGTAAGTGATTCAGTGAGCGAGTGGGTTACTGATTCAATGAGCGAGTAAGTCAGTCCGTGAGTGAGTGAGCGAGCTGCTAAGTGAGTGAGCGATCTAGTGAGTGAGTGATCTATTGAGTGAGTAAGTGCCATGTCCTAAGGATATGGCGGAAAGTTTAAATAATGACTTTATGAGAATAAATTCAGATGATACGGATTCGGGTTGCTGTATTTTTTAAATATATGACATGCATATTTATTGGGCATCTTTTTCTCGCTGGGCATTTTGCCTGTTGTGGCCTTGTATTTGTATAAATTACAAATTGCTGTTGCCCAATATAAGATAGTATATTCAACAAAATTCCATTAACTCTGTTTTACTCAGAAACTTCTAATGAAATGTTAAAAGGGATAATAACAGAATTAAAAGATAATAAAGTAAGTGGATACGCGATGAATTAACTTCCTAAAAATGCTTAAAATAATCTCCTGTTATCACATTGATGTTATAAAAAACATCGCTGATCATCAGTAACCAATGGGTTTTTTTTTATGCTGAACTAGCTGTTACCCGCGATTTCACGTGATGAACTTTCAGAAATCCCGCCTTAGTGCGTACTCTATATTTACTATATGTACTCTATATTTACTATATACGTATAGATATACTTCCTATGCAACGGAAATTAGTGACGATTTTTTTATTACGGGAGTCGGTGACGTTTTTTGAGTGATGGAAATCTGTTACGTTTTTGTGTTACTGAAGTCGGTTACGATTTTGGGGTCAAGTTTTCATTTAACTCTTGCATATATCGGGACCCATTTGACACATCGGGACCAAGTAATGTGCATGTACCCAGAGTTTCCCACATCCTACAGCAGGTCCCCTAAGCTGAAATAGATAGCGGGCCCCCAAACCAGCTTTTTCACGGGCCCCTCTGTGCTTAATTTATAGAGTGAAAATATCAAAAAGCGATAAGAAACGTTCCGGCCCCTGTCAGCCCTGCCCTCGTGGGGGTCATGCCGAGAGGTATGTATACGTAAAATATACATATGTCACCAGTGCTCCAAACATACAGGGTCGGGGTACCCGGGGGATTGCACTCACTCACTCACTGGGTCACTCACTCACTCGGTCGCTCAATCACTGACTCGGTCACTCAATCACTGACTCACTGGGTCACTCAATCACTGACTCACTGGGCACTCACTCACTCAGTAACTCAATCGCTCACTCCCTCGCATTGAACTGTTGTCGGTGAATTGCTAGTCGGTGAATTTTCCTAGCGGTGAATTTTCCTAGTGGTGAATTGCATGGCGGTGAATTGTCGGTCGGTGAATTTTCCTAGCGGTGAATTGCATGGCGGTGAATTGTTGGTCGGTGAATTTTCCTAGCGGTGAATTGTTGGTCGGTGAATTTTCCGGCGGTGAATTGTTGTCGGTGAATTGCTGGCGGTGAATTTTCCGGACACGTGTCAAGCCTTGGATTTTCTTTATTCGGATATTGTCATTTTTCAGAAAATTTTTATTCAGATAATAAAAATTAATGTCTAATTAATTTGTCTAATTATTTGTCTAACTAATTTGTCTAATTATTTGTCTAACTAATTTGTCTAATTATTTGTCTAACTAATTTGTCTAATTATTTGTCTAACTAATTTGTCTAATTATTTGTCTAACTAATTTGTCTAATTATTTGTCTAACTAATTTGTCTAATTAATAGATAATAATTAAGACAAATCTTTTATATATATAATCTATATTATATCCATCGACCCAAATTATAACTTTTTTGTCTTTTTAGGTATTTTTCTTTAAAAAGCATTTTGGCATGCAAATCAAAAAAAAAATTTTCAAGTCGGCTTTGGCTCAGGTGTAAAGAGGATGCCAACTCCTTAATTTTTTATGAATTTTTAAACTATTTACGAATTTATAGTACACTTTATAGTTGTAATAATGAAATGGATACAATTTTACCGATAAAGCAACATTTTTTGAATGCATCGGCAAATGTGGCGTATATAATTGTTGATGAAGTAGTCCCGACACAAAATCGCAGGTGGCATATCTACTAGACAGACATGTTACACGTCTAATATCAGTCCAGGAAGTATGTAACTTATTTGTTTCTCAGTGGGTGCCCAATACACGTGTTTTCATCTTTTTTTTTTTAAATAAAAGAAAGCTGTGTCATACTGTTTCCGAACTCATTTTTAGGTGGTGGGTGTGAATGTTGTCATTCGGTAATGACAGCTTTTTAGCAGCCACCAACACGTGTTACTTCAAGCAGAACCATCGAATGCACGTGCCCCTTGTATGTGATACGGCATCACCTCAGTGATGACTTGACAGATTCTTCCCACCACCGCCACTGCTTCTTGTGCGACAGAAAAATTCTATTGCGTAACGTGCAACACCACGCCCTTCCCGTCTTAAACGAATCCTTAATTACGGGCATCATTTATTAGGGCCATCGAGCGGCTGGGTCAATGTAGAAGAAAAATGGGAAAAAGCTGTTTGTATTACGGTTAAGAAAGGATTTTCTATTTGCTGCTGCTGAATAGCGTTGTCGGCCGAAGTCTTGGGTATTCATGATCACGTAATAATGTATTCGTTTGAATGTCAGTGACCCACCGATTTATCGGCAGTTTCGCATAGCATCTCTTTTCGTTGAAAGATTATACAGTCAGGCATCGGTATATCGTCACCTCTGGGAACTAAAGGAAAGTGACTCTATAAGCGGAATGACTTATTAAAGAGCGAGTCTGATTAAATAAGTAAACATACACCTCAGAAAAAGTGCACGTATCCTCTTCACACCTGAGCCAAAACTAACTGACAATTAAATTTTTTTAATTTATGTTTATTGCAGGGCTGGACAAATCCCAGGCGCCAGGTCACTATAGCGACCAAAAAATTGACATTGACACCTAATTCTTTGTCCTTTTACTGAATTGAAATCTTAGGACATAGCAAAAAATTATCTATCGGACCATATGTCAAGTATGTTTGCTAGTATGGAAATGGGTCCTTAAGTCCCGGACAAATGAAAAAATACCTGGCGTCTACGAAATTTTTGCTGGTGTCTACATTTTTTCGGATTTGTCAAGCCCTTTGTATGTCAAAATACCCTTTAAGAGGAGAAAAATTATTAATTTGGGTCGCTATTTTACTAGGTTCATTTGAGTCAGGTACACATGTATTGTACCTCAGGTCTTGAAAAAATCATTATAAAAACCATTTAAAACCGAGGTACATATGTGTACCACCACCGGAGCGAAGAGGATATGAAAAATCAAATTCAAAATTCGTTTAACGCATAAACATCATGTTGGACCAGAATCTATTAAGACGTAAATTTTACTTGATAAAGTAACAGAATAGCAGACGATTTGTTTCAGAATGACTGTGGGATTTGGTGAAAAAATAGAGAAATAATATACGAACACACAAGTTGAATGAACGTCTATTTGAAGAAATCTGATGCTTTAATTATTAAGCATTATTATTTAAATCTGCAAGCTTTAATAATTTGAACAAACTTTTCTATTCTCTCATAACGTTAAAATTTTCGGTTAATTCGGTTGTTATGAGGAACTTATTGATAATACTCAATGCTGAAAGATCTTCGACTTGAATAAGATTTCGATTTCAGTCACTTTTCATCATTTATCACAAAAATTTGTTTTTATTTGTTACCTGTGCAACAATCTGTTAGGGAAGCCTCGGAAAAGGTGAAGACACCGCTTTTAGTTATTGCGTATTCAATTTCATCTGGGTAGCTTAGCCAAAAAATCTATGCAAGTTTAAATCATGCCTATAATTGAAACTTTGTATCCATTCGCTACTCGCAACAAAATTTCGTTAGTGATTTTTTTAGCGGTTCTGAAATTTGAGCGCTACGCTAAACACGGGAAAGTATAACAAAAAATTCCGTCAGCCGAGACCTTTTAGAAATTGGTGTTAAATTAATTACCCTAAGCAGGATGACGTGAAAAACCATGGACGTTATACAGAGGTCTTACTGTATAAATCTGGAAACATCACTAACGTCTCTGTTTGCGATAAAAGTTTTAATCTGATAAGCTGCTATACTTCGAAATACTTTCAAATATTGAGAGAAACTCATTTTTTAAATCTTCATGAACATTTTGTATAAATTTGTTTTTACCGAATAATATGATTTTATTTACGCTCAATCCTGAATATGCGGTTCATGCGAATAATTTTTTTACGTAGCATTTTTATTTATTCAAATTAAACTACGCCAATTTAGTGAATTGGTTTTTCTCGGACTGAAGGGTGTCCGATTAGCGTTTAAATTTTTGTAATTAATTTTTTTTAATTCTTAATTATTTTGAATTTATTAATTCCTGCGTATAAAATATAAATTATGAATCGGACAAAAATGTTCTTATTTCATTGCTGTACCTTACTATTGATTGTGAAAGAAAAGTGTAAAATTGTGAAACTTTTTTTGTGGTTTTTTTAGGGCAGTTTCGTTACAAGAATTTTTCATATGATTTAATTAGAAATTGAGTCGGGTATAGCAGTTTTTCATGGATTGAAAATTTCTATACGTTGTTAACTCGATATTCGACGAAACTTGTTGTAGTAGAAAAGTATCATTACATGCCTCAACCTAACTACTTGTTTTTTGTCCCGGCATAAATGGGTTATTCTTTGAAGCTTAAAAGCTCAGTCAATATTTGAAAATCGATAGTTTTCTTGTGTTTTTAGATGAAGAAATAAAACGAATACTGTTTTTTTAATACAATTAGTTAGTGCATAACAAGTTATCTAACTTGATAAGTACCGTCTGTAGTAGGATTGAATTGAAACCGGAATCAGTACGCGAGAAAAAGAAACCCGTAGTGAAATACTTGTTTTCTCACAATATCTAATCATATCGTATCAAGTTCTCGAATTATATATTATTACCGATATAAGTGATACAAGTAATCGGTATTTTCATAATGATTGTCCGCATGCATTGTTTGCGGCATCATCGTGATGTTTTGAAATAGATGATAGAACGTTATAAAAAATAAATTAAATGACTGTCAGGAAACCGAACTTCCATAGTCGTTAAAATTAATGTGGTTCGAACCAGTGAAATTTTTAAATCTTTCATGATGTTACATGCAACAGAAATATGTTATTTTTTATAACTGTATTAAATTATTCACATTTGATTAGTTCTGAATTAACCTCCGGTACTGTTTAAAAAAAATATTTTTAAAAAGATATTATTTTTTGAAACGTGCAAAACTTGTTGGACGAAACGATATCTCGAGTAGGATAGCAGTTTTTGAAAAAAATCTGCCTATATTAATATATATATATATATATATATATATATATATATATATATATAAATAAATTTTTAATTTTCAAATTTCCCATGCTATAGTGAACTCTGAAACTAGTGGACAATTAGTCTATGAAATACTGGATTATATTCGAGTATTGATGAGTACTTCTTGAGTATGCTGAATAAGTTTTTTAAAATTGCCAGAAACTATGACGTTGGATATATGTTCTGTTACCTTGTATTCTCGTTTTTTTTAATATTTCTGCGGTTTCTTTCCTCTACATTCTAAAATGCGTTCATTTATTACTACGGTAAAAAGGCAGTGAAACTGACAGATTTCGTTATTTAATGAGACTTCTAAATGCTAACACAAATATAAGATCGTTTTCTGGTTTTTATGCTTGCAATTGTAGAAAAGCAAAAAAGTTATTTTAACTCAATTAAAAAAAAATTAATGCATTAGTTGTTTCTGTGATTGCGAAAAAGGGTTGAAATTTTTTCAGGGACAATGTGAATAAAAAGTAATATCGCGTTGTTGAATATGTTGTAACCCTTTAATTGGCAAGCATTGAAATAACCAAAGGAGAAACTTCAAGGGGTCGTATACCCCTTAAAGCAGTGGTTCTCAACCGGTTGAATCCACGGAAGAAAATGAAGTGGGAAGGGGACCATCAGAGGTAATTTGGAGGGTCACAGAGAGCTGAGAAAAAAAAAATTTAGGTGTGAAGAAATTGAGCACCCTTGTGACTAAAAAAACGCTTAACTTTTTGAAATGTACGGACCACTTCATTGGTTTGAAAATGTGCCACAGATCACTTATGTGGTCTAAGAATGTGCCTGGGTCACTGAAGGAACCTGGCTGTGATGCTGCATTCATTTTTACAAAATTGAATTTGAGGTCGTGGGTCACATTAGCCCGCGCGTCATGGGTTGAGCATGTCTCAAGTGAAATATAGGGAGGGGGGGGGGAGAGTGTGACTACTTACAGAATCCATCACCCATAAAAACTAGGCCATTTTAAGTTCACGAGGCCTGACACCCCCCCCCCCCATATTGCGACAGGACCTCTAGGATGGGTCTTTTGCAGGCCTCCTGGCTAGATTTTTCATGGATCCTCAGGCTGCTGCTCTGTCAGTCCCACTCTTGGGAGGGGCCATGCCGGGGGTCTCATGTCCATAAGTAACCTCATCTCATGAGGTTTTGTACAATGCAATGAATTTTGAAGATAAGTCTTGAATATGTGGGCTGTTACTTCCAGCTAATTATGGGACTACCAGCACATCATTACGCCTAGGGCCCATGATGAGACAGCCCTGAATAGAATTCGGACTAGAGGGGAGCTCAATAAATTACAGCCCACTTGTCTAGAAGCAATTTACAAAATTTTTATTCAGTATAAATTTACTGAAAAAATCATTTCAATACGTTGGAAGGATCTCGCTTCATTATGAGGGTCGAAGACCCTGGGTAAAATATGGGAGCCAGAAGAAGAAAAATATGGTCCAAAGAGGGCCACGGGCAAAAAAAGGTTAAGAAACACAGCCTTAAAGCATCAAAAAATCGATTTTTTTTTTATTAGCCTATCGAAAACTTCGGCTTTTACTGGATTGCTTACTGAAAACCACATGCGGAAACTCCACCTGAAATGTCAGTTATGTTTAAAAATAAAAAATTAAAGATTATTGGATATGATATTACGCGCATGATAATTGAAAAATGTTTAAAAAAAAGCAACCAGCAGATTTTTTATTTGCATTGGTACGAAGATTAAAATACGAAATTTCAGATTCATACGTAAATACTTGATTTATAAAAGAAAATTAATTTTAAATTAAATTTTAAGTAAAAAATGAATCAATGAAATTTCAATCTTTTAGTTCATTTTATGAAATGAACTGTTTTCTTCATTTTAATTTCAATATTGTGTGGTTACATTGATGTCATTTTATCATGCGCGCAAGCTGTTTTTAATCGATTTTTGGGCAATTAAAAAAAGTTAGTTATCAAAGATATGTAAAATTTTATGCCCGCATAGGATATTTAATCAAAAATATGTGAAAAAATCTTTTCTAATAAAGCAAATTGTTTATTAGTAATTTAAATGATATTTTAACTAGAGCAATGTTTTTCCCCTGTTTTAACATAGGGATGAGACCCCTTAAGGAAATAATGTTCTCTGAATACTATTACATGACAGAAAAAAAATTTATTGTCAATATTTAAAAAAATACGGGAACTTTAGGGAACACTGTCTTTATGATTTACATAGATTTGAACAATTTAAAAATGTCATTTGTTTGTCAACTTACTTTTCTATCGTTGTTAAAGAATGCACTGCAATATGTCTCCTCCACACATGGTAGCCCCTCAAAAATGCAAGAGTTGAAAATCTTGTTCGGCTTATCAAGAAATATGAGACGTGTACCTTTTAAGCCATTCTGCTGGTAATTATAGACACTTCGTGAACGTCTCACTAGTAAAAATCGAATGTTTAGGAGTTGCTTAGAAGCATCAATGCCGAAACGAGCTCAAAATATACAATGCCTTTATTTGAAAAATATAATAAGCTCACACATGTGTTGCTTTTTTTAAGAGCATCACGTCTGAATAAAGGGTTAAAGAGATATTCTAATACAAATTTATCCCAACTTTTCCGTCTAGCTTTTCCAAAATTTAACTCCAGTGCAGTTTAAGAGTGATTTTAGTAACATTTGATGCGGCTTCTAGTCATTTACCTGATTTATAACCCAGGTAATTGTCAGTGGCTATGGCCAGCAGCTGCTGTCATCGTACGATGACCTAAAACTAAACCGGTCGTTTAAACTCGATGAAATGTGAGATCCCATGAATCCTACTTATTGTCGATTTGATACCGGTATCGTTAATTCGTCCTTTTTTTTTTTTAATTTTTTAGATATCTTTTATTTCAAGCGCTTTTTTTTTTGTTTCGATTTTATTTTTCCATCTTTTAATCGATATCTTTTTCGGATTTCATTATTTTTAAGCGGTTTCTGGCAACGTTCTCAGTTGTGAATTTTTCCCCAATATTTCTGCTGTTTATTTGTCTGCATTATCTGTTTCTTTTACTACAATGATAATTATGCAGTGGAATTGACAGGTTGCGTCGTTATTATTTAGTTAGACTTACAAGTGCGTTCTTGTGGAAACTATTTTTATTACGTCAAATGGTACTTTTAAACAAAATATCACTACGTATAATTAAAAAAAATTAATCTTCAATTCTGTAAGAAATTGTTTCGCGCATTAGTTGAATTTCATGTTATCTGGTAGAATTTAAAAAATTACGGCACCAAATATAAATGAAATGCTTTTATTTATACAAAGCTATTATTGCTATATATATATATATATATATAAAACGCCGTTCAACGCCTCTCAGCAAAATGGGAGCATTTTCTTGCCGTTAATACAGAAATTTATTGTTTTTATTGTATTTTCGGATTCTGTTTGAAAAACATCCGAATAAAAAATTAAAATTCTAAAAAATCATTATTTGGTTAAAGTTTCCTCCACTTTTTCGAATTTGGAGTACTTTAATTATACAAGTTGTTTTCTAAGATGAAAGAAATATCATGTTAAACTTTTTTTGAAGGTGACCCGCTAGCAATCTCTTAATAAAATCAAAGTTAACTATTTAATTTGCTGAAAATTTCACTTTCTTTAATAACACAGAACTATAGAATTTTTTTTCGAAATTTCCACATCTTGCAGAAAAAGTTTTTCGTTTTTCCAAAATTAGGAACAGGAGCCATTAAATGTAAAAGCCATCAATTAAAGTATCACAAACCAAAGGAAATTCTACTGGAAATAAAGGAATGAACTAATACTGTCTCTATATACACGTTTCTTATCGTCAGCTAACAAATTCCTTGACTCCCAGGCAATATTTTGCAGGTGTGCGGCTATATACCGGGGGGGGGGGGAATGCTTGTCAAATTTTTTTTGAACGACTTGCGTCATTTTTTAATGTTTATATTATTTTTATATAATGTTTTATACATAAATGTGTGTAACATACTCCCGATCAGGACAGTGTTATTTGGATTGCATATCACCCACTAATCAGGATTAAAAACACTGGCATTCTATTAAAGGAACGTCGTACGGGGCCGTATGTACTGGCCGCTAAATATCTAAATGAGAGAACGTACGCTGCGTACGTCCTGGGAGTCAATAAGTTTTTCAACATTCGAGATAATGCCGGAAGCATAGCACAAAGATGGGAAAAGACTCAAAAGGGGGATGCAAAATAGTTGCTTTTTGAACAATTAAAATCCTTTTGTTTAAAACTCGCTGCATCCTCAAAATTCTCAGTCAAACAAAACACATTGAGTGCCTAAACGGCCGTATTCATCGACAGATTTTAACTGCAACTGCAGGTTAAAGGATTAGAGATCGAAACGGATTGGTTAAATTTGGGATTTTAACCTATCCGTGTCGATATCTAATCTTTTAACTTGCGATTGCAGTTAAACTTTGCCGGTGAATACGGCCGTAAGTGATCTTCAGACTGCTCAATGCTTATTTTCTCATCTGTTCACAATCAACTTGAATGACTTTTGCAGTGACAATCCCATGAGTATTTCAGATGCCACCTAAAACAACTATGCTTGATTCGATCGATAAAATTTATATTGCCGTGTAATTAAATATGCGCATCTTACAAATGAAATATTTCGTCATTGAAATATAGAAAGGAATCGCGGAATCGAACCAAAACATTGTATAAATTTCGTTTCCCTGTTTAGGAAGTTGATTTTGACTTGTGAAAAAATCGCTTCCAAGTTTTTATGAGAGATGTTAGTAGTGTGATTTGCTATTATTGTGTAAAAGGTGTTGAATCTTTTTCTATTTCTTCCTCCTTAAAAAGAATATCACGCGAATGATTGCTGTTACAAGAAAAATGTAAAAAGAAATTGAGAGCTACATAGATATAGGAGCATCTGCTGTCATTGGCGTAGTCAATGGAAGTTGAAGGCCACATGGGCGGATGATACCATCTTCCATGCGAACGCTCCAAATCCGATGATAGCAAACAAATCATTGGATTTATTAGTGGCATTACAATGTCGCGCCTGTCTCTGGTTTGGTATTTGGAATGTCTGAACTGTTGGATCAAAGTTTTATGTTTTCAGACGCCTAAGCTTTTCTGGAAGACGTTCACTTCATCTTGGGCCATCATTCTTTGGACGCACTTAAGAAATATGCCTTATTTTCGTGATTACTGGCAATAGATAACTGTGTTTTAATTTTTATGGAGAAAATAGTCAATTTTATAACACTTTTTGGCATTTGAGTTTTATTTTTAACTTTGTGTAAAAGTGACATTTGCTTGTACCGTCGATTTCTTTAAATTGACGAATGATTGAGTTCAAAGGCAGAAGTCGCTCTAAATTTGAAAAAAATATTTTTTTTTCTCAATGTCTTGCTTACCAAGCACGAGAAAGTTACTTACATAACTAATGTTAGGATTCTTTTTCAATCGCATGTATCAAAGGGTGAACCAAAAGTCAGGTTTTGAAAGTTAATAAAAATTGAGCAAATCGTCGCACGAGTTTGCATCGGAATTCATATTAGTGTTAATTTCTTAATAAATAAAAAAAAATTATAATTTCATCAATAAGGTGGTGTTGGCTCTGCCACCTCATTCTTAGGATGACAAAAAAAAACTTGCTCACTAGACAGTGGTTTGCAAAATACCAAGTGATCATGTGTATCTTCTACCACAGCCAATCACATATTGAACATGGACTCTTCTGAAATGTCCGCAGATATAAGCTGGAAGAAAAAGTAAAATAAAATTTTTGATTGTGTTCACAGCTGTTTTCAAAAAGTAATTTAATCTCAATTGCGTCGCGTGGAAAGTGCCACCCATCAGTAAGGTTTTTAGGTGTTTTTTTTTTTTCCGAGATAAATTACAAATTCATGACAAGCATTTTAGTGCGAATCGCATCTCGTATGACAATATGAAATTTTTATGAACACTCACAAAGTAAATTAACACAAATACACACTAAAATGACAATTTCTAATTGATGAAAACTCAGCAGAGAAGAGCAGAAAATTTTAAATTTAGTTCACCAGTAATTTGCGGTAAATGGACTTTCCTATGCACCTTGTATACACACAATAGATCACTCGTGCACATCTTTGGTGGTGGAGGCGGGGACAGGCATATGCAGGGGGAGGCATAAGGGTCTCGTGCCCCCTAAGCCGACCAAAAATGAGGAAAAAAAAGTTTGTGAAGAATTAACAGCAAAAGAAAATACTGTATAAAAGGTATTTTAACCAATTTCTGTTAATTTAAATGCTTTTTGATGGGTGATAACTCCAAATTTCTCGAGGGGGGGTTTGCACACCCTTGAAGGCGACTGTTTTTACGTGGTATATTTCCTCATACTCGGCGCACCAACCTCACTTTGCTTGTATCGAGAGTGCACTTATTAATAAAAAATTTCAATTTTGAGGAATTAAAATATTCAGCTAGGTTTTTATAAGTAATTATATAGCGGATACTTTCGTAGGATAAAAAAATTTTCTGGTGGTCCGAATTGTTTTTTTTAGCTGACGGAACTTCCCCATATGAAATTTATATCGGACCGAATCGGTGATTTTTGTTGTTTCCTCTCCATGAGCAAATCGAATACATAATTGTCTGTGTGTGTACGTCATACGCTAGTGAAAACGTTATTGTCATGACCCAGACTATCGAAACCCTACAGCAAAGTTGGAAATTGTCGTTCATTTTGCAACGGGTTAAATGCTCTGTTATCCTGTAGGTGACAGTTATTTTCTACCTACCTACCCGAACGAACGACAACTTGCAGTAAAAGAGGGTCACCAGCTATGACGTCTTTCCAACCACTTTAAGCGCTGCCAGGAAAGTGGGTTACTTTATGAATTTATTTTGTGCTCGGCCTTTTTTTATGTGCGTGTAGCTTTTCCGTCGATAGATAGGGTTATCCACTAACTAAACGTGCGTAGTTGTAGCTTTTTCTCCCTCTAACTACGCAACACAGAAAATATCAAAATATCTTTTCCCGCCAAAAGGTTTTTTTTTTTTGCTTTGTTAGCAGCCCCAAGGAGTTTGGGCTGAGCATACACCTGTCTCTGATTATCCAGATATCTTGCGCACGCAAACCACCACTACCACCATGCTTTTCTTTTCGACAGGGAAAACATTGTTTCAGCTTAAGTTGAACTTTCTGTTTTGGACAATTAAATCGCACATCAGATATGACAGCATTCGTATGATGTAATTTTTAAAATTCTTAACAATTACGCAATGATGTAATAGCCGGGTTTTGTATGCAGTGTTATCTAATGAGGGGTCACGGGACTACCCTCTGCTGACGGGGAGGCCCCATTTACGGGCTGTGGTGTCTCAAATCAAATTTGGAATTATTTCTTTCGTTAGTTTTGAATTTTCATTCCAAATTTTCAATAATTCTGGATTATGTGTCTCATTAACTGCGGTTTTCATCAAATCTGAATTTCCATTAATTCTGAAATGATCTCTCTCGATTTTCGATTATTTCTTTTATAAATACTGAATTTTCATCAATTCTGAAATTTTATTAATTCGACTTAATTAAAATTTAAAAACTTGTGTAAGAATTATTTTTGTTTTAATTTACACTTTAATGTGTGAACACACATTTAAATTACTAGTTTATATATTTTTTAATAGGTATTTTTCAGTATTTCTGTACATTCAATAATGTAGGCTTTTTTGGATGCTCCCTCACCCCAATTACATAAAATCGGGCTCAAATGACCTTCAAAAATGTTCGGGCCCTGGGACACTGGAATCGTTAATACTCCTCATTAGAGACACTAATAACTTGAACTATCATTTAGCTTTTTTTTCTTTTCCGTTGTTGAAGGGCAGCCACCTTGAAACTTTTTTGATATTGTTATTAAAAAAAATCTAATCAATATTTTTTCGTTTCTATCAATGCAAGTGCAGGTTTCTATTGAGCACGGGGTCTGGTGTGACTACGCCGGTCTCACACCGCTAAGGGTTAATTATTTTGAAAAAAAATGTATAAAACACACAAAAATAAATTGCAACTACAGAAGAAATCTTGCAACTCTGCTTAAACATTTGGAAATGAAATCCTTTGTTTTATCCGGAATTTATTTTTTTAATGACTGATCATGTGCCAATTCCCAGGTTCGAAAAATCTGTAGTTTGTCCCGTGACGAAACATTTCGCTGCCGAAGAAAACATGTCATATATAATAAAAGGAAAAATGAGGCTTTTCGCATAGACGTCATAGTGTGGAAATTTCGTGAGATTTTTCGCCACATCAATAATTTTAAAAACAAAATTGAATTCTTGATTTTCAAAATTTTGAGTTCGCTCACAGATGTTGCAAAGCCCAGAAAATTAAATATAATTACATTGACCTACTTTTTTTTATTGAACAACATGCCAATCAGCATAAAAGACAAACAGTAACAAAAATACACAAATGATACATTCACTTTGTGACCCCCAAGGGACTAAGGTGTCCTTCCAGTCGATCTGTAAAAATATAATCATGTATTAGTTCGATGGCAATGAATGAAAGCCAGGGTCACTGCCACCGGACTTATCCCGTTGCCGAGATCTCTTCCAGCCCAGCTTCGTGGCAGAGTCTGGAACAAAGTGAGTGTGTACACCTAACAGTCTGAGTGTGTGGCTAGTTTTGTGTATGATATTTCAGTGCTGCCATCTATACTTCAAATTTTGAGTGAAGTGTAATAAAGAGTGAAGTGTTAGTTCGATGGCAACCGTCATACATGTCATAAAAATTTTTTAATTTATGGTTAGGGTTGTGAAATTGATATTTTACGTAAAATATCAGTGAGTAAATGGAAATTTATATATATACAGTATTTTACAGTTTATATATTATTAGTTTCATCGATATTAAAAATTATTTGATCAATTTTTTTGTATTTGAAAAAACACTTATGCAAAAGCAAATAAAACAAAAAAAAAAACCCCGTATAAACACTACAAAGATTGAAAAGATTTGTCTGTGTTGTAAACATTAACTTGATTGTAAAGATTAACAGTATGTAATAACATGAAATGGTCTAATTCCAAAAAGTTTGTTTCTTACAATATATAACATTCGCATAATTTTGACCATGCTCAACTATATTTTGAGTGCGTATCCATGAAATAACATTTGAGAGATTTCAACATTTTATTTATATCTTCTCTAACGTCTCCGTATTGTCTTTTAATATTCAACGGCATTAATTGATATGCGTAGTTTAAGATTTTTATAAATTAGTAATCTCCCACATAGATAATTACATTTAAGTGATTCCGCAACTTTAACTGGAGCATTTTTTGAAACAAACAGGCAGATCGATGACTTAACTCCATAAACAAATTTTTAAATATTTTAGTGCCCACCGCAAACAAAAAAAATCGAATTCATTTCTACATTGCTTTAATTTAGATTTGTTTGTTTCTTGAGCCACCGAGGAAGTCGCCATGTTAGTTACCTTGGATATGATTTGTGTGTCCCTCAAACCCAGGGTAATATCACTTGATCCAAAAAGCCTCATTGGGGATTTTTCAGGGTGACCACATGTGACCCGTTTTTGCGAGACATTCCTATATTTTCCTATAATTTTGGCCTTCCCGACTTTTTTTTTTTAATTTTCCCGTTTCTTCCTGTATTCCTGACTCCTGTTCTTCCTGACTGATTACTCAATTGCTTTGTTGCCTTGCATTGCATAAAATATTTAAGTAGGTTAACGCCTTTTGTCACAAAGAAGTTATAAGAAGAGTAGTAGAAAATTAAAAATTTCAAGCACGCTGCCGCTTAAATGTCACGTATTTTATACTACGAAAAGTCTATCAGAATCCGTTTACACTGTAAAATGAAAATTTCTCTTCGGCAGTTCTACCGTAAATATTGGATGGTATCTGTAATGTGGTGTCTTTACAAGGATGTATTTTTGAGCATTTGTTTATTACATGTAGGCTGCACTCTTTTATTATAGATATTTCCTTGAAATCGCATCGTCTTGAGCAATATACAGATAGTGTCGTCTTCGTAATTAGGTTAAATATTTTTTCCTTAGCAACTGTCTTGATTTTTGGTGCTTTTTACTTAGGAAGAAAGCTAGAATTTCGGATGATGTTGACGAAAATAATTGTCAAATAGAAAAACATTTCAGGAGGGAAGAAAAAGAGCTAAGCGTTTTCCTGTGATTTTTTTCTTCAATCAAGCTTTTTCCTGGTGTTGAATGAATATAATTGAATTATAGCGAAAGTCTTCAAACGCAGTCATTTTCATTGCACGACATCAGTTTACCGCGATATCTATTAATTTGGTGCAATCTTTCTTTTGCTTCTGGAATTTTACGCTCAGTTGATTAGTTTTCATCGTGTTCTTAAAAAAACACGTATTTCTTTGATTCTACGCTTCCGAAGTCGTTCTTAGCCCTCCAGCCGCAGGCAATGCGAATATCATGTTTCACGTATTCTGTAAAATTTCACGGGTTACACTATTGTCGCATTCTATATAGATAGCGGATAAGAATACCCCACGATTTTGTACAGAAAAATTCAAAAACCACCCACGGCTGAAGGGTTAATTTGAATCATTTTATA
Source organism: Pholcus phalangioides (assembly GCF_987345545.1). Lineage (NCBI taxonomy): Eukaryota > Metazoa > Arthropoda > Arachnida > Araneae > Pholcidae > Pholcus > Pholcus phalangioides. The sequence goes on along the minus strand of NW_028301600.1, from coordinate 59,743,997 downwards.
TCGCCATTATTAATTTCGTCTTCTACTTGTGTGTTCGGTCGTGTTATAGAGCAAAAATTTGTCGCGGGGTCCATTTGTATCTATAATCCCAGTGAAAAATAACTGGTGGTCCTGTAAAATATCTATAGCTCTGTATACTAACGCTTTCCGCGACATAGTAAAAATCGCTCAACCCCCCTGTAAAATGTCATGTTTCAATGAAGTAGGCTTTCTTTAGATTTTTTTTCAGCAGGTGCAAAGTAAGGGGTATAGGGAAAAGTGTTTCATTGAGAAATCAATCTTCAAAAATATCTGGCTCGTCAATGCGAAATAAGGTGTTTCAGGAGGCGAGATATCTCGTCAATGCCGCTAAGAGAGTTAAGATAACCACGAGAACAGTCTGTTATTTTCTACCACTATTAGTTAACTCCTTTACGTACAGGCTTTGGCAACTATTTTGGATGACGTTCAGTTGAACTAGTAGAGGAATCTATAAAACTGATATTGTTTACACATAGGAAATGAAGGAAAAAAGGTTAGGAGGAGGTTCACCTTCTTTCTCCCTCTCCCAGCTATCCTTTTCCTATGTAGATTTTACTATATTTTTTCAACCATCAAGCCGTAGCGAGGGAGAGAAAATAAAGGTAATAGCTGAGGGAGAGAAAATAAAGGTAATAGCTGAGGTAGAGAAAAAAAAAATTTGTTTTACATGGTTCCGAAGAGAGCTCGAATGAATTCGAGTGCAATTCCATTTTCACAGAGCCGAAATATCTCGTCCCTGATCGTCAAGGGGTTAAAAGCAATGCGGAAAATTCACCCAGGTGGTCAGATTGCAAGAGTGGCCTTTTTATCAGTTTCCACTGTATTAGCAAATGAATTTTTGCTTAGATATCCAACTGGAGTTATGTGGTATCAAGAACGGTAAAGCTTTACGTTGATGTTTTGCAGTAGAAATATCATACGTGAGAAATATTTACGTTTATTTTTGTTCCGTGTGTACTAAAACATTTGAAACCTCTGAGTTATTTGATCATTTTTGTCGCACCACGGTCATTTTCTGCACACGAGGGATAATTAGACCGGGACCTACAATTTATTGCCGATTCCGAACGGCAGGCTTGTTTTTTATACTCGTCGAGAGGTTGGTGCGCTAACCCCTCGATGGGGGACTTCCTGCGGTAGCAATTTTTGCTGCGGTCATGTCGCCATTTTTGTTGTACCCCTGTGTCAGGAAAGTTTTCTGACGAGGACGAACCGGGTATCGAACTCGCGATACCTCTAAATATCCTTTGGTACTTTGGGCGACTATCTTACCGACCTGGGCTACCGCGCCCTCTGAGTTATTAAATAAAACTTGGTACTGTATTTAAATACAAACAAAAACCATTTACCTCTCTTGCGAAAAATCCAATTAATTTCTTGAAATTGTTCACGGTGGTTAGGTCTACTCTCGTTTAATTTTCATCGGTTTGTTTTCCGAAATATTTGGGACACAAGGTATACCTAACTTTCTGAAACGAATTGCTTTTTAAATTTTGAACTTAACTTGAACTGCCCCCTTTTGTAATAAAATTCGAGGTTAGCGTAAAAAATGTGCTGTATTTATCCCACCAAAAATTTTTTAGCGAAACGATAACTAGTGACTTTTCAAATATTTTCTAATTAAAACTCAGTGAATTGAAAATACGGATCTCTGAAATTTATGAGCTTTTCATCGGTCTATTTTTAACAATGTTTTTTTTAACTGAAAACTCGTGTAACGTGCCATAAACGTTTTGATTGTTTTGTTCAAGGTGACACCTCCAAACGTCACTGTGGAATGCCGGTATATGTATTGTATCCAAAAAACAAATCGTTCTAAATAGCGATATTCAAGCTGCGTTGAAAAACATACTAATTCGAATTATACTAATTGTTAAAAATGAGTTTCATTTAAATACTAATGTTTATTACAGCCTCAGAAGAGATTATAATAAATAATAAAGCTGCATTTATGTTATGGGAAACATCCAATCATTTGTCCGTCTCATTAGTCACCGAACGAGAATGCATACACCTGTTGAATTTTGATGCTACTTAATGACCCTTTTATTATATTGATCTTTAATTTCTGGCCTTTAAACTACGTCACACCGATATCTCTTTTATTATCGTGTTTCTTTCTCCCTTCAGAGAAACATGATGCAGTAGCATGCATGATCCACATACCCATTCATTCACGTGAGGCAGGAGCCGAATTTTCTTCAGATATGAATAAATCTTGCGGCATTCCTCTACACTCTTCCCATCTAAGGGACGTTCATTCATTCCACTTTGGGCTGTTTTATTATGCTATGAGACAAGTTGATAATATATATAGAACTAGTTTTCGAAGTAGATTTGAGGGGATTTTTTTTTTTTGTACCGGTGGTGGTAGGATTTTTATCAACATATGTATCTGCATGTTTTTAGAATGGAAATGCCACTGTCACGTTTTTTGGGATCTTCTCGAAAGCATTCCTGGTATTTGCGTTATTACAATACTAATAGATACAAATACAAGGGCCACATTAGGCAAATTTCCTAACAAGGTGCTGAAAAAAAAATTTATGCCAATAAAAAAATATGGATGTCAAATATAACCAAAATACCCAGTATAAAAGCATATATCACCAGAAAAAAAAGGAGACTGCCCATAACAAAGATTATGGCTGTCTTATCTAAGTATGGATAGCTTCTCTATTTATCTCACTGTGTTATACTCTTTAAACGTACCAATTGTGTTAGAATAGCTTACCTCCGGGGTCGTGAATTCTATTTATTAACAACCCTATTAGTAAAAAAACTTCCTGCGACACCACAACCTGGAATTGTCCCTTACTAAACGATGCTGGTGTCGAAGCAGTTGGTTGACGGTGTATTAATAACTCGTGGTCCATCCCATCTACCTCGTTGAAAATTTTAAACACTTTGATCATATCCCCCGATACCTGCGTTCCTCCAATGTAAACGTACTCAAGAAACGGTCTTTTTTCATAGAAGAGAAAAAAATACGCGCGATAAAAATGTTGGGGTAAATCTCTCTCGAGAAGCTATCCATACTTAGATAAGACAACCATAAATATTTTTTATAGGCGTATTATATTTTATCATGTAAAGTCTTTTGTTTTTATAATTGTATTTTTAATTGGGTTGCTGTATTTTAGAAATATGACATCCATATTTGTTGTGGGCATCTTTGTCTCAGCCACCTCGTAGGGCATTTTGCTTGTTGTGGCCTTGTATTTGTATAGCTCAAGCCTTGTGCGCCAACCAGAGCACGCGTAGCTCTACTCTGCACCCCTTCAACCAAGTCTATGTCCCTCTGTAAGTATGGTGTCCAAAACCTTACAGCATACTCCAGTGCAGGACAAACTAATCCTCGGAAAAGCGGAAGAATGACTTAAGGATAATGCGAAGAGAACTTTTTAAGAATGAAAATGATCATTCTATTCGGTTTTTGACCACAGCTGAACAATGTTCAGATAACTTGATACCGCTCGTCAATGACAATTCCCAAATCGGTCACCCTAGTGAACGGATTTGATCACTTTTAAATGTTATACACGACTAGAAGAGATGGAGTTTGTGTAATTGATACACAAACCGCGCATCTAAAATATCAATCCTTTGCATCCGGATCTTATGCTTCCTGTTGACCAAACTATGTTTGTCTTTTGATGGGGGAGTTGGTTGAAGTGCTTCCGTTGAGATCGAATGTGGTTGAGGAAGCAGTTTCACCCTCTATCTGTATCTAGTATCCTCTTTAAGCAAACGAAGGACAGGACTTATTGTAGAAACCTTGAGAACGTATCACCCCGTCCTAGCTGGATTTTTTAGACATGTAGTATCTTCATTCGTTTAGTTTCGAGAAAACTGGTCTCGCGAATGCAGTAAAAGTGCTTTTGATTTTTTTTCGTATTTCCCAGGTACGTTTACATTATCAAATATTGTCGCAATACTGTTATAAAATATTAACGTTGACCTTTTTCTGTGTGAGTAAATACAGTAAACGTCCGTTATAACGACAGTTCACAATTACGAAGAAAATTGTCGCTATAACGGACTTCTCGTTATAAGCGAATTTTCACTTTTTGTACTGTCAGGATAACAGGTTGTGGAAAATCCCTACTGTATCTACATTAAAACGTCTTTTAGACCATTTTATTCTAGTATCAGCGAATGAACAGAACATTTTAGTCATGAAATAATTTTTTTGTCTCACAGCAGTTGATTCTGTAAGATATTTTTGCACAGAATTTCGTATTATCAAAGAAATTTAGTCGACCAACTGAACAATTAAAATTTTCAATTATCGTATTACTGTTCACACTTCAATGTTTGTATGAACTTGTCATTTTTCAGCTGATCAGAAAATTTTTAGCATGACTTTTTCGTCATTCGGAAACGACTGTCAACTGAAAGTTCTGGTTCCCGTGGTTTCTTAGTCACTGGTAGAGACAAAAGTCGAATAAAATCCTCATATATCCCATGCGTATAGTGAGGAAGCTCAAAAATAGGTCGAAGAGGTTGAAAAATTAACTTTTTTCTGTGTCTCTTTGTTATAAGTACCTCAGAGTTATTGCTGCTGCAAGAAGCATGGTAAGATGTGGCTAAGGTTCAATTTTTAAAGAGGTAGAAGGAAAAACTGGTATTTTTGAGAATATTTTTGACGTTATAGCGAATGCTTCCTAATTTTCTACTTGCTATAACCGAATATTTTTGTATCTTTAACATTAGCTGTTTGGCAATCACTTGCAAATCACTCGTTAAAGCGAGATTCTCGTTATATCGGACTGTGTTGTATATTTTGTCTTTCCCAAGATTTTTAGAAACACCTTATAGAAGAAAATGATGAATCGTGGCATTTTTTCGATGACATATTTTATATTCCGTAAGAAGTCTGGGTATTCTACGGAAACTTCAACTCTGACAGGTTGAAATATTAGCAAAAACATTTTCTATACTGTATTATGTGCAATGTTTCTTAAGAGTCTCGAAGAAATAAGAGCTAAAGATCACACACGGTGATGTATGGGAATAGCAAGGAGCTTGTATTCACTGTTCCATGCAATAATGAATACATTGGAAGGGTCAGTGAAAATTTGTGTTGTCAAAATTGTGCCTTGACCTCTGATTTGAGTCGAGGTGATTTCCTGAAGAAAACTAACTGAACTGACACTTCTATCTAAGCAGACAGACAAGGAGGTCAAAGTTTACTAGAAAGCTGTCACGCAATGTTGACCATTTTTTGTTGTTGCATCCAATCAGCTTTGCATACGCGTTTAGGGCATTTGTGTTCAGAATTACCCTTTCTTCCTTTCTTTATTTTTTACCCGATTCGCGTAATTATTCTTCGGTTTATCTTGTAATGGATTGGAAAATACAGAGTGTTTCTATGCGCTACCCAATTTGAATATGAGGAGGAAATGGGTCGTCACACCATTATCTTGAAACGAAATTAACTTTCATTTACTATCTGTGTTGCCCGATATTTTGGATACTGTATTTATTAATCTAAATTTATTGCGAAATACTGTCTGGAAAAGATCAAACTATTCCATTTTATGGGTTTTTTAATTGTTCATAATGAAAATTAATCTACTTTTGGGGAATTGTGGCATTTTTTTAAGAAAAAAACCAGCAAGGTGGTAAGGAAAAGTGAAGAATTTTGCCCGTTTTATCCAATAAAATTTTAATTCCATCATTTATGAAGCTTCCTCCGTTGCATTTCCGTGTGGATCTCGAAACAGCCGTACTTATATCTGGTGCAAAAAACTTAGAAATTATGATGTATGAAAGAGAAAAACTCGCGCCGACTTAGAAGAGTTATAATCGATGTACTTCTTGGTGAGTTTCCCAATCCAATTTGTGTTCTGCAAGGTCCTTCGCAAAGATGAGTATATTTGTTTTTGCTAACAAGAGAGAGTGACTTCCTGTAATATGTCATGAATTTATGTTCATGTCTGTCCCCCTAATTAATTCGAGTTTTTTTGGACAGATGCAGTTTCATAAGATAGCTAACCACAAACAACTCTGCCAAATTTAATAAAACTTCATTTCCCCAATTTACCCTTTATCTAGATTACCTGTTCTCACCTTATATTTTCATCATTGATCTGTTTCACTATCCTCATGAATCTTGAATGGTTTTTAAGCCTAAAAGAGGAATTAATATATAACTTGAAAATATATATATGTAAAATCACTCCTTTAGAGATTGTTTTTAAATATCCATTTTTTCATTTTATTGCTCGCCGTTGAGTTTCCAGTTATTAGAAAGACAGTAAAAACGATTAATGCCAACACAATTACAATATTGATGGGCAAACACTCGAAAGGGTAGAGTACATGAAGGACTTAGGTGTCACTTTTGATAAGACTCTAAATTTCAACCAGCATATTAATAACATCGTTTCAAAAGCATCAAGGAATGTCGGTTTCATAATCCGCAACAGCGAATTTTTTCAAAATACAGAAACCTTGCTGCGACTTTACAATTCTTACGTAAGATCAGTTCTTGAATATTGTTCCATAATCTGGAATCCATATTACTTGTACAATAACACGAGGATTGAACGCACACAAAATAGGCTTTTCCGCTTTGTTTACTTCAAGAAGTTTCAAATTTTTGATATTCGAATTCCTACAGACATACTCAGATCTACTTTTCACTATGAATCACTCGAAGTCCGCCGTCAGAATGCATTGATCACCTTTTTTGTGAAACTTCTGCACTTCGACTTGGATGTACCAGACATTTTAGCCCAAATCAGTTTTCACTGTAATAGCATAAATCTTCGCAACCGAAATCTATTGAATGTCCCACCATACCGAACAAACGTGTTTGAAAATTCTCCTCTTTTCCGCTTCCTCAGGTGCGGAAGTTCTTATGTGCTTTTTTGACTTTTTTTTTTTTCTCCTTTTTTGTACACACATATGGTATCATTTGTACTATATTTTTTTGCGTTATTTTTATTGTGCCGTTATTATTTGTATTATTCTGTGCCTTTCTGTATTGCAATGTGCTGTTTATGTTTGTTATTTTACTCTTTCTTCACTCCACTGTAATTGGGCATCTGCCTGTTGTGAGAGTCTATAAATAAACTTCACAAGCATTTTACATTTGAAGACATTCACATCTCTCGCTAGCTATCAGATTGAATAGACAGTTGTCTTGACTGACTGAGCTCTGAAAATGAATTTTTTGACTCGCTCGTGTTACTTGAAAAGGAATTTATGTAATTGAATTGAAACCATTGTTGATATATCACTAATTGGGTATGCACGCAATTTCAAGGCGTTGTTTTGTGTTTAACTTTTCGTTGGTCCGCATTGCAAAAAACGTTGCTACAAGCAAAGCGTGTTAAGGAAGTTTATGCTTGCGGAATGTGTCAATAGTTTTGGCTATCTATTTGTTTGAGCGAAGTTTGTAAGCAGAGTAAGGCTCGGTTCTCATCACAGAAAATGTTCAGTTCTTGGCCTTTTTTTTACCACCAACAGCCATTTACGACAGGAAAAAAACTTTCGTTTGATTTAACAATGAAGAGCAAATTATCTTTTTATGCCAACAATCGGAATCATTTGTTACGTGTACTAGCTATATAATTCATTAAACTTATGTTGAATATGTAGTTAATTTGTTCAATATCAGGCAAGATTTAGGTGTGCAATAAAAATTGATTGTGTGCTTTGATGACTTTTTGTGAGCTGTCGCTACACTGCAATATTAGAAATTTTCCCGTTCCAGGCAAAATGAATATTATGGATTATTGCAGAAAAACTGCATGTAACATATATCGAATGAGTTTCTTCTGAAAGCGGTACATTTTAAGAATGACACTGGTGATTTAATGTTCTCCATATTAGTATTTCTGAAAATATATCATTTGATCAGATGACTGTTGCAGAATCACTGGTAGTAGAAAACACCGTTGATCAGAAATTATGACCGAGGTCTATTAGTTTTTCAAAACTTTTATTACGAAAAAATGTTATCACCAAATTTGATAAATTAATCCTGATTGAGACTGGCGATATGTTTGCGCCAACCGATTTTTTTTGAGCTGTAAAACAATTTTATTTATATAAGTAGCTATCGGTACAAAGGAAGGCTATCGCGTTGTATGAGCTGATTGAGAACGGTTTCTGCTGGCTTTTTGGTTTTAACTAAGTTATTTTATTTGTTTGAGCTTATACAGAGTTATTTATATTAGCTATGATAGGAAAGCTGTAATTCACACAACACATTTGTGATAGAGAAATCGTAAAAATTGTCTTTGCAACACAATGTTTCAGAGACGGGTTTTTTTTCTTCGTAACAGATAGTTTGGTTATTCTTTAGTTCTCGGTTTTCACATTGGCAGTTTATAATTTTGAATTTATTTCTATTATTTCTCGATAAATTATACGCAAAACAGCAAAAAACGTATCGGGTTTTGTAAAAGCGTCGTGTGACAAAAAAAAACATTGTCAGTTCTGACTTTCCTCTGCTAACATTTGCTTTTTATCAGTTTAATATCGAGTTGTAACTTTATCTTCACAACCACAAAGTTATCTGAACCAAATGAAAGTGAAGTGATTTGCACAGCGATTAAAATGTAATGTTGAAATAGCAGATGTCTTGCTTCCCAGTATGCCCACTAGATTACTTTACAATTAAAGTACCCCCCCTCCCCATTTTTTTTATTATCAATATGTTCATTGAATCTGGGTGAAGATTTAGAGCAAACAACGTAGTCTTCGTTGATAGAACAAATTGGATGATAAAGAACAAGTGTTTCAAAGATACGTAGAAACATAAATGGATATTGGGTTTAACGCTAGAGCACTACCGGAGTTTTTCCATCCCTCCTAGAACTACCGGAGCGGTCAGACTGACAGCTAGTGTTAACATATAACACGTCAGAAAACAATATGTATATTGAAGTTCGTGCCTACGGTGTTTCGTTTGAAGCAATATTCTTGTGTCTAGTTTCTGTTAAAATTTTTAAAATTTTCTGAATAACAGGAATCGTAAATTTTATTTTTTAAATTTTCAAGTATTTGTGTTTAAGCTATCTGGTTTGATTTGAACCATGCAAATTTTTATGCAGGGTCATTCAAAAATTTTGGTACAAACGTTTAAGAGTGATGAAACACCTAAACGAACAATTTTTGCTATGGAATGGATAATCGAGGCAGAATTGGTTAAGAATGCTTTATGTGTAAGAAGAGTATGTAACTACTTCGACAGTAACAAGTACTGTAGCATCTTTTCAACGGATTTACTGCTGTATGTGGTATCAACCCTCTGAGGAGACACAAGATTCCAGTACGATGAAGCGGACCCCTTTTTGCCCAGAAATGAGAAATTGCTTAAACGCTACGTCTATATTCCAATAGATGGAGATGATCCATTTAGATTCAAAACATTGGACACTGAGCCCTTCGCTTGGCTCCTTTCTCCTCTCCGATTTTCATGTTAGGTCATCTCCCAGGCATTGTGTACGTCACACCCATTCAACTCGAGAGGACCTTGTCGCCAAAATTAGTGTCAATGATGCGTTTTATTAGTGTTTTCGCCTCAACGTTTTATACTTGACCATATATTCCATAACGAAAAATGCTTATTCGGGTATACTGGGGGCCCTCTTCAAAGTTTGTACTAGATTTTGAATCATCTTGTATCCACTCGCGCATATTAAACGTAACGTCACATTGTTAGTAAATTTTTGTCACAGCCTGAATTTTGCAGGCCCTTGCCCGACACAAATAAAAAATCGAATACAGTGTATCGGGTGGTGTGAATATATATCCTTAATCGAGTGGCTCATTTGTTGCATATCATGGCTAACTCGATAAATTTCTGTCTCGTGCAAGTTCCCATTTCTGTCTGTTAATCATTTAGAGGTGGAACATCTGTTCACGACACGTCTCTACGAGATTCGAATAGAATTTGAGTCACATTCCTGGCAGCCAATACAAACGTTACGCCTTTCATGGTCCTCTGCCAAAGTATTCTGTCGGCTTAGATGGCGGCCTAAAAGCCTCCCATCAAAATTGAATTCTCGAGTGAACAGTTACGTACTGCTAGAAATAGAACTTTTAAGATTTCTATTGTCCGTAGTTTTTTAATCGAGGGATATGCATCGATATCTAAACTGAAAGGTATGTGGGACGCGTGGAAATATTTTAAATACAAAATAAAATAGTTCTAAGAATAATTTTTTTTTCCAATCATTTAAAAAAATTCATGTCACTTATAGTGACGTTTTTCATTCTTGCTAAATACACCATCGTTTACATACATATACTCCATCGTTTACATACATATACTCGTCTTATCTCTATTTTATACGGTGACTTAGCAAAATAGCCGTACAATAAATCTTCAAATGGCATGAAACCGCAAAAATGTGCTGAAAGTGTTGTGAATTTCTTCTCGCATCTTGTAAAAATTAAGTATATCTTAAATAAAAATCTAAAATATTAATTTTTTTTTAATGTTTTAGTTTATAGAAAAAAGTTTTTATCGAGACTTCATTTTTTTGTCGAAATTAAATTCAGTGGTTTAACCAAATATTTTGAGCTTCGAAAGTTCGTCTTTTGAATAGAATCGGGTATATGCCGTTGGTTGTAAAAGCTAATAAAATGAAGCGCAATATTACTGCGTCCATCGATGTGATGTTCACATAATCCTCGAGGTTTTATTTGAATTTTTTTGCTCGTTTCAGTTGAGTTTCGAGTGCCTACCTGGCGAGCGATCGACATTGTGGCGAGGTTCTCTTGACCTGGCTGCTCACGAGTCCTGACTCTCATAAAATAGGTAAAGTTATCTTTAAGTAATTTAGGCTGCGAGAACTGTTTGTTTAAGCCTAGCCCTAAGTAGAACTGTTCATTTTATGACCGTGCATTATTTATGGGAACAAATCTGAATTTCATCAGATTTCTTTTTCCCGCATAGAATGTATCTTTCAATAGCCAAAAATACGTGGCGTTATAACGTTAATTTTATTCGCGATTGCGTTTTAAATAATTTGTTTTCGATCACGGCAATGCAAGTCATTTGGACTTCTAAGTTTTATCCGTCCTAATGTATGAAGTCTAGTCTAAAATATCAATCCGTTATTTGAGCGAATGAGTTATTGAGTTAAAGAGTTAAAAACACCGAAACAACGAATTTATTATTCTGCATCTAAACTATCATTGCATAAACTTTGGTATAGTCGAATGGGCTTTGAAAAATTTTTTTTTAAGGAAGTCGATTTTAAAATTCGAATTTTGTCAGTAAGAATACAGCATACAAAAATTACACCTTCGTGAACTGTAACGAGACTAATATGATCAAGTGATTTATTTATCAAGAAAATTTACATGTTAGTTTTCCCCTTCAAATTTTCGTGTTTTCTTTTAAATGAAAACGATTTTGTGAGGGTTGTTGTACTTGAATAAAAAAACAATAATCAAAAGATAAATTTCCTCTTATAAACTTTTAACCCGTACGAGATATCTCGTCAAACTTGATCCACTTTGTTTTTGTCAACCCGAAATATCTCTGGTTCTTAAAGCACTTTTATTTCCAATATGGCAGTTATATAATGTTGATCAGGAAATTTTTAAGAACTGTTTAAAGGATTAAACCTCAGTAACTAAGATTCTTGATTTATATGTGTAATGAAACTCGCAAAATTACAATTTCGGGTTTTTTTTCCGGACGATTTGAGGTCTTAAAAGCTGTATCCTTCATATTCTTTTTCATTCTTATATCTTTTATATTACGAAGAATATTTCTGGTTTCTGGAAGCGCAGCTTTCTTTCAAGCCTCTAGAACTTGCTAATACTCGAACCGAATTAATATTCTGTTCCTGAAGTAACCGAAAAATAAATTCTACAGTACTTTTTCCTCTTGGCATCTTATCTGACGATTTTTCCAGCTGCTCATTGCATTTATTTTAGAAGTAGTAATGCAATTTTTTTTTCCTTCGTATTCATTAGCTATAACTCACGATGTGATCCTAAATAGAAACTCTTCATGCAAATGTTTGAATAAACTTCGAATAATGCAAAGTAACAATTTCGTATTTGATGAGATATCAAAAATTTTATTATTCGGGTTCTATAAGATAGTGCACAATTTGTGTATAGATTAAAAAACAACGACGTATAATTTGTGTTACGGCCGGAGAATTTCATTTTCCAACATCGACCGTGTTTGTCAAAATGGGCGATATCGCCTCCTGAGATCGCTGAGGATTTTTTTGCCTAGACGTAGGAAGTACAGTAAACTATGTGGCACCTAACTGAGGTCTTCAATTATGTTTGAGACAAATTAATTTTATCGCCGGTTGCGTACGAGGTTTGTATGCGTAACTTCTATGCTGTTTTTTATAGTACCATACTGCGTTACATACTACTACATACATAATTTTTGAATGGCTTTCGCGTTTGTTATTCAATAAAATCAAATATTTAGTTATTCATAAACTGAATTCTAAATTCCTTTTAAACAAAATAGAACACAATGTCTTTTAAACGGCCTGAGTTTTTTGCATAAAAATATTGGTGTTTGCTTCTGAGTTCTAAGTTGAAAAAGCTTATCTAGCTTGAATTTTCATAGGGCTACATATTTGCGTTATGAGTACTTTATAGGCTTATGAGTGAATATATAGTCATGACCGTAATCTTTGTGAAAGATGTTTAATATTTTATGTATGTAAAAGAGGGGAAGGGAGATTTAGTGTTTTTTTTTTTTTGCCGAGTACTACCGAACCAGTTTCAGTAGGGCATACATAAACTTATAAGTAGACTTGTCTCGGTTGGCCTTGGGCATCGGGGTTAAGCCTGTAGGGTGAGAAATTCTTTTCACCGCATCAGCATCTACTCTTGACGACGTTAAATTTGGGCAGTAGACTGTTTATTCAGTGAGAGGTGCTTTATATTCACCGCATGTGCTATCGGACAACAGCGTCCTTCCTTCCGCAGGATCCTAAATGACGCCGCGATAGCCAAATTGAGGATTCACCCCAAGTCTCCGAACTTAAACAGGAAGGTTTTCGTCGTCATCGATTGCGTAATTGGATTTTATAATTTTGATAGCCTTCTTGTTTTGTACAATTTCTCTTTCTGTTTGCGTCTCCATTTCTTTTGCTTTCGTTTGTTCTTTGACAGCTCCTCGGACAGATATTATAGTTTAGTGGTGACTGTCACATTTCATTTAACAACAAACCACCACGCATTTTGGGAAGTGAAATAGTCGAAACCATTTCTTTTAATAGTATGAGAAATTCAGTGAGATAGAATTAGTGAAATTATCGCGGATCACACAAGATAAGCGCGCATAACATATATATATATGTACATGCACCTTTTTTTTTCACCCTACGATTGCAATAAATAAGGTAACTCGCCTCGTGTGCTCATAGTAAATTTTTAGTCTAATTAGAAATCCCTCAGTATAATGTAATGCGTAACTGAATTTATCACCAGTCGTAGTCACAACTTTTAAAGATAGTCAATAATTTCTGTCTAGTTACTTTTAAAAAATCTTGCTGTTCTGTTGCTTTATGTAAGCTCTTCCATGCAACCTTAAACGCCCGTCAACCGAGAATAGCTTGTCATTGCAATTATGTACAGCCTAGTGTCGTCCGCCCACCCATCCAACTTCTGTCAGTGTATAAGCAACAACTAAGGCTTGGAGACAAAAAAATTTTTTTTTTACCTTGAAAGCCATTCACTTATTTCAGTAGTAGTTTCTTTCAGAAGTGCTTGTTTCTCTCTCGTCTTTATGGAAAAAAAAAAATCCAGTGTCTGTGTAATTCTGGAATTCGCCTCCTCTTTCAGATATTACTTCTTTCTCCCTTCCCATTTACGCGGAGCTTTTCTTTAAAATGCCATTTTTCAAGTTTCTCTTTTAAAAACAATGTATGCTTGGCGTTTATTAAGTACGTAGGAAATTAGGTTTTTTTTTAATAATTCCTTTCTTGTTGCAAACCAGCATTACATTGAGGTAGATTTCAAGTCAAGTGGTTGTGATTCGAACTTGAGATGATGTTGAGATGCAAGAGGATATGCAGTTGAATTTTTGAGTAACATTTTTTTCGATACCACACCCTATGGCTCCCGATAAATCGAAAGGTTTTTAAAAAGAAAGACTACAGTTTTATCCACAATTTCAAAAATGTGTCATACAAAACTGAAGCATTACAACAAATCCTAGTGTACCCGTCCGATGCCTTGTCTTCAACCATGAATATAGCCGTCACATACAATAATATATTTTTGCTGCAAAACTGAAGCTATTCGCTGTGTACTATGACGTGGAGTAATATTAATAATTGCAGATTCCCATTCATAAACTCTGCTTACGGTGAAAGCAAATGCTACTTTAGCGCACACCAATTCTGATCATATCGCCATACGGCAATTTTCAACCGATGGAGTTGGGTGGAAATGGATGCGCCGTTGTTCCATCGTTCCCTTCATCAAATTTTTTCCTCTCATCGCCCCCCCCCAACTCAAGTAGGATCCAATGTTAAATTAGTAGGTTCTATCGCCCCCTTGGACCATTCCATCGCCCACCAGGGGGCGGTATTGCCCACTTTGGGAAACACTGCTCTAGATAAACGGTAACCTTCATAAAGACGCGCATCTTACCACTGCACCACTCGGGAATAGCAAATGCTGGTCTTGGGTCGAAGTTTTGAATGCATTCGTTGAATTGAAGCGCTTGACCCCTCTGGTGAAATTCAAAAAGGCTTCATTCCGGTCTGATAAGTAGGAGTTTTTTGGATCCCCCTCCCTTCCCGTATAAAGACCATGGGAAGCATTCAAACATTTATTGCACACAAAAAAATCATTTTTGCTTGTATTTTTTGGGAATTCTCACTATACTTAATGAAGTGAATGGCTAAAACCCATTATTAGAGGATTTAATTCATACAATAGTCTAGATCTCTGATATAAATAAACGTTAATGATACATTTTATACATCGTATTCTTTCTCTCGAGGAGTTAAATCGTTCAGAGGTCCTCAAAAAACAACATAAAACGTGATGGTTTACGATGACTATTTCCTAGCAGTGACTATTGGTCATTCTTGCTTCGGACAGAAAAATTTTCTTGACAGGGAATCCATATTTCTTTTTGAACAGCGGGGAGAAAAAACTTGTAGTAGACCGGTGGTTGTAAGGAATCATAAGTTGCAAGAGATAAAGCTAATAATGCCTTTCCACTAGTGGTGGAAGATGCAGAAATTAGTATACTGTACTATGTGCATTTGCCGTGATTACTTTTTCTTTCATTCTTCTTATGGTAATTCAGAAATAGCACAAGGCAGTCGTTATTTTAGAAAATTCAAAAAATACTCTTATCCTAACGGCTAGTAGTTTTATATTTCTTGTGCGAGTTACTAAATGATCATATTGTTGGGGGTTTTTTTCACTCCTATTGTTCCTTGCAAGGAAATGTATTTTCGTCACATATTATTCGCAGTGCGTGCTTCTCTCCGACTGAATACTTTCGGTTTACGATATCGTACAGCTTGTTCAGATAACATTCTTTGTGATTTATTTTTATTTCGTTTTACCCTGCTGATAAATAGGTTTCTTCTCCTTATACAACATATGCATAAAAAATTATAAACGAAATGAATGGAGAAATAGAATAATGGGGAGGGGTCAACTCTATGGTGTTGCGAAGACTGAAATTCAGTATGCGAATCAGCTGCGGAACTAATGTAGTAATAATTTGTGATTTCGTGGTTTACCAGCCAACAATGCTAACGTGACTATTTTATAGACGTGAAGAGAGAAAGAGGATAAACATATTCAATAATATTTAAGGGTTTTATATATTTTATATATATACTTCGTAGTATTTTATTCTTTGCATATTTCTTGCGCACGGTGTATAACTATCGCCTACGCGTCTGGATTAGACATCAATTCCTTATTAGTTGTCTAAACGCCCATTTTAATGTTAACGTTTCTTTTCCTTCATTACTGGCGCCTGGTTTTAATTATGGTCTGATGTTTCCGTCTTTGGGTGACGTATGGTTGCATTACATTTTACAAGCGGTGCGTATTTCTTTCCCTCGAGGGCTTCGACCGACATCGTCGAACCAGAATCACATGCGTTATCAGATTGAATCTGTTGTCTGATCAAAATTATTTTCAATGGGTCTACCCTACACTTTTGTTCACTTTTGTTCTTCCTTTAAATATCGTAACTAGTGTTGTTACGATAAGCAGATAAAAAAAAAAAAAAAACAATTCGTGGGTCTATTATGTTTTTTGCTAAATTTTTTCTAAGCTATTCAAATGGTAGAATCGTTGTCAAAAGGACATTAGTCACAAAAACCAGTCTGTGGGAAACGGCTGTCCTGGAATAAATTCTGAAGCCATTGCTTTGGATATCTACAGTACTGTATTGAATGCCCTTTTTAAAACAAAGCGGAGAACCAAACACACGGAGTATTTCACGAAGTGTATTGAAAAAAATGATAATTTTTACGAATGATTCTGCCATTAGTAGAATATCAAAAAATAGCAAATTCATCTGATAGTGACAAAAATTTTGTACTCCCTTTCTCGCCCATCAAATGATGTCGAATAAGTGGGATCTCGCACACGGAATAGTGAAAATTGCACTTGTTTTTCTTGTGCTGAAAAAAAATTTACTCCGTGACATGGATAAAAATTCACCGAGATGTTGGTGATTTGAATTTCGGAAATTTTTCGCGTCCTAAAAAAAATTGTTATATTTATATATCTTTATATATATATCCTTTTTTATGAGTTCCTTCCAATTTTAAGAAGGTGCTGGGGGTGATAAAAATGTGTGTTCCATTGAGAAATCAGCTTTACGAAACTTAATATCTAGGCTTGTCATTGCTAAAATAAATGGCTTTTAAAAAAAGCGAGGTATCTCGTCAATGTCGGTGAGAGGGTTAAAATAAAAAAATTGTTTTTTCCCTCAATTTGTCTTGTGGAAGGGTGCCAGTCACAGTTGAAATTCCCTCTTTTTGCATCTTCTGTAGAATTTTTTTGGACACTTCGTAAACACCCCGCATGCAAAAGCCGGAAGAAAGGAAATGTCAAAGTAAATTTTGCAGGGAATGAACTTTTTTTGCATAAACCAGTTCTATCAGCACTTAAAAATCTCCCAACCCCCTAAGGACGAATGTAGGGAAAAACGGGAGTTGGATACACTTTTCCGAGACGAGAATGAATTTTTAATAAATGGTATCCTAATTTCTCATGCGAGCCTTGATTCACCCGTGTGCGAGCTTTTTTTCTCCTTCAGTTGTGCACTTATACGTATTCTGCAAATGCACCGAATTTCAAATAGCGAATAATAGTCAATAATCTCTCGTTATGTGACGATATTAAAAAAACTGGGCTGCCCAACTCGGAGATTTTGACGAAAAATTTTTTTAGAGCGTCATTACGTGCACCACCATTGTTACGAGCAAACAAAGAGAAAAATGGTGTCACACCATAGGGAAAGTACAAATTTGTCTGCCGATATGTTAGCTCTCGTAGACGGTGAGCCTGATTTCCTATCCAGGTTCATTTTTTTCAGATGAGACGGCGTTCTTTGCATCAAAGGATAACCCTTTGTGGTTCACTCCCACAAAAACGTATTGAGGAAAAAAAATTTTATAACAATTTATGTGGTACTGTTACCATATCTTTAATTGAAATCCGACACAACGCAGCAATTCAATTAGCATGTTTTTTTAATTAGCTGAAATGGTTAATTAATCCATTTTTGACCGCTCCTCGAATTCATGACAAAGACTATGTATTTAAAAAAAATAATTTTGTTCATGACCATGGAAAAACATTTCAGATTGAAAATCAATAAAATTTCCAAAAGTTTCATTTTTGAAGTCATAAAATATTGAATTTCTTTGTAAACAAATTTAAAAAGTATTATAGCACTCATTGGGCCCTTTTAATTTCCAAAAATGTCAATTTCGTAGAGAATTTGTATGAAAATTAATTGAAGAAAAATTTAAAGCGTTGCGCAAATGCAATGTCATTGCGTGGATTTTAATGTTATCTATAAAAGATAAAATCTTGCTTGGTAAAATTCAAGATAAAACTATTCAACTTTATTTCCAATCCCCTGAATTTTTGGCGCTATTTTATGAATCCCTAAACCAAAAAAATTGAGAAAATAAATTTGTAAAATTGTTTTTTTTTTTTTACCATTGTACGGCAGGGTTAATGAGCACAATTACCGAATTAGAAGCTCATATAATCTCCATACAATTTTTCAAGTGGAAAGAAACAATCCCCATAATCAATGTGTGGGTCGCGTTTCCACGTAATATGATCATTGGGTAGTTTTCCTCCGGGCAACAAAAAGAGCTTATGTGAAAGTACACTGAAATTTGTATACAATAACTTTGTGGGTGCTGCTTTCTATTTATAATACTTTTCTTATCCTTCCCAATGTCTCGTAAAGCTTATATAGATACCGCTCAAAAATAGCGATGTATGAAGCGGATACCCTGTATCATAAAAAATATTGAATCGAGTTGCCGAATTTACAGTGTTTTTCCGAGGATAATAATTAGAGAGGGGAAATGCTTAGTTTTTCATTTTCAGAGCGCAGCAACTTTACTGTTTAATCTGCGAAATTTGTAAACATGTATCATCGTGTGTATACGTATGTAGTTTATATATATTTAAGTGACTGCTGTCCTTGGCATCTCAGCTGGTTCCCACAGTACGGAAGTTTGCGATGCGGACGTAGGAGGGGGTCACGTTTTGTGATGACCCGTGCTGATCATGTGTTTGACGACCGACTGAAAGAGCTGTCAAACTTTTGATCGAGATTCAAGAAGAGAAAGTTTCAAAGGGCAGCATCGGATAAGTGTAATGTTCAGATCGTTTTACTTCCCCTTATTTTGGTTCGATTTGCTAATCGGTAATCTTAGTGATTTTTTTTAAAGGTCGTTCCCTTGATTGTCTAATGCCAGATCACTTGAGATATTTTGCTTAGTAAAGGGTTTTTAATTTCGACATCTTATTTATCGATTACTTTTCATTAATTTGATCTTAAAAACCTCCCAATGAGATACAAACTGATTAGTATTTGCATACAACAAGGCCAACTCCTCGAACTATTTTTTCCCCTCTTTTTCGAACGTAAAGTTCAGGGTCAGCGAAAAAAATAGAGATGCCACAAAAAATGTATATGAAGTTACAACAAAATGGAGACGATTGGTGTTAACTTTGAATTTGATTAATAAAGTAATTGGAAAAAGTACAAAGTATATCATATTAGAATGCGGCGAAGTATTAATCATTTTGAAAAACTAGGTAAAAAAACTAAATGGTGTGTGTGCGCGCGCGCGCAGAATGAATGACTGGCTATTGTCGAAAAATCTAATATTTGCCTTCGTAGTACAGTATATAAAAACTACGCAAAGGTAGTTACATCCTTGTTAATTCATGCCCATAGTTTGTAATATCGATTTTTCTCGCAATTATGTTATATACATATTTTTGAGCAATGCTTTCAGTAGTTAAATAAAGTATACAAACCCTGAAAAAACTAGACAAATTTACATCGAGCGAATTTGTTTAGTCTTCATTTGCCATGCCTGCCGTATAGGAAATGAGCGCAATAAAACGTTTACTGTATGAAATCAATCCTCAGCTATTAAATGAATTTGATTGGTTTCATTCGTTTATTCATGATTCACTAGTTGAATTTGATCAGTTTCAATTCATTTACATGAAATTCATTATTGTTACAATGTTTCTATAAAAGTTACGACACACTCATGCATGGTATTTTGTTCCCGCATTTGGTCACTGATATTCCATCATCTGAGCGTGATTTTTGTGAGAAAACCAATTTTTCTCTCATTAGTTGGCTTGTTTAATCTTTCTTTGAAACACAAGGAAAATCTAGAGCTATGTAGATAGATTTCTCCGGTTTTTCTCGTCAGTATTTTCAACACTAAGGACACTATATCCCGGATTTCCTGACTTGTTCAGTTTACTCGTTTAACGTAAGCGAACTGACATGCAATAAAGAGTTTTGTGCATTGTATACAAAACAGGGCCTTCATTTACATGAAAAGAGTTTTGAGCAACCTTGAACTTAAACATCTTAAAAAAAACGGGGAAAAAGCGAAACTGATAAAAACTAGTTTCTTACGTTTTTCTCTTTCCCTATCTAATAAGTTTTGAAGCATTGTGCAACTTCTGATGTACACATTTTCGATCTTGTTTATATCACTGGTGAGGAAGAAAAAAAAGTTGCTTTTGTGGGAAAAACTATAAAAATAAATAATTCCACGTCATTTTTTTTTTTTACTCGTGGCAATTTTAACGCTTCATATGACATGACTTCTATAACAAGCTTGTAAGTTTCTCAACTATCAACGAAGATTTCTAATAGAGCATATTGTAATTTCCCGTAATAATAAAGTCATGGCTAGTATAACTTCAAAAGAATTTTTGGCCTCTGTGGCCTATTAAATAACTTTTTTGTTGCCTTTTTTGAGTTGTCACAAGAGTTAATCTATCAAATAAATTTCAATAATACATATCCCCTAATTGTTTTGATAAATATGGTTATGCACTACTCAAAAGTACGATAAACCACAGGTTCCCATGTGTTTGCTCAAGGATTAGGCACTGAGAATTTTTTCTGAGAATGGAGTCGATATAGGAGACTAACAAGTTCTGATCATTTTGCTCCAAAATGTAAAGTGAGATTGCTCAACGATTGATCGGTCAATCGAATGTTATGTTTGTTTCATCGACTTAATTGAACGTTTACGTTTCATAACCTTCCTTTTATGATAAAGTTTAAAATTTAAATGCTCGATTGTATTCCAACAGTGACTGTGTTGTTGATGGCAGCGAAAGTTTTTCTCGGTCTGTCTCTGCTGTAAGAATGACCGGTTCTCGTTTTCTTTACACTATTTCTCTGAGTTTTTTCCTAATTTATTTCATAATTAGTTGGATTCCTTTCTACAGCTAGAATGTTTTCCCCTGTCAAAAGTTTTCGGAACTTGTCAAAACTATCGGCTAACCAATTGTGTCGCTCTTTACCGCTTTATCAATGCAATAATGCTAATTGTTGTGAAAATATTGCCCACACGCAGAATAGCTGATCTGCAGTTTATTTAAACTCGTCGTAGGACCATTGTTGACAATGTTCCCATCAGATGACGGGAATTATGAAGAGATTCCTCGTTTCTACGATGGAGAAACAGGATTGATCATTCCATTATTTTTTTTTTTCTCGGAAGTGATGCCAGACGACTATGACGACGAAAAAATCATCTCGGTTGGCTTGTTGAAAAGTGCCGTAAACAAGTTGTTCCTTGGATCGCAAATAGCTACAACGACTGCTTCCCGACTGATAAGACATTATCTGGAAGCTTTTGCGGGTTGAACATGCTAAACGCCAAAGAGCGTTCGGAGTTCTCAATGGCGTAGAGCGGGAGCCAGAAGAAGGCAACTGACAGATCCTTCACAATAGCAGGCGTCGTTTGCAAATAAAAGTGGACAATTTTAGTACGTCGGAAATCCTGTTTTGCTACTTTTTTGTCTTTTGTTTTATCTACCCTTGCATAAATGTACATAGTTATGGTGCTTAAGATTCCGTTCCTGCCATATTCTTTTTAGGAAACTGATACTGGGGGCTCCGTTGAATAACTTCTGCTCTCTTTCCCGTTCCAAAAAGGAGAGTTCTGCTCCCAGCTAGAGTGGAATTTATTAAACTTTTAATAACTATAACATACCAATACGATATTCATATTGGTATGAATCGAGAGACTATCCATACTTAGATAACATAATAATAATAGACATAAGGGCCATTGAAGTATTACGTCGTCATCGGTGGGGGGGGGGGGGGAAAGGGGGTTTCCGATTTGATAACAAGGGGGGGGGAGGGGTTTGGATAATGCTTACTCAATCAACCACCCTTTATGAAAATATGAAATATTTTTAATGACATCTTACTCGGTGTTTGTGGGCACTTGAAGTAACATTCCCCCCCCCCCATTGATAAGTGCCCTAGAGAACCACTTTAGTGATCTCTAAATGTTTCGCGGATCCAAGTGATCATGTGGAAATGTGCCGCGGTTAACTTGAGTTATGTAGAACCGCACTGGGGGCCACTTAAGTGCTCTAAAAATACGTCACATGTCACTCAAGGGAGGGATCTCTAAATGTGTTACGGATCGCTTAAGTGTTCTGGAACGGTGTCCCGAGTCATTTAAGTGATCTGAAAATGTGCTCCAGGCCGCTTAAATGTTCTGGAATTGTACCACGGGACACTTAAGCGATCTGTAAATGTGCCGCTTAGTTAATTTTTTACAAAATTAGGTTCGCGGAGGGCAGGCCATATCAGATACCCCCCAGGGTTATATTTGGTCCGCGGGCCAAGGGCCTTTATGCGATTTTTGATTATATGGCTTAGAGGGTGGGTCGCAATGAATTTATTAAACATAAATTTTGAGTTCTTAGCCCTCAAATAACATTGAAATTAACAGAAATTGATTATAATAACATAAAGGTATTTTCTTCCGAAATTTCAATTAAAAAAATTAATTTTTGGTCGTCGGGGGGAGGGGCACGAGCCCCCCCCCCTCCTGTGTACGACTCTGATCCCACCAATATGTGTTAGGATTCAGAGGTGCAGAGCTGCTGACGAAATTTTGCTGGCAATGGGGGGGGGGTCAGCGTTTTGCTGACTTTTGGCTGACGAGGGGATAAAAAAATGGCTAAAAATTTACTGACGTAATACTTGAACAAAAATCCTATAGTCTGTTTCAGGTTAACTTTGCAGTGAAGAGAAAGGTAGAGAGTGTATTCCTTCGCCGCAAAATATAGCTCTCATAAATCGGAGATTTACGATGATCCTTTATACAGAATATTTCAATTTTTTCTATAATTTTGAAAAAAATATCGTTTTGAACCGACGTTTACTTGTTTAAAATCTTTAAATTATAAAAAATATTGGTTACCATTATTAAAAAATCCATGGCAACGACATTCTGGCGCGATATCCTAAACATTTTCCCCGCCAATATCACTGTCGTGTTTTTTCCGTCACACAATTATATGCTGTATATACATATTTTTTTCGTTATTAGGTTGAATTTTCCATAACGATACAATTTTTCATTCAGTTTTACATGCAGTTACAGGCTTACACATAAACACGAATATTCAATCAGTTTTATTTTCTCTGAAAAATAAGCTTCAGTGAGTTCAGATATTCACTCATAGATTAAAAGTGTTTCTCTTCCACGAGAGTGCCGATACTATCGTGGGAGGCCCTCTGTGGGTGCAGAAGTTTTGGTTTTTGGTCCTCCTTTTTTTTAATTATTTATTTTTTGCCATGTTTATGGGATAGTTTTAGTTTCCGATCACGGAGAGTGGTGACACGAGTCGTGTCTTCCACTCACACGAACGGACGCCATCTTCCACCCACCTGTTTCTCCAGATGCCCCTTGCCTTTACTGTCTCTTTAGATAAAATAAGTGAGAGAGAGGGAGTCCACAGTGGTTTGGGCTTTCATCATTTATGTGACAGTTGTATCTTTATTTTCACCAGAGATAGCCACGCGAAAGTTCTCTGCTCTTCCATTCCTGAATACTACATTTTTGGTTTTTGAATACTCGCTGTAAACAAAACTCGATAAGAATCGTCCGTAATAACCATGAGCAGCACATCAACCGTAGAAAATACTAAAACTGTCGTGAAAACAAGTGACATTGACGTATACCGTTCGGGAGGGGGGGGGGGGAGGAGGTCGAGTGACGGAAATTTCGGCAAGCAAAGTGAGTAAAAAATTCTAAACTTTTCCGTATCATTATTATTATTTGGTGCTATTCTTGCATTTACACGTGAAAACAGTTAATCTGCCTCTTCTTAATTTTTTTTATTTTTTTTTGATTAGCTTCAAAAATTTTATTTAACATTAGTTTTTTCCATATAAATTGAAGAAAAAATGAAAAATCTCCCAAGTTTTTTTGAGAGCAATACAGTATTTTAAAATTATACGTTGCTTTCATAATACTGTTTGGATTTTTTTTGTAAATAAATTTCAGCTAAGGGAAGGGAAATATTGCAGAAAAATATTACTACGTTTTTTGAAATTTTTAGTGTTACTTACGGCACATCAATGAAGAGTAAGTGACGCGCTGATAGAAAATAATTATTTTTTTCTAAATTTTAAAACACTTTCTAATCAAAAAACAAAACAAATGATTTCAAAAACCTCACTTTAATTTCTGAAAGTATCGGCAATGGTTTTTTTTTTTAAATTCTATAATTATTACTAATTTATCTGTGCCATTACGTTACACGCAAAAAAACATTTTTCTCAGTGAGATTGGCGAGAATCGGCCATACCTTACCAAGGTCGCGCATCGATACATTGGTTAAGAGGCTTTCGTCCCATAGCAACGAGTGATGCGGTTCCCTCGTAGCTTCCCCTTCACTGCAAAGTTAACCTGAAACGGACTATAGTTACGGCTCTTTCTCAGCCCATGTGCAAAGGTGATCCTGAATTTTTATCTTGAAAGTACCCTTTGCACATATGCAAATCAATGCATTTAAGGGTTAAACCAGTGTTTCTCAAAGTGTGCATCGCGGCTCTCGGGCGTCGCGGCGAGATGAAGATAATGATTGTGTGTCTATATACCTTTTGAAGCTGTTTTTTTATAAGCCTGTATGAAAATATCTACTAAACTATTCTGGGGAGCCGCAAATGAGCCATGAACTGGGCAAGGGAGCCGTGAGTGAGAAAAGCTTTTGGGTATCACTAGGTTTTTAAACTAATTAAATAATATTGTCAAATATCTGTCAGACATTCAAAAGCGTTGAATTTGGAGGATGTGGAAATGTATTTTCCGGCGAGTGATCTGTTTGACAAAAATTCCTAGCTGTGATATGATAATTTAATTGAGGTTATATACTTCAAATAGTTAACGCGGAAACGCATTCGCGTTTAAAAAATACAGAAAGGATAAAAATACAATGTATGAGTGATGTTTTTGCCGCGTGTGATTAATTGCTGCAGTGAAAACAACTTCGTAATGCAAAGCTTAAATTGCGAGAAATTTCAATCGAACAGTTTCTTTATCAATGCTACGATGCATATTCAGAATTTATCAAAAAAAAAAAAACCTTAGTGATATTTTGTCGACTATTTCAAATGAAAAAAAAAAAAAAAAAAGTGTTTTAACAGAGTCGGATGTTAAACTAAATGCATCCGCAGAATAAGACGACAAAGAAATTGAAAAGTGTAAGACATTGCTTGTTAATGTGGTATAAATAATTGGCTTGCTTCGCTAGAGAAATGATACGCAGTTATTATTGAGGACCAAAAAGTCGTATCAATACAGCGTATGACGAACGTCCCCATAAGCTGTGATGCAGATTTCACAATTACAATGATTTTCTGAAGAGATCTAAATGATCTCTGCCCTCGTCCAAAAAGATATGTGCAGCGCGTTTTTAAAAATTAGGCACAGTGAGGATATTTCAGTACTCTAATGCAAGGTGATTCAGAAAAAGACGGGAAAAACTTTGAGAGGTGATAATACCCACCAATACAAACAATTGTCATCAAAGAATGCATGGTCTAACATGAAATGCTAGCGCGTTTCCAAACGTTGAAACGGCATTCCTGTTGAATGAAATTTATCGGGAGAAAAAGAACATGCATTATATGAAAATGTAACCTGGGGAAGAAGAAACCCTATGCAAATCTGCATCACAGTGAATAAAAGGCGCTGACTCAGTATTACTAAAGTGGGCCATTATCCCGTACGTTACAACTGCTAGAACTGTTGCACGCTGGAATAACTTAACAGGGTTGGCGTCCGCGCCTTTTATTCACTGCGACGCAGATTTGCATACGGTTTCTTCTTCCCCAGGTTACATTTGCGTGCATGGTGTTACTTTTCTCCCGATAAATTTCAACAGGAATGTCGTTGTAACGTTTGCGGAGCAGCCGTTTGTTTCATGTTAGACCGTGCATTCTTTGGCAATTGTTTGTATTGGTGTGTGCTATCACCTTAAAGTTTTTCGCCATCTTTTCTGAATCACCCTGTATACACAGAATGCCTTCGCATTTCTTCCATAAGTCATGCCAAGACTTTCTACAGCTGCGATGTCAATCTATATTCCGTTTTTTTCATTGCTGAACAAAACGCGTAACCATTTTGCCCCCACACATAAACACATGTACTTACGAGCCCAGTTTAATCTTTCATTTTTATGGATTGGTTTTAGGCTTGGTCCGCGAATCATTTTCTTCGAAACGATATAGTCGACGTCTTTTGGTTCTAGGACGAATTGTTGACACAAATATTTTGTGATCGATGTCACTTCTTATATGACGTAGACACATTTCCTGACTGGATGCCATTTGTATAATCCACCTGTCTGTAGTCCTTGTAACGTGGCCTTCTACATCGTGATTTTCGCTTATATATTTTTTTTGTCTGGAAGGCAATTGTAAATTTTTTCGGTTCGTTGTCAAACAATCGAGATTTCGTTAACTCACTGCCACCTTTTATTTTCAGCTTCTAATCTTTATAAATCTGTCCTGGATGATACGTAGTCTTGATCATCTCAATCACATATATTAACTTGCATAAAATGAAGTCGGCACCTAAACATTATAACGCCTTGTTTCTACATTTTAAGCTCGGCTTAATCGTTTTTTTTTTTTTTTTAATTGTTGAGATTCAAAAATTTCTCGGTTTTGCTAGTTTTTAGGAAATAAAATTTTCATACCTTCTTTTTTTCGTAGTTATGCAATACTAAAGTTGAGTTCTAATTCAGACATTTTCAGTAAGAAGTTTGCTAGGCGACAAGTGATCAGAATATCTTTTGCAGCGAATTGATTCCTTCAGTACACTGATGAAGCTTCGTTTGGTAACTGAAACTGGTGGAGCACCGTAAGAATCTCTCGGGGTATGTCCATACTCGTGGACAAAATCGCGCAACACGTGTCTATAGATAATGTTACGGTATTTTTTCTATGGACAGTAGCGCAACAAATCGGGAGTTCTGCGACTTCTCATAGACAAAAATTGCAGTTCTAAGTTTACATAAGTGTATGTCCGCACTTGGTCAAAATTCACAATTTGTCTATACAGTCGTTTGGACATTCTTATACAGGGTGTTTTGTAAGTCCTAATGCGGGCCTTTAATCTCATTAACCGTTCGTCGCTGAGGTATAGTTCCAATTTGAAAAATGCTCAAAATGTGTTTAAAAAATCTCCCTTACCAGTTTTGAGAGTGAAAATACATGTTATAAAATAAGAAAATCTAAATTTTTATTTGTTCCCCGTGTCTTTTCTTTCCCCGTGTCTTTAAAAATCCAATTAAAAAGAAAGTTGTTGCCCTGTTTCTCCTGTTGTCAACAAAAAAATTTCACGTTTGTAAGTGAAATATTCGCTGAGATATTTGAACTCAAAATCGGAGAAAAGTTGGAAAAGAACAGCATAAACTAACGCACAATGCTTTTTTCCCAACTTTCTCGGATTTTTGAGTCCAAATACCACAGAGATAAAGGTGGCACAATGACTTTCAAGACACCCTGTATATTCAGTTAGTTGGAAGCTATATACCAATCGGACATTTATCATAAGTCGTCACTTTTCCATATTAGGGTGTTGCGTTGTTTTTCACGAGTCTCGCTGCAAAGTAATTGAGGGTTGGGTTAATACATCTGCAGAATTTTGTGTCTATGTAAAATAAGAAACAGCTCGGATGCTATGTCAAACGCGAATCCATATTTTTATGCACTGTCAGTCTCTTTGACCACAGGGCCGGTCCTAGAAATTTTGCTGCCTGAGGCGAATACTTTTCTCTGCCCCTTAGATACGACTATCTGAAAAGTTTTTTTTTCTTCATGTCTATTATCCTATTACAGTGGGTCGCGAACCGCTAGGGTGAGGCGGATCACACTGATGATTTAGAACAGTGATTCCAAAACTTTTGCCACCCGTGGCTCTCTTGCCGTGACAATGTTTCTGCGGCTCCTCAGAATAGTCTAAAACAAACCACTCTTCAAAGCACTAACTAGGCAATCATCAATGTCAACAGCTCGCCGCGATGTCCTTGACAAAGGTTGGTGACGCCTCTAGGAGCTGAGGCGCACATTTTTAGAAACGCAGGTCTAATCCCATAGAAAAAGACAAATTTAAGGTGTTCTTTGTCGGAGATAAACTTGGTGTTGATATAGTGTCGACGTTTCTGTCGATATCTTGGGCTGTTAAATTACAATAGTCGTGTCGAAACAAAATATATTAATATTTTAAAAGCGAAATATATTTTTGAAACGTCGTGAAGACCAATGCAGGAAAATGACATAAAGCTCGCAGCTTTTTATGGCACCTTGTTTGAAAGAAAAGGAGTCCGTTGTGTGTGTCAGACGATTCCGATAACAGACTGAAGGAGAGCATATACAGGTGTACAGCAGTGGCTCTCAAACTTTCCTCACCCGCTGCTTCCCCCTGACGTATAAATCGCACCAGTAAAATAATCCTGAAAATTCACTGCTGTATTCTCAGCCTGATGAAATGCGTCCAAACTCACGGTTTTCTCTGCGAATCACAGTTCAGTACGCTCATAGTTTGAAATTTTGCAAAAAAACTTTTTCTATTTTTTTACAATTTTATTATTTTTCTCCACTCCTGATTCAGTTCTCCTTGCCTCCGCATAGGTTTTCGGTTTGATCTAGAGCAGTGTTTCTCAACCGCCATGTCCTACCCATCAGTCAAACCGGCCTACGAGTGATTCATTGTTTCATTTTTCCTCATTTTCCATTAGTCGTGTGTATGACCGGACCTATCACTCACAAAAAATAAATCAACCGAGCCGCGGGTTTCCAAAGATTGAGAACCACTGATCTAGAGCCCCTAGAATATGGGTATAAATACGCCTAAGTTCGATCCACCGTAGAAGTAAAAGAAATGCTGACAGACGTAGATTACAACTCTAAAAGAATGTATCGGAAAGAAAAGGTACTCGATGACTGTGGTTCACCAAAAATAAGGTACCTGGCTAATATCGGCCATGCTAAGATGCAGTGGTTGTTTTTGAAGCTGGTTTACGAAATCCTAACAAGCATTCGATGGAAGAAAATATCTTAAGATGTTTTCAAAAGATTTTGAAGAAAAAAAAAACTAAAAATCCTAAGGTCTATCTTTTGGATTAATATGAAAGAAAAATTCCAAAAATGTTACAAAAAGAAACAGGAGACATTATCTAAGACTTTGAAAGCCTGTTCCCCCTTTTTTCTAATTTCAGTGTCCGTGCTTGCTTGCAAATGCTCACGTCTTAATTGTGCCTTAGATAAGTTACTTCTGAAATATACAATTTAATTTTTTTTTTTCAATTTATAGATTCAATCTCGAGCAAAATATACTTGTAGGGACCGGGATAGGGCACCAAAACCATTAAAGTGCTTAAGGCCTTCAGACATTTTAATCCGGTCCTGCCAGAACCTGAAGAACCAGATACACGCAAGTTGCCGTAACTTATGCTATTTCGAACCAAAATGATTTCGATGTGTGAAAATTTGCAAAGTGATGCAAACACCGTCATAAAAAAAATGCCGCCTCGTGCCTGGCGCCGGTCCTGTATGCCCACGTCCAACATTCAAAGTGAATCAGTCTAAGTTTTGTCTGTTGTATGAGAAATTGACCCCCTCAAATATAGCTTCAGTCTCTATTTATAAATTTGAGCTAATGAGATTTAATTTCATGTCTTATGCGCAGAATAAAAAATCGTGTACATGCGATTAGCTTTTTAAAGGAAGGCTAGTTACACAATCAGAGTTCTGTCGGATTTTGCGACTTGATTTTTTATGAAGGAAATGGACGTCTTTTAGATTCTGGACACCACCGTTATGTGTTTAATAGATCGTATAGTATCTTATGTGATTCAAGGATAATTTTTTATGCTTTACATTTATCTGTGTGTTGTTTTTTTTTAAAGAAAATGTAGCGATTTTAATTTCGAGTGAATGGAAGCCGACTCCTAGTTCACGCATTACTCGACGCCTTTTATAATAGCTGCGCTGACACTGCAAACTCATTTGACGCTAGTTCGCTATTAGCATGCACGAAAAATGTTATATCGCTGTTTGCGTGCTGGGATATGTGTTTGCTTAGAGCACGTGACGTTCATGTGCTCGGAGTGAGCTTTCTAACAGCTGTGCTACAATTCAACTAAGACACGTCTCTTACTCGCAACCACTTCCCGTACATGAAAACGACGTCTCGTATCTTTTGATGTCACTTTCTCATTTAGAGCAAAATATGTACGAGCAAACAACGAGTTGTCGTTTCGTAGCTACTTTTTCGGTTTTTTTCTGTGGTTCATTTAAAATCCTTACCA
This sequence comes from Pholcus phalangioides, assembly GCF_987345545.1. NCBI lineage: Eukaryota > Metazoa > Arthropoda > Arachnida > Araneae > Pholcidae > Pholcus > Pholcus phalangioides. Next base: position 59,713,610 of record NW_028301600.1, on the reverse strand, counting down.
CCAGCCTGGCAGACAGCATCTATCTTTGAAAAATGCACCTGTTTTTTTATTCTTCTGGAATGGTTGTTTTTAATGCTCACATAGGATTTCAAATGAAACTACATGTATTCTGCATGTTATGAAGTTTCCGTGAGCAGAGCTTGTTCAGGTGGCTTCCATGCGCCACTGAACTGGATATTCCATGAAATAAGTAATTTCGGACTGTGTGTGTGAATACTAATTTGTTATGTGGTTGTCCGAGACTAGTGACGTCGATAAATGCTGATTATTGCGATGATAGCGCTCGCCATTGTATAAAAAAGGCCTTTCGAATCCGGTTACATTTTCATTACTAGCACAGAACGGCCCTCAGTTACCGCAGTTAATGTGTGCAGGCTCCAACTCAATTAATACGGGACTTATATTTTAAAGTTAAATAAAGACGTAAACGTTTGAAATTTATTTCGTTTGCACAAAAATTATTCAAAAATTAGAATTACTGTAAAATCAAATAAAATATCAAATGAATAAAGCATAAAACTACAAGACAAGTACCGTATTATTCAATTGGAAACTGGTTGTATGTACTGTATTTTAAAACTAGCCTTTGTTCGCGGACTGGCCGGCATCGTCGCGAATTGGCCAATTTCGGGCTTTAACAGTAACATATATTATAGTCTGGACATTTCCGCCGACAGTAGTCTCGTAAGTTCAAGTATCCGGATAATCCTAGGTGCTGGAATTTTTCGAAATTCTCATAACCTCTGTTTTTCACCAAGATCGCGTTTATTTCATTTTTTTACAAATACAGTAGAACCTCGATAGCTCGACAGCAAGGTTTCATTTTCATCTCTCCCTCCCAATTTTTAACCATTATTTACGCCATGTACATGTACATAGTTGAGCAATTCCTTTCCACACACACATCTATAAATTAATTTTAAAAAAATTATCTATTTTCTACGAAAAGTTTCCAAATAATCCCGAATTATCGTGAAAAAAAGCATAAGTATCGAAATATATTTTTTATTTATTAATTAAAAAATTAGAGGTTTCTCTCCATTGAATTTCGTAATTATTATGCCAACCGAATAATAATTGGCGATTTATCCGGGTAGTCGAGTTATCGAGGTTCTACTGTACTAATTTCAGTTTCACAGAAACTGTAGAGGTCTTGATCCTTATGCTGAGGTCACCGGAAGACCAACGGGCCAGAGTTTTTGGATATCATTAATTTTTTTATGTAAACTTTTATATCGTATAGTAAAAATTATTGATTCCAAAGAATAATTTGTAACTAGATCCTGTGGCGTATTAACGGGGAAGGGGAACTTAGCACACTATACCTCAGGACGGCAAATTTGAGCAAGTGGCCGAGAAAATTAGAATGAGAGAAGGGCGACAAAATTCGATAATCCAAAATAAATCCACTTCCGAGCATTGGCGTCTTAACGCATAGGCATATCCGTTGCCCCTCAAAAGCATAGGGGGGCCTCATAAAAATGAGATCCGGTTAAAATTTTCGAGAGAGAGCCTGTAAATTGATCACGGGCAAGCATTTCTATCCAGGTAGGGCCTCAAAAATATAACTTTGCCCAGAGGCCCTTGATGCTCTTAAGACGGCCCTGCTTGCCGAGACGGTAAGGGACTGGTGAGTGACCTAGAAAAATTGCAAGCACGTGAGTGGACAAAAAGAGTGGCTTGGAGCGTGATCAAGCATGTGAATGACCAAAAAAGTGATCTAGAGTGCGGGCAAGCATGTGAATGACTAAAAGAATGACTTGGATCATGTGTAAACGATCAAAAGAATTACCTATGAAGCAAGGAAACATGTCATTGGGCAGACAAAAGAGCGAGTCCAGCGTGTGCAAGTATGTAATTGACCATAACAATGTGCAAGCATGTTAATGACCAAAAGAGTGGCTTAGAGACACAGGTGTACTTGCAGGAGGGAGAGGCCATGGCCCCCACATCCTGGAGCAGGGCCCCTAGGCTGGGATCTTTTGCGGGCCCCCGTCCAGACTTTCACGGGCTCTTTTATGATGAATTTATAGCGTGAAAAAGAAAAAAAATTGTGAAAATCGTTCCGGGCCCCAGGGCTGGAGCCTTGTCAGCCCACCCCTTGTGGGGGCCATGGGAGAGGCCAAGCGGGTTATAACACAGGGCGGCGAATTCGAGGAAAGAGTAGTAAAGAAAATTAAACTAGAATGGGGGAAAGGGTGGCAAAAAATTCGTTTATAGCCCACAGGCGACAAAATGCGCCTCTGATTAGATCATATGTATTCAATGTGTCTGTATAAGTAAAATACAGTGTGCATTAAAATACACTCACAAATCGGTGTCGAATCGCTGAGAGATAACGAGGACATCTGCGTATTTTCCGGTAAACTGTTGCAAAAACTCATTTTAAGAACAAAAAAAAAAAATTTCCGGGAGATGATGGGGTTTGTAATCGTAAACGTCAAGCTGTTTGTTGTGATATCAGCAATCGCCAAATTAAATTGTCTATCTCGAGACGTTTCTTTTTGTATTGTAATGCCCTATCTAAGAGGAAAATGCTGTTTTGTAACGGAGAATGAAGCGGCCATTATCTGTCGCCTTTTTCAATGACGGACAAGTGTTTTTCTTAAAACAAAGAAAAGGTGTCGAATGTGATTTCCCCCCCCCCCCCTTTGTTGGTTCGACTGAAAAATGTCTGGACCTTTTTATGGGTAGGTGACGGATGGACTTCGAGGATGAGGTATCAACTATGTCGCTTTCAGAAAGTGCGGAGATTGTTTGTTTTTTTTTTCCGCCGATTTGTCACAAACAGCGAATTACAATAAGTTGATCTTAAAGGAGTAGCGGGGGGAAAGAAATGAAGAGTGTCAAAGAACGAAGGCAGTTGTGGACAAGCAACCAAGGTTGTGTTGTTTATTGTGTGCAATCAGCAGCATTATCCATCCGATGGCGTATCGTCAAGGTCTTTCGGTTTTCGCGCGCTCCGTTTCGGGGGGTGTTTCTTTTGCTGTTGCGTCATTTTTCGCGCCAACTATCACGTGAGTACGTGACGTTTACTTAATGTGCCTTCTCTTTTTCCTTTATCACTTTCTTTTGGGGATCGTATGCAAAGTGCCGACATTTTGTGTGTAGGTTGGCAATGTCCACGTTTTCTGCTGGTGGCCATTTTTATGGGGAAAAAAAGGGAATTTTTAGCGATACACGACTAGCGTTAATCCTCTATGGCTCACCTCCCCATAGAAACTTGTTGGTTTTTTTATTTATTTTACAAATACGGATGTGAAGTGGTGCTGTCGGCATATTTTTAATTCAAACAGCAATTTAATTAGAGTGGATTCTTTTAATTAGCTAAAACGGTGAATTAAAAACTAAAGACGAATTTATATTTTAGTTTTACCCTTATCTGTTTATAAATATCATGAAAACTTTCAACTTTTCTAAGCAAGGTTTCGCCTTGAATTTTATTTCCAATCCCCTCGATTTGGTGCGCTTTTATAAATCTCTGAGCACGTAAAATATCAGCAACCCTTGAAAAATGACATCGACAAGGAATCAACTCCTTGTAGATAAAAAAAAAAGTACTGTACCTATATAGCCGTAATTTTGTTCTAAAATTAAAATAGAAAATATACTTTCTAAAATACCAGAAAGAAAATTGAGAAAAGGAATTGGTATAGTATTTTTCGGGTGTATTCAAATATATAAGAGCCCATAGAGGGTTACTTGAAACAGTACATGAACACAAAAATTATTCAATTAAAGATTTGTACATCCAAATATACAATGCACTATTAAGGGTAAAATATAGTTTGCCTTTATTTTACTGTTAACTGCAATTTTTCTTTATTTTGATGCTGAAATTTTAAGTATTTAGAGATTTATAAAATCGCAAGTCTTAATTCATTGTTGATGTCATTTTTAACTTTCTCTAGATTAAAAAAAAAAAAAAAAGAGTATAATACTATACAGCTCTAATTTTTACTAAAATAAAATTAAAATATGTATAAAATACAATTTTAAGAAAAGAAAAATTGGTATAATCGATTTTTTTGACATTATATTAGCCATGTATATTCAAGTATACAATGGATAATAGAGTTAAGATCTTCAAAACTTTTAATTTCTTTATAAAAATAAAATGTTTGGATATCATTAGGATTTTTTTATATAAACGTTTACCCGTCCACACTAAAAATTATTGATTCCAAAGAATAATTTTCAACTATGTCATACATTAACGCGTTTACCAATAATTTTTTTTCAGTTGCAATACATGAATCAATACTCGGAGAATATCAAACTATTTTTATCTTAAAACGTAGTATGGAATTTGGTGTTTACTATTATTCTGTATCCTAAAAATTCCGGCTAATTTTAATTTCCTTTTGAATTTAAAATTATGTATTCGAAAAAGTTATTCAATTATAAAATACCCCACGCAAATATATCTTCAAAATGCCCCCATTATGCATCATCGCGGCTGCTATAGGAGAGTATTTGTTTTTCCACTTCCAGAAATTAGCTCGGGCAAGTTTTGAAAGTTGTTTATTAATTATTGGAAGAGTGCCCAAAATAATTCGAACCTAAGCACAATGTACTGCACATCGCAAGAGTTTCGTTTTTATTATGCTATGCTGATTTATATATATATTTGTAAATGCAACGAGACAAGAATCCAAATTTTATATAAAAAAATACGGTTTTCAAGTGGAAATCAGCTATTAACGTTTTATTTGGCCGTGTTGCTTTCAAGCAACACATGAGTTTCTTATATTTTAAAATAAAGGCATAATATATTTTGATCTCGTTTTGCCATTGATGCAGCTCCTAACATTAGCAACAGCTAAGAAACTCCTAAGCATTCGATTTTTACTTGTGAGCCGTTCATGAAGTTTCTATAATTACCAGCAGAATGGCACAAAAAAGTACACGTATTTCCTATTTCTTGACCAGCCAAGTAAGAACGATTTTTGACCTTTGCATTTTGGAGAGAAATACCATGTGCGAGGGAGACGTATTGCAATGCATTCTTCAACAATGATAGAAAAGTAAATTGATATGACTTTTTTAAACGATTCAAATCTATGTATATCATATAAATACAGTGTTTCCTGAAGGGCAACATCCCATATTTTTTTTAAATATTGGCAATAGTTTTTTGCCATGTAATAGCCTTCAGATTGTCTCATTTGCTTAAATGTAACCTCTCAAAATTTTTCTTTTCTGGATATTTCAATGCTTGCCAATTAATTAAATGGTTAAAATTGAATAATCAGAAAAATAAAAATGGTATCCCATAATTCCCACAGTTCCTATATACAGTCGAACTTGGTTAATTCGAAGTCCAAAGTCACTGGAAAAACGTTCGAATTATCCGATTAATCTATCCTGGATCCGTGAAACGATTACAAATTGTGTGTGTGCAACTTAATCATCAACATTCACATAGGATAACAATCACCACTTATTATAATTTCATCATCGGTTGTGAAACTGCTTTAAGTTTTTAATTTATAATTATAATTAATCTTAGCTGCTACATTATTCCACTGGTCTAGAATCGGCATCACTGCAGAATTTCTTGACCATGCTCAAAGCTCGATTTACGGAAACAGTCCATGATCACCCGTTACAAAACTGTTTCCCAAATTTTGCCAATCATTCGTATGCTATCATATCAAGGCAATGTACAAATTGTAATACGTTGATGAAAGTATATTCCGATACTCTCCATACTTTTAATGACGATAAAAAGATTCAGATTTTGAATTGTTTACACCTTGATCTATAGGTTAAACAACGTAATCTGTATCAAGTGGTAAACATTCTCGATGCTTACTAGGTGAACAATGTTAAAATGGGCATTAAATTACACTGGTCAACAATTTTTAACTTTTTTTTTATAACATGAGGGAATGAGGGAAATAAGTTTGTTTAGACTAATCTTTTGGGGTGATGAATTCAAATATGAATGTAAAAAAAAAAAAAAACACGTACAGTTTTTGCATGCATGATGGTCATTTTTTGAAATACATATAAAAAATGAAGATAATTTGAATATTCTTAACAAATTTTACTACATTTATTACAAATAGTTATTTTATCATATTCATACATCGTTGTATATGAAATGACAAAAAAAAAAAAACTTTTTCCTCATACACATACATATATATCCATAGAGGGCACATGCATATAAACAAAGCGAAATTTATACTCATTTTTCCAGTATTTTATAAAAATTCACTACTTTCTCTTATTTACCGTGTTTTCTTTCTGCAAAAAACAACAGTAATCACTCATCATTGAAGGGTCCCACCTGCCTTGGTTCTCTAAAAACCCCTTGAGTGCAGATGTGAATGATTGCCATGCAGCGGGTTCTCCGTAATAAAAACAAACGCTCGATAGTTTCCTTATTTGAGGACTTACAAATACTCCTTCTTTTAGCTTTGTCCCATCCAATTTTGGAAAAAGTTTCTTTTAGGTGTGAGAAACGTGGACCAGATTTGTCCATAGTCTTCATAATGTTTTTTATCAGCCCCAGGGACGTACGCACGATCGACTTAGGAGGGGTTACAAATGGTTTGGGAAGAGGTTCAAGAGGATTTTCTTCCAGATAGGTTTTTAGCTAATTAAAGCCAGAAAAAATTATTAGGAACATTAAGTGCATCTGAGACCGACTTAACCCCATTTTTTGACTAAAGGGTTCTACATAAACATAAAACCCGTGTTTCTCTTCCAATTGAAAAAAAACCGAATCCCGTTGCAATTAGGAAGAAAATCAGTGTTGCCATTTCCCAAGTTTTAGATAGCAAAAAATAGAAATGTGCTTTTTAGTATCATTTCACACGTATAGCCTAAATATGTACATTTTGAAAGATATGTATTTAGTAAAATATGTACATTTGTTGTAATTATTAATTATTAAAAAATTAATTGATTATTAATGTACAATACTGAATATGTACATATAAAATTTTTGTAAATACCATATAACAAAAAAAACTAGATGTGATGGCCGTTTTTTTAAGATCAGAGCTGGAATCAGCACCCAAAAAATAATTAAGAACGCCTAAATTTTTCCATGTTAGGAAACCTTGCAGTATAGTTTTATTAAAGAAACATCAGAGAAAAACAGAATTTTCAAACTTTTATTTGTCTTCAGAACAAACGAAAGTGTTGATTTGTCGTTTAACAACTTGGCCGAGAAAAGCGAAGTCTGATGACTTGTAGAATTTTTCCAAACTAAACTTGCTCGAAGAAAAATCATGATTATTCAAAGCATTCGAGAAAAATTTAAATTAAACTCGAGGAGAGTACGTAAAAATTCGAATTATCCAAAATTCGAATTGACCAAGTTCTACTGTAATTTTATGTTTGAGGTGTGCCGAGTTATTTTAAGGATGGTCCCTCTCAGTTAGATTCCCTCAGTTGGATGTAAACACCGTGAAACGTCAAATTAGAGGCTTGTTAAAAAGCCCTTAGCAGCGGATTGGAAAATCTCGCCCAACTCGTCTGGGGAAGTTAGAGCGCGCTTGAATCAAAGTCGCTTCTTCAGCCTGATCAGTCAGTCAGTCAGTTGATTTTTGTGTTGTGTGTGTGTTGTGTGAAAATTGCTCAGGGCCGAGCAGTTAGTTTTTCTTCTTCCCGATTGTCTCCGGCTGTTTTATTACTCGGCGTGATGCTGCTGTTTTGAGAAACGAATTTCCTCATAAACATGTGCTCGTTAGAAACAGTTTCCTCGTTCACTGAAATTTCCCACTGACAAAAAAAAGTACCTTTCACTCTTGTATTGTATGTATGAAGGCTTTCGCCGATTCACAGCTGCTTTTGCATGAAGGTAAATCATTTACTTCGTTCTTTTTTTTACTATTGTTGGTGTTCTCCGGAATTCGATTTATCCAGAGGGGAGTAACTTCAAGTTGCAATTTATTTTTACTCGGAATTTTATTTCGAAACGATCTCACTGAGACAACCCGGAAAGTTTGAAGTTCTCGATAGCATGAATCGTAGGGGTTGTGTAAGTGTGCCAATATCTAATTTATTTTCAAAACTTTTGTTTCACAAATTTTCAGGCAAATGTCATGTATGTCTGATATTTCTAGACAAAAATTTAATTTCAGTAAAAATTATTGGCCGGCAATAATATTTTTCCAAGTCGCAGTTGAGCTTATATGGTAAACAAGATATGTTAAATACTCAACGCGAAGATTACGAAGATGCGATTTCAAAAAACTTTGCAAAATTTGGCATAAGAAAATATGATTGATCATTGGCGTACGCAAGGCGGTTAGACCACCAAACATCATCTGAGTGATACATGATTATCGTGACCGTTTTACGGGATGAGACCCCCTCGCCCGTATTATTTGACTGTGCCTTCGTTTTAGCCAAAATACTCATTTCGACAAGTTTTTTTTTTTTTTTTTTTTTGAAACACAACAAATTCACGGTTTAATATTAAGAAGTTATCGTAACGCAAATCGCGTATCAATATTGTGTATTATCTGGAAAAAATATGGCCACCGTATGCATAGCAGCAATCTTACCGTTATGCCGGGATTACACTATAAAAGATTTATAAAAATTCTTTTATATAACTGGAAAAATACAAATAATCAGCTTATTGGTTGCATTTGTCAAGTTTTATAAAATACTTTTTAGAGAACTTTTTAGTGTAATCCCGGTTTTACAAATACTGTATATATACCAACGATTCTCAACATTTTTTTTTTCCGCGGAGCAACGCAAGCCTTTTTTTTTTTTTTTATATATTTATCAGATTTACTGATTTATCTTATAGTCCTGGAGCGGCTGCGGAACCCCAAGCACCGGTTAAGACCCGCCACTGTATACGAGTAAATACAACATAGGAAATATTTTGTAGTGGCAGTTGTGCGTGTGTCTAGGTGTCGATTACATTTACCCCTTGAAATCTTTTTTCGACATTTCCTGGAACGTAAATTTTCACAATAGATGAATTGTGTGCAAGTAGTCATCTGTTATTTTGTGTGTTTAATATCAGTGGAGACCAGCAGTGATTTCTGTAACATGGAAAAACCATGTGCAGAAATTGGCCCTCGTGTGAATTATATCACTATGGTTGAGAGACAACCGATCAATTCATCACAGCGTTTCACTTATTTTCTGAACCGAAGACAACTAAAATTACAGATGATTGATGTACAATCTAATGTTAATCTACTGTCTAATTTACAGTACGTGAGCCCAATTTTTTTATTCGAACCTATGTGTTAGTTACATTCAATCGAGTAATTTTCATTCCGTTAGAACTAAATTTTCAAATCTATGCTATTGGACTCGAGGTGGGTTTTTTTCATAAATCTAATCCTATTTTTTCGGGGACGTATCGAAACTGGATGATGCATGCGCGGAATTGTCAGTTTTCATATTGATCGTCATAATTTATTTTAAATCGCAACACTAGAAGTGTCGTTTCTTTTACTATCAGAATCCTGATGAAGTTTACCTCGGAATGACACGAAGGATTTCGCGCCGAAAACGAACGAGAAGCTGGAATTCCGTACGAGTTACCAGTGGCAGGTGCTTTTTTTTTTTTATTGTGGGCCTCTTGTCAAAGACCATCTGCTGACGTGTTGGCGTCATCTGTGTTCGCCAAGCTACTGTTGGATGTCGGCCATTCTGTAGAATAGGAAAGAAAAATGATTGGAGCGGGCCCCGCATGTTAAAAGTGTATTACACACAAGATGACTGGTGATTTCCTGCGAGTGTTTGGCGCCACGGGGCTCTATTGCAATCTCTATCTTCTTTCGCTGCTGTTACAACGGAAATTGGTTTCTTTTCTTTTTTGCATCGCTATCTGAAACTTACGTAAGACGCAGAGGTTGCGTAATTGCCATCTTGTCAAAAAGACTAGCAACCGCAAGGCAATATGGCGACGTTTGTGCTTGCAGATTCTTCCACTCTTGACATTTTGGCGAAACTGGAGACTCTGCCCTCGGACTGTACCTAAATTTAGTGTAAAAAAGAGGGACCCTGTCCCCATCCCACAGTTATACATGCCCTTTTCTCTTTTATTCTCTCGCCTACTATTTATTCTCTGCCAAGATTATTCGGCAAGAATGCGAGTCAATAGCTTCTTTTTCTATTCATCTATCTTATGGGAGTTTCGAGAAAAACAACGTCAAGGATAGAAGCAGACTTCTGATCTGTCACGAGACACTGAATGAATTTATTTTTCTCTTCACAAACTCTCTTTATTTGGAGAAGACCAGGGCCGGGTTTAGGTTTGATGGGGCCCCAGGCTATATTAAATTAAATGGAACCGTTATATATGTCCAACTCCAGCTGTCCTTGCAAGAATAATATTGGATATTCAATATAGATTATATTCATAAACATTAGCGAGTATTTGTTGATTATTTTTGATTATTACAATGTGTGATGGATGCACGTTTGTAGAATGGACACTTAGAAGAAATGTTATATTTGGGTCCAATGTCTCGTTTGCCTAGACTTCGGGCATTATCCAAATTTCAAATTCTTCACATTTATTTGAGCCTTACGAGGCTTTCAACAGCAAGTGGTAAAGTACATCGATAGGATCTTTCTTAGTTTCAAATATGCAGATAATTTTCTTTGTTTTCTTAAAACAATTGGCTTGCCATGTTATGACAAAATTTGACGTATAAATATGAATTTTTTTTTTTTTTTTGTATCTTTGTTTTTTTTTGAAAAACTGTTTTGATTGTTTTACGGGTATTTTTATCTCGACGTTATTCACATGAGTAAATAATAACTAAATCGGTCGTTTATGATTTTTTTAAGAATAACAAGCTGGAATCTCCTTTCAGGGCAACGTGTCACCAACTGTGAAAAAAATAACGTCAGTGTATATATTATTACATGAAAGAAAAGAGGAAGAGGACGGTCTCCTTGATAATGTTTTTATAATGCATCAAGGTCAATAACAAGTCAAGTGCCGCCAGTAGTAGGTATAGGCCTAATCGCGATCAAGGGCAACGCGGAATTTGGAGAAAAAGCTTAGACCAATCTGGCCAAATTGTGAAAGCTAGAATTCCATGTCAAACGTTGCGCCGTCCGATTGTAGTAGAAAATAGCCGGTACTAAAATAACTTGCTTAATGTTCGTTCATTATTAAAGGTTGCGATTTTGCAACACGTTTATTCGCGCTCTGCAGTTATCGTCTTTTTTTTTATAAGACTCGAGGTTTCAGCAATTAATTTTGTGCACGAGATCCATGTCTATCACTGATTTGTGTATAATGTTCATTAGAAATTCGTTTTTAGTATGAATTTTCCGGAAATTTTCTTATACATTCTCTTGCGAGAGATTCGAGGGTCTGAATGGATATACAAGGAGGTTTTTATAAGCGATGGAAGAATGCAGCATCAAAGAATGTCCTCGTTAGAAAGATATCTATTGCCTTGTACGTCAAAGATACATAATATCTATGGTCCCGTGGGCATATCACTTCGTAAGGTCATAATTTCTGAAGGGAAAAGAAGGTGGCTCGAATGGGCAAATATGGGGCATCCCTCCACCCTCCTGATAATAAGGTTTTTTTTTTTTTTTTGTACGTGGCAGCTGAAGGAAATCTATGGGAGGTCCTGATAAATACAATTACAAGTGTTGCTCAAACCATCTCATCAATCTAACGAATTGAATGAAAAGCGAGATAAAAGCATCGTGCATGCAATATTTCCGGGTTCGAATTTTTAGAGTTGATTTTGGTGTGAGAGAATGGCTGCTGCTGCTACTCTTGTATGTTATGCTCTTTTCTCAGTTGAGAATTCAAGAAAGAATAAGTGCCTAGTGTATGTGAATTTTTTTTTCTTTTTTTGAGTCCGTAGTCCAAGGTTTCTTTCATAAACGCATTCACCTATCAGTAGCTATTCCCGCCTTCGTATACTGATAGCATTTGACTTGAACTTTGCGCTGTACCTTATCCAAGAAACCGTGTTCCCGACTTCGAGACGACACTGACACCAAAGAAAGCTATCTAAGGTGTGCATCAAAGAAAAACTAGCAATCCGTTGCAGTACTTTATTTATATCCAGAATGTTTCTCTACTTGAATAAGTTGTAAATCAACTGCGCGTAATAAACATCATCGTTCAAATTCGGTCATTTTTGGATTGTCACGTTGGTTATGCGGTAATATTTAATTTTCGACTTTCGAGGAAGGGGTTTTATTTCTGAAAAGAAACTAAATTTTTTTATTAAATATATAGTATTCCTATAACGAAAAACCTACATACTAATGATATATTTTCTTTCCGGAAGCTTTCAGCAGGTGAAAACACAGTTTGGACTTCATTTGCTGTGTAATTTTGCTATAGTATTTTATTCAAGCAAAATTAAGCAGTGTGTCGTTTCAAACATACATACTTGGTGATTGATAAAACTATTGAAAAATATTCGATGGACATTATTGCATAATTACGTGGTTTAGAATATTTTTTTAGCAATAATAGGGAAAATTTGCTCGTAATAAAATGCTAATTGAAACAATTTATCGATAATATTTTCCATGTATGCGTGGAAGATATTATCGACAATATATATGCCACATTTTAAATCGAATCCAACTCGTGCACATGTCGGTTATAGCCTGATCGGGATTAGTGTTTGAAAGATAGTCATGAAATTGGAAATAGGTTTTTAATTAAGGCTGGATGGTATTCAAAATTGGGCATTTTTTACAAAAAAAATTACCGATGTGTGGGGTCATAAAAAACCGATTAAATGAAATTTAGTTTTAATCATTTAATTGAAAGCTGTCATAACCTCAACGAATGGGAATGCTTCAAATATGAGCATAAAAAAATTATGCACGATGTTCGAATATATAGTCTTTAGATCCGGTTCAGCCGATAACACGAGTTTTCATCTATTTGCTACTGGGAAAATCGCTGTCATTACATAACATCACATCATTGGATTCGGATATGGTTGCAAATATCTTTCTTGTGCTGCCCTCTACATTATATTGATACAACTTAATAGTTGATTTGAACTTGAGAGCCGATTATGATTTCTAACTTAGCAATAGTTTTTACTAAACTAAGATTTTTCCCATTATTTTGATCACTATATTCATTTCGAAACGGGCTAAACTCTGTTTAGGTTACGGATAAGATGAACAACAATGCTACAAGACTCGTGTGTATTGATAATTTAATAACATTTCTTGATATTTTATGGAGTTAGTTCTCAGGTTTTGCTTTTTTAGTCTGAAGTAGGATTACCAGACGTCCTCTTTTTTGTCATTTCGAGCGTTTCCCTACGTTTCAGAAAATACGCTTCTTTGTCCTCTTTTTCAAGTTTCCAAAATTATCTTTTTTTTTCCCCCAAGGGGAATTTTTTTTTCTCCACGTTCAAACATACCTCTTCATTAACATGGTGTTTCTGTGGGGTTTTTTTTTCTAAAACACATTGACCAATAGCTGTCGAAATTCTCAGAATTTTATCTGTTTTTGCTGTTAAGGAATTATTTGGGAAAAATTATGTTAGGTTTTATTTATCAGAATGGTGGCGCCATCTGTTATGGAAATCGGAAAAGTGGCGATATTAAATATGTGCACAGGTGTCGCCCTTTCTCAGTTTTCGAATCCTAAACTGAAGAAAATAGATGCTTCTAAAAACCAAAACTTACATGCATATACCCCAACTTGGTATCCTGAAGGGGAACTGGAATATGCAAATAAAATAGGCAATGGTACCATTGATCAAAAGATGTTATCAGGATCGACTCTTGGAGGGAGTTTGAGGGGCATAAGGAATTTTTTCGAGAGAAATTTTGCGTTGAAAAAAGCAATTAACAGAAATTGATTAAAATGGCATACAAAAAGGATTTTTTTATATTTTAATTTTTGTTGCGAAAATATTTATTTTTTTTTTAATTTGAAAGCCCTATATCATATTCCAAGAAGCTGTACTGATGCTGCAGCCAGGGCCAAGCAACTAGATGCTTGGTCACCCGGGGCAAACGCGCATTTTGACGCCCCCTTGTTGTAATGTTGTAGGAGAGGTTTCAGAATGAAATTTGCACCCCCTCGGGTCCAGCGCCCGGGGCATGAGATCCGCCTGCTCCCCCCCCCCCCTAGTTTCGGTCCTGGCTGCAGCAATTCACATGGGCAAAATCGTGATGGCAAATGATATTGCCATGTACATAGGAATTTTACACTTCTGGAATCAAAAGTTAGAGATCCTAATGCACACTTCCATCCAGAGACGTGTTCTGATTTATTGGTCTCTATTTTTTTGGTTGCAGCAACTGAAGACTTTGAAAATGGAAAACACAGATTGTGGATCAACACTTCGTCAATGTCCATCAAACATCTTCGATATTTCGCTTCGTGATATCTGATGATTGTACTTGACACTGATCCTATTAAGAAATTGTGTAGTCATACTAAAAGAAAAAAAAAGCTGATCAACTGTAAACAAGCTGCTATCTGGTCTGCAATAGTGGCAATGGGAGGATTCAAGATTAAGTTCCAATCCGGACTCGCGATGCGAGGATCCGGGTTCGAACCCCACAGTGGTGGTCGGCTGAAGTTGGTTTCCTGTGGTTCCCAACTTCAAGGCGCAAATGCGAGCCGATCTCCCCGTTAAAAAGTCTCGCCACAGAGAGCAACAGTCCTACAACGATAAATCATTCAATCATAACACTTCACTCATAGTTAGAAAAACTGGTGGCAGATGGCAACACTACATAACAAGCATAACACAGAAACAAACTTTACGTCAGGTTGCACTACACGCACATTCCCGCATGTACCGATTCGTTGGGGGGGTGCATATGTGGTGTAACAGTAGTAGGTAGGGCCTCCAAAAAAAAAATGGCTCGGGGATCCATGATGTTCTTAAGTTAGCCACCTCGTTGGGCAATTTGCCTGTTGTGGCGTTGTATTTGTATTTGATGCATGAAATCCATGGTCAAGGCCATAGATGGCCACAGTACAACATATTTGCACGATATCAGCACGCAATTTCTCATACTGTCCAAGCAAATATTTATTTTACGTTCACAGAAATGTCCTCTTTTTGTACTAGTAATGTTAAGATTGAACTGTTCTAGCTTAACATACATAACCAGAGAAGACTTGCGAACACTTATTTGATCAATTTACATGAATATTTTCATGTAATAATTTGTTTCAATTCAGATGTTCTAATTTTTTGAAACAAAGAAGGAAAGGTAATTTGACATTTTAGGACACATTCAATCGATTTTATGCAAATTTTATGACTGATGAGTGACATCTCTCTTCGGACAAGTCACCATGTGGTGGCAGTGTCAAAATTTTATTTTTGTCCTGAGTTAGGTCTAACTGTCTCTACGGACACGTTCAGTGCACACAAGCTCTAAGAAAGGAAGTTTGTTGACTTTGTAGCATACTAGTGGTCTAGAGCGCTCACCCGGCAAGTGAAGAGGACATGGGTTCGATTTCCCGTGGAAACAGTTGAATTTTCTTTCCTGGATTTATTTTTGCATCAGCCAGCTGCTAGAACCTTTGTATAAATGATTATATGCAAAACTATTTTCTTCATTTGATGTAGATGATATTCTTGGTGTTTATGTTTAAATAACTTCATCAAAAATCACTATTGTTCAAATTGTATATTCTGGGCCGCAACCAGGGAGGAGCAGGCAGAACTGTTGCACCAAACAAGGGAGAATGCAAATTTCACCCTTTTATCCCTCCTTTGACATTGCAAGGGGCTGCCAAAATGCGTGCTTGCTTTTGCTGACCAAGCATCTAGTTGCAGTCCTGTGTATGTCATGTATGATTTACTGTATACTCTTGGGTGGGACAGGTTTTGTTAAACATTACTTTTTGATGACAGCAACCCTTTTTCTTTAGCATATTAACCTTATATATCATTGATCAGTACTGCAGCTTTAATTCCATTTCTCATCCCTTTAGTCGCCTCAAACTCAAATTTAAGGAAGTTTTTGCCCGGTTTATTTGCGTACACCAATTCTCTATGAGAAAACGATATGATTAAACTTGGTATGTCAAGTTAGGGCAGGTTACTTGTTAAGTTCTGTTAGAGCCAAGACTTATGTAAACTTTGATTATTTGTATCAGAGAGAGAAATTAGTCAGACATCTCTTTGCATAGGCGGAGATAGACTTGGATTTCTGGGGGAGGGGGCACGATGATGATGTCAATTCATGTATATGCATATACATTAGATCTGTCGACTCCATCTTTGACGCTGGCCCCCCCCCTCCCCGTATCTCCGCCCATGCTGTATTTTATAACATTCATGTCATAGTTTGCTAACCTTTTTGTTCTATCACCTTCCTTGAACATTTTTTTCTCATTGCCCCCCCCCCCTCCCCCGCAACTCAAGAAGCAACCCATAGGATCCTATGCTAAACCGATATAGCTTCTACCGCACCCTTCCCCCCCCCCCCGAAGGGGCGATATTGCCCACTTTGGGAAACACTGGTTTACATAAAGCTAGTAAATATATAGCAATAAATATTTCTTATTTGTCATATTTTATACTAGAAAGTGTTGCAACTTTCAGTTTAACTACTGAATTGTGCATAAACATTCATATCCCGGGGCCAACAAATTTTGTTCGTGCGACCTTATCAAGTATGAAGAATTGGATCAAGGAAGACTTGAAATCATCAAATGACTCTGTTGCAGTTATTATTGAAACCATATGCTAACACACATTTACAGCTGGAGTCATTCCGATTACTTGATTCCTCTGGTAAGTTAAGCCATGGTCTACAATTGAAAATAGAACCAGACGTTTGGTTAGTGGATGGAGTAATAAAAAAAATCTAAAAAATACTTATTTTCCAATCATTTTTTCTGATCGCAAGCAAAGCGAGGCACCTGGTTTTGTTACGATCTGAAATCTTTACTGGTATTGAAATTATTGGAATGTTCATAGATTATGTGACTTCAGGAGTGTTAAATAAGGATTTCATTTTGAAAGGATTTCCCCAGTGAAAGTGTGGTTCCTAAGTTACAACTGCTGATTTTTCGCATTGATTCAAGCGACATCATCTTTCACATGTTCCATGTTTTCTTTAAAATTGTTTCGCTGTTGAGCAATTTCAAATGATTGAACCATTTCTAGAACCAACCAAGTTTTACTAACTTTCATTGTACATAATGCTCCCAAAAGTTTTTTTTTCTTCATGAGAGTTGATGATTTGGTGCTATTCTATTATGCTGTTAATTTTGATACCCATATTTTGTCTTGCAGGCAAGGAGAGTGTTTCGATGCAATTGTGTCAGGACAGGATGCCATACGCTCGGTCCGAGACTCGTCATAACAATGAGACAACACACCGTGAACGTAAGCGAAGGGGAAATTTGCCAAAGGAGTCGGTTCACATTCTGCGCATGTGGCTGTATGAACACCGATACAGTGCATATCCATCTGATAAAGAAAAAGCCAAGCTTGCTGAAGATGCCAAACTCACAAACCTACAAGTCTGCAATTGGTTCATTAATGCCAGACGACGCATTCTGCCAGACATCATCCGTAAAGAAGGTCAGGACCCCCATCAGTTCACAATCACGCGCAAGAGCAATGTTTCAACTAACCGATCGTCATCGTCACCATCATCATCTACTGTTTCCAACAAGCCAAATAATCCATATATACGGCCCATAGAATCGCATCCCAGTCCAG
This sequence comes from Pholcus phalangioides, assembly GCF_987345545.1. Lineage (NCBI taxonomy): Eukaryota > Metazoa > Arthropoda > Arachnida > Araneae > Pholcidae > Pholcus > Pholcus phalangioides. The sequence goes on along the minus strand of NW_028301600.1, from coordinate 59,695,953 downwards.
TGTCGCTCACTGATGGTAGTGCCACTGACATGGATGCTGATAGTGAGGACTCTGATGGAAGCACATCAACATCCACTTGCTCTTCTCAAGTCAGCTCATCTCAAGATGCAAGTCACAATTCACCTCTAAAGCTCACTAAACGATGGCAAAGGACCCATGAGCAAGAACTTTTAAATCCTTCTAGTTCAAAGTATGAGTCTCCATTGATGCAGAATAATGAGTGCAATAATTTTTTGCCCATTAAGGATGGAAATGATGAAAGTATAAATCACGATGTCAATGCCGCCAATGATGCCAATACAAATTTTGGGTGCTTTTCTCCATATATATATTCCTCAGTTTCTTCTAAGAGTGATCATTCATCCAACGAACTTTGGCCAACTTCCAATACACCCCCTCTGACTCCACCATGTTCCAATGTTGATGAGTCACTCAACCGCCTTTATGTGTTAGTAAATGTTGCTTGTGAAGTACGGGATAGACTTCACGCCAAAGAAACTGCTACTGATATTGGATTGTGTTGAGGATGGTAGAAACACATGAATTCTTTTCCTTTCATTTTTACTTTACAAGTGCCTTTAAAGAAAAATGCCATATATATATATATATATAGGCCTATATGCCGTATGTAACTAATATTTGTACACCTCCGTCCATTCTGAATGAATAAGCAACCTTATCTCCCAATATTTTTGATTTCTGTAATTTTGTGTTTGCTGCTGCTACAATTGATTAGTTCTCAAGTTGAACCAATGTGCTTATTTCAGTACAATTACTTAAGCTTGCAGTGCCAATACAAAAAAAAAAACCTCCACAAGCATGTGTTTATTGTTTAGATTGGCAAAACCAATTTATTTGTTTTCTCATTGTGGTTTTGTATGTGCTTTTTATTTTCCAAGTTTCATTATTAAATTTGAGTTTGAAATGCATGTATATGTTTGTAGCATTCATCTAACAAGCTTTTGGAAGTTCCTGGTTGTTATGCCACTCTGTGTTCCATCATACAATGAGTGGAACTTAATCAACAGAATAATTTTGAATTAATTGCCCAGAATATAACAATATGTATTGGTAGAATTGTCACTCCTAAAACATGTTAAATTGCTAGTGTTAAATATGAAAGAAAAGTATTCTCAAAAGAAAATTGTTTATTTAAAATAAATGCTTATATGGAAATCTTTTGATTTTTGGTGTTCGATAAATACAAAACAAATGTTAAAGATGTCTTGGTTGTAATATTCTTCCTTAATAAACAAAAATATAGTAAATTTCTTATATATGTGTTCAACTAGTTATTTCCTTCATATAAATTTCTTCACTTGATGTGGAGGATGTACAGTTAGTTTATTTTGGTTTTCTGTAGAGAGTGAAGAATTCACGCATAAGTAATTTACTATTATATATCTAAAAAGTGTGCATATTAGTCAACTTTTTTTTAATTATAAAAGTGTTTGAATATTGGTCATTGAGATTAATACAAATATATCATTCAAAATGTTTTTGTATCCTCATGATGCGCTTCCTTGTAAACTCTGATGTGCTGTATTCTTTGTTTTTAGCCTATTTATATTTTAGCATATTCCTTATGAAGCTGTAAATATATATTTAGTATATGAACACTTTCTTGGATTGATTTTATCAGGAAAATGAATTGTCTAGTTTTCTTTCATTTTAAATCTCGTAGCTCAAGATGAGTTGAACTTCAAGGAAAGTATTTAATTTTCATTTTATATTGTTTCTAATCAATCAAATAGCCATCTTTTTATTTTTTTTTTGTAATCTATCTCTGAGTTACATAACATTAGAATTAACCAGAACGTTCAAGCAAAATCTGAATCCTGATTTCATATATGCGATGTCGAGTATGAGAGTGCAAATTATTGATGCTAATTAATAATTTTGATATGCCCATTGTATTTTATCACCCGTTTATATTACGAAATGATTGGAATATTATAAATTAATCATGTGAGATTTTCCTGGTATGAATTCACTGTATGTTTTCATGATCAGTTTTTTTTTAATCAGTTTTTATACCGGTGATGTATGTTGATAATAGCTAACATTTTTTTGATACAGATAGAAAATAGTCAAATTGAGAACCTGTTCTCTTTTGAACTGCACTGACGTTTTTATTTTCTACAAACCTTTGAAGAGTGGTTGTATATTTGAATGAACAGAGTAGTTTTTGAAGTGCTAGTCATTGCAAATAAAATGACTGATATGATTTACAGGTCTTTCTTACAATTCCAATGCTGTAGACTGGCACATTGCTGATTTTGCCCATGATCTATATTGTTCTACCATTACTTCCGTGCACTATAAAAGTGTTTATTTTCTTATGAGTGATATATTTTGTAAATATAAATTTTTCAGCTGTCTTTGCTGAAAAGTAAAGCTTTAAATGAGTATATAACCTGAACTCAACACAACTTTACTGCAGTAGTTGCTTCAGTTTTTCTTACATTGGTCTTGTATGTTACATAAATTTTCACCTTGTGTGAATAGTAACAGTACACATATGATAATCAAGATATCTAATACTGAATAAATTAAAATGCTTTATATTGCTGTGGAATTTACAGAATTACAAGACTGAAACACGAGTAGTATAAACATGAATTACAAGATTTTTTGTTTCACATTTATATATACTTTTTAATATATTTTTGTATTGAAGTTGTAATTTTAATTAATATAATCTTATTTTCTACTCTTATAGTTGAAGCTTTCATAGCATACAAGGCATTTATGGCTTAACACATTGTTGATGGTATATCGTGAAATGAATCTTCCCACATTTTTTGTTTAGAAAGTGTCAAATATATGTACGATGCTTGAAACAATGTGAATATTTCATTGTATTGATGCTTGTGCTATTTTCAATAGAGATTTTTCCTCATGGAAAAAAAAAAGTAATGAGAATTTGTTAATGTGCAAAAGTATAATGTATTAATCTTTGTTTATTGTGTTTTTTTTTCTATTGTTCCTAACTGGATTGAATGTTTCACAAGCCTTTATTCCACAATTTTAATCGTATCAATTTATCATTATCACTAACTTTTTGGGCACGCACAAGATACGAGTTGCTGTCAATCCATCAACAATGTGTCAATGTAAAAAAGTATAAATTGCAAATCCCAACATCCCCCCCCCCACCCCAGATTTTAGGATGAAACTTCCCATTTCGGAAAACAGACTCGAAAATGTGTGGCAAGCAGAGCTGCCAACATCAATACGATTCGTTGTTTTCATAAAAATTTGAAGTTTCTGTTTGAGAGAGTATATTGGAAGTTATGTATACTTGTGCGGGAAAAGGATGTTGAGTATTCTGTATAATTGATATTTCTATTCAACAGAATTGTTTCTACCACAGTATTTCAATAAACAAACTTTAATTTGGGGATAGACATGATTATATCAGCCATTGAATTATTGTAATTCTTGCAATTCTGAGATGAAGCTGTTCGATTCAAACATACATGTTTATATGCTAAAATAGCTTTTAAAAAGCTTTAAATATTAATATACAGTTATATTGCTTTGTAACTATTTCCATTTTAGAAAATTTCATCCCTCATTCACTAGGTGGGACATTTTCTAACTCTGAAACCGCAAAAAATTATATACTCTGCTGCATATACAAAAGTTGCAAATCTTCAGCGAAAAAAATAAATTTTGTCTTTTAATTTTATCACTGCCATGCACGCATTGTTTCTTCATTCATTGGCTATGAGAGTATATTGAGCAAATGAGTGCTTTTTTTTCTTGTGGAATTTAATTAGATGTTTTTTAAAACAAATTATTATTTTTTTTTTTGTGTGCAAGCTTTGAATCGTGTGTAGCTCAGAGTTGTGTGGTTATTTTTTTTCTTCTAAAAAAATTAGATCTTGAGTTCTTACAGGTGTGTGTGTGCGGTTTTGTGATGGTTATAAGAAATATTAGTTAAAAGTTGTGTTATCAAGTTGTAACTGCAACAACAAAATGTGAAAATCAAAGCAAATAGGGTGCCTTATGTAGAAAGATGTTGATTGCAAAAGAGAGCGCTATTGGTATATGTATATTTTCTCGAAATTTTCTTGTATTCAAAGTTTAATTTTTTTTTTTACTATTAGAGCTTGTTTTTAACTGCATATTTTTAGGGGGGAAGTTTTGCTTCGCGTCTGCCCGACATGTGCCTAGTCAGGACTTCAGTATATCTGTCACATCACTGTACATTCCACACCTCATTTGATCGACCTCTTTACATCAGAAGATTGCTGGTCTGGAATGTATCAATTTCTGTATTGCAACCACATAGTGGTTGAAGTGATAGCATGCGGTAAATCAGTAAAGTGTGTGGTTAAAAATCATTTCTGCCTCTTTTTTTGTGTTTTTTCCTTTGGCATATTAATGCAATTTCAATCATTCTTAGCGCATAATCTACCACGGAAATAGACTGCAATTCAGTCAAAAACATTCGTTTGTCACAACGCTCATATAAAAATTAGGAAATTTCATTTCTGAAAATTTTTTCTAATTTTGCGTCATAATGTATAAATAAAACACATCTATTGACTATCCATTGAACAAATTCGTTTTGACAAAATTTAATGCCAAAAAATAATCACTGAAAATATACAGGGTACATAGGTAACAGCACGCACGGCATTACTAGTGTACCGTTTATCCAGGAGGCGTACTTCCAATTAGAAAACTTATCTAAATAACGTATAAAACTCTGATACGTCATTCATGTTGCAAGGGGTTGCATAGTTATTAAAATAAATCTTTTTATACGGAGACCCCCCCATGCTCAAAAACCCAATTAGAAAGTTGTTGCCCCGTCTCCCTGATGCCAAAAAAAAAAAAACATGTTTTCGAGGGGAGTTGGGAAAAAACAGCATTAAATACGGGTAAGCCGTTTTACCCGCATCTGTTGCTGTTTTGTTCTTTCTTCATTTTACCTTCGTTTTTTTTTATTCGAATATATCTGTGAATATTGCAATTAGAAACGTGGAATTTTTTCTTTTGCATCGGGAGAGATGGCAAGAACTTTCTGTGTTTTTGAGCAAAGGATGTCCTTGTAAAAAGTTATTTTTTTACTTTTATGACTGTACAACCCCTTGCAACATGAATGACATGAGTTATTTGCATACTTTTTTTAATTGAATGTGTGCATCTTGGATCAATGGTTTACCAGTGAAATGCCGTATATAGATAGACGATAAAAAATACCCCACGGATTTTTTTTTTCATACAAAAAAAAAATTCTAAAACCGGCCACTGCTAGAGGGTTAAGGGATCAAAATAAAAAGGTCTAAGCTGTATATATATTTCATTACGAAATGAGGGAAATATTTATCTACTTCGATACATTGGATCTTTAGATATACGTACACTACTTAAGGCACAAATTACGGATCAAATAGTATATATAGCATAAAAAAACTGCCAACACAAATTTTGTTTTCATTAACACACTATATGAAATACGTGAATATCACGTTATTTTTTAAAAAAATCCTGGCGTACCAAGTACGTCAGGAGTTTTTGTACTGGTACTTCAACCAAGTTTGAAGTACCAGGTTAGATAATTTTGAACTAATTGTTTCAAAAACGTTTTTTTTTTGTCTTTAATTAGAACTAAAATGACCTACCAAATAATTTACATAACTGTAATTATCATTGCATTTATACTAAAATTTTAATTTTCTTATTCTACTTTTCATAATGTCTGATATAAAGGGTTAAAATAATTCATTTCTTTTGTGGATGCGGTATGCAAATGCGACAATTTTTCATTTTGATAGAATCTAGAAAAAGAACAAATGTATAGGTTAAAACTTGAATTATTTTCTTTAATGATATATCGGACAATGCACAGATTACCATACAACCAATTAGCATTTCAAAAACGAACGAAGCATACCGATGCAGTTGATTTATGCTAGTTCACTTCTGGCTCTTGCTGTTATGACACAGCAAAAGACAGTTTTCGATGTGCTTCCGTAGAATAGCTATCCAAGATTAACCCAGAGCTCATCCAACCTGGTCATCAATCGCCGTCAGATATTTGAAATTTCCAAGGGTGCCGCTATCCTGACAAGTTTGAGAATTCTTGTTCAGGCATCTTTCTTTGATGTAGGCTATAAATCTCCATTCCATTACGAACACCGCTGCGTTTGAAATAATTTGCAATCAAACAAAAATAATGGTGTTTTCTTTAACCTTTTGCGGTCCTGTGTCGAGTCCACCTCGACATGGGACTCCATCAGGAAACAACGATCGCTTACAATAATAGGAAGGCCCATTGAATTTGGCTTCTTAGCAAAGGGACAAACATCCAGCGGCCTTCCTAGTTGAGGAGGCGGCGTTATAAAGTACGAACTGTGCCAACAAAGAGCCGAAAAAAACCTCTGGACGGAAAATTATTAACAGGCTTGTCCTGTGTCGGTCACTGATTTTGTTACATATACAGAATGCCTCTGCATTGCATTAGACAACTATCTCACAAGACGTAACACTAGATGTTGCAGTTTCATTGGTGTATTTCAGTGTTTCTTAATCGCTTACTTCCAGAGCGCCTTTAAGTAGCTCCTTGACTTCTCGGACTCCCACGCGAGGCCGTACCAAAGAGGGGTCCGCCTTCCCCGGGAATGTTAGAAAATGTCTGATATGAGGGGGGGGGGGGGAAGAGTACACATTTCATCTCAAATAACTCAACCCGTTGGCTACACAAACCTACTTTTTTCAATTACCTTTTACAGCAGAAAGACTCCGCGCGAAGCTTTGACGTCACTGACATCGTCCATTTCACCTGTAGCCATTGGATATAGCAGTCCGTAGTATGGGCCGTTCAAGTATTACGTTAGCATCGATGGGGAAGGTAGTTTCCGATTTGCTGACTTTTGATGGGGGGGGGGGTTGGATAATGCTTACGTCATCGACCACCTTTAATGTAAATATGAAATATTTTTAATGGCATCATATACTCGGTGCGCCAAAAACGAGAAGAACCAGAAATAGATTATAACACATAAAGGTATTTTCTTCCGAAATTTGAATTAAAAGAAATATTTTTTTGCATTAAAAAAATAAATTTTTGATCATCGGGGGAAGGAGCACGAGCCCCCTATGCCCCCAGCCCGTGTACGTCTCTGATCTCACCAATATGCGTTACGATTCATAGGGGCAGAGCTGATGACGAAATTTTGCTGACAGGGGGGGGGGGGAATCAAAAATGGCTAAAAATTTGCTTACGTAATACTTGAACGGCCCCAATGCGAAATCTTTACTTTTTTTTGCATTTTTTACTATCCAATGACTATAAATGAAATGGAGGACTTCAATGACATCACGAGATTCGTGCGGAGGCTTTCTGCTATAGAAGGTGTTGGCCCGTCTTACATGTGCCATTTATTGTACTATGTGCCGTATATGTACCGAGATACAAAATTTAATTTTTATGCGGTCATCCAACTTTCAATTAAAAAGTTATTGCCCTGTCTCTAATGAGCCCAACGAAAAAAAAATTCAATGTTTAATTGCAATATTGGCCGAGATATCTGAATTCAAAAATTGCTGAAAAGGAGGGGACGAGCAGCATATCAAGTGTATAACGAACTTGTCCGTCAGTTTATGTGGTTCTTCCTCTAATTTTCGGTGTTTCTTCAATTTAGATATCTAGATGAATGCACTTAGAAAACGAGGTTTTTCTTTGGGGGCTGAGGAGAGAGAGAGAACAATTTTTTAATTAAAGGTTAGAGAACGGGGAACTATAAAAAAAACAATTTTGTATATCGGTACATATAAGGCCATATTTAAGATGGGCACGTTATTTAAATACATTTTCTAATTATATAAAAGTACAGGGTGTCCATAATTAAAAGACCCTATTTTAAAGTAGCCTACAGGCGAAACCAGTCATCAGAAAATTATGAAATTTTGTGGAGGACTCTTCATGAAGTGATGGGAATTTGTTTCAGGAGGGAAAAAAATTAGCTTTACATGTCACCACCAGAGGGCATTTTATTAAGAAATGACACATTGAGGCAAACGTTTACAATTTTAACAATTGTTACTGCAACAAAACATGTTCCACATGATAGCCATCATTTTCAGACACCATGTGAAATCGCAAGATGGCATGTTTCACAACTGTCCGAAGTGTATGCGGGTTCAGCACGTGGCGTGAAATGCTGCCTTCAAAGTCAGGTAAAGTTCTTGGATTGTCACGACTTACCAGACGTTTCAAATGCCCCCAAAGCCAAAAATCGCATGGATTAAGGTTCGGGGAGGCCATAGATTAGAGAAGTGCCTGCTGATGACACATTCTTCTGGTAAAATTGTTTTAAGAACATTCTTAACATACACTGCAATGTGTGGAGGAGCTCCGTCTTGCATAAAGATTGTGTCTGCAAGGCAGTGACGTGCTTGCAGAGCCGGAAAAATATCGTTCTGTAATAGCAATGCATATCGCTTCCCGGTGATCGAACATGTCACTAGACCTGTAAGATGTAACTCCTCGTAGAAGTAGGGGCCGAGAATAAATCATACAGTAAATCCACACCATACCGTCATTTTTGTTGAATGCAACGGAACCTCTAAGATAGCGTGCGGATCTTCTGTTCCCAAATTCGGCAGTTGTGAGTATATTGACTCTCAACTCACTTGGATGACTGCACCATCCAAGTGAAAATGCGCTTCTTCTGTCCAGAGGATATTCCAAGGCCATTCTGAATTGACCTCAACGCGAGCTTGAAACTGCAGTGAGAACCGGAGTCGAGCGTCATAATCATGTGGAAGCAACCGCTGCACAAGTGAAAGTCTACAGATAATATCGAAGGTAATCCACATGATCTTATGGACATTTGAACGTGGCCTATCCAACGCCTGTGCTACACACCTGACACTAGTGCTACCACGAGAATTTGAAGCTCTGTCCTCTTCCATCTGAAGCGAAACCTCCTGTACTGCGTCTATAGTTACAGTTTTCCTTTCTCTTCCAGGACGAACAGCCAACGATCCTGTGGTTTCAAATTTCGTTATCATACTCCGAAGGTTTTTAACATTCATTGGACTTTTTCGAATTCTCTTCCAAGTCCGTCCGATATTTCCGTAGAGCAGTTACTGCGGAATTGCGGTTTTGGTAAAGCAATTTGACCAAGGAAGCGCAATCTCGTAAACTTATCGCCATTGTGAGCAGCAAACACATTAAGAAACAAGATCCCCGCGAATGTTCCAAGGTTTTATAACAGCTGCTGCGCGACATCACATAAATTTACATGTTTACTACAGGTATTCAAAGTGAAACGCCCTCTGGCGGCGACATGTGCAAATACCCCCCCCCCCCCCCGAAACAAATTCCCATCACTTCATGAAGTCCTCCACAAACTTTCACACTTTTCTGCTGGCTGGTTTCACCTGTAGGCTACCTTTTAAACTAGGGTCTTGTAATTATGGACTATGGACGCCCTGTATGTTTCTACAGCCAACGGTTCAAGAGTTATTTAAGGTGAAACGGACTTCACCCTGCCATGCAGGGCCGGGCTTAGGAATTTCGTGGCCCCTCCAAAAAAAATTTTATGTAATCTCTCTCCGACTCTTAAACTTTTCGAGTTACGAACGTAAATCTTGAGGTGGGGGGGGGGGGGGGGATCGTTGAGGAAGAACTCATTTTTTCATTATTTCAGGAACGCGTTGATAGTTGGGATCGTATTTTTCCATGGAGCATTTTTCCATGGTCCATATAGCGTATATACCAAGTTTCAATGGAATACGTCTACCAGAATACTCTCTCCTATGGTCTCATTAAGATTTGTCTCAATTTGGCTTCATTCCGATAAGCAGTTTTGAGAAAAAAAATACTCAGATTATACGGGAATTTTAATTATAATCACAGTGTATATGGAATCGTATGGTTGAATCTAATGTACTACATATTAGCTTATTGCTAGGGATATATAAATTTCGCAAAAAAAAAAATTTAAAAATCATAAATTTCGCATTTATTCGCAAAAAAAGGTCAGAAATTTCGTATTTTTTCACACAAAAAATAAATATAATATAAAATATAATAATATAATAATAATATAATATAATAAAATAATAGCATATCATAGGCCCTCGGCTAAAATGATTTTTCTGAGGTCCCCTCCCCTACCTTGCTAGAAATGCTTACTCTCGATAATTTGAACCAGATCTCATTTTCATGAGGCTCCTCTGCACATGAGGTTTCTGGGTCGTGCTCGGTCTGATCCATGCATTAAGACGACACTGGTTGGATGTCATGTGTAAAGTCAATTTATTTTAACTCTTTTCTGCTGCTGTGTCTTCAGCAGACTACTATGCCTTTCAGTAGAGTCTCGTTTATCCGACCTTCCGTATTATCCGACGTCCCACCGAAAAAAATAAGATCAAGCACCAACTGTTGAGCTTTCCGAATTTCTCATAGCGACGGAGTTAAGGATCTAGAAACTACAATTAAATACATTGAGCAACAAGAAGAAGCTACAGGAATCGACATGATGCTGCAAAGATGGCAAGATTTGGCAGCGAAGAAACTGCACTCGTCAGGAAAGCAGACTACGATCAATTTTTGTTTTAAATCACCACAGGACTGAACTTTTTTAAGCACTGTATTTAACTTCAAAATATTCTGTAACTTTAAATTCATTTTCTCACTTATTTTTTTCGGTTGTTTTGCTGTAAACATGATTATTAGGTTCGTAATGTGCAAAATTATAACATTGTTTGACGTTAAATAGACTTTTCCTTAACACCTCCGTATTATCCGACGTTCTGCCGGCCCGTTTATATCGGATAAGCGAGACTATACTGTACTCATTTGCCAATTTTTTTTTTTTTTTCGTAAAAATGCTCTTGAAATTTGAGTCCAAAAGATTTCAAATATACTAACTTACTCCACAAAACATGTGCGAATGGAAAGTTTGATCCATTCAAATTGTCGATTAGCACAATTTTCCCACAGAACTCGGAAGCGAAAGTCAACTGAACCCGTATTTTAGGAGCTAGAATTTCATTGTCAAAACTTATTTTTAAGAAACTTATGCTGGAGTCTTCATATTTATTGAGAAAAGCAGCAATATATGATATTCGCTCAGATGAATGGCACCTTTGAACCACGAATTCTGCCTGGTTACTACAGGCGTCGGGAAGCATTTTGCTGCCAGTAATAGCCTACTTATACAGTGATACTTTTTTTTGTTTTTGGTAGCTTAAATACTTACTGCTCATTTTTCTTCAGTGCAAATAAAGTTATCTTCGTCTTGGCCACAACAGAATTAAATTCTTTGAATTCTTTAATGAATGTATCTCCCACAAGATTCACTTTATGCGCCCAGCATTGGTATTGTAAAATGTTGTCACCAAGAATTATTTTTAATAATTTGAAGCACGAAGACGCAGTCATGTAATGCGCGAAGTCTGATACTAGATCCTTTTTTTTTTTGGTTTCGTATTCTTTTAAGGTGCCAATTATAGCTTGGAGAAACACACGGAAGAATTGTTATTGTTATTGTTTATTGTTTTGTTCTTTATGGTAAGAACGTTGGACGTTCTAGTTGGAATGTTGCTCTTATTCGTTTACGCCAGGGTCGATCAACTTTCTGGATATTCCGGACCATATTGTAAGGAAAACTTTTTTGGGCCACATTGGCAAAATAATTTAAATGATAGTTAATGATACTAATAGCTTTTAAAGCCAAATAAAACGAGCCGAGCTCTTTCTTCTTCGCTTTGTTGCCAAAACATACAGGGTGAGCAAAAAGTCGGTGGAAACTTTAAAAATTCATAAAAACCGGAAAAATAACCGAAATAAAAAACGGTTTGCGCGGTTAGCATCGCTAGGTCATGGGAATTTTCTAAGACAGGAAAAAAATATAACTAAAAAAGCCGATAGATGGTGCTGGTACGAGTGACTTCGGTGGAAATATGCAAATGAGACGGTTATAAGAACTTGCGCTCCTAATCCACAAGCAGTTCACCGTTGTAAACCGTGTATGTGAAGAAGGATGCTGAGTGCGAAAGATAAAGCTTTGTTGGTGAAGTTGTTTCACGTGAACCAGGAATCATCGAACATTGCCTTGCGTAAATTCCGAGTTCAGAAGAATGTGAGGACTGGAAAAGGGCCTTTAACAGCGACAGGCCTCATAAAGCTTGTTTAGCGGTTTGAGGAAACTGGAACGCTGGAGGATCATGTAAGCGCCGGACGACCATGTTTAAATAAGGCACGTTCGCCGCGCGTTGCAGCCGAAATGGAAGCGAAGCGTTAGCGTCCGAATCAGCTGCAGGGACCAGCAGTACTCGTAAAGCCACCAGACGATTGGAATTGCCATCATCCTCGATGTGCAGTATTCTTCGTGGAATCCTTGATCTGTACCCATACAGATTGCAGTCGTGTCATGAACTTTTACCAGCGGATACCTTACAGAGCGAAGCATTTGCGAAGTGGACTTTCTCCAAAATCGAACAGAATCCCTCCTGGGTCTTTAACATCTTGTGGACAGATGAAGCTCATTTTTCGCTTCATGGTGACGTTAATACTCATAACTGTCGCATCTGGATGACGTCTAATCCAGAGTACACACGCAGAAACCATTGCATTCCCCAAAAGTGACAGTATGGTGTGTGGGTTCACAGGTTCGTTCATCATAGGACCCTTCTTCTTTGAAACGCAGTGCCCAGTGAATGGGTGGAAAACGGCTACGGTGAATGTTATTTAACGCTTCTGCGTGAGAAGGTCGTGCCATGTTTGCGTGAAAGCGACACGCTTTCCACCGTCACGTTTATGCAAGATGCAGCAACTAGTCACACCTAGCATTCCTGATACGATACAGACGTTCGGGGAAGATAAAAATCATTAGCAGGCGTTGAAGGTTCCCATGGCCTCCTCGGTCTCCAGATTTGGCACCGGCAGACTTGTGGTTATGGGGATATTTGAAATCCGGGGTGTATCGATCCGGTTCATCCAATCTGTCGGAACTGAAAGATGCGATCCGCCGAGAGGTGTCATGTATACATCCTCACCTGCTGCACTCTGCCGTTGCTGGATCTGTGACTCGCTTGCAATGTGTTATCCCCGTGGTTGTGGTCATGTGGAACACATACTGCTGTAATAAACGATTTGGAGGCATTCTGTTCGTTATTTGCGTATCTTTTCTTTGACTTGTGTACGTCAGCGCCACCTATCGGCTGTTTTGAGTTATTTTTTCCCCCTGCCTTAAAAAAATTTCCGTGACTTAGCGATGCTAACCTTGCAAACCGTTTTTTATTTCGGGTATTTTTCCGGTTTTTATGAATTTTTAAAGTTTCTACGGACTTTTTGCCCACCCTGTATTTCAATGTCTGAATGCTAACCTTGCAAACCGCTTTTTATTTCGGTTATTTTTCCGGTTTTTATGAATTTTTAAAGTTTCTACGGACTTTTTGCCCACCCTGTATTTCAATGTGACATATGACAGACATATCGGAACTGTTGAATCAGTACCTAATTCCATTTTTTGAATTTCAAAATGGCTTCACAGCTCAATCTCAACAGGGCAATGCACCCCGCCCCCCACAATGCATATTCGACCTGGAAATGGTTCCTTGCGAATGGGATTCAAGTGATGGACTGGCCCGCATATTCTCCAGACCTCAGTCCGATGGAAAACATGTGGCCTACAGTGGTGAGCTAAAGTGCATGAGCACGGCAAGCAATACAACAGTGTTTCAGAACTTGAACGGGTGATCTTCAAAGTGTGGCAAAATATTCCTCCGCAGTATCGCCAAAAACTTGTTGAATCGACGCATAGACGAGTATTTGGCATTATACAGACCAATGTAAAATTTATTGGATGTGAAAATATAATTTAACATGAATTTTTTTGAGTGGCTTTATCATTTTGGGACAGGTTTTGATTCCACTATTCGATCTAATTTTTTTACCCCTCAAAAGAAATGTAGACATATGTTAAATTATTATTATAGTTTTAATCCTTGTGAAAAAAAGTCGAGGATTTTTAGTTAAAAAAGAATTTTCACTTCGAAAAAAATAAATTATGTTATTTATAGAATATATTGTATGTGTGGCTTTATCATTTTGGGACGCACCTTATTTTCGAGAGCAAGTATGTAAATTTTTAGGCAGGTATTTCCAGCTAGGTAGAGGGAATGAGAACATCGCTGGAGACCCCCGATAACGGTTCACAAAAGGATCGGTGTCCTTTAAGATGAGTTGACCATGATCGAAGATACAGTAGCTTATTTCAAAAATTAACCAAAAAATAACTCTTCCTCGTGGGTGGAGATACGGGGGGCCCCCCCCCCTTCAGCGTCAAAGGTGGAATCGACTGATCCAATGTATATATGAATTGAGTTAATCATCATTGTGCCCCCCAGACTTCCAAGTCTATCTTCGCCTATGCTCATCCTGTTAGTAAAAAACTTTAAGAAAGTGATATCCTCTCCCGGCAAATAACGTCAAATGTCATGTGATGCAGTTTATCGATTTCTTTAATTCTGTATTCTATGAGACTCGATTATACCTTTTCGTACGCTACGCTCGAAATTTAGAGCACCGCCATGTAACCGAATCCTTTCATTCCGAATAGTAAACGAGTAACCCGCCTCTAGAAATCAATTTCCTTCTTTAGATATAGTTTCCAGAATTGTAATTGAAATGAGGATGATTAATCCCAAGAAAACAGGAACAAAACTGTGTTTAGATATCTTAAAAATATATTGATTGAATGAATCCTAATACTGTATCACTTTAGAATTAAATTTAAGAGTTTTCGGGTTTTTTGGCCGAATACAGTTTTTGTCTTCCGACGTTTCGTTCGCACGAGTGGCGAAAATTTTCAAGAACTGAAAAATTGATTGAAAATGTTCGCCACTCGTGCGAACGAAACATCGGAAGACAAAAACTGTATGCGGCCAAAAAACCCGAAAACTCTTAAATTTAATTCTAATTTACTCGATGTGTGTGTCCACGAAAGCCTTTTTTGTTTCACTGTATCGCTTTTTTTTAACTGCTGCCGAACAGTAGTTAGAGGATTTAAAGCATTTGTGTGTTGAAAATTCCTAAGTAAATGATATTTTCAAGGTAGGATATTACATTTAATCGTTCTTGTCGCACCAAAACGGTCATTTTCTGTACACGAGGGCGAATTAGACCTGGACCTACAATTTATTGCCGATTCCGGGCTGCTGTTTTTATACTCTCCGAGAGGTTGGTGCGCTAACCCCTTGATGTGAGACTTGCTGCGGTAGTAATCTTTTTCTGTGGTCATGTAACGTTTCTGTTGTACTCCTGTGTCAGAAAATTTTTCTGACAAGGACGAAGCTGGTATCGAACTTGCGACACCTCTAAACATCCTTTGGTACATTAGGCGATTATCTTATCGACCTGGGCTACAGTGCCCGGTAGGATATTGCCTGTCCAGTCCATAAACTTAGCTATACGCAATCTTCTGGCTCTGGGAGGTACAAACTTCCTAATTTTCGAATGCTACCATTAAACTTATTGGTTGCATTTGCTCAAAAGTTGCATGCTTAGCATCTGATTATAGGTCCCACAAAGCAGTTTGAAAGAAGAGCAGAATTCTGAGATGAGAACTATAATAAAAAATGCTTCTCAATGCTCTGTGGCAGGGGTTCTCAACCTGTGCTCCGCATAGCCCTTACAGCCCCGTGTGCACTTCCTATAGAGTCTCCGCGGCTGCTCTAGTACAATAAAATAAATCGATAAATCTGATAGATAAATGAACAAAGAGAGGCCTATGTGGGGCTCCACCAAAGGAATTAATTATTCAAAGGGCTTCAAAAAAGGTTGAGAATCGCTGTTGTGTGGGATTGATGTCGAGAAAGCGTATTGACCACTCTACTCGTAGATGGCATATACAACGTAACTGCGAATAATCTACGAAACGAAAATGGGTGATAAACGAGCCCAAGTGGAACATAAAAAAACCATAGCAACATATAATCCTATCTCTAACCGCTTTCGAGATATGGTGGAAAGTGGATTATGGAAGAAAAATGCGCGTCTCTCTCTCTCTCTTGCCTGAAGAAACACAAATTTGTGCAATTTTATTTTTGAAAGACCTACATTCAAATTAAGTACATATTTGGAAAGAACAGAAAAATCCCATAAAAGGAGTCACCATTTCCATCAGAATATCTGGATTTAATCGCTTTACGATCAAGGATGTAATATTGCGTCTAAACGCCAGTGAAATAAATTCAAAAAAGTTCTCTCTGTTATCTTTCCTCTCTCCTCATCACCGTGAAGCTTTGTTGCAACCTTACGAAAAAAAGGTTTTTTTTACCTCCGTGATGTATTCTTCTACTATATACATCTAAGAGCGAAAGAAAACAGGTAGGTGAGGGTAGAAAGAGAGAAATCTACTTCGTACCTACTCTATCATCTGTAAGTATTACAGATAAGAGGAGAGAGACGTAAGAGTATAATAGATAAGTATATCTTTCTCTCTCTTATACTTATGTATTATACTGTTTTCCTTTCATGTGTTTTATCACTCTTTTCTACTTTTTCTTTCCTTCCTTTTTCTAACATGCTGTTAGGTTAGGAGAGGGTTACCATATTTATCACCGATTCGTCAAACAGAGATCATCTGAATTTCTTGCCAATCGCTTGTAAGCAAAGGTATCTGACTACCTTCCTTGTCACTTTTTCTAGGGACTTTTCCAGACTATAAACATGTTTCTGAACAATTTTTCCGACTTGTGTTCCTATCCTGTATGTTGTGTAGCAGTTCAAGTTTCTCTCTGTCTTGTTTTGGAAAGCATTCAGTGGTATTGTGCAATACAGCGATGTTTCGTGTATAAATGAGAAACATTTGCAACAACGAAAAATTTTTAACAAGTCTGGAACTTGGCGGAGGAATAAGGGTAGAGAGAGGGAAACCCTATTTTTTCTCCGCAAACATTGTGTCACGTGACTGTCGTCCTTCCCTGAGCTGGTAAATTTCATTCTACGGCCCTTTTCTATGGTGAGCAGGACGAGGTGCGTAAATTAGTTTGAAATCTTCATGAAAAATGATAACTGCGTGTTGTGCTTACGGCTGTTCCGAAAAACAAGTCAAAGGAGGACCACTTTTCTCATGTGTGTATTATTATTAAATATTTGAATGTTTTTGAATAAATATAAGGTATTAAAGCTCGCGCGTGTGTGTGAAGAAAGTTCATCAAAGAGCGTGTTTTCTAGCGTGATAAGTCTTAAGATCTTGCATATTTTTCAACAATATTTATCTTAACTTATGAGGCTATTAATAATTAATCGAATAATTACTCATTTTTGAAGTTATATCTGAAATTAGTTGCAATTTGATCCTTTTATTTGAATGCTGTCGGAGTACGCTTACATGTTTCTCTTGGCGACCGCATTTTTTCGCCAAATGAGATTCGTGTTTTGATGACTGAAGTAGCCAAATTTTTGTATGAAATTAACATCTTTGGAAATTCAAAGGTCTAATGAGTGCCACAGTATTTTTAAACATTTTTGTTTACAAAGAAATCTAATTTTTATGACTTTTTAGAAATTAAATTTTTGGAAATTTATCATAATTTTTGATCTGGAATTTTTTTTTTTCATGAACAGAAATAATTTTTTTGAATAACAGAAAAAAATTGGTTTTTTTTCGTAAATTTCCTTTATTACGTGAAACACGAGGTTTCCAAAAATCATCATTACTAATTATTCTTATCTCACCCATCATTTGTGTAATAAGTTTGTGTGAATATCAGTTAATAGAATGTACTTTACTGTTGCATTGAATGACGGGTGTTGGCTCTTTTTGTATATCCTTGGGGAGAATTTTTAAATCATTTCATGACTTAATGCTAATTGCAGATATTCATATTTGAATATTTTGCTGCAAATCTATCAGACTGATTTTGTGAACCTTGTTCAAAGATACATAAGTTGATAGTTGAGGTGCGATTGCATAAATTATGTAAATGAAAACTTTTCGTGGTGAACGGAGGAAATTAGTGAAATGTCTAATAAAGAGCATGGGTGAAGATATGGGGGGGGGGGGGTCCCTCAGCATCAAAGATGGAGCTGACTGATCTGGAGCTGTATATGCATATATATGAAATCGTGCCGATCCCCCCCCCCCCCAGACCTTCAAGACTATCTCCGCTTCAAACTCGTTGAATTCAAATTGTGATTTTAAAAAAATTATCAATTTCTCGGAAGTTTACCGCGGAGCTCCTCTGAGAAAACTTTAAAAACCATCGAACTGAAAAGAGTAGAAAGAGGAAAACAACACGCGTCGCCAAATTAGAGATAGTAGCCAACCACTGCAACTCCACCAACTTCAGTCACGTGGTGTTATGTTGGCGGGCGCTGCATGAAAGAAATAAATAGGCTTACTTTTTCTCTATATTATTTCTTCTTTGAGGTCTGGACATACAGGGTGGGCAAAAAGTCCGTAGAAAATTTAAAAACTCATAAAAACCGGAAAAATAACTGAAATAAAAAATGGTTTGCGGGGTTATCATCGCTAGGTCATGGGAATTTTTTACGACAGCGAAAACTAATTCAAAAACAGCCGATAGATGGCGCTGACGTACACAAGTCAAAGAAAATATACGCAAATAACGGACAGAATGCCTCCAAATCGTTTATTACAAAGCGCTTGAAGAGGCAAGCGCTTTGGTTTATTATAGCAACATGTGTTCCACATGGCCACCACCACAGGGAGTAACATATTGCAGGCAAGTCACAAATCCAGCAACAGTAGAGTGCAGCCCACATACACTGTTTGCAACGGTGAACTGGTTGTGGAGTGAGGACTGTGCGAACCGTCGTCCTACGCAACCGCATCACCCTTTTGGAGCGAAGCAGGCAAAACATTTCCTGACCATGTTAATGCAATGGGGAAATTCCAAATACGAGACATGTACATTCCGTTTTTTTTCACTTCTCGGCCAATAATTATGTATTCTTTATCTTCAAAAAAATGAATACTTGCTTTCGTACACGAAACACCCTTTCTTTTCCAACAAAAAACAACATACATTTCTAATATTGTGTTTTGCATTTTGGCGATGGCTTCCACTTCGAAACAGTAAATATTTCCGCGAATTAACTGCTGAAAAAAAAAAAAAAAACTTTCAATGCATGAAATTAAATAAAAATTAGAGGGAAAAAAAAGTTTAATATTTTTTTTTCAAACATTATACATACAACAATGTGCACATACAAGTTTTTTCCAGTAAACCATTTACAAACAGGTCCAGAGAATAATTTGGAATATTAAAATCACAATTCACAAGAGCACTCATATGTTTGCTATCTAATAATTACTTAGTTACAATGCAAACATTTGTTTAGTATTTTATACAGACAAACTCTAAATTTGAAGGGATTTTTTTCGCCCTCCAACATATGCAATTATTCACAGCATATAAGAAATTATTTTCATCACGACTCTACAACTGCCATGTTTTCTCACATTGCAAAGGTACCAGAAACTAACATTTTTTCCTCTAATTAAGACTTTGAAATAATTATTGCATACATATCTCATCAGTAATCAACACATTAAGGAAGATGACCAGGTGGTGGCCCAAAATTTGGAACAGCTTTGGTATAAGGGACAGGTTGGCGATTTTCGGCGACTTTTTTTTCCCGGCGCCAAATATGTCAGACGGCCCGAGAAAAAGCCTCCAGACACTACGTGCGCCAGAAAAAAAAAGTCGCCAGCATAGAAAACAGTAAAAACAAATGGCATAAACAAAAATAAGCTGTGGAGTATTTAAAAAATAAAACTGGATAAAAAAAATGAAATCAGGGTTTAAATAAAACCCGGACCGTTGTGAATAAATAACGATCCTGCTGTATAAATAAAAATATTCTATGTATTATAAATTAAAACCCGGACTCTTTTCGAGAATCCGGGTTCTTATAAATAATCAACGGTCCTGCATGTTGTATAAATAAAAATATTCTATTTATTATAAATTAAAACCCGGACTCTCTTTCCGAGAATCCGGGTTCTTATAAATAATCAACGGTATAAAATAAATAAATAAAATAAAAAGGATGCAGGGGCATCCTGCATGTAGAAAAGAATAAATATTGGAAAATATTAAAGGTACAACCTGAGGGAAAAGATGTCCAAAATAATTCCAATTAATCCGACACACACTACAACATATATACGGAAGGAAGAGAAAATATGAAGAACTATCCCAACGGTTTTTCAAAACGCCGCGGCTATTAAGTGACGTCATTTGGAAGAAAAAAAGAGAGAGGATAGAATGAGAAAAAGAGAAAACCAGTTTCAAAACGGCAGTAAAACCCGTTTGAAAGACGCGCTAGGACGCTAAGAACACGGAAAAACAACAGTCAGCGCCACCGACTGGCAGAATTCTACGAACATTCTGGAACAACGACAACCCAGCAGAACAACAACAAACCAGAGCGCGCCAACGATGGCAACTTATCGCCGGAAGAAAAGTCGCCAATTTGGCGTGTCCCTTATACCAAAGCTGTTCCCAAAATTTCAATAAAAGATATTTCACAGGCGATACATTATAATTTAAATGAACTTGAAACTATCCAAAAACAACTGCATTAAATTGGCATTTTCATAATTATGCAATCAAAGCTCAAAGGGGGACCAGAGGTGACAACATGAAGAAAGCAGGGCATTGTGTATTCATCAATTGGAGAGTTGACATGGAACAACATACAAATACAATGCCACAACAGACAAAATGCCCAACGAGTTGGCTGATAAAAAGATGCCCATAACATGTAAGTCACAAATGAAATCTTACAGGACCTATCCTAATAGACAGTCAATTATTAGAGCACAATCCAGGGGAGTGCTTCCTTGTGCTCTAACATTTTCAACATATGAGAAAGCTTCGCTCATGAAACCTGCATAACATTCGGTAGAGCTCACCCATGATCTCAGCATCGCCGGGTGGGGAAGGGTAAACTTTTTTTCACAAATTTATATATAATTATATGAACAAGGAGAATAAAAATATAATGTAAGTGCAAATTCTTTCATACACGATGTGTATCGTCTCCTACTCGGTTTCACATTTTTATTTCTCAGCTGATATACTAGGAGTTCAAATGGGACAACTCCAAAAGTGTCTTTTAACAAGGTAGCAGTTTGCATGGGCATTCCACATACTTTTTGCACCGTTGTTAACATTGACGTAAGATCTGATATTTTTTTCACCCTTCGTTTCAATCTTTACTGGAGCAGTTTTATTTTGCGCCTCGGTTCAGCTTTGGTGGGACTATCTGACTTTGGCACTTCAGAACTGATCTGGCCTGGAAAATTAGGGCAATCCTCCCTTGACAAAGTGACTGTAGCCAGTTCTGATAATGCTGTAGCAGCTGCTTCAAATTCATTTTCAACATCTGATTCATCAGTGTTCGCCATGTTGTCATGATTGTGAACAGCAGTTTTCAACCTTTTAAAAATCTGCAAAAAAAAAAAAAAAATCCAAATTAAAATATTAATGTCATATACAGTAAACCTCTTATAATGGCCACCTCTGAACTACTGCCATATTTTGTTGAAACCAAAGGATTCTGTCTCAGACTTAACATTACAAGTAACCTTGGATAAACTATTTCCGAACTAACACTTGACACTGAGTTAAAAAAATATAATTAGCACAATTAGAAAAATTTAAAAAAAAATTCAAGTTGATTTTCAAGGCAGTCCCCCACCCACCAAATTCTATGAAAAGAACGACTATGTGTGTATGCTTTCTATTCCTGGGTATAAACGCTAGATAGGTGTTGACGGCAGTGGAGAGGGGAAAAAAATCTTACAGATTAGAGGGGGACAACAGAAGACATGCTGTCAACACTAATACACAAGCTGTCCAATTACTAGAAAAGCTTTGTTTATATGGCACTCCCTACATCAAGGCATGGTTCAATCAAAAAAAATGGACCTTGCAAATAGCAAATGAATAGAAATATCCAGGCCATAAATTTTTTGGGAGGGATGTGTCAATCTTCTTTTCCCAAGAATGTCTTCAGCTATCGGACTGAACATAGAAATGCCCTGGAAAGAAGGCTTAATTTATTTTGGATGGTCCTGTTAGTGGCCGCTGTTAGGTGGTTTTACTGTAATTTTCCATTATAGAGTTTGTATAATTGAATACACTGGTTAATCAAATATTATGTGCCAGAACTGTTGATAACCACTTAAGTGGGGCCGATTGTACTAAAAATTTGAAACCACTTAAACAAGGAAAAATAACTTAATATCTTACCACTGGAGGGTGTTTAATAAGTGATCAGCGTCGCTTCTGCAAAGGTTGAGGGCGATGTGGAAAATTGAATACAATAGAAACAGCATGTTTTTTCAAATAGCGTTGAGAAGAGGACTTGTAGCTCTCAGCTGCGTGCTCTCAGCACGAATATAACAAATGTTTTAGCAGGATGTCAAGACTTTCTTTTCACAGCTTCCACCCATTGTTTAAGAACTTCTGCGTTTCGAAGAGGGAAACCTTTATTTAAAAAAAAAAAAAAAGTATATTCATTACCAGGCTTCAAGAAAGCAATAGAATCAATCAATCATTGTTCATAATAGTAGCTTAACAATGATAATTGTTTGATAATTATAATACATTAATAATATAATTAGATATGAACATAATTATAACACTGATGATTATGATACATTTATGATTTTGCATATTTCGCTTTTCATATTTAGCAAAAACTGATGATGTAAATAATATTAATTGCATTTTACTACTCCTTATTCTCACATTATTTTCCCAAAATTATTTTTACCGGAAATAGAAAAGTTTAGGTCCTTTGTTTGTTTGATATTTACACGGGATAATTTTAGTTCTGTAAGGCATTATCAGTTTTTTTTCGGACATAAATGCAATTTTTAATGAAGCGTATTTCGTCAGTATTTCTGTAATAAAAATTCTAACCCCAACAGTAATAAGCAATTTCTACACGATTTCAAAAAATATTTTTGAAGTTTAAAATTCATGCGATATTAATTTGTTATTTTGAATTATGCTCATTAAACAGAAATTGAACGTGAAATGAGAACTACATGCATTTAATTTTACAATTATAGTATAAAAATGAATGCATCTTTTAACACAAAACCACGTGCACTTACTTATGAAAAACTGAAGTTTATTTCCATCTTCCTTCAATTTCATCATCGGTTGGAGAAATTATAGGCAGAACACAATATCACCACTTGTGTATATGCAGATGGACAACTATATTAATGAAATAATATGAAAACAACTGAAAAAAACACTCGAGATGGAAGTTTTCCCCCATTGTTTACATGCTGAAATAGCAATGTTTTGCCCGTCTCGCTCCGTCACGCCCACTTTTGTATTCCTCCGCGTCGGCTCTCGCACTCCGTTTTGAGTTTTTCTACTGTCTTAAAAAATTCCCGTGACCTTTTTTAGCGATGCTAAACCTGCAAACCGTTTTTTATTTCGGTTATTTTTCTTATTTTTCCAGTTTTTATGAATTTGTAAAGTTTCTACGGACTTTTTGTCCACCCTGTATTTAGAAACACGTTTCTGAGTCACCCAGTGATAGTAGGCAGGAAACTACACTCGTTTTTACCATATTCGGAGATAGACTTTAATGGGGGGGACATGATAATTATTATGACAATGTGTATGCGCACATATAAGTGTCATCCGCACAAATCTTTGATGTTGAAAGGGTTGGGGCAATGCCCTCCGTATCTCCGCCCGTAATTTTTACTAACTCGGACTCAAACATATATTTGTTAGAATACGTTTACTATTAGAATTTAATTAGATCGTAAATTCAGAAAACGTTTAAAAAAATGACACAGTAAAGAAATGTTCGGGATCAGAGGACTAGTTCGTAAATTCGACTGGCGACTGTTTTATCTGTTTCAGTATAGGAGCTAAAACGAAATTTCGAAACTGATTGATTGCCTCGATATTTTAAATGAGCATATGAGACCTCTACATAAGTAAGCAGTCGAAGTATGTCAGCTAACCTAATTGATGAAGGAATTGATTGCCTAAATATGTAGTTTTTCCTCCAATCATAAACCATAGAGTGTATAATTGCAGTGTATAATTTCTATGGCGCAACCCTGTTTCACTCGAGGAGCCCTTTTTAGTATACAATTTATACTTCGGAACCCTTTAGGTCTTTTTTTATTTATTTATCAAATTTATTGATTTATTATTTGTAATGTTAAAAGAGAGGTAAAAGGATGAAATTCGCGCTCCTTCTAATTCAGCGCCCGGGGCAGTAGACCCGCTTGCCCCCTCTCCCCCAGTTGCGGCCCTGTCCTCGAGCGGCTGGGGAGCCTCTGAGAAGTGCACACGGAACCCCAACGTGGAACATCGGTTGAAAACCGCTGCTTAACATACTGTACATATACCCCACCCCGTCTCCTTTTTTCCCTCTTATTTCGCTGGCCATGAAATAAAAATAAACAAATTGGCAGTGCAAATTCTTGCAGTAAGTTTACTTGACATGACCACTTAGTTAAAACTCGAACGCTGCCTGAGATCTGGAAGCGGAACAACGTTTACAAACTGTTATGAAACAATGTTTACAGACTGTTATGAAACAATGTTTACAGACTGTTATGAAACAATGTTTACGAACTGTTATGAAACAATGTTTCGCAGCTGTATTGAGATAAAATGTTCAGCAACATTGTT
The DNA here is from genome assembly GCF_987345545.1 of Pholcus phalangioides. Classification (NCBI taxonomy): domain Eukaryota; kingdom Metazoa; phylum Arthropoda; class Arachnida; order Araneae; family Pholcidae; genus Pholcus; species Pholcus phalangioides. Next base: position 59,671,260 of record NW_028301600.1, on the reverse strand, counting down.
TATGATTTGGACAAGGCTTTAGATATCGTTCCATAAACGAGTATTATCACAGACAGAGCCGCCCTTAGGGGTGTGCAACAGGTGTGGTTGCACCGGGCCCCACACTTACTTTAATAATTTCTTTCGTAAATTCTGAATTTTCATCAATTCTGGAAATCTGCATTTTATCAATTATTGAAATCTGCATTTTATCAATTATTGAAATCTGCATTTTATCAATTATTGAAATCTGCATTTTATCAATTATTGAAATCTGCATTTTATCAATTATTGAAATCTGCATTTTATCAATTATTGAAATCTGCATTTTATCAATTATTGAAATCTGCATTTTATCAATTATTGAAATCTGCATTTTATCAATTATTGAAATCTGCATTTTATCAATTATTGAAATCTGCATTTTATCAATTATTGAATTATTTCTTTCATAAATTCTGGACTTCCATCCATTCTGGAATTCTGAGTTTTTTTTCACCTAGAAAGAAATAAAAAATTCTAAAATTATTTATTTTTATCTGAAAAGAAATTATTCTAGAATTCTGCATTTTTATTAATTCTGAATTTCCACAAATATTGGAATTCTCAACTTTCATAATTTCTGGAATTATTTCTTTCATTTATTTTGAAATTTTTATCAGTTCTGAAACTATTTCTTTTATTTATTCTGAATTTTCATGGATGCTGGAATTATCTGTCAAATTTTTTTATCCTATTTTCAGTTCATCGATTCTAAATTTTCATTAGTTGCCTGACAATTTTTTTCATTAGGCCCTAATTTTGATTGGTTTTGGAATTATTTCTTTGATTAATTTAAAATTTTCTTGGTTCGAAATTTTCATTAATTTTCTTTTGTTAAAATTTACATTCCGTTGTGTGTGTCTATACTTTTGTATGGATATTTTTCAGCACTCCTGTATATTTTGTAATACGTACTTTATGAATCTTTGAGAATGCCCGATTTCCTTCTCCCACAGAATATATATTAACAGGGCTAATGGGAAACGGAATTATTAAGACGCCCCTGGCCCCACGTCTTGTAAGGGTGGCCGCGATCCCTGAAAAAATACTTGATGAACCAGGATAATGCATTCATTAAAATCATGTATGTCTCTCAAATCATGTGTGGTCCCTACGTCCTGCAGTATTAGAGATGTGATATCTACTATTGACCTATTTCTAGGATATGTGGAGTTGTTGAAAATTAATCTGACTTATTAAGCATACCTTGACTTATTCGGGGACACTATAGACTTCCGTTTAATTTTAGAGCAGTTCAGTTCGTGTCCAATTTAAGTGGTCCCTTCTATGGCACCTATGTTATTGGTCATCTAGCTCAGTGTTTCTCAACTTAGCGCCATATGGCCCCTCGTGATCCTGAGATATTGCAGGATGGATATGGGTAAAAATAAAATTGGAAGGGAGCCATGACAAGCTGCTGTTGGGGGGGGGGGGGCATACAGAGGTGTGAAAATAAATTCAGATGTAAAGAAATAAAACTTTTAAGTAAAATATGGACTATTTTCAAAATCCATCAGAACGAGGACCGCCTTAACGTATGAACCCACCGGGGACCTCGAGTGCACAAGGTGGTTCATGATAATGGGATCTGATACCACGTTTTGCGAGAATAATTTAAATTGGTAGGCAGGGCCATCTTTGTATGGGGCCCATCCAGCTATGGTCTGATGTCTATAGAAGTCTGACATGACGAGATGTGGTGCTATGATTTTCGAGAGTAAGTAAATATGTAAACTGTTACTTCTGGCAAAGTACGAAGCAGAGATTCTTGCTTCATTTTGGTGTTGGGACGGCCCTGCATAGACCCCCCCCCCCCACAAGAACAGCAGAACAATCACCGTTCAGTCATCCTGCTACGTCTGCTTACCATTAATCTGATTCATGTCTATCTGAATCAAACTGAACAATTTAAAACAGTCTAACCCTGGAAGTAGTGGGATTTTGTCGGAGTAAAAATTGGATAAAAATAAACTTCGTGACAGTTGAAATTAACTATAATCCCCCGAACGTATCACATTACTTCCACTGAATTAGCAAAGAAAATAAAATAAAAAAAATCAGAAGATTTAATAGAAAAATCAGAAAATTACCTTAATTTTTAAATTAAAAGGAAAATTTTCTTAATGTAGCAATGGGATTTTAGAAAAAAGAGATGTCTGAAGAGTTATCAATCATATATTGAAGACGCCAATAATTAATACCTATAAAAAAGTAAATGCAATTCGGGATAAAAAGAAAACGTAAATACACTGTTACAATAAAATTTGGCGCTAACCGACATCAGACGTATGCTTTTCACGTTCAGTTTCGCGCCACGTTCGGCCGAAAAAAGCTTCTCTAATGCTGATATGATGAGATAGATGTTGGACATGATACTTTCTTCCTCAGTGCATGTTCGCTATGTATAACCTGCTTTAGTTGTTTTTATTTATACAGGAGATTCTTGGAAGACAAAAACAAAAAAACACGCCAATCTCTCCATCTCCTCTCACGTGAATAAATGTCCGACTAAGAATTAAACTTGACTAGTTATAATCGGGTAAGTTCACGTTTTTCGTTTTCTTTAATAATTGACACACATGCTGTTATCGTAGTTATATCATTAAAATGCCTTGGGAATTTTTAAATAAATCGAAAGCATTTTTTTTTTCCACGATTTCCGTGTATCCGAAATTTTTCTTTGAGAAAATCATCAATTTCGGAAATATTGTTGAGCGTGTTTGATCGATGATACAATCAAGAATTAATAGAATATATCGTCCCTTCCCCTTATGCTAGAGACATGAATAGACACAAATTTTTACTTTTTAGGGTTTATCAGCTGGCTGGATCACTTATTTTGCTATCCAAGTTTTTCCAGAAACGCGAATGTGAAAGCGATTAAAAACTATCCTCTTGAAACCCGTTACAAAACATTTACGGAAAATAACAGCCGTAAAATAAACATTTCCTAAGTTTTTGAAATTTGCACATTCATGTTTCTGACATAAGGGACACGATATAAAATACTTTTAAATTTATATATCTTTGTAAATGAGAGAAAATTCTTATTGTTGAGATATCTAACAAAATCTCGTATGCAGTTGAAATAATCTAATCGTACTTTATTGCTATTTTGTGACTTCATTTTTTTTTCTAATAAAGTTTTATGGTATTATACGTGCTGATTGATAATCTAGAATTTTTCAGCAGATATATATTCTGTTAAATTAAAAAGTAGCATATTAACGCTTGATCGATTCTGACTGCATAATTGTAGACAAAGAATTTTGAAATACTGTATCGTGTAGGTTATAAAATAGAAGTTCCTTCAAATCGGACGTGGTTTCAATGACTAATCGAGTGTCATACTGCCATAAACTGAAGAAAAAAATATTTATATCGAAAATTTTAACTTTTTACCACGTTAACTTGAAATGGTTTTTTGTTAGTCCCTTAAATATAATTTTCAAATTAAAAGCATTCAAAAAAAATTTAGGAGGATCGGTATTAGTCGAGATCTAAACCTAAAATTTTCGTCTGGGTAATATGTGCGTGTTATATGGATGACTATTTGTGTATTTCCGCCAAATATTATGTTCGCCAGACTGCTATTCAATATAGAAATGGAAATTTTTTCCAGACACCGCATCCATCCGCAACCAATTTTCGTCTGGTGTTTTCACGACTAATGACAGCCCACTTTTCTCAACAAACCCTGGAATTCTCACAAATTTACCCACGTTTTTTCTCCTAGGTATAAAAGTTTGAGTTGTCGAAATGAGCCCATCCTTCACGTCGTCGGAACTAATCAATCACCAATTTAACTTCACCTAAGCTCAAAATTAAGATTAATCAAGGAAGCAGTAATTTCTCGCCGACTACTTTGAATTTACAGACAAAAAAAACCCCTTCGACCTATGATATTTACTTTTCATTGTTAGAGAATATTGATTTGCGATCAAAATTTATTTTTTCTATCCGGATTTGCGTGCTTGAACCCTTTTATCCTCGAAAAATATTTTTATTGAATTTTATATTGGGGGGGGGGTTTCATTATACTTATAATAAATATGAACTGGACGTAAGTTTTATTAATCTTATGAATGACTGGTTATAGTTGTGATGCAATCAAGCGCAATTTCAAAAGCTGAAAAGATGTGCAATGTTGACAAATCGATATTTTGGTACATGAAATGCTGGGTACCTCAACAAAAATATCTTCGGGCACATATACATCACGCATGTGTATGATGCCTAGCATCGGCCATATCTCGTGCTCCTTTATGAAATGATCAAGTCTATTCAAAACTTACTCTATGCTTTGTGAGAAAAAAACCTGACCCCTCTCTTTGGTCATATCCACGCTCATATACAGTCGAGCGACAAGTCGCAGAACACGTGTTTTTGTGTATTAGTGTGGACGTGTTCTGTGACAGTTATGAGTGGGCATGGCCTTAAGACAACTCCACACGATGTATCTTTATAATTTATTTTTTCATAAATTTTTTTATCAGAAAAATTGCCAAATAAAACTTTAACAAGACAAAATGGTTCACGATTGACGTCTTTAATCCACTCAGCGGCATTGACAAGACATCTCTCCTCCTTAAAAGCCCCTTATTTTAGCATTAATAAGCCCAAATATTTTGTAAAGTTGATTTCTCAATAAAACACTTTTCCCTATACCCTTACTTTGCACCTGCTGAAAATCGGAGGAAAGCCTACTTCAATAAAAGATATGGCATTTCACAAGGGGTTCAGCGATTTCTACAAGTACTGTGCCACTGAAAGGATTAAACTGCAAGTCCCTCGTGTACATAAAATAGTGTGGTGGTGCAGAGCCCTTGCTGTGGTGAGGCAAAATCGATCTATGAAGTCGACTCTTATCACCAAATTTCAGATTCGAACAAAATGCGGTTTTTCTGTTCTATGAACGGTAGATGCAAAGCCAGACTAGGTCATTTTGCGGTCCTGTGTGAGAATAGTTTTGTTGCCCTATTTAATATTTATATGCATGCCTAGAGATTTACTAATTTTTGCTCTTCACACATTCACCGAAAATAAATTTATGGAGGCCCCTTTAAAAAACATTGAATTTGGGCCCATCAAAGAACCAGAATGCAGGGCCGTCTTAACTAATGGGCATAGGACGACTTGAAGATTCGGGTAGATAGAAAGCATCCCATTAACAAGATTGAGAACAAAGCTTAAATGGGTTTTAAGGTTATTTGAAAAGGAATTTTTTCAAAACCTTTACATAGGGGCGTAAGCAGGATTGACCTTTGGTGGGGGTACAAAAAGCTTCGGAGGGGTTCCCGAAAAACTTAGAATTACCACCCTTCAAAAAGCATTTACATTAACAGAAATTGGTTAAAAAATACTATATAAAACGTATTTTATTTCGATATTTTAATTTTCTAATTTTTAGTCGGCTTTTGGGGGTACATGTCCCCCTTCCTTACTTACGCCTTCGGTCATGCCACGAACATCGTGATATTTCCCCAGTGGGACAATATGGTACACTATTCTAATTCACAACTAGTTAAAACGCTTACACATAACGATCATGACACAGAAATGTAAGAGTATTAGATGAATGCGTACGCACACTAATTACGGCTATAAATTAGCAAAGAAATATATTCATCTCGATTTATGTGTCAGAAATCAGAACGAAACAGCAAAAATATTTTATACAATAAACACTGTTTAAGTCAGAACATTGACGATACGGAGATAGTTTCTCCAGTTGCACAAAGTACAGCACTATGGTGCTATTCTGGCATCGGCCTAATGATGCACCATTTGGTCAATCGTTAGGCTAAGGCCGATTCCAGACGAGTGATTATCCCCGTGCACAAAAATTCACACAACGCACAAGCAGTTGTCACCATAGACTTAAGATATAAATAGACCGCGCACGCTATTCATAAAACTTGTCGAACGTGAAGAAAAGATGAGCAGTATTGTCGGGGAAAGAACAGGTTCTGCGCTATTACATTTGGCGCGTTTTCGCAGAAGCTAGGATGTTGCTGTAACGAAATTTGACTCAATTCGATCAAGTTGATGAAAACTTTCCTTCATTTTTTCAATGAATTTCACTCATTTTTATGTGAAATATTTAGGGAGTATCAGATTTGAAAAAATAAATTCTATAAAATAAACAAATATTGGAAAACGGAACAACGTATATGTTGTAAAGCCTAATTCATTTATATTTTTAAATATTCTCTTCATTCACTTTGTCGCTTTTAATTTCGAAAATTTATTTATACTAGGGGTTATTAAAACAAAAATATATCTTTCCAGAACATTACAATTACTCTATATACTCATAATTAATATATAATTAATTATAATGCATCATATTATGTTATGTAATGTAACACATTCACACTCATACCATATTCAGTCATGAAATAATATTCAAACAATAAGAAAAAGTTTCATTTCTAACATTCCTGAAAAACATTTTATAACCTCATCACACAAAACTGTGAACACTTACATAATATTTCAGGATTAAAATAGATTTTACTCAAGAAAATTACAGAATCTCATCATCAATTTCTCTAAATTATAAGAATTAAAATTCCATGTAGAGTATATATGTAATAATTTAAAGTGTGTGTATATATATATATAATATTTTAGGATATAATATTTCATATATATAATATAATATTTACACATGTCACACATATATATATATGTGACATATGTAATCTCTTCGCTCCAAAAGTATGCATATGTTAATCTTAATTTAAGGTATTAAATCGTTTTTAGAATGATTCTTTTTCAAGATAACATCTGAGGTACACAATATATGACTTCAGGTCTTAGTACAGATATTGACTCAAAAAATCAATTGAATAATTAATTTTCTTGTTTGAAGCGGCAATTTCACATACAACAAACATAAATTAATGAATAAAAAAATTTCTTTTCTGTAATAGTTTTATCTCAGGTGTGAAGAGGGGTAAAAATACTATTATTTTTAGAGGTCGTTATGCATTTTTATGCAAAACTGCAATTGTCTAGAGGGGGGGGGGGAAAGTTTTCCTCACATTCTATTTAAATAGAATATTTTTCATAAATTTCTCCTTCTGAAAAGCATATTTTCTTCCAAGTTGAGCAAAACTCGAATGAACTCACTAGCTCGCCAAATCTCGCCAAATCTTGCGGAGACGTATATTTCAGTTAAAACTTCATAAAACTCACAATTTCAATCATTTATTGCCAAAAATTCTATTAAAACATTTAATAATGATTCATGACATTTGAATTTTACCAAAACTTGGAACTTTAATTGAATTAAATCCAAAATGGAGTCGTTAAAAACTGAGATTACGTCAGAAATCCATTGCATCGTCAATTTAATATTCAAATTTTTAATTTATAAGAAGGGGAATAAGCAAAAAAGTATTCCCTTGTGAAAGGATACTGGTCCCCCTTTCCTAAACCGCTCAGAACATCCGAAAGCTGCGCAAGTGTTGGCCATTCTAATCAAAAATAAGACAGCGCGTGTAGATCGTCATACGAGTAGCCATAAGGAAAGCATTACCAGCGAGATTCCCTGACCAGCCTTTCGACCGGAGTCACGTGACTCCGGATCTTTGCTTCACATTGTAACCCCTCGCGCGCACTCTATAGTATTATTACTCTGTGGTTGTCACAGACGAGATCCGTTTTGTGCAAGAACTGGTTTAAAGAAGAAAAACGCCCCGTCCGTGAAGTGTTGTTTTTCACGTTCGCGATCGTTTGGCAATTCCAGTTACTCTTTTCGATCACGGGCGTAATATTACGTCCAAACTCCAGTGGAATGAAGTTAAACAAGTTCTCCGTGTTTTCTTTCTCTTCATCATCGGCTTAATAGCAACCCTATTATCTACGGAAGAATTTTTTGACGTATCTCTACTATATACATGTAAGAGCGAAAGAGAACTAAAAACTTATCTATTATACTTTTTCCTTTTATATTTCTCCCCCCCCCCCACTTCATCGTTTTTCTAACATGCAGTTAGGTTAGGACAAGGTTACCATATTTATTGCTGATTTAATTAGAGATGATCCAATTTTCTTGCCAAACGCTTGCACGTGAAGTGGTTCCTTCTCAAAGCGAGCATAATCCCGTTCTTGAAGTACCGCTGTTATGGCATCTGCCTAGGGCCGGAATTACACTATAAAAGTTTGATAAAAGTTCGTTTATAAAATCTGAAAAATGCAACCAATAGGCGGATCAGTTAAGTTCGCTCGAATGTAACGTGCTTATTGGTTACATTTTTCAAGTTTTATAAAATAATTTTTATCAAACTTTTATAGTGTAATGCCGGCCTTACAGGCAACCGGCATTACATTATGAAAGTTTGATAAACGTTCTTTTATAAAATTTGATGCAGCCAATAAGCCTGTTGGTTTACGTTCGCTCGAATGTAACCGATACGCTTATTGTTACATTTTTCAAGTTTTATAAAATTTTTTATCAAACTTTTATTGTGTAATACCGGTTTTAGTTTCACATATTGTGCATCAATATTTCTCCCGCGACTCTCTTGTTGACAAAGCAAATGTTCAAATATTTAGGATTTGTTTCGCTTTTCAAAACCACGTATTTGTTGTAGGCGCATCTGTTTCCGGAATGAAATAATGATGCGCTTTTTTACCGACTCGGCGATTGCGTGAACAATTTAGATTCGTGTTTCTCAATCGTTTTTAAACCATGACCCCTCGTCTAGATGACTAAAAAACATGCGATTTTTTTTTTAATATCTCCGGTTCCATTGCCATAAAATGCAAAATGATTCCGTGTTTGACTTAGTAAATAATTCACATTTCTCGCACAGTATTTCACCATGTTTGTTAGTAGGAAATGCCATGACAAAAACAGCTTTATTTCATAGATTTTTTGTATTCTCGATACAAAAAAACTGTTTTTCTTGGTTGGAAATTACGTTGATGTCGCTACTTCATGGTTGCATACACGAGTGTTCAAAGTCCAGAGCATCGCAGCGAATATACACTATACAGGGTGTCCTGTAAGTCCTAATTCAGTCTTTATCTCATCAACCGTTCGTCGTAGAGGTACAATTCTAATTTAAAAAATGCTCAATGTGTTCAAAATTCACTCTACCAGTTTTTATAGTGTGAAAATACTGCTGCTGTGGTGGTCGAGTGGTCCTAGTGATGGACTCGCAACGCGAGGACTCTGGTTTGAACCCCGCCGTTGCACAGTGGTTGGTTGGCTGAAGTTGGTTTTCTGTACTTCCAAACTTCGCGTCGCGAGTGCGAGCCAATCTCCCAGTTGAAAGTCTCACCACAGAGCAGCAGGACTACAACGGTACAACTATTGAATCATAACACTTAACTCATAGTTAGAAAAATTTATGGGTGATGGCAGCACTACACATAACAAGCATTACACAATAACAAACTTTACGTTAGGTTCACAACACGAACACGCACTTTTCAATATGCATAGTTCACAGAAGTTATAGTTAGAAGTTCCTCAAGGAATATGGACGAGGTGCATGTGTGTGGTTTAGTAGTGTGAAATACTGTCTGATAAAATAAAAAGTATGAATTTTATACGCTCCCCCCCCCCTCCCGTTCTCTCTCCAACTTCCAATTTGAGAGTTGTTACTTTATCTCTCCTGAGGCCAACAAAAAAATTCCATGTTAGAAAGTGCAATCTTCGCCGAGATATTTGAAATCAAAAAATCAAAGAAAAGTTGCGAAAGAACGACTTAAATGAGGGAAAGAAGTGTGTTTATGCTGTTCTATCGCAACTGTTCTCCGTTTTTGAATTCAAATATCTCGGCGAATATTGCACTTGGAAACATGGAAATGTTTGTTAGCCTCGGGAGAGACAGGGTAACAACTTTCTAATTAGAAGTTAGAGAACAGAAGGGACGTATAAAAATTTGGTTTTTTTATAACGTTATATGTTCTCTCAAAACTGGTAATGGGTGATTTCTGGACACATTTTTTGAGTATTTTTTTAATTAAAACCTTCTTACATCAACCGTTCGTCGTATATAGATGTAAAAACCGTATCAGACATACACCCGGTATTGCCGTGTGTGTGTACACTTTGAAATTTCGATAATTTTTTCGAATTTCTAGAAAAATACTGGAATGAGAATCGTTCTGAAATTTCGGTTACGTTAGCCTTACTCTTGTACTCAATTCTCAGTGAAAATTGGTCACGAGCTTTTGGGGGATCGAGAAAAAATAAAATAGAAAAATATTTTTGATCAATCCTTGTATCGGGAAGAGCTACAAATAAGTTTCGCAAAATATTTTACTTGCCCTTTTCAATTTGTCTATTTTTGCGAAAATTGCGTGTATTTTCACAAAGATATTGTTTCTCCTATAAATCCCAATTTCCATCACATGTGTTGTTTTTTTTTTTTTGCTGCTCACAACAAGTGAAATTTTCAACCAAATTTAACGAAACTTACAAAAAATTTGAGAACGTAGAAATTTACAATTTTTACTGAAATTGGAAATAAAACCATTGGACATTTCATGAGATATAAGCAATCAAAAGAAATAATTTTTAAGTACGAATGCGCGAAAGATATGAACTTTTTCTTAACAATTTGATATAGAGCAACTTTTGTGAAAACCAAAGTTGAATATCATGAAAATTCAGAAAGAAATCGAGACACGAGAGAGAACTTGAGCTGTAATTCAAATTATTTGCTGAAAGTAGCTGGATAAGGGATTTTCCTAAAACTGATCTCTCGGTTGATTTTTAGGATTTTCCTCAAATTGATCATTTGATTATTTTGAGAATAAGCCCACAACATTATGTGAATGAGCAAAGACGCGTGTCTGATACCATACAAGAGAAATTCTTGAGCATAACACGTGTATGTATGGTGTCAAATGACAAAATAATCGAAATATCAATTTGTGGGAAATCCCTCATCCAGCTACTCAGCAAGTAACTTAAATTACAGCTCCCAATATCGTCAATATCTTTTTGAATTTTCATGATACTGTATTCAACTGTAATTTTTACAAAAGTTGCTCTAATTAATTAACCGTAAAAATTAATTAACCTTAATTAATCTTTAATTCCCTTAGAGACATTTTGCTGGTGAACTGTTCATCCTAGAGGTATTCTTCTAATCTGAAAAAGTATTCAAATAACGCATGAATACGTCATTCATATTGCAAACGGGATTGTGTAGTTATTCAAATAAAGAAATCAACTTTCTGTACGGTCACCCTGTCCTAAAAAAACCAATTAGAAAGTTGATGCCTTGGCCAACAAAAGACGTTCCACGTTTCTAAGCGCAATATCCCTGAGATACTTGAATTCATAAAATCAGAAAAGGTGGGGGGAAAGAACAGCATGAGCTTGTCCTTTAGTTCATTCTTTTCTTTCCCAACTTTTCTCCAATTTTTGAATTAAAATATTTCGGCGAATATTACTTAGAAAAGTGAAATTTTTCGTTAATGTCAGAAGAGACAGGACAACTTTTTTTAATTAGGTTTTTTAGAACATATCCGTATAAAAAGTGAATTTTTTAATTTTGATAAATATACAACCCCTTGCAATATGAATCACATCTGAGTTTCAAACGTTGTGCGGATACTTTTCTTCCTTATCATCAGGGCCCGGATGTTGTCATTTGCATTTTTCTGCTTTTTTCACTGTTAGGGCCTTTCTTGGCATTTCCATGATATTTTTTTTAATTTTTTTGACAATTTTATGAATATTCCGATTGCATTAAGCACTTATGAGAAAAATATCCTTGAATTTCTTGGAAAATAAAATAAAGGATGCTTTTTGGTGTCCTAACCATAGGCATACACAGGGTTTCCTGGGAGGAGTTTCATTTTTTATTGCAAAAAAACCCTATTCTCCCCCCTCCCCCAGTACGCCAGTCATGGCCACCAGATCTAGCAACAAGACCCTTCGATCAGATTCTTCACGGGCCTCTCAACTTTTTCGTGAATTTCTTGTGAAAAAAAAGATAAGAATCGTCTCTCGGGCCACCGAGCCGGAGCCCTGTAAGCCCCACCCTTGTGGGTGCCATAACGCCAGTGTCCCTAACCGAGTCATGAATTATAACTCGCTTATTAGAAAAATTGTTATTTTTGATGAAATCCAAACGAGAAAGGAAAAAAACTTGAGGAAAAAAAAAGATTTTTGATGCAGTCAAACTTTTTCTTCCGACATTCGAACATAACCGGTTTTTCAAGAGAACTTTGTTTTATTAGCTTGATAGCATTTTTTAAGATTTTTTTAGGGCAACAAAATCTGGGCAGATTTTAATCCCAGATTTTAAGGCCCGTTATGAAGTTGCTCTTAAATGATCCACATACAGCTATTTCATTGTTTTCTCCTTTTTCGTCACTTGTCTGTTAATTATCCCTTGCTAGGGTGCCCTTAAACAGATCCTATGTCTTCTAGGCAGGGCCGTTGCCAGAAGTTTCTTTCGGAGGGGATAACTGATGTTTCAGGGGGAACCAAAGTGACAAAACAATAGACTTAACCATGTTACTCCATAAAAATCAGCAATTTTCCAACATTTTGGGGGGCCGGACCCCCTAGTCCCACCCTCTAACGGTTTTTCTTCCAGGGGCCGTGTATGGCTTTAGAGTGAGAATCCTTGAATTTTAGACTAGTTCCTTTACGGGCGTCAACATTTCATATAAATTACAATAATGTATCGTGGATTCCAACGCATTCATATAAACAGCGTATTTCTTCACCGATGGTTATTATCACAATATAAATGAACTAAGTACTACCAAATAATCTTTTTATTTCATCCTCTTTTTACACCGGATTGAGTTTTGGATTATTAAATAATAGCGGCAATTTGATAACAGTGTTATCATAACGTACGAGTTCTTTGCGTTTCCTTTTTAAGACATGTAACTTACTTATCCTTTACCATCGACAGGGATTTTACGAACACAGCTGGTTTCTGTTTTGATGTCATTCTATTAATATCATTTCTCAAGATCACAACTTTCAAATTGATTCGAAAAAAAAGGACAATTTTCAAACATGCAGTTTCTGAAAGAACTTACGTGGACTTAATTATTTTCGGCCATTTCCAGAAAAAAAGAATTCAAAATGAAGTTTCTTGTTTTTTCTCCATTTTTTTTTTTTTTCTCGAAAGTTAATGAGACGATTTGTTTTCTTGTTCAGAATTTAACATAAAACCGTAAGTGCAATTTCAGAAACTGGGAACGTATGTTATTTTAAATGTCTAAGTAAATTCTTTTATGGAAGAAAACATAAGCGTTATCGAGCTTATCTTCTTGGTTCGGACAGTCGCCGGCATAAATTTCTTTCTTGAGATGATTGCGATAAATTCTCATTGAGAGAGCAACAACAGCAAAAAAAAAAAAAAAAAGAGAAATTTCAACGCGGGGATTATGTGTTAAGCAGATTTCAAGCTCAGATGTATGTTGTTCATTCGAAACACGCTCGCTTCTCCAAGAGAATAGTAAATACACTTTCCGATGCATTTCTTACGACGTAAAGGTTGGTTTTACACTCTTTTCTCACCTGTTTATAATTCTGTATATGTTTGGAGAAAATCGTACCTCTAATCTGGTAAGTCGCTCAAGAGACATCCAACTTCGTTTTACTTTTTTTTATAAAAACAAATCTCGTTTAAATATCTCGTCTTTCGTCGATGAAAACTATTCAATGATTTTGAAAAGTCAGATGCGCTTTAAGTTACTTTGAAGCCATGTTATGTTACGGTAATGTATAAAGGTAACGAGGGGTCAATTGGTATAATCATGTATGTTACGGTAAATGTGTGTGATAAATCTGTTATTATATGCGTAATCACCAATCGTCTCGATAAGTTTAAATATGGAAGAAAACATGGAAATATCACAAACTCATTTGTGCCCCGAGTATTTTTTCCGAAAAAATTTGCAACACAAACGTTTTTCTGTTAAGCTGTATTCAAACCAGTATAGTGGGTACACACAAATGGGTTAATTCAACAAAGTTTTGTCCGTAAATGTGATGCATGCACTAAGCGTATTTTGCCATAAAAATCCAATTAAAATATATGTAAAAATAAATTTGTCTTTTTTTTTTTTTTTGTTAATGTTGGCTTTCTTCATGTTTATAAATTTTTGTTTGCACGTGTTAACATGAGCAAACAAATGTACTAGCATTCTCCATCATATTCATTATTCTAGATTGACGTTTACGTGAAATGTCCGGAAAATTTAATTTATTGATTTATCATATTCACCAATACAAGCTGGGCATTATACATAATCACTGGTAAATATGATAAAATCGCAATAATTGTCAAACTTCCCAAATTGGATTTATCATATTTACCGTAACCACTTTCGTAACCTAAAATGTTTGAGGGGGAACCTGATTTTACTCCCTTCACTGTGGAATGTTCTTTGTTTCCGCCCACTCCTCTAAAGGTTGATACCCGGGGCAGTTGTCCTTAAAAGCTAGCATCCCACTATGACGGGGTCCAGGCCTCGGTTAAGCAATAATTTGACTTTCAATACAAAGGCCGTAGAATAATGATGGAAGGGAAGGTTTTTCTCTCCTGCCAAGCATCTTCCTTTGAAATTTCCGAAAAAGTACTGCTTTTCTTGACGGCCGCTGTGGTGGTCGAGTGGTCATAGTGACGGACTCGCACCGCGAGGATCCGGGTTCGAACCCCACCGGTGCCACAGTGGTGGTCGGCTGAAGTTGGTTTTCTGTGGTTTCCAACTTCAAGGCGCGAATGCGAGCCGATCTCCCCGTTAAAGTCTCGCCACAGAGAGCAACAGGCCTACAACGTAACAAATACATCATCATTACATCAATCATTACACTTCACTCACAATTTGAAGTATAGATGGCAGCACTGAAATATCAAGCACAACACTAGCTACACACTCAGACTGTTAGGTGCACTCATTTTGTTCCAGACTCTGCCACGAAGCTGGGCTTGAAGAGATCTCGGCAACGGGATAAGTCCGGTGGCAGAGCCCCTGGCGTTCATTCATTCATGCTTTTCTTGACGCCGGCTGCGGTCGCCGATAGCAGTTTGCTGTTTATGGTCCAACAAAGACTTTTATTACCTTTTACTTTAATTATCTGTCTTTGTTAGACATAAATAGCCAAATGCTATTAGCAATCGCAACCCGCGTCAAGAAAAGCCGTACTTTTTCGGAAATTTCAAAGGAAGATGCTTGGTGGGGGAGAAAAACCTCCCGTTTCGTCATTATTCTATGGCCTTTGTATTGAAAGTCATAAATTATTGCTTCACCGAGGACGATGCCTGGACCCAGTCATAGTAGGATGGTAGCATTACCTTTCTCTGGTTTCGCCAGTGCCGTAACATATATGTTCTTTTTCAAAAAATTAACCCCGAGATCAAATTAGAAAGCCAAAATTAACAGTACGGTTGTATGATTTGCATTTTTATCTTCTAAGAGGTTCTTTTCAAGCATATCGGTAACATAAAAATTGTATAAAAAAGATTGAATTACAACCTCTAGAGAAATAGCTTATCTAGTCGCCTTAGGGTATGATTATAGTGCACGCGTGTTTCCGATTCTGGAAACCCGCATCGTCTCCGATTGGTTAAAAACCTGAATTTAAAGCTAAAAAAAAAGGTTTAAATTCGGGTTTTTAACCAATCGGAGACGAATCGGGTTTCCAGAATCGGAAACGCGTGCACTATAATTAGATTGAATAAGTCTTCAAATGCCAAATTATATTTCCTCTTTGTTTAAAAAAATTAGAACATCTGACTAGAAACGGGATATCGCATGAATATTTTCATGCAAATTTACATCAACTTGATCTAATTCGTGTTTTATGTTTTCCCTTGTGTTATGTATGCAAACCTAAAATAGTTCAACCTTCGCATTACGGGTAGAAAACCGGGATATTTCTGCAAACGCAAAATTGCATGTGTATTTGCTTGGACAGTATGATAAAACGCATGCTAATATTGTACGAATACTCTACTGGGGCCCATCTTTCGCCTTGATCATGAATTTTATGCATACGTGTATGCTGGTGACAACAGCTTACGTTTAGTGCAAATTACGTATTCTACGATTTTTTATCAACTTAGTTTTCAAAATGCAATTTATTGCAGAGATATTCATAGAAGAAATATGATTTAAATCTTTCTGGTTTTTCTGTTAATTTTTCTACAAAATAGTATAACTTGAAGACCTTTTGCGCTTACATTCATTTATGCCAGTTTTTCTCAAAGTGAGTGCCACTGCTCCCAAGAGCGTCGCGTCTGGCTGAGGATATTTGTTTGTGCCCTTTCAACGGTTAGAACAAGTATCTTCAACCTATTTCTCGTAAGCACGGTCGATCGCTGTTCCTGATTTTGTATTCGCGAGTCATTTGATTGATACCCCCATTCAAATTTCATCCATCGTGCCGATTCGCCGATGTCAGAGTTGCTGCATGAATGCTCTTCTGATACGGTAATGGATACGGCGTTGCTCGAGACGCTGAAAATGTTGAAGAGATCTTCGTTAGGAGGAACCAAATTTTTATATAACCGAAATGTAACATTTTCAAAAGCAAGGATGCCGCAGGTGTCAAAAGTTTGGAAAAGTTATAGCATAAGCTATAAATTTTCAGCAATAAGCACCGGCTCTTATCAGTCTTATTAATATATATTTTTTTTGACAAAAGTTTCTAAAGCCGGGATTACACTAAAAGTTTGACAAGAGGTTCTTTTATAAAACTTGAAAAAAACAACCAACAAGCGTATCGGTTACATTTGAGCGAATTTAACCAATAAGCCTATTAGTTGTTTTTTCAAGTTTCGTAAAAGATCTTTTATAAAAATTTTATAATGTAATCCCGGTTTAAGTAGATTGGAAATCCTGTACGCCAGTAGCGGAAATGGGACGTGCTTTGAACGCTCATATCTTAAAGCAAGGGTATTCAACCTTTAGAAGACTGCAGGCAACTTCATTGGTTTGAAAACTTGTCGTGGGCCACTTAGTGATCTGTAAATGTGTTTAGTTAGTTTTTAAAAAATTGAGTTTTAGGTCGCTGGCCTCATCAGATGGCTTCGAATCTGATGAGGCCAGCGGGCCATGGTTTTGAGCATGCATGTCTTAAAGGACACAATGCACGTAGAAGTGAAGTAATTTATATGGATGGGTAGATATTAAAACAAATGCATGGGTTTCCCAGTCCCATGGTTTTCCCTCAATGGTCTCATTAAGCATCGTGCTATTGAATGTAAAATCGGCTGAAACCACACCATATCATTAATCAAGAATAGCCAGAATCCCTTTTAGAAACATTAATTGCCAATTGATTCGAATCTTTTTCAAAACCAATGCTCTTAAGAGGCATTATGATAGTCACTGCGACAAAAGCTCTTTCGGTCAAAAGCCATCTGGCACAGGCTAACACGCAGATGTATTTTTTATAATTCTTCTCATATAATTAGCCTATTTGATTGCGTATCGTGCTACAATGAAACAGCCATCCACTAAAACCTGTATAATCTTTCAGTTTTTACGCTAAGTGTATGGCAAATTGTTTTCTGTTTATTTTTCGTCGCATCTTGGTGAAGGCCAACTTTTTTTCCCCCTCGTATACTTCAAACGCAAAATACATAAATATGACCGAGTGAGATGATAGTGATTTTATATGAATGAATTCTCAAGAAACCTCGTAAACCTTACTTTAGAACATTCATACTCATTCCATGACTGGCAAAATGTGGTTCTCGGTGTCATCTAATGTGGCCCGTGACCTAAAACCTCGGATCACTTAAGTGACCCACGGTGCAGTTTCAAATCATTAAAGTGGTCCGCGGCACGTTTACAAATCACTTCAGTGACCCGCGATCACTTAAACAGCTCGCAGCATATTCACAGATCACTAAAGCAGCCCGCGACACATTTCCAGATCACTTAAGCATCCAGTGGTGCATTTACAGATCACTTGAGTGGCCCGCGACACATTTTTAAACCAATGAAGTTCCCGCGCTCACAAAAAGTTGAGCACCATTCAGTGGCGTCGGAGCTGGGCGTGCTGCGAGTGATCGAGCACCCAAGGAAATTTGTAGAACGGGTCCGAGCACCCCAAGAATTGATTCAGACATCAATTTTCTTATATGTAATTGAAGTGGAGAACCCCACTGGTTCGAAGCACTTCCGACGCCCCAGCTACCATTGCTTTAGAATATCACTATTTTTACGCTTCAAATCGTCATGGTCACAAAGGAAATGAAACACTACATGAAAATAGTGTAGAACAGTATTTTAAATTTTCTGTAATCAAGGATACAATAAGTTCTTTCAAAGCAAGCAATCTGTAAATATTATGAACATTTTTTCTTTTTTTCAGTGTAAAATGGATAAACTCGTAAGAACAAAATCGTGGGCATATTTTTTTTTTCTTACCTGTTTTGTTGATTTACAGTCCAATTATAAACAGATAATGGACGAGTTTCTTTGAAACGATAAGTTTTTTTTTTTAAATATTTTACCAATATTTTCGATAGATATTCTATGCTTATCTCGATTCATATCCTAATTAGAATGAAATAGAGATACACATTAGTCCCCGTTATCATCTCGTACTGAACTTTGATCAGTTTGCGCATTCGATATGATCCGCCTTCTTTTCTCTTATCAATCTTTAAACTGTTATGGCATAGTTTTCCCCCTTTTGTAGGATACAAAAATATGCTTCAAGTGCATTTTGTTTGGATTTTTTCAAGGATATTATTAAACTATAATCAAGTTTAGTTAACCA